>NC_135901.1:39791313-41073813 GCF_964194155.1 Cetorhinus maximus | reverse complement strand
GCACAATAGAACTTATTTTGCAACTTTCTTACAGTGTGGTAATTCATCACATTGACAGTACAAAGCACAATATATAATTACCTTTACACTGTGCTAATTATACGATAATGCCCAACACTAAAAGAACCTGTATTTAATGCAATAGGACATTAAGCGTGATAACAGCACGATTCTTAACCCACAGCTTCCAGTGTCAGTAACACAATAACACTTCACCTGCATCGAGAGATAGTGCAGTAAATGGCACAACGTATATAGGTAAACAGCTGGCAATATATCGATAATATGAAGATTGAATGCTGTTAAAATTGAGTAAGGTCACCGTGAAAATTTCCAAATGTTATTTTTTCTCTAATGAGGAGAATAGGTGGATGAAAATATAATACATTTCAACAGTTCATTCAAGATTTAGTAATCTTAAAAGGGTTAAATATCCCCGTTAAACAAATAAATTATGACATCAAAATTCAGAAATATACCATAATAGAGGAGAAATTGTTCCATTAAATGGTAGAATTACTGTAGGTAAAATAAAGAAGCATTATTGGTAAATGTAAACATTGGTACAGCTCACCATGCTTCCCGTTACTCTAGTAATACATTACCTGGAACAACGATAGCTACCAGGACGGGATAGAAAATGGCAAACAGTGGGGCCTTTGGTGATCCATGCATTATACATCAGAAGCTCTGAGCACACTGTGCACTGCGCTGAAAGATTGCCACATTTATACCTCATGTCATTCACCAAGGAGATGATTAGATGTGTTGATCTCTTTATTAATTCCTCCTGGGATATTTTTCTTCTGTTCGTTTGTTTTGATAGAATTGACAGTTCTTCTCGGGGCACGATGCCGCTCCAAAATGAAAACCCAGAGACTATAGCTTGAGATATTATAGGTGAGGCAGCCTCAGACGTCAAGGCAACATTTGACCGAGTGCTCCATCAGGAGCCCAAGCAAAACTGGAGTTAGTGGGAATCAAGTGGAAAACTCCCCGCAGGCTGCATTCATACCTAGCACAAAGGAAAAAGGTTTGTAGTTGCTGGAGGTCAATTATCTCAGTTCAAGGGCATCATTGCAGGATTTCCTCAAGGTAGTATTATAGGCCCAACGATCTTCAGCTGCTTCAGAAATGACCTTCTTTCCATGATGTTTCAGAATTGGTGATGTTCGCTGATGATTGCACAATGTTCAGCACCTTTCGCAACTCCTCGTGTCCAGAAGTAATTGATGTCCAAATGCAACAAATTCTTGTGAAATATTCCGGTTTGTGCTGACAAGGGGCTTGTGACATTCGCGCCACATAAGTCCCGGGCAAGAAAATCTCCAACAAGAGAGAATCTAACTACTGCCCCTTGACTTTCAATTACATCACCATCAATGAATTTACCACTATCAACATTCTGAAGGTTACTATTGACCAGAACCTGAACTAGGCTAGCCACAAAAATACCATTGCTACAAGGGCTGATCAAAGGCAAGGAATCAAGTGGCAAGTGACTCACGTCCTGACTCCTCAAACCCCAACCATCATTTCCAAGTTTCAAGTCAGGAGTATGATGAGAGAATCGCCAGTTGCCTATATGAGTGCAGCTCCAGCAACACTCAAGAAGCTGACAACATCCAGGACAAAGCAACCCGCTTGATTGGCACCACTTCCACAAATGTGCACTCCCTCTACCACCAACCCAAAATGGCAGCAGGGTGCACCATCTTACAAGATGCACTGCAGAAACTCACCAAGGCTCCTTAGGCAGCAACTTCCAAACCAACGCTACTAACATCTATCTGGACAAGGGCAGCAGTTACATGATAACAGCGCCAAATGTATGTTCCCCTCCAAGTTAATCACCATCTTGACTTGGAAATGTACATTTGTTCATTCACTGTCGCTGGGTTAAAATCCTGGAGCTCCCTTCCTAACAGCACTATAGGTTTACATACACCACGTGGACTGCAGCGGTTCTAGAAGGCAGTCCACCACCAAATTATCAAGGGCAATTAGTGATGGGTAATGAATGTCGACCTAAACAGCGGCGTAAATGAATAATAACGCGCTTGCATTTCTTCCAGTAAGATGATGACAAACAAGATTGGCGGCTTCAATAATGAAAGTGAACATTGTGCACGAGACGTTACCGGGTTTAAGCACCTCGCCACTCGTTTAAGCGGTTTAAGAACAGGGCATCACTGACGGGAGGTGTTCTGATCATCAAGGCAAGAGCAGCCAAGCCCTCGCCCTTGATCATCTCTGTATACAGGGCTTAAACTTGCGAGATGGTTCCAAATATTTCTGAAAATGTACATTCTCTTCAACACAATTGAATACGCTCAGAGTGGCAAGACTGAGTTACATCCGGTGTGCAGATGGCCACTTCTTAATCGTAACTTTCAGCATGGGTTTGTCCAGCTCACTGCCATTATATTCAGTGTGTGAAGGACAATTGCAACGTGGACAAGTCCATTTCAGGGTAGTTCTATTCGGTGTAAACATGTCCAGTTAACCACTGTTCTATTCAATGTTGGAAGGTCTTCTTTAGCTTGTTTAACTTCAGTGTAAATCTGGTTCAGTTCTGGAGTGTTACAGTCTGTGTGTAGAGCTTCACATCCGTGCGGTCATAGTCACAATGGACACATTCATTTCAGCAAGTTTGGGTACTGCCTGGGACCTCAGGTTTAAACCTAGTGTGCTTAGACTCAATTCCGCGCTGTAATATTCAGTGCCAATAGGCCCATTTATAGAGAAGAGGATTTTATTCAGTTTGGAAAGGTCCACTTCAGTACGGTTAATATCAATTTGGAGTCATACTGTTCAGCAAGATTCAGCTATTGTGAATTTATCCAGGTCAACGCCACTCTGATTCATGGGTGTTCTCGTGAGCAATAGCGATTCACTAAATATATTTTTAATGTTGAAAAAAACTCCAGCTCAAAGTGATCACATTCAGCACACTCACGGGTCCAGTTCAATACTGCGGACCTGGGTTTTTATCCTGCCACGGCAGATGGTGGAATTTGAATTCAATAATTAAAATGTCTGGAATTAACAGCCTAATGATGGCCACGAAACAGTGTTGAATGTTGTAAAAACCCTTCTGGCGAACTAATGCCCTTCAGGGAAGGGAATAGGCCGTTCCTACTTGGACTGGCCGCAAAGTGACTGCAGGCCCATAGCAATGTGGTTGACACTTAAATGTCCTTTGATGGGGAATAAATGCTGGTCTAACCAGTGATGCCCACATCCCATGAGTGAATAAAGATTATGTTCAGCACGTTCACATTCTGTCTCCACAGGCCGAAGCCCGCAGGCTAGCATTCCGAGCTGTCAAGATTGCATTCAGCACCACTCCAGGTCAACATGATTACTGCCAGACTGAGCTGCGCCTGGTTATGCTTAGCGGAAAATAGGAAATGAAATATAAATCAACATTCTGGAAGTACTCACAAGGATTAGCAGCATCTGTAGCCATGCCTGCTGGCAGGTCTACTGAGCGTTTACACATTGTCTGCTTCGAGTTTCAGCATCCTCTATATTCTGGTTTTATATTTTGCTTGAATTACACTCTCATAGAAGGTTCTCATTCAGTCAGGACATGGGTCGACCAGCACAATTATATTTCGTTTTCAAGGGACTATCCTGTACTCTTCCATTGGCTGCTGTTTGGTCCTGCTTTTGCCTTCGAACACTTTGACAGTTTCCAATTTCCCAGCCGGAGCATTTGACTTTTCACCACAGATTCGCATCTCTGTACTCTTCCCTCCCCTACAAGGATGGTCCGTTGATTTCTTGTAGAACGATCCAAACAGTGATCATTCACCGCCGCCCTCCGAAGTCTGGCTGACTTTGTTCGCACACTTCACAATCCCCCTTTAACTTCATCACTTAGATTAATATTCCGATATGGGCATTTGCATTATTCGAGCTATTTCTTACTGTTATTGCGATGTGCGAGATAGTATTCTTTACAACCCTACGCAGGCCTCCACCCTCAACAGTTCTTATAATATTTCACATCCGATTGTAAATTTACCTGCTTCATTTCGTGTTCTCATTTGGAAGTGGAAAATGAAATTATCTTTAGTATTGCTGAACAAAGAGACATGTCGAAGCTCTTAGTCTTGCACTGATCAGTACAGTTCACAAGATTACAAATATAAGGGGAAACAACAGTTTACACTGTATATATTTACTGAATGTATATGCATTTATATTGCTATTCAACCGAATTGTCCTGCTGAGTGCAAGACGAAAAGTTTTGATAAGTCTCTTTATTTTCACGAGTTAGCTTTGGTCCCAAGTCCACTCCTCCCCGTTTTGACATGAATCAGCTTTTTTATTATTAAATTTTTTGGTTGGCCACGGGCCGAGATTCACTATAAGCCCATTGACTCCTAAGCATAACTTGTCGAAAATTCATCATTCTCTCCTTCCTGTAAGGGTTTCCTTCAAAGATCAAAGTTTCTCCGCCTCTCTCACATCTGTTCTGATGACGAAGCTTCCATGTCAACACTTATCAATGTTTTTATTTTCCCTCTGCCGAAATTCCCATTGTTGAAGTGCCCTGGACCGTCTCCACCCCATTTTATCCAAATTAATTTCACACAAACATCCCACCCCTCCTCCCGCTGCAAGAACCAGGATCAGATTATTCTTGTCCTCACTTACCCCACATATTCATTCCCAATCAACGGATCTTCCCTGCACGACCCCTCACAACCAGCGTGTTATAAGAAAACAACAAGTCTGAGCAGGTTTGAACCACATGGCCGGTCCTGACTGACCCACCATTCAATACGATGTTGACTCATCATTGAGCAGAACTCGACTTTCCCGCTTGCTCTCCGTATCACTTCATTCCCTGAAAGACACAAACAATGTCTATCTCAGCCATAAGTATATTAAAGATGCAACCACAAATCCCTCGGGTAGAGAATTCCAAACATTCACAATCTTTTCAGTAAACAAATTTCTCATCAACTCTGTCCTAAATGGCCGCCCACTTATTGTGGGATTGTTACCACATGTATTATATTTCCAGGCCAGCCTTAAGCCACTTGAGAATTGTTTATGTTTTGAGGCATCATCTTCCATCTTCTAAACGCCAGAGATCATAAACCCAATTTATTCATCCTTTCATGCAAGGCCAGTCCTCTGGTACCAGGGACTAGTCTGCTGAACCTTCGCTCCTCTGCCACCAATGCCAGTTAATCGTTCCTTAAATATTGCGACACACTATTGCGGGCACGACCTCACCAAATCCCTGTCCAATTTTAGCAGGGCTTCTTTATTCCTGTGTCCCAATCCTCTTGCATTAAAGGCCAACATGCATGTGCCTTTCTCAATGCTTGTTATATCCCCGTGCTTCATTTGTACATCCATTGTACAAGCACACCCAAGCCTTCTTCACCATCAACATTTACAAGTTTCACCTCTTTTTAAAATATTTTACTTTTCTACAATAATGACCAAAGAAATTACCTTCACAATTCCCACATTGCACGTCATTTGCCATCTGGTTGGCCACTCAATAACCTATTTATATTTATTTGCGTCATATCTGTGCCCTCCTTACAACTGACCATTCCACCTAGCTTTGCAACATCAGCAAACCTAGATGCATGACCTACTGTTTTTCATCTAACATTACTCCTAATGGTTCGCCTTCATCAACCAAACTAATCAGATTGTCGGATAATACGGTTAGAAAGACCACGTTTCTGGTAATCTATGAGAGACAGAATATATCAGAATCCATCAAGCTCAAGGTTCTTGACGACTTATGACTTACAAAATATGGACTGGCAGTATTAAATCTGTCCATGGAGTTTATAAAGTTCCAAACAGAAATATCAAGTTAATACCTAACAATGAAACCGATACATAGCGAGACCCGGCTCTCAATGTTCCAACTTCAGAGTTCTTCGGGCTCCAATCTTCGTCACTTCTTCTATTGTCGTGTCCTTATTAGCAGAGGCTGTCTGTGTTCTTCAAGACGTGCTAACTTCATCGTCTAGCCCCGTTTATTTTATGCCCATCCCCATACCATGCCATAGCAATCTATTTTAAACCCCAGCATGTAGGCAATTAGGATCTGGGGAATTATTCCTTTTGATCACTTACATTTATACTACGATGCTGATATTAAATGCCTTAATGTCTCTCTCCTTTAAGGAGTGAGGTTGCCATCCAATTCTGCAATGAAATTTGTGCCTTATAGACTGAATGGTGGCACAACATATTTGTTCAGTGTCTCCGGTATCTCCTCATCCCCAATTAGAGTTTCTCTGGTTAAATAGAGCGGCGTTCCATTTAGTTACTCTCTTCCTTTTTGATAAACTGGCATACGTTCTTGCATTCTTTATTTTTTTTCAAATTCCTAGCTCGTTTGCAGCATATTGTATGGCCTGCTTACGTCAAGTTTTCAAGCGCCTTGATTGGTTTCTGATACCTTGCAATTCTCAGACTCGCTAGTATTTTTTCTAAGATTGTGAGCCACTTCCTTTAAACTAATCATATTCTGAAATTCCTGAGCAAGCCACCGACGAATTTTACATATTGTGTTTTTGGTTCTCAGTTGACTGTTTACTTTGTTGTTAAACATTTTGATTTTTTAAAGTTTCACGCCTGATATAGCACCGTAACTTTAATCGATTTATCGAATTCAACCGCTGCATTTTCTCCCCATCCCAGATGAGTATCCAGCATTGATTACATTGGAATTTCTTGATTGTGTTGGGTGCAGGTCTTTTCAAATCATTTAGTGCAGTGAACTGTGTTATTGTGCAGTTTTATTTTAACTCGACATGCTGGTCAATTGCATTCTGCTAACAATTACCCAGTGTTTTTTTTATATAAATATTGGATTACAGATTACTAATGATACATTGCACAATAATGAATTAATTTTGGGTGTTTTTTTCTTCAGAAATGTTTTCATAAAATATTGCTCCAGGAAACTGTAATGAAGCCATCCACAAACTTATCTTCTTGACCATCATTTTCAAATTGATTGGCCCAGCATATGTGAAGGGTAATGTCCAACACGATTATTACATTTCCTTTGTAACGCGTTCCAATGCATTATTCTTAACTGCTCTATCTAACGGCATGATGACTGTTCGGGCAGATATAATCTATTATAGCCTGTGTTTTCTGTCTCTGGTTATTCCTAATATCTACCCATATGGACTCTGACTCCCATCTTCTTAAAGCCTGTCTTCCATCTACAAGGCACAATTTATGAGTGTGATGGAACATTCTCCACTTGCCTGGATGAGTGTAGATCTCAAAAAAAGAGCCTTGACACCATCCGGGTAAAAGCAGCCTGCTTGGTTCGATTCCCTTAAACATACATTCACTCCCTCCACCACCGACGAACAGGAGTAGCAGTGTCCACCATCTACAAGATTAACTGCAGGAACTCATCAGCCCTCCCTAGGCAGCACCTTCAAAATCCACGACAGCTACCATCTGAAGCACAAGGACAGCAGATTCAAGGGGACACCACCAACTGGGGCTTCCCCTCCAAGACACTCAGCATCCTGTCTTGTGAGTATGTCGCCTTCGATTCACTCTTGTGGGGAAAACACCCTGGAACTCTCTCCATAACAGCACTGTTGGTGTGCCTACACCAAATGGACCGAGCAATTCAAGAAGACGGCACAGCACCGCCTTCTCCAGGGCAATTATTGATAAAGAGTAAATGTTGGTCTATTTACACTTCAAGAATGAATGGAAATGGGCGACCAGCTGGACACTTATCAGTTCATAATGATATGGACGGATCGCCTTACCTCTAATGCTGGGGCCATCTTGCAGCTTCCTTGAGTGTTTTAATTTTTCTCTCGTCAACCCGTGCGGTCATTAATAGCAGAACTCTTGCCTTTAAAGCTGAATATCGATGGTCACAAAGATATCCAGAAACTTGGACAAATAATCCAGTCTGGCATTCAGTGCCATACTCAATAAGTGTGTTTTCCCGATTGTCAGGAAGATATAATAATTTTCATAATGTTATTAGAATTTGTTGTAAAATAATATTGGGTTATATGTCTATGGGCGCACGTGGGTGTGTGAGAGAGAGAGAGGTAGAGAGAGACAGGGTCAAACTTAATTGTATTAAAAGCAGCTGATCTGAAGGCTTTGGTGTATCAGAAGAAAAGCTAGGTTGAAATGTTGACTAAGTAAACATAGGTCCAAGGGGAACATTTGCATTTTTAAGCAAATCACACTAGATTTATTCAAAACAAGGGGTGACAAGTTTCACCAGCCAGGAGGAGTTAAGAAACAGTGTTTATATTTTTTCCAAAGATTACTTGTAAACTTTGACAATGAGAGATTTTCGTTATTATCAAGTTAAAGTATAAAGGCAGAGTGAAACAATGGGAACTAGCATCATCGTTGGCAGAGACAGCTCGAGCGGGTGTGCTGCCGAGATAATAAAATGTATGCACTGCTGACATGGTACGACCATTGACTGAAACCTGGGGAGCGAAATAGGGTGTTTCTGCAGAAGGCTGGTACAATTCATTAGTTCTCTTCACAATGATCCTGAGGGAGAATTCCTCAAATGTATTGGGATTGAGGGCCTTAACAGATTTCATATCCAACTCTGGACCAGCAGATAATTATCGGTAGACAGAAAATTACAAAGTATATTCTTGGAGACCTTGACCTTTGCCTGGGGTTGAGTCGGATTGAACAGTTCAAAATCTGCACAATATCTGACATCAAGTCCAGGATCACGCTCATGGAAAGCATCGGAGGACATGGCGGAAGCGAGAACAACGAAGGGGATTGAGACTATCAGGCATCCCTGCTTAAATCCCTTCGTGCTTGGGAAAAAGTGGGAAGACTCACCATTACCCAACACACGCATGAGCATGTAGTAATGGAATTGTCAAATCAATGTGCTGAATTTCTCAGGCCAAACGAATTTCTCTGTTACATTCCAAATGCAAGAAAGGCATTGGGAAGGTCAATAAAAGCGGTGTTCTGATCTTGTCCTTATTCCAGCAGCCTCTCTAACAGCAAAACCCATATCATTGATTCCTCGCCCACTTCTGAAACAGCACCGACCCTCAGGCATCAGATTCTGGTCGAGGTTTTGCACTCAGTGGCTCAGAAGGATTTTGAAGACATGTTTCCCGCTATGTCGTGGAGAGGGATTCCTGTCTGCTCTTAGCTGGATTGACGAGCACATCCCCATATACAGCTGAAGGTGACAATTGGAGTCATTGCTGTTTCCTTGAATGATGGCACCGTGCTCTCACATTCGTGCATCCATCCTTCAACACATGAAACTATCCAACCTCGATGCTTCCTTTCAAAAATACTTGCAACCATCCATTCATCCGCCTGTCTGTGCATCCGTCCACCCACCCTTCCGTATATCTATCCATTTATCCACTCACCCAACTATTAAGTCATCAATCCGTCCATCATTCGATCCATCCATCCGTTCCATCGCCCACACAAACAAACATTCAGACTCTCACTGAAAAACCAAAACATCGTCCATCCATCTAACTATACATCGATCCATCCATTCATCCATTCATCCAAAAATTCATCCATTCATCCTTCCGTCCATCCAACCATCCATCCGTCCATCATTCCATCCATCGAACCGCTCAACCATCCATCCATCCATGCATCCTTCCAACCATCCATCCATCCCTCCATCCATCCATCGATTCATCCACCATCGATCCATCCATCCATCAACAACTGCTCCATCCATCCATCCATTCATTCTTAAATCCATCAATCAATCTATCCATCCATCCGCCCGCACACAGAAATATCCATACACCCTCCAACAATAACACACTTATCCATCCCTTCAGCCATCAATCCATCCATCTAGCTACCCATCAAACCAACTATCCATCCTTCCATCTATCTATCCGTCCATCTATCCATCCATCCATCCACCAATACATACATCCAACTTACCATCCTCACATCAATCCGTCCAACCAACCACCCATCCATGCATCCATTCATCGGTTCATCCGTGCAACCAACCAGGCATTCATCATTTCCTCCATCCAGCCATCAAACCATGCATCCATCTTCCACCATTCTTCCATTCCACCCTCCTAACTTCCCATCATCCATCCGAACGTCCGTCCATCCATTCCATCCATTCATGCCTCGGACCATTTATTCATCCAAGCATTATTGCATCCATCCATTCATTCATGCACCCATCCATACACCTATCCATTCATCCAAACATCCATTCAGCATCCATGCATCCATCCATGAACACATGCTACAATCAAATCATTCTTTCATCCAATCGTCCATTCGTCCAACCATCAATCCATCCATCTATCCATCCATCCAACCATCCATTCTTTCATCCATTCTTCCATTCATTCATTCACCCATCTAGACAATCACCCATCCATCTATCCGTCCATCCATTCATCCATCCATTTATACATCTATCTATCCATTCAGCAATCTGCCTATCCATTGCTCCATCCATCCATCAATCCATGAACCAATCTTCCAACAAACCTACCATTCATCCCTTCAAACACCGTGCATCCATCCGACCGGCTTCCATCCATCCACTCATGCACCCAAATATTAATTCATCCATTCGCTCATGCATCCATCCATCCATACATTAAAACATCCATCCATTCATTCATCCACACATCAATTTTCCCGTCTATCCATTCATCATCCAATAATCCATCAAGGAATACATGAAATCATCAAATCGTACATTCATCCATCCATCAATCCATCTATTCATCCATGCACCCATTCATCCATCCATCCATTCATACATACATCCTATCATCCATTTATTGTTCCATCCATCCATCCATTCATTAATATATTCATCATCCCAACGAAATATCGATAAAGCCGTCCATTCATTCATCCATCCTTCAACACATGCAACCAGCCTTTCTCCATGCATGCTCCCAAAATCCCGTGCAACCATCCATGCATCCAACTCTTTCATGCATTCACCCATCCATCCAATCATTCAATGCGCCATCGGATCAATAATATATCCAACAGTGTGTTCATCCATCCGTGCAATGAACCATTCATCCAGCTATCCATCCGTCCATCCATCCTTTCGACAATCTTTCCATTCAGCCATTCGTCAGTCCATCCATCCGTCCATCCTCCCATCCATCCATCCATCCATCCATCCACCTATCTATTCATTCCTCTGTCCATCCATTCATCTATCGATCCGTTCCTCCATCCATCCAACTATCCAATCATCCACCTATCCATAATCCAAAGAACCACACCTCACTTCCATTCATTCAACCAACCACCCATCCATCCATCCATCCATTCATCCATAATTCCTTCATCCAACAATCCATCCAGCCGTTGCTCCATCCATCCATCAGTCCATATATCCATCTCGCAACCTCATTTCCATTCATCCTTTCAAACACACAGACATTCCCCCTTCCGTCCATCCATCCATTCATGCAGCCAACCATTCAATCATACATCCACTCATGCATCCATCTATCCATGAATTCATACATCCGTCCATACGTCCATCCATTTATCCATATATCAATTCTCGAATCCATCCATTCACATTCCGTGCATCCATCCATGAACACGTATAACCATTAAATCATCCATTCATCCATCCATTCAGCCCCCCATCGATCCAACCATCAATCCATCCATCGATTCATCCATCCATCAATACATCCATTCATTCATATATCTATCAATCCACCCAAACATCCACCCATTGATGCATCCGTACATCCATCCATCCAACCAAACTTCCATCCACCCATCCATCCATTAATTCACAGACACATCCATCCATCCGTCCATCCATTCATCCATACATCCATCCATCCATCTATCCATCCATCCGCCCATTCATCTATTCATCCATCCACCCATCCATTCACCCACCCATCCATCCATCCATTCATCCATGCATCCATCCATCTATCAATTCATCCACCCAACAATGCATTAATTTAACCAGACACCCATCCATCCATCCATCCATACATCCATACATTAAACACCCCATCGATCCATTGATCAATCCATCCAACTCTTCAACCATCCTTCAACACATGCAACAATCCATCCTCCATGCAACCTTGAAAAACACGTGCAACCATCCATTCATTAATTCATCCATCCATCCATCCATCCATACATCCATCCAAGCATCCATGAATCGATTCATCCATGCATCGATCAAAAAGTAATTCATCTATGAACACATGCAATTATCGATGCATTCATGCATGCATCTACACATTCAACCATCCATCAAGCTATACAAGATATCCAAACCTCCATTCATTCATCCAACCATCCATCCATCAATCCAGCTATCTTCCTATCCATCAGTCCATCCATAAATACATTCTTACATCCATCCATCAATCTTTCCATCCATTCATCCATTCATTAATCCATCATTACAGCCATGCACCCACACAGATACCTACAAAAACAACAATACATCCAACAACACAACTATTATAGCATCCACCCATCCATCCGTTCACCCATCCATCCATCCATTCGTCCATCCATCATTTTAAACGTCCACACACAGAAACACCCAGTATACCGTACAACAACTAAGGCCTCCATCCATCCATTCATCCATACATCCATCCATCCAAACATGATAAGTCCATCCATCCGGCCATTGCTCCAACCATTCATTCATCCATTCAAATATTCATCCATCCACCTTTCCAGCCATCCACTACCCATCCATCCGTCCATCCATCCACACATCCATCCACATATCCAGACATCCACTCGTACATTCCTCTATCCATCCATACCTATATGACAAGGAAACCATATATTCACTCCTGCAACAACACATTTAACCATGCCTTTATCCCTCGATCCATTTATCTATACGACCACCCATCCGTCCATCCATTCACCCATCATTCCAGCCATCTACCCATACACGAACCCATTAGAACATCCATCAATCCACCAAACCATTCAAACATCCATATATTCATCCATTCACTCACCCTTACATGCATCCATCCAGCCCTTCATCCACGCATTCACCTATCCATCCACCCACCCATCCATCCATCCATCGATTCAACCACCCATACATTAATTCTTCACTCCGTACATTAATGCATCATGCCATCAATCCATCCATCCATCCATCGAACCATCCATCCATCCATCCACCCAGCCATCCATCCATCCATCCATCCATCCATCCATCCATCCATCCATCCATCCATCCATCCATCCATACATCCATCTATCCAAACATCCATCCATCCAATCATCCATTCATCCATCCATCCATGAAACCATCCATCCATCCATACAACCACCCATCAATCCTGCATTCCATAATTCTAACGCCCACACATAGAAACATTCATCAACCCACTCAACCATCAACGCCACCATGCATCCATCCGTTCATCCAATCAGTTATCCGTCAAACTTTCCAGCCATCCAACTACCAATCCATCCGTCCATCCATTCACCCATCAAACTATCTACACATCCAGCCTTCTGCCCATTCATTCCTACATCCATCCATTAATCCATCCATCCAACCATCCAACCATCCATCCATCCAATCATCCATACATCCATCCATCCATCCATCCATTCATCCATCCATCCATCCATCCAATCATCCTTCCATCCATCGATCAACCCATCCAACCATCCATCCATTCATCCATCCACACATCCATCCATTCATCCATCCATTCAATTATTCTTCGATGCATCCATCCATCCAAACTTCCATCCATACATCAATCAATCTACCTATCTCTGATCCAACCATCTATCCAACCATCTATCCATACATACATACATCCATCCATACCGACATCCATCCATCTATCCATCCGTCCTTCCGCCCATCCATCCATTCATTCATCCAGGCATCCATCTATGCATACATAGATTCGATTGTCCATGCATTCATACATTAATCCGACTATAAATACATTACAACATCCATGCATCAAATCAAACATCCAACTACCCACCCACACATCCAATCATCGATCCATCCATCAATCAATCCAGCCAACCATAATTATAAACGCCCACATACGGTAACATCCATTAACCCACCCAACAAACAAATCATCCATTTATACATCCATCCAGTCATTCAGCCATCCATCTATATGTTCATCCAACTGTCCAATCATCCATCCATCCGTACATCCATTCCTACATCCATCCATTATTCCCTCCACTGATCCATCCATTCATTCATCCATCATTGCAGCCAGCCACCTATAAAAACACGTACACAAACAACAATGGACCCAACAACACATACATTAGAACATCCATCCATTCATCCATCCATTCATCCATCCATCCATCCATTCATCCATCCATTCCAACCATCCATCGATGGGTCCATCCATCCGGCCATGGATCCAGCCATTCATTCATCCATCCAAATATCCATTCATTCACCTTTCCAAACATCCAGCTAGCCATCCATCCATCCATCCATCCATCCACATATCGATCCACATATCCAGACATCCACTCGTACATTCATCTATCCATTCATCTATATATTATAACGAACCATTCCATCAATTCCGCCAATAATTCAATCATCCATGCCATTATCCCTCGATCCATTCATCGATACGTCCAACCATCCATCCATCCATTCACCCATTATTCCAGCCATCTACCCATACATGCACCCATTAAAACATACAACCAACCACCAACACAACCATTCAAACATCCATATATGCATTCATTCACCCACTGCACTCAAACATGGATCCATCCATGCATTCATCAATGCATTTACCCATCCATCGACCCACCCAACCATTCATCTATCCATCCATCGATTCAACATCCCATGCATTCATTCTTCAATCCGTACATCAGTCCATCAGTCCATCAATCCAAAGATTCACCCATTCATCCATCCATCCATCCATCCATCTACTCATCCATCCATCCATCCATCCGTCCATCCATCCATCCATCCATCTATCCATCCATCCAACCATCCATCAATCCTGCCATCCATAATTCTAACGCCCAAACATAGAAACATTCATCAACCACCCAACAACCAACGCCTCCATGCATCCAATTATTCATCCCTCCATCCATCCACCCAACGATCCATCTACACATCCAGCCTTCCAACAATTCACTCCTAAATTCATCGTTCCATCAACACACCCATATATCATCAAGGAATCCATCCATCCACACCTGCAACAATGCATTCATTCATGCATTCATCCTTCTATCCATCAATCTGTCATACCAATCATCCATCCATCCAACAACCCATCCATCCATCTATCGATCCATCCATCAATCCACTCATTCATTCATCAATTCATCATCGATGCATCCATCAAACAGTACATGCAGTCACCCCATCATCCACGTACACATTAAAGTATCCACGCATGGATCCATTCATTCAAACATTCAGCCATTCATCCTTCCATCCATCCTTATATCCACACATCTATTCATTCATGCAACCATGCATTCTTCCATCCACCCGTCCACCCTTCCATCCATCCATCCATCCATCCATTCATCCATCCATCCAACAATCCATCCATCCTTCCATCCATCCATCCATCCATCCATCCATCCATCCATTCATCCAATCAATCGATGCATCATCCATCGAATCTTCCATCCACCCGTCAATCAATCCAACCATACTCCGATCCAACCATCCATCCAACCATTCACTCATTCTACCATCCATTCATCCATCCATGCACCCATCGATCCATCCCTCCATCCATCCAACAATCCATCCATCCATCTGTCCATCCCTCCTGCCCTACCTCCTTCCATCCATCCATCCATTCGTTCAGCCATGCATCCATCCACCCATACATCGATTTGACTGTCCATGCATTCATATATTAATCTGACCATAAATCCATTACACCATCAATCCATGCATTGAACCATCCATCAACCCATCCATAAATTCAAAGATTAATCCATCCATCCATCCATCCATCCATCCATCCATCCATCCATCCATCCATCCATCCATCCATCCATCCATCCATCCATCCATCCATCCATCCATCCATCCATCCATCCATCCAGCCAACCATAATTCTAAACGCCTACATAGAGTAACATCCATTAGCCCACCAAACAAACACAGCATCCATCCATACATACATCCATCCATTCAACCATCCATCTATATGTCCATATATCCATCCAATGATCCATCCATCCATTCTTCCATCCAATATCCATCCATCCACATTTCCAGACATGCAAATATCCATCCATCCATCCATACATCCAAACATCCATCCATCCACATATCCAGATATCCACCCATCCATTCCTCCATCATCCATACATCCATCCATCCATATATCATCAACGAATTGATAAACCCACATCTGCAAGAATGCACTAATCATGCCTTCATCCTCCCATCCATCCATCTTTCTGGCCATTAATCCATCCATTCATCCATCCTTTCATCCATCCATCCATCTAGCGATCCATCATCCGCCACTCGATCTATCCAGCCATCCACCAATTCATCAATCCATCATTCATGTACCCTTTCACCCACGCATGCAACCATCCCTTCCTTCATGCACCCATCCATCCATCCATTCATGCATTCATCCACGGATACTTGCATTCATTTATTCGGCCACACATCCTTCAAGTCATCCATCCATCCATCCATCCGTCCGTCCGTCCGTCCGTCCGTCCGTCCGTCCGTCCATCCATCCGTCCATCCGTCCATCCATCCATCCATCCACCCATCCGTCCATCCATCCATCCATCCATCCATCCATCCATCCATCCATCCATCCATCCGTCCATCCATCCATCCATCCATCCATTCGTCCATCCATCTATCCATCCATCCATTCATCCCTATGTAAATCCATTTATCTTTTCATCCACCCAACCATCCATCCGGTCATTCACTCATACATCTATCCATCCAGCCATCCATCCTCTCATCCACCCAGCCAACAATATTTCAATGCATTCATCCATGAATGGATTCATCCATGTGCACATGCAAGGACCAACGATTTAATGCATGCATCCAGGCATATCTCCATTCATTAATCCAGCGATACAAGACATCAATTCATTCATCCATGCACTCATTCATTCTATCATGCATCCATCCTTCAATCCATCCAACTATCCATCCAGCCAGCCAACCATCATTCCATTCATGCATCCGTCTATCTATCTATCTATCCATTCTTCAATCCATCAATGAATTCATCGAAACATTAAACATTCCATCGATCCACCGATCAATCCAACCATCTTTTCATCCATTCTTCACCACATGCAACCATCCATTCTCCATGCAACCTTCCAAAAACACGTGCAAACATCCATTTATCCATCCATGCGTCCATCCACACATCTATCCATCCATACATTCATTCATCCGTCCATCCTTCCTACCATTTTTTCAGCCAACCATCCACCTTTCTATCCATCCATCGATCCATTCATCCATCATTCCAGCCATCAACCCATTCAATTATTCAACAACCCATCCATCCATCCGTCAACCCATCCATACATTCATCAATCGTTCAACACGTGCAACATATAATTCACCCTTCTCTCCAGCCGGCCATCCATAAATCCATCCGTCCGTCCACTCATCCAGCAATCCAACCTCCCATTCTTCCATCTATCAATCCATTCATCCTTCAATCTATTCATCCATCTATCGATCAAAAATTGATTCACCAATGTACACATGAAAAAAAATAATGCATTAATGCATGCAACCAGACCTTTAACCATTCATGCATCCAGAATTACAGGACATCCATTCATCCATCAATCCTGTATTTCCAGCCATCCATCCATTCATCCAGCGAAACATTTACCCATCCGCCCATTCATTCTTACTTCCATCCACCCATGCATCAGTCTAACCATTCATCCATCCATCCATCCATCCATCCATCCATCCATCCATCCATCCATCCATCCATCCATCCATCCATCCATCCATCCATCCATCCATCCATCCATCCATCCATCCATCCATCCATCCATCCATCCATCCATCCATCCATCCATCCATCCATCCATCCATCCATCCATCCATCCATCCATCCATCCATCCATCCATCCATCCATCCATCCATCCATCCATCCATCCATCCATCCATCCATCCATCCATCCATCCATCCATCCGTCCATCCATCCATCAATCCGTCCGTCCATCCATCCATCCATCAATTCATCCTTTCAAGCTTCCATCAGAAATTGATTCATCCAACCATCCACCTATTCATTCATTCACACAACTATCCATCCGTCCACTTACCCATCAATCCACACTTCCATAAATCCACTGATCCATGCATCTATCCATCCGACCACCAACCATCTTTCCAACCATCTTTCCATTGATTGATCCGTCTATCCATCCATCCATTCTTCAATCCATCCATGAATTCATTGACCCATTGAACACCCGATCGCTCTATCGATCGACCCATCCATCTCTTCATCCATCCATCAAAACATGCAACCATCCATTCTCCATATAACCTTCGAAAAACATGTGAAGCCTTCCATTCATCCATCCATGGGTCCATCCACCCATACATCCACACATAAATTCATCCAACCATCCATACTTCCATTCTTACATCCAACCATTCATCTTTACTTCCATCCATCTATCCATTCATCCATCACTCCAGCCATATATCATTCAATTTTACCACAACGCATCAATCCTTCCATCAATCCATCCATATATTCACCATCGTTCAACACTTGCAACAATACATTCGTCCATTCACCCATCCTTGCATCCATCCATTCATCCATCCTTCCATTCATACAGCCATCCATCCATCCATTCCTCCAATCTTCTAACCATTCATCCATATATCATAAACGAATCCAACCATCAACACCATTATTCCAAACATCCATCTAGACTACCACCCATCCATCAAAAACTTATAACAATCCCTCGCCTCCGTCATTTCATCCATTCTTTCAACATTCCATTCGTCCATCATTCACCGATTCTTACATATATCCAAATATCTATTCGTCCAATCATCATTCACTCCAACCAGACAAACAACAAAACATCCACTCACCCATACATTCATTCCTTCATCCATCCATCCATCCGTCCATCTATCCATCCATACATCCACCCATCCATTCATCCACCCATCCATCGATCCATCCATCCATCCATCCATACATCCATCTAACCATCAATCCATCCATCCAAACAGCCATTCATCCATCCGTCAATCCAATCTTCCGAAACTCCACCCATCCGTTCATCCATCGATCCATCCAACGATCCGTTCATCCATTCATCCATCCATCCATTCATCCATCTTTCCATACATCAAACCATCCATCCATCCATCCTTGCATCCACCCATCGATTCAACCATCCATCTATTCATTCCTTATTCCATCCATCCATCGATCCATCGATCCATCCAACCATCCATCTATCCAATCCGTCCATCCATCAATCCTTTCATCAATCCATGCTTTCAACCATCCTTCCATCCATACATATACCCTTCCATCCATCCATACTAGATATATTCATCCATCCATCCATACATCCAATCATCAATCCAACAATCCATTCCTCCTTCTATCTTCCCATCTATCCATCCTTCCATCCATTGAACCTTGCTTCCATACATCGATCCAGCCCTCCACCCATCCACCCACGCAAACAATCATCCATGCAACCCGGCAAACACCCACACATTCATCCGTCCATTTATACATCCATCAATCCATTCATCCCTCTATCGGCCCATCGATTCGTCCATCTAATAGACCATCCGTTCATCCATCCATTCATCCATCCATCCATTCAGCCATTCATCCATCCATCCTACCATCCATCCAACCATCCATCCAGCGATACATTCATCAATCCATTCATCTATTCATCCAACCATACATTCATCCAACCTTCCATTCATTCATGCAACAATCCGTCCACCCATCCACCTATATAATCAAACATCCATCCATTCATCGATCCATTTATGCATTCACCAATCCATTCATCCATCCATCCATCCATCCATTCATTGATCCATTCACCCATTGATCTGTCCATGCATTAATCCATTTATCCAAACATCAATCCACCCATTCATCCATCCATCCATTCATCCTTCCATGCATACATCCAACCAGCCATCCATCCACCCATCGATACAACCATCCGTCCATCCATCCATCCTTCCATCCATCTATCCAACCAACCATTCACCCACCCATCGACTGAACCGCTCATCCATTCATCCATCCATCCATCGTTTCCATCCATCCATACAACCACCCATCCACAAGCCATCCATCCAATCCCCCAACAATCCACTCATCTATCCATTCATCCATTCCTCCATCCATCCGTCCATCCATCCATTCATCCATCCTTCCATCCATCCATCCACTCACCCATCCACCCATCCATCATCCACCAATCCATTCATCCATTCACCCTTCCATCCATCCATCTACCCATCCATCAATCCAGGCACACACATTTCATAACGTGTATGTAGACAAATCTTCATTATCTCACCCATCAACAAATTCCTCCGCCCATCCATCCAGCCTCCCATATACCCATCCATTTATCCAACCATCCATCTAAATTTCCATCTACCCGTCCATTGATCCACCAATCCATTCATTCACCCAACTACCCATCCATCTGCCTTTCCAACCATCCGCACATCCATTCAATCCACCCATCCATTCCTCTATTCATCCATCCACCCATCCATATATCATCAAGGAATACATCCATCAATACACACAAAAAACCAGTCGTCCTTGCCTTCATCTTTCTATCCATCCATCCATTTGTTCATCCATCCATCCATCCATAAATACATTCATCTATTCTTGCAAAATCCTTCCGTCCAACCTTCCAAACATCCGTCCATCCATCTACTCATACATCCATCCGCCCATCCATCTATTCTCCCTTCTAACCATCCATCTGTCCATCCATCCATACGATGACCCTTCCATCCATCCACCCGTTTTTTAATCCTTCCGTCCATCCATATCTCCATCCATCCATCCATCTATCAAAACATCCAAAGATCCACTCATCCATTTATATATCCATCCATTCATCCAACCTTCCATCCATCTAACCATCCATTCTTCCATACATACATACTTCCATACATCCAATCAACCATCCATCCGTCAATCCACCCATCCATCCATCCATCTATCCAACCATCCACCCATCCATCCATTGATCGACCCTTCTAGATATCAATCCAGCCCCCCATCCACCCACACACAGAAGCATCCATACAACATGGCAACCACCCGCACATGCATCCATTCATGTATGCACCCATGAATCCATTCATCCCTCCATCCAAACATCCATCTATTAGTCCATCCATTCGTCCATCTATCAGTCCATCCATCCATCCATACATCCATCCATCCATCCGTCCACCCATCCATCCATCCATCAATTCACCTTTCCATCCATCCGGCCATTGATCCATTGCTCCATCCATCTAACTATGCATCCATCCACCTATCCATACATCCAGGTAACCATACTCCCATTCATCCATCCAAACAACCACCCAACCATTCCTCTGTTCATCCGTACATCCGACCATCCAAATATCCAGGCATACATTGCTGCATATATCCTTTCACATATCCATCCATCCATCCATTCATCAATCCATACATTCATGCAACCATCCATGCAGCGATGCATTAATTGATCCATTTATCCAATCATCCATCCATACATTCATCCATTCTTCCATTCATCCGTGCAACAATCCGTCCATCCATCCACCTATATATCAATCCCTCCATCCATCCATCGATTGATCGGTCTACTTATGCATTCATAGGCCCATTCATCCATTCATCCAAATATCCATTCATGCATCCTTCCACCACTTCAGGTAATGATGCATCCATCCATCCATCCACCCATCCATCCAACCATCCATCCATGCATCCCCTCATCGATCCACTCACCCATTAATTCATCCATCCATTCATCCAACTTTCCATACATCAAAACATCCATACATCCATCCATCCATTCTTACATCCATATATTCAACCACCCATCCATCAACCCATCGATTCAACCATCCATCCATCCATCCGACCATCCATTCATCCATCCACCTATCCATTCATTCATCCATTCATCCTACCATCCATCCATCCACCCATCCATCAATCCAGCCACCCATCACTCAAAATTTCCATGCACACAAACATTCATTAGCCCACCCAAAAACCAATGCCTTGATCCATCCATTCATCCATCCTGGCTCCCAAATATCCGTTCATTCATTCAACCATCCACCCACATGTCCAATCATCCATCCATTGATCCATTCATCCATTCATTTACCCAACTACCCAAACATCCACCTGTCCAACCATCCACCTATCCATCCACCTATCCATCCACCCATCCATTCTTCTATTCATCCATCCCCATCCATATATTATCAACGAATCAACCCATCAATACATACAACAAACCGATTACCCCTGCCTTCATCCTTCTATCCGTCCAACCATTCATCCATCCACCCATCCATCCATCCATTCATAACTACATTTATCCCGCCTTGCAAAATCCTTCCGTCGAACCAACCATCCATCCATCCACCCATCCATCCATCCATCCACCTATTCATGCATCCATCCGGCCATCAACCCATTCGCCCTTCTATCCATTCATCCTCTATTCAGCCATCCATCCATCCATTAATACATCGAACCACCCATACTACGATCCTTCCATCCATCCATCCGTTTGTCCATCCATCCATCCATTCATGACACCATCCATCCATCCATCTATTCATCCATCCACCCATCCATCCGTCCATCTATCTAACCATCTATCCATCCATACCTCCGGTGATCCATCCTTCCATTCATCAACCCAGCCCTCCATCCATCTACCCACCCACACAAACATTCATTCAACCAGCCAACCACCCACACATCCATCCATTCAATGATATATCCATACATCCAGTCATCCCTCCATCTGTCCATCGATCCATCCGTGTATTAGTCCATACTTCCTTCCTATATTACATCCATTCATCCTTCCATCCATCCATCCATCTATCCATGCATCCATCCATCCATCCATCCATCCATCCATACAACCACCCATCCACAACCCATCCATCCATTCACCCATCCATCCACCCATCTATCCATTCAACCATTCCTCCATCCATCCGTCCACCCATCCATTCATCCACCTAGCATTCATCCATCCTTTCATCCATCCATTTATCCATCCACCCATCCATCGTCCATCATTCATTCATCCATTCACCCT
The DNA here is from genome assembly GCF_964194155.1 of Cetorhinus maximus. NCBI lineage: Eukaryota > Metazoa > Chordata > Chondrichthyes > Lamniformes > Cetorhinidae > Cetorhinus > Cetorhinus maximus. Next base: position 41,050,375 of record NC_135901.1, on the reverse strand, counting down.
TCCATCCATCCATCTACACATCAATCAATCCAGGCAAACATATTTCATATCGTGCCTGTACACAAATCTTCATTATCTCAACCATCAGCAAATGCCTCCGCCCATCCATTCATCCATGCATCCTCCCATATATCCATCCATTTAACCAACCATCGATATACGTTTCCATCTACCCGTCCATTGATCCACCAATCCATTCATTCACCCAACTTCCCATCCATCCGCCTTTCCAGACATCCGCACATCTATTCAATCCACCCATCCACTCCACTATTCATCTATCCACCCATCCATATATCATCAATGAATCCATGCATCAATACACACAACAAACCAATCGTCCCTGCCTTCATCTTTCTATCCATCCATCCATTTGTTCATCCATCCGTCCATCCATCCATAAATACATTCATCATTCTTGCAAAATCCTTCCGTCCAACCTTCCAAACATCCGTCCATCCATCTATTCATACATCCATCCGCCCATCCATCTATTCTCACTTCCAACCATCCATTCCTCCATCCTTCCATACGATGACCCTTCCATCCATTCACCCGTTTTTCCATCCTTCCGTCCATCCATATCTCCATCCATCCATCCATCCATCTATCCAAACATCCACCCATCGACCCATCCATTTATCTATCCATCCATTCATCCAACCTTCCATCCATCCATCCATCCATCCATCCATACACCCATCCATCCATCCATCCATACGTCCATCCATCCATCCATCCACCCATCCATCCATCCATCAATTTACCTTTCCTTCCATCAGGCCATCGATCCATTGCTCCATCCATCTAACTATGCATCCATCCACCTATCCATACATCCAGGTAACCATACTCCCATTCATCCATCCAAACAACCACCCAACCATTCCTCTGTTCATCCGTTCATCCGACCATCCAAATATCCAGGCATACATTGCTGCATATAACATTCACATATCCATTCATCCATCCATCCATTCATCAATCCATCCATTCATGCAACTATCCATCCAACGATACATTAATTGATCCAGTTATCCATTCATCCATCCATAGATTCATCCATTCTTCCATTCATCCATGCAACATTCCGCCCATCCATCCAACTATATATCCACCCATCCATCCATCCATCGATTGATCGATCCATTTATGCATTCATAAGCCCATTCATCCATTCATCCATATATCCAGTCATGCATCCATCCACCAATCCAAGCAATGATGCATCCATCCATCCATCCACCCATCCATCCCACCATCCATCCATGCATCCCCTCATTGATCCACTCATCCATCCATTCATCCAACTTTCCATCCATCCATCCACCCATCCATCCCACCATCCATCCATGCATCCCCTCATTGATCCACTCATCCATCCATTCATCCAACTTTCCATCCATCCATCCAGCCAGCCAGCCAGCCAGCCAGCCAGCCAGCCAACCACCCAGAACTCAGAATTTCCATGCACATAAACATTCATTAGCCCACCCAAAAACCAATGCCTTGCTCCATCCATTCATCCATCCGGGCTCCCAAAATCCGTTCATTCATTCAACCATCCACCCACATGTCCAATCATCCATCCATTGATCCATCCATCCATTCATTTACCCAACTACCCAACCATCCATCTGTCCAACCATCCACCTATCCATCCATCTATCCATCCACGAATCCATCCATCCATACATCCATTCATCCACCCAGCCATTCTTCTATTCATCCATCGCCATCCATATAATATCAATGAATCAACCCATCAATACATACAACAATCCTATCACCCCTGCATTTATCCTTCTATCCGTCCATCCATTCATCCATGCATCCATCCATCCATTCATTACTACATTCATCCAGCCTTGCAAAATCCATCCGTCGAACCATCCATCCATCCATCCATCCACCCATCCACCCATCCATCCATCCATCTATTCATGCATCCATCCGACCTTCAACCCATTCGCCCTTCTATCCATTCTTCCTTCCATTCACCCATCCATCCATCCATTAATGCACCGATCCACCCATACTACTATCCTTCCATCCATCCATCTATTCATCCATCCATACATCCATCCATCCAACTATCTAACCATCGACCCATCCATACATCCATTGATCCATCCTTCCATTCAACAATCCACCCTCCATCCATCCACCCACCCACACAAACATTCATTGAACCAGCCAAACACCCACACATCCATCCATGCAATGATACGTTCATCCATCCAGTCATCCCTCCATCTGTCCATCGACCCATCCATGTATTAGTCCATACTTCCTTCCTATATTACATCCATTCATCCTTCCATCCACCCATCCATCCATTTTTCCATCCATCCATCCATCCATCGATTCGTCCATTCACCCTGCCATCCATCCATCCACCCATCCATCAATCTAGCAACCCATAATACAAAATTTCCATGCACACTAACATTCATTAGCCCACCCAACAACCAATGCCTCCATCCATCCATTCGCCCATCCGGGCTCCCATATATCCATTCATTCAGTCAATCATCCACCTACATGTCCATCCATCCGTCCATTGATCCGTCTATCCATTCATTTACCCAACTACCCAGCCATCCCCAGCTGTCCCACCATCCACCCATCCATCCATCCACACATCCAATCATCCACCCACCCATTACTCTATTCATCCATCCCCCATCCATATATTATCAACAAATCAATCCATCAATACATACAACAATCCTATCACCCCTGCCTTCTTCCGTCCGTCCGTCCATCCGTCCGTCCGTCCGTCCGTCCATCCATCCATCCATCCATCTCTTCAAAAAATCATGCACCCATTCATACATCCATCCAACCATCCCTCCTCCCCTCTTTGAACAGCTGCCCTTCCCTTTCCTTATACATTTGCCTGTGGTGGTGCACTCTGATTAATTTCCTTTTGGAGGTAGGTCTATCCGTCTTTTGCCATTTAATGCAATAACGTTACCAGTTGTAATGCAGTAATGCTATTTTTTTATTTCTTCACCAGATGAATGCATTGCTGAATCGGCGAGCATTTATTACCCATCCCTAAGTGCCATTGAGAGTGTGGTGGTGAGCTTCCTTCTTGAACCGCTTCACGCCATGTAGCGTAGGCACTCCCACAGAGCTGTTAAGAAGAGAGTTTAAGGATTTTGACCCAGCAGCAGTGAAGGAACGGCGAGATTTTTCGAAGTAACAAAGGTGAGTGACTTGGAGGGGAACTTCCAGGTGGTGTTGTCCCCATCTCTCTGCTGCCCTTGCCCTTCTAGTTATTAGAGGTCGTGGGTTTGGAAGGTGCTGCCTGAGGAGCCTTGATGAGCTCTTGCAGCGCATCTTATAGGTGGCACCCGCTGCTGCCATTGAGTTGTTTAAACATGCTCTGACTTTAATATTGCAGACGTTATTTTTGTGGGACTGAATTCATTCTTGTGCAAATGTGGCGGCCAAAAAAATATCAACTCACACTTTCCACGCACACTAAAAGCTACTGGACAGAAAATGGAAAATAAAATCATAAGGACCATTTAATGTTAGGGACTTGGAACACTAAGCTCAGAATTTTGTGCTTAATTTATGCTGAGGCTGAACCAGATCATGCGCTGCTTGCTCCATACATTTTGGGGCATTTTCGGAACAACATATTTGCATTAGAGAGTGTGCAGCAAACATTTGCAGCCATATTGAAGTTGATCAGAGGTATAAGTTATTTGGTAAATTTTCATTTGCTTAATTCATAGCCATTTGATTATAGAACGTTGAGTGATGGCTTGATGTGTTTACATGATGCAGGAATGGTCTAGGTTATATGCATATAAGTTACATAACCACCTACAGTGCCCAGAACGGGAGAGCATGATTTTATAATTATGCTGGTTTGAAGGAAGGAAACGGTTGCCCAAAAATGGTGAATATCCAGAAAATTCACTTCAGGTGGCTGTTGATACGGGAATAGCCTACAATGTTCAATGTTGATACCAGCAGACACACATTAGGCAATGCATTCATGGACAAGCTGCGGTGCCAAGGAAGTTAACCCGGGGCACAGTTTCAGTATGATCTCATACAATCACAGAGAGGCTCGTGATGTTGAATGATGCCCGCTGTTTCGAGGTTTCCATTCAATATGATAAACAAAATCTCGATATGACAAATGTAGGCATCTAATTTCCACCTGTATCCACTTGGAACGAACCAATCTAGTAGCGTTTTGTATCTCTGCAACTCCTACAATCTCCTCCAAAGCTGCATATTCTTCCCTCTGTGACAGGCCCTCCTCCTGCTTAAATTAGTAATAACTTTCTTACAAACAAATGCTATTGCACGTTTGTAATGTTGTTCCTTGTCTCCCCTTCTCCACCACATCATCGCTATTTAATTTTTTAAGTCTTCCATTATGTTTAGTATATGGCTCTTCAATAAAGTATATATTCTGTGACACAGTGTAATTCATATTCAAAGGCATTTGCTAAAATTGGTCAAACGGTAAACAGTTAAACTACGTGTTTATCTAAGTAACTTTGACTAGAAAACAGATGATGTATCTAGTTACCCTCCTGGAGATTTCCACTAAGTATAAGGGGCTGATTCAAATGGTTCAACCAAGCACCTGTTGATGAAGTTGACTGCAGGGCGACACACTGGGGATTCTAACAGAGAATGCTTGGGTCAGAAACTAGCACTGTTGACACAGATTATTATCCCATTCAGGCAGCTATGAGTTAATACAGTGTTTTGATTTTCAATACAAATGTTACATTGTCTGTCGTTTTTTTTTCACCATTGATGCACCGACATGCATACAATTTGTTGAATGAAGATTTTCGAACTTGATTTGATTCATTATTTGGGGCCAAATTGATAATTATGGATTTCTGGTTAATAGCAGAATGGAAATAAATCTGCTGGCCCATTGTTTTTGAACCAGTTGATGGTCTAACTGGGATCCCTGGAGCCAATCGGCGTGCTAGTCAATGGAAATTGACTCAGGTTTTATATCAGAATTGGGAAGCTAGTGCCAGCCCGAGTAGTGGAGGTAGATGCATGGTTTAGATCAGCATTAGGGAGCGAATGTTGGATGGAGTTTTAATGGGATAGGGAAGTGCTTTAAATAAGAATTGGAGAACAATTGTTCTCATGAGGCTAGAGTGATGGGCACATCGTTCATATGTAAGTTTGCTACAGGATGAACATACGATGTGTGAACAAATACATCGGAGCAAGAGTAGACGACCAGGTGTCTTGACACTGCTCCACCATTCATTAACATGATGTCTGGCCTGATTGGAACCTCAACCCCACATTCCTGCCTACCCCGATAATCTTTCACTCTCTTGCTTATCAAGAATCTATCTGCCCCTGGCTTAACAACATACAGTGCGTGCTTCCACCGCCTTTTGTGGTGACTCACGACACTCTGAGAGAAAAAAATTTAACCTGCTTATCCCTGTCTTAAATGAACGACAACTTATTTTTTAAACAGCGATCCATAGCTCTATGTTCTACCACCAGAGGATCAATATTTTCCTCATCCAACCTGTCACTACCCCTTAGGATCTTATATATTTCAATCATGTTGCTTCTTACTCTTCTGAATTCCTGCCAATACAACCCTCGCCTGTTCAACCAGTACTCAGAAGACAAATTATCCATTCCTGCTCTTAGTCTGGTAAACATTCTCTGAACTGCTTCCAATGCATTTACCTCTTTCCTTTAAAACAGAAACCAATACAAAACATAGTACTCCAAATGCGGTCTCAACAATGCCATCAAGAAGGGAAGCACAACCTCTCTACCATTCTTATCAATTCATCTCACTATAAACAATATTTCTTGGGTGCTACCAAATTTACTCTCCGCATCGAAAAGTAAAAATTGCCCTTTATTTTTTCAAAGTTATACATTATTTTCTATTAATTACGCAGCAATTGAAGAATTTTTCCTGTTTTCACTACTTCACGCTGCAGGGGAGAACATGGTCAAGTTTATAAGAAGACACCAGAGGATCAAATGGTGGAGAAAGGATGTCAGGGATCCTCTCTCTGAAGAGCCTTGAGAATCTCGGACTCAAGTCACCTGAAATACCTTCACCGTTATCAAGAATATTCTTTAAAAGTATCAGAGCAAAAAAAAAAATGCTTCCGCTGGAGAGTCAGTAAGGAGAGAGGGCAAAGTTATCAGCATTGAAAGAAGCAAAGGCAACGTTAGGGAACAAATAATGTGATATTGCAGTATTTAAAGGAGGCAGGAGTTCTGCTTGCAGCTCGCTCAGTATTCACCCCTCAAACAACATTACACTTTAATTGGCCACTAATTTCATCTCACTCCAGTTCGTGGGATTTAAATTCCAGTCGGCAACTTAAAAAAATCTTAGAATGCATGATTGGGCTGCTATCTAAAAAAGTAATGAGCTAAATGCAACCATGGCTCCAAATTTCTGAATCAGATTCTCAAACACACACACCTGGTTGACAGCCGATCAAAATGTATAATAAATAACAAGTACTTAGCAGTCGCCTATTAGTTGTATTCGTTTTTGTTTCTTTGGCCTGTGAATAGCGAACCTAATGTCCATTGTGATTCTGCACCAGGTCAGATGCTGTCTCTCCACTTGCATCATTCCTTACCTGGTGTCCATGGCAGTCACTGATCTCCTGGTTGTTATCACCGCTCTATTGCTGAGTCCAATCAGTGGTATTTATCTACCGGTCACTTTCCTGTCCACCACTCCCGCTTGCAGCATCAGCACGGAGCTCATCTATGCATCGCGAGACTGTACCGTCTGGCTGACCAGCACCTTCACCTTCGATCGATTCGTAGCCATTTGCTTCCAGAATATGAAAACAGATTATTGCACTGCAAAAACGGCTCGTGTGGTCATACGCTCTGTTTGCGCACTGGGAGTACGGCAAAACATCCCACGGTACTTTGTGTATGAACCAGTCTATGTGATTGACCAATTGCGCTGATTTTATAGAATTAAGTTAGGCTTTTACCTTCATTTGCATGGAAAGGCTTCGACTGGTTTGATTGTGTGTTAACGCCCACAACCCTGTTCCTCCTGGTTTTAGTGCTGAATTCGTTGACCGTCAGAAACATTGTAGCGGCCGACAGGGCCCAAAGGAGACTCCGGAGCCACAGCAATTGGAAGAGTGAGAGTGACCCGGAGATGGAGAGCCAGAAAAATCCATAATTTTGGTCTTTATTACATCAGGCAATTTCATCACATTATGGTATGTGTTGTGAATGTTGTGTATGTGCGCATTACAGACTGTTCTTATTTCACTGGGTTTGATTTCAAAGATCCTAAGTTTATTCTGGAAGAAAGTGGAAACATGCTATTACTTCTGAGCTGCTGCAGCAACACGTGTACATATGCAGTGACACAGGCTAAGTTCAGGCAGGAGTTAAGGAATTCTCTGAAACAACCACTGTACCTCATTGTTCAATTGGTCAATAAATGAAAAGACGAAATCATTTAATAGTGACGCTCTATCCCATATTCATTCTGGAACTATTTATCTTCTTATTTGAAACATGACATGTTGCCATGCGATGCTACACCTCAAATCTCCCTCCCCAACTCCAGCACACAAACACGTACACAGACAGGCAGAATCAAACAACCTCAAACACGCACAATAATACACACAGCAAACAAACAGACAAACTCACATGCATGCATACACACACGCATGCACACGTGCACGTGTGCGCACTCACACACACATACACACACACACAAACACAGGCACACACACAAACACAGGCATGCACACACACACGCACACGCACCAAATAACATGTTGTTTTATTTTTTTCCTCTATTTCTGTTGGTCATGGATTTAAAACGACAATCGATGACTTTTAAAAGAAATATCTACCGGAACAAACCCAGAGTTATATACAAGCTTGTTGCCCTGGAACATAGAGTGTCCTGAAAGACAAATGTTGCCAGAAAATAGTCCTGAACTAATGGAGCTGCATAACAACAGAACTTTAATTGGCTCCTGACCATGCGACCAGTTTTGCGTAGTGGCAATGCAGCAAATTAGCTCCTGGCCTGAGAAGAAAAACAAAGTAGAACCATTTACTCCTGTGTGTGTAAGATTCCAGTAATTCTACAACAATAGCTAGCTGGCTCTCTGAAACCCCTGTCAAGAGGAGAAAAGGAAAATCATCGTTAGAGATATTGGAAAGCAAGTGTTCAAACAGGGTGTTAAAAACTGAAAGTTTTTGTGCCGTCAACAATGATACAAAAAGAAATTGGAAGACATCAATCAAATTCAACTCACCGAATCCTGTACTTCGGAATTGGTGCTAATGAAGTTTTTTACTCCGCCCTTAAATTCCAAGTTTTTTGTGTGTCTCATGTGTCTTGTATTTGTGCGTATCGTGGTTGAAGAAGGGATAGAGTTTAGGTTATAGAGTAAGAAATTAACAGCTGATATCTCTTTCTTTTGTTACTGGTTAAAGACAATTTGTTCAATAAACTCTTATTTACTTTTTTAAGTTTACGGGCCCGGTGCTTTTATTATGTTAACCTAAAATTAAATATTAGGTGGTTTCACCAAATGTTTCCCATTTGTCACAGTTCGGGGTGCAGTTGGCTTTGATATTGTAGCACACGATCCCCAGAGAGCCGTGAAAACACACACACACACTCACACGGCAGAAGGAGGAATTAATAGTCTAATGGTGTCCATGGAACCATTGTTGATTGTTGCAAAAACCCACCTGGTTCTCTATTTGCCTTTAGAGAAGCAAACCTGTCGTCCTTACCTGGTCTGACTGACACGTGACTCCAAACCAACAGCAACGTGGATGACTCTTAGATAAAGGCAAAATACTGTGGATACTAATAATCCGAAACAAACAAAAAAATGCTGGAAAATCTCAGCATGTCTGACATCTGTGGAGAGAAAGGCGAGTTAGCATTTCGACTCTGTATGACTCTTCCACACCCCCACTAGGGTCATCTGCCACTTGCTCATTCTGCTTTCCGCTCTGAATGTCAGCTTTAGCTCCTCCTTTACCAAGTGTGGCCACCGCCATCACCCCCTTGGCCTTTTGTTTATGGCACCATTCGCAACTTCTCTTTTGCCTCCACCTATCACTAACCTTCTATCCACCTGTCCCACCCCCCTTAAGCAGTATATGTTTCGCCACATTTCTACTTCTCTTTAGTTCTGCAGAAGAGTCATCTTGACTCGAAACGTTAACTCTGTCTTTCTCACCACAGCTGCTGTCTGACCTGCTCAGCTTTTCCTTTGTTTTTGTGGCTTACTCTCAAACACTCTCTGAAATGGCGTAGCAAACCACCCACTTGTAAGAAACAGCTACAAAGTTACAAAACATAATTGAACCAAACGGATCGACTGGCAGCGACATAGGCGCTGGAAACGACAATGGCAACATCAGCCCTGTCGAACCATTAAATTCCTCCTTACTAACATGTGGGGCTAGTGCCAACATTCGGAGAGCTGCCTCACAGATTAGTCTAGCAACAGCCTGACATTGTCATCCTCTTGGACCTATATATTATAGATAATGTCCCAGACACCATCAGCATCAGCCCTGGGTATGTGGTGTCCCACCAGCAGGACAGACCCTGCAGAGGTGGTGAGACAGTGGTACACAGTCGGGAGGGATTTGCCATGGGAGCTCTCAACATCAAATCCGACCCTGTTAGGTGTCATGGCATCAGGTGAAATATTGGCAAGTAGACCTCCTGCTGATTACCACATACTGCCCTCCCTCAGCTGGTGAATCTGCTCTCCTCTATCATGAACACCACCTGGAGGAAACACTGAGGATGGCCAAGGCGCAAAATGTGCTCTGGATGGGGGACCTCAATGTCCAGCACCATGAGTGTCTCAGTAGCATCACTACTGAACTAGCTGGCCGAGTCCTAAAGGACATATTTGTTAGAATGGGTCTGCAGCAGGTGGTGATGGAACCAAAAAGAGGGAGAACCATACTTGACCTCATCCTCACCAGCCTGCCTACCGCAGATGCATCTGTCCATGACAGAATCGGTAGGAGTTAGCAACGCACAATCATTGTGGAGACGAAGTCCCGCCTTCACATTGAGGATAACCTCCATCGTGTTGCGTGGCACTACCACCGTGCTAAATGGGAGAGATATCGAACTGATCTAGCAACTCAGTACTCGGCATCCATGAGGCACTGTGGGCCACCAGCAGCGGCAGAATTGCACTTGAACACAATCTGTTAAATCACGCCCCAGCATATCTCCCACTCTACCATTACCATAAAGCCAGGGGATTAACATTGGTTCAATAAAGAGTGCAGGAGGGCATGCCAGGAGCAACAGCAGGCATGCATAAATTGAGGTGTCAACCTGCTAAATCTATAACACAGGACCAGTTGTGTCTGTCAAACAGCATAAGCAGCAAGTGATAGACAGAGCTAAGCGATCCCACAACCAACTGATCAGATCTAAGATCTACAGGCTTGCTGCATTCAGCCATGAATGGTCGTGGACAATTAAACACTAACTGGAGGAGGAGGCTCCATAAATATCCCTATCACTCATGTTGGAGGAGCCCAGCACAGCAATGCTAAAGATAAGGCTGAAGCATTTGCTACAATTTTCAGGCAGAAGTGCTAAGTGAATTGCCGATTTCGCACTCCTCCGGAGGCCCCCGTTATCACAGATGCCAGTCTTTAGCTAATTCGATTCACTCCAGGTGACATCATGGAACTGCTGAAGGCACTGCATACTGCAAAGGCTGTGGGCCCTGACAACATTCCGACTATGGTACTGAAGATTTGCACTCCAGTACTTGCCTGCTCCAGTACAGCTGCAACATTTGCATCCACCCAGCTACGTGGAAAATTGCCCAGGTTTGTCCTGTACACAAGAATCAGTACAAATCTTAAGTAGCTTATTACCACCCCATCAGTCTATACTCGATCATCAGTAAAGTAATGGAAGGGGTCATCAACAGTGCTTTCAAGCTACACTTGCTGAGCAATGACATGCTCGCTGACACCCAGTTTGGGTTCCGCCAGGGTCACTCAGCTACTAACCTCGTTACAGCCTTGGTTCGAACGTGGAGAAAAGAGTTGAACTTACGAGCTGAGGTGAGAGTGGCTCCCCTTGTCATCAAGACAGCATTTGACAGAGTGGCATTAAGGAGCCCCAGCAATACTGGAGTCATTGGGAAGCAGGGGGGAAATTCTCCGCTTGTTGGAGTCATAACTAGCACAGAGGAATATGGCTGTGGTTGTTGCAGGTCACTCATCTCAGCTGCAGGTCATGGTGGCAGGAGTTCCTCAGGGTGGTGTCCTAGGCCCAACTATCTTCAATCACTTCATGAATGATTTTCATTCAATCATTAGGTCAAAAGTGTGGATGCTCGCGGATGATTGCACAATGTTTAACACTCTCCATGACTCCTCAGATGCTCAAGCAGTTCATGTCCAAATGCAGTGTGACCTGGACAATATCCAGGCTTGGGCCGACAAGTGGCATATAACTTTAGCGAAACACAAGCGTCTGGCAATGGCCATGTCCAACAAGAGAGAACCCAACCATCGCCTATGATGTTCAATGGCATTACCATCAGTAAATTCCCCCACTATCAACATCCTGGGGGTTACCATTGATCAGAAACTGAACCTGACTAGCCATATAAATACTGTGGCGACAGAGCAGATCAGAGGGCAGGAATCGTGCGACGATTAACTCACATCCAGACTCCCCAAAGCCTGTCCCCTATCCAGAATGCACGAGTCAGGAATGTGATGAAATATGCCCCAACTTTCCTGACTGAGTACAGCTGCCACAACACTCAGGAAGCTTTATACCATCCAGGACAAAGCAGCCCGCTTGATAGGCAGCACATCCACAAATATTCACTTCTTGTACCCCTGACGCACAGTAGCAGCAGTGTGTACCATCTACAATATGCACTGCAGGGATTCACCAAGGCTCATTTGGCAGCACCTTCAAAACCCACGGACATTGCTATCTAGAATACAAGGGTAGCAGTTAAAAGGGAACACCACGACCTATAAATTCCCCTCCAATTCACTCACAATCCTGATTTGGAAATATAACGCCGTTCCTGGGACAAAATTCTGGAACACCCTTCCAAACAGATCTGTGGGTGTGCCTACACCACATGGGCTGCAGCGGTTCAAGGAGGCAGCTCAACACCACCTTCTCAAGGGCAACTAGGAATGAGCAATAAATGCTGGCCCAGCCAGCGAAGCCCGCATGAATGTTTTTCTAATAAAACACACACACACACACATATGCGTACACAAACGCACACACACACACAAGCAATAATATTTACACATTAAATCATACACATAGAGATACACAAGCACAGACAGACACACACACATACACACACACACACACACACACACACACACACACAAACAGGCATATGTGCACGAACATGCACACAAACACACATACTAACACAGATGCACTCGCACACACATGCAGGCATACGCAAATACACCAGCACATATTTACAAACATATGCATGCATGCACATGCACACACACACACACACACACACACACAAAGCACACAGATACACATGCACACACAAAACACATGCAAACGCGGATACACACAGGCACACACAAACACACGCACACACACACGTGCACACACTCACCATCACACATGCATGTACACACAAACACACACACGCACAAACAAACACATACACGCACACAGACACACACACTCAAGCACACACTCACACAGCAGCAGTCCATGCACGTATAATCACACACACATGCTCACAAATACACACACACGCATACACAAATGCAGACACATACATCCCCTACACACACATGCACACTCACAGAAAGTCAAACACCCTCACACATGCACGCACAAACACGCATGCACACACACTTATTCACAGACAGATACACACACAGACGCATATACACGAATACTCTCACACACACACACGTACACACAGATATGCACACACAGGCTCACATAACACACAAACACACACACACCAACAAAAATGCAGAAACACAAACACACACACATGCACAAGCTGACACGCACAGACAGAAAACACGCTCAAACACACACACAGATGCACATACGCTCACACAAAAATGCAGACACATGCACATGCACATACATACACACATATATCTGCACGTGTACACACACACATCCTCAGTGATGCAAACACATACAAGCCGATACACACAGAAACACACATATATACATACATGCAAACACACACACACACACACACACACACAAACACACACTCACACACACACACATACTCACACACAGACACATGCGTACATGCACATGCAAGAACACACACAAACACACATACACGAACAAAAATGCAGAAACACAGGCACAAACACACACACACGCATATACACACACACACACACACACATATATAGACACACACAAATACGTGCACAAGGACACACAGGCACAACTGACATACACATATACAAGCACGCATAAACTCATAGAGACACACAGTCAAACAAGCACACGCAAACAAATACATACACACACTCTCTTAAATATGCACACAGAGGCACACACACACAGTTATGAACAAACACATTCAAATGCACACGCATGCACAGACACATTCATACACATACAAACACTCACATGCAAATGCACACGCACATACGACACACATGCATGCACAGACTCAAACACAAATCGACATGTGCACGCTCGTGCACACACACACACACACACACACACACTCATATTCACCTGCACACAAATACGCATACACACAGATATGCATGCACAGGCACACATGCGCACAATCACACAACCTCATACATTCCAGTACACACAAACATGCACACACAATTACACACATACAAACACATACACACACAAATGCAAACAAATGCACACACATAGACCCACTGCACATATATGCACACTTACAGAAAGTAAAACACGCTCATACATGCACACACAAACAAAATGCACGCACACTTATTCACACACACAGACACACAAACACGGACACACAGATATGCACGCAAAGGCACACCAAACACACAAACACACAACACACACACACACATAAACTAACATGCAGAAACGCACACAAGCACACACATCCACATGCACACCATACACATAAATATTAACATACACACTGGCACACATACACGCAAATACACGCACACACACACATACACACACACACACACACACACACACACACTCAAACACACACACACACACACACACACAGGCACACTAAGGCACAAACCGACAGGCACACATGAACAAACACACGCACACACACACACACACACACAAACAGACACATAGATCCGTGCACACAGACATACGTGAACAGCTGACAATCACACAAACAAGCACACACAAACTCATAAAGACACATGCACAAAACAAGCATGCATAAATGCATGCAGACACACACACACAAATACACACATGCACAGGCATACACACCCTACACATACGTATATAGACTCAGAAGGACAAACACACACACATACGCACACAAACACGCATGCACACACACATATTCATAATCACACAGACATGCCTACACACGAATACATACACACAGATATGCACACACAGGTACACCCAACACACATGTACAAAAATTCAGAAACACAGACACAAACACACACGCATTTGCAAACACACACGCATTTGCATATACACATGCACAAACGCACAGATACATGTACACAGACACACATGCACAACTGAGACACACACAAATGAGTGTGCACAAACTCATACAGTCACACAAAGAAACAAACAAGCACGCACAAACACAAGAACACAAAAACACACACACGCACAAATACGCACAAACAGGCACACACACAAACACAATTATAAACAAACATTCCCAAATGCACAAATGCGCACACACATTACCCTATACACACAAACACACACATAAATTCACACATGCATATGCACACATATGCATGAGCATACTCAAACAAACAAATCCACATACACCTGCCGACACACACACACATATTAACATGCATAGAGACAGACAAGTACCCATACACACAGATACCCATGGACAAGCAAACTTGCATACACGCACACACACTATCAACCTCATACATGCATGCACACGCTAATATACACACAAGCACGCACATACAAACACACACACATATACACAGGCACATGCAGACATAAACACAAACACGCACACACACATGCACACATATGCATACAGACACATACTACCACATACAAACACACACATACACCTGCACACTATACACATATAAATATTAACATACACACAGGCACACATACACGCAAATACACACACAAAGACACGCACACACAGATACACAAATACACAAACTGACGAACAAACACGCAGAAACACGCACACACATGCACACATATGCATACAGACACATACTACCCCATACAAACACACACATACACATGCACACAACACACATATAAATATTAACATACACACAGGCACACATACAAGCAAATACACACACAAAGACACACACACACACAGATACACAAATTCACAAACTGACGAACAAACACGCAGAAACACGCACACACATACAAACACAAACAGCAGCACCTGCACAAACGCACATGCCTGCACACTCACAGAAAGTCAAACACCCTCTCACATGCACACACAAAGAGCATGCATTCACAATTTTCACACACACAGGCATGCATACACACACGTACACACAGATATGCACACACCGAAACACCCAACACACAAACACACACACAAGCAAAAATGCGTTTACACAGACAAACACACACACAAACTGACACGCACACATGGATAAACACGCACACATACACACACAAACGAAGACACCTCGCATCCACACACACATCCACGCACACACGAGGACGCAAACACACACAACCTCAGACTTACATGCACACAAAAACACACACACGCATTGACACACACGCACAAACATGCACATGCAAATACAGACACACACATACAGGCATACACACACAAACATACACACACACACACATAGGTACACACGCACATACATGTACACCATATAAACAAGCACACACACACACATATCCACACACACAGACACGCATAAAGAGATACACACACAGAGATATGCACACACAGGCAAACTTTACACACAAACACACGCACCCAAACAAACATTCAGAAACACACACACACACAATCACACGTGCGCACCTAGATACATGCACAGAGGCGCACATGCACAACTGACATACACACAAATAAGCCCTCACAAACTCATACAGATGCATGCACACAAATTCACACACGCACACACATGCGCACCCTGCACATACATACACAGTGACAGGAAGAGATACACATTCACACATGCACACACAAACACTCATGCACACACAGACATATTCACACACACAAACACATGCGCAGATACACACTCTCAAGGGTACACACACACACACACACACACACACACACAGATACACACCCACACATACACACAGGCACAAACTGACATGCACACAAGAACAAACAAACTCAAGCACAAACACACAAACGGACTCACACTCACGTGCATGGACAAATGCACATGCAATCACATGCACACATATACATATGCACACACACACATACACACACACAAAACCTTACACATGCATGCACAAAAAAACACACACACAGCGGCACATGCACACATGCACATACAAGCACACACAGAGACACATAAACAGACACAGACACACACACAAATGCACGTATGCACACACATAAGGTGCGTACACATATATGCACACACACAGAAAGACAGACACACTCAAACGTGCACGCACAAACACACATGAGCACAAACATATTCACACACACACATGCACTCAAACACACAAATCCACATGTGCGTGTGCACACATACACAAACACACATACATACACAGGCAAAAATATCAGGCACACATGAAGAAACATGCTCAAGCACACACGGACATACAGACACAATCACACACAAACACAAGCACACACACACCATCACATGGACACACATACACAGTCAAACTCATGCACACAAACACACTCCAAAGGGTACAAACACACAACATACACACACACACACACACACACACACACACACACACAGACACACACACACACACACACACACACACACACACACACACACACACACACACACACACACAGATACACACACACATACACACAGGCACAAACTGACATGCACACAAGAACAAACACGCTCAAGCACACACACACAAACGCACTCACACTCACAGGCACAGACAAATGCACACGTAATCACATGCACATACATACATATGCACACACACAACCTGACACATGCACGCACAAAAAAACGCACACACACAGTGGCACATGCACACATGCACATACAAGCACACACACAAACACATAAACACACACGCACACAAATGCACATATGCACACACATACGGTGCATACACATATATGCACACACACAGAAAGACAGACACACTCAAACGTGCACACACAAACACACATGAACAAACACATATTCACACACGCGCAGAAATGCATAAACACAAATGCATAGACACCCACACACATACACACACAGTTAGCTGCACACACAAGCATACAGACGCACACGCCAACACACAGATACATGCACACAGACACACATGCACAACTGACAAACACATGAACAAGGAGTCGCAGATTCAACAGTAACACAGACATACACACATAGGCATACACAGGCACACACAGGCATACACAGGCACTAAATAACATACACACTCGAAAACACGCTCAAACACACACACGCACATGCATGAACACACAAACACACACGCTCAAAGATGCAAATATACACTTACAAACATACAGACACACCCAGGTACATGCGTACTTGCACGGACAAGCAAACACACAAAACACTCACACACACACACACATGCACGCAGACATACACATACAAACACACACACGCAAGCACACACACAAATGCACAGACTTGCACACACACAAATTCACATGCACAACCCCGCAAATACATGCACATAGACACGCATTCCCAATAACTCACAAACAAAAACACACACACGCATTCACATGCACGCACTCATGCACAATCAAATTCACATGCATTCACACACACACACACACACACACACACACACACACACACACACACATACACACACACACACAACACACACACACACACACACACACACACACACACACACACACACACGCGCGTGCAGATGTGCAAACGCCGGCAGACAAGATCACACATACAGGAAAAAACATGGAGAAACACAGGCACATGCACACATATGCATACACAAGCAATAACATTTACACATACAATAAAACACATAGAGATACACAAGCACAGACACACCCACCCACACAAACAAATATAGACACACTTGCACGCACTTGCACACACATTCAGTCACATGCAAATACACCAGCAGATATTTACACACATACACATGCATGCACATACACACTGACAGGCAAAGCACACAGATACACATGCACACGCACAACACACATAGGTACACACAGATACACAGACACACACAAAGGCAAACACAAACGCACACACACGTGCACACACACACCCTCACACATGCATGCACACAGAAACATGTACACACACAAACCAACACATACACACACACAAACAAACACACTCACGCACACACACATTCGCACACACAAACACACACACACACACATACACACACACACAGAACATGCACATACATGCACACACACAAGCGCACACATACACAGACACGCGGACACATACACACACAGACGCGCACTGACAGGAAGTCAAACGCCCTCACACCTGCACACACAAACACGTTTGCACACACACTCCTTCACACACAGACATGCATACACACGAATACACACAAATACACACACATGCTTGCACAGAGATATGCACACATAGGCACACCTAACACACAAACTAACACACACCAACAAAAATGCAGAGACAAACACACGAACTTGTTGAAACTGAAACGCACAAGCGAATAAACACGCTCATACACACACATGCACACACGCAAGGGCACACGCAAAAATGCAGACACACTCACATGCATACACAAATGCGCATAAACACACACATGTACACACACACTCCCTCAGGCATGCATGCACACACAAACACATGCACACACACATATATATATATATTATATATATATATATTATATATGTAAACACATACACACACACAGGCACATTCACACATGCACATGCAAACAAAACGCAAACACACACAAACAAAAATGAATAAACACAGACACAAACACACAAACCCATATACACACACACAAGTAAATACGTGCACACAGATACACATGCACAACTGACACGCATGCAAACAAGCAAACATAAACTCATATAGACACACACACACAAACAAGCATGGACAAACAAATGCAGAGGTACACAGACAGAGGCACACACACACAATTGGGAACAAACACATGCGTGCACACACATATTCATATACACATAAACGCCCACATGCAAATGCACACACGCATACGATGCACATGCATGCACAGACTCAAACACACAAATCCACATCCTTGCATGCACACATAAACCCATATTCGCATGCACACAGACACACAAATGCAGATACATGCATATATGCACGCGCAGGCACACATGCACACACACACATCCTCATCCATTCATGCACACACAAACACACACACACACACACACACAAACACACACATACAAACACATTCACACACAGGCACACGCACACATGTACACGCAAGCACACACACAAACACACACAGGCACATGCAGACTTACACACAAACACGCTCACGCACACAGGCACACATATGCACACAGATACATAAACACAAACACACACATTATCATGCACACTACACGCACATAAATATTCACATGCACAAAGGAACGCATGCATGCAAATGCTCACACAAACGCACACGCACACACACACACACAAACACACAGATGTGCTCACACAGACACAGACCCACAAATACACAAACACAAGAAGAAACATACAGAAACACACACACACACGCAGGCACAATCTGACGGTCACGCATGCACAAAAACACTCAAACACACACACGTGCACTCACACAACACAACCATACACACACTCACAGGCACACACAAATTAAAATGCATTCACATGCACGCACATATACGTGCACAAACACGCACACCCTGACGCATGTATGCACACACAAACACACACACAGCGCCACATGCGCACATGCACATGTAAGCACACACACAAACACATAAGCACACACACCCACACACAAATGCTCATATGCACATACATACGGTGCATGCAGATACATGAACACACACAGAATGACAGACACACTCAAACGTGCACACACAAACACACATGAACGCACACATATTCGTACACACACAGACATGCTTAAACACAAATGCACATACACGCACACACGCACTCACTAATATGCACACACAGGCTTACACACGCACACAAAAACACACAGATACCTGCACACAGAAACACATGTGCCACTGACACGCACACAAACAAGCACTCACAAACTCATACAGAAACAAAGGCACACACACACACACACACACACACACACAGGCATACACAGGCACTAACTGACACACACACTCAAAAACATGCTCAAACTCTCACATACGTGCACACACATACAGACACACACGCAGGCATACCCAAGCATTAAATGACACACACACACACTCAAAAAACACGAACAAACACACACACACGCACAAACAACCTGACACACGCAAAACACACAATCCCACACACTCAAACGCGCATATAAACAAATAAAATCAGGCACACAGACACACACACACCCAGGCACATGCACACTTACACGCACAGGCAAACACACAAACCATACACACACTTATGCATGCAGACATACACACACAAACATGCACACACGCATGCACACACAAACACACCACACAAATACACAGACATGCACACACACAGAGAAACTCAAACACACACATACACAGACACACAGACACATGCAAACACTCACACATGAACACACAAACATGCATACACACACATATTCACATGCAGACAGACACACAAATACACACACACATATACACACACAAACACAAACACACATGCAGATGTGCACACACCAGCACAAAAGCTCACAAACACAGGAACAAGCATGCAGAAACACACACACATGCACACACACACAAACACACACACACACAAACGCACAGAAACACATACACACACACGCAGAAATGCACACATCGGCACACAATCTGACACACACAGGAACAAACACGCCGAAACGCACACAAACACAATCACAAAAGCACACATACACACACAAGAACAAACATGCCGAAACAGATACACAAACACACTCACACAGATATGCACGCTTAGATGCACACAGGCACAAACTGACATGCGTATGTGAACAAACATGCACAAACACACACGTACACACACATCCATTCACAAACGCATGCACGCACATACACTCTCACACATGCACATATTCACAATACATGCACCCACATTCACTCACAAACAGTCACACACATACACATATTCACACACATGCAAACACACTCAAAAAAACAATCGCACATGGACACACACACACGTAGATATTCAAACACCGGCACGCCCAACACACAAGCTCACATACACAGGAGCAAACATGCAGAAACACACACACATTAACACATATGCACACACACGCGTACAGACACACACACACACACACAAACACACCAGCACACCCACACACGCACCCACACACGCACACACACACACACACACACACACATACTGACACACACAAGAAGCAACATGCCGAAACATACACACACACACACACACACTCACACAGGCCCAGCTACACATAGGCACAAACTGACACACATACGTGAGCAAACATGCACAAACACACACAGACATACACATCCCTTCACACACGCATGCACACGCATTCACATACACAGACATATTCACACACACACACACACACACACTCACAAACACAATCGCGACATACTCAAACACACAAACGCACACACACATGCAGCACGAATACACACACACAATCACACATGCATGCAAAGTCACACACAAACAAACAGACAAATACACACACACACACTCACTCACAAACACACACACACACACACACACACACACACACACACAAACCCATGCGCGCATGCTCACTCACATAAACAGAGATGGAAATAGTGATATTTTAAGAAGAGCAAAGGCGACAGATAGCCAGTCCCAAGCTAAAATGAATGCAAGCCAAAAGCAGAATTTCTAGGCAAGGGCAGTATAGGAAACTGGGAAAGGTCACGTTAAGAGAAGTTAATACTGAGAGGCTGAAAAAAGCCTCCAAGCTCAATGTTAAAGTTTCAAGCCGCAGAAAGCAGAAAGCGAGAATATCTTGCAAGAGGCAAGAAGTTCCATAGAGATGGCTGGAGGTCTGTAACTCTTTCCTATGTGCATGTGAAGCAGTGCGTTGTTCACAGCTGAGTCAGTGAGAAAGAGTGCATGGGAGATAACTTCAATCCGCGTGGAGACCCGGGGGAATGAAAATCTGAAGGAGAGTTTGAAATACTAGAGGTGAATCTTGCAGAACGTATCTGAGAAAAGGCATGGGTTTACGAGAAGCCTCCAAGTCAAGGTCTTGTAAAGCGGAGTTTGGAAACCCTTGTGTATAAAGCGGAGTGCTGTTAAACCAGCTAGTTCATGGTGTGACAAGCGTCTGGTGGGTGTTGCTGAACTTCATTGCATCTGTTTGAGGTGGCAGCTGTCACTTTTTTTCAGGGTGCGGTTTGTCTGACCACAAGATGCCTATTGGATTACACGGACTGTGTATTATGAATGTGAAAATTAAACGTTAATGTAGCTTTTGCAACAAGTGTTATCTTTATAACTCTGGACATATCTGAAAACGCATAGTTGTGGGCAAAGCTGAATTGTAATATAATTAATGATTTCTTGCTGAATAAATGTTCTATTCTTTTGTTAAGAGTGCTTCAGCTGATTCTTGTATCTTTGTTCAGTAGCTTCTCTGTACGTATCTCAACAAATAAATAAATGTTAGAATCTATCAGTTTGGGTTCGCCCTGGCATCTGGCTTGCTCAGGGGAGATCTCAGCTGGGATCGTAACAAATTGGGAGTTGCAGTGGGACTAGAAATGTGGACAGCGGGGTGATTGGAGTGGGAATAAAAATTGGTTCGAGATTAATATTATAAAGTGGGATTTGGAATCATTGAAGATTGGTGGGATCTGGGAACCCTTATAACATGAGTAAGTGGCGGTAAAGAAGTCCCGGACATAAGAACCAGAGTTGTTGTGAGATATAATACATAGTTTGAAATTCTAAATGCATTTGGATGTTCCTAAGGCTTTTTTTTTTGCAGTAGGAAAATGTAACTCTAACTGGTTTGCAGACATTGACCAAGTAAATTCATGGATTTGCTGGATAAGCTGGAGTTGGAATTATCTGAAGTGATGAGGAGAGTAGACATAGTTGGGACAATAGCTCAGCATTTGGAACTGGAAGGTATAGCAGAGAGGCGAATTTTTCCAGGCGAAAGGAAAAGAAAATGAAAGGGCAGAAAAGGAAAAAATACAGAGGATTTCAAAGATCAGTGGAAATGTGACAATCCGGCCTCCAGACGGAGCAGTTAGCAATGAAGGAAGGAGAGAAGGGACGAGAAATGGAACACTGGCTCAGAAGCCCGGAGCTCAATAAAAGACATCTCAAGTGCTTAGGAAAGTTCTGATGATGAAAAAACGTTCAATCTAAAACACAGTGGGCAGATGTTTAATTTTGTGCGACTCTCTTAAAATTTGAAGGAAGGGATGTAGATTCATTCTTTGTCTCGTTTGTAAACATAGTTAGTCAAATGAAGTACCAAATATAAATCTGGACACTGTTTTTACAGTCTAGTTTGGTAGCTGGAGCTCATTTGGTTTATGCTTCACTTTCAGAAGAGGGATCTGTCGAATATGATGCAGTAAAAAAAGGCTACTCTGAATGCATATGAGTCATTTCCTGAGGCAGAAATTTTGGAATATAGGAGAAAAGGCCAGCAGGCCTATATTGAGTTTGAGAGGGCAATGCTAAGTAATTTCGACCATTGGATATGGGCACTAAAGGTAGAGACAACATATGAACCTCTGGGGGAAATAATTATTTTGGAGGAATTTAAAGGTTCACGTGCTCTCATAGTTAGAACACATGTTGAAAACCAGAAAGCTAAAACAGTCAGCTAGGCAGTGGGGATGGCTGATGATATATACTGTGCCAGGAATATAAACCTTTTCTCCATTATGTCCATAAACCCGAGAAGGATAGAAGATGGAAAGGTGAAAGGAAGACAAATAGCCAGGGAAGAGAAGGGGTAATCGGGAATTCTCAGCAAATTTCTCCTCGCACCAGAACACAAGGTGTGTGGATGGCAGTGACATTCAAAAGCCTAAATGTTTTCAAGGTAACAATGTGGGTCATGCTGGGGTGGATGGCTGGAAATTAATTGGTAAAGCTATTGCACTAGCCAAAGGAACCCGCAGAACATTTTGCATCAGAAAAGGAACTGGCTGTTAAAACTATAGTAGTGGTAGAGGTGAAGCCTGCCCCATCAGAACAAACAGGAAAGGGGAATATGGTTCAACCCGGTCCGGAAAATTTTTGATTACGTGTGAAGGAAGCCAGGGTAACAGGCAGTCTGCATCATTTAGTGCTGAAGGGAGAAGTGCCCCAATACTCATCCAACAGAATAGTAAACAGATTAAAATTTTAAGAGATAAATGGGCAGATAAGTCATTGATGGTGGCTTATTTTGGAATTTTTGTACCAGGTAGTTTTATGAAAGATGAAGTATTGATGAGGTATTAGTGGAATTTATGAATCTGTTTCTTTGTGTTAAGTTGACTTAAAGTCACTTTGTTAAACGAATTGTTGCGGTGCGGATTATTTATAAATCACCTTTTGAAGGGATGGATTTTCTTCTTGGTAATGATTTTTCTAGTGGAGACAGTAATCATGTTGATGTTGACCAACTTCAGAAAACTATTGCAGCCAAAGAGGAAACAGTTATTTCCGATAACAAGAAATTGAAAGGCAACCCGATTCAGGTAGAAAATTAACCTTCATGAACGAAAGAGCAACTTGCTAATGAAAGAATAGAATTTGTGAGAACGATTGAGAAGGTAGAAGACTTGACTGAGGGCTTGAAATGTCTAGATGATAAACTTGTAGAAGCAAATTCAACGAAGGGCAATCTTCAGTTAAAAGTTGATGAGCTTCAAACAGCATGAGCAACTATGAAATATCAGTGAAATGCTAACAGGAAAAGGATTTGTTGGTGAATCAAAATAATTGGTTCAATGGAGAAGTAAAAATCTAAACTGTTAGAATTTTGTCGTGAAAAGAGTAAAAAGCTTTCTTGAACTTCATTGCAATCTGGAGGAGATGAAATGGAAATTATGTGATGTGGAGTATCACCTTCCAAAGCTGCTCCTGTGGAAATAGCCCTTTGCTGAATTGTCGTCCAGTTGAGCAAATAACTGATGCAGACAAAATTACTGATATACTAAGCTCAGTGGTGGACAACAAAACAACTGAAGTGCATGTAGAATTGGAAATCACGACATGCCAACAAAAAACATTGAAAGTTCTGAGGTGTTGGCAGGCTTAAAAGTGGACAAATCTCCAGGTACGGATGATTTGTGCCACACGGGGAGGCAAGGGAGGAGATATCAGGGAGTCTGACATAAATTTTTAATTCCTCTCAGGCCAAGGGGTGAGTGCCAGAGAACTGGAGAACAGCTAATTTAAGAAGGGTTGTAGAGATAAACCAGGGAACTACAGGCCAGTGAGTCTCACGTCAGTGTTTGGAATACTACTGGAGAAAGTTCTGAAGGAGAGAATCTATCTCCACTTGGAGAGGCAAGGTTACATCAGGGATAGTCAACATGGCTTTGTCCGAGGGAGGTTATGCCTAACAAATTTGATTGATTTTTTTGAGGAGGTGACCAGGTGTGTAGATGAGGGTACTGCAGTTAATGTAGTTTATATGGATTTCTGAAAAGCCTTTGACAAGGTCCCACTTGGGAGACTTATAAAGAACGCAGATGTACATGGGATGCAGGGTAATTTGATAAGGTGGATTCAAAACTGGCTTAGTCGTAGGAGACAAAATGTGATGACAGAAGGATGCTTTAGTGACTGGAAGCCAGTGCCCAGTGGCGTACCACAGGGATCTGTCCTGGGTCCTCTATTATTCAACATTTATATAAACGACATAGATGACAATGTGGGGAGTGGGATTAGTAAGTTTACGGATGCCACAAAGATTGGCCGGGTGATTAACAGTGAGCTTGAGTACCTTTGGCTACAGGAAGATATAGATGGAATTGTCAAACAGGCAGATACGTGGCAGATTGAATTTAACCCTGAAAAGTGTGAGGTGATACAATTTGGAAGGAGTAATTTGACATGGACGTATTCAATGAACGGCATGACACTAGGAAGTTCTGAGGGACTAAAGGACTTTGGCATGAGTGCCCATAGATCTCTGAAGGCGGAGGGGCATGTTAGTGGGGTATATAAAAAAAGCATGTGGGACACTTGCCTTTATCAATCGAGGCATAGGTTACAAAAGTAGGGAGGCCATGTTGGAGCTGTATAGCACATTGGTGAGGCCACAGCTGGAGCACTGTGTCTAATTCTGGTCGCCACATTATAGGAATTATAATGCTTGCACTGGAGGGTGGTGCGCAGGTGATTCACCATTATGTTCCCTGGGATGAAACATTTAAGTGATGTAGAGAGGTTGAATAGACTTGGGTTATTTTCCTTGAAGCAGAGAAGACTGAGGGACGACCCTGATAGAGGTGTACAATATTATGAGGGGCATGGACAGGGTTGATAGGGAACAACTGTTCCTCTTTGTTGAAGAGTCAGTCACGAGCGGACAGGCGGTTTATGGGGGATGTGAGGATTATTTATTTATTACCCAGAGGGTAATGACGGACTGTAATGCGCTGTATGGGAGGGTGGTGGAGGCGGGTTGTCTCACATCATTTAAAAAGTACCTGGATGAGCACTTGGCACGCCACAAGATACAAGGCTATGGGCCAATTTCTGGTAAATGGGATTAGGTAGGTTGCTCAGGTGTTTCTCACGTGCCAGACTCGCTGGGCCGAATGATCTATTCTGCACTGTGTGATTCTGTGATTCAACATGGCCTGGGAGTGTCAATGACCAGAGTTACTGATTTACAAATGCTTGTCGGTGCTAATATACAAAATACAGCATTTGGAATTCAGGAATGTGGACAGTTTGCAAAAGATCTTTCAAAGCATGTAAAATATTGGAACGGCATATTTCTTGGATTATTTAAAGGAACTGAAGGGTTGGTATGAACTATGACACTCCAAGCAGAATGTCATTGATGTTGCTCAAGGAGAAGCGGAAAAGATCTGTTCATAATGAAATGTGGAGAAACAACAATATCATTTATAAAACATATGAATTAAAAGAGGCAGGAGTATGAAACTCTTTTGAATGAACAGTAGACGAATTGCAATAACATTGTTTAAATGGCGAAGGAATAATAACCAGAGAAGAAATTAGATGTTAATGCCGAAAAAAAATATCATTTTGACACTGATAAGTCGAAATGAGAATTTACAGCATTCGATTTTGGAAAATGAGCTTGAGGATAAAATTACAGCTACAGTGAACAAAAGGGACAATTGAGCTGTAGACTTAAATGAAATATTATTTTCTGAGTTAAAGAATGGGAATAAGACGAAAAAGAAACATAAGTGTTGAGTTTTGTTGATTTATGATTTATACATTCTGCTAATCTTGTTACATGTATTGACTTTAGGTGCGTTTTGTAATTGTGCAATACGATGTGCAGTTGTGAATGGAAATGTAAAATTAATTTATATAATAGGTAATAAACTACTGTTAGAGGTTTATGATGATAACTTTGTGTCAGGTGGATGTAAGTCCATTCTAAAAAAAACTTGAATGTTGTGATGTTTTCTTTCCTGGTGATAGGCGGAATGCAGTTAGACTGGTTGGCTCATGGTTTGACAAACGTCTGGAGGGAGTTTATGAGACCCATAGTATCTGCTTAAGGTGGCATCTGCCACTTGGTTTAAGAGTGTGGAGTGTCTGGCCACAGGTTGTCTATTGGTTTAAATTAACTGTGCATTTACTATGAACTGTACTGGAGAGGATACATTTTGTAATTTGTGTTATCCTTATAAACATGAGTATATCTGTAAAGGTGCAGTTGTAGGTGAATAAATATTTTAATATAGTTCATCTTTCTTGTTGAATCAATGTTTTATTCTTTCGTTCAAAGTTCATCAGCTGAATCCTGTGACTTTATTCAGTAGCCACTCTCGTCCTATCGAAACAAGCAAATAAAAGCTGGGATCGACCAAGCTGGGTTGCCCCCTGGGATTAAGTTTGTCCAGGAGGAATCTCAGCTGGGATCGTAGCAACACACGCAAAGACACATACACAAACATACACACACACAAACAAACACACAAAGAAATGTGAACACACACACGTACTCGAGCAGGGAGACTTTCATGTGAGACCATGGTGCAGTGACGTCAAGAACCACAATGTGACGTGAGTGCAGGAAAAGCAGCTGATTGGTGAGTAGGACTGGTAAGTATTTCTTGCCTTTAAAGCAAAAGAAAGGTTTTTAGTTTGTATTTAGGTCTCTAGTGTTTTTCACTCTTTTTCTCAAAACAAGCTTGTTAAGTATAACATACTTAACAAGCTTTTACAAGAATACTGGTGTAAATAAATACAATAAAGCGTGAACGGCAGTGGACTCTTCAAGTGTAAAGAGCAGGTTTAGTAAGGTAATTAATTAATCATTTAAATAAAGTACAATAGTGATGGCAGGATGGGTAATGTGTTGCTGCGCAGCATGTGGGAGCTTTTTGACACCAAGTTGATCCTTACCTGCAGTAAGCGTTTGCAGTTCGCTGAACATCGAATCGAGTTGAGGAGCTGGAGTCCAAGCTGCAGGCCTTGCGCCACATCAGGGAGGGAGAAAGTTACCTGGACACTTCGCTCCAGGAGGCGGTCACACCCCCTCAGATTAGTAAATTCAAATCTGGTCTGTGATCAGGGACAGGAGGGTGTGACTGCAAGTGAGGCAGGTGTGGGGACTCAGGGGTAGCGTTGGTGGATCCTCGGCCCATGCAATGGTCCAACAGTTTCAAGATCCTTGCAAGCTGTGAGGTCAAGAATGGGGACTGCAGACAGTACGAGCAAACTGAACAGGGCAACGTTTTACAGGAAGCCATAGAAGTGCGGTCAGGAATAGGAACTTAGTAGTGTTAGGGGACAGAATAATTGGGGTCATTGATACTGTTCTCTGCATCCGTGAGTCTCGGAGGCTGTATATTCTGCCCGGTTGCAGTGTTAAGAACATCTCTTCAGAGCTGGAGAGGAACTTGCAGTGGGACGGGACTGATCTAGTTACTTTCTTCCACATTGACACCAACGTTGGGACTAGATTGGAGATTCGACCGAAAGAATTTGAACAGTAAGGAGCTAAATTAAAAAGCAGAACCTCCAAGGAAATAACCTCGGGATTACTTGCTGAGCCACAGGCAAACTGGCATAGGGTAAATACAGTTAAGGGGTTAAATGCGTGGCTAAAATTTTCTTGTGGGAGAAATGGGTTTCAGTCCATTATGCACTGCCACCAGCACTGAGGTAGAAGGGAGCTGTTCTGGTGGGACGGGCTTCTTTTGAACCGTGCCTGGACTAATGTCCTGGCGAATCGAATAACTAGGGCTGTAGCGGCGGCTTTGCACTAAATAGAGTGGGGAATGGTCCTGGAAAGAGGATACATAGGCTTACAGAGCAAAAGGAAATAGCAGCTTTGCAGGGCAGCTATTAAGGTAATGATACCCAGAGTGTGACAGGAAGGGACAGAGTGTACATACAGAAACAAAAATATAGCATCAAATAGTGTCAAGGTGAAGGGAAGAGGGGGGTTTTGTGGTGAAATGGCAAAATTAATGGCTCTTTACTTAAACGCACGTCGTATTCAGAACAAAATAAACGAACTAACGCCAAAAAATTGAGGTTATGTGTATAATCTTATAGGGATAACGGAGACATTGTTACAAGGAAATCAAAGCTGGGAACTAATTATTTAGGGGCATACCAAGGCCAGGCAATATTTAGTGGTGCAGTTACAGGAATAGCACAAAGAATCATACAACAGCTTGTACGTATGAATCTACTAGATCAGTGAAAGTTGTTTGTTATCACGAAGGAAAGCAAGCGTGCAAATGAATGTCGTAACTTGTTTGTTCAGAATACTGGAACAAACATTGATGATGATGAAACCTGCCTCATTGGACTTCGCATCAGATATAAATACAAGAGAATTTATAATTGTTACACACCACTCAAGGCTTCCTGCTCGCTTGCTGAAATGCATGCTCGTGTAAGCGGTGTTGTGTTTGCCATCTACTACCCAGTATTTGCAGCTTTTGCTGTTTCAGGCAAGGGACCACAGTTCAGTGTGTATTGCATAAGTCTCACTTGAGCTACTTACATTTTGCATAAAATATTACACACTGCATTTATTGTACATCTCTTTGTTACTTTGAGGTTTTCATTGTGCAAATTTCTTGTTCAAAGTGTTGTTCCGCCATGAAAACGTGTCTCAAAGCAACGTGTACTATGCTAGTCTTTAGTTTAGGTATATTTATTACTGGCAAGTAAGTGAGGTGTTTTTGTGCAAGGCTTTGCGTCAGGTATAATAGTTGCTGTTGAGGTATTAAAAAGAGTGATACATTTATGGCTCATTGTTTCAGGCATTAATGTGCTGGGGAGGCTTTACAAGGTTCATTTATTGCCCATATATTTTAAGCCATGATTGTTGCAGCTAGGTTGCGACAGAAGGATACTTATTTTAAAAATATCTGCTTAAATTAACACTCTTCTAGGAAGTGATGAATTCGTTGGACCAGTAAGGTGTAATTCAGCACTAATCCCGTTCTCTCTTCTTTCCAGGCAACTTGGTGACAATTATGATCCTGTCCCGAGGAAAGTGTGGCCTCTCTGGATGTATCACGCGCTACCTGGTATCTATGGCAGTGTCAGACCTGCTGGTCGTTTTCACTGGGGTAATCTTGAATAGGTTACGTGGTATTTATTTCCCGGTTAGTCTTCTAAGCACCACTCCAGCCTGCAGTGCTATCGCTGTCCTGACTTAGGCAGCCAGAAACAGTTCGGTCTGGTTGACGGTCGCTTTCACTTTCGATCGTTGTGTTGTCATTTGTTACCGAAATCTGAAAGCCAAATTTTGCACCGAGAAAACAGCGGCTGTGGTTGTAGGTACTGTCTGTGCTTTCAGCTGTATTAAAAACGTACCTGATTATTTTACATATGAACCACTGTTTGTAACGAACAACGTGCCGTGGTTTTGCAACATCAAGTCGATATATTATGATTCAACTGGCTGGGCAGCGTATGACTGGCTGGACCGTATTCTTACCCCATGTGTACCTTTCGTTCTAATTATTATATTCAATGTTCTGACTATCAGGCACATTCTAGTAGCCAATGCAGCCTGCAAGAGACTCCGGGCCGAGAGTGATGGAAAGAATCTGAGTGACCCCGAGATGGAGAGCCGGAGAAAGTCCATCATTTTACTGCTGTCTATATCGGGCGGCTTCATCCTGTTCTGGGTGGTATATGTTATAAATTTGGTATATGTGCGAGTTACAAACAGTAAGTATTTAGCAGGCACCAATTTAACTGACCCAAGGTCTATTCTGCAGGAAAGCGGATATATGCTGCAACTTTTCAGCTGTTGCACCAACACGTGTATTTATGCAGGGACACAGAGTAAATTCAGAGCGGAGTTAATGAATGCTGCAATATCTCCATTTAAACTCATCCCAAAAATGAATAAATAGTTCAATTTCAAAAACTGTCTCAGCGTCTAAGTCTTCCTTCCCATGTTTTTTCATCCCCTCTCGACATTGGCTGCACATTGGATATGTTGTGCGTATCCCATCCCATTTGTTTACTTCATCACCAACATGAATACATCATGTGGACACCATCCCTCTGGATCGTGGAACGGTGACTTTGAATTGCTAAACTCTGGAAGTTCCTCCATTATTTAGGAATGGTGGCTGGAGGAAACTATGTCACTGGAGTCCTCTCTTTTTTAATGCTAGTGAAGCGCGATTACTGAAATCTATGAAAAACGACAAAGTGATTGATCATGCGACCAAGTACAAATTGAGCAAATTGTCACTTTAGATATGTGACCAGTGGCAGCAGCGGTTCTAGGAAAAGACTCACCACCAAGTTTTAGGCCAATTCAATGGACCATAAATGCTCGTCCTCCCAGCAAAGTTCGCTTCTGGGTAATTAATTAGGAAAAATGTATCACTGCCAAACAAATCCCATGGCAGATATTGCATTGCCTTAGAGCTATGATACCTGCAACATAGAGACTATTGTCTCCACATTCAAGCTCATTTCTTTCCTTTATCATCAAGTTTGCAACAGCCTTTTTACATTCTTGACTTTTCGTATTCATTTTTGGGATCCCAGCCAGTTTGGGTAGGCCAGAGTTTATCTCCCATCTCGAGTTGCCCTTGTGAAGGTGGTGGTAAGCTGCCTTGTTGAACTGCTGCAGTCCATGTGATGTAGGTACACCGAAAGTGTAGGTAGGGAGGGAGTTCCAGAATTTTGGTCCAGCGACAGTGAAGGAACGGCGGTATACTTCCAGTCAAAATGGTGAGGGACTAGCAGGGGCACTTGCAAGTTGTCGTGTTCCCATATATCTGCTGCACTTGTCTTTCTGGATGGTAGTGGTCGTGGAATTGGAAGGTGATGTCAAAGGATCCTTGGTGAATCGCTGCTATTTTGTAGATAGTACACACTGCTGCTACTAGTGCCTCGGTGATGGGGGTAGTGAGTGTGTGTGGGAGAGGTGCAAAACAAGGGGGTTGCTTTGTCCTGGACTATGATTATGTCAGGATTTATTGGATATTGTGGGAGTTGCGCTCATCATAGCAAGTGGGGAGCATTCCATCGCACTCCTGATTTGTGCCTTGTAGATGGTGGGCAGGGTTTGGGGAGCCAGGGGGTGAGTTACTCGCCGCAGAATGTCTAGCCACTGACCTGCTATGGTAGCCACAGTGTTTATTAGAGACCAGTGAGCATCTTAGATTGCTTTACTGGGATGAAGGTGGAAGGTAATTCTGCTTGGCTACAGTGGCCCGGCTCTGAGTTTAACAAAGACTATAGAGGTGTCAGGCAGAAGGTTGCAATGTTAGTCCTGTGACCTTCCTTCTTACGTCAATGGTCAAAGAAAGCTGGTCTCAAGAACATCTAACTGCCACTTCTACGTGGATACGAGTTAAATGTGTTGCAAATTGCCATGGGGAAGATGACAGAGGATGCTATTTTTGACGTCACGTAAAAGGCTTGACTAAAAATAAGCGAATACCGAAAAGGGGCAGCATCACGTTGCAGTCAATAGAGGTTACAGGCTCCGTAGAGCTTTGCAGGCTTAGCACGGTGACTTAGCCCCTGACTGCTTGATGCCTGCCCACAATCTACAAGTCACAATTCAGGAGTGTGATGGAATACTCCCCACTTGCCTGGATGAGTGCAGCTCCCACAGCACTAAAGAAGCTTGACACCATCCAGGACAAAGCAGCCGCATGATTGGCGCCACACGCACAAACATTCATTCCCTCCATCCCCACGCACGATGACACAGAGTTCACCATCTACAAGATGCACTGCAAAGGTCACCAAGGCTCCTTCAACAGCACCTCGCCAACCCACGACCACTACCATCCAGAAGGACAAGAACAGCAGACACATGGGAACACCACACCGAGAAGTTCCCCGCCAAGACACTCATCATCCTGACTTGGAAACATAACGCCGTTCCTTTACTGTCACTGGGTCAAAAATCCCGGAACTCCTTCCCTAACTGCACTGTGAGTATACCTATATCACATGGATTGCAGTGCTTTAAGAAAGCAGCTCACTACCAACTTCACAAGGGCCACAAGGGATGGGCAATAAATGCTCGCCCAACTAGAGGTGCCCACATCCCTGAATGAATAAATGAAAGAGGGAATGTTGGAGGCAGACAGTCTCTCTTCCAAGAGACGCACAGAAGATTCTAGAACAGGTCATATGACTCCATTATTTTATCTTCATTGCAAAGTTAAACAACCACATTAGAATAACGTGATAAACCTCTTCATAACAAAACGATTCACTTACTCTGTCGTTTTGTTTTATTTTTCTGCTTCCAAGAGTCATATCCTGCAGTTAAGTAAGGATTCGTGTATGGGGATGGCAAGGGCGTGAGCGAGGGGGCGGGACTGGCCAGGGAGTGGAATGAATTATCGGAACAGCGTTACCGCTGCTGGTAGATTTAAGAATCTCTCTGAAATCTGAGGATGGCACCTTGGGAATGGACCCTCGACGTCCCTACTCAGCGCAAGGGGGTACGGAAACACACTGGAAGCTGATGTCAACTGTCCATTGTTACTCAAAGGCTTGTCAGCCACGTGGAGCCTGGGAGTGTCGGTGTGTAGGCAAAGGAAAATTACACTTTCTGCAAGATAAAGTGTAAGTTCCCTCCAAAATGAAAAAAAGAGTTTAGTCGTATGTTCCAGGAAGATTCTTTAAAAATATATGAAAACGGCTTGCTTCATTTTACAACTAGTATCTACAAGTTTGAATTTAATTTTAATAGGTAATGGTCTTTGCAGAGTTTGAAAGTTAATTGAATTTCATTCCAATATTAAATAGTTTGTTAATGGTGACACGATAAATATATCGCCTGGAGGAGACTCAGATACAAGGGGGAAGGGAGATGCCTTGTTTCATCTTATGCGGCCTGAGTCAGTTCAGGGCACCAAATCTTCTTCAAATGAAGACAACAACCGAATGCTTCCAGTCCATGGAGCAGCAGACATGTGGCCCAAGATGTCCGTCGAAGCATCATGGAGGCCCTGACTTGCTGAACTCCCTGTGGATTGCCTGGGAAATTCAGAGGTCCAAAGGGAAATTTGCATGCTCCACAGCACCTTCCATTAATGTCTCTGATTCTGAGCTGGAGTCGGAGGATTCACCCAGTTCTGATGCACTTGCCTGAATAATTACCAAGGAATAATAAGAAATATTAAA
The DNA here is from genome assembly GCF_964194155.1 of Cetorhinus maximus. Lineage (NCBI taxonomy): Eukaryota > Metazoa > Chordata > Chondrichthyes > Lamniformes > Cetorhinidae > Cetorhinus > Cetorhinus maximus. Next base: position 41,014,999 of record NC_135901.1, on the reverse strand, counting down.
ACGTAGTCCATCTTCTGGCTAATGACACAACTGGCCCGCCACTCCCTCACACTGATCACTCGAATCCCCCCTCGTCCACACGACCACCCTAGGGCCAGCCCTGCTGAACCCCTGACACCCCGGTTGACAAGCCGAATACACTGACCCGACCTGGCCAAACAAAAATGACCGACAAACCGACTATCCCCAACCTCCAAACCAGCCCCCCGACCACATCTGTCTACCCCGTCAGAACACGCTGCCCACCGACAAATTGACTAACCCTCGCCAGAGCTGACTCTTTCCTGCCAAGCACACTACTAACTCGTCCTGTATGGCCGCTGAGCTGACCAATCTTCCAGAACCCACTGTCCTCCGAACCACCTAAGAAGACATCATCTACCCACATGCTCAAGTCACGAACTTGCCACCTTATCCAATTTCCACCTCACACACCTGCCTTGATAACTGCCTACCACTCCATCTACCCATATCTACAACCACATGCCTTTCTGAAATCTGCAACCTCACTCACATGCTACGTGTCCATCCACAAACTCAACCAGCTGCCAATTTTACCACCTACCACTACACCCAACTACCACTCTAGCAACGCACCACGCTATCTCCGCCACACTGCCCAGGTGCAGTTCAGCCACACAGTCCACCTGACACCTGACCCATCTACCATCCTTCCCATCTTTACCCTCACACACTTACCCACACTGTCCACCTGCCACATGAGGCACCTGTCTCTCTTCCCATCTTTACCCTGCACCCACCTGTCACCTTGTCCAGCTAACATCTCACAAATCTGGCACCCTAACTCCCTTCCACATCACCCAACTTCCACATTTCCCACCTGTCACCTAAACCACCATCTATTCACCCACCTTCCACTTCACCCACCTGTCGCACTGCAGAGATTCCACCTTTACCCAAATGTCACGTCAACCCCCTTACACCCTACACAGCTAGCACGTCACCCAACTGCCACCCTATCCATTAGCACCTCACACACCAGCACCTCACCCAACTACCAACTCACCCGCTTTCATATCACCCAGCTGCCACTCCTAAACAACCTTCAACTCTGCTTGAGAGTCGACAGCTTTGGAGGGCACTCACTTGCTTCCTTGGAAGGTTACCCAGGGAATGTTGGACACAGAAGGCCTTGTCTAGCTGATGTGTTACGTAGCTATTAACTCACAAAAAATCTCCACTAACCAACAGGCCCGATACTCCCGACCCCGTGGACCACGAAGAACCCTCCAAGGTTCCGACACCCCTCGAACCCCCGACCTTAGCTGGATACCCCCTCAAACTGACAAGCGTAGAAGATTCGACCGATCTTACCCACCGACCGCACATCCCAGCCTCCCGCCCCCTACGCAACCCTGAACCAAACTGGCCACCTGTCCCATCTCCACAGATGCTCTGGGACCTGCTGAGTTTTCCAAACACTTCTGATTCCATTCCCCCTTAAAGTCATCTCTGCTCTTCAACTCAGCTATATGGCAATGTCCATATTCTGTTCACTCTCTAAATAAGGAAGCAAGTCCTGGTCGCCCGACTGGTTGTTTGGGTCATCTTGCTATATACATGACGTCAAGTAGAACCTTTCAACATCCTTTATAACTGGGAGACCTCTGGTCTATTAGCATTCAGCCATCCCTATTTGTACAGAAAAGACTGCCAGATATGCCATCATCCTTGTTAGTTATAAATTCCATTCTTGCATCGAGGTTACGAGAAGATTTTTCTCCTTCTCCAGTCCACCTCCGTCATTTTCGTGATTTGCAGGTCAGCCCTGCCTCCAGTGCATTAAGAATCACATGGAGACCAGAAATGCAACTGCTGCATTAAATCTAACATGAAGGCCTCAACTATTCAACACAGTCGAAGTCTGGTTTAAGTGGTGTATTTCAACAATTCAACATATACTGTTTCTTAGTAACAGATTCCACCTCCCCAATATTTTAAGATGATGCTATATTTGCGAGGGATGTGGGCGCCGCTGGCTAGGCTAGTATTTATTACCCATCCCTAATGCCCCCTGAGAAGGCACTGGTGTGCTAATGTCTTGAACTAATGCAGTCGATGTGATGTAGGTACACCCACAATGCAGTGAGGGAAGGATTTCCAGGATTTTGGACCAGAGGCAGTGAAGGAAGAGGGTGGGAAAGTGCTGACAAAGGGGCTTTGGAGCGCGGCTGGAAGGACTCTTGCAGATGTGTCACCCTGCTGCCACTTTACCTGTTGCCGGCCAAGCGGGAAACTTTATCCTGGCTCCTTGCTCCAGTTAATCCGCCCTCCCTGATCCCCACAAGCCTTCAATTCAGATCTCGTGTGTATTGTCAATTTTCTTTCTTTCATGGGGTGTCGCTGCCAAATTTCCATTTAACTGATACCTTTCCAGGCCATGGTGGAAGGCAGTTTAAAGTCAACCAAATTGGTGTGGATCTGTAGTCTCATGTCGCCCAAGATATGTAAGGATCGCAGATTTCCTTCCTGAAGCGTCATGAGTGAACCATATCTTTTTAACGATAATCGATGATAGTTTTGTGGTCACTACTAGCAAAGTTATCACTAATATTACTAGATCATTGACATCACCAAGATGCCAGCATCTCGCAATATCCACTAATAGAGTCTGTGACTTAAGCTCTCCGAACACTAAGCTCCAGAAATGTATTATTAATTCTGTGCACTACTTTAACCTATCTCTGCTACTTCAAGAAGTGCGTTAAACCTACGTTATTTTGCAAAGCTTTGGGTTAGTTGACTTGATTGGATCTTACTTGACTTGGCATCAGATGTTGTCTGATTTTGCTCTTATGAAGCTCGCATGATTAATTTGCTGTAAAACTGGAACTTCTTGTTGTGCAGTGAACTGTGGATATGTGCAACTTCCAAAGGTCGCATTCGGAGATATACATTGACTTTGAAATTATTCTCGTATTTTTTTTAAGTTACCGCTTGTAACATTGATATTTTCCTGCCTTCTGAGTCAGACGGTTGTGGGTTCAATCTCCTTTCCACAATTCTGCCATTTGATCGAGGCTCATAATGCACTCTTACAGTCTGAGGGGTACTAAAGTCTCAGTGCTGCTGCGTTTCAATTGAGCGGCTTATCCTTGGCCCGATCCGAGAGTTCAGGTGCATGTTGAAAACTCCATGGAGAATTGCAGGTGCAGTGATATCTCCCAGAGTCTGTTAAATATATTCTGCCCAGAAGCAGCATTGTTTAGACTGGCTTCCTATCTGCTCATTTTATTTTCTTTATGGGTATTATTTTAGCTTAATTGGATATGGACTCAGTCAATTTAAAGTGTAATTATTTCCCTGTGGAGCGTTTCGGAAATACTGACTCAGTAAAAGGTGACCTTTGAAGCAGAGTATGTCTTTGTTGCCATGATCGTTAACCTAGCTAAACTCACACAATTTAGCCACTGTCACAGCACAGAGAGTGCGGAATCTGTCCATATATCCAATGTGAAGCAAAGATACCGAGAGCTGATTATTCAAAGAGAATCTCTGTCTGCAGTAAATCAACTGATCGGATTTGTATCGCCAATAATGGCTCTTTTATTTCTTTCCCCTTCCTAAATGTTTCAGGACGCTATTCTGTGCAGCCTGTTGAAAAACACGCTGAAACTAATGGCGAGGTCGGAAAGATTGTTTGTAGGCCTCCTTACGAGGCAGTCCACAAACAATAATTACACTCTGAAAAAGAACCATTAAAGTTTCGGAGGGCAAAAAAAAAAACATGACAATCAGGAATCATTGCATGGTTTACCGACTGGACAGTGCAATCTGGCGTAGCTTTCTGTTATACTGGGTGGTTCTGGGTGAGACACCGGGCAGGAGACCAACAATTCATCCATCGTTGCTCTGCTATCTCAGCCATGTCATGGAAAAATATATGTGTGGTCATATCAGAGAATATGTGTCCAGGTGACTGGCTTGATGTACCTGCCATGACTGAATTACACAGAGTTAAGCAAATCTTGCTCAGTCTCGGAACAGCCAATAGTTGGAGCTGCTCTTTTGTGTTGTGGGTTCGCTCCATGCTGGGAAACGTCTCGCTAAGTGAAGGAAGCAGTCTTCCAATGGGCCGGGTAGCTATCCATGCTGTGAGCTCACAGAGTAGTAGTCAGTCCGGCACAGAAGGAGGCTATTCTGCCCATGTTTCCTGCAGCGAGACTTGGTGAAGTAGTCATCTCTGTATATTACCCTCAATAGCCCTTCTTTGTACACATTCAGCTGCACCAAGTTACTGAATGCAATTTATATCCATGCTTTGCACAGTCTAAATCTTTTAATTATCCCGGCACGATTCACATGCGATGACTCAAGCCCAGATGAACAGCATAAATTGCTGCTCTTGCTCAAGTGAAGATATTTCCATCGGCTGCCAGATCCTACAATACATCTTCAGTTCCTATTGATGAAAGGCGCGTGGCCTGGTATAGTTCAGGATAGAGTATGTATAGCAGGATCAACACTCACTTTCCAATTGCAAAATTGAATGATCTTGGTTAGTTGTCGGGAGTTTAATACTGGTCAGTTCAATGAGCTCGCATACACAAGAAGCAAGCGTTCCAGGATAACATTGAATTTGATACATGACGAAGTTTACTCTGTTGTAGGGCAGTTACTCCTAAGATTACGATGCTTCTGAATTCACTAAAGCCGCATGCGCTCCATAAAATTGGAAATACTGGCCAGGATGCGAAAGGTTGCAGAATTAGAGACTTGATAGTAGTGCCACCTCCAGGGGGTTGAGGGAATTGTTAATGTCACTTTTAATCCAGCCGTTCACAGTTCTAACCCACAGCGTAAGCACCCCTATGGTGTTACTATGGCAGAATGCTGGAGCTGCCATAGGAAATATACGATACAATGTATTACAGATTTCACAGGATTTTAGTAACCAAATAAACAGAGAATTGTAACCATAATATATCGCAATAGTCGTAGCGAGCCTGATGGGATGTCAATGCTGACATCATCAATAGCAACTAAATCTGATGACAGTGGGGAAAGGCTAACGCCGCTGTTCAGATTATACTGTCAATATATATGTACGTTAAATGGTTAAAATACTGTGGAATCATTTGTTTGTACCGGCGAGTAACCTTTGCTGTAAAATGTCAATAACTTCTGAGAGGCGAACATAAACTGCGCCGATCAGGCACAGTTGAATCTTTAGCTGAAATATGACTCCGCCCCCATTTTCCTGATGATCACTTAGGTTAGTTTAGCCTGTGAACTGCAAGTGGTTCGAGCCTGAGTCCACCCTTTTATTCAGATAGGGGCCGAGACCATCTGAATAGATTTTTGATTATTTTGTTGTTGTCGGCTCCTAAAAAGCAATGGAAATAACTTCAACCACGTGTGATTGATTGTCCCCCTCCACCCACCGCCCCCGCGCCCCCCCCCCCCCCCCCCCACCCCCCACGGGAACTTGCAAATGATGCACACATTACCATTTAAAAGAGCTCCTCTGTCCTAGGTGCCCTGTTTGACCTCGATTGTCATCACCCAACAAGTATCCCTATGTTTTTTTGAAAATTACTTGAGTCAACTTAAGTCTTTTCATGTTCCACTACTTTGACTTCCAATGCAACATACCCCTGCCAGCTGCCGTTGTTGTGTTACATCTAGTCTATCTTCAACATGATCTCATTTATAACAAACTCCGTCTATTGATTCTAGAATCCACTCGAATAATGGAAGGTCTGGAAGACCAATTGGTAGAGGAAGACGGATCAGAAAACTTCGACGAGGATGTAGGCACTGCATCAACAGTAGTCGCTTTTGTCACCTTGTCCATTCTCAGTATGATACACAACTCGTACGTGACAGTCCTTAAGGTAATGACGGCTCACATTACTACAATGAAATTGTGTAACTTTATTCAGAAGTTGAGTTTATTCCTGAAATATAGCAACGGTACAGTTGTAGAACAAAATGTTTCAATATACACATAATTCCAACCATCCCCACAGCATCAGGTTGAACTTCATTCGTCATTTCCATATGATTAATCTACATAGTTTATAAACCTCCCTAATATGAGATTTGAGGAGAAGACTGAATGCGTGGTAATATTAGAGAAACATAAAGGAGAAGAATTTGTAAATAATGAAAAAATTGCATTGTGTCTAGATTCTGAACCTGTAGAGTAGTGATCAGAAGCAGTTGGTGATGTGGTGACAAATTTGTGAAGTGTTGAGCATGAGGTTTCTGAAGCCATGAGAAGAGAAAAGGGTATCAGCAAACAAAACTCTTACAAGTAATCCTGGATCACGGTAAAGAGATGAAGAAAGCATTAATTACAGATTGATGAGAGATGGATCAATGTGAATAGATGAGAAAACCATTTATTTTGAATGCTAGAAGGTGGAATACAGCGCTGGCTAAGGAAAGCAATAACTCACAAAGATGTGAGGCGAATCATTGTGAAATGATGTGAAAAGTGCTGCCGATGAAAAGATGGGAAAAGGATCAATGTGGAGAGACAAGGCAAACAGTGACTATGGAAGCAGAGGGGATGATGTGGCCGTGGAGAGATAAGAAAAAAACATTCACTATGGAAGAGTAAAAACAGGAACATTGTTGACAGATGAGAAGGGAATTGACTGTGGGAGGAATGGAGAAAATGTTAGCTTTTAAATCGATTAGCAAATGATACAAGTCGATGGTCGGCGGGCAGAAAAATCCACAATTATAGAAAATTAAATTATAAATGTGGGATTCAATTTTAGCAAATGACAACAGTTAAGGCTAGGATTAAACAGAAATGGAAAGGTTATGTCAAGAAGTATACAATTGGAAGTTTGACAGCTGGGCATTCACCCTCCTCTGCCATTCATTCAGATAGTGACCGATCTGTATTTTAGTGAATTAAACACACCTTGCCTTCCTGTTTATTAACATGTCTAAGTAACAAAGGCCTATCAAACTCTGTTGTTAGCATTTAAATTGGCATCCAACTTCAACAGTTTCTTTTTTTTCAATTTGGGTTGAGGGGAGAGTTCCAGATTCTGTCCAGCAAATGACTGGAGATGTGTTCCCTCAATTCGTCCCTGAAAGACCGAACTCTACTTTTAAGGTTGTTTCCGCGTTGTTGTCGCACAGTAGATATTGTTTTGAATTATTACTGGACTAACAGTCATGGCAATTAATGAAGTAGTTATTTCAAAAACTCAATTAGATCACCCTGTAATCTTCAAGGAAACACCAGCCGAATGTGAATTTCATGCTGGCATAATTTTAACCGTTTTATGTCCGGTGTCGTTCTGGTGAATCTCTGTTGCATCCCTCCACGCATTTCCTGATGTGGGCTTCCCAGAACTGAACGCAGTAACGAGAGCTTTGTGCAACTGAGACAAGACATCTGCCCCTTTGTATTCCACCTCCCACACGCCCCGGATTAAAGACATTTACTTATTTAATTATCTGCATTCCTCTTCCACTAACTTTTGGGATTTCTGGAGTTGGAAACTTATTATTCCAGATGCTATATAGTTTAATCGTCTCATTATTAGAAAATGTTTATCATCTACCTTCCTTTTTTTCAAACTAGATAACCTCGCTTTCCCAGAGGGAACTTCACCTATCATTATGCAGAGTTTACCCCAATCCCCCATTGATTTAATTTCAGGAAGCCCGTTTGTGGCTTGCTGCTCTCCTGTTGTGATGCTCAAAACAGAATTCTCAGCAAACTGAGGTGTACTTCTCTCTATTCCGTCTTCTCAACTATTTGACAAACATCACGGAATATATACATTCCAATCCAAATAAAGTTAATAACAAAAAGCTACTGCGGATGCTGGAAATCCAAAACAAAAACAGAATTACCTGGAAAAACTCAGCAGGTCTGGCAGCATCGGTGAAGAAGAAAAGAGTCGACGTTTCGAGTCCACATGACCCTTCAACAGAAGAAATAAAGTTAATGTTTGAAGCTGGTCATTATGATTCGATAAATGTGGGAAATAGGCAACGGAAACATTGAGCCCTCTAGTTCCGCCTGTATGGAGCAGAATACCCTGTCTCTCCTCTTACTACGAAAATGTCTCTGATGGACTCTGAGAGCAGGATGAATGAGAATAGCTCAGCGTCAGAACCAATTTAGCCACCGAAACGCAACAACTGTGCCCCTACATCACAAGGAGCAACTCACAGTCGGACGCAGAACAAACTGCCTTCACACGGATACCAAAAACTGTCCCAAATATAGCACAGCTCATGTTCTCACACGGAAAAAGCTGCACCAAACAAACACATCACTAACTTCCCCTTCCCTACGTCTGATTAAGTTTGCAGACTGAATCCACGGCATCCTGCAGGGACTTCACGCAATTCCCCTTCTCTGGTGTGCCTAAAGAGTTTGACGATTGTGACAGCTTATAAGAAGGTTATGTTTTAAACGTCCTCTTTTAAGCAGGACCTGTGGAAAATCAAGGCAAACATTTCCCAGCATGGCAGAAAAGGGCCTTTTTTTAGATTGGGGGGAAGGGTTAAAAGTTAACAGGCTGCTGAAAGACAAAGAGAGGGAGACTGAAAATGCAGCTGCTGCTGTTAAAGTCAGAGGTTATGTGTTAGCCATGACGCAGGAAGATGGGAGAGACTCAGTCTGCTATTTGAGGCGACGCGATTTGTGCAGATACAAGGAAAAATAGTTCCCAGGGTGGTTCTCACTGCTGGAATTCGATCCTGGATAAATCAGAAAACTGGGAACAAAGGCATTGAAAGGACACCAGAATACGTCACAGGGGGAAGTGAGCCTGCTGGAAATATAGGGGCAGTTTGGAATCGAATCTTCATGGCTACATATAGGCTGGGAGCATGGTTACATTCTTTTGGTTGAATTAATTACATAATGGCAAAGCAACTTCGCATTAAGTTACTTGAATTAGTTGGCTATTGAGCAATGTTTAGTATATGCCTACATTAGTTTGCTTGTCACCGCAAATTGTTTACAACGTGAAATATTATCACTGGGAAACCCATCTCCTCTTTAAAGATCATGGTAACTATGGTGATCTTAACGTGAGTCAGGTCCTGAACACACTGGCCCACAACACCGCCCGCCTTTCCCCCCACCCCCCTGCACCCCCACCCTGACATCACAGGCGACACACTCCTGGACGATTCTTTGTTTCTGACTCAATGTAGCCAGAACTCAACATGTTTTTCACATGCTGGTGAAGGTCCGCGAACCTGATCAAGGCCAAACTACCCATTAGCAGCAACAGATTGTAAAGCCAGGGAGAGCAGATGGCGTCTCCAACAAGCTGGTGTGACTTTCAAAGTGCATTTTTCGCTTGCAGCATTGGGTCAACGGCTGATTCAGGCTAACTGGCCAGTCTATTTCTGTTTTCTCACTCTTTCCTTTCTGAATAACTGTGTTGCATTTGCAAATACTCATTCTGTCTATTGCGCTTCAGAATCTATGAGATGATGGGGGCACCAGCACATCAGGGCAATAGGCAAGGTTGAATAATTTGCAAAATTTTCATCCAGAGGTGCCGAGTGGATGATTCAGGTGCCAATTTGATGCAATATACTTGATGTCAAGAAAGGGCTGAAGTCACTGGATACAGTGAAGAATTTGGGCCGTGGAAACTTTCCGGCAAAAAATAATGCTAAATTGTAATCCAGAAATTGTAACCTGCCCAACTTGTTGCGCACCAAGCCAAGCCTTTTGGGTGAAGCTGCAACATAGGCATCAAGCTGGCAATGTGGAAAGGAGCCCAGGCATGTCCTGTCCACAAAAACAATAGGGCAAACCCAATCCAGCCAATTACGACACAAACATCCTGCGCTCGATCATCAGCAATGTAATAGAAGATATCGTCGGTATTGATATCAAGCAGCTCTTACACCGCAATAACCTGCCAATAGATGTTCTGTTTGGATTCTGCGCAGGCCACTCGGCTCCTGACCTTATCTTAATTTTGTTTTCAACAAGTACAAGATCTGAACTCACGGGAAAAGGTTAATGTCACTGGCCTTCACATCAAGGCAGGAGTTTACCCACGTGTGACATCACGGAGCAGTTGACCAAAGTGTGGCTTTAAGGAGAAGTTACTCTGCTTGGAACAAAAGCTAGAAATAGCTAGCAAAAAGGCATCTGTTATCCAATTAATGAAGATCTCTAAAACGAGACAATCTTACCACATAGCCTTGCCAATCAGTGTCTGCCCCATAGCTGAATTACATCACTTTTAACATCCTGAAATTTACTATTAGCCTGAAACTGAACTGCGCCAGCTATATAAATACTTTCGCTGCATAACCAGGTCATGGGCTGGGAACGGTGTACCGAATAATTCAGTTCCATATTCTCCAAAGCCTGACAACCATCTACAAAGAGCAAGTCAAGAATATAAGACCATAAGACATAGGAGCAGAAATTAGGCCATTCGGCCCATCGAGTCTGCTCCGCCTTTCAATCATGGCTGATAAGTTTCTCCACCCCATTCTCCCGCCTTCTCCTGGTAACCTCTGATCCCCTTACCAATCAAGAACCTGTGATGCAATGCTCTCCATATATCTGGATGTTTGTGGCTGCAACAATCCTCAAGAAGCTTGACAAAATCCTGGGTAAAGAAGCTTTCTTGATTGGTGAGACATCCAGCGATTTAAGCGTCCACTTCCTGCAGGACCGACGCAGAGGTACAGCAGTATATACAGCAGTATATACCGTATACAAGGTGTACTGCACCTCATTCTACTGGCTCCGTCGAAACTTTCCAAACCTGTGATGCCCCGCTCTAAAATGACAAGATATGCAGACGCATGGCTATGGCATCACTTGTAGTTCCCCTCAAAGCCACACTCCTTCCTGACTATGAACAATATCACCGTCCATTAACTGCAACGTGATCAAAAACCGAGAGCTTCCTTCCCAGCAGCATCTTGAGTGTAGCTGCACCATATAGACTGCAGCGGGTCTTATCATTGCCACAGAGGGAGTGCAACGAAGACTCATTCAACTACTTCACGGGATGGAGAGATTGTGCTGCAAGGAAAGATTAAATAGACAGAGCCTTTACCCTCTGGAATTCAGAAGAATGACAAGTGATCTCATGCAAAGTTGCAAAGTTCTCACATGGCTTCACAGGGTCGACTCAGGCAGGGTGTTTCTCTGGGCCGGGGTGTGGAGAACCAAGGGACGCAGTCTCTGAATAGAGGGCAGGCTAATGAGGAATGAGATGAGGAGTGATTCCTTCAGCCGGAGGGTCGTGAATTTTTGTAACTCTTTGCCCCAGAGGCCTGTGGATGCGCAGTCACTGAGTATGTTCAAGACTGAGACCCATAGATTTCTACACATTAAAAAAAACATGAAGGGACACAGGGATAATGCAGGAAAATGTTTATTTCAAGTAGAAGGTCAGCACGATCTAATTGAAGGTGGATCAGGGTCGGAGTGCTGAACAGCCTACGCCTGCTTTAATTCTTATGAACTTAGTTGAAGAAGGGCCCTCGGCCTGCACTTTTCCAGCAGAAATTATGCATGGGGAGAAAATGCTGAACTTGCCATGGACGCCACATCACATAAAGGGGGTAAATGAAACTTAGAACTAAGGGGTCATAGTCTCAAAGTAACGGTCGACCCTTATAATACTGAGAGGATGGGGTTTTCGAATCTTTGGAATTCGCTGCCCCATAGATGTGTGGATGATGAGTTGTTGAATCTAATCAAGACAGATGTCGATAGACATTTGGATACCACGGAGATTAAGCGACATGAGGTACTGAACGAAGTTGGACCAGAGATGAAATATCAGCCAAGAGCTTTTGTAATGGCGGAGCTGGCTCGAAAGGCCAAATGGCCTATTACAGTTCATATTTCTAACTTCTTGAAGGTTCTTCTGAGCGACCACAATGAGTGGACACAATGGGAGACAATCCTTTTCGGAGAAGAGAAGGGGATGGGGGTAAAATATAAATGTAAAATAAAACGCTGAGTCCAGCCAGAAACTGCAACTTCTGGGAAAGGGACGGCAGGCAGTGAATGTACAACTTTATTCAGTGAGAGTGAACAGTTTGACGGAGGAGAGGGAAAGGAGCCAGGGGCTGTAAGTCAAAAAAAACATAAATACTTCGCAAAATCGAAGATGAAGCAAAAGTCTGACCATCCACAGACAGAAAGAGCAAGTAAACCAGCCCGACCCCTCCCACAACGATAATTCAAATGTTCATGAAATTAGCGGTTATAACGTTCTGTGAAGGCCACGTTACCCTCCACACTCAAGGCTTAACCAAAGACATGAAGTCAACAAGAATATGCAAATTCAGGGAAGGGAGGGGAGGAAACGGACTGAGTGCAGATCTGATTTAAGCACAACCTTTGAGTATGTGGGCCAAGTGATCCCATGAGGAAGAACATGAACCCAACTAGAATCAACACATTCATGGAGGAGGGGGAGTGGAACCAATGATTGTAGAAGTCAATCCAGTCAGATTCAGCAACTTCCGAGGAGGCATAGGCTCTAAAGTTGATTAGTTGAATTGTTTAATGATGGCCGTGCTAGAATTGGGGGAGAGAATATCCGTTGTGCTACCTGGAGTGAAGAAATTAATGTTAAAGATAAATATGGGTTTATATTTCGGAGCAGTGAGACTCGAGACTCGATAGGATGGGGACTAAAAGCTCTTGGGGAATATGAAACGAAAGAATGATCAATATAAAGTAGAAATTCAAATGTGGAAATCATATCCTTGATTATCCATCAAGTTATTTAATCCTATTCTTTGATGTCTTAGGCAGTGCCTCGGGATAGAGGATAAATTGCTTCTATTCTCTATTGACGGGCTCTAAGGTCGCCGGTAACTCCAAGGCGTGTTCACAAAACGGTTCCACATTATGTCCAAATGCAGTAAGACCTGGAAATATCCAGGCTTGGGTTGACAACAGGCAAGTAACATTCGTGCCACACAAATACCAGAAAATGACCATCTGCAACAAGCGAGAATCTAACCATCACCTCTTGACTTTCAATGGCATTACCAGAACTGAATCTCCCACTATCAACATCCTGGGGGGCATTCAGGCATTTACCATGCTAAAATACATTAGTGTTCACAAAGGGGCTGCAGGAGACAGATTCGGCAGTTGTTGCTGTTTCTAATAACATCCAAGATTGAGTTGTGTCCATTCCAACAGTTGTGGTATGTTTCTGTTGATGTTTAAAATACTGAATAGCTGGGCTGGATTTTAATAGTTCATACCCTGAAAATATATCAAATAAAGTAAGAGATGAAGTACAATTATTTAAGGGGCTCAATTATAACTCGAGTATCTCTGTAAATCCACTGGGAGCTAACATTAATGTTTCTAACTGGACATGGTATTGGAGTTACTGTGACAAATAACCAGCTGAAAAGATGTACCATGCAGTACTGCCTGCATCCAGCTGATGGAGGTGTATCGGCTTTAAATTCTAACATGCGTGTAAGTGCCTACGAGAGCAGGATGAGTCCATGAAGCTCAGCATCAGAACAAACTTGCCCACTTGTAAGTCCGAAACTATCTCCTCCCCTTGTGTAACTCACCTTCAAATACTGGACAAGCTAACCCCACACCGACAGCACAAACTGCCCCCAACCTAGGGCAATGCAGGATCAGACAGTGAATGCTGATGGCCACACCTTGTAATCATAAACTTCCCACTCTCTGAAGAATCTCAGGGAAGACAAAGAACACACAGCACCTCACCAAGTTCCCGCAAATTGCCTCCTCCCTGCGGCAGCACAGTGACCAACACTGAACACACTGCACCTCACAAAGATTCTGCAAACTGTCTCCTCCTTTTGCCAGCTCAGGGGCTGACACTGAACACATTGCACTTCACAAAGATCCCGCAAACTGCCTCCTTCCTGCGGCAGCACAGTGACCAACACTGAACACACGGCACTTCACAAAGCTTCCACAAACTGCCTCCTTCCTGTGCCAGCTCAGGAACTAACACTGAACACATTGCACCTCACGGAGTCATCATAAAATTACCACAGCCTGAGGAATGTCATGTTCACAGTGAATGTCCCAGACAGATCACAAACTGCCTCACGGCCTGTCCTGTGCAAGATGAAACCAAAATGACACACTTCGTTCGGCACTACCCAAGACAGTAGTGGGGTCGTGGTTTGCTCACTGGCCTCGTAACCTAGAGGTCCAGGTTTCGAATCCCACCACAGCAGATGGTAAAGTCAACAAAACACCTTGGAGCAGAATTCGTAAGATGACCATCAAATCATTGTCGATTGTCATGAGCACCTATCATATTCACTGATGCCCTTGAGGGAAGGAATTGCGCTGCCCTCATCTACAAAGAAATGTGGTTGACTCTTAAAAATGCCCACTGAACATGGACAATTAGCAACGCCCACATCCCATGAGCAAAAAAAAAAAAAAAAATCATGCCCATCTCAAAGTGCCCCAATCCTGCGTGATCCCCGCCTCACCGGTCCCAATTGCAGTCTCAACCACACGGCTGCAGCAGAGTGTTCCCTTTCATAGGCTGAACCTAACATCAATGTTCCCTTCCCCAGATGTAGCTCGCCACTGCCGCAGTACAATCCACACTGCTGCACCGTGGCAGATACTGTACCAAATTGATCCACTGCCCTACGTCACAGGTCCCTCTCCCAGAAGAATAACGCTGCCCCACTGCACTAACCCTCACCAGACCGTCCCCAAATCACCGGGTCCCTGATTCAGGCAGTGCATACTGCCCCACCTTACCCCGCCTCATAGTGCGAATGACACTGCCTTCACTCACTAGTGCCTCTCGCATACTGAAACATTCAGCCGCACATCACAGGTCACTGTCCCAGCCTGAAGCAGCAGGAAGATCGCTGTCCCCAGGCTGCAGCAAAGACTCTCCACCTCAGCAGCCCCTGCCCTTGACTGGAGCAGACTTTTTTTCACATCACCAGTCCAGACTGGACCACACTGTATCTCCTCGCCAGTCCCTGCCCCAGGATATCACAAACACTCTCCATCTCACCGGTCACTGCCTTTGACTGAACTCGACTTCCTCAAATCACCAGTTAATGTCCTAGTGTGAACAACATTGCCAAACCTTACGGGCGCCTGCAGCAGAATTTAGTTACTTACCGGTCGATGGGCCAGGAAGTAACATCCGCCGCCCAGCTTACCAGAACTTAAAGGCAGTATTGAGGTGCTGGAAAGACGACATTTAGCCTCCATCCCCGGTAACCCTGCACAAAGCGGTGCCGAGGGAAGCGGGATACAATGCTGTGAACCCATTCATTAGGACTTAACATTCAGTTGGATACATTTTACTGGAGACACAGAGAGGAGAAACTGAGGGCCGAACGTCCGTTCAGACCACTGCAGGCAATTGATCAACAAACTGATACTAGTCACAGATCTTTTTTGTTTAAATGTTTTACCAATGCAGACCTACACGTTTCCAGAATTATTGACTTGACCTTTTCAAATGTGTGTCATATAATTTGACCTAGCTGCATCCGACTTACTCTTCCCCGATATTAATAAGGTGGACAACAAGGACTCTGTTACTATTCAATAGCGTCCTCGTTTTCAAGTGTTAACTATTTGAGTTCACTACTAGTTAGCTTCTGTAATGAGGTTGTAGCATCGCTGTGACAGTGCATTGTGAAGGTACAAATCCGTAACTTTTCAGTTATAATGTTGCTCCAAATACTATGATCCTTTCCCCACACCCTATTTTTCAACCGGTTCTCGCTTTTTCTCAGAACGTTGGCTCCACCAAATCTGAAAGCCAGCCTGGCCTGCATGGCTGCCACCGTGAAATGAAGTCTTCTTCATTACAGTGTAAGTGAGTGTTGCATTGAAATCTGCCATTCCAAATCCATCGGTCCACGCCTCCCTCACCTGCCCGTAATATTGAGTAACCTTTGCATGCGTCATTCAGGGCACTAATTGTAATGTCAGTGAGATTCAGCAGCGGCTCCAACCCTCACCCCAGTATCACAGTCCCGGTTCCTTCCGCTCATTAGGAACTTTTTTTTGGACAGAACGGAAATGTTACCTTTCTTGGTAAGATCCAATTATTTCTTGTTACCTTTCCCTTATACGGAACACTGGTTGTAACTTATAACCGGTAAAACTTCGGCGCCTGATTGAACACACACCCCTTTCTGACATTGGGCTTTTCATCGAGACAGGCACCCAGGAACAGCACAATTAGAGTGCTGAAGTGCCGCTTGTCTTTGTGATAATGTGTTAAACTGAGGACAAATTCAATGTGGATCTACAATTCCCCATGGCGGAAGGTTGGATGTTTATCTACACCACCAAACAGAACATAACTTCTTATTCCTGAGAAATCCAACACCATTGACTCAAGAGAGATAGGTAAATATGTTTAAAGAGAGGACTTGAAAACATGTGCGTGCGGCACATTCAGTGATACTGGCATCAGTTCGCCCTGAGAACAAAACACTTAAAATATTATCCACGGAGTTTACATCTGCAATAACTTCATCCTGATCGTACATTTAATTCTTTCTACCTGACACCACGACCGACATTGCTAACCGGAGTCTGAAGACCACAGAGAACTCTACACTTTTCTGCAATATACTGCCATTCAGTACGATTTCATTCGAGGTGCACATTAGTTTACGGTGAAATGCGAACCTGCTGAATGCATAATGCAGTTAATTAGAGGCAGCGGTGTTGATGGAGAGCTTTACAATTTCAATTATTGGAGAGAAAGGAGTTCAGTGATGAGTCGAGAGCAGATTCGCAACAATTGGTGGGAAGTGGGGTGTGAAGGGTTGGATCAGAGTGCGGCAGTGAGACCGCAGGTTGTATGCCCCACGGGCCACACTGTCCTGGGCTGGTGGCATTATTATATGTTTCGGGAGGCTGGGAAAGAAAAGAAAAACAGAGAAATATATGCTTGCATTGGCATATCGCTTTTCATGACCACCGGACCCCTCAAAGCTCTCAGCAGGCACTGACACACTTTTGTAGTGTTATCGCTGTTATAATGTTGGAAATGTCACGGCCGATTTGTACATTGCAAGTGCCAAAAAAACAGCAGTTTAACAATGACTGTGTAACCTGACTTTGTCAGGTTTATTGAGGGACAAATGTGGGCCAGGACAGCGGGGATACCTCGCCTCATCTTCTTTAAAATGGTACCATGGGATCTTCTAACTTCCCCCGGGATGACACACGAGGCCTTCATTTAATATTCCATCCTAAATATGGCACCTCGGACAGTATATCCTTTACTCAGCACTGAAATGGAGTGCCAGGCTTGCCTGTTTTTGTTATTATTTCACGGGATGTGGCTGCTGCCGGAAAGGCCATCAATTGTTACCCATCCCTCATTTCCCTTGAACTGCGTGCTTGCTAAGCCATTGTTGTAGCTCTTGAGTCACGTGTAGATCAGGCTACGAAAATATGGTGGGTTTTCTTTCCTGAAGGAGCTTCGTGAACCAAATTTGTCCTCACGACAATCGACGATAGTTGTCATTGTCATCATTACTGAGGCTAGCTTTCAATTCCAGGTTGTACTAATCGAATTTAAATTCTACCAGCTACCAGGGTGAGATTTCAACCCATATATCAAGAACATTGGCTCGGGCATCTGGGTTACTGGTCCAGTGACATAACCAATATGTCACCACCTCACCGTCAAGACCTGTGCTCAAGACTTGGATTAGGACATGAAACGGGGACCTTGTGACTGAGAGCCGAGAGCGCTCCCAATCGAATCACGGCCTGTGAAGCTTTGGAAAGGGGTGCAGCAGCTCCTGGCCCTGCTCAACAACTTGCAAGGTGCTGAGGATTGGCCATGCACGTCGCTGCCAAAACACCACTAACAGCCCGAACGCTACTTACCTCGAACAACTATTGAAACACATGAAATATAAACGGGCGATTTAGCATCCATGTCCAAATAGTGCACGCCCTGGAAAATATCCGGGCTTCGGCTGACAAGTGGCCCGTAACAATCGCGCCACATAAGTGTCTGACAATATCTATCCACAGCAAGAGAGAACCTAACCATCGTTCCGTGGCATTCATTGGCATTGCCATCGCTGGATTCCCCACTATCAACATTCTGGGGGTTACCATTGACCAGAAACTGAACTGGAGCAGCCATATTAATACTGTTGCTACACGGGCGGAACGGACGCTAGACACACTGCGTAAGCAACTCGCCTCCTGACTCCGAAAGCCCTTACACCATCTACAAGACACAGGCGAGGAGATTGATGGAATGTCCTCCATTTGCCTGGAAGAGTTCAGCTTCGACAACACAAAATGGGTTTGACTCCATGCAGAACAAAGCAGCCCGCTTGATTGGCAAACCATCAATAAACATCCACTCCCTCCACCACCGATGCACAATAGCAGCAGTGTGTACTACCTAGAAGGTGCACTGCAGGAATTCCACAAAGCACCTCCGACTGTATATTCCAAACCCACTACCATTACTATCATGAAGGACAAGGGCAGCAGACACATGGGAACACTATCACCTGGGAGTTCCCCTCCACGTCACTCATCATCCTGACTTGGAAATATATCGCCGCTCCCTCACAGTCAATGGGTTAAAATCCTGGAACTGCACCCCCTCCCCCCCCCACCACCCCCCCAATCCCCTTCAACCCTAAGAGCACTGTGGGGTTACCTGCACCACATGGACTGCAGCGGTTCAAGAAAACAGCTCACCCACATCTTCTCAAGGGCAATTGCGGATGAGCAATAAATGCTGGCCTACAGAGCGACGCCCATATTTTGTGAATGAAAAAAATGCATGTTGCCAGGTAATGTTCGCCTGTTCGATAACAGTTCGTATCAATTGGTCGTGAAAGACCAGATTTCTTTCTCACTCCTGCAATAATACTAAACGTTGCCAACATCCATGTTTTGTATTTGGATTAAGGGAACAGACATCCCAGTTTATTATTGCTTTTTTCTACAAATATGCTCAATAACGTGTGTGCGAGTCCTTCTCGAATATCTCTACATCCAAAATAACAAAACATTTTATCTACTCAGTGTCTGCAAGATAAATAACTTTATCCACTAGTACTCAACACCAAGTACAAACAGCACACAGTCAGTCCTGCTGCATTTGCGATGCTCACACTTTAAACTGAGGAGGTCAGGGGTTCAAATCCAACTCCAGAAGCTTCAGCACCTTTTCTAGACTGGCAATCCAGTGCAGCACTGAGGGATTACAAGCCTTCCGATCAGACGGAATTTCTTCTATCAGAGGGTAGTCAGTCTGTGGAATTCTTTACCACAGAGGGCTGTAGACATTGGGTCG
The DNA here is from genome assembly GCF_964194155.1 of Cetorhinus maximus. Classification (NCBI taxonomy): domain Eukaryota; kingdom Metazoa; phylum Chordata; class Chondrichthyes; order Lamniformes; family Cetorhinidae; genus Cetorhinus; species Cetorhinus maximus. The sequence goes on along the minus strand of NC_135901.1, from coordinate 40,995,698 downwards.
TTAAGTATATTCGAGGCTGAGATAGACAGATTTTTAATCAGTAAGGGAATCAAGGGCTATGGAGAAAAGGCAGGGAAGTGGATTTGAGAATTATCAGATCGGACAACATCTCATTGAATGACAGAAAAGACTCGAATGGCCTATATATGCTGCTACGTTGTATGGAAGTGAAGCAAAGGCCTATTAACTCTCGCTGTTAGTCATTCTGTTCATTCAGTCTGTGCCCACTCTCCATGGAGCAATACAATCAGTCCCATTTCTCCCTTTATCCACCTAACCCTACAGCTTAAGTTATTTCAAGTCCCCATTGAATTTCCTCTTGAAATCATCATTGGTCTCTGATTCCAGGCCCTTGTCACTCGCTGCATTACAAACTCAAGCTGTTCCTATCATTTCCCCTGCATCTTTTGCCCAAAATCCTGATCTTGTGCCCGATAGTTCCTTTCCCATCAAATAATCTGAGGAAAAGCCCTTGCCTGCCTCCTCCAAACGCGCTACAATTTTCAAAATGTTACCCCATCTCCGCTGAATCTTCTATGTGCAAAGAAGAACAACCCCAGTTTCCCCAAACTAACTTTGTAGCTAACATCCTGCACCCCCGCCCCCGCGCCCTCTCCCGCCCCCCCCCCCCCCCCCCCCCCCCCCACCCCGCCGCCCCCGCTTTCCAGCCGTAATTGCCTGCAATCTTCCTGGTAAATCTTCTCTGCACCCTCTCAAGGACCATGAAATCCTTGCTAACATGTGGTGGCTGGAACTCGATGCTATACTTTAGTTATGATCCAACAAGATCAGTGCAATTTCCATGCTTTTGTACACAATGTTTCAATTTCTGAATGTCAAGATCCCACTACTTCGCAATTCACTCTCTCAATAATTCATGTTACCTTCACAGGCCAATGCACATGCACACTCAGCCCCTGCGCACTACTGAGAACTTCGCCACGGTATTGATATTGCCTTTCCCTACCCCTTCTGCCAAAACACATCACCCCACATTTCCACTTGCTGCTTTTATCAAATGTTGGGCAGGATTAATTTCAGAATCGACAATTTGCACACTGTTCTCAACATCAATAAACACTGCACTAATCTATCTTTCTTTTTTTCTTCTTTCATGTGATGTGGGTGCCGCTGGTACGGTTAACATGTGTTACCCATCCTTAAATGCCCTTGGACTGAAAGTTTTGCTCTGCAATTTCAGAGGGCAGTTAAAAGTTAGACACTTTACTGTGGGTATGGCGTTACAGAATGGCAGGCTGCTGACTTTCTAGTCACCAGTACTGATTTGTTAATTGAATTTAAACTGCACCAGCTGCTATGTTGCAATTTGAACCAATGTCCCCAGAGCATAATCCTGAGCCTCTGGTTTATCAATCAAGTGAGTTTACCACTACTGCAGTGCTTATCTCCCCGGCCCCCCAAAAGTCCATTATATTATGCCATCTCAGTAAGAAATAGGAAGGCATTCCATACTAATTAATAAAAATTCCATTCACAGATTGCCTTATTTATCACATTCACAGAATAATATAATCATGGTGTTGTAACTCCTCCAATCACGCATATGCCAGGTCTCTCTCTCTCTCTAAAAGCTATTCAAGAATTTCCACTTACCTCCACTTTACCGACATCCCTGCAAATATTATTTTCTAATTATATATCCAGTTTTCATTTGAATCATGCTGTTGCACCTGCTTGCACTACCAGTTCAAGCCAAACCACAGCACAGTATGTAACAAAAATAATTTGTTCTTCTGCTCTCAGTTTCTTTACCATTTATTTTGAATTTGTGTTCCAAGGTTACAGACCCTCTGGAAAGTGAAGCGCTTAATCTTTTTCGAGCCTATCCAAAGCTCTAATCATTTTGAGCATCTTGATTAAATCTCCTTGTAACAGTTTTTATGGAAAGAACAGGCAAAGTTTTCCTAGTCTCCCCACAAAACTGAAATCCATAGTCGTTGTTAAATCTCAGTTTCGTGACCTTGATATTGTTCCTAAATTGTAATACCTGGAATGAAATGCAAAACTGCAGCGGATGCATAATCATTGATTTATTAAAAAATAGTGGAAATTCTGCTGTGGTCTATACCTTTATTAATAAAAACAAAGATCGCTTTTACCCTATGAACAAATTTCTCAACTTGTGACTATTCTTTAAATATTTACCTCCGTGAATCCCTGCACCACTTCTTCCTGTCCCCTCGTCAAATATTATCCCCGTCCGTTACCCCCTATTCTGTAGCACAACATTCCCCCAAAGCAGCCCCTCAGTAGAAAATAGCAATGTTTGTATCATTAGCCGATGTTGTCATTTTTAGTCACCTTCACCTTCTTGGAGATATTAGGCGTGATATTGTTACATTGGACCTTTCGGTACTTCCTGTTTGCCGTCCATCTGTGCGAACCTGCTCCAAATTTACATGGTTCACAAGAAAGCGGCACAGAAATATCAATGTGAGTTGCAGGTGTTAAAGCAACTGAACATTGGGCAGTTTCGCCCCCAATTTACATATTTGGTGCTTTCTTAATACCAGCAGAAAATCACTAATAAATACTCAGTCGTAAGTTCTGCCTTCCCTTAAAAAATGATAATATAGAATTGTTCGCTGATCAACTCAACTGAAGTGAGATTAATTGATAAACAAATAACAACAGTTGTTAATATGTGGGTTTACTTGTGTGTCTTTAGGCAAATATAATCATTTATGATCTAACCATTAAGTGGAAAACGTCATCTGTCTGCTGAAAAATAGTGCTCAGTTCCCAGAATGCAAGGTACTGACCCGTGACTGAGCGCGGATGAGCAGCCATCTGGCTCATCTCGGTAAATTGTCACCTAGAGCAGAACAATACAAGGACTGCTATCGATAAGAGATTGAAATAAAAGTGTCTGATTCTACTGTGCTCATTTATTGCAAATTCTTTGATCGATTTTCCAGTAACAAATATTTGAACCTTCATCAGTCTGTGCTTCCTACTAATCCACTTTTGGACGCTCCCTTACTCAACTGTGAAACTGTGAAGTCGCTGGTTCAGCTCTGAAATGTGTTATGCACTATTCTCAACTATTTTTCACCAATACATTGCGGAACTGAGAAGTTTACAGTGTTATTTTTAGTTCCCTCCCCCATATTTGTCAACCTGCTTTTAGAGCAATTTCTGCCTGAGAACTTGTGTGAGGAACTGAATCAATATTCAAGATTTGGCTTGCAATGTCGACGTGACAGCCATAAGCTAAAATGTGCAATAGCTGAGATAACTCCATCCCAGTGATAAGGATGCGGCTTAGGGCAGCTTGCGATGTATGACATGGTCTTAATCCGTGTCTATTGCATGTCAACTGTATTTTAATAAATTGAAAGGTGTTCTGGAGGTTGACTGAAGTGGAGAACACATTATCATTACGAGTTGGCATTATGGAAGCGAGGATCTAATGGTGAACACATGCAAGTTCCTTGTTTTAGTTCCTTATGATACCAGAACTGCAGATTATTAGTGACATCGGGTCGAACCCCGCCTGTGTGTTGCGGTGAACGTCAACGATATTGATTGGCTGAACTCACGATTGATTTATTTATTGTGATATATTCATGTATGTGGGTGTGTGTGTTTGTGTGTGTATTTATAAATGTGTGCGTGTGTGTGTCGATTAATCAGTGTTATTTACAAAAAAGAACGTACTATAGCATCTTTCACCACCGTATGACACATCAAAACATTTCACAGGCAATGCGAGACTTTTGTAGTCGCTGCAGTATAAGATACACGTGTATAGATAATGTTCACCCCTCAGCACTTAATTTAAGCGATTGCATCGCCATTCATTTGGACTTCCGTTCTTTGATTTGTATTCCTGAAACAACATGCATAAATCAAAAGTGCACTGAAACTTCGGTACTGTAAGATTATCCCCGGTATTAGTACTAATTCAGTGATAAAAGCAAAGAACTGCGGATGCTGGAAATCCAAAATAAAAACAAAAACAGAAATACCTGGAAAAACTCAGCAGGTCTGGCAGCATCGGTTTGTAACCGGTTCCTTACTTGGTTCAAACGTAAATGCTGATTATTTGTGACCATGTGACCGCACATGGAAACTGAATCCTATTATAGTGAGCGGACTTTAGAGAACATGAGGAACATATGCTCTGGATTGATATGGTTGTTGACGTTGGTGTTCAGATTCCAAGCACGGCACAAATGAATTTTAAATCCCAGGCAGACGTTAAGTGGGCTGGCGTATCGTTGTCAAGCGCCTTTTACCCAACTGTCAATAAAACATCCCTCCCCAGAGCGAAACCTACAAGAGGTGGCCCTAATTATGGTGATAAAGTCGGGAAATTTAGACTTAGTGTCAATTTTAAAAAAGGAGGGTGTTCATTATGTTAGGCATGCCCCTGCCAAGTGTGTCAATGTAACTGTAACTCGGGTTAGCAATGGCGAGGCTGATATCATTCAGGCAGACATCAAACATAAGCAAAAATCAAAGAATCATATTCTCTTGATTCAACTGCCCTTAGAAATCCCAGAAGACTCTTGCATTATTTACAGATTTTATTTCCACATCCCTACCAGAATACCCTTCCAGGGATTGTTAGTTCTTAGTCCATACAAGTTCTATCAAACTTCAGTCAGAAACGCGCCATTTACCAGTTTGTGCGTGCGTTCAATTGACCTGTCTCAATTTAAATTTGATTAAATTAAAGGCTTTACTCTTCTATTAAACTCATAGATTCGCCTCATTTATAGGTCAATGATCTGGAATTTCCTGAGGCCTGCTAATATTATGATCCTCTGACTGTAGGAATATCCACAGTAACGCCGCCCGGCACCATTGTCAGTGTTTGGGTCATACTACAGTTTCACAAGTACCCAAGTTGAAATCTAGTTTCAAGGCTTGACCCGAAATGTTCAAGGTGTCAGGTTAACCCAATAGACTGAGAGGGCTACCCTACCAAGGTGGCGGTATGGATTAGAAAGCATTACTTTATCGAACAAGGCTCCGATCTCTATCACATTTCCAGCGATTTGTGTTCGCCTTTCGCACCAACCTGGATAGAATGGCCTGGGTAACGGAGAGGAGAATCAATCGCTGTTTATCAAAAAAGTCAATAGGATTTCTCTACCAAAGTGCCAATCTACCCACCCGATTTTCCGTCTTTGGCTGGCTGAATTATGCCCCCATAATGTGAAGACATAAACTCGGCCCCCACTCCCATCCATTTCAGTTTGCCCATCATCCTCAAGGTACCGCGTTCCATTTCATAATCTCAATGTTAATTGCTTGCATTGCATTTAATTTGTCGTAGTCATATCCTGACTGACACCTTAATAACTAGCACCAAGTAACCAACTTATTGTGTGGTTAAATACATTCCAATACATTTCTTCTGCGATCTGGGCCATCTTGCATTTCTTTCTGAATTGGGATCGCTTGAATAATGTGGGAAGCTTGAACCCCATACTTGGGCAACCCACCTTTTTTAACACTAAATAACACCCCTAACTAGAATTGAATACTTACTGTCCTTCAGCGAAATGCTACGCCATCTTCACCTTTCATCCATGATACCAATAGATATTAAACCTTAGGCAGGCACAAAGTGGCCTGGCGAATAGTTGTCACTAGGCTTTTACCCAGCAGTCAATAAAACTTCCCTCCCTCAATGTTTTAATCCGCTGCTGCAGCCTTTGATGTGAACCTTATGGAAAGCTTGTATCGAAACCAAGTGTACTTTATGACCAGGCTGTCCAACATTCAATGTTTTTGCCATTTCTTCACAAAATATGTTTAATTGAGAAGGTCTGCTATGGCGGAGGAATCTATTACTAATAAAGGTAAAGCGGTGCTAAACTGAGTCGGATTTTGCGTTACCATGATCTTGAAACGGTCATGAAAATAGATTTTCACTATTCAATCCCGCGATGTTTCTGCCTTTCACGATTCACTCATTATAGCGTCTGCAGTGGGATTCTACATCTATTCTCGCACTGAGAGCGATTGTATGTGCAGTGGCCCTCCTTAGAAATGTCTTGCTTTGGGTATCTCCAGCCAGTATAGAGAGCCACATAGAAATGGCAAGTTCATTATGATAGATTTAAAAGGATATGTAGTGACTTGCATAAATTTTGATGCAGTTCATTTTGTTGTTGGGGTTTGATGAGGAGACAGAAAGTGTTGAAAATTTTCAAAATAACACGCTTGTCAGCAATGTTAATGCCATTGTATAAAAGACACAGTGGCAGGCTGGGTCCGAAGATGGATGAGTGACAGATAACAGAGAGCAGTGGTGAATGATGTTTTTTTTTTCTAACCGGAGGAAGGCATGAAGTAGGGTTCCCCAGCAGCAGGTACTAGGATAACTGTTTTCCTTTTTATAAATTCAGGGCTTGGACTAGGGTTTGCACGGAAACAATTTCAAAATTGACACATTGTGGAAATCGTGGAAGTATTGCAAACTTGTTAGAAGGATAGCCATCGATTTGAAGAGGACATGGGCACACTGGTGGAATAAGTGGACAAGTGATAGATGTAACTTACTTTAGACAACATTGATGTGATAAAAACAAAAATAGCTGGAAAAACGCAGCAGGTCTCACACCAGAGAGGAATGTAGTTAACGTTTCAAGTCCGAGTGATCTATCGTTTTATCTCCACCTTTTAGCCCATTTCGATCCCTTCCCCCCAACCCAACCCCACTAGGGCCATCTGCCACTTGCTTGTCCTGCTTTCCACCCTTAAAGTCACCATTAGCACATTCCTTAGATAATGTCACCACCGTCAACACCCCTTCGTCTTTTTGTTTATGACATCATTGGCAATCTCTTCTTTGTCACCACCTATCACTGCTCTATCTGCCCCACCCCCCTCAAGCAACTTATATTTCACCTCATTTCTATATTTCCTTAGTTATGAAGGAGGGTCATACGGACTCAAAACGTTAACTGTATTCCGCTCTGCAGATGCTGTCAGGCCTGATGAGTTTTTCCAGCTATTTTTGTTTTTGTTTCAGTTTTCCAGCATTGGCACTATTTTGCTTTTATTGAAGTGATAAATTTTGGCAGGAAGAACGAGGCAAGGCAATGAATAAATAAGGGCACTTTCCTCAGGGGAATGAAGGCACAGAGGGACCTGCGGGGTATATTTGCACAAACCAATGGATGCAAGAGAACAAGTTGATAGCTGATCCTGGGCTACATAATTAGAAGCATATGATACAAAAACAAGCAGGTTGTCATAAACCTTTATAAAAATGTATGACACTAACTGGAATATGATGCTCAGTTCTGGGCTCTATACATTCGGAAGGGTGTAAAGGCATTAATTAGGGCACAGAAGCGAATTTCGAAAACGGTTCCAGGGATGGGGTGGTTCCGTTGCACGAGTGGTTTGGAGAAGCTGGAGCTGTTCAACTTGGAGAAGGGAAGGACGAAAGCAGGTTTTAAAGAAGTATTTAAAATTATGATGTGCCTGGACAGAGTACAAAGCGAGAAACTTTTCCATTGGCGGAAGAATCAAGAAGCAGGGGGAACTTATTTAAGGTGAAAAAAAGGCGGCACAAGGGGAAGGAAAAAAAATAACGTTTCTTTCACTCCGCGAGCGGTTAGGCTCTTCAATTCCCTAGAGGGAGAATCAGTCATGGCTTCAAAAGAGTATTGGGTCATTATCTGAGAGAGAAATAATGCAGGGCGGAGGATTGGGTCTATATGAGTTGCTGCTGCAGAGAACGGGCACGGGCATGGCGATCAGAATGGCTTCCTTCTGTGCCATACCCAGTCTCTGATTGTATGGCTAAAGTTTCTGAAATTCATTCCTCTGTCGATTTCCCAGATGGCCCGATTATGATGTGAATACCGGAAGCCTGGCATGTGGATCACTGTTTAATATTCAGGGATGTACCGCTCAATTTCCCTCTGCACGGACTTTATATTCCAAAGGCTCTTCCCACTGAAACTTAATTATCTGCGATTGTGCAAGAATACCGAATGTCTGATCCTTTGTAATGTCTTCAGTTGTTAAAATGATTGGAATGGATTTCGGAAGAGCGTGATTGATATGTTAATATAGCTGCAAGTTGTCGATATTGTGGAGCAGTTTGATTGATTTATGGACACTGAAATCTTTACGTGTGGGAGCGAAAGGCCAATGAGCGCATGGGGGCGGGGGGCCGGTATTCTTTCCATGAATGAAGCGCAATTACTGTTACGAAATCATTATACAACCATTTCAGTATGAATGTTTCAAACTTGGATATATGGGAGAATAGAAGAGCACAGAAGTGCGTTATCAGACAAGCAAGGTAGATAGGCCCAGGAATGTGTCATGTGGTGTTTTGAGCCTGCTCTGCAATTCAACCAGATCATGGCTGAACTTGAATATCAACTTCACCCTCCACATCGCTCCATCAATCCGTTGATTCCATAGTGTAAAATACCTACCTTTCCCAAAATTCATATCTTCAGCTCATGGGATGTTGGCGTTGCTGGCTACGCCATTATTTATTACCCATCCATAATTGCCCTTGAGAAAGTGGTGGTGAGCCGCCTTCCTGAACCGCTGCAGTCCATGTGGTACACGTGCACCCACAGTGCTGTCAGGGAAAGATTTCTACCCAAATGAAGCCATATGGGTATAAATTAAAAACAAAACAGGAGCAACCACATTACTCGGAGTGTACTATAGTCCCGAAACAGTCAGAGAAAAATATAAGAGCAGGTATGTTGGCAAATTTCAGAGAAGTGTAAAAATAATAGGGCAGTAATGGTGGGGTATTTCAACTTCCCCAACATTAACTCGGTTAGTCATAGGTTTAGAGCGAATGGAATTCTTAACATGCATCCAGGAGAGATTTTGAAGCCAGTACGAAGAAGGCTCTACAGGATAGGGGGCGGTCCTGGAATTAATTTTAGCGAATGAAGCCGGGCAAGTGGTAGAGTTATCATTGGGGGAGGGTTTTGCACATAGTGATCATAACTCCGTTAGATTCAAGGTTGTTATGGAAATGGACAAGAATGGGCACGAAATCAGAGTTCTAAATTGGGGAAGGCCGATTTTAATAAGATCAGATAAGATTTGGCTATAGTGGACTGTGAGCAGCTACTTTTAAGTAAACCTGTGTCAGAACAATGGAACTCATTCAAGAAGGAAAAGGAAGAGTACAGGGCCAACATATTCCTGTAAAGACAAAGAGTGGGACCAACAAATCCAGGGTACCCTGGTGTCGAGGAATATACAGGATTGGACAAAGAGAAAAAGGCAGGCTTATGGCAGATACCGAGGGCTCAAAACAGCGGAAGCCCGAGAGGAGTATAGAATGTGTAGGGGGGAACTTTAAAAGGAAACTAGGAGAGAAAAAAGGGGGCATGAAAAAACATTGGCAGTAAAATAAAGGAAAATCCAAAGTTATTTTACAAGTTTATTTATAACAAGAAGGTTACTAGGGAAAGAGTAAGGTACATGATGGACTATAGCAGTAATTTGTGTGTGGAGCCGGAAGACGTAGGTAGGGTTCTAAATTAAGACTTTGTGTCGGTGTTCACAAGTGAAAGCGACAACGTGGGTATGGAAATCAGGCAATGGGACTGTGATATAAATAATGAAATTAGCATAGAAGGTGAGGTGGTTCTCAGTGTCTGGCAGGCTTAAAAGTAGATCAATCTCTGAGCCTGAATTAAAGACATCCCAGGCTGTTGAGTGAGGCAAGGGAGGAGATAACAGGGGCGCTGGCAATAATGTTCAATATCTCTCTGCCCACAGCAGAGGTGCCAGAGGACTGGCGAACAGCCAATGTAGTACCGTTATCCAAGAAGGGAGGAAGGGATAAACCAGAGAGCTACAGGCCAGTCAATCACACCTCAGTGTTGGGAAACTATTGCAAGCAATTATGAAGGAGATAATAAATCTACACGTGGAGTGGAAGGGATCAATCAAGGACAGTCAGCATGGTTTCCTTTAGGGGAGGTCATGCCTGACCAATTTGATTGAATTATTCGAAGAGGTGACTTGGTGTGTAGCTGAGGGCAATGAATTTGGGGTAGTCTATTTGGACATCAGCAAGGCTTTTGATAAGGCCCCGCATGGGAGACTGATAACGAAGTTTAGAGCCCATGGGATTCAAGGCAATTTGGCAAATTAGATCCAGAATTGGCTGAGTGGCAGGAAGCAGAGTTTGATGGTCGAGGGGCTTTTTTGTGACTGGATGCCTGTGTCCAGTGGGGTTCCACAGGGATTGGCGTTGGGTCCCTTGCTGTTTGTGTTATATATAAACGATTTAGACTTGAATGTAGGAGGGCTGATCAGTAAGTTCGCGAATGACACGAACATTGTTGGGGTGATAAATAATGACAAGGATAGCCTTAGATTACAGGAGGGCATAGGCGGGATTGTCAAATGGGTTGATCAGTGGTAAATGAGATTTAATCCAGATAAGTGTGAGGTGATGCACTTGGGTAGGACAAACAAGGTACGGGAATACAAAATGAATGGTAAGACCCTGGGAAGTACCGAGGATCAGGGGCACCTTGGGTGTACATGTCAACCGGTCCCTTATGATATCGGGACAGGTAGTTAAGGCATATGGGATACTTGCCTTTGCTAGCCGAGGCACAGAATATAAGTCAGGGAGGTTATGCTGGAGCTGGATAAAGCGCTGGTGATGCCACAGCTGAAGTATTGTGTGCAGTTCTGGAATCCGCATTATAGGAAGGATGTGATTGCACGAGAGAGAGTGCAGACGAGATTTACCAGGATGTTGCCTGGGCTGGAGGGTTTTAGTTATGAAGAGACATTGGATAGACTCGGGTTATTTTCCTTGGAGCAGAAGAGATTGAGGGGGGACCTGATTGAGGTGTATAAAATTATGAGGGGCATAGATAGGGTAGACAGGAAGGAATTTTTCTCCTTGGTGGAGAGATCAATAACCAGGGGCAATAGATTTAAGGTAAGTGGTAGGAGATTTAAGGGGATTTGAGGAAGAATTCTTTTCACCCAGAGGGTTGAGGTAATCTGGAAGTCGCTGCCTCAAAGAATGGTAGCGGCTGAATCCATAATAACATTTAAGAAGTATTTGGATGTGCACTTGCGATGCCTTGGCATACAAGGCTATGGGTTTAGTGCTGGAAAATGGGATAAGAATAGTGATGTACTTGTTTGACCAGCGCACACTCGAAGGGCCGAAGGGTCTTTTTCTGTGCTGTAGACCTCCATGATTCTGGGACTCTGTGATTTTGACCCAGCGACAGTGAAGGATTGGGAATATAGTTCCAAGTCAGGATCTTTATTCTCTGGGTAGAAAAATCCGAAAATGTTGATCCCTCTAAATGAAGATTTTTTTGTTTTTTAAACATCACAGTTTTAAATGACCGGCCACTTACCAGGGGGAATGAACACCAATTCTTGACTCTCCCAACAGAGGAAACATCTTAGCATTGACCCTATAAACCTCCCTAAGAGGGTTATTTTTTGCCTTTCAATGCAATTATCTCTCAATCCCGAAACTTCAGAAAGTATAGGCTAAATTGATCGCTATATGAAATTCCTCTCACACTGAAAAAAAACTAGCGAACGTTAGATTTACTCCCACTAGGAGAAGTATATCATTCCATTAGACCGGGGACACAAGCAACACACGCTGCTCCAGACTTGGCCTCATCAATGCCCTTGATTAATTCCATCCACGGTGAAAATCCACGCTGGACGCGCTCAGCAACTTAAAATTCAGAGGGAAGACTGCGCAGTGAATGGACATCGGTTTGTAAATTGGCTCACTTCATGACTTCCGCCCCCATCTGGGAGCACGTCCAGCCGTCAAGAGATACTGGCCAATCCAGTGGCTGGCAACTCTCCAATGCCAGCTGCAGAAACTGGTGGGGTGGCGACTGCTTCGACTGCAGCCAGTGCCCAATGGAGTGCAGGAGCCGGATAAGAATGCGGGTGGAGAGGGTTACGGGCGGAGCTGGGATCCCGAGGTTTTCGGGTGAGTAAATTGTGCTTGTGTGAGTGTTTGTTGTGAACAGTGATCGGAAAGAAAGGGAAATTTCGAATTTAATTCCCTTATTAAAAATGGCTGGAAGAGATAAAACAGGAAACTGTAGGCCTTTGAGTTTAATGTCAGTGGCTCTAAAGCTGCAGGAATATGTCATCTTCAATAGAATTACTGAATCCGTAAAGGAATATTAGGTGATCAGAGACAACCAACACGGCCCAGTTATTTGTAAGACAATTCTACATGAATTTCCAGAACGCACATATATATATATATATATATATATATATATGGACACAATTTTCCATGGTGCACTTAAACTTACCTTGAGGGTTGTACAACTCAGGCATAACGTACCCATAGTTTATTCTTAGCACATATAAAACGGTAAAAATGCTATTAAGCAATATTCATTGTTGTTGTATCTGCCTACCTACTTTTAATAAATCTGTTAGCTGTCCAGTATCTTTGCTTGTCTACATTCGTTACAGCTGTTGATGTCTAATATTGTCCGAGGCTTTACCATAAGCCCCGGAATATTAAGAAGGAGATTGAAGAGCAAATTTGGAGCCAAATTATAGAATAAATATATGATTACTTTGTCGTGACAAACGGGAAGTCAATTATCTTAATATATACTGACATAGCGGCAACGTGAAGTGCAAAGAGGAATAAGGAATTCCTGAAATATATATCATTTGTGTGTTGCCAACTCACGAAGAAATGGGGCAAATGTAAACGGACGTACCCATTTGACATAGTTTGTAACTTGTATGGGTGGTAGGAGACAGAGTGTAGAGATTAAACGATATGTATTCAGATTGATAGGAGTTATGCGTTGCTGCCGTGATCATTATGAGTGGTAAACACTGCTGGTAATGAGATTGAATGTTTGGTATATTGTTCGGCGTTCAGCTGGCGTCATTGTCCAGGATGGCACCGAGTTTCTTGATTATTATTGGAAGTGCACTGATCCAGTCAAGAGGAGATGTTCCATCACATCACTTTCTCGTATCTCGAAGAAGCTTTACTGGCTTTTTGGGGATTCTGGGTGTGAGGAAGTGATCATGAGCTGGGTTACTCGCCTCAGAATTACATTATTTACATAATTGGTCCAATTTTGTTACTGATGAATGGTGACCCCCAAATTCTAAAACCGATGCTGTTATGATGATAATATTTTTCCTGTTTCCTAAATGTTTCCCAAATGTAACATGCTCGACTAGCAATATTTCATCACTTGGAACTAGATCCATTGCTGCGCTCTTCCTTCCTGAGGTGGAAAGACAAGGTTTGTATTTCAGGAATTCTGCTCCCTCGTTGCACTTTACACTGCCACTATCCCAAGCTCTTGGATAATGTTACAAACCCACGGAAGGTAGCTAATATAGAGGAGCGAAGATATGACAGTCAAGCTTATGATTAACTAAAAACCCGTAGGCAGGTAGAAAAACAATGAAAATTGCTTAATAGTATGTTCACTGTTTCACATTTGGCTGGAACATAAAGGGGAGCGTGTTATGACTCAGTTGCACTGACCCTTATAAATTCAAGCGAATTGGTAGAATCGTCGTAGTAAGCTTTTAAAATAGATAATTGCATGTTACGTGTTAAATCCCACGTGCACATCTAGAATTCGCCTCCACCACGCTCTGTTGTTGAACTGTGCAATGTCTAAGGCGGTCAGGCTTGGAATGTTGAAGACAGTATTTCGCTAGCCGTCCATTAGAAGAGGAATACTACAGGGGATATGTAGCAAATCATTCAATAATACAGGTGTGGGCGGAAAAGTTGTGCACAGGCTTGGATATATGAAGAAATAAGGCTTCCAGGAATAACGTATGTGTTCCACTGGAATGCAATAACACCCACATACATCAAAAACACTAACACTCAATGGCAACAGCTAAACATTAAAGAAGAAGCTTACTTATGAATAGTATTGTGTTAGGTGCACGCATCATCCTGCACATCTAAATGTATAATATAATTCACACACTGCAGCTCCTGGGATTTTCAATCGTGATGGACATCTGGGTACGTGAGCATTTTAGAATTCTATTCATGGTTTTCAAATCCCTCCATGAGCTCACCCCTCGTTATCATTATAATTTCCTTAGGCCTACTATTCGTCGAGATAAGTGAACGCCACCAAATCTGGCCTGCTGTGCATCCTCAATTTTAATCACTCCATAATTGTGCCTTCTGCGGCTCTGTAATTCCACCCCTACACATCTCCATATTCCTGCAACTATTTCCCTCCTTAAGACGCTTCTTCGTACCTAGCACACTGACCAATCTTCTTTTTTTCACATTCGTCCAAATATCTCCTTATGTGAAAGCAAAATAAGGTGAATGATAGGAATTTGAATCAGAAGCAGAAAAAACTGGAAAAACTCAGCAGACCTAGCAGTATCTACAAAGAGAGAAACAAAGTTAACGTTTCGAGTCCGTATGACCCTTCTCTTTATCTCCCTACGTGGTTTGTTTAGATCCTCTTTAATGAACCCCTTATTATTCAATTCAAACTTGTGGTAGCGAATTCTGAATTTTCATCACTTTTTGGGAGAATAAGTTTATTTTGAATTACAGATCGGATTTGTTGATGCCTCTCTTATAATGATAGCCTCTAGTTATGTTCTTTATCAAAAAATTAAATATATCCTTCGTATAAACTCTATCCAAACCTTGCGTACCTAATGGCCTCTATTACGTCACTCTGCAGCCTTCTTTTCATCAAGAGAGAAGTGCCGCTGACTGCTGAGCCCTTCCTGATCTGTATATCGACGCAATTCTGATAACATCGTTGTGTATTTTCTCTTCACTCCTCAGTGCTTCTATATCCTCTAATTTTATTACACGGCGACCAGAACTGCACCCAATGCTCCAACTACAGTTAAACCAATTTTTGATATAGGTTAAGGATAATGTTCCTGTTTTTTTTTAATTATAACCTTCCATAAATAACACCTGATGATGTTTTTATGGTCTTGCTAACCTGTGGCACACTTTTTAGAGAACAATGCACTAACACCCCACGATCATGCTTGTTTCCGCCTTTACCCCATGATGACTTAAACCTTCCAAGTTAAAGGTGACCTCCACATTATTCCTAACAAAATGTATCCCTTCACACTTACCTGTGCTCAACTTCATTTTCCCAATGCTTATCCACTTTTTAAAGTTTAGTCAGGAAACACAGAAATTAGCGAAAATTCTGCACTTGCTCCTACATGGCCTGGTGGTGGCAAATAATAATAATAAACTTGAGGAGAAGCTCTAGTACATGAGGGAGGAACGCGTGAAGCATATTTTTATTTGTTGACATGAAGTAAGGTGGAAGTAGGCTTTTCTGGAGAATCAATACCCGTACAGATCTAGTTGTCTGAATAACGAGTAACTGCACTGGAATGTTCTCTTCAATTATGGTCAATAAGAATCAAGACACCTTTGGCCTTTTTTCCTGATTCTCAGTTGCACCTCTGTACATCTTAAACAAATATGTATAGTGGGAAATCTCATTGTCCCTCCTCTGCAGTATATAGTTATATCAGAATGTAGAATACATCTCGATATATTTGTCTTGCATGAAAGCAAAGTGACCTCGCACTTACTCAAATTAATCTCCATCTGCCAGGCTTCAGCCGAACTCCTTCTGTAGAGGCCCCTGTGCAATGATGTGCCCCCACCTGCACTATTTACCAGCGCACATGCTTAAATCCCTCTGCAGACTTAAATATTTAAATCTCTATTCTTGCATCCAAGGCATTCAATAAATATGGCTGGAATTTGAAAACCCAGATCACGATCCTGGGGAACAACCACATGTCAGATACCATCAATCCGAATCTGTAACATTTATCATAACTTTCTGGGTGGTCCTTTTTACTTCTATTTGAGTGTCTGTGGGCCTTATGTGAGGGTTTCAGTCAATCTATATTGCTAATGTCGCTAGATACCATGGTTTCTACTTATTGGTACCATCCTCAAAACTTCAACTAAATTAGTGGATCCAGCATGCTCTTAAGAATGCACTGCGGACACTATGGCTGGAAATTTTGGCCCTCCTCGCCGGCGGGATTTTCCGGTCCCACCATATTCAATGGACTTTTCAATGGCTCGTCACATTTTAGGGCCCCTTCCCCGCTGTGCTTGATTAATTTAAGATATATGTTCAGTCAAACCAATGCGAAATCTTTGAGGGGAATAAAGAATGTAGTTTGGGATAATCGAGCATCAAAGTCAGGAGAATAGCGCACGTCTCACAATGTTGAAGACAGAATCAGGAATGTGGGCATTAGTGGAAATGGGAATTAAAGGGGAATGGGGAATGGAGGACACACACTGCCATTATGCTCCTGATCTTTGAGCTAAGGTTTAGCTGCCAATACATTTCATTCAAGCAAATCTACGTCACATCTTAACTCGCTGCCATGTGTGCAATTGTACTCACTGACACATTCTCAATTTTATTCTCTGAAAGCTATATTATAACCTCAGTCTGTATGTAGCACGGGGTAAACTCCATGAACAATGTTGCGGATTCCACATACACTGCAGATGGTTAACAATTGAAACTGGACCATAAGAAATCAGCGTGACGAACTAGGCTCCCTATAATGTTCCTCTCACATTTCTTAACTGGGTTATTCATCGGTTTAAAATAAACAAATTCAAATCTCTGTTCAAAAGCGAATGAAAATGGCTTCCCAATGCGCTTAATGTTGGTTTGCCAACATCATCAACATTAGTATGCAAATTTTAACTTCAGCTGCAATGTTCATGTTACAAACAATTAGAAATAGTACAGTTCTCATGACAGTTATTATCAAACCGACGCTGTTTTCATAATATGAACTTCATCCAGGCCCATCAATACTATCATGTTGCTAGCTTATGTATATGACCAAGCTAAGGACACCGAACCCCCAGTAGGTGAAATCTCGTTGACCATATGAGCATTGCTCTTGCGTGAATCGAATTATAAGACCCATGTTCTAACAATTATGAATCACAAATGGTTGGGGTGTTGATGGTTCGGAAGATTACTGGCTAGTTTGTATCAAAGTACTTCCGGACGTTGAATTACCGCCCATAGATATTGCTGATCGAAAATTACGAGAGGGCGGTGCAGTTATGGCGATTTGAGTTACAAAGCCTTGCGGGACGGGCACCGGAGGGAAGCACATTCTTTGAATCTTGCAACTTTGATCTTACAGTTACTCTTCCCATGTATGCCGATAGGCTCGATTATTGGAGGGCTAAAAGAGTATCATTCCCTGCTTTCGAGGGGTATATCCACATGTGCCTTCCAACATGATCATGGTTTTGTGCTTTGCAGGAGGTAATGTACATTCATGTCTGTCAAAGGCAATGCACCTGGCTCCTTGAGCTCTGTTCAGGAGATGAAAAAGTGATGTCAACTCCAAACGCCTTCCAAGCTAATTATGAAAATTCACATAGCTCATGAATCAAGCATTAAACTTGCTCGTAAATCCCGCAACCTCACAACTTTCTTTATGAAGACGTTTCACTCGATCAATGCTTAAAATCTCTCAAATTTAATATTGTCCTCTCCATGATAAATTTACCATTAATGACGTCCTGTGCCCATCTATCTACCGTGTCCCATTCTTTTTCATTTTTAAACATTTTGTTTTATCGACTCTTCATTTACATATTTTTTTTAAATGAGCAAGTTTATAGGTTTCCTTTATTCCTATTTACATATCGTCATACCTGGCATCGTTCTAGCCATCAAGAATAGCAGCAGAGAGATTACGTTACAGAAGAAATAGCGTTCAAGGCTAGCCTAATAATACAGGGGAATGAGTTAAAATCCCAAAACAGCAGCTTGGGAATTAACATTCAGTAAATTTAATAAATCTGCAATTAAAATTCTACGATCAGCAATGTTGACATGAAACTGCAGGATTGTTATAGAGGCGGCACTTTTGCTTTCTAATGCCCATTAGGGAATGATACCTACTGTTCTCACCCAGTCCCACGTAAACAAAAACCCAAATGCCTAACCATGTAACTGACTTTTAACTGCTCTCGGAAATTATCAAGTAAGTCATTCTTGACAGGAAAGAGGCTCATCACCAGTTCCAAAGGGCAATTAGGGACAGTAAATAAATATTAGTTTTACCAGAGGCGTCCTGTGAATGAATGAAGCAACAAAAAATGTTTGGCAGAACATTTAAAGCCTCAACGTCCATATCATATTAGAAAGACAAAATTACTTAAGCTCTCTACTCTTCCCCAAAACCGAACTAATTTCATTTCCATCGCCTTCTTTACAAACTTTACAATCTCAATGTTATTGGCACTGAAATTCACCTGCCACTTATTAGTTCTTTCCCGCATATTAACCATCTCTGTTTGGTTTTCCAACTATTAAACAGTGTTTCTTATGTTGCGTTCACCATTCGGAAAACTCTCCTCACAGCTATAACAACAAAAAACAATAAAGACAAATGTAGCACCTTTCATCGGCCTATAGGGTTTCCCTGTGTGAATTATTAAATAAAGAATGACACAAAGGGACATAAGGAGACATTGGGTCAGATTACCAAAAGCTTCGTCAAACAGGTGGTTTAATGAATGACTTAAACTGTGAAAGCAAGGCAGAAAGGCGGGGAGCTGTAAGAACTGCATCTCAGAGTTTGTGGCCGAGACAGTTGAAGGCATGGCCAGCAATTGTGGAGCAAATGAAGTTTGGGGCGTACAAGAGGCCAGAAATAAAGGCATAAATATCTTGTAGAGTTTTTGTGTTTGGACGAGATTACAGAAAAAGCAAGGGGTAAGGCTATGGAGGCTCATGGAAACAAGGATTAGAATATTAAAATCAAAGGTTGCTTGGCCAGAAGTAAATGTCAGTCAGTGAGCAAAGAGATGATGGGGGAATGGAGCTTGCTGTGAGATATGATGAGGGCAGCAGAGTATTACGTGGCCTCAAGTTTACAGTGGGTAGAATCCGGGAGACAGGAGTGCGTTGGAATAACTGAATCTAGAGGTAACGAAGACAGGGGCGAAGGGTGAGCTGAGACAGGGGAGAAGTCAAGCGATGTTATGGGGGTGGAAGTAGTGCATCTTAGAGATGATGTGAATATGAAGTCGGAAGCTCTTTTTCACATCAAATACGACATCGAGGTTGCAATGAGACTGCCATAAACACAGCCTGTTGCCGGGGAAATAGTTGGAGTCAGTAGCTAGGAAAGCGATTTTGGAGCGGGGACCACAATAATATCACTGACGTATGGGGTTAACAAACATGCCCGGAGAACGGAATCATGTACAAGAGTTTTACCCATTTCCAACAACACTGGTTATAATGAGATCCCTGTTGGCCTTGCTGTGATGCATTTTAATTGATTTTCGCTCTTCTCCTGAATCTTTCCATAATTCTGCTGTAATAACCTATCAAACGCTTTCTAAAGCTTCACGTGCGTAACTGTACATGACCAAAAGTCAAAATATCACAGCAAAAAGAAAAGAAAAACAAGGAAGGTTTGTTGCATGAACACGGCTCAGGCCGAGCATGAGGTCTTTGTTTATCACTGGTAGATCAACACATTTGTCACATTAAACGCATGACTCTTTCAGTAGCAGTTACTTGAGTGAGAGCTGTTTATTTCATTCGGTGCACAAAGCTGACATTTAAACATGGATATCATTATCAATCTAAGACTAATGTATCGCCAATTGTTGAACATGTACGTTTACAATATGCAAGATGAACTACAGCCTCCATCAAAAGCACCTTCCAAACATTCCACCTCTACCATTTTGAAGAAAAAAGTGCACCAAATGCATGATAACATTGCGACTGGCAGGGTTCCCTCCAAGCCTCACAACACCCTGACTTGAAACTACATCGCCGTGAAATCACTCTGGCTGAATCAATGTCCTGTAAATTTGTTGCTAATAGCATTATGTGTGTATCTGCACAAGATGGACTGCAGAGATTCAAGCAGCCACCTTCACAAGCACAAATAGTGATTGGACACCAATGATGGCCTTGCCAGCGAAGCCCACAGTCCATGAAAGAAAAATTAAAACAAACAAAATGGTATGAAAAACAATCAGCGTGAATGGAACAAGCTGAACATGGTGACCGTGAAGTATCTTCTCTATAACTCTGCCGATCTATCCACGTTAATTGGATGCAGATTCGACCAGTGTGACTGTGGATATAAGAGTTATAACCTAACCTATCGCAAACACTGAGCAATACACATTGCTAATGGTCTATCAATCCACCCTATGCAAATCCGCCCATCATCTTGAGGTTTATAAGGTCGGTGTTCTGCTACACACCGTTACACAGAACAGTTGGTGTTGAGGTCTAGAGTTCCTTCTGCTTATGTTTTCCACACTGGTGAAGAAACAATGAATATTTTCTGCCTTTCGCTCCTTTTAACCTGGTTACCAAGTAAGTGCTGTTCGCTAAAGAGAATGTGCAGAAACTGGATAAATTAGTGCGGCTGTGCCCACATTGTGTAATTTCCCTTTGCCTTTAAATGTTTTCATTGTTTCAGACCCGCAAATTATTTAATATACTTTCTCCATTCAGGTACCTTCAGTGTTAGAGTGGACCAAACACCAAGAACGGCAACGAAAGAGATAGGCGAATCCTTGACAATCAATTGCGTCCTAAGTGATACTAGCTGTGACTTGCACTCTGCATCATGGTTCCGAGATTACCAGGGAGCAACAGAGTGGGAACAGATAACCATTGGCGGCCGATATGTTGAATCAGTCAACAAGGGAAGCAAATCATTTTCCCTGCGAATCAATGACCTGACAGTTGAAGACAGTGTCACGTTTTACTGCAAAGCTACATACTATAGCTGCCACAGCAATCGAGAAGACGGTTCCTGTAATACACAAACTACCAGCAGAGATTCTGTTTTAAAAGTAAGAACAAAGTCACCATATCTCAACGGGTTTAGCAGCAAATTATTGGTTACTCGGTGATTTGGAGGGGTAACACGTTTAGTTATAAAAGGCCTGAAAAAAACAACGTTGTGATGTGTATACAGATTGCTGTTTACATCACAAACTGAGAGTCTTGTATTACTGCATGTGCGACCTTTTTGCACTGATCTCTATGACTGTGTGGCTGGGGTACCACAGTGATGAATTCTGGATTCCCATAATACATAACCTTCCCCACACCTCTTAAGGCAAAGCGAACAGATGCCATTTTCTGAGTGGCTAAGATATCTCATAGCTAAATATTTATTATCTTCGTCAGACAGTGCCTGGTATATCAAAAGCTTTTCTCTAGTTATTTAGGTGGTAATTTTATAAATTTTATAAATGTCATCTTCATATTGGAACACTTTAGATTCGCCAGGATTTTTCGACTGAGTGTGAATTATAGGCATCTAGGGGATCCTAACTTAAAGGCAACGATTTACTACATTTTTCAATCAATTTCTTGAATATCTGACGGATTTTTTGTAAAGTTTTGGACAATGGATTTATTGTGTTGGGGTGAATTGATGTGTAGCTTCTTTGACACAGTGACTCGGGCCACAGAACAAACCTCCCCGATAGTTTTTTACTTTACTACTCATCAATGTGGCTGAATAATCTACTTTCTTACACTTGATTGCTTGCTGCACAGAGGGTGAAATCAGTTCCTGATCGACTTTTGGTTGGAATCTATCCGCATTCCCATTGAAATTGACACACTGGATTGTCCTTTTTCAGTGTTACACGAATTCACATTGCTCGTACTAACTATCTTCACGGACAGAAACTGACAGAAAAGAAAGATTTATCAATGAATAAAAAGTATGCAAAATGTCCTTGGATCAGTCTTGCTTTGGAATATTTATTACCAAATTATTTTTCGTTGACACTTTTTGAACTGGGCTGACTTGGAGCTGAATGACTGTGTGGGTCTAGTTGGAGCTACTATGATGGGGCTGGCACGGTGCTGACTGTGAACTCTGGTAAGTGACCTTTCTTTCTACTTTGTCACTAAGATTTTATACATAGAGGATTAGAAGAATCAATGTTCTCCTTAAAATCTGCTGAAGCAGGTTTGTGATGTTTGCAGCTGCTTTCCAGGACCTGATTAGATTGATTGTCGGTCAAATCAGAACGGGCTTAGAACTTTCTTATTTCAAAAATTATTTTGTTCGAGAATATAGTGAAATTGGTTTTAGGTATATAACTTATCTGTCACATAACACTTAAGATAGTTATTTAGAAAGAAGGTGAATTTTTTAATAATTAAAACGGAACCAAATTTGCAAAGTTCCACCTTACTGATCTGTTCCTTCACAAATTAGAGAGACAGCAATTCTAATCCGAAAAATTAATACAATTTTGCAGTGAGGAATGATTTCTGAAAGCAAGTAATGGATGCATCCTGATATTTTATAAAGCACAGCTTACGATTTGTTGCTTCCTCTAAAACCTTTATCGTTCTCTATGACAAAGAGTTCCATTAATATTGTCAGAGACCCTGAAAATCTGTTGTCCATTCGCACCTGGAGATTTGTGACTTTTGATTTAAGGGCACAAGTCAGTGACCAAGAAAGTGAATCACTGGGCATGATCCTCGTCTGTCCCAGTAGCGTTAAAGGTGCGTTAGAGATTCAGACACCTATTTTACAAGCGCCAGCTTCACCCTCCTCGATTGACTTGGACTAAAATATCATGGTTTTAATTTCTCATCAAGAAAAGACGACAGTGAAACCAGTCAAGTTTCCTAAAAGCGATGGAAATGTGATTCTGTGAACCTCAGTGGAATGTAGACCGTATAAGGTGAAACACTAACTCCCCATTCGCTATCAGTTGGTGTTGTATTACCAACAACAACCAATTTCACCCCTGGACTGCAATTCTATAGGAATTATGTTTCCATGGAAACCAGTCTCCCAGACCCGTACTTCAGCTGATAGCTGCGCTCTGTGTGTATGATTAGGATGAACAGCAGACAGCTTCAACAACAGCAGGTTACAATGTTCCAATTATATTCTCTTTTAAATTCTATGCATGGAAATAAAGTAAGAGCTCCCCCCGCCTTATTTAAAGCTTTATTTGGACTGGTGAAATCTTTTCTCACACTTGGTATGTTATACCGTTCATTGCCTTACTTTATTTGAAGAAGAAATTTGTTAATTTGGGATCGGAGGGCTGGAAATCTCTGGTGGTAGTGTAAAAACGGGCGGCTTTGGCTCGGCCGCCTGTTTAAACAGCGTCTGATGTTATGTTTCATTGATTGCAATGGACTTTACATCAGGCGCTGCGCATAGTAGCCACTGATCCGCTTCTACCTGCTTTGCGCCATCGGCAGAGATGAACCTTTAGCCCATTAATACTGAAAAGGAAGGGTGAGATGCAGACTGGACTAGGAGCATTGCTGAGATTGAAGGGAATGGATGCAGAGATGGAACAGTCATTAATCAAAAAGTGCAACATTCAATGAAAGCAGATAATTAAAACGCATGGCGGTAAACTAGAACTGCTTCCATTACCTGGTGTCATACAGGTTGTTCCACCCATAGAATTCCTTCCCTCTGCAACCGATGCTCCCCAATTTAAACCACGTTAAAACTGTCAACTTTCCCTTGAGCTGTTACAGGACCAAACGCTTAGTCTTTCCGCGGCATTTAAGCAGGCATTAACTTATTGACATCAAAATGTTTTGAACCCTTTGTCGAATAGTGTAACGAGGAAGATCAAACGCTAAACGCAGTTCTCTGAAATTGGAAAAGGAGGTTTTGTGGCTTAATATCATTCCTTGCCGTTACTGACAAATCAGCGGGTAAAACAATGGTTTTAATATATACTTCAATAATATTCACATTCCCAACATCAACTTGGCAAAGGATTGTGAATTTAAGACTTTCATTGACAATAATTTTGTAGCTGATTGAGTTGTTCACTTCCTCATCCCCATTTCAGAACTCCTTGTTTTATTTTTGTAGACATGTATCAATTTTTACCCAGTTTTGTACACTTTCATCAACTGTAATTTGTGATGCACTTTATTTTTCTCCGAATTTTCCATTTTTTTCGGCGACCATAACTATCAAATCTCCTATACAAACCCTTCCCAACTTTGCAAATGTTATGTTCCCGACATATCTGAAGAATGTTTGTTTGAATATTTCATTCTAACAGATTCAGTCCTATAAATAATGGTAATTTCCTTCAGCTTTATGACTCCAGAAGATGACTTAGCATTATTTGGTCCACCCTTATCCTGTGTGTTCCTTTACCACTGCTCAAATAATAAAATTGTATTGCTAACACTCCATGTCTCAGGCACAGTTCCAGTCCAAAGATATTTGGAAGTTTCTCGGTTAATCATCTGCTGTTTGTCTGTTATCGATATTCTAGGTTATGTGCCATCAATTACCTCTTGCAGTTTTCTTTAGTTCATTTTTTGTCCAATTTCAACTTAACGTTCTCACATTTGAACTCCTCCACACTATCCCCTTCTAACATTCAATCTCTATGAATGTATTTGGTTTTCAGCCGAGACAAATTCCGTGTTTATCAATGTGTTTTTATTATTTATTTCATCTTCCCGAAGTAAATCTCATTCTTCATCTATTTTCGAATCGTATCTTTCCATTTGTCTTATGCCACTGTGTAACTAGTTTCTTATTCTTACTGGTTAGCCAAGGAACGTTTTGTGGCAACGAATGACACGACAGTAATGTAATGTTTTCATATCCCTGGGAGAGAGCTTAAACGATCCAATGTAGAGCGAGGACTCTGGGAATAAGAACCACCATTTATTTAATGCAAATTCCTGTAAACTACTAACATTAAGGCAGAACTGCATGAAAAATTCTCCTAGAAAGAAATACATATAAAATTGTGAAACATTATCAATGATATGTTAATGGACCTGACACAGGTTGATTGGAATCATGAATTGATAGTTAAAACCAAAAACGTATAATGGGAGATCTTTAAAGAGGAAATAGCTCGGGTACAGGGTAGACACATTTCCATGAAATGAAAGGGAATAACATCAACCTAGAGATCCAAGAATGACTAAATGTAGAAATTAACATGATGCAGAATCGCAAGGCTTATGGGAAATGTCTGTTTCATAAGGAAAGAAGCAATTTGAGCATCTAAAGTAAAGGGTGAACGAGAAAAACGGAATAATAGTGGCGACGTATGTTTAAAATAAAAGGCAAACTTAAAGTGTTTTATAACTTTTTTCTCTGAGCTTCTAAGCAGTAGGATGGTCAAAGGGAGGGTGAGGATAAATAGGGGCCAAAACTTGTATTGTTGTGGCGGTAGAGGGCAGAGGCAAAGATAAATAGTTTGCATGTGCCTTCACTGAAAAAAAAGCTGAATTCTGCCAATGTCACAGCAAGCTAGGGGGCATTAGGGAAACTGAAGAGATTCAATATATTAAAAAATGTTATTTAAAATGTTGTCAGCGCTTAAAGAAGAAAAAAATCACTTCATCGGATGGAATGCTGATAGAAGCAATTGAGGAAACAGTTAAAACTATCACCACAGTCTTCCAAACCTCCTCAGATGTGAGAGTAGTCCCGGAAGACTGGGTGTTCCAAAATGTTGTACCCGGGCCCACAAGGTGGAGAACTAGAGAAATACAGCCAGTCAGCCCAGAATTAGAAATGGGGAAAACCGTACAGACAATAATGCAGAAAAATTTAATTGGTACTCTCAACTATTGGTCAATAGTAACCATAAAATGGAGTTTGTTAAAGGGAAATCATGTTTCACTATCTTAGCTCAGTTTTTGATGGTGTAACAGAGACGGTTGTTAAGCTCAGTGCAGGTGAAGCTGTGTATATGGACCTCCAAGTATTGTTTGCTTAAGCACCAAAATTAAAGGCCACGGGGTTAAAATGGAGGCGACAGGTTGAATACAAGATTTGGGAAGGGATAGAAATCGCTGAATAATGGTTCGGAATTATTGTTTCTGATAGGAAGCAAGTGACCAGTGTCATCCCGGGGCGGTATGAGGACTATAGTTCTTTCTGGTACATATTAATGACCTGGACTCAGGGATACGGGGCAGAATTTCAAAGGTTGCAGATGACACGCAACTTGTAAATATAATAAAAAGCAGCAGGAACGTAGTCTGACTGGTCAACTGGGTTGATGCATGGCAGGTTCTGTTTAATGCAGGGAAGTGTTACAGTATACGTTTTTGATGGATGAATGAGAAAATGTAACGTAAACCAAATAAGCAGTTCTTAGTCGGTGGAGAAGGGAGTTGGAACCGAGTGACCTGGGGCCGCATGCACAGTGATCTTTCAAGGTGGCAGACATTTGCAGTTGTTTCTTAAAGCATAAAGTAATAAGGTTATGCTAAACTTAAAATAATGTCATGAAGAAATATTAATCTGTAGAATGTAATTGCTTTTTTAAATAGGGGTTTAATCTGTGTGTGTTAATTGGACTAAAGCCAGCTTGCCTGTCTGTTTTAATGTATAGTAGTTTTGAGATGTAAACAGTATGCTAGGGTGTATTTGCATTTTGTTGAATGAAGCATTCGAGAAGCGGAGTGAAGACTTGCACTTAGCCAAGAGACATAAAGCAATGTTTATATTACTAACAAAATTGGCATTGTGAAAGGCGTTCAAAAGACCCAGTGATAGAATGAATAATTGCATTCAAAGGGGAAGGCTCGGTATATGCGTAAGAGTTCTGTGGGTTGAAGCCATAAGGTCAAAGGCTAAAACAAAAAATAAAAAATATCTGGAAAAACTCAGTAGGTCTGGCAGCATCGGCTGAGATGAGTACACTTGACGTTTCGAGTCCTCATGACCCTTCAACAGAACTGAGTAAAAATAGGAGAGGGGTGAAATATAAGCTGCTTTAAGGGGGGGGGAGGTGAGGGGGGGCGGGGGGAGAGGTGGAGGGGGTGGTTGTTGGGACAAGCAGCCATTGATAGGAGGAGATAACCAAAGGATGTCACAGGCAAAAGAATAAAGAGGTGTTGAAGGTGGTGATATTATCTAAAAGAATGTGCTAATTAAGAGGACAAGCAAGGTACAGATAGCTCTAGTGGGGGTGGGGAAATAAGACTACAAGGGCATAAAATGTATAGATTTAAAAATAATAGAAATAGGTGGGGGGAAAAAAATCTATATAAATTATTGGAAAAAACAAAAAGGAGGGGGAACAAACGCAAAGGGGGTGGGGATGGAGGATGGAGTTCAGGATCTAAAATTGTTGCACTCAGTATTCAGCCGGGAAGGCTGGAATGTGCCTAGTCGGAAGATGAAATGCTGTTCCTCCAGTTTGCGCTGAGCTTCACTGGAACAGTGAAGCAAGCCAAGGACAGACATGTGGGCAAGAGAGCAGGTTGGAGTGTTAAAATGGCAAGCGACAGGGAGGTGTGGGTGATGCTTGCAGACAGACCAAAGGTGTTCTGCAAAGCGGTCACCCAGTCTGCGTTTGGTCTCTCCAATGTAGAGGAAACCACATTGGGAGCAACGAATGCAATAGACTAAGTTGAAGTAAGTACAAGTGAAATGCTGCTTCACTTGAAAGGAGTGTTTGGGCCCTTGGAAGGTGAGGAGAGAGGAAGTGAAGGGGCAGATGTTGCATATCTTGCGTTCGCATGGGGAGGTGCTGTAGGAGGGGGTTGAGGAGAACGGGGTGATGGAGGAGTGGACCAGGGTGTCACGGAGGGAACGATCCCTACGGAATGCCGCCAAGGGGGGTGAAGGGAAGATGTGTTTGGTGGTGGCATCATGCTGGAGTTGGCGGAAATGGCGGATGATGATCCTTTGAATGTGGAGGCTGGTGGGGTGATAAGTGAGGACAAGGGGGACCCTAACATGCTTCTAGGAGGGAGGAGAAGGCATGAGGGCGGATGCGCGGGAGATGGGCCGGACACAGTTGAGGGCCCTGTCAACTATCGTGGGTGGACA
This sequence comes from Cetorhinus maximus, assembly GCF_964194155.1. Taxonomy (NCBI): domain Eukaryota; kingdom Metazoa; phylum Chordata; class Chondrichthyes; order Lamniformes; family Cetorhinidae; genus Cetorhinus; species Cetorhinus maximus. Next base: position 40,967,810 of record NC_135901.1, on the reverse strand, counting down.
ACCTCGGTTAAGGAAGAAGGAGGACATGTCAGAGGAACTGTTTTTGAAGGTAGCATCATCAGAACAGATGCGCCGGAGGCGAAGGAACTGAGAGAATGGGATGGAGTCCTTACAGGAAGTGGGGTGTGTGGAGCTGTAGTCGAGGTAGCTGTCGGAGTCGGTAGGCTTGTAATGGATATTCGTGAACAGTCTATCACCAGAAATAGAGACAGAGAGGTCAAGGAAGGGAAGGGAAGTGTCAGAGATGGACCAAGTGAAAATGATGGAGGGGTGGAGATTGGAAGCAAAATTAATAAATTTTTCCAGGTCCCAACGAGAGCATGAAGCAGCACCGAATTAATCATCAATATACCGGAGAAAAAGTTGTGGGAGGGGGCCGGAGTAGGACTGGAACAAGGAATGTTCCACATACCCCATAAAGAGACAGGCATAGCTGGGGCCCATGTGGGTACCCATAGCCACACCTTTAATTTGGAGGAAATGAGAGGAGTTAAAGGAGAAATTGTTCAGTGTGAGAACAAGTTCAGCCAGACGGAGGAGACTAGTGGTGGATGGGGATTGTTCGGGCCTCTGTTCGAGGAAGAAGCAGAGAGCCCTCAGACCATCCCGGTGGGGGATGGAGTTGTAGAGCGATTGGACATCCATGGTGAAGAGGAGGCGGTTGGGGCCAGGGAACTGGAAATTGTTGATGTGACGTAAGGTGTCAGAGGAATCATGGATGTAGGTGGGAAGGGACTGGACAAGGGGAGAGAGCAGGGAGTCAAGATAGTGAGAAATGAGTTCCGTGGGGCAGGAACAGGCTGACATGATCGGTCTGCTGGGACAGTCTTGTTTGTGGATTTTGGGTAGGAGGTAGAAGCGGGCCGTCCGAGGTTGGGCGACTATCAGGTTGGAAGCTGTGGAAGGAAGACCTCCAGAGGAGATGAGGTCAGTGACAGTGCTGGAAACAATGGCTTGATGTTCAGTAGTGGGGTCATGGTCCAGGGAGAAGTAGGAGGAGGTGTCTGTGAGTTGACGCCCAGCCTCTGTGAGGCAGAGGTCAGTGAGCCAGACAACAATAGCACCACCCTTGTCAGCGGGTTTGATGACAATGTTAGGATTGGACCTGAGAGAACGGAGTGCAGTAACTTCAGAGACAGACAGGTTAGAATGCGTGAGAGGAGCAGAGAAATTGAGACGACTAATGTCACGTCGACAGTTCTCAATGAACAGATCAGGAGAAGGTAAGAATCCAGAGGGAGGGGTCCAGGTGGAGGGCTAATATTGGAGGTGGGTAAAAGGATCCGTTGAACGGGGAGAGGACTCCTGCCCAAAGAAGTGAGCACGGAGCTGACGGCGGCAGAAGAAGAGTTCAGCATCATGCCGAGCCCAAGATTCATTGAGATGAGGGCGTAAGGGCTTGAAACTAAGTCGTTTGCTGAGCACTGAACGTTCAGCGTCGGAGAGGGGAAGGTCAGGGGGTATAGTGAATACACGGCCGGGGCTGTGATTGGAAGATGGGGAGGGGACAGAGGGATAGGCAGGGGTGGAGGGTCCTGGATGTGTGTTGGTGTCAATGGGTTGTTGGAGCTTGCGTTCCTTAGCACTTGAGAGAAAGAGAAAAAGTTTCTTGTTGAGGTGTCAGATGAGACAAAGAATAAAATGAAACTGGGGGCACACGCAGCTTTGAAAAAGGGTGCGGCGGTGCTGCTGGAGGGAGAGGTCGAGTGTGTTCATATGGCGGCGCATGGCACTGAGTGTGGATCTCAGAATGCGATGGGAACAGCAATCTGAGGAACGTTGCATGTCCTGGGGATACCTGCAATCCTGGGTGGGTTCGAAACATGACGGATGGAATTTGAGTTGAAATCCACATGGGGTTATTCGGAGACGGAGACAGTCACTGAGAAAAGAAATATGGCTGTGAAAGCGGGTTTTAGTAACCACCATGTCAAACACCAGGAGAGAAATAGAAAGCAATGAAGGTGAACAAGGCAATAGAGAGATTCGAAAATCCTGACGGAGAGTAGCACAAAACTTCTTCAAGGTAGGCAGTCAAGTAAACACAGAGATAAAAACAAAAAACTGCGGATGCTGGAAATCCAAAACAAATAATAAAAAATACCTGGAAAAACTCAGCAGGTCTGGCAGCATCGGCGGAGAAGAGTACAGTTGACGTTTCGAGTCCTCATGACCCTTCAACAGAACTAAGTAAAAATAGGAGGGGTGAAATATAAGCTGGTTTAAGGGGGTGGGAGAAGGTGGGGGGGTGGGGGCGGGGGGGGGGCGGTGTGGGGGGGGGGGCTGATTGTTGGGACAAGCAGCCAGTGATAGGAGGAGATAACCAAAAGATGTCACAGACAAAAGAATAAAGAGGTGTTGAAGGTGGTGATATTATCTAAAAGAATGTGCTAATTAAGAGGACAAGCAAGGTACAGATAGCTCTAGTTGGGGTTGGGTGAAATAAGACTAAAAGGGCATAAAATGTATAGATTTAAAAATAATGGAAATAGGTGTGGGGAAAAAATCTATATAAATTATTGGAAAAAACAAAAAGGAGGGGGAAGAAACGGAAAGAGGGTGGGGATGGAGGAGGGAGTTCAGGATTCAAAATTGTTGAACTCAATATTCAGTCCGGAAGGCTGTAAAGTGCCTAGTCGGAAAATGAGGTGCTGTTCCTCCAGTTTGCGTTGAGCTTCACTGGAACAATGCAGCAAGCCAAGGACAGACATGTGGGCAAGAGAGCAGGGTGGAGTGTTAAAATGAGAAGCGAAAAGGAGGTCTGGGTAATGCTTGTGGACAGACCGAAGGTATTCTGCAAAGCGGTCACCCAGTCTGCGTTTGGTCTCTCCAAGGTCGAGGAAACCGCATTGGGAGCAACGAATGCCATAGACTAAGTTGAAGGAAGTGCAAAAGAAATGCTGCTTCACTTGAAAGGAGTGTTTGGGCTCTTGGACTGTGAGGAGAGAGCAAGTGAAGGGGCCAGTGTTGCATATCTTGCGTTACTTTTTATTTTTTATTTTTTATTTTTTGTTTTGGATTTCCAGCATCCGCAGTTTTTTGTTTTTATCTCTAAGGTCAAAGGCTGTAAGCCTTCAACTGCCTGCAAAGGAACCAACTTGAAAGGAAACTCATCTTGAATGCATAAGGTGAAATTGCTTTGCCTCGTGTCTGATTAAGTCTATTGGCTATTTTTGCCTTATTGGAGGTTAATTTGGAAATTTGCTATAAGTTATGATAGTAATTTGTAGACATGTTAATGTGTTTAATGGCTTCTTGTCAATGAATAAATTTATCATTTAGTTTGATATAAAAACCACTGAAGGGTTGGGTGGTTCATTTCTGAATTCAGATTTGCATCTCAAACGCACCAATTGATAATATTGGTAATGACAGTTCTTTAAAGTTCTGGGATTTTAAAGATCAGCCTTTATCAACCGCTGTGTCGTAACAGTAAAAATAGTGCCAAGGAACCAGTTGGAATAATGTGCCTAATTATGTGAACTGCAGTTAAGGGATGATGTTAAACTCTTAGAAAGGGCTTAGAGGAAATAAGCTATAATAGTACATGTGACAGGGAATTGAAATTATGAAGCAACTTAGATGAACTTAGATTGTTATCGTTAGCCGATGCGAACAAACAGATTTGGGGTGAGCTGATGGGCCACTTCATCTTGCTCCGCCATTTGATAATATCAGGAATGATTTGAGTGTGGCCTCAATTCTATTTTGCTCTCTACCACTATAACCTATAAATCCCATTATTTCAGAAAATTGTGTGAAAATATTTCCAGATAATGGTACAAAACCATATTGCTCTATGAACATGAAAGGTAAAACAGGTTATTGACAGCAGTTAACAAACACAACTTGGACTTACATTACCTTCCGCGCAATGAAACAACCCAATGTATTTCAGAGGAGTCTTAAGAGCCAAACCGATGAGATACGTAAGGCGATAATTAGGAGAATGGCCAAATGTTTGGTTAAAACAAAACCGGTGGACTTTAGCGAGGGAGTTCCAGAGCTTAGGTCCTCATCAGTTTAAGGCACGGCCACAGGCGTGGGTGAGGGGCGGGTGGGGGGGTGGGTGGTGGGGGGCATTGTTGGGGGGTTGGTGGCAGGCGGTGGTGCGGGGGTGCAATTAAAATCGGAGAAGCTTTATTTGGCAGGCACACATTTTTGGGAAGTTATGTAGCTAGATGAGTTTATAGGGTGCGTGATGTCCAAGACCATGGGTGGATGGGAATTTAAAAATCAATGCTTTGCTTGACCGGGACACAATGTCGTTCAGCAAGCACAGGCTGATTGGTGAATGGTACTTAGTGCAATTAATAAACTGGCAGCAGTTTTGGATGACCTAAAGTTCACTGAGGATAGAATATGGGTTGTTGCTACAAGTGCATTGGAATAGCCAAATCTAGAGGGAATGAAAGTATGAATAAGGCTGCAGCATAGATTGTTGCAAAGTGTGAGCGGAGTGGGGAGATCTTCCTGAGGTTTAAATAGACTGTCTGAGCAATGGAACAAATACATGGTCAGAAACTGGTCTTGGGGTCAAATAATTATACCAAAGTAGCAAAGAGTCTGATGCAGCCTCAGCCATTGACAGACAGAGGAGTGTAACCGGCATCAAGGGAATGGAATGTGCAGCTGGTTCTGAAGATCACTACTTCCGCATTCCCGATATTTTGTTGGAGGAAATTATTGTTAATCTAGGACTGAATGTTGGGCATACAGTCTGACAATTTCATGACATGACATTGGAGGAGTCGATAGAGGTGGTTCTGGGGTAGAATTCAGCATCGTCATCATACAGGTGAAAATTAATGGTGTGGTTTCAGATAACATCGCCGAGGGGCAGGGTTTAAAAGGGAAATGGTAGAGAAAGAATCAACGTACGTTCAATGTTTGACAATCACTACTTGGCAGGGCAAAAATGAAGAAATATTGGACATACGGCACTGACAACAGTTCAGTCATAAATTAACAATTGCTGACGATCAGGGTTTGCCGCAGGTCAACCCACAATGCTCAATACAGGCGGTGGGACTTTTATATTTCCATGCGCTATAAGATTGGCCTTATCGTAAAACCCCTAAATCGGGCCCGAGCCATTTGCTCTCGACGAAAGCTTGATGCTTGTGCATACTCCGCGGCAACGCCTTTACCAATCAGAGGCACTTTACAACCAATCAGCAATCTCTTATGAACAAAACAACTAGGAGCAGGAGTAGGCCAATTGGCCCCTCAAGCCTGCCACGCCATTCAATAAAATCATAGCTGATCTGCCCCAGGCCTCAACTCTTCTTTCGTGCCGGCTCCTCATGGCTCTCAACTTCCCGATATTTCAAAAACCGATCCATCTCCTCTTTAAGTACTTTCAGTGACCTAACCTCCACAACACTGGGTAAGGGAATTCCAGACATTCACTACCCTCTGAGAGAACAAATGCCTTTGCATCTCAGTTTCAAATGATAGTCCCTTTATTCTATAAACATGTCCCCTGGTATGAGATTCCCCCAGTGGTGGAATTACCTTCTCAACACCTACCCTGCCAAACCCCCTCAGGATTTTGTGCGTTTCAATAAGATAACCCTCATTCTTCTAAACTCTAATTGACAAAGGCTTAAACTGTTTAGCCATTCGTGATAAGTCAACCCCTTCAACCCATGAATCAGCCCAGTGAATATCTTTCGAACTGCCTTCAACGCCAGTACTTCCTTGCTTAAATGTGTTGAATGCATACTTCTCATCTGTCTTCAGCCAAGGGAATGAGGATGAGGATATCGAACTCTGGGAGAGAGATTGCGAGGTTCTTTAGCAAATTGACTTAAGGTTTGACAAGGTATTGGAGTTGTTGGCAGGCTTAAAAGTGGACAAACCTCAAGGTCCAGATGATTTATGTCCCAGACTGCTGAGGGAATCAAGGGAAGAGATCGCAGAGGCTCTGACCCAAATCTTTAATTCCTCTATGGCCACGAGGGATGTTCCTGAGGACTGGAGAACAGCGAACTTTGTTCCGATATTGAAGAAGGGGTGTGGAGATAAGCCAGGAAACTACATGCCAGTGAGTCTCACGTCAGTGGTTGGGAAACTATTGGATAACATTCTGAAGGAGAGAACCTATCTACACTTGGAGGGGCAAGGTTTCATCAAGGATAGTCAGCAAGGTTTTGTCAGAGGGAGGCCATGCCTAACAAATTTGATTGAATTTTTTGAGGAGGTGACCAGGCGTGTAGGTGAGGGTAATGCAGTTGGTGTAGTTTATATGGATTTCAGAAAATCCTTTGACAAGGTCCCACATGGGATACTTATACAGAGGGCAAATGAACATGGGATACAGGGTAATTTTATAAGGTGGATTCAAAATTTGCTTAGTTGTACGAGGCAGAGGGTGATGACAGAAGGCTGATTTAGTGACTGGAAGCCACTGTCCAGTGGCGTACCACAGAGATCGGTGTTTATTTCCCTATTATTCATCATTTATATAAACGATATAGATGACTATGTGAGGGGTAGGATTAGTAAACCTGCGGATGACACAAAGATTGGCCGGGTGGTCAACAGTGAGGTTGAGTGTCTTGGGCTACAGGAAGATATAGACAGGATGGTCAAATGGGCAGATAAGTGGCGGATGGAATTTAACCCTGAAAAGTATGAGGTGATACCATTTGGAAGGAGTAATTTGACAAGGAAGAATTCAATGAACGGCATGACACTAGGAATTTCTGAGGAACAAAAGGGCCTTGCCGTGTTTGTCCATAGATGTCTGAAGGCGGAGGGGCATGTTCGTCGGGTGGTGAAAAAGGCATATAGGACACTTGCCTTTATCAATCGAGGCATAGATTACAAAAGTAGGGAGGTCATCCTGGAGTTGTATCGAACCTTGGTGAGGCCACAGCTGGAGTAATGTGTGCAGTTCTGGTCGCTACATTATAGGGAGGATGTGATTGCACTGGTGCGGGTGCAGAGGAGATTCACCAGGATGATGCCTGGGATGAAACATTTAAGTTATGAAGAGAAGTTGGATAGACTTGGTTTCTGTTCGTTGGAGGAGAGAACACTGAGCGGCGACCTGATCGAGGTGTACGAGTTTATGAGGGGCATATACAGGGTGGATAGGGAACAGCTGTTCCCCTTAGTTGAAGGGTCAATCACGAAGTGACATATGTTCAAGGTGAGGGGCAGGAGGCTTTGGGGGGATGTGAGGAAAAGCTTTTTTGCCCAGAGTGTGGTGACAGTCTGGAATGCGCTGACTGGGTTGGTGGTGGAGGCGGGTTGCCTCATATCCTTTAAAAAGTACCTGGATGAGCACTTGGCACGTCATAACATTTTAAGCTAGAGACCAACTGCTGGTAAATGGGATTAGGTAGGTCGATCAAGTGTTTCTCACGTGTCAGTGCAGACTTGATGGGCCGAAGAGCCTCTTCTGCACTGTGTGATTCAGTGAATCTGTGAAATTCAGAAACCAAAACTGTAGACAGTGCTCCAGGTGCGGCCTCACCAACGTCCTCCACATTTGTAACATTACTTCCCTATTTTTAAACTTCAACCCTTTAGCAATAAAGACCAAAATTCCATTTGCCTTCTTAATCACATTTTGCACCTGTTTGATAACTTTGTTTGGTGCTTCATGCACAATGTTGTTCCATTCTTTAAGAAGGGTAGCAGGGATAATCAAGGAAATTACAGGCTGGTAAGCCTTACGTCAGTGGTAGGGAAATTATTGGAGAAGATTCTTCGTGACAGTATTTACTACCTTTTGGAAACAAATGGGTATATTAGTGACAGGCAGCATGGTTTTGTGAAGGGGAGATCGTGTCTCACTAACTTGATCGAGTTTTTAGAGGTAGTGAAAAAGATGATCGATGGTGGAAGGGCAGTGGATGTTATATACATGGATTTCAGTAAGGCCTTTGACAAGGTCCCTCATGGCAGACTGGTAAAGAATGTAAAGTCGCACGGGATCAGAGGTGAGCTGGCAAAATGAATACAGAATTGGATTGTCCATAGCAGACAGAAGGTAGCAGTGGAAGGGTGCTTTTCTGAATGGAGATTTGTGACTTGTAGTGTTCCGCAGGGATAATTGCAGGGACATTTGCTGTTTGTGGGATACATAAATGATTTGGAGGAAAATGTTACTGAGCTAATTAGTAAGTTTGCAGTCGACACTAAGGTTGGATGAGTTGCAGAGAGTGAAGAGGATTGTCAAAGGATACAACAGGATATAGATCGGTTGGAGACTTGGGCGGAGAAATGGCAGGCGGAGTTTACTCCGGACAAATGTGAGGTAATGCATTTTGGAAGGTCTCATACAGGTAGGAATTATACAGTAAACGGCTGAACCTTAGAGTTCATCTAAGGGCAGAGGGATCTGGGTGTACAGATCCACAGGTCACTGAAAGTGGCAACGCAGGTGGATAAGGTAGTCAGGAAGGCATATGGCATGCTTGCCTTCATCGGCAGGGATATTGAGTCTAAAAGCCTGGAAGTCATGCTGCAGCTGTATAGAACTTTGGTTTGGCCACACTTGGAATATTGCGTGCAATTCTGATCACCACATTACCAGAAGGATATGGAGGCGTTGGAGAGGGTGCAGAGGAGGTTTACCCGGATGCTGCCTGGTCTAGAGGTTATTAGCTATAGGGAGAGGTTTGAGAAACTAGGATGGTTCTCACGAGAGCGACGGAGATTGAGGGGCAACTTGACAGAAGTTTACAAAATTATAAGTGGCATGGGCAGAGTAGATAGTAAGAAGCTTTTTCCCAGGGTGGAAGAGTCAATTACTAGAGGACATGGACTTAAGGTGAGAGGAGAAAACTTTAGAGGATTAAAGCAAAAACTTTAGAGGAGATGTGTGGGGCAAGTTTTTTACTCAGAGGGTAGTGAGTGTCTGGAATTCGCTGCCAGAGGAGGTGGTGGAAGCAGGTACGATGGTGGTGTTTAAGAGGCAGCTTGACAAATACATGACTAGGATGGGAATAGAGGAATCGGACCCCGGGAGTGCCAAATGTTTTAGTTTGACAGGCAATATGATCGGCGCAGGCATGGAGGGCCGAAGGGCCTGTTCCTGTGCTGTACGTTTCTTTGTTCTTTGTTCTTTGTTATATAACACCCAGATCCATCTGTGCTGCAGGTTTTTGGAAACTCTCTCAATTTAAATAATAGTCTGACTTTTGCTTCTTCCTACCAAAGTTCATAACCTCACACTTTCCTACAGTAAGCTCTCTCTGTCAAGTTTTTGCCGACTTACTGAAACCATCTATATCTCCCTGCCGATTCCTTATCCCTTCATCACACTATGTCCTCCCACCTATTTTGTATCGTCAGCAAATTTGGATAAATCACACCCTACCCCAACTCTCTGTAATTAATATTTATAGTAAATAGTTGAGGCCCTAGGACTGAACTTTGTGGTTTTCCAACCTGAAAAAAAAAAAATAATACCGACTCTGTCTTCCCTGTGAAAGTCAATCCTTAATCCATGCTAATACATTACCCCCAATACTTGATCTCTCATCTTGTGCGCCTGTTTTGTCATACAGTATTAATATGTCGTTTCCCCTGATATTAGTATTTTCTTGCGAACTATCCTGATGAGTGCAAGACGAAAAGCTTCGACCAAAAAATGCCTTTTTTCAGCAATATTTGAATTCCCATCCATGACCTGAGTTCCTTTATGACAATATTCCCATTCTCATGTGCTGCTTATAACAGGCTGAGTGGGGGCAGATATGGAGCTGACTGCAGGGATGTTGGGTGCATTCCTGTTTTTCATTCTGCTGGCCAGTCGGTATAAAGGGACCATTAATATTTACTTTAACACTACTGCAGCCACCTCCATACCTGCTCCCAGGCAGCTTTGATAAGCAGAAGTATAAAATGCAAGCGATAATGCTGCATCAGTGTCATATCTGCTCCGACTTATCCCTTTCCACCAAAATGTACTTCTTATAAAATAGCTTGAGAAAAGTTCCAATTTCCATAGCTACCTGCAACAGGCGCTGGTGATAAATCATTAAAATAAATTTCAAATAGATACTACCGGTGTGTGGATTCCATCCTGAGCAGACTCCACACCCGCTAATATCACCCTAAATAAATAAATAAACAGCTTGCTAAGTTCCGGGAACACAGCCAAATTTCCATTATTACAGGGTCGGGTGGGATCGAGGACATGGACTCTTGCCGAGACCTTGGAGGCGAAATGCAACTTCCTGATTAGAGCATAAATTGACTCCCATTAGTTGTGGTTCAGTTCCCCCCCGCTAAAGCGGTGAACTTCTCATATGTGCACCGATACGACGGAAGGAAATTGAAGGCAATTATATTTTATTATGTGAAGTTCCAACTGCAGTTATTAAAATAATAAAAATATTATTATTATTATTAATAATAATAATAATAATCTCTGATCTGTTCTCTATTTGTGTTGCACCTGGTGCAGACCAGGGCCGCGAGTCAATCCTATTATCTTAAGAATCAATATCTGGCCTCCATTTTTGAAAAGATTTCAGGTGGTGTCAAATTCTATTGCATTGCTACCATAATAATAGAAATCGCAATTAACCAGGCGCAAATATTCCAATAATTAAGTGAGGAAAAACTTGAATTTCTATTGCGTCTTCCAGGTCCTCAGAACATCACATAGCGCCTGGCAAACTATGAGATTATTTTTGAAGTGTAGACACCATTTTTCTGTCAGAAACCCGGCAGTTAAATTGCTCACACCAAACTCCTATAATGAGCCTTTGAGTGCAACATCTGATTTCGATGTTGGCCGACAGATGAATACTGTTCGAAACATATTGGAAACGATTTATTGTAATCTTAGAAAATAACTAATATGCTTTTTTTTTAGTTTTAGGGCCGACTCCTCCAATAATCAGTCTCTTCTGCCTTGCAACTTCCCAGCTGACAGCAAACCGTTTTGTGGAGCTGTTTTGCCTCATCAGCGACTTCAAGCCAGAAATCATTGGGGTGACCTGGCAGAAGGACGGAAACACCATAGGCTCTGGCTTTACCACTACATCCCCAGCTAAAACATCGAAAGGAGACTTCAAATCCACGAGCCTCCTGAAAGTGCCTCTTCAAGAATGGACCAGCGGTTCCGTGTACAGGTGCAAAGTGACCCATTCCGCAACCAACAGTAACAAGCAGAAAGAAATTAGATCAAGGTCAGGTGAGGAAATGTAACCAATTCATACAGTTTGCAGTTGTCAAACATGTTTATTTGATTAGTATCAGATTAATTGGGATGTCATTGCAATAATTTATCTTTTCGGATTCAAGGCCCTGGAACAGGCAACACTGAGTGTGATCAGTGACAGGGCCAGATGCAGTGAAACGCTACAATAAAAGTTGTTGGAAGAGTTTCAGCAGCATTGACAAATGTATACGATGGTGCTTTTTCAAAGAGCGAGTGAATGTCATGAACGGCCGAATGGTCTCCTGCTGCTCTCTAGCATTCTCTATTGCACCGGCAAAGCCTGAAATTCTGGATGGTGCTCACAGTTAGGCGAATTTTGCAAGAGGCATTTCCATGTCGCCTTCTGATGAATGTCATGTTATGGTTAATGTGCACATTGAGCATAACCTTGCATCGAGCATATTGAGTTCTTTGAAGATGTGATAAGCAAAGTGGACAATGGTGATCCTGAAGATGTAATATAACTGGACTTCCAGAAGGCCTTTGATAAGGTGCCACACAAAAGATTATTACACAAAATAAGATCACACTGAGTTAGGGGAAATATATTTGCTTGGTAGAGGATCGGCTAACCAACAGAAAGCAGAGATTCGGGATAAATGGGTCTTTTTCTGGATAGCAAGCTTTAACTAGTGGGGTGCCACGGGGTTCGGTCCTTGGGCCCCAACTATTTACAATCTATATTAATAACTTGGATTCAGAGTTAGAAGGTACCATAACTAAGTTTGCAGATGACACCAAAAGAGGTGGGAAAGTAAGTTGCAATGAGGAAGTAAGGCATTTAAAAATGGATATGGGCAGGTTAGCTGAATAGGCCGAAATTTCGCAGATGGAGTTTAAAGTGGATAAACGTGAGGTTATCATTTTGGTCGAAAGAATAAAATGGCGACTTATTGTTTAAATGGAGGGAAACTTCAGAATGCTTCAGTGCAGAGGGACCTGGACGTCCTCGAGCATGAATCGCTGAAAGCCAGTGTGCAGGTACAGCACGTAATAAGGAAGGCAAATGGAATGTTGGCATTTATTGCTCAAAGAATAGAATATAAAAATAGGGAAGTGTTTGTTTCAACTGTACAAGGCATTGGTGAAACGGCACCTGGACTATTGTGCACAGTTTCCCCCTTACTTGAAGAAGGATATAGCTTCACTGGAGGTGGATCAAAAGAGGTTCATTAGATTGATTCCAGAGATGCGGGGCTTGTCTTTTGAGGAGAGATTGAGCAGTTTAGGCCTATACTCGCTGGAGTTTAGCAGGATGACAGGAGATCTAATTGAGGTATATAAGATTCTAAAGGGGATAGGAAAAGTAAACATGGAGGGAGTGTTTCCCCTTGTAGGGCATTCGCGAACGAGTGGCCATAGTTTTCGTCTAAGGGGTGGTAGTTTTAAATCAGAGATGAGGAGGAATCACTTTTCTCAAGGGTCGTGAACCTGTGGAATTCACTATCTCAGAGTGCAGTGGATGCCGGGACGCTGAATAAATTTAAGGAGGAGATAGACAGATTTTGGATAAGTAACGGGTTGAAAGGTGATGGGGAGAGGGCGAGAAATTGGAGTTGAGGCCAAAATGAGATCGGCCATAATCGTATTGAATGGCGGGGCAGGCTCGAGGGACTGAATTGCCAACTCCTGCTCCTAGTTCCCATGTTCTTATTACCTATTATGATATTACCAGAAAAAAATGTTGACACACCCTACCCAGTGAATTCGCCAAATTCCTGCAGGCAAAATAGAACAGAGTGATAGGGCAAATGGATATATTTTCACTGAAATAGGTCAAATAGTATAGCCTCGTTCAGATAATCGTTCCAATTGCCAGTGTGGATTCTATTTGCTGCTGGGTATCGGTACAAAAATATGCATGTCAGATGAAAACGACGAATTGAGCAGAGAGGACAGAGAATGAGTAAGTGGAAGTCACCTGTCACTGGTAGGAAGTTCCAGATCAGGAGACTCCCGCACTGTCAGCCGAAGAATCAGGGTGATGTGTGGAGGCTGGGCGGGTTGTTGGGAGGGCGGGGCGGGGGAGGTTGGTGTTTGGATCACATCCCCGCCAATCGCAGCAGCCCCTGAATGAGGAGCGTTAATTGGCTCGATCTGGACTGTGTCTCGAAATCAGGTGGATGTTCCATCTCAGGGAGCTGCTAACCAATCTGATTGGTTGGCAGTGCTGTTTTCCAAGCAGCACCAGCGGTAGCAGTGGGCAGGACACACAAAGACCACCGACTCTGAATCTCGAATTCCAGGGTCATGTAAGTGTCGGGTGTTTCACCGCTGGCAGGGGAGATGATGCCGGGGGTGTGCAGAAATGGTTAAGCCGTCCTTACGCAGAGTCTGGGGTGGAAGGAAGCGAGCATCCGTGGTTGGCAGTCTTTGGGAGGGCGTCCGATGTAGAAAGGACATAGTGGTGCTAAGATAGTGTCATGGAGGGTAATGTCCTTGGGACGTGTCGTCCAATGTAGAAAAGGGGCGACCCAGGCCACACTTGAGGAATGGTGGAAGGGGTTTTGCCTGCTGGGGGTGACTCACAGCGCGGCACCCACTTCATGACCCTGGGTCCCAACACCAGGCACTGAGTGCCTTGAAGGAGGCGACCTGCCTCTGTACAGGATAAATTGTCCTGCATGCCACGCGGTGACAGATCTGCCTACAGCTCCGTTCATATCAAAATCCTTAAGTGATTATTAATTTCTCATTTAGTGGTCTCAATGGGCAGAGAGGAATGTCGAACCCAAACATTCCACGCTCAAACAATGAGGCTGAAGGCGGGGCTTTTACCCACTACCTTCCCTCTGGATTAAACGCCCTCCCCACCTCAAACCAGCTCACTCGAGAGGGGAGAAGGTTCCGTCCAAGTGGTCAATAATAGCGAATTAAAGGCCTCAATTCGGGCGAGCGCAGGCCACTCTCCCCAGCAAATTTGTGAACACTTCGCTTGCGGGTGGGAGGGCGGCGGGAAGGCAGGCCGGGTGAATTGTTATCCCCTCCTACACTGCCTGCAAACTTGCCAGTGAGGGTTGAAAATTCTGCCCTACTTCTCACTTTCTGCCTCCCTCTCCTTTCTACCCTCCTCTAGGCTGCCTCTCTTCTTTATGCCTCATCCGTTTTCTTTGATATTTTTCTCCTTTATCTGGCTAAGACAGATTTGTATCCGCCTGTGTTTCTGTTTCCCTTCCTCTCTCTCTCAATTTTCTCTCTCTCTCTCTAATCTCGCCCTCTCTGTCTCTCTTGCTCTCTCTCTTTCTCTTTGTGTTAAGGTTTAAAGTCTCCGGTAACTCGGTATTTTTCTCCTCCTCCCAGACACTCAGTCTAAATGATCAGTTCAAAGTGTGGTTCATGTCAACATCCATGTAAACAGCACAATTAAAGGTTAAGTTCAACAATCATCAGTGAAAGACCTGATTTGTCAAGCTAACGATTGTCAATGACATTAAAATTCATGTAAAGTAAGCAGAATCTTCAGCATTAAAGCCTCCTCGTGATTTTAATTCTTTGTTTCTCACTTATAGAGATCACAGTGCTTCTCAGAGATCCCTCACTTGAAGATATTTGGATCAAGAAAACTGCCACCTTAGTGTGTGAAGTGTTGTCCAAATTTCTCAACGAGGCTGTGATCACCTGGAAGGTGGATGGAAAAGTGAGGACTGAAGGTGTTAAAAGCGAAACAGGTACACAAGATGGTAACCTGTACCTGACCATCAGCCGCTTGACAAGCAGCGTGGAAGAGTGGGAGAGAGGGGCTGAATACTCATGTTCAGCAAAGGACAATCTATCATCGACTCCGGTATCAAAAGGCACACGGAAGAAGAGAAAAGGAGGTAAGGAGGTAATATCAATATGCTCACAAATATTGCCTTGTTGACGAACGGCAATGGAGTTAAGGCTAATAATGGTTTAACTTTTGTTACAGTCGAGCCAGTGAAGCCAAGTCTCCGGCTCTTACCTCCATCACCAGAAGAAATTCAAAGTGCCAAAGCTGCAACCCTCACTTGTTTGATAAGAGGATTCTACCCGGACAAAATAACCATTTCCTGGGAGAAGGACGGAACTGCTTTGAGATCGAACTTCACCAGTTTCCCCACTGCCCTTGAACAGGACCAGACCTTCAGCACAAGGAGCATCCTCACTTTACGTGAAGCGGAATGGAAGACAGGAGCAAGGTACACCTGTGCCGTCTCACACCCATCGACACAATCCACCGAAAGTAAGACCATCAGCAACAAGAAAGGTAAAAACGGTTTCTCAGTTTGTATTTCCACAATCAGGGTTTGTGCTTAGGTCGACAGCAATACCGAGGAAAACGCACACTAGCAAGTACATTCCTCTAGGTTGCTGGGACTAAAAAATGTATCGGAACCAATTAACGTGGCCTAAACTCCCAGACAGCACAAGCATGGTACGATGCTCAGCACTCAATATGTCCGCCTTCACAAGCAATTTGAGAATCCAGTGATAATAAGGGGCAGTATAAGAATGTCTGGGACTTCACCGTATTCTGGTAATGAGCACTTTATTTAGATGGTGCTAAGCACACCTTAAGGCACACTGAGTTCCACACTGTGTTGATAAGGCTTTGCGCAGTCCACTTCACTCTTTGCTTCCTGCTTTAACAAAGCACAACAGAGACTGCTTTTCAGCAGTGAATTCAGAAGCAGAAACAGCCAGTTACCAGGGAGTTGAACAATTGAAGCAGTTTTGTATAATTCTAGTCTTGAGACCGACTGAAACAAATGCATTCGAAGTCACCGGACCGGACAAAATAACATCTTCATGGACTGAAACTAATCAGGTTTATTCATTTTTATCAATTTAATCGCCTGTGATAAACGTTTTAATTTCTGGTGGTATAGATTCATTTTGGTTGAAGACAAAAAAAAAATCTGCAGAATGATTTACCCAAATCCTCAGTGATAAGGCCGGGAATATTCAGATTTCCCGGGAGGCTGGATCCCCACACTTTGCTGAGTTCATTGATCTTGACCTGTGGTGACTGGGTCCTGATAATTGGCCTCAGTGCCTCTATATTTGTGCAGTAGCAATAGTATATGGTTTGATTCCCAACCTACGTTAACTATCCAAGCACCAATTTGGAATGAAAGGAGGGAAAATTCGGTGTGATGCATTCAGGGCATAATAACGTGCCGGTAATTTCTGCATATGCGGGTTCATGGAGATGAACCATTGGCTTATGTTCGAGAGGTGACGAACAGAACTCAGTAGTGAGCAATGGCATTAAAGGGGCAAATACTGTGACTGACGCAGCCACACTCTCTTAAACCTCGAACTCCATCTGATCGCTGAGCATCTCTGCATTGCAATGTCAATCTACTCATAATAATGTTCCCTAAATTAGGCTGTTTTTCCTCACTGGGTTAATCAAACTGAAGTGGTGGCTCTTGGAATTTACAGTGGCCTGGGCATATCCGGTAACAGAGGAGGGACCCTTTATTTGCTCCTCCTACGACCTGAGGAGGCATCATCGGAGTCGACATTCTGCTGATGGCAAGAATGGACGGGGCAGTGTTACATTCACAGTAAAGTAATTCACAGAGGAGTTTTACCCGGATGCTGCCTGGTCTGGAGGTTATTAGCTATGAGGAGAGGTTGGAGAAACTTGGATTGTTCTCACTAGAGTGACGGAGATTGAGGGGCGACTTGATAGAAGTTTACAAAATTATGAGTGGCATGGACAGAGTAGATACTCAGAAGCTTTTTCCCAGGGTGGAAGAGTCAATTACTAGGGGACATAGATTTAAGGTGAGAGGAGAAAACTTTAGAGGAGATGTGTGAGGCAAGTTTTTTACGCAGAGGGTAGTGAGTGTCTGGAATTCGCTGCCAGAGCAGATGGTGGAAGCAGGTACGTTAGTGATGTTTAACAGGCACCTTGACAAATACATGAATAGGATGGGAATAGAGGAATACGGACTCCGAAAGTTCAAAATGTTTTAGTTTGACAGGCAATATGATCGGCGCAGGCTTGGAGGGCCGAAGGGCCTGTTCCTGTGCTGTACTTTTCTTTGTTCTTTGTTCTAAAATAGGCTGCTGATGCACTTTCTCCTTGCTGACCCACTCACAACGGGATGTGATCTTCGCTGACTGGGCCAACACTTATTGCCCATCCTAAGTGGCCCATGAGAAGGTGATGCTGAGCTGCCTTGAACCGCTGCTGTCCATGTGGTGTATGTACACCAACAGTGCTGTTAGGAAGGGAGCTTCAGGGTTTTGACCCAGTGGCAGTGAAGGGAAGGCAACATATTTCCAAGACACAATCCCTAGCTGGAAATATATTTGTCATTTCTGTCACTGTCATTGAGTCAAAATCCTGGAATTCCCTTCCTAACAGCGCTGTGGGTGTACCCACACCACAAGGATTGCAACGGTTCTAGAAGGCAGCTCACCACCACCTTCTCAATGCCAATTATGTATGGGCAATAAATGCTTGCCCAGCCAGCGAACCCACATTCTGAGGACCAAAAGCAATGGACATTTGACAGGGACACTCAAAGTGACATTCCACGTTGGATCTTATACCTTAAGATAATGTTTATGTGATACAGTTAAACGTCTCATGTTGTTTCATTTAGTTACAAGGAATACGTTAGAAAATAACCTGAAACATCCCCTTTCCTTTGCTAGAAGGATGATCTGAGCATTTCAGTGTTGAAATCAGCCCCTTTCAAACAGGGGGACTTTTTTTCTGTCAAATTGTTGCAAAATTCCTTCTCGTGGATACTCGGTTTGCTGTTTAAACTCATTGAGGTGGCTCGTTTTATGACACTCAGTCATTATTTTTCATTTCATTTCCTCATTCCCTCTAAATATTTTCTTTTGCTGCCAAATGAGAAGAAAATATATAAACAAAAGGCTGCAATTCCGAAGGGGTTGCAGGAACAGAGGGACGTGGCCTTATACCTACGCAAATCATTGATGAGCGTGGGGAAGCTGGGGACAATGGTTAAACAATGAGAACCAGGGCTGTACAAACAGAGGCAGAGAGTTCCAAAACAAGGAGATTATGTTCAAACTTTATTCGAGTTTAGGTCAAACCATTATTTTATAATGGGTCCATTTCTGGGCACCACAACTTAGGAAGAATGTGAAAGCTTTCGAGAGAGTGCGGAAAGGGATTGTGAGAATTATTCCAGGGTTAAGGGAATCAATTACGTAGGTAGATTCTACAGGGAAGGGCTGTTCTCTTTGGATAAGAGGAGGTTCAGAGGAGATTTGTTAAGTGGTTAAATCAGACACCCCAACTGGCAAGTAAGTGGTCACATCTGACAGTCTGGATAAATGTTGGTCTTTCAGGGAATCAAGTGATATGTGCAGTGGGCGGGGAGCTGGAGATGGAGACGAAGGTCATGATCATAATGAATGGCCGGCGAGCCATCAGGGATCGAATGGCCTGCTGCTGCTCCGATTCCTTACGTTCTTATTTCCCTGACCAGAAGCAGAATTTTATTTTTTTTAAACTACCCCACTCACCCCCCAACCCCCATTCCAGCCCTCCGCCCCATTTTTGTTAGTAACCCTGTTATTGCTGTCAATGCACAGATAGTATAGAAGACCTGTCCATTGTCGCTAATTTAAACTTTGAGTACCTCTGGGCCAGGAATATCATGGTAAACTGATGGATTTCCTCACTTTACATTATGCAAAACAATTGTTTGCTTAAACTCAAAATTCCACCGGCAGTCCTTCCGAACCTGGGCGGTATTTTACTCTCTCTAAAACATTCCACTCCCTTAGTGAGAGAGTGAACTTGATGTCAAATAATGCAGAACATCTACAAAGTTTTGTTCAGGGCACGCGTCCGCCCTTTGATCAGTCCTGGGAAAATTAATTTGGGGCAAAACATTGGGTCATAAATAGAGGGAACTTTTAATTACGTTACATGAGTGGGAAAAGAATTCGGCACCTACAGGCCACTAGACAGCGTTCGACCTCCAGTATCAGCGCAAATAAAATAAAATATTCAGTCCCTGTCATTGGGTAATTGGCGAGCCGTGGAAACAATTGCAGAGAATATTATTCAGAACATGATCCATGGAAGCCATAGGGATGAAAACAATAAGTCTAGGAGAGCACAGCATCCTGTTATCTCAACCAGCAACAGGGTAATAACAACTCAATCACATTTCAGTAAGTACTGTTTCACATTTTTAGAAGTCTGCAGTGGTTGTCATCCGTGATTTCAACATGAGAACTTGAAACAACCATTCGCTTTTCTTTCCAGCTGATTGCCATGGGCCAGACATTTCTGTCAATATATTGAACCCTCCCTTTGAAGAGATATGGGTTCAAAAGACAGCGACCATTGCTTGTGAAATCCTTTACAGTGATTTAGAAAACGTCAGCGTGTCCTGGCAAATGGATGGGAGAATGAGAACGGAAGGAGTTGAGACCCAGAATCCTGAGTGGAGTGGAAGCAATTCGGTCATCGTGAGCAAACTGACTGTCACTGCAGCAGAGTGGGACAGTGGGGTGGAATATGTCTGTCTCGTAGAAGGAAGTAAATTACCAACTCCTAAGAGACGCTCAACCAGGAAATTAAATGGTAAGCACAGATAACACTCCTTAAGGGACTGGTCCAATTGCTAATGGCCCCAAACGAAAATAAAAAAAGAACAGGCCAACCGTTAAATGTTAGTATAATCAATGAAATACAGTCCCGGGTCCTGCCAGTCACCACGTTGATGAAGACTATGGTTAAAAAAAATGTAAGAAATGTGAAACTGCTGCTCCCCCCACCCCCAACAGTGTCAGCATTTTTTAAAGTGCTTTCTCCAACTCTTTGGGGAAAAAATCGGGCCACAAAGCAAACGATGAAAAGAAAAAAATATGAATGACAGCCACGTGCAAGGAAAAAGATCTTTAAACCTCAGAGATTGGAAATATTCCAAATTTCCAAATATATGGTATTTCTAAGAGAAGAAAATGGTTAGTGAAAACTAAACAATATACAGAGTCAGATTAAAACGTATTTGTATATTTCTCTCTTTACAGTTGGCACAATGATTAGTCCCAAAGTCTACATTCTGCCTCCGTCAGAGGACGAGATCGACACTGAGAATACGGCAACGCTGGTGTGTCTCGCCACCGGTTTTTATCCTGCTGAGATTTACATCGCTTGGATAGCCAATGGCACCCTTCTGGATTCAGGTCACCCGAGCCAACCGGAGAGCGAGAAAGGAAATGGTTCCAGCTCCTTAACCGGCAGATTGAGACTCACCGCGGCCGAGTGGAACAGTGGAACCACTTATTCCTGTTTAGTGGGCCACCCGTCCCTCGAGAGGAATTTAATGCGAAGTATTAATAAATCCCATGGTAAACCTACTTTAGTTAATGTTTCGCTTTTCCTAACCGACAGTCTGAAATCGTGTGCAATAACCCACCATGATTGACCAGGCCTTTCCTGTAGAAATGTCACCGCTGTGAGGTTCCTAATTATTTCAACATCGTAATCAGCAAATCTCCCAATCATCTGACCTCACAATCACCCTCCAGGGCAGCGAACGATTGTCCGCATTTTATACAAGTTGCCACATTATCAAAAAGCTCATGAAGGGTTTAGTGAGGCTATTTGATATACATAACATGGTTGGTTTGTCTGTATGTGGCAAAACTGATTGCAATAAAAGCAAAATGAAAACTTGCTGCCTTGCCTATTCATGGTTTGTGTGTGTGTGATATCTTCGTGGTGATCATTAATAATTTGAAGCAAATGCATAAGATATATATGTTCTAATATCCAAAATGTGCAACACGCGTCTGTTCCCCCACATTTAGAAATACTTGTGGGGCCTTCAAGCAGATTACACAAAGCATCAGCGTTCTTTCGGAGATCCTGTGATTTATTCTTTGGCAATGAGGTATTTAGCTAGAGGGTGGATTGAATAAATTGGATGAAGGTACGCTCAACCTCTATAGTAACCAACATTCACCAAAACTGATGTTTGAATGGTTTCACTCTGATAAATCAATTCTAGCCTGAAAATCACCTACAATTGAGAGCCTTCTAGCTTCTGGGTATTTACTCGTCTTCCATGTTTCAACCCTATGATGCACCTCAGCCACATCATTTGAAATTGCAATTCTTTATCCCACTTGGCCGCTGACAATGGGCTACCTCACTGCCCATTCTCTGTATTCTCCACTGCCTCTCACTTTTGCGCTGCATGTCTGACAGTCAATATTAGGTGAGTACAGGTTGTCTCCTCGAGGATCGCAAAGCTATCGTCTTTGAAGCCCGCCATACACTCCATTACCACGCCTCCGCTTCCAAACAAAAATCATCCAAAATTCTTGAGCCGGTGGCCCAATTCACGGCATGTCCCCATTTAACCATCACTCTAGTGCTGGCAGCAAGTCAAATAACTACACAATTTGAAAAGTCTTATCCCTGTTTTTAAATACCTGCATGGCTTCTCTCCTCGATCAACTGTTTCTTTTTATAGTATTCATTCGGGTAGTTTTTGTGTTGCTGGCAAGGCCATGTTTCGTCCCTAATTGTCCTAGAGAATATGGCGGCGACCTTTTCTCTTAAATCGTTGCAATCCATGTGGCGTATGATGCGCACAATGCTGTAAGGGATTACAGGATTTTGACCCAGAAATAATAATGGATTGGTGATATGGTGACAAGTAAAGATGGTGTGCAACTTGGAGGGCCATTTTCAGATGGTGGTGTTCCCATGCATCTGTTGTCCTTTTCTTTCTAGATTGTAGTGGTTCCGCGTTTGGAAAGTGCTGCCAAAGTAGCGTTAGGGAGTGGCTGGAGGGTCTCTTATAGATGGGTCACACTATTGCCACTGTGCGTCGGGAGTGAAGATAAAAATGTTTAAAAAGTTTAACGTTGACGACCAAGCGGAAAACTTTATCCTGGCTATTGTTCCAGTCAGCCTGCCCTCCCGGATCTCCACGTGCCTCCAATTCAGATCTAGTGAGCATGGTCAATTTTCTTTCTTTCGTCCTCATTATTTCATGGGATGTCGCTGGCAAGGCCAGCACTTGTTGCCAAATTGCCCATGAGCTGATGTATTTCTAAGCCATGGTGGAGGGCAGTTTAAAGTCAACGATACTGGTGTGGTCCTTGAGTCACATGTAGGCCGGACCATGTAAGGGTGGCAGGTTTCCTTCCGTCAGGGGCATTAGTGAAGCGCATCTGGTTTACAGCAGTCAGTGGTAGTTTCGCGGTCACCATTACTAAGGCGATTTCTACTATTACTTGCTCACTGACATCACTGTGATGTCACCAGCTCCCCATATCACTTATAGAATACTATAATATTATATTATATATTATATATATTATAGAATGCCGAAACACTAAGCTCTACAAATGCATCGTTAAACCTGTGCGCTACTTTAACCTAACTCTGCTACTTCAAGAAGCGCATTAAAGCAACGTTATTTTACAAAGATTTGGTTACTTGACCTGATTGGATCTTACTTCACTTGGCATCAGGTGCTGTCTGATTTTGCTCCTATAAAGCACCTCGAGGCTTCTCTCGGCGTTTATCATGCTGCAAAACTGCAACTTGATGTTGTTGTGCAATGAACGATCGATATGTATAATTTCCAAATATCGCATTTGGAGATAAGCATTGACTTTGAAATTATCCCCGTATTTTTATTTTTAATTACAGCGGATATCATTAACATTTCCCTGGCTTCTGAATCAGAAGGTTGTGGCTTAATCTCCTTTCCACAATTCTGGCACTTGATCGAGGCTCATAATGCAGTCGAAAAGTCTGAAGGGTGCTGACGTCTTATTGCTGCTGTGTTTCATTTGAGAGGCTTATTCTTGACCCGATCCGACAATTCAGGCGCATGTTGAAGGCTCCATGGAGAATTGCATGAGCAGTGATATCTTCCCGATTCTGTTATCTCTATTATGTCCAGAAGCAGCATTGTTTATACTGGCTTCCTATTTGCTCCTTTTGTTTTCTTTAGGGGTTTTATTTTAGTTTAACTTGCTACGGACTCAAACACTAAAGTATTTAAATTATTGAAAAAGTATTATTATTTCCCGGTGAAGTATTTGGGAAATCCTGACTCAGTGAAAGGTGATCTACGAAGCAGGGCATGACTTTGTTGCCACCATCGTCAATCTTGCTCAACTCATAATTTAACAGAGAATCTGTCCGTATGTCCAACGTGAAGCGGAGGCACCAAGAATTGATTTTTCAGAGAGATTCTCAGTCTGCAGTAAATCAAATGGTCGCATTCTTGTCGCCAATAGCTGCGCTGTTTTTTAATTCCCCCTTGTTTACGTGCATCAGGCCGCTATTTATTGCGCCCTGTTGAAAAACAAACTAAAATTAAAGTCGCAGTTCGGAGAGTTTGTTGTTAGATCGCCTTAACAGGCAGTCCACAAACATCCTCACAATCTGAAAAAGACCCATGAAAGTTTGGATGGGCAAAACAAAAACATCTCAACCAGGGATCATTGCACAGTTCATCTTCTGGAAAGTGCATTCTGGCAGAACTTTCTGTTATAGTGGGTTTGCTAGGCGATCAACATTGCAGGAGTACAATACTTCATCCATTGTTGATCTGAAATCTCAGTCATGTCATGGAAAAATGTATGCATGGTCATGTCAGAGAATATATGTCCAGTTGACTGCCTTGATGTACCTGCCATGACTGACTGACCCAGAGTTAACCAAATGTTGCTGAGTCTCTGAACCTCCAGTAGTTGTAGCTGCTCTTTTATGTGTTATGGGATCTCTCCATGCTGGAAAACATCTCGCTGAGTGAAGGAAGCAGTCTTCTAAAGGGTCTGGCAGCTATCTATGTTGAAAGCTCATAGAGTGGCAGTTATCCAGGAAAAGAAGGAGGCCATTTGGCCCATCTACCCGCAGAGTGTTTGGTGAAGCTGTGTATATTACACTAAATATCCCCTACTTGGCTTACGTTCAAGTGCAATAGGTTCGTGAACACAACTTATATCCGTGTCCTGCACAATTTCAGTCTTTGAATTATCTCGGTACTATTCAGTTTCATTGACTCGAGTCCGGTTGAACAGCTTAAACAGCTGGCCTTACTCTAGTACAGATATTTCTGTAGATCGCCTGATCCTACAATGCATCATCAGTTCATTTGGATGAAGGGCACATGGCCTGGTATAATTCAGGATAGAGCAGGTAATGAAGGATCGACACTCACTTTCTAATTGTAAAATTGGAAGCTCTTATTTGGTTGTCTAGAAAACGAGGCCTGTCAATTCACTCAACTCTCATAGAGGGAAAGCTAGCATTTGATGAGAACGGTGAATTTGATACAAGGTGACAATGTTTATTCTGTTGTGGTGCAGGTACTCATAAAATTACGATGCTTCTGCATTCACTTAAGCCACCTGCGCTCAATACAAATCGAAATATCGGCCAGGACAAGCACCATGGGACAGCTTGCAGAATTAGAGAGTTGATAGTAGTGACACATTCAGGGGATTGAGGGAATTGTTAACGTCCTTTTTAATCCAGGCGCTCACAGTTCCACCCCACAGGGTAACCATCCCTGTGGCGTTACTATGACATAATGCTGGAGCTGCCATAGGGAAATATATGATACGATGTATTACAAAATTCACAGGACCTTAGTAACCGAGTAACCAGAGAATTGTAACCATAATATATCGCGATAGTCGTAGGAAAGATGATGATACTGCAATGCTGATGGCATCAATAAAAACGCAATCT
The DNA here is from genome assembly GCF_964194155.1 of Cetorhinus maximus. Lineage (NCBI taxonomy): Eukaryota > Metazoa > Chordata > Chondrichthyes > Lamniformes > Cetorhinidae > Cetorhinus > Cetorhinus maximus. The sequence goes on along the minus strand of NC_135901.1, from coordinate 40,942,920 downwards.
GATGACATTGGGTAAAGACTAACGCCGCTGTTCAGATTATACAGTCAACATACATGCACGTTAACCGGTTTAAATACTGTGGAATCATTTGTTTGTACCGGCGAGTAACCTTTGCTGTAAAATGTCAATAATTCCTGAGAGGCGAACATAAACTGCGCTGATCAGGCACAGCTCAATCTTGAGGTGAAATGTGACTCCGCCCCCATTTTCCTGATGATCTCTTTGGTGAGTTTAGCCTGTGAACTGCAAGTGATTCGAGCCTGAGTACACCATTCTGTTCAGATAGGGGCCGAGTTCGCCTTGTAAATAGATTTTTGATTATTTTGCTGTTATCAGAAGCTAAAAGAGTAAAAATAAACTTCAATCACATGTGATTGATCATTTTTCACGGAAAGGTGCAAATGATGCACACATTATCATTTAAAATACCTCCTCTGTCCTAGGTGCCCTGTATGAACTCGATTGTCACCACCCAACAATCATCTACGTGTTTTCAGAAAATTACTTGAATCGAATTAAGGTCTTTTCATGTTCTGTTACTTTGACTTCCAATGCAGCATACCCCTTCCAGCTGCCGCCTTTGTGTTATATCTGGTCTATATTCAACCTGATCTCATTTATAACACACTCTGTTTATTTATTCTAGAACGTCCCCAAATAATGGAAGGTCTGGACGACCAATTGGTAGAGGAAGACGGATTAGAAAACTTCGATGAGGATGTAGGCACTGCATCAACAGTAGTCGTTTTCGTCATTTTGTTCATTCTAAGTATGATATACAGCTTGTACGTGACAGTCCTTAAGGTAATGATGGCTCATAGTAGTACCGGGAAAATGTGTAAATTTATTAAGCAGTTGAGTTTCTTCCCGAGATATAGCAAAGATACAGATGAAGAACTAAATATTTCAATATTTGCATAATTTCAACCTTTCCCACAGCGTCATGTTGAGTTTCATTAGTAATTTCCATCGACATATTTTATAAGCCTCCCTAATATGAAGATTGAGGAAAAAACTTAATGCATAGTAATATTATTGCCACATTAAACAGAAGAATATGTCAATAATGAAAAAAAGATGCATTGTTTCTAGATTCTGGATCTTTAGGCTAATGATCCGATACAGTTGCTGATGTAATGGCAAATCCCTTAAAGCATTGAGCATGAGGTTTCTGAAGTCACGAGAACTTTTCTCTGAGAGAAAGGGTTTGCATGTAAACCTGGATCACTGTAAAGAGATGAAGAAAGTATTGATTGCAGATTGATAGGAGATGGATCGATGTGAATAGATGAGAAAATAATTTACTATGATTGCTGGGAGGTGGAATACAGTGCGGGTTGAGGAAAGCACTAGCTCACAAGTATGTGAGGTTAATCACTGTGAAATGATTAGGTAAGTGTAACCTATGAAATGATGGGAAATGGATCACTGTGGAGAGACGAGGAAAACAGTGACTATGGAAGGATAGGAGGTGATGTGGCCGTTGGAGAGATGAAAACAAACATTGATTATGGAATCTTACCTAACAGGAACATTGTTAACAGGTGAGAAGGGAATTGACTACGGAAGGAATGGAAAAAATGTTAGCTTCAAAGTGATAAGCAAATGATACAAGACGAAGGTCGGTGGGCACAAAAATCCACAATCATAGAAAAATAAACTATAGATGTGGGATTCAATATTAGCAAATGACAACAGTTTAGGTTAGGATTAAACCGAAGTGGAAAGTTTATGTCAAGAAGTATTCAAAGGGAAGTTAGACAGCTGGGTGCTCACCCTCCTCCGCCTTTCATTCAGATTGTGGCTGATCTGTGCTTTAGCGAATTAAGCACACCTTGCCTTCATGTTTCTTATTTTGCCTAACCAACAAACGCCTGTCAAACGCAGTTGTAAGCATTTAAATTGGAATCCAACCTCAACATTTTTATTTCCATTTGGGCTGAGGGGAGAGTCTTTGATTGCATCCAGCCAATGTGTAAAGAAGTGTTCCCTCGATTCGTCTCTGAAATACCTAACGCTACTTTTAAGGTTTTTTCCGCGTTGTTGTCGTATGGTTGATTTTTGTTCTTATATTATTACTATATTAACAGCCATATCAAGTTATTATTTAAACAACTCAATTAGATCACCCTGTAATCTTCAAGGCAACACAAGCCGAATGTGAAGATCATGCTGGCATAATTTTAACCGTTTTATGACCGGTGTCGCTCTGGTGAATCTCTGTTCCATCCCTGCACGCACTTCCTGATGTGGGCTTCCCAGAACTGAACACAGTAACGAGAGCTTTATACAAATGAGACAAGGCATCTACCCCTTTATATTCCACCTACTCCATGCCCAGGGTTAAAGCCAACTATCCATTTGCTTCCTTAACTATTTGTATTCCTTTCACAATAACTTTAAGGGTTTCTGTAGTTGGAAAGCTAATTATTCGAGATGTTCTATAGTTTCAACCGTCTCATTGTTAGAAAATAACAATCGTCTATCTTTCTTAATTTCAGACTAGATGGCCTCCCGTTTCCACAGGGAACTTTACCTATCATTGTGCAGAGCCTACCCCAATCCCCCATTGATTTAATTTTAGGAAGACCGTTTGAGACTTTCTACTCTTTGCTGTGCTGCTTAAATTAGCATTGTCATCAAACTGAGGTGTACGGATCTCTATTCCGTCTTCTCAAACCGTTTACAAGCATCGCAGAAAATGTACATCCCAATTCAGAGGCGCCCTTTCCAGAGACAATTAGCAGACAATTCTAACACTGGAAGCTCTTTCCATTATTTACTAAAATCTACTCATAATCGTTTCTATTCCAACATACCAGGTTTTCAAGTGCCTCCACATAAGTGAATGTTTTATTCCTGGTGCTATTCCAGTGATTCTCATTGATGCTGTCGCTAAGCCTTTAAATCCTGAAGGGTAGTGCTCAGAACTGGAGGCAATACTGATCTATGGTTCCTGGAATATTCCCCACCTCTGGGGCGAGGGGAGCTGGCGTGTAGGTCAATGGCATAATGTTATCCTTTTTTTTGTACAGGGTGCGTCATTGATAAGCTTCCATCCCCCTGTGACTTAACCCATATCAAAGCAGAACTGGAACGTTGTGTCCAGGAAATCTGTAATTGTAATCCGTACATCACTAATCCGTTTCGGATGCATCCCATCCAGATGGGTGAATTTTTCACTTTGTGCACTGGCAGAACATTAACTTCTTCCCTTGCATCTGTGTTTCTTCTGTCTGTTTTTTCTTTCCAGTGCCACCTCCTGACTGACATTTGCAGCGTTATCTTCTTCCCTGAAGACATATGCAAAGTATTAACTTCGCCCCTAAGTCGCTCCCTCTGCCTCCAGAACAGAGTTAACTTTCGCTTTCTATTCGACACACCCTTACTTTGGCTACACGTTTTCTCTTTACATGTTTAGAACAGAGGTTTAGACTCACCTCTCTGTTACCGGATAATCTATTGCCAAATGCTCTTTGCCACTTTTATTTAAGCTCTTAGCTCTCCCTTTGTGTGCTTTGTGTAACCAAACTATCACCATTCAGAGAGTCTCCTCTTGTTCATTTAGTGTTTTGCTTACAGTCTTTCATTTCAATCCATCTGGAGCACATCACCTTTCCATTCACCGAAATTAACGCTACCTCCGTTGAATATTTTCACATATGATTAGTTCTACGAATCCATATGTACTTTAAACATAATGATATTATCATTAGCTTCCCATAATATCTCCGTATGCTACATACTTCACTTAATTCCTTAGAGCTAGATCCGACACTGCTTCCTTCCTTGCTGGGGGGTAAAACACAGTGACCATGAAAACTATCTTATCCACATTGCCGGAGTTCCTCCATGTATTTTTGTTTGATACTGTTTTATTCAGCCTCGTATAAGAAATGATGCCCCCTATCGCCACTACGATGAATTTCTCGCAAATTTCTGTGATGTTCCTGTAGTTTTGCTCCTCCATTTCCTCCCCACTATGTTGTGGTACACCAAGCACTTAATAGTTTTTCTGCTATTCATCAGTTCTACTGAAACGAATTCCGTGTTTGAACTCTCAAGTACACCAACACTTTCTCATGCTTAAAAAATATATTTGATAAATGTGCCACCCTCCCCCTTTTCTTCCTTCCTCATCTTTCCTCAAAACATTGTCGACATAATTACAAGATTGCGATGTCTTCCCTCTTTTCATCTAGGTCTCCATTATTGCCATTACAACACGATGCTATGTGGCCTATAGAGCCTGCAGCCCAATGATGTTAATTAACATTTACTGGGAATTAACACACATGGACACGTGATCTTGGATTGTTTTGCAATTCTCCCTACATTAACCCTTCTAACTCGGAGCTGTTCTTCAATCAAATCTAATTTGTTTCTTTACGCCCTCTAGTTCTTCATCTGCTGGGTGGGGGGTGCGCCTTTTCTGCCATACTCATTTAAAGCCTCCGCCACGATTTGGTTAATATTCCTGCGACGGCATTGATTCCAGTCCTCTTTGTGTGCAAGGCGTCCACCTTGTCAGGTCCCAGCAAACCCTCAAATGGCCCCACTGACCCCATGTTTTGAAGCATCTTCTGAACAGTTTCGCCACTCGCGCATTAACCTGGTTTATGTTGCTGCTCTTGCACTAACTGTCCTGTAGCACTGGGAATAATCGAGAGATTGCCAACATGAAGGTTGTGCTCTAGGTGCTGAAACTATTTTAGTAGTACCTCAATCCTTTCCCTACCTATATCATTGGTTGAACATGGGCCGTGACGTTTGGTCGTTTTCCTTCCCATCTCAAAATCTTCTTCATCCACTCAGTGATGTTACTGACTTTGGCACAATTGAGTTAAAGCGAAACTCATGTTGGTGGTGGCAGATGCGCCGGCCAATTCCCCGGACTATCGAGTTCCCTAAGGAACTGCAATCCTCCACTTTGTGATTCACCAACGTGTTTCAATCTGGCCCATAATGACGTGGATGATTACTAGACAGCTCTACTCAAAGCCCTGCAAACCGATTTGAATATGTAACAATCCTGGAGGATTCCTGTGAGCATTCCCTTAACCTATCGGATGGCCAACCACTTACTAACCTCCTGAACACTGGATCGGCAGGATGACAACCTCCTGGGGTTAATGCACTTCAGGAGATTCTCAGGCCCGCAGTAACTCCAGCTGCTCCTCGATTAATATACACGAGTTGTTTGAGTTCCTTTGCACCTTACTCATGTTTATTATTTTATTCATGTTGGAAACATGATGTTTATTTAAGAATTTTGATCCGGGAAATTTTGATGTCCTCTACCGTGGGACCTTAAACCGAAGTCCCGTTTGCTTCCCCAGACAGAAGCAAGCGACGCTATGAAATTATTTCAAGGAAGGGCAGAGAAGTTCTCCCCGAAACCCTGTTAAATATTTATCACTCAATCAACATCATGAAAAGGAGATTATCTGGCCATTATCACATTGAGCTTTCTGGTAGATTGCTGTGTGGAAATCGACGGCCACGTTTCCTGCATTACAAAACTGATTACAGCTCAGGAGGACTTCAATGGCCAGAAAGCGCGTTCTGAGGACGTTCTGAGGTGTTGAATAGCGATCCATAATTGCGATTCTTCCTTTTTTTATTAATATTTCCCTCCCTTCTCTATAATTAATTTCCAACTTTCTGTCTATCTACTTATTGATCTATCATTTTGAACAAAGACTTATTCCCTAGATTGCACTTGGTTTTAGACCCCTCTGTATAATCCAGTAGGAGAGCGACACATTGATACAGAGTTGGAGACAACGGGTATGTCTGAAGTTAAACAAGTTGCTAAACATCAAATTATGAGCAATTACACATTCAAGTGTGAACAATGTTTTTGCTTCTCTCTCACACTTGATATGTTTCACTCATCTCTCTAGTTTTCCATATCTCTTTCCGACTAACCATCTCCCAACCTGTCATCTATCTGTTTATATCTGCATGTACTTAATAATATTCCTCTCGTGCACACATACACACACACACACCAGAAGATCTGTGGCATTGCACAGGGAGGATCGGGAGCAAATAAAGCTTTCACGTGTAGAAATCAAAGGATAATTAGAGCAAGGGTATTATTCAGTTCACATTACAAAGTCATTTTCTCAGTCCTTATTTCCCCGATGGCATTATAAATTCCTAACTGCACATTTGGAATGTAAATTGCGAACATTCGCTTATTAGGTAGTGATTACAAACAGAAACTAACAAAAATGTTTTTTCGGCATGCCCATCCTCTCTGACAATGCTGTAGATCTCAATCTATACTTCAACCAACTGCACTTCTCTCCTCCCAAAACTGCAGTAGGTTTAACCATTTAGCTACAATGCTGTTCATGTAAAATCAACGTATTTTCTAAATCTTACGTCTGATCCATGATATTAAAATGGAGAATTTAGATACTTACTCACCTTGTGAGATTGTACTGCAAAGCAATTAACTGGAATTCGAAGGAACAGAGGAGAGCATTTATATGATTACTGACAATACTACCCGAGAGGGTGCATTAGACCTTGAACAGAACATGGCATTTGAATAGAAAGCAGTTTAATTTTGCTTGCCAGTAAAATAATGACAATTTTTGTGCACGCAAAAACCATGTGAGGACCGGCTTTAGACGCGTAGGGATAGTCAACGGTAATAATGTGGAAATGGGAACGTTCTGAACAGATACACACAAATAAAGAAAATTGTTGTCCAGGTCAATATTTCATTGAAAGCTAGCGGGTGATCAAAACACTAATGGGATGGCGTTTTTCTGGTCCAAACATATTGAGTAAGCAGCAATTTTTTTAAAAAAGACCATCGTTCAAATCTCATTTGGAATGCAATGTTCAGATCATAGGAACTGCAGATGTACTACGTTTGGTGTGCTAGGAGTCAAGCAATGATTCACAAGTATCGTCACATTTTTTTCTGAAAATTGTATAAGTATTGTGGGGTATTTAAAATCCGATAACAAATAATTCACTTTAAGATCGAGAAGACACACGACAAGTGAGATTTCCTGTACTTGGGGTTCTGAATGTTGATTGTGGGGGGTAATCACCCAAACCCAGAAAGCTCCTTATCTTTCACGATAGTTATCCATAGTATTGTTGTTGTTGTATACCCCTGACTTTTCAGTTGAACTGTACATCATCTTTCTCATTGCGGTACTCACTGGGATTTAATCCTACGCCTTTTTTCACTGCAGGTGAATTAGCTGCTGCTGACCAGAGGGCACTTCAGCTTCATATTCAAAGCTTGTTGGTGAAGTTCTCTTGGGGACGGATTGTGTCACTCTATCAGCGTTAGCAGCTGCTCCATTGCAGCACTTCACCTTTTGGTTGCTGCATCTTCTCAGCCAATCCATGGCACCTCTGCTTAATTTACTTCTATTAGCTCATAAATTAACGCTTTTTTTCTTAAGCAGCAGCGCTGAATAGAATTGAGCATCATTACAACAACCCATTATGTTCAGCAAATCCCACAGAATCAATTAAAATAAATTGAGAAGAAAGCATTGAATGCTGCTATGTGTTGTACTACTTTTGAAATAGTAGGTTTGTTTCCTGTCTCAGTCATTTGTTAAATATTTCATGACAATTTGAATTGGAAAATTGACAAGAGAAACGCCCTTACCACGTCCGTGAGCTCGCAGACAACCCACCATGCTTGTCGAACCCGCCCTTGTCCAAGGGTGAGTTAAGGCTCGCCGGCTGTTACAGAAGGTCAAGGCATTCCCTATAGGAAATGAAAACACACATGTGAATAATCCTAAAAATGCATTGTGGAAACAAGATCTGCAGCTATATTAAGCATTCATCTGGTCACCACTTATACTGATAATCCCATTTTGTTAAGGAAAGACTTTGTCTACTGGCGTTTGTTCCAGAATTGTTAATAGACCATATCTGAATGTGGAAATGATTTAATTAGTGCTGCGTAACTGAGCAAATTTTCAAAACGTTTTGTGCATATCTCACATACAGCCCCCAGAGGAGCACAACATTGCATCTTCGCTTACCAGCGTCATGCGAGTAACATAGACATTGATTTCTGGCACAGTCGCACGGGCTTACATCCTTGTAGACACCCATTGGAAACGAAAGGCATACCTGACTGCTTGTTAGCTACACAGATTCCTGAAACATATGTTTAAAAACAAAACCCGTGTTTCGACACATGCTTGTGAATTTCTCTGGAGGCTTGTTGCTCTGAGATCCCTGATGCCTCCAGATCAATTCCTCTGAAGGTCTATTTCTGGCCAAATTTTTAACACGTTTGAAGAAATTCCGTTAAGGACACAAGAAGGGAGAACCTATATCACAGAATCACAAAATCATAATGGCACAGAAGGAGGCCATTCGGCCCATCGTGTCTGCACCGGCTTCCCAAATGTGCATAATGACCTAGTGTCATTGTCCTGCCGTTTCCCTGTACACCTGAGCATTGTTAATATTCAAATAAACATCCAATGTCCTTTTGAACCTCCATTGAACCTGCCTCCTCCATACCTCCAGGCAGCGCCTTTCAAACCCGAACCACGGTTTTGTGAAAGTGTTTCCTCTCACATCGCATTTTCTTCATTTGCAAATCATTTTAAGTCTGTGTCATCTCGTTCTTTATCCTTTAACGACCGGCAATAGCTTCTTCTTATCTAATCTATTCAGGTTCCTCGTGATTTTGAACATCTCTACCAACTCCCCTCTTATCCTTCACCTCTCCAAGGAGAACAGTCCCAACCTCTTCAATCTATCCACATAGCTGAAGATTCTCATCCTTGGAACCATTCTTGTAAACATCTTCTGCACTCTCTCCAATGTGTTTACATCCTTCCTATAATGTTGCGCCCAGAACTGTACACAATACTCCAGCTGAGGCCTAGCGAGTGTTTTATATAAAATCAGCTAACCTCCATGCTCTTTTACATTATGCCCCTATTAACAATGCCCAGTATACGATCTGCTTTATTAACTGCTCTCTCCACCTGTCCTGCCACATTCAATTATCTATACACATATACACCCCAGGTCTTTCTGCTCCTGCTCCCTCTTTAAAATTTAATCCCTTATTTTAGACTGCCTGTAAAGGTTCATCCTATAAAATACAACATTTCACACTTCTCCGCATTGAACTTCATCACCTCCCTCCCCAGTCCATCAACTTGGCTATGTCTTCTTGAAGTTCTTCACTGTCCTCCTCGCTGTTTACAACACTCCAAAGCTGAGTATCATCCGCAAGCGTTCAAATTCTCCCCTGCAAATCAAGATCTAGATCATTAACATATATCAGGACAAGCAAGGGTCCCAATGCCGACCCCTGGAGAGCTTCACTGCAAACCTCCCTCCAGTCGGCAAAATATCCATTGACCATTAGTCTCTGCCTCCTATTTTTTTCAGATAATTTTGCATCGACGTTGTTACTGTCCCTACTATTCCATGAGCACTAACTTTTCTCACAAGTCTGTTGATAGGCATTGTATCAAATGCCTTTTGACTGTGCATGTACACCACTTCAGCAGCATTGCCCTCATTGACCTTTTCTGTTGCCTCTTCAAATAACTCCAGCAAGTTCGTTAAACACGATTTCCCCCTGCAAAATTCATGCGGGCTCTTGCTTATCAACCATTATTTTTGCATGTGACTGCTAATTATATCCATAATAATTTTTTTTTCTAGAATCTTGCCCACGCTGAAGTTAAGCTGACTGGTCTGTAATTACTGGGCTTATTCTTACAAACTTTTTTGAACAAGGGCGTAATGCTTGCAATTCTCCAGCCCTTTCCATAAAACATCGTTGCCCAAATCCAGAAGGTGAATTCTCTCCATTATACAATTTCAGATACAAACACTGATATTTGATGTTCTCAACAATTAAGTCTTAAATTGAGTGACAATTATCATATATACGGATGGGTTTTTTTTGCATTCATTTAGGCCATGGCTGATGTGTACCTTAGCTTACTTGTTCCGCATTGGCACAAGATCCTTTATTGACTTTATCTGTAATGGCAATATTTGCAGTGATCTGTCTAAATGAAATGTTAGAAACATTGGGAACTTATGCCCATTGCTAGTCATGTGGAGATTGCATGTTCTCAACAATATATTTAATATTCGTCTTTGTTTTAAGTGTTGCTACAGTGTTATTAGTTAGTCACTATTTTATACTCTGTACACGTAAAGGTTTGGAATATAATAAAATAAGCTGTGTGATGCTGAAATTCACCGTTGTTTTCTTTTAAACTGAGTGTCCCGCCTTTATTTCTAACGTTTGTTTGCTTATACACTTTGTTCAAGTTTCCTTTTGCTCCAATTATTAGGTCAATGAAACTCACCCGTAAATATTATTAATTATAAAACATCAATAATAGAAATAACGAGAGGTGCAATTCAATTGACCAATGAGCTTTTTAACCCCCATTTATCATTGCAGCTAATTAATTGACTAGAGCAACATTGGCTTGGGTGGATGAAGAGAATTTGGGAAATAATCCGGACCATTTATTAGGTCTAATTAGTCAGCAGCATATCAGATATTTAAACACGGTGCACATATATTCTTAGGTATTGAGTATTCACTCTGAGCAGCTGTGTTCTGATAATTATTTTGTTGAATTAACAATCATCAATTCACTGAAGTGACGCTTATGATTCAACATAGTTAGATTTATTAACTGCATTCTGTGGGAACACGGCTTGAGACGAATAGGCTGTTATGCAACAAGGAACGAGAGCTAAGTCCCAGACTTGGAGATGCTGGGAATTATTGATTTATTCATGGCAAGTTGGTGCCTCTGGTTACGCCAGTTATCATTGACCATGCCTAATTGCACTTGAAAGGTGGTGATACGCCGCCTTAATGAAATGCTGTTGCTCACGTAGTATATGTGTAAAAACATTTATGTCAGGAAGGCATTTAGAGGGCTTTGGGCCAGCAGCATTGATGGAACGGCGACATATTTCCAAGTCAGGGTGGCGTATGGTTTGGAGAGGAACTTGCAGTCAGTGGTGTTCCCATTCATCAACAGCCTTTGTCCTTCAAGGTGGCAGAGGTCACGGGTTTGGATCGTGCTGTCGATGGAGGCTTGGTGAGTTGCTGAAGTTCATTTTGTGCGGTACATACTTTTGTCACTACCTGTCACTGATGGAGGGAGTAAATGTTTAAGGCAGTGGATAAGGTGCCATTGAAGGGGGCACCATTTCCTGGATGTCGCCGCGTTCCTGAGTGCTGTTGGAGCTGCATTCATCTGGGCAAGTGGAAAATATTCCATCACACTCCTGACTTGTGCCTTGTAGATCGTGGAGAGCTCTTGTGGGGTAATGAGGTTAGTTTCTCACTGCAGAGTTCCTAGGCTACGAACTACTCTTTTCGCCAAATTATTCATCTGGATGGTACAGTTCAGTTCCTCTCCAATAGTAATCTCCACAATGTTGATATTGGGGGGATTCGGTCATAGCCATGTCATTGATTGTCAGACGGAAATGGTTAGATTCTTTCATGTTGACGGTGACCATTGCCTAATAATGGTATCGAACGAATGTTAGTTTCAACTTATCAGCCCAAGTCTAGATGTTGTCCTGTTCTTGCTGCCCAAAGTCAGGAGCTGCTTCAGTATCTGTGGTGCGGATATTCATGTTGAACCTTGTACAATCATCAGCGAGCATCTCCACTTCTGACCATATGATGGAAGGAAGGTCATTGATGAAGCAGCGGAAGATGTTTGGTCAGAGACCACTACCCCGAGGAACTCCTGCAGGAATATCCTGGGACGAAGATGATTGACCTTCAAAAATCAGAATGATCTTCTTTTGTGCTAAGATGACTCTCACCAGTTTCCAATTGACTCCAGTTCTGTTTCAGGGCTCCTTGATGCCACACTCTGTCAAATGATGCCTTGATGCCATCAGCAGTCACTCTAACCTCACCTCTTGAGTTCAATTCTGGTTCATATTTGGATCAAGAATGTAATGAGATTCAGAGCTGAGTGGCGATGATGCAACCCAAACTGAGCGTCAGTGAGCACCTCTTTATGATATTGTTAAAAACACCTCCCATCACTTTGTTGATAATCAAGAGTAAACTGATGGCGGTGCAATTGGCGGTGTTGGAATTGTCCCTTCTTTTTGTGCACACAATAAAACTGGGCAACGTTCTACTTTGCAGGGTGTATGCCAGTGTTGCAAATACACTGGAACAGCATTGCTAGGGGTACAGCTAATTCCGGAGGACAAGACTTCAGCACGATTGCTGGAATGTTGTCAGGGCCCCAAACATTTGCAATTTCGAGCGCCTTCAGCAGTTTCTTCATGAAGTGGGGTGCATCGAATTGGGTGAAGACTGGCTCTTCTGATGCTGCCGACCTCAAGAGCAGGGTGAGGTCAACCATCCAATTGGCATTTCTGGCTGAAGGTTATTGCAAATGATTCGGCTTTGTCTTTTGCACTGATATTCTGGGCTCGCCCATTATTGGTGATGAGGATATTTATGGATTCTCATCGTCTTGTTAGTTGTTAACTTGTCCAAACCCTTTTGTGACTGGATGTGGCAGGACTGCAGACCTTCAGTATGATACATTGGTTGCGGGATCACCTAGCTCTCTCTCTGGCATGCTGTTTCTGCTCTTTCGCAATCAAGTATCTTCTGTTCTCACTTTGCCATGTTGACACTTCAATTTTTGACCTGCCTGATTCTGCCAAAGCCATGCCCTCCTCCAATCTTCTTTCAACCAGAGTGGATCCACTGATTTGATGGTAGTGGTGCAGTGGGCAATTTCCCGGGTCTCGAGGTTATAGATTGCGGTTGAATAGAATTCCACTGCCGCTGATGGTCCGCATTGCCTCATGAATGCCCAGTTTAATGTTGCAAGATGTGTTGGAAATCATTCCCAAAAGCTCTTTTATTTCAAGGGTTGAAACCACATGCACCAATCTCTGCAAGTCCGTTGACAGGTCCTGTCTTTCGAGCTGCTCATATCTTCAGTGTGATGATTAATTGAGCATATACATCACAATCTCTCCGATGGTGTATAGTAGTTTTCCACAACAAGCAGCAGCCAGAGTCCCAGACTTTGTGTAGCATCAGGGAGGGGGATCGCTGTCCGGACATTGTGTTCCACCAGGCACTCCCACCCCATTAGGTCAGGTAGAAAGTTAGAGGCTTTCAATTACCAGAGACAGCGGGTTATGACTGTGAGATAGGCAGGGATCAGGATTCTGTGGATACTGATGGTGGGTACTGAGCCCTTGAATTTGCCCAAGAGACCGAGGTGCTTGCGACATATTGAATGAGCAGAAAGACTGCAGTTTGTAGAACAAACTGAGGATGGCACCAGGGTGCAGGATAGCATTCAATGGGTGTGGGGGTGGCAAGGGGCAGCGGAGTGGGGTAGTGGAAAGTAATGTCGTAGTGCCAGAGCAAAGTACAGTTAGGGTGTGGACGCTGTTACTTGCAGCTGCGGCTTGAAGAACCGAATGTTGTGCTTAGTATTTGAGGGAGTAACATGTGCTGTCGATGTAGGGGAACTGGTGAATATACTAGTGAATTTAGATTTGCAGAAGGCATTTGATAAAGTGCCAGATCAGGTGTTATTGCGTAAAATAAATGCTCTCATGCTATAAGGGAAAACATATTCGCATGGGTAGAAGATTGGCTGGCTAACGGGAAGCAGAGAGGAGGCATAAATCGGCCTTTTCAGCTTGGCAGGATGTAACGAGTGTTGTGCCACAGGGGTCAGCGCTGGGAGTTCAATTGTATACAATTTATATTAATGATTTCGATGAAGCGATGGGTGGGAGTGTTGGCAAATTTGCTGATGCTGCAAAGATAGGTCAGAAACTCAGTTATGAAGAGGAAATAAGGAGGCTACAGAAATACAAATAGGTTAAGTGAGTGGGAAAAAATCTGGCAAATGTGGAAAAATGTGTAATTGTCCATTTTGTCATGAATTATAAAAGAGAAGCACATTATCTAAATGTTGAGAGACTGGAGAAATTTGTGGTGCAGTTTGATCTGGGTACTTCAGTGCATGAATCACAAAAAGCTAGTATGCATCACATCAACTAATTAGGAGAACTAATAGAATTCTATCATTAATTGTAAGGGAATTGATCACATAAGTGGGGGGGGAGGGGGGGAGTTATGCTTCAGCTACACAGGACACTAGTGACACCACACCAGGACTGTTGTACACAGTGTTCATCACGTTTTTTTGAGGAAGGATGTAAATGTGTTGGAAGCATTCAAAGATGGCTTACCAGGGTAATACATGGAATGGGCGGGTTGTCTAATGAGGATATGTTGGAAAGGCTAGGCTTGTAACCGCTGAAGTTTAGAAGAGTAAGAGGTGACTTGGCTGAAACATAGAAGGTACTGAGGAGTCTTGTCAGGGTGGATGTGGAGGGGATGTTTCTTCTTGTAGCAGAATCTATAACTCAAGGTAACTGTTAAGAAATAAGGAGTCGCCCATTTCAAACGGAGATAAAGCAATCATTAATTTCTCCCAGAGGGTCATGCGTCTTTGGTACTCTCTTCTGGAAATGGCGTTAAAAGCAGAGTATTTGAATATTTTAAAGGATAAGGTGGATAGATTCTTGGTAAGCATGGGGGCGTTAGGCAATCTTGGGTAGGCAGGATGCAGTTTTGAGGTTACTATCAGATAAGTCATGGTCTTTTTGATTGGCAGAGCAATTTCGAGAGGCCGAATAACCTTCTCCCGCTCCTTGTTCTCATGTTCGTATAACTACTCGTTTCCAGGGTGAGGGACACCGCCTCATGGCTTCAGGCAAAGGTGAAGTGATGGGAATGGGTGGTGTGGAAAGGGGGAGATCCAGTTACTGTGGTAGAATTAGGAATCAATTTCTTCTAAGAGAGCATTTCGAATCGAAATTAAAATGCGGAACATCAAAGCCAATCTGACCGACATGATATTAGCATAGGTTCAAACAGAATAGAGGATTCATCTCCTGGCTCAAAGAGTGGTGTGTGAATAAGGGGTCTCAATTCATGGGGTAGCGGAACAAGCACCCATAGGTGTCAGCTGTGGCTCAGTCCATAGCACCCTCGCCTTTGAATCAGAGGGTTGTGGGTTCATGTCCCACTCCTGGAAAACCAAGAACTGTGATTGTACTCGAAAGAAGTTAAAGACAGGATTGTTCAATTGGCACAGGCTGTGCTGACACAGGGCTGGGGGCAGTGTCATGGTGAACTGTATAACTAGGGTTTCTGGTAGATCGTCAAATGTCGGGTGGGAGCAGGGTCTGTGTGAAGGGAGCTATAGAAATATGAAGATAAAAATCAAGGCAATGGAACAAACTAAAAACCAGCAGAGCGGATCAGGAAGTTGCGAAGAGTTGAACAGTAATCCTACATCAGAAAGTGAAAAAATAACATTCAGTCAATAGTAGCCAACATGAAATTAAATTATCCTTATCAGAATGCAAAAAAACACCCACAATACGATAAGTCGATGAACTATTGCCACAAATCGAGTTAAATGATTAACAGCTATCCTTCAATTCAGAAACATAGCTGCACGGTGAACAACGTTGTGGATAAATATTCCAGGCTACGCAATATTCCGAAAATGCAGACTGAATTACCAAGGGGGACTGATAGTAAATGATGACATAAAAACCTTAGTGAGTAAGGGCCAGAAGATCATGCAGTGGAATCTGGTTAGGTGAATATTTTGGACAAAGAGAGTCAGTAAACGCTGGTGGGAGTAACTTATACATCCAGTAGGAGATGCTAACAGTTGCACAGAGCATTAAACAAGAAATTATTGGAACGTGTCACAATAGGCAATTTAATAAAACTGAGGAACCTTAATCCTCATAAAATAGGGCATAACAAAGTGACAAGGGTCGTCAAGAAGATGAGTATTTCTTGAAACAATGTTTTGCGTAAAATGAGACAAAGTTAACTAGTAATCTCATTGTTCAAGATCCGCTGTGAGCTCGTGATCGTATTGCACTTAACTTCCACGTTAAGCATGACAGCGACATATTCTACCAAAAATTAACATTCAATTTAAACAAAACCAATTGTTTAGGAATGAGGAGAGGGCTGAGTAAGTGTGGTTGGGGAAATAGAATTACAGCTATGGTAATAAATAAACAGTGGGAACCATTTCACGGAACAATTCAGATTTTTCGGCAAAATTTATTCTATTGAAAAACCAAAAACTCAGCATGAAAACTCACATCCGAGTATTACTAAGGAAGTTGAGATAGTATCAGATTAAAAAGAAAAACTTATAATGTTGCAAAGAGTAGGAGCAAGGCTGAGGATTGGGATTGTATTACAAAGCATGAAAGGGTCAGCCAAAAGCTGCTAAAAAAGGGGGAAAGCATTCAATTTCAGAGAAAACTAGACAGGAGCATCAAAACATATTGTAAAAACTTTCACAAGTTAAAAAAAATGAAAGTAGCTGAAGGAAACACTTACTAATGTCAGGGGAAATTGTTATGGGGAATGATGAAATAGCAGAGATATTGAAATGATAGGTTGTGTGCAGCTTCACGATGGAAATCACAAGATGCTCACCAGAAATATTTGTTAACATAAGTGCTTATAAGAGTGAATAAATTAAGGTAATTTATATCAACAGAAAAATTATTGAAGAAAAAAAAAACGGAAGTCCGACAAGCTCCCAGCGCCTGTTGACTTATAACCTGGGCGCCTAAAAGAGACAGTGGATGCCCTGGCATTTAATTTTCATTCACGGGATGTGGGTTTTGCTGGCTGGGGGAGCATTTATTGCCCATTCCTAAATCCCCTTAAACTGGTGAGCGGCTTTCTGGAACCTCTGTAGTCCATGTCGTGTAGGTGCACCCACAGCTTATGTGCTTGGAAGGTGCTGTCGAAGGAGCCTTGTTGCATTCCTGCAGTGCATTTAGTAGATGGTGCACACTGCTGCTACTGTGCTGTAGGGGGCAAACGTTCATGGATGTGATGCCAATCAAGTGGGCGGCTTTGCCTGGATGGCCTCCAGCTTCTTGAGTCCTGTGGGAGCTGCACTCATGCAGGCAAGTGGAGACTATCCAATCAAATTCCTGATTTATGCTTTGTAGATTGGTGGAATGACTTTGGGGAGTCAGGAGTTGAGTTTTTCGTCCCAGGATTCCTAGCCTGCGGCCTGATCTTGTAGTAAAAGTATTTATATGCCTATTCCAGTTCAATTTCTGGTCAATGTTAACGCCCAGGATGTTGATCCCTGGGGGATTCTGCGATGGTAATACCATTACACTTCAAGAGGCGGCGGCTAGATTCTCCCTTGTTGCAGATGGACATAGCCTGTCATTTGACTGGCGCGGTTGTTACTCGCTACTTGTCATTCCAAGCCAAGCTATTGTCCAGGTCTTGCTGCATTTGGACACGAACTGCTTCAGCATCAGAGGAGTTGCGGATAGTGTATTTACATTGTGGAATCATCAGCAAACACCCCCACCTCTGACCTTATGATGAAAGAAAGGTCATTGATGAAGCAGCTGAAGATGGTTGGGCCGAGGACACCAACCTGAGGAACCCAGTGTTGTAGATGAACTGGAACAGCTTTGCTAGTGGCGTGGCAAGTTTTGGATTACGAGTCTTCAGTACAATTGACTGGATATTGTCAGGGACCATCGCCTTTGTGCAATCCAGAGCCTTCAGCCTTTTCTTAAGATCACGTGGGAGTGAATCGAATTGGCTGAATACTGACATCTGTAATTCTGGGGACGTCCGGACGAGGCCAAGATGGCTCATCCACTGAGCACCTCTGGCTGAAGATTGTAGCAAATGCTTCAGCCTTATCTATTGCACTGATGTGCTGGGCTCCTCCATCATTGAGGATGGGAATGTTTGTGCGTCCTCCTCCTGCAGTGTATTATTTAATTGTCCACCACGATTCACGACTGGATGTGGCAGGACTGCAGTACTTAGATCTGATCCATTGGTTGCAGCATCGCTTAGCTCAGCCTATCACTTGCTGATTATGCTATTTGGCACGCAAAGAGTCATGTGTTATAGCTCCACCAGGTTGATACCTCTTTTTTAGGTGTACCTGGTTCTGCTACTGACATGCACTCCTGAATTCTTCATTGAACCAGGGTTGATCTCCTGGCTTGATGGTAATGATAGAGTGGTTGATATAGGCTCGTGGACTCATAGAAGTCGACAGCACAGAAGGAGGCCATTTGGCCCATCGTATCTGCACCAGTCGGCAAAGATCTGACAACACTAATCCCATTTTCCAGCGCTTGGCCCATGGCCCCAGAGACCATGGCAACTCAAGTGAATATTTAAATACTTCTTAAATGTTATGCGATTTTCTGACTCAATCACCGCTTCCGGCTGTGAATTCTAGACTCCCACCACCCGCTTGGTGAAATAATTTCTCCTTAGCGCTCGTCTCAGCCTTCTACCTCTTACATTAAATCTATGCCCCCTGGTTTTTGACCCCTCTACTGATGGAAAAAGTGCCATCCTATCCACCCTATCTATGCCCCTCATTCTTATGTTCATCTATCAGGTCCCCTCTCAACCTTTGCTGCTCCGAGGAAAACAAACCCAGCCTATGCGATCTTTCCTCAAAGATCAGACCCTCCAGCCCAGTGGATCCTCTCTAGTGCAATAACATCTTTCCTATGCACGCAGTATTCCAGTTGTGGTCTAACCAGCGTCTTGTATAATTCCAGAATAAAGTCCCTGCTCTCGTATTCTATGCTTCGTCTAATGAAATCAGTATCCTATATGCCTTTATTATGCTGGGCCATGAGGTTACATATTGCACTCGAGTACAATTCTGCTGCTGCTAATGGGCCACAGCACCACATGGATACCCAGTCTTGACTTGCTAGATCAGTTCGAAATCTACCCCATTTAGGTAGTGCCACAAAACACGATGGGGGGTATTAGGGGAGAATATAGGGGGACATTAAGAACTTATTGAAAGGGAATGGACTACTTTAAATATCCAAGCAGCCAGTGCCTGCAAGTATAGTTAAAGGCCAGGCTGGACAGAGAGGAATCTGAACCTTGCACAATCTCAAAGCCTGTGACCATCAGCAAGGCCAGGCCGAACAGAGAGGAACGCAAATGTGATAGATTGGGTGTTGGAGGAGGATGACCGGAGCCTTAGGTTGAAAAACAACCAAGATTGGGTCTGTTTATAGCAGATAGGGAAAGAACAGATGGTCCTAGTAGAGATGGGAGGGAAGGTCTCCGCCGGGGGTGAAAGTAGGGACAGATGATGCCTGTACTTTGGTACCTTTGTTACTAGAGAGATATCTGTTTAATGTAAACCTATATGTTGACGGGATCGGGATGTGGAAAATTTTCTTGTACGTGATCAATAATGTATAAACATGGTGAAAACTGGTAGTTTAGCAGGGTGCTATCTCAAACTGCATTGGGATGGTTCTCTCCTTTCAATTGCTCGAACAAAGGATCGTGACCTGTACCTGAGACTCCTGTTTGTCAGAGTGACCACAACAGTTTGGCATAGTCGGCAGGATACTTGGATTGGATCCTCGGGGCAGCTCTGCAAAGTGGGTGAGTATATTTATTTACCACCCGTAGTTAGTGCAGTGAGCCTACCCGAGAACAGTCTGGTCAAGTATCAAAGAATCGGGAGGAGGACTCAGGACAGGAGATAGGAGGCGCCAGGGTAGGAGGCGGAGCCGCGCAGGCGGGATAGCGGTGCCAAAGCCGCGCAGGAAGGCCAGACCACTACCAAACAGAGGAGGCAGAGCCATGCTGGAGGGTGACTGCTTGAAACATAACCATTACCGAAGCCGCGCAGGGAGGCCAGGGTCCAGTTAAGCAGAGGCGGAGCCGTGCTGGCGGGTTACGGTTTTAAATCAACCTGAGGTGAAGCCGCGCAGGGAGGCCAGACCCAAGTGAAATAAGTGAAACCGCACATACCGCAAGTAAGGAAGTTATTAGGGCCGTGCAGAGATAGATGGGAATAAGAACATTTTGCCGACAGGGAAACAGAACAGTGCTATGGAACTCAACCAGGGAACCGCGGACTCCAGTACGAGGCTCATAGCGGAACAGCAGTCCAAACTAATCACAAAAATGCAGAAGGAAGGGTGAAATCCACAGGAAACCCCCGGAGTACAAAAACAGTGGTGTATAGAGCAGAAAAAGGATAAGGAAAAGAAAGTGGTGTAGGTTATTATTATCTTGTACCTGTAGTTGTGTAGGCGGATTAATACTAAGTTCCAGTCGATTAGAGAGAGACAGACAAGGTCAGATTCAGGACAGATCAGAGCAGTGGCTGCAGCTTGTAGTGACCCTGATAAAGAGGAAGAGAGCTCCAAAGGAGAAACCTATGATGAGGTTGGGACAAAACCGCCCTCATACAAACCAATCGCCGCAGTGTGCCCATTGAATCCCATGGCCCCTATGGCACTAACTGTTAGGAAAAGTAGGCAGGAAAAGCAAATTAAAAACCGAAGGGAGAAAGGGGGCTGAGGAATCGGGGGAGGATGAGGACTTCGAGAGGGTCACGGAGAAAGTTAAGCACTTACCATTCAGCCCGGGGGAGAAGCAGGTTTTGCTAAAAGAACTGCTGAGACTTAAAACTCGGCATAACTACCCAGGGTTTTGAACCAAACTGGGGGAAATGCAAGATTTCCATGCAATGCAACCCCTTGATATCCAGATACTGGTGAAGGCGAAGTGCCAGGGGATATTTGGGGAAGATTACCCACACGGTTTCGAAGTGGAGACTGGGCGAAACCTGGTGACATCCCAGATCTGGAGAAGGAGACAGCCCTGCACAGGGACTTTGAGGAGGCAGTTAAGGAAGCCTTGGGGGAGGGAGAGACGAATTGGGGGCGTATAATGTCCGGTGCGGGATGACGAGATTTTCCTGAAAATGTGGAAGGATGATTGGGGCCCGCTATTGAATTTTCTGTAACTTAAAAATGAATTGATCTAAGTTACAAGAGCTGCTTGTGCTGGAGAGAGAGAGAGAGAGAAGTGGGATACCACTAGGGAGTTAAAAAGCACTGACAGGCAGTAGCAGGGAAAATGTGAGCTTTCGTCAGTTTGATTGTCCTTAAAGGTGGTGCCTTCGAGATTGCTTTATTTCCCCCATTGCTATCTGAAGTTTCATTTAGAATGAGAGTTTTAAGTCGTTACGTTTTGGATACAGGAATATAAATACATACTTCTAAATGTATGTTTGTTTGTGTGCAAAGAAGCATTTGTATAGAACCATATAAAAGGTTCAGCACAGAAGGAGCCCATTCTGCCCATCTTGTCCATGCCAGCCCGAGGACACCCAGGCACCCTTTCTAATCCCACCTTCCTGCACCCTGCGGCTTACAGCACTTAAGGTGCAGATGAAGGTACTTTTTGAAAGAATTTATAGTTTCCGCCTCTACCACCAACTTGGGCAGCGAATTCCAGACACCCACTATCCTCTACGTAAAAAGGTTCTTCCTCATGTCCCCCCTACACCTTGTGCCATTATCTTGAATCTATGTCCCCTGGTTCTAGAATTCTCCACCAAGGGAAACAATTTTATCCTGTACAATCTATCTATTCCCCTCATAATTTTGTACACCTCAATCAAGTCACCTCCCAGCCTTCTTTGTTCCAAGGAAAATAACCCCAACCTATCCAATCTCTCCTCGGAGCTACACTTTTCTAACCCTGGCAACATTCTTGTAAACCTCCTCTGCACTCTCTCCAAAGCTATTACGTCCTTCCTGTAATATGGTGACCAGAACTGCACACAATACTACAGTTGTGGCCTCACCAGTGTTTTATACAATTCCAACATTATATCCTTACTTTTATATTCTATACCTCTGCCAATGAAGGAGAGCATTCCATATGCCTTCTTTACAACCTTGTCTACTTGAAGTCCTGCCTTCAGGGACCTGCGTACTTGTACGCCAAGATCTCTCACTTCATCTACCCCTCTTAGTATATTCCCATTTATTTTGTAATCCCTGTAACTGTTTGACCTCCCTAAATGTATGACCTCACACTTTTCTATGTAAAAATCCATCTGCCACTTTACCGCCCACTCCACCAAACCATGTTTATTGTTTTGGAGATTATGGCTATCTTCTGCACTATACACTACTCGGCCAATCTTTGTGCCATCTGAAAATTTCCCAATCGTGCCCGCCACGTTCACGTCCAGTTCGTTAATATATAACACAAACAGCAAGGGTCCCAACCTCTAGCCCTGTGAAACACCACTGGAGACAA
Source organism: Cetorhinus maximus (assembly GCF_964194155.1). Taxonomy (NCBI): domain Eukaryota; kingdom Metazoa; phylum Chordata; class Chondrichthyes; order Lamniformes; family Cetorhinidae; genus Cetorhinus; species Cetorhinus maximus. The sequence goes on along the minus strand of NC_135901.1, from coordinate 40,920,692 downwards.
CTTTCCATTTGCAAGGGCATCCATCGACCATTACCCTTTGTTTCCTGTTACAAAGCCAACCTTTTATCCAGTTTTCCACATTACCCTGAATCCCATGGGCTTTTACTTTCCTGACCAATATGCCATATGGGACCTTGTCAAATACCTTGCTAAAATCCATGTACACAACGTCCACTGCACTACATTCATCAACCTTTCTTGTCACTTCCTCAAAGAATTCAATCAAATTTGTGAGGCAAGACCTTCCTTTGACAAATCCATGCTGACCATCCCTGACTAGACCATGCCTTTCCACATGACGGTTAATCCTGTCTCTCAGGATTGATTCTACTAATTTACTCACCACCGATGTAACACTAACTGGCCTATAATTGTTTGGTATTTCCTTTGATCCCTTTTCAAACAATAGACCTACGTTTGCATTTCTCCAGTCCTCCTGAACCTCCCCTGTATCTAGTGAAGATTGGAAAATCATCCTCCGAGCATCTGCAATCTCCTCCCTGACTTCCTTCAGCAGCCTCGGAAACAATCCATCTGGCCCTGGCGACTTATAAACTTTCAAGGATTTCAGCCCTTCGAGTACTTCCTCTCTCTTTATGTCTATCCCGTCCAATATCTCGCAGTGTTCCTCCTGGACTACTAGATCTACGTCCTCCCTTTCCTTTGTAAACACGGAGACGAAATATTCATTCAAAACCCTTCCCACAGCCTCTGCATCTGCACACAGGTTTCCATCTTCAACTCTGATAGGTCCCACTTTTATCTTACCTAATAACGTATTGGTAAAACATCTTTGGCTTATCTTTAACTTTACTTGCTAATCTTTTTTCATGCCCTCTCTTTGATTTCCTTATTTCCTTTTTTACTTCGTCCCTGCACTTCCTATGTTCGTATAGGTTATCTGCAGTGCTTAATTCTTTGTGCCTATCGTACACTTTCTTTTTCTGTTTGATCTTCCCCTGTATTCCTCTAGACAACCAGGGAGGACTAGATTTAACAATACCACTCTTATTTTTGTCGGAGACATGTCTACTTTGTACAATTATGATCTCGCTTTTTAGTGCTTCCCACTGGTTTTCCACTGTTTTATCCTCCAGCAGTGCTGTCCAGTTCACCTCAGCCAAGTCCCTTCTCATTTCTGCAACATTTGCCTTCCCCCAGTTCAGACGTTTACTCCTGCCTTATCTCTGTCCTTTTCCATGGTAATGCTAAATCTAACTGAATTGTGATCACTGGCCCCAATATTGTCGTCAACTGTCACATCACCCTCTTGCCCGTCTTCGTTTCCCAAGACAAGGTCTAGAATTGCATCTCCACTCGTTGGGTTTGTCACTGATTGGTTGAAAAAACTTTCCTGGACACACTGCCTGAATATTTCTCCCTCAGTGCCCCTTATATTGTTTGAATCCCTGTTGATATTAGGATAGTTGAAGTGTCCTACAATTATTGCCCTCTTGTTCTTACAAGCAGAAATTTGCCTACATGTTTGTTCTTCTCACATATGTGAGCGTTAATGTGTTTTCTTCCGTAAATTGTCATTTTTATGTGTAGTTCAGCACCTTAGGGTTGAAATCCCCATGTTAGATTAAAGGAAAAGTACACTGAAATATTCCAAAGTTTTGAGTATAAGGTTTGAGTTGAGATTTCTGGCAAAAAGGGTCGCAATTTGAAGGTATCATGAAGCTAGGAAGGGTTTTATGAACTAATCTTTGTACCCACCACCCCCTTGCAGACTAGCATCACCAGCTTCCAAGCTGATTGGGATTGATACAGACGAGTTGCATTAACTGATACGAGTTCGTATTCTAAAATTTTGATGGAAAAAAAAGTTACCTGAGGTTCAAGGAATTCTAGGAAAACCAAAAGGCATAAACACACGGTCTAAGTGGTTCCAATGGATAAAATGAGGTTTCTTTTGAAGAGATGAATTCAATATGAAAGGAAATCTGTATTCCAACAGCACTGTTATTTGAAGTTGGGACAAGGCTTGAGATGTAAAATGCAGTGTAATTTAACAGGTTACTTCGAATAACGAGGATGCTATCCAAATGTAAAGAATGTGTCGATAAACACACGGGAATTATAACTTGGATACAAATAAATACATATAAGACAGAGGTAGTTTTAATTTTGATCGCGTAAATTACATTTCTTACTAAGTTTAAAATGTTGAGGTTTGGTTCCTGATAATTTCTCAAAAGGGAATTTTCATTTTAAAAGGTTTGACTACAATTGGCACTAATTCAAATTCTGCAAGCTTTTGTATTTGTAAGTCTGTTCCCAACATATGAGGCTCAGCTCAAGACCTTTACAAACTTTGGCAGAAATCCAATTTTTGGCTGAGTTGATGAATCTGGGATAATTCTAAGAAACGGGCCAGACTCAATTTAGTGGGTTACTTTTGAGACAATAAAATGTTGTTTGAGAAGAATATGAAGAACATATAAATGTCTGATTTCTGTTTTTAAAACTGTTATACTTTATTTATTTTAAAGTCTCTCCAGGCAACATGAACAAGATAAGATGGTAGCTGTTGCATGTGTAAAATGGGATGAGGCAAGTAGGAGAATGAGTAAGGGAAAGAGGACACCATATACAAACTTTTTTAAGGGAACTGAATTTGATAATCTGGCCATCAACTGAGACATTGGAAACGCACAGGGGGAGATAAGCAAAGATCTAGAGACAGAGATCCACGGTGACATGGAATAGTTAATACGGCCTAAAGAGCAAGGAAACATTATAGACGATCAAAAAAAATAGAGAAACTGACATCAAGAGAACCTTAGGATGATCATGGTCAGGGGAAAAAAACGTAGAGGTAAAACTATGTGGAATCTGTAGTTCAGGAATTGAAATGTAAGGAGAAATAATACTTAACAACAATATACCACAAGGATACAAGTAAAGGGAAAGCTGTAAAAAGGCGAAATAGATATATTACTGATTGTATTAATGTGCCTGCGAACTACATAAAGTAAGAACACAGGATTAACACTATGATGACAGGCAGTTAAGCGGCTCCCAGAGAGAACAGTCAATGGAAGTGAAGATACTGAGCCATTGAAAGATAGGATAAGAAGGTGCATTGTAGAGTTGTGTAGGCAGTTTAAGGAATTGAGGTCCGACGTGGGACAGCAGCAGGAGACAGTAGATTGGAAGGAGTGGAGGGTGCCTATACAGATGGATTCAGATCTGGGAACTCATTTCACATGAAGAATTATTAAAGAAATGTATAAATTTAAATATAAACAGAAATTTCACATTCCCTACCAGCCACAGAGCTCGGAGATGGTGGAAAGGGTGAACTGAACTTTAAAAAAACCATCAATCACAAAAGCAATTCAAGAGACAGGGAACAGCCCAATATTCTATGCGCCTTAGGGCTACCACAAGCAGTACCGCCGGGTTCACCCCATTTGAAATAATGACAAGGAGAGCAATGCAGTTACCCGAGGGAATCATAGTAGGAGTGGGAGATGTAGGACCACAAAAATGGAAGGATGCAAGACTATGTGAGGGAAATAAGTAAGCAATTGCATAAGTTAAGGAAGGAAGTCAGAGACCGACAGGTGATTAAGGACATGGAAACAGGCAAATCCAAAGAGCAACAAGGGACCATGTGGGGAATAAGGTGATGGTCAAGGTGAGCCCGGAGCGAACAGGAATGGACCATACGAGGTAATTATGACAGGCGATACATGCGCACTTGTAGATATGAGAACGGGAAGTAAATGGAGGCATTACACAAAGTTAAAGAGACATGACAATTAACCACAGAGATAAAAACAAAAAGCTAAAAGCTACTGCGGATGCTGGAAATCCAAAACAAAAACAGAATTACCTGGAAAAACTCAGCAGGTCTGGCAGCATCGGCGGAGAAGAAATCAGTTAACGTTTCGAGTCTTCATGACCCTTCGGCAGAACTGAAGCATAGTTAGGAGAAAGGTGAAATATAAGCTGGTTTAAGGTGGGGAGGCGGGGGGAGAGAGAAGTTGAGGGTGTGGTGATTGTGGAGATAAGCAAGCAGTGATAGGAGCAGATAATCAAAAGATGTCACAGACAAAAGGATCAAAGAGGTGTTGAAGGTGGTGATATTGTCTAAGAAAGGTGTTAATTAAGAATGGAAGACAGGACACTCAAGGTACAGCTCTAGTGGGGGTGCGGTGGAAAGACTAACAAAGTTTTAGTTTTAGATTTAAAAATAACGGAAATAGGTGGGAAAAGAAGAATCTATATAAATTATTGAAAAAAAAGGGGGAGGGGGGAGAAACGGGGTGAGGATTAACCAAGTGGCAACCAGGAGAATGGGAGCAGATGTTAATGTCTCCACAGACCTACGATCCTGCTCGTGGGCGTATCAGTACTGGCAGCAAAGTTGGGGATCATCACTGCTCATCCTGCACCGCAGGACGAACTTTGGTGCAGCACAGACAGTGCCCAACGCGACACGCAATGGGGAATGATAAATGTAACAGTAGGAGAACAAGTGTTTTTGAATTGTAGTAAGGCTTTGCTTCAGATCAGGCGTGGGATGTACATCCAAAAGAGAAGATTAGTACCACTACCCAGCCACCTCCCACATCTACTTCCACAGTCTGAGTAGAGATAATTGAAACCTCTCAAACCGCACCGACTGACCCACCTTGTCCGGCTATGCATCCAGGACCAACGAATGCTTTGGTACTGGTTAATCAGAAGTTTTGTATGATAATGTACACCACGAGCTGGTACCCGTAGTCTTGAACATATCCTGGATTTCCCCGCCCCCGTGGTGCTCAACCCATATTCGAGCACTATATCCGGCTCTAGTGGGCCCCCTGATGACCGAAGCATCTCAGTTCAATGGTGGGATGCTATCAGGCTTGGTCAAGAACCGCGTTAAGCGTAGCCTGATAAATGATGACTCTACGATATTCAGTACAGGGACATCAGTGGTTGATTCAGAACCTAGCAACTGTTGACCAGAAGGACGAACCCTGAGCTTTAAGCTGAAGGAGATTCTAGAGTAGGGACAGGAATTCATAACACCCAATTAAACACAGACCAGGACATGACAGGGTTATTCCGCAGCCTGGCTGCCATGCTCGAAAGTCATGCGGGGACTATCAACAATCTGATGGAAATAGGGAAAAATATTTCAGACAAAGTGAGCAGAGATGATGTTTGCAGCACCTTTGGATCTTGGGCACTGGAACAAGCCCGAGACAATTTAAGATAGATTAATGAAAGGGTAGTTTCTTTATGGGTAACTAATGAACATTTATGTAATCTTTCATGACACAAGGAGCATGACTTGACCGATTGCCAGCTCAGACCTTTAACACACATAGAGAGAATGAATGTTGAATATATAGTGAACAGTAATATGCTAATAGGCGTTGTATTAGTAATACCTTCCATACCTATGTCAACACCCGGCAGGACATTATATAAAAGAGAAAATATTGGGGTTATATGGGAGGATTATTATATTAGGTATCATGACATTCCACCATATGCAGTAGGCAAAGAAGGGAATATAGTTAGCACCACATTAGAAGAGTGTAGGATAGAGGCCACCGCAGTAGAATGCACACCCAATATATGAGACAGGTGAAGCTAAGTGGATTTAAAGCAGCAGCAAACTGTACAATGGAAAATATATGGGCTGCAATAGAACTGACCCATGTTGCATACACGGGGAATGGGACATATTGTATTACCACGTGGCAGCAAAAGATCCAAAACGGGAACAACCAGATATGCCCCATCCATAATCATTCAGTGTGCCTACACCCAAAGGCGCCAGCAAGGGTAGGGAAGGTGAAACTGGTCGAAATATACAACCGAAGGACGACTACTATTCAGGTCAAGGAAAGCCTTAAGGACAACCTGATAGTAATTGAACCAGTTATCCTATGCAATTCCATTATTACCCGAGCACCTACCCATGATTCGGAGACAGGCTCAGCAGATATACCGAACTTACAATGCACTGCAGCAACAGGTTAGAGCCTTAAAAGAGGATATCGAGCAAATAGGTTTCTTGACATAGTGGTGGTGGATCTGGGGCTCAAACGTACAGATACACCCCTGGATTCGGATTATCTCCCATACCCTACTGATACTTCAACTGATATTATTTATCTAACTAGCATACTTGATTCATCCCACTCGGAAGTCACAAAAAATGTGGCGCTGGGGGAGTTTGAACAGGAGGAGAAGGAATTTGGCAAGTCAGAGGTTTAAATTAAAGGACCAGATGATACAGATGGTCTGACCAGTACTTTTAACGCACCAAAGCTGGATAACTGGCCAGTATCAATGGGTGGCGGTACGTAAAGGGACGGACAGTACCACTGTAGTTGTCTACCTTGGACTAGACCAAGGGCCAAAAGGGAGAAGTGTAAGGGCGGAATATAGGGGTACATTAAGAACTTATTGAAAGGGAGTGGACCACTTAAAATATCCAAGCAGCTCGTGCCTGCAAGTATAGTTAAAGGCCAGGCTGGACAGAGAGGAATCTGAACCTTGCACACCCTCAGAGCCTGTGACCATCAGCAAGGCCAGGCCGAACAGAGAGGAATGCAAATATATTACATTGGGTGCCTTAGGAGTCAGACCGGAGACTTAGGTTGAAAAACAACCAAGATTGGGTCTGATTATAGCAGATAGGGAAAGAACAGATGGTCCTAGTAGGGATGGGAGGGAAGGTCTCTGCTGGGGGTGAAAGTAGGGACAGATGATGCCTGTAATTTGGTACTTTTGTTACTAGAGAGATATCTGTTTAATGTAAACCTATCTGTGGACGAGATCGGAATCTGGAAACTGTTCTTGTACGTGATCAGTAATGTATAAATATGGTGAACAAATGAAGTTTAGCAGAGTTCTATCTCAAGCTGCATTGGGATGGTTCTCTCCTGGCAATTGCTCGAAAAAACGATCGTGACCTGTACCTGAGACTCCTGTGATCCGTTTGTCAGAGAGCACAACAGGGGTTATCCTCAGTGTGAAACAGGGGCTACGTCTCCACAACGACTGCGGTGGTCACTCCTACAGACACCGCAACTGCGGCAGGCAGATTGGTGAGGATGAGGTCAATGATATTTTTCCCTCCTATTGGTTCCCGCATCACCTGTCGCACTCCCAGCCTAGCAGTTATGTATTTTAAGACTCGGCCAGCTCGGTCAATAGTGGTTCTACCTCCATACTCTTGGTCATAGACATTGAAGCCCACCTCCCAGACTACATTTCGTGCCCTTGCAACCCTCAGTTCTTCCTCCAAGTTGTGCTCAACATGGGGGAAGCACTGATTCATCAGCAGGACATTTCCTTGCCCATGTTTGACCTGATGCGATGAGATCTCATGGGATCTGGAGTCGATGTTGCGGACTCGCAGACAGCTCCCTCCGGACTTCATACCACTGAGCCACCAGCTCTGCTGGGCCTGTCCTGCGGTGGGACATGACATATCCAGGGATGGTGATGGTGATGTCTAGGACACTATCTGTAAGATATTATACTGTGAGATTGATTATGTCAGGCTGCTACTTAACTAGTCTCTGAGATTTAGTCTCCCAATTTAGGCTCCAGCCCCCAGATATTAGTAAGGAGGACTTTTCAGGGTCCACACGGCTGAGTTTGCCATTGTTGTTTCCGGTGCCGAGCCGAGATCGATGCCGAGTGGTCCGTTTGGATTCGTTTCTGTTTGGCCTTTCTAGCTGTTTGTTACAACTGGGTGGCTTGCTCTTTCAGTGGGAAGTTAAAAGTCAATCATATTGCTGTGGATCTGGAGTCTCCTGTAGGACGGCAAACGTTCTTCTCTTGAGGGCACTAATAAACCAGATGGGTTTTTGTAACAATCCGGTTCATTATTGTTTCATTAGACTTTTAATTCCAGGTTTTGCACTGAATTCAAATCCCACCATCTGCCGTGCCAGGACTCAAGCTCGGGTCTCCAGAGCACTATCCTAAATCTCGGAATTCATGGTACAGTAACTATACAACTACGCAATTGCCTCCCCTTGAACTATGAGTTTTCATAGCTCCAGAGGTCCAGGAACGGTTCCAACATATTGGAAGGTAGCCAATGCAGCAGTGATTTTCAAAAAATGATGGAGTGAGAAAACAGGGGACAACAGGCAAATTAATATAAGGTAATAATACACCGGGGAAGTGCTGAAATCTAGTAACAAGGAAATATAAATAAAGGAGAGCCAATACGCGTAGCACACCAGGAATTTCAAAACAACTTATATAACGTGACGCACAAAAGAATAATATGCACGAGAAGCACACTTGGAGTTTGCTGTAATATTCTACAACGGATAGAAGATTTGTTAATGGCGAGTAAGCAGTGAGTAAGTATAAATGGAGCAATTACAATTTGGCAGGTTGTGCCTCGTGGATTGCTGCAAGGATCATTGCTGATGTCTCAGCTTTTTACAACCGATTTTAATAATGTGGGCGAAGAGACAGTGAATAATGCATCTACGTTTGCTTACCATAGAAACCTAGGTGGAAATGTAAGCTATGAGGAGGCCACGGGGAGACTGTAAAGAGATTTAAACAGGGGAAGTGAGCGCACAACAAGATAGCAGATGGAGAATAACGTGCTGAATGCGATGGTTGTAAGGTATTAAAGCAGAGTTTTTTTTTACGGTGTGAACCCTGTACATTTTGAGGTGCAGAAATAATTGGGTGTGTTCCCACAAGGAACACAGGAAGTTCTAGTTTAGCTGTATCAAGCAATTAGGAAGACAAATGGCCCGTTTATCTTGCTTGCAAGAGGATTGAGATACGTGAAAAAAGAAGTCTTGCTACAATTGCATCGCGTGTTCTTGACACCATACCTGGAATACTGTGTGCATTTTTCGTCTCCATGTTTAAGGAAGGATATCCCTGCATTGGAGGCAGTACAACAAATGTTAACTAAAATGGGCCCCCGGAATGCCAGGGTTGTCCTCTGAAAAGAGTTCCAGTAAATTGAGCCTTTGTTCTCTGAGTTTTGAAGAGCATGGGGTGATCTCATTTAAACGTAGGATATACTAAAAGTATAGAGATTGTTTCAGCTGATTGGAGAATCTAAATCATGTTCGCATAGTCACTGGATAAGTAGTGATGGTTTAGTATGTAAATGAAGAGAACTTTCTCGATTCAAATGTTTCTCAATCTTGGGAACTGTCCACATGAGAGTTTCGTTAATTCTCCATAGTTGCACATCTTTATGGCTAGTATATAAAAATTGTTGGTCTCTCTGGAGATTGAGGGATCTAGGCAATGGGCAGGAAGGTGGAGTTGAATCCAAATATCTGTCATTATCTTACTGAATTGCGGAGCAGGGTCGAGAGGTATGGTTTACCCCTTCTCCTATCTCCTGCGTTATTGGTCGCTGTCGTAGGCAGAACAACAGATTGGGAGCTACTGTTTGTGATATTCTACTGCAACGATTTAGCCCTTTTGTGTGAGGTTCCTTTGTCCTCTGATTTCAAACCTAAGCCATTTCATGTAAACAGGTTCTGTCTCCCTTGGAACAACATTCAAAGGATGTCACACCAAACTATTGCTGCACTGATATCACAGTTCACAACTTCCAATGACACACACCTGACACAAGCGGAATGAATAAAGATGTTAAATAAATTCATGGTATCACAGAATGGTTACTGCATAGAACGGGGACCTCCGGCCTCTCATGCCCACACAGGCCCTCTGCATGAACAATTGAGCGAGTACAGCTCCTCTTCCTTTCATCCGAGTGCATGCATGTTTCCCGCAACATAACAATTGGATCATTCTCGTTTGAAAGCCAGAATTATTATTGCATCTATCTCACTCTCAGACAGGATATTACAGACCCTAAGGCCACACTTGGTGAAAAAAAACTTCCTCATGGCGCCATTGCTTTGTTAGCCAATTATCTTCATTAAGTGCCCTCAATTTCTTGATCCCGTCAACAATGGGAGCTGCTCCTCCCAGTCTACTCTATCTCAAACACTCATGATTCTGTAAACCTCTCTAAAATCGCCGCGAAACCTTCTCTTCACGAACAATAATACCACCACTTTCTGAAGTCTCCCTACAAAAGTGACATTTCTTTATGACTGGCTACATTCTCAAAATGTTTTCTGAATCCTTTCCAATGCCTTTACATTGTTCATTAATTGTGGTGCCCATAACTGGATGCAGTACTTCAGCTGAGGCCAAACCAAAGTTTTACACAGGATACACTAAGTTCCGTGTTGTTGTACATTATGTCCCTATTGATGATGTTCAGGATCCTGTATACTTTATTAAACACACTCTCAACCTGTCCTGTCTACGTCAAAGATTAGAGCACATGTACTCCAAGGATCTTCTGCTCCTTAAATTGTATGGCCTTTCCCAGTTCTTCCAACCAAAATTCGTCATTCCAAAATTCTCTGCATTCTCTTGCATCTGCCACTTGTCTGGACATTGCACGAACCTGTGTATGCCCTTTGAAGTTTAATACAAATCACCTCATAATTTAGAATGCTTCCAGGTTTTGTGTCATCCGCAAATTTTGGAAGTGTGCTCTGTTAGCCAATTTCTAGGCGATTAATATACATAGGAGAGAGTGGGGGCACTAACGCAGACTGCTAGGAGCCCCATTCTAAATCCTTTTCCTGTCACACAGCCAATTTCGTATCCATTTTGTTATTGTTAATTTTATTCCTTCAGCTCTAACTTTGCTCACTTGTCTGCTGTCCGGCACTTTATCAAAAGCATTTTGGAGGGACATGTCCACCACATCAATCATATTAACCTCATATACCCTCTCTGCTACCTCACGAAAAGAACTCAAATAACTTAATTAAACAAATCCATACTGGCTCTGCTTAATAAAACACATTTGTCCAAATGACTGTAAAATTTCTCCTGAATCGAAGTATCTAAAATCCTCCCGTCATTTAAGTTAAATTGGCTGGCCTGTTATTGCTAGGTTTGTCCTTATTCCAAACAAGGTTATGCTTTTTACAATTCTCAAGTAATCTGGCACGATCCCTGCAACGAAGGGGGATTAAAAAATTATGACAAGTGCCTCCGCAATTTCCACCTTTGTTTCTCTCAATGTTCTTAGACACATCGCATCAGGTGCTGTTCATTTATAATTCTTAAATAATCTTATCTATTGCCTGTCCATTATCAATTTTAATCAATCAAGTGTTCCTTCCCTCCTCTTCTTACTCGGTAAAAACAAATGGAAAGAACTCAGACACTCCCTCATGTATGACGTAATGATGATGTAACACTGACATTAGTCAGTCACGTGTTAGGCTTTCTCAAGAAAGATTGGAAAAATATCTAGGAGATTCGTATCTAATCTGTAACCTGTTTAGAAGCGGTACCAGTGATCAAATATTAAACAGACACCAGAGTGTGTCTACAGTATGTCTAAGAACCAGGTCCCACACGAAGTATCCAAGACAGCAGGACCCGATCTCGGAACAGAGGCTTGCTTGGAGCTACTCCTGGTTTTCTAACTTTGACCGAACGTCTGATGTTACGCCGGTCGGGCTAGAGCATGTTGCAATGAAATTCCCTGCATGCAATGGTTTCACTGTTTTGGAGGAATTGTGCTTGAGAGCTATATTGTTGCAAGCACGGCCCAGTTGACAATTATTCGGCTCATATGTCATCTGAATTTACATTTCTAAACGTGCTGAGAAAACACCGGTAAGTTAGTACCCTATGGAGTAAATAAAGTTCCAGAAAACAATTAAATGTGTAAAGTCAAGCTTAAAATCTGAAGGTGATGCAATTCCAGCCTTGGTACAGCGGGATAGAATCCACTGAAAGATGTCGTTGATTTATTTCATCCTCAGAATACATTAACCTGTTTCTTTTCATTCACTTGCTTCTTAACGGTCAGATTACCTGAAATACTACCAAAGAAACTTCCAAAGCTTAATACCTGAGCCAGTTTAAAGCACACGTTTCAAATTGAAAGGTTAACACAACAACAAAATACCAATGAAATGCAATTTGGGAGAACGCCTTAAGCTATTATTCTCCAACTGATTTTTGATGTATGGCATTTAAAAAGAAAAATAAACCAAATCAAATTGACCGGAAGAGGATCAGAAGAGATCATGTGTCCTGTGTTGCCAGAACTGTATTTGTGATCTACCGTTCTTGATGCACTTTTGTCAAGAAGCTTCATTTGATATAACAAAGCGTTAGGAGCCATCTAATGACCAATTACCGCTATTGCAATAACACAGGAGCATAGGAACGGGATAAAGCTATTTAGATTGCATAGCCCTTTTTCTCCATTCAATACAGGTCATTAATGTTCTGTATTTCACCTGCATTTACCCGCTTTAGATGCCTATGCCCTGATAACGTAAGCAAATAATTATCTTGACACATTTTTCCAATTTATTGCTGAATGGCCTAACTCCATATGTATGACGGTGCCGCCGTGTTGTAGCTTCGCCTAGGCGGACAAATAGTTTCAGCATACCAATTCCAACAAATACTTTATCATTTAATCACTTCGATTAGACCACTGTCCATCTTTCTGAAATTGGCGAAATAAAGCCAAAGCATTTTCAACCTTCTCTCGTAATTTAACTCTCGAAGCTCTGGTGACTATTTTTTTGCCAAAGCTGTATGGTATACTTCCCACGCCAATGGAGATGCTCTGACCAGAAATCAACGCGCTAATCCATGTGGGTCAGAGCAAAGCTCTATACAATGAAAGGAATTTCCTCTCGTTTGTATTTCAAACAAACTGAACTAAAGACAAACGTCCATTTTTGCTGATTGATCGCCGATTGGGACTGTCCCTATCTTTTATTGATTTGTGTTCATGATCACCTCCATTACTTTCCCCTTCTATGATTCCTAGTATGTCAGTTTTAAGAAATGTTCGATTCAGTCCACAATGGATACTATCACGCTTCCTGATATATAACTACAGCTGCCACAGTTTGGCCCAATTTCTCAATCCGTCTCAACCGCCTTTTCACCTCGTGGTTCAATATGCATAACTTGCTGAACCTCCTCCCGAGCACAAGAAGTGACCCATTAAATTATGCTGCTGCAACACAATTTGTTTATTATTCGCCTGGCCACATGGTGGCGCGCCAGAGCTTTTCATCGACCACCCGGTGTCCTTGTCCTGCCGCGTGTGTGCCTTTGTCTTTCATTCATAAAACGTCATCTTACCCCTGGGTTTTCCACGTTGTTCTTTATTTGGGTGACTTCGGTCTTCACATCAGTCCTGCCTCTTCTGTGGTTATCATTGCCCAATCTCTTCGGTTGCATTTTTTTCTCTTCATTCTAAATGCATAGCACGAAAATAATTACTCACTATGCTCATCAAATTTACATAAAATTGAATTTATATCACGTATTGTCATTGTCTGCCGCAAACCCAGGACGCTCACTATGTTCCCACATTCCTTTGAGGCATATAGCCGAACCTGATGACAGACAAAAACAATGGACTATATCTCTATTCCCTAGAGGGCGCCAAGGATTGTTCGATGAAGACCAATTTAAGGACTGACATAAAATAACATCACTCCGCTGACCAAGGACGCACACCCCAGTCCAAGAAAAATGCAGCAACAAAATAGATGAAAAGCTTCCTCACCTTCGAACTCACGCATCCAATTTTTATTTCTCAACGGACTGTGGAAAAAGCTGCTGCAGCGCAGTCGGTGAAGCAAGAGCGCGCACGCAGTCTGTGTGAGTTTATGTTGCCTGTGCGTGTATCCGTTTCCTGATTGTTACCATTGTGTATACAGACAGGTTACCATGGTGATATTTCTGCAGCCTCAGCTCTCTACCGCGTTACTCTGTGTCCTTGAAAGTGAACACACAAATCAAAGCCAATCAAAGGCAATGTGACCCTTCGCAGGTCATCACTTCCGCTCTCAAGTCAACCAGACCTTGTCCCTGGCTGCCTGATAATTACCTTCAGCATCATTCTGCCTTGAGGATATATTATTACAGGTTAAATATAATTATGTCACTAATTTTCCTGTAAATACTGGACATCAAACATCACCTGGCCAAGTGGAGATTGGAAATCAATCTTGCAAGATGGAACCTCCACCATTGTTTCCGCCCATCTCAAGTTCATTTGAACTAATGAACCAAAAATTAGTCCGAATATTTTTCCAAAGGGCAAATGTCATCGCCGGATTTTCCTTCCTGCTGTAATTAACGATGATGCTGTTCAGCCGAAAATCTTCCCAAAGTATTCATGCATTAATTGAGGCTCAAGGCTTAAAGTACTTGAACGTTATCTGCGCACTAACACAGAGGAGACAATTCTCCTTGATTCCAATAGCTTGATCTATTGTTCATGATGACGACAGATGAATTGGAGCTGCGTCCCGATGAGATTCCCCCGCTCATGCCTTTGAAAGAGGCAATGGCCAATTTCCTCTGATCACCTATTGGTTTCATTTAACATATTAGAGGGCAGAACGTCATTCAAGTGTTTTAAGCCTTTCTTTGCCATGATTGTGAATTTGTGATCCATAATAGATTCATTCATCTAAAACTAAATTGGTGGTTTCGACTTCATATGAATGTCACAAAACATCAGTGTGCAATTGTTCCTTGCCATAATTGCGAGAAGCGGTTTCCAATTTTGCATGTACCATGTCAGAACCTGCATTCATCATCTTCAGTGTGAACATTTACTTGCCTTGAAGTAATTTGTTGCGCTTAGCATTTTTCTGTAATAATTAATGTTAAGTTGCTTAATGGCTAAATAAGAAGTTACTTTTCTTTCCATTGGCCATTCAGTTCGTGTTATTTGAAACTCCTTAAATTTCTATGCATTTAAAGCCTTTTTTAACGGTCAACACTGTGTTCCAAACTGCAAAAGAATTGAAGATGAATTCTAGAACTTCATCAGACCGTCTGTTTACATCCACAATGAGGGGCAGGGTGAGAGAGCGAGACAGCGTATTTAGTTATTAGTTGAGACAGGACTACTAGGCGAGGCAAAGTCTGTGGGGTTGGCTTCGGATTGAACCAGGGCCACAAGAAAAGGGCTGGGTCTTGGCAATAGTGTAAGAATTATACCAAACTATGGGGTAAAGTTGTATTGGATGAATTAGTTTGTCACTGATTTGAAGTAATGGAGGGGGATGTAAAATATGTCCAACTTTGGATTGTTACAGGACTATGAAGAGAAGGTAAGCCAATGCGATTTGTAAAAGATTGATAGAGGGCTGTTGGGAAAGAGTGTGATTGTGTGGTTTAAGTTGTGGTTGATGCACAGGGAGAGAGAAACAGGAAGAGAACATGAAGCTCAACAAACCTGTTGAAATATTAACTGTGATGATAGTAGACCATTATCTTAACTTCATCGACCCTTTAACTGAACTAATGTTGAAGCAATATTTTGTGGGATAGAGGTGTTCTACCACCCACGACCATCATTAGCCTGACAGTAGTAGTCGGGAAATTGCGAGAATGTATTTAAAAAGCATGCGATACCAGAACAATTAGAGAACAATGGTAGGATGTGGAAGAGTCAACATGGGTTTATGGACGGGAAAGCATGTTGAACAAACATATTGGAATTCTTGGAGGCTGTAACTAGTGGAATAGATGTTGGGGAACCAGTTAATGCAATGTATTCGGATTTTCAGATGCTTTTCGATAAGGTCCCGCACAAGAGGTTATTAAGCACAATGAGAACGCGTAGAATTGTGGGTAATAAGCTAGCATGGATTTAGAATTTCTTACCAGACGGAAGTCGGAGAGCAGGAGTAAACGGGTCATTCTAAAGTTTTTAGGCTGTGACTAGTGAAGTATTGCATGTATCAGGGTTTCAGGCTCAGCTATTCACAATCTATGTCAATGATTTAGATGTGAGGAGCAAACATCACATTTTCAAATTTGTTATAGGCCCAAAACTGCGAGTTGTAAGGAGGCTGCAAAGAGGATTCAAGGGGGTTTACGCAGGCAAAGAGAATTGGCAAGGGCATGGCAGATGGAATGTAATGTGCGTACAAATGTAAAGTTCACCATCAGGAGGGAAACAGGAATGCGAAGTATATGCTAAATGGTGAGACATTGTGAACTGTTGATGTCCAAAGGGACTGGGGTGCCCTTGTTCATGAGTCACTGAAAGATAAAATAGAGGTGTGGCAAGCAGTTAGCTGGGCAAATTCCATGTTGGCCTTCATTGCAAGCGGATTTGAGGACTTGAGTAAAGATGTCTTGCTTGCAATTGTATAGAGCCTTGTTGATATCACACCTGCAGCATTGTGAAAGTTGTAGTCTCCTTACGTGAGTAAGGGTACACTGGCCATAAAGTGAGAGCAACGAAGCTTTACCCGACTGACTCCTGTACTGTCGGGACTGTCCTATGCGGGGAGATTGGGGAAACTGACCCTGTGTTCTGTGGAGTTTAGAAGAATGCGGGGTCTAGAACCAGGTGACACAGTTGCAGAATAAGGGGAGGCCATTTAAGACTGAGATGAGGAGTAATTTTTTTATTCAGAGGTCGGTAAATGTTTGGAATTCTCTGCCACAGAGGGATGTGGATGCTGATTCATTGAGCCTGTTCAAGAAAGAGATCTATAAGTTTTTAGATATGGAGACAACGAGGTATATGAGGATAGAGCAGGAAAGTGGCTTTTAGGTGGAAGATCAGCCATCATCTAATTGAAGGGCTGTGCAGGCTTGAGGGGCCGAATAGCCTACCCTTTGCTCCTATTTCCAATGTTCCTAAGTTCTGACTCAAGTTAAAAAATGCTCCCATCTCGACTGAACATCCTACCTCTGAGGTTAAGATTTCAGCAACGTGTTTGAAGCGCCCAATTCAGTGAAAACAAGTCCTCTATAGTGTTCCATTCTTTTCAAATACCAAACCATCAATCAAATCGCCCCTTGATTTTTATATTCCTGAGAAGACAAACCTGATTTGTATCATCTCTGCTCATATTCTAAACTTCGGAACGTTGGTAAACATTCTGCTGAATCTGAGAGATAAAGATTCTGATGTCAGTCACGTCTTTGTAATTTACTCTGCCCAGACCTATAGACAGTATCCCAGATGTATATTAAGCAGGGTTAAGCATCGATGTAGTAAGACATCCTCCCTTCTATTTTATATCCCCTATCTGTAACGGAAACATTATGTTGTCATGTATAATTATCTTTTGCGCACAACTCCTACATTTAAGTGAATTGCACGTGAAGATCATTAAAATTTCTTTGCGACTGCAACATTCCTATATTTCCACCTGTCCAATCATGCACAAACATTTCAGTTTAAGATCGAGAATTAAGGAACTCTCATCTGCCTCCATTGAAACGCATATGCCACAGTTTCACTAGCTCCCTTAACCTATCACTGTCTCTTTGTAACTGTACACTCCTCTGTGCAACAAAACTGTTTTCCATGGGGACATTTATATAAGTGATTCGCACTTATTTTTTTTCAGAATTCCAAATCTCATTAAAGTTCACTAGTCACTTCCTTCCAATGAGATAACACACTATTATCCATAATGTCAGTCTTCCACTGCCAACCAATCACCTAACCAGATCAATAAAACTCTTTCCAATCTCATAGGACTTATTTATTTGTATTGTAAGGGAGTTATGATAATGTTAATGGCATTTATTGTAAAACTGCTAACATGTGTGTCTATATTTGTATGTGTGTGTATATGTGTCTGTGTGTGTGTATGCGTCTGTGTGTGACTTAATTGAGTTAAAGGCAGCTGGTCTGAAGGCTTTGCTCTGTCAGGAGACAAGTAAGGGTTGCAATGTTAAGTAGCTAGATCTAAGAGTTAAAGGAAACATTTGAATTTTTAAATAAACCAGGCTAGATTATTTTCGAAGGAATGGGGTGAAACGTGTCACCTAACCAGGTGAAGCTCAGAAAAAAGTATGTTTATTTTTCCCACAGATTACTGGTAAAATACGTACTATGAGAAATTTTGTTATGATTAGGGAAGTAAAGCCCAAAGGCACAGTGAAACAATGCGAGTTTCCATTCAAAAGGGAAACTATGTGTAAAGGAGCGACGGTTGTGTGTAAGGGTAGGCAATTTAAGATCTAATGAATGTGAGAAACCATCAACATCTACGCCTCAACATGCTGTCTACAAGGAACTGAATGTAAGGAAACTCTCTTTGAATTGGATTGTTCAGGGTATCATGATTCATTGTCTGGGTATTTTAAAACCCACGGGTCTTACTGATGCCTTAATAAAAGTGCAACTGGGAGTTAGATTAATTAGGGGCTATTGAAGTTATCATAATAGGAACATGTGGATCTATGTGTGATTTAAAGGTTTTTCTCAATTAATGAAGGTTTAATTTAGTGTGGTAAGAAACAAATAAGCCATGATATTCTTATTGTTACTGAATTACAAGCATGCAACTCGAAATGTATGCAAAACGCAGAACAAGTTGTGACAATTGTTTCACGTTTCCCTTTGGGACATGGGCAGCTCAGCATTCACCATCAGCAGTGCCATAACATAGTTGGAGGCCCTTTGCGGGATAAGTTTGAAATTCTTTGATTGGGTTGGAGTTGCTGAATCTTCAGGTTACCAGTATGAGAACCATTTTGAATTCATGAGTTGGTGTGAGCTTTTTTGAAGCAGTGAGGCTGCAATATGGCTTTGGAAGCTGCTCAGACATGTTTGGGGGTTGACGTTATCACTTCGGGCTGGTTTCCGTAAGTTAATGGAATTGGTGGAAAAATTACAATTGGGACAACCTGGATGGGCTAAAGAAGCAGATACAAGTTAAAGTATAGCACAGCACCTAAAGTTGGAAGTGATAACTGACAGTTGTGAGTCAAAGTTAGAGGCCTTCCATTCTGTTAGAAATGAAGAGGCTTGAATTTGAACAATCAAAGGAACTGAGAAAACCTGAATTGGAGGCAAACGAAAAGGAAAAAAAATTGGGAATGCAATAAAAAAGAAACTGGAACAGGATGTAGCAGAAAAAGAAAGGGAAAAAGGGAGATTATTTCCAAAAAATGAAAATGCGAAAACTTGATCTCCGAGGGAAAAGTTAGCAATGGAGGAGAGAATGAAGGAAAGAGGCTGAGAGTATCGGCTTAAAAAACTGTATTTCAAAGATGAGACAGCAGATGCTGAGGAAAGTTCTGAGGATGAAATAAAATCTTTAGAATAAAACGCAGTGGGGAGATTTTTATATTTTTACAAGCTCTTACAAAGTTTGAGGAAAGGGATGTGGAAGCTTTCTTCATTTAATTTAAGAGGATAGCTAAAGAGATGGAATTACCACAGGGAAACTAGGCATTGTTGTTACAATCCAGGTTGGTAGGTAGAGCACATGAGGTTTATGCTTCACTTACAGAAGAAATGTCGGTGAAATATTCAGTGGTTAAAAAAAAAGTTATATTGAGTACAAGCGAGTTGGTTCCTGAGGCATACAGGCAGAAATGTGAGAATGTGAGAAAATAGCCTGGGGAAACTTATATTTGGATTGGAATAGTAAAACAATGTATTTTTTATTGGTAGATACGAGCATTAAAAATAAAAAAGCAACATATTGC
Source organism: Cetorhinus maximus (assembly GCF_964194155.1). NCBI lineage: Eukaryota > Metazoa > Chordata > Chondrichthyes > Lamniformes > Cetorhinidae > Cetorhinus > Cetorhinus maximus. The sequence goes on along the minus strand of NC_135901.1, from coordinate 40,901,168 downwards.
GCTCTTTGAGAGGTAATTCTATTAGAAGAACCTAAAGATTCAATTCGTTTGGTAGTGAACACTCATGAGGAGGACCAATGGATTGAAACGGTAAGACAAGCAGCAGAGAAAGCTGAAGATTAAGAGTTATTCCATAGAGCTAAACATTTATTCATCACCGTTTTAAATCAGACAAAGATAGAAAGTGGGGGGAGGCGAAATAAATGTGGGCCATTAGGTAAGAGAAGGCGTAGGTGGAAATTCACTGTTAGTTTATTTCAGGATAAAAAGAAAGGTGCGGAGGGTACAAGCAACATTATAAAATTGGTGTGGATTCATTGTAGCCAAGTTGAGCATACGAAATCTGTGTGCTGGAAATTGCAGGGAAAACCTGTTGGAATTATGTGTCCAAAAAATATTGTGGAAGTAAAAGTACTGTGGGTTCAGAGGTTCAGGAACAATAAAATGCAATGGTTTGTGTACACCTAAATCACGGACAAACAATGATATGTAAACAAGTGGGAATATGTTCACAAGTTACCCAAGAGAATTCGAACGATCAAGTTACAGAAATGTTTAAAGGTGTGTGTGAAGGGGAATTCGTCCCATGTGTACTGGGAGAAGTAGGTAAAAATGTTAGAATTTTAAGAGGCACAAGGGCTAGTGAATCCTTAATGTTTTGGGATAGTGACATTTGTTCTTCAGAGGGAGTATTGCAGGAACAGGTGATATTATTCGAGAGCATGGAGATGCTAAACCTATTCCATTGTTGAAGTTAAATTTAAAGAGTAAGTAGGAAGCAGGCGAGGTGATTGTTGGAGTCTTGGAAAAATGCCCATTGCAGGGGTTCAATTTATTGTGTGTAATGATATAGCTGGATCACAGGTTTGTATGAGGCCTATGATAGTGCAGCAGCCAATAAAAGCGTTTTCAACAGAGGTGATGCAGAAAGGGCATCCTGGATTGTTTCCAGGTTGCGTGATAACGAGATAACAGGCTCATAGCTTCAAACAATAACAGGAAATTCATAGGCACGGAAAAGCTGTGGAAATCCAATTAGAAAACATGTTGTATGATAACATTGTTCACGACGAAAGAACAAAGGGGAAATGAGCTGAAGTGTTTAACTCAATGATGTTGGTGAAGTTACAGGGAAAAAAGGATATGCAAATAGAACATTTATTTCAGACAGCTGACTCAGAAACAGAGGCAAAATGTGTTCCAGAATGTTATGGGTCGTGTTTTAATGAGAGAACGGAGGGTGCATCAACAAATGGGAGCTGGAGAGATGTGTATGAGATTGTAATGCCATTTGGATATAGAAATGAGTCTCTGAGGATAGCTCATGAAATTCCAAATGGGGGATGTTGAGGAATGAGAAACACAGGGGCGGAGATTAAAAGAACAAAAACAGAATTACCTCGAAAAACTCAGTAAGTCTGGCAGCATCGGCGGAGAAGAAAAGAGTTGATGTTTCGAGTCCTCATGACCCTTCAGCAGAACTGAGTAAAGTTAGGAGAGGGGTGAAATATAAGCTGGTTTAAGGTGGTGGGGGGGGGGGGGTGGGGGGTGGGGAAAGAAGTTGGGGGGTGTGGTGGTTGTACGGACAAGCAAGCAGTGATAGGAGCAGATAATCAAAGGATGTCACAGACAAAGGAACAAAGACGTGTAAAAGGTGGTGATATTATCTAAGAGAATGTGCTAATTAAGAATGGATGGCAGGACACTCAAGTTACAGCTCTAGTGGGGATGGGGTGGAAAGACTGACACGGCATTACAGTTATAGATTTAAAAATAATGGAAATAGGTGGGAAAAGAAAAATCTATATAAATTATTGGAAAAAAACAAAAGGAAGAGGGAAGAAAAGGAAAGGGGGTGGGGATGGGGGAGGGAGTTCAAGATCTAAAGTTGTTGAATTCAATATTCAGTCTGGAAGGCTGTAAAGTGCGTAGTCAGAAGATGAGGTGCTGTTCCTCCAGTTTGTGTTCGGCTTCACTGGAACAATGCAGCAAGCCAAGGACAGACACGTGGGCAAGAGAGCAGGGTGGAGTGTTAAAATGGCAAGCGACAGGGAGGTTTGGGTCTTTCTTGCGGACAGACCGCAGGTGTTCTGCAAAGCAGTCGCCCAGTTTACATTTGGTCTCTCCAATGTAGAGGAGACCGCATTGGGAGCAACGAAAGCAGTAGACTAAGTTAGGGGAAATGCAAGTGAAATGCTGCTTCACTTGAAAGGAGTGTTTGGGCCCTTGGATGGTGAGGAGAGCAGAAGTGAAGGGGCAGGTGTTGCATCTTCTGCGTGGGCAAGGGGAGGTGCCATAGGTGGGGGTTGAGGAGTAGGGGGTGATGGAGGCGTGGACCAGGGTGTCCCGGAGGGAACGATCCCTACGGAATGCCGCCAGGGGGGGTGAAGGGAAGATGTGTTTGGTGGTGGCATCATGCTGGAGTTGGCAGAAATGGCGGAGGATGATCCTTTGAATGCGGAAGCTGGTGGGGTGATAAGTGAGGACAAGGGGGACCCTATCATGTTTCTGGGCAGGAGGAGAAGGCATGAGGGCGGATGCGCGGGAGGTGGGCCGGACACGGTTGAGGGCCCTGTCAACGACCGTGGGTGGAAAACCTCGGTTAAGGAAGAAGGAGGACATGTCAGACGAACTGTTTTTGAAGGTAGCATCATCAGAACAGTTGTGACGGAGGCGAAGGAACTGAGAGAATGGGATGGAGTCCTTACAGGAAGCGGGGTGTGAGGAACTGTAGTCGAGGTAGCTGTGGGAGTCGGTAGGCTTGTAATGGATATTGGTGGACAGTCTATCACCAGAAATTGAGACAGAGAGGTCAAGGAAGGGAAGGGAAGTGTCAGAGATGGACCATGTGAAAATGATGGAGGGGTGGAGATTGGAAGCAAAATTAATAAATTTTTCCAGGTCCCGACGAGAGCATGAAGCAGCACCGAAGTAATCATCGATGTGCCGGAGAAAGAGCTGTGGGAGGGGGGCCGAAGTAGGACTGGAACAAGGAATGTTCCACATACCCCATAAAGAGACAGGCATAGCTGGGGCCCATGCGGGTACCCATCGCCACACCTTTTATTTGGAGGAAGTGAGAGGAGTTAAAGGAGAAATTGTTCAGTGTGAGAACAAGTTCAGCCAGACGGAGGAGAGTAGTGGTAAATAGGGATTGTTCGGGCCTCTGTTCAAGGAAGAAGCTAAGGGCCCTCAGACCATCCTGGTGGGGGATGGAGGTGTAGAGGGATTGGACGTCCATGGTGAAGAGGCAGCGGTTGGGGCCAGTGAACTGGAAATTGTTGATGTGACGTAAGGTGTCAGAGGAATCACAGAGGTAGGTGGGAAGGGACTGGACAAGGGGAGACAGAAGGGAGTCAAGATAACGAGAAATGAGTTCCGTGGGGCAGGAACAGGCTGACATGATCGGTCTGCCGGGTCAGTTCTGTTTGTGGATTTTGGGTAGGAGGTAGTAGCGGGCCGTCCGAGGTTGGGCGACTATCAGGTTGGAAGCTGTGGGAGGAAGATCTCCAGAAGAGATGAGGTCAGTGACAGTCCTGGAAACAATGGCTTGATGTTCAGTGGTGGGGTCATGGTCCAGGGAGAGGTAGGAGGAAATGTCTGCGAGTTGACGCTCAGCCTCTGCGAGGTAGAGGTCAGTGCACCAGACAACAAGAGCACCACCCTTGTCAGCGGGTTTGATGACAATGTTGAGGTTGGACCTGAAAGAACGGAGTGCAGTAAGTTCAGAGAGAGACAGATTAGAATGGGTGAGAGGAGCAGAGAAATTGACATGACTAATGTCACGCCGACAGTTCTCAATGAAAAGATCAAGAGAAGGTAAGAATCCAGAGGGAGAGGTCCAGGTGGAGGGACAATATTGGAGGAGGGTAAAAGGATCCGTTGAACGGGGAGAGGAATCCTGCCCAAAGAAGTGAGCACGGAGATGAAGACGGCAGAAGAAGAGTTCAGCATCGTGCCGAGCCCGAAATTCATTAAGATGAGGGCGTAAGGGTATGAAACTAAGTCCTTTGCTGAGCACTGAACGTTCAGCAACGGAGAAGGGAAGGTCAGGGGGTATAGTGAATATGCGACTGGGGCTGGGATTGGAAGATGGGGTGGGGACGGAGGGACAAGCAGGGGTGGATGGTCCTAGATGGGTGTTGGTGTCGATGAGTTGTTGGAGCTTGCGTTCCTTAGCACTTGAGAGAAAGAGAAAAAGTTTCTTGTTGAGGTGTCAGATGAAACGAAGAATAAAATGAAACTGGAGGCACACGCAACTTTGAAAAAGGGTGCGGCGGTGCTGCTGGAGGGAGAGGTCGATTGTGTTCATATGGCGGCGCATGGCACTGAGTGTGGATCTCAGAATGCGACGGGAACAGCAATCCGAGAAACGTTTTATGTCCCGGAGATACCTGTAATCCTGGGTGGGTTCGAAACAAGAGGGATGGAATTTCAGTTGAAATCCACGTGGGGTAAGTCGGAGATGGAGACAGTCACTGAGAAAGGAAATATGGCTGTGAAAGCGGGTTTTAATAAACACCTTGTTTAGAGATTAAAAGAACTTGTTTTGGCCTGGATTGCATAGGGCTGTACTCCAATTCTGTCGAACATTTAAACACATATCAGGTGATAGCGAAACCACAAGCAGTGATTAAGGCAACGCTTTAATTTCAATTCCATCCTTTGGAAAACATTTTACTAGGGCCATGATTGATCGTGCAGGACACCTCCCTAAGAATAATAGTGGAAATCAGTAATAAATGACAATAATGAATGTGTCTACCAGGTTTACCAACACCCAATTGCACCAAGCAATTTAACTTGGTAACTGACGTGAGTGATATAGGTGTTGGGCCATGCAGCTCCAAGAAGATGACAAAGGAACTGACAAATAGAATACTTTACTCAGAAGTTGAATACACACCGGGGAAGATATTCAGTGATTGAAAAGGAAACTTTGAGTTTTGGTGTTAGCGTTGCAGCATGTTGAGATCTACGTTGCAAGCAATTCTTCAGAAACAATTGTTTATACAGACCATAATCCTTTAAAGTTTCTGGACAAATTTCGAGAGCAAGGCTATTCAGATGGAGTTTATTACTGCAACTATTTAAATGACAGATTATGCATTTAGTATAAGATGGGTTAATAACAATGAAGCCATCTTTTTAAATTAAACGGTTAATTTTTTGAATGAGGTGGGGGAAGTCAGAAAGATGTAATAATGGTATTGGAATTTATTGTAAAATAGTGGTAGCCGTGTCGATTTGTGCCTGTTTGTGTGCCTCTGTAAGCCTTAATTGAATTAAAGGCAGCTGGCCTGAACGCTTTGATATGTCAGGAGAAAACTTAGGTTTGAGATGTTGAGTAGATAGTTGTAAGACGTAAGGGAAACATTTGAATTTTTAGATAAACCTGACTTGATTGTTTTCAAAGGAGGGGTAAAACGTGTTACCTAGTCAGGTGAGGTTTAGAAAATGTCGGTTTATTTTTCCCAAAGATTATTGGGAAAATTAGTATTATGAGATTGTGTTTATGGTCAGTGAGGTAAAGTCCAAAGACATAGTGAAACAATGGGAATTTGCATTCAAAGGAGGAAAAATGGAGAAAAAAGAATGAATGCGGGAGGCATTTTAAGACCTAACGAATGTGAAAAGCTTTCAGCACCTACGCCTCAAGCTGCTGTCTACAAAAAATCTCAGGTTAAGGAAACTCACTTTGAATTGGATTGTTCAGGGTATCATGTTTATTTGCCTGGGCCCTTTATTGCCTATGTGCCTTACCATTGCCTTAACGAACGTGTAACAAGGATTTAGGATAATTAGGGGTTTAGGCATTATCAGAACATCAATTTGTAGATCTATGCATGAGTTTTAAATTTAGACAGCAGCTTGAAGCGTAGATGCTGAAGGCTTTTCACATTCCTTAGTTCTTAAAATGCCTCCCACATTCGTTCTGTTTTCCCCTTTTTCCTCCTTTGAATGCAAATTCCCATTGTTTCACTATGTCTTTGGTCTTTACCTCACTGAGTAATAAACAAAATCTCATAAACAGTTATTAATAACTGTTATAACTTTTATTGGTTTTAAAAATGTAAACAATGTTAACATAATGGAATTGGCGGAGAAGCCTCTTACATTGAAGCTAAGCAAATTCCATCAGAAATTTGATGGCTACATGCATAGGCATCCATATACTTGGAGCATAATTTACTTGTTAAAAAAAGAAACAATTAATTTCATTGCACATTTCCTACCTGTGAAAATACAAGTCAGCTCTTTCTAATCATTTAAAATATCTCTAAGTGCAAAAATGCCACTATTCCTTCTTCATATGTTCCAATAAGAGATTTCAGACAGCAAATCTTAGATAAGACATCCTACAAAACAGCCTCTTCCCCTTTCTATATACCTATATACCTATCTGCCTATCTACCAACAGACCGACCAATCTCTGTCTCCATCTCGTTCACTCGTTCTCTCTATACCTTTATCCATAGTTCTCTCGCTCTCTCACATTCTCTGTGAGCTGAGCCTTGAAGAAAGATTGTTGATTCTCTGTCTTGGAAACAAATAATCTTTGTCGTTTGTTTGGATGGTTAATTCGTGTTTGTCATTTCCAGAGGGCACTAGACATTTGCTTATGTCAATTCCCATCAGTCTATTCAATATTTTATCGAACATCGCTTGTGTAATTTTCAACCTCCTTTGCTGTAGTAACTTGCGGTCCAAACCTTTGACCAATTATCTGACGATGATATTTTCCCATAATGGTTCGTGCAAAATTCGTGTGGCATCAAGGAGCCCTCGCAAAACTGGAGTCAAGGGGAATCAGGAGAGAAATTCTCCGTTGGTTGGAGTTACACCTGGCACAAATGAAGATGGTTGTGGTTGTTGGAGGTCAATTATCTTAGTTGCATGGCATCATTGCAGGAGCTCCTCAGGGTAGTGTCCTCTGCCCAAACACCTTAAGCTACTACATCAATGACCTTCCTTCCATCAGAAGGCCAGAAGTGGTGTTGTTCGCTGATGATAGCACAACGTCCAGCATCATTCATGAGACCTCAGATACAGAAGCATTCATGTCCGCATACAGAAAGACGTGGACAACATCCAGGCTTGGGCTGACAAGCGGCAAGTAACATTCGCGCCACACAAGTGCCAGGCAATGACCATCACTAACAATAGAGGATCTCACGAATATCCATGTAATTTAATTACATTACTATCGCTGAATCCCCCAGTAGCAACACCCCGGGGTTACCATTGAGCAGAAACTGACCTGGACTGGCATATAAATACTATGATTACAAGAGCAGACCTGGGGCTAGGAACCCTGCGGCGAATAATTCACTTCCTGACTGCCAAAGCCGGTCCACCCTCTACAAGGCACAAGTCCAGATGATCATTTTTGTTGAAAATACAAACAACTTAGCACGTTTATCTTCCACATCGAATGCCATCTCTAATTGTTGCTGCCATTTTTGCAATTATGTCTATCTGTCTCCCAATTTCCTATAAAAATGGAGATGTGTTTGCAGTTTCCAATCTAAGGGGGCAATCCCTGAACGGAGGGAGCTTGGGAAAATTGTAGCCAAATTACGTATTATTTAATCACCTTCTTAAACATGAGCATTGGATAAAACCATCAGACCTGGGGAATTGTTATTGTTTAGAGACACCGTCTTTTATAATATTCTTTCCTTTCTTACCTTTACGTTATCAGTTCAAGTCTTTAATATATATTCGTGATGATCCTGGAATGTCAGCTGTACGATTTTCTTCCTATTCTGTTGGGATGTAAAAAGTAATTGTGTAAGCAGCCTGCCATATGCTTATTTTCGGTTGCAATATTACTCGCCTCTGTATTTTAAAAGGCTCACATTTCTGACATAAATAAAGTATAAAATACGAACACACCCAGCCCCACTCCCACCTCGCAAGGTGCTTTTCTTCTTTGTTAATATATCCTTAGAGTTGCTCCTGTCTAGCTTTAATCAGTCAGCGAGGCAGAGAGTTAGAGGGGGAGGGGTAGATTGAGAGGCAAAGAGATAGATAGAGAGACTGATAGAGATAGAGAGAGATAGGTGAAGAGAGAGACACAGAGAGCGTGAGATACCAGCAGATTTCAGGAAGACACAGACAAATTCATGAAACTTGTAGACATAAGGGAAAAACACAATAATGCAAATAAGTGCCAAGTGCTGCAGTTCAGGAATTAAAATCGAGAGTATAATTTAAATTCAACTATTTTGACGGGGTCCCACGGGAGATGTCCCTGGGCGTGTAGAAGTTACGAGACGTTGCTAATCCCTTTGAAAATGTGTATTGGATGATTGGTTTTGGATAAGCAGCATTAACGTTGAAAAAAATAATCAGACTGACTTGATTTTGATCTTTACAATTATGTTGTTTGGCCTCAACTGGATCATGGTTCACTATTCTGGGTACCGCCCTTTTGGAGGGATGTCATGAACCTGAGGCGGTGGGGGGAGTCGGGGAGGGGAAAAGGGTTACTAGGACGATGCCAGGGAGAATAATAGAGATATTTCAAAAGTTAGAATTGAAGTTGGACTTTCTCTTCTTATAGCAATTAGTGGGACCGCTAATAGAGGCATTCAAACTTTTGAGAGGTTTTGATAAAGCAGGTAGGGATAAATTATATCTTCTGTCAAGTGGATCGGTAATCGGAGGTCACACATTGAAAATAATTTTCAAAATAAAGAAAGGAGAACTTTACTTTCTCACCGGCAGTTGCTGAGACCCGGAAGACATGAACTGTAAGGGTGATGGAATAATATTTTGATAGAATATTTGTTTTTAAATGAAATGGGCACGTACCAAGGGAGGACGACATTGCAGGGTCATTAGAGCAGAACTGGGATGAATTGTTAAAATGGAGTGCTCTTTCAAACAGCAAGCATGGGCATGGCGGTCTGAGTGACCTCCTGTTGTGCTGTAATTTCTATCCTTCAAAGAATCCATTCTGCTATTGAATATTTCTCGCTTTCTGAAATAATTGTAAGACTTTTCCGGGTTTAGGTCCATAGCAATAATATTTTTAACTTGCAACTTTCTTTCGTTTTTCCCTGTTGCAGTTCTTATCATCCCCTTCACCTTCCTTTGTCTCATTTTTGTCTCCTCCAGCCCCGTTGATGTAGGTTATTCCTTTATCTTTATGTGACCGATAGAGCGCTCCGAGGAAAGAATGGATTGATAGCTGAGACTGGGATTGATACAAGAATACGGGGAGAACATGGACAGTGCCATCACTGCTAAAATGACGCAGCATTATGAGGAAAAGCCTGAACAGCAGGAGGAGGTTGAGATTAATACGGGGCCCGGGGGTAAATGAGGACCGTATGGATTAGTCTGGTATTCATAGGGATTTTGTAAAAGTTGGGCAGTGCAATTGAAGCCACGTTGATAAGTTCCTCAGTGTAGTGTCCTAGGCCCAACCACCTTCAGCTGCTTCATCAATAACCTTCCTTTCATCATAAGAAGTGGGGATGTTCGCTGATGGCTGCACAATCCTCAACCCTATTCGTGACTCCTCAGATACTGAAGCAGTCCATGTCCAAATGCAATAAGATCTGGACAATATCCAGGCTTGGGCTGACAAGTGGCAAGTAACATTCGCGCCACACAAGTGCCAGGCAATGACCATCACTAACAATAGAAGATCTCACGAATATCCAAGTAATTTAATGGCATTACTATCGCTGAATCCCCCAGTAGCAACACCCCGGGGTTACCATTGAGCAGAAACTGAACTGCACTGGCATGTAAATACTGCGATTACAAGAGCAGACCTGGGGCTAGGAACCCTGCGGTGGATAATTCAGTTCCTGACTGCCAAAGCCGGTCCACTCTCTACAAGGCACAAGTTTTGTTCAAAATACAAACAACTTATCTTCCAGAATGAATGCCACCTCTAATTGTTCCTGCCATTTTTGCAATTATGTCTATCTGTCTCCCAATTTCCTATAAAAATGGAGATGCGTTTGCAGTTTCCAATCTAAGGGGGCGATCCCTGAATGGAGGGAGCTTTGGAAAATTGTAGCCAAATTACGTATTATTTAATCACCTTCTTAAATAAGAGCTTTGAATAAAACCATTAGACCTGGGGAATTGTTATTGTTTAGAGACATCGTCTTTTATAATATTCTTTCCTTTCTTACCTTTACGTTATCAGTTCAAGTCTTTGATATATTCGTGATGATCCTGGAATGTCAGCTGTACGATTTTCTTCCTATTCTGTTGGGATGTAAAAAGTAATTGTGTAAGCAGCCTGCCATATGCTTATTTTCGGTTGCAATACTACTCGCCTCTGTATTTTAAAAGGCTCACATTTTTGACATAAATAAAGTATAAAATACGAACACACCCAGCCCCACTCCCACCTCGCAAGGTGCTTTTCTTCTTTGTTAATATATCCTTAGAGTTGCTCCTGTCTAGCTTTAATCAGTCAGCGAGGCAGAGAGTTAGAGGGGGAGGGGTAGATTAAGAGGCAAAGAGATAGATAGAGAGACTGATAGAGATAGAGAGAGATAGGTGAAGAGAGAGACACAGAGAGCGTGAGATACCAGCAGATTTCAGGAAAACACAGACAAATTCTTGAAACTTGTAGACATATGGGAAAAACACAATAATGCAAATAAGTGCCAAGTGCTGCAGTTCAGGAATTAAAATCGAGAGTATAATTTAAATTCAACTATTTTGACGGGGTCCCACGGGAGATGTCCCTGGGCGTGTAGAAGTTACGAGACGTTGCTAATCCCTTTGAAAATGTGTATTGGATGATTGGTTTTGGATAAGCAGCATTAACGTTGAAAAAAATAATCAGACTGACTTGATTTTGATCTTTACAATTATGTTGTTTGGCCTCAACTGGATCATGGTTCACTATTCTGGGTACCGCCCTTTTGGAGGGATGTCATGAACCTGAGGCGGTGGGGGCAGTCGGGGAGGAGAAAAGTGTTACTAGGAAGATGCCAGGGAGAATAATGGAGGTAGTTCAAAAGTTAGAATTGAAGTTTGACTTTCTCTTCTTATAGCAATTAGTGGGACCACTAATAGAGGCATTCAAACTTTTGAGAGGTTTTGATAAAGCAGGTAGGGATAAATTATATCTTCTGTCAAGTGGATCGGTAATCGGAGGTCACACATTGAAATTAATTTTCAAAATAAAGAAAGGAGAACTTTACTTTCTCACTGGCAGTTGCTGAGACCCGGAAGACATGAACTGTAAGGATGGTGGAATAATATTTTGTTAGAATATTTGTTTTTAAATGAAATGGGCACGTACTAAGGGAGGGCGAAATTGCAGGGTCATTAGAGCAGAACTGGGATGAATTGTTAAAATGGACAGCTCTTTCAAACAGCAAGCATGGGCATGACGGGCTGAATGACCTCCTGTTGTGCTGTAATTTCTATCCTTCAAAGAATCCATTCTGCATTTGAATATTTCTCGCCTTCTGAAATAATTGTAAGATCTTTCCGGGTTTAGGTCCATAGCAATAATATTTTTAACTTGCAATTTTCTTTCGTGCTTCCCTGTTGCCGTTATTATCATCCCATTCACCTTCCTTTGTCTCAATTTTGTCTCCTCCAGCCCCGTTGATGTAGGTTATTCCTTTATCTTTATGTGACCGATAGAGCGCTCCGAGGAAAGAATGGATTGATAGCTGAGACTGGGATTGATACAAGAATATGGGGAGAACATGGACAGTGCTATTACTGCTAAAATTACGCAGCATTATGAGGAAAAGCTTGAACAGCAGGAGGAGGTTGAGATTTATACGGGGTCCGGGGGTAAAGGAGGATCGTATGGATTAGTCTGGTATTCATAGGGATTTTGTATAAGTTGGGCATTGCAATTGAAGCCACGTTGATAAGTTCCTCAGGGTAGTGTCCTAGGTCCAACCATCTTCAGCTCCTTCATCAATAACCCTCCTTTCATCATAAGAAGTGGGGATGTTCGCTGATGGCTGCACAATCCTCAACACTATTCGTGACTCCTCAGATACTGAAGCAGTCCATGTCCAAATGCAATCAGATCTGGACAATATTCAGGCTGGGGCTGACAAGTGGCAAGTAACACTCACAACATACAAGTGCCAGGCAATAACCATCTCCAACAAGAGAGAATCTAATCATCACCCCTTGGCATTCGATGGCATTACCATCACTGAACCCCTCCTCTTTCAACATCCTAGGGGTTACTATTGACCAGGAACTGAACTGCACTAACCAGGTAAATGCTGTGGCTGCAAGTGCAGGTCAGGGGCCAGGAAGTTGCGGCAAGTAACTCATCTCCTGACTACCGAAAGACTGTCCACTATCTACAAGGCACAAGTTAGGAGTGTGGTGGAAGATTCTCTCCACTTGCCTGGATGAGCGCAGTTCCCACAATATTTAAGAAGTTTGACACCATCCAGGGCAATGATTGGCCCCCCATCAACAAACATTCAACCCTTCCACCACCAACGCAAAGTGACAGCAATGTGTAGCATTTACAAAATACACTGCAGGGTCACACCAAGGCTCATTGGACAGCACCTTCCAAACCTAAACTCCTGGAACTCCCTCCCTGACAGCACTATGATTGCACCTACACCACAGGGACTGCAGCAGTTCAACAAGGAGGCTTACTTCCTCCATCTCAAAGGCAATTAGGGATGGGAAGTAAATGCTGGCCTTGCCAGTGACACACACATCTCATGAATTAATTTTTAAAAATCTGAGAGAAGAGAGGGTAAGTAGACGATATTTTGAATTGATATATGTATATGGGGAGAGACATTGCCATTAGGATTATTTTGGGATTTATACAGGACTATGTGGATATTGTTTTAGTTTTAGTTTCGGATTGTTACAGGATTATGGGGAGAGTGGAAAGTGATGTGATTTCATGATTATTACGGGCTATGTGGCAAACAGCACAGTGTGATTCATTGAGAATTGGAGACGATCTATTGGAGAGATCATGGGCAGCAGGGAGAGATTTTGATTGTCAGAAGAAAATGGCTAAAGATCGAACTGGTGACATTAGTGTGGGACTGAGATCGAGCCAGCGGGGCAATGCGCTTATATTTGCATAAACAGGAGGCTACGGGGATGTCGTGTGCTTTTGAATTTTTTTCAGGATTGATGCAGACGTATGGAACGGCCTTGTCGATGAGTTTGTTTCTGGATTGATCGCGATCACTGAAGCAAGAACAAGTCAAGGGGATTAATTTAGGACTGTTACCTGGCTATGAGGAGAATGTGAGAAGCGAAATGCAAACTGGGTTGATAGAGGACACAAGGAGTGGGTGTTAGTTTTATTAACCTACTGGGCTAAGGAGATACAGCGAGGCTGTGGGGTTGCCTTGTGACTGATACAAGGCTATGACAGACCGATGGTTAAAGCCTTTAATGTGGAATGATACGGACTATGGAAAGTGAGCAGGGCCTTTGTGATTTGCTTACGATTGTTACCTGACTATGGAGAGAGAATAAACGGTGTGTTTAGTTTGTGATTGATGCATGATTACAGGAAAATTGCTATTCAGTGAGAATAGTTAGAGGAATGATACAAGACCACAGGAGCAGTGGCATCCCTGAATAACGGTACAGCACAATGGAAAGAGAATGGTGTTGCTCGAGAATTGTGGAATACAATAGAGAGAGAGAGAGAATGAGAATGCTGCTGGGCAATGTTAAAGGCCGGGACAGTGAGATTAACTTCAGATTTGTGCAGGCGGGACAGTGAACGTATCATGGAATTCATACTGGGAAACGGGGAGCGTCAGGGAGCAATGTGACGAGTTTTGAATTGATACAAACCTATAGGGTAGGACGTGGCAGTGAATGTAGTTTCGGGTTAGCACAGGGCCATTGGCAGAGTGTGTGTCACTGGATCAGTGCTGAATTGGTACCGAATTATGGAGTAGAGACATTTCAGGAAAATTAATAAATGATTTCGACAGGGACAGTTGGGGATACTTTTCCTTTGATACATATGAAGATAAGAACTGGAGTTGGCCATTCAATCTTTAGAGTCTTTGCAGCCATTCGAGATCATACCTGATATGTACGAAAAAACCTGCATACATGTTTTGGCCAAAGAGACAAAAATGCAATCTCTCGCGAGAAAAAAAAGTACAATTGATCTTAGATTTTAAATTATTAACTGAGCTAGCTGGTATTGCTGTTTTTGGGAGAGAGTTCATCACCTCTACCACAATTTTCACAAAAAACGTTTCTGACCAATACCAAATGTCATGTCCACTTTTTTGCACATGTCCCCATCTGCAGAAAACAAAATTGTTTACCGTTATCTGGTTTGTCCAGTAAGTTAAAAAACAATCAATTTACCCCTTGCCCCTTTCTGTTCCACTGTATACAAAATCAGTTTATAGAATTTTGCTCATGTTGCAAAACTGTAAGGGCTGTTAACATTCAGGTGAATCTGCAATGCGCTTCATCTATGGTCAATATATTTATCATTCTTGGCCATTTCAAAGGGCCTTACGCAGTGCTCCAGATGTATTCGTGGAAGGGATTTATGTTGCTGCAGCAAAACATGCAGTCTTTATAGTCTAGTTGTGCTGTGATTAAAGGCTATTTTTCATTGCCATTTGTTGTTTCTTTTCACGCATGACTACGAGATTTTAGTGATCTGTGTACAGGCTTCCTTAAATCTTTTGGGAGTCACACTTCCTAGAATTTCTTCACTTCAGAACTACTGGGAGGATTTTTTTTATACTTCCAAAATACCTGCACTCGCATTTGCCGAAGCTCGAATTTATCTACCACAGTTTCTCTCATTCACATGAACGATCAATGCCCCTTTGCAATTCTATACTATATCTACTATACTTACTATGTATGGCTGGCAATTGTGTTATTAAAATGAGGTGCATAGATAGGGTAGACACGAAGGAAAGTTTGCCCTTGCTGGAGGGATCAATAACTAGGAGGCATAGATTTAAGGTGAGGGACAGGAGGTTTAGAGGGGATGTGTGGAAGGATTTTTTCACGCAGAGGGTGGTGTGAATCTGGAACTCACTGCCTGAAAGGGTGGTAGAGGCAGAAACCCTCATAACATTTAAGAAGTATTTGGATGTGCACTTGCGATGCCATGGCATACAAGGCTATGGGCCTAGTGCTGAAAATGGGATTAGAACAGTTAGGTACTTGTTTGACCGGCGCAGAGTCGATTGGTCAAAGGGCCTTTTTCTGTGCTGTAGACCTCTATTACTCTATGTCCCTAAAATGATAATGCATATGGTGAATAGTTGAGACCCAGAAAAGAGGTCACGTCCACTGAAATCGGAGTACACATCCGTTAGGCCTGCATTCTGACTTCGACTGCCTCACTAATGTCCTAAAATAAGGTCAACAACTTCACTTTAATTTCACTGACATTAATATTAGCCTGAAAGATTTTTTTTTTCTCTCATGTGCATTTAAACATTTTGTAATGTATTCCAGAAAGCCAGATAAACATTATCAATAGGCATTATTCTGTCCAGTCCGTCAGCTGTTTCCAATCGTCTGTATTAAAATTGTGGTTTAGTAGTGTAGTAATTGAGTATTGCTGAAAAAAAGAGACATGCTATTGTTTGGAGTAAGAGATAGTTTAAGTAATTTACGTTTTTATTTTGGTTGTTAGGAATGATTTTTAACTTCAATGTTTAAGTTTGACTTGTATTTCTGTATCTGTGCGTTAAGAAAAGGTCAACTTTAGTTTTAGTTTCATTTTAAAAGGTCCTTGCATTTCTAGTGAGAGTTTTAAGACTGTTGCAGGTAAGTTAAACAAACAAAGGTAAACAAACTAGGCTGCTGACTAGCCATAGGTGTCAAGAGATGCCGGTCCCTCCCACAAACACAAACACAGGAGATTTGCAAACAACCGTTTGATTTCGAAGCTGTTGGAGTTAAGTTGGCTTTGAAAGTAGCTGCCAGGAGAGACGGGAGCAAAGGGAACAGATAGCCAGTCCCAAGTTAAAGAAAACAAAAATAAAATCGAGGGGTTTGGAACAGGAGAAAGTCCCAAGCAACATTCCAGTCAAAGGAATGTCAGGAACCTGGAAAAGGTTATGTTAAGTTAAGAGTAAATGGCAGAAGGAAAGGCTCCAACCCTCAGGCTTAAAGAGGCAAAAGCTGCAGGAAGTAGATTTAAAGCTTGAACAGCTTGCAAGAGGCTAGAAGGTCCAAAGAGACGGCTGAAGGTCTGTACCTCTTTGCTATGGGCATGTGAAGCAGCGGTGCACTGCTGACAGCTGAGTCGCTCACAGAGGGTGTGTGGAAGAAAACTTGAAAGCATGTGGTGACCCAGTGGAGAGGAATATCGGAAGGAGAGCTCAAAATACTGGAGGTGAAATATTGTAAAAGGCGTCTGACAGAAAGCCTTGGTTTGAGAGAAGATTCCAAAGCGAGTTTTTCGAGAGTGGAGATTGGAAGCCCTCGTTTTGAAAGAGGGGGTTTGGTGAGACCAGTTGGCTCACGGAATAACAAATGCGTTGGGGCAGTTGAGGAGAGATCCATAACACCTGACTGGAGTGGCATCTATCACTTGGTTTCAGAGTGTTGTGTGTCTGACCACAGGTCGCCTATTGAATTACATGGATTGTGTACCTACTTGTGTTAGCCTTACAAATCTGTATAAATCTATAAATGTATAGTTGTGGGTGCAGTATTGTAATAAATTTTATCTTTTCTTGTTTAATAAATGTTTTATTGTTTTGTTAAAAGTTCATTAGCTGACTCAGGTGACTCTGTTCAGTAGCTGTTGTCTACGTATCTAAACAAACAAATGAAAGTCAGGATTGATCAAGTTGGGTTCCATCCTGAGATCATCCATGTCCAGGGGTAACCTCGGCTGGGATCATAACACTATCAAAGCTTTTAATCTTACACTCATCAGGACAGAGGTCCGGCGAGAGAGAGGAGGGGAGGGGGAAGAGTGAGAGGGTGAGAGACCAGAGGGAAGGGGTGTTAGATTACTTTGCAACGCCAAGGACAGTGGAATGACTTACTGGTAGTTCTGGGGCTATGGGAAGCGAGTGGAGTAACTGATTAGTTTGGGATTGTTATAGCACTATGGGAAGAGAGCAGGACATTGGGATTTATCTGTGAATGCTGCTGGGCTATCGAGAAGAGAGCAGCAGCAGGAAGAGTTTGGAAATGATACGAGGCTAATGGAATAACACAGGGCAATGGAATTATTCTGGGAACGTACACAGGTATACGGTGTGAATGTGGGGCAGTGGAATTACTTTGTAAGTGATACAGGGATAAGGGGGCATGGTGGGGCAATGGGATTAGTTTTGGAATTGATGCAGGGCTATGGGGAGGACTGGAGTATTGTGATCTGCAGGAGAGATTAAGGGTTATTAAGAGGTAAGCAAAAAGTTGAAGTTTATGCCCTAATGATATCAGGCAGGGCCTTATTGAATGATGCAGCCATTCTGGCCTATTTCTGTTCCAGTTATGATATTATGACTGAAATCAGTTTTGGCTGATATGGAGCTGCGGGGACAGGGAGGCGTAGTGGAGTTGGTTTGGCATTGATGCAGCGCTGCGGGGAGAGACAGACAGTAGGGTTAGTTTGTATTTGATACAAGCTATGAACGGAAAGTGGAATATTGAAATTATTTTGACATTGTTGCAGGAGGGAAAGGAAAAGTATTGGAATCGTTTGCAGATTGTTACCGGGCTACAGAATAAAAGTGGAACACTGGGATTGGTTTGAGTTTGATCAAAGGCTATGGGGAGAGACCGTGGCAGTGGGATTATTTGACATTGATACAGGGCTATGAGGAGATTGTGGCCCAGAAGGATTAGTTTGAGATTGATAAATCGTTGTGTGCAGAGAGGGGGATAGTAGGAGTATGTTGGGGATTGATAGACAGTTATGGAAAGTGTCCTATTAGTTGGGAACTGATGCAAGATGACGGATAGGGAGTGGGGAAGTAGGATATTTTGTACTTGATACAAGGTGTTGGGGAAGGAGCGAAGCATTTGATTAACTTGGGATATATTCAGGGCCACTGAGAGAGACTGCGCAATTGAGATTAGTTGTGTAATCACATAGAGCTTCGTTGTGAAGGCGGAGCAGCGAGATTGGTTTAGAAATTATCCAGATAATGAAACGAGCATTGAGATTGGTTTGGCAATGATAGCGGATCAAGACCAGGGAGCAGGAAAGGCAAATTACTTTTGGGTTTGATGAGTTATAGAGGGGAAGTGAACAATTTCTGGATAGGTGCAGGGCTCCGGGGATGCAGTCTTGTGGTGGGATTGGTCTGTGATTTTTGTAGAGCTACCGGGACAGCGCAGGGTAGTGAGATTTATCTATGAAAGTTACGAGCGCGCAGGAGTAAAATTAGTTTGGAAATTGTACAGGACTGCATTAGAGAGAGAAAGGTAGTGTGGTAATTTTGGATTGATAGAGGAAAATGCAGGGAGTGTGTCGCATTTGGGATGAGTTTGAGATTGATGTAGAGGAGGGGAGGGAGAGACCGGTGGAATGAATTTGGGATTGATACATTTCTATTGGGAGAGATAGGGGCACTGGGACATTTTTGGCATTTAGCGAGAGATTGAAACATTGTGATGAATTTAGCAGTGATGAAACTCTATTGGGTGAACACAAAGCAGTGTGGTTAGTTTAGAAATGCAACAGCGCTCTGGGGAGGGAGCAAATATTTTAATTAGCTTGGGGATGATACGGAGTCAAGGGTAGGCGCAAGGAAAACATTATTTTGGAAGTGATGTAGTGCTAAGGGGAGGGAATGGGGGAGTGGGATTACTTCGGGATAGGGCCAGGGCCACGGAAAAGGAGTGCAGTAATGGCATTAGTTTGGGATTGATATTTAGCTCCGATGAGAAAGCAGAGAAGTGGGTTTCACCTGGGAATGCCTACGGATAAGTTCAGAACAGTAATATTAGTTTATAAATGATAAAAGGCTAACGGAAGAACGCAGAACAACGGGATTTGATTAAATTGATGTACGTATATGGGAGAGACTATTGCACTTTGGGTCGACAAAAGAGTTAAGAGTTAACGTGGGCAAGCAGGAACGGGCAGTTATTGTCACAATCATATCAGCCATCATCTTGTTGAATGGTGGAGCAAACTAGAGGGGCCAAATGGCCTATTCGTGTTCCTATTTCTTATGACATTATGATTTGGATTAGTTCAGGTTGATACAGGGGTGTGGGGAGAGATCGGAATAGTGGAATTGGTTTTTCATTGATGCAGGGCTGCAGAGACAGGCAGCAGTAAGTTTGTGATTGAATAAGGTTTATCGGGAGAGACTGGGGCAGTAAGATTACTTTGACAGTGATATGTGGAGATAGAGTGACTGGAGGACGAATTTGGGACTGGGAGAGGGCTATGGGGATAGGGTGGGGCAGTTGGTTTAGTTTGGGATGGTTCCAGTACTATGGAGGCTTGGAGAAGCAGTGGGATGACATTGGGTGTGATATAGATCTATGGGTGGAGACCAATACTGTGCGATTATTATGGCGTAGGCACAGGGCTATGGGGAGCCCGGGGGCAATGGAACCATTTTGGCTTTGGCACAGGGCAATAGGGATAGAGCAGGAAAGTGTATCTATTTAGCATTGATACAGGGCTATTGGGAGAGCGCAGGGCACTAAGGCTATTTTGGCGTTGGTACAGGATTTTGGGGCAAGTGCAACACAGTTGGATTAGTTTGGCATTGATATAGAGTGACGGCGAGGGAGTGGGACAGTGAGCTATTTTGTAATTTATACAAGGATATGGAGAGACAGTGAAGCCTTGGGATTGGTTTAGCATATATACAGGGACACGGAGAGTAGAGAGAGGTATTGGGGTTAGCTTAGTAATGATAGAAGGTTTTGGGGTGAAGACGGGCCAGAAAGGTTAGTTCAAGAATGTTACTGGGCTATGGTGAGGGACCGGACGTCGAGATTAATTCATGAATTGATACACAGCTATTAGGAATTCACGGGACAATGGGATTTGTTTGTGAATAGATACAGGGCTATGGGAGGTAGCAGAGCAGTGCAATGGGTACGCATTTTGTCATTGTTGAGAATAGTTAATAACATTTTTTCCGACTGCATTGTGTTTATGTTGGCAGCAATTAATGGTTTCTCAGTCAGTTTCCTGTTTTGCTGAACAGTGAGTAACCATGGAAACCGTTCACCGCCACTATCAGTAGCAGGCAGATTTCCTCAGCAGCCTCTCTGTATTTCTCAAAACTCCCAGTATCAGAAAGGAAGCGATTAATCATTCTATATCAATCCGAGACATTTAACGGCTACGTTGTGCATTATAACAGCGAATCAGAAAAAATAAAACTGTTTCATAAAATTGCTGATGAGAATGTGGACGATGTGAATTGATAATATTACTGAGACATGTGTGGGTTTATACTGAACCTGCAGCGTTCCACTGTCTCCAATGTATTCCAAAGCTGCATCTCGCACAATCTGACATTTCATTTCCTAAATCATTGCTGCCCGGTCTAGTTCACTGCCTTTGCTGGGCATGGGTTTACTCTGCGGTGGGGAGAACAAAGTGCATCAGGTAATAGTTTTGCCCAGCAAATTCTTTCTGACTGACAGTGTCGCATTGACATTCCTCGAAGAACAAAGACAGGCCTGTCTAAGTTTCGAGTTCAACCATAACATCCAATGCAACCCATTCAGCAGGGGATAGAAACACCTCCGAAACATATGAGATGTTGCGAGAATCAGCATCAGCATCAGCATCATCATTATCATCTTATTATTGTTAGCATTATGATTATCAATAAGATTCTCTCTATAACAATAATTATTATTAACAAAATGAAAATCATCATCATTATCATTAAAATTATTATCATTATCGCTACCCTATCATTAATATAATCATTGTTGTTATTATTCTTGTTATATTTCCCATTACTAACATTATTATTATCATGGTCATTCTCATTGACAATAAAATTAATATTATGATTATCATAATCATGATCAGTATTATCAGTATTGTTAAAGTTAACATTGTCATTACCATTCTTGTTATGTTTCATATTATTGTGCACACGACCAGCTCGGGCCAGAACACGGAAACACCTGCCGTGAACAAGAAACTGTAACTTCACCGGTGCTGCGATAAGTTGTTAAGCTTTACAGGACATTTCACAATTATCGACTGTAAAATTGCGACCATTTTTCACCACACTGACATATGAGAGAAATTATTTTATTTTTACCGTGTTCCTGGTATTCCGCAGTCATCAATTATTTACGTTCGCCCCGCTTGTGCTCACTGGCTGGAGAAATGGCCCAACATTTGTCTGGTGAAAGTAAGCCGCACTTTGCTGGCACCTGCCGGCGCCGGCTTGTTATTACAGTTCATAAACAGGTTGGTGCGCCTCTGGCGGGTGGAATAGTTGTTGCCCATTACAATCTCCAATCACGCAGGAGGAACAGGTAAATTCATGAAGCCCGGGAAACTCGGAGGCTTTTTCAAGCGCCCTCCAGCGGCGTAAGTTACGCTTGGCCAGACAAAGAAATGGAAAGCAAGGTGGAGTTTGATACGAAGAAGCGGTATGACACAGTCTTACATACGATTTAAAGCACTCAAATAGACCAATTGGGTAAACAGCTCTGAGCTACTGTTTATGATTCCCATAAAGCTCTTCGACTTTACTTCATCTCACTGTTTCAACAGATCCTCTATTCCTTTCTCGCTCAGTTGTCTACCTATAATCCCTTTAACGACACCCCCTTCTATTCGTCTCAATTACATCTTGTGGCAACACGTTTCGCACTGTTATCAGTCTCTGGCTGTATCTGATTCTCCTGAATACTCTATAGGACTTGAAAATGGCTGTCTAATGATTTAAGCCTTCGTTTCGAAAAGTTTACTTGAACAAAAATTGGAATCATATCTTTATATCTACTCTTCCTAATTTTAAACTTAAAGTCAGGGCAGTTCACCTTAGTCTCCTCACGAAAGCAAAGTTTCAGAGTGTTTGCATACTTATCCAGAAATAAACCTGAGAGTTTTATCAATTGTTTTCAGTCACTGTTCGAGAATGAAAAATAATTACAAGTGTTGCTGAATAAGAGGTATGCTTTCGAAGTTGTCCGTCTTGCCCTCATCAGGATAACTGCACCACTTAAACCAGCAGTAAATACACTTACAAGTTAACTTGCATGAGAAGAGCTGCTGATTGGTTAGGAATTGTGCTCTGATTGGTAGAGCAGTTGCCATGGGTGATGCAGCAGAGGAAAGGTAACTGTTAACTACCAAGCTTCTTGTTTCACATTCAAACCAGGCAGGTCGACTCTGATTGTTAAGGCATCGTCATGGGGAATGAACCTGGGAATCGCGGTGCCCCAAGCTTATTCATTGTTTGGAAATGGCGTTATTCGTACACATGCTACTTCACTCTGCAAAGGACAGGGCCTGTGTGTGAATATATGTGGATTCTAACATGCGTCACTGAGCCAGATTGCGAACCCGACTGACAATCTTAAATTGGCTTTCAGTGCAATTCTTAGCACAATCAGGATTGTTTAGCAAGTGTTGTTCAATCGCGGAATCACATATAATGTTGGACAGGATATTTTGAGTTTTGCAAGCTCGGGCTAGCTGGGTACAGTCAGTACTTTGCCTGCTGCGACAATCCAAAGGAACAGGCTGTTTGATATGAACCTCCAATCATTGGGAAGTACTGCCTACATGCCTGGCTTAAACAGGCACTGAAATTAATCAGTTCTGTTGAAGGGTCATGAGGACTCGAAACGTCAACTCTTTTCTTCTCCGCCGATGCTGCCAGACCTGCTGAGTTTTTTCCAGGTAATTCTGTTTTTGTACTGAAATTAATACTGTTTTATAGTGTCTATAGTGATTTAACTACCTACCAATTCATCTATCTATCTATTTATCTCTATTATCTATCTCTATATCTGTTTGTCTGTTTCTTTGCTTCTTTATTGATGTAATGCTAAATGTTACCTTGATAAGTAGGGCCAGCCCAAACTGGCAGTGACCCTTTTGAAATGTTCCTGTTCACAATCAAGGCAATCATGCTGATTTAGCTGTTGTCAACTCCGAATGTAAAAGTGCAGAACTAAGACTATGTATACTGCACATATAAACAGTCAGCTTTGAGCCTGTCAGCACAGAATGTAGCAATGCCGAAATGAACCAATGCACAGTGTGTACGTTCAACTGCGGCTGTCAAAACTGAAATTACATTTACTTAACTGTTCCTGTCCACAGCAAGTATAACTCTGCTGAAATTCCCTATTCCAAGCTGAAAGAACATTTGCTGAATACGATCTTTTCTCGTTGAAATTACCAGCCCAATGTATACATTGAATATAACTGAACTAATCTGACGTTGCCCTGGCTTTAATGAATACAGTCTTACTGAATTGTACCTGCACACTCTGAACTTATCCATTCTGAAGTCAGCCTGTCCACTGCCCTCCATCGCCTGGATTTACCATCCCACCAAAGTCAATGGGCTTTTGACGGGCTCGTCGCAGTTTTCGACCCCGCCCCACTGCCACGGGGGCGTAAGATTCCGCCCAATATAACCACCTTGAAATTACCGTATCAAAATTGAAAGCACCAACGCTGAACTGAGGATGTTTTCAGGAAGATATAATTTTTTTTGTAATGTTATTTGGAATTAATTTTAAAGTAGAGTAAGAGTGGGGTCTGAGTCTTTCTATGTGTGTCTGTCCGTGTGTGTTCGACTTAATTGAATTAGAGGCAGCTGGGTGGAAGTCCTTGATGTAAGTAGAGAAGCTCGATTTGAAATGCTAAATCGGTGAACATGGGTGAAGTTGTAGAATGTGAGGTGTAAAGGGAACATTTGCATTTTAAAATAAACTGGAGTAGCGTGAATTCAAAAGAGGGAGTGAAATATTTCACCTAGCCAGCAGAAGTTAAGAAACAGTGTGTTTATTTTATCCCATGGATTGTTGGTAAAATTAGCATTACGATACATTTTGATTATTAGAGAGGTAATCCCCAAGATATAGTGAAACAATGGGAATTTGCATTCAAATGGGAAAATATGTATAAAGAAGAGAAAGCGGTGTGCAAGGGGAGGTATTCTAAGATCTAACAAGCGCGAAAAGCCTCCAGGCTCTAAGCCTTAATTTGCTGCCTGCACGAAGTGAAGTGAAGGAACCCACTTTGAATTCGACTGTTTAGGGCACAACTTGCCTGGGTCTTTTAAAAGCGATGTGTTTTACTGTTAACGAAGGTATAACTGGGAGTTCGATTAATTAGTGGAGCTATTATTGTACTAATTTATAGACCTATGTATGTGCTTAAAATTATTTCCTTTATTAATAAATGTTTAATTTCGTTTTGTGAAAACCCTTTAAGCCTCGATGCAAGTTCCACAGAATGATTTTTTTTTTGTTTGTTTTAAAGCAGCAAAATTTTAAGAGATGCAGCACGGGGCTCGAAATCCACGACACTAAAACGAAGTGTCTCATGATCTAGCGACAGAGCAAAGTGGGGGTGTGAGATAGAAACCTTCATATCCCAACACATATGGAGACAAACGCTGTTTTCCACCTGGAGCCTCAGTTTGTTCCGAATTTCAATGTGTGGAAGATAATCGACCTACAAAAGCCCCAAGGTTCAAATGCATTCCTCTCAATCATCAATAACATCATTCACATCTTCCACTTCTTAGCTGCACCTCCTTCCAAACATTTCAAACTCTCCCTTGCAACTTTCATCCTGATATTTTTTTCTCTACCATTTTAACTTGAAGCTGCACAACTAATGTGAATAAAGTTTGTGCTGGTAAAAATGTATTCACCTCTCGGGGAACTGAGTTACATTGACACACACAGAGGAACACACACACAGACATATACACCGAGAGTGAGAGAGGCTTTGTCTCTAAGTAGACACAGAGTTAAAGCCAGGAATAATGAGAAGCGGGGAACCCCAATGGATTTGGGCTCCATCAACTAAACCAATCGGCCACAACAACTGGCCCTGCGCACAGGTCAATGTCGATGGTATAAAATCATAAATGTCTACAGCAGAGGAGGATGACATTCGGCCCGTCGTGTCCATGCCGGCTAGTGGCAAAGGAATTCAGCTAATTTTATAAGCTCGCATTTTCCCCACTGCAGTTCATATTTCTCTTGTCTCTCCTCATTCTTTCTATTAAAATTTAACATGGCAGGCATCTTTTTTGACAGTGAGCTGGCACTTTTTGCATCTTTTGCGTTTGTAGTTGTATGTTCAGTGAATGTAATATCTCACAGTCGCATTACATTTCCTCTTCACCATTTCACAAAATAAACATTCAGCAAAGTGAGTGTATCTTTCTGCTGGCAGCGGGTGATTGGAGAGTGCGGGGCCGGAATATTGCTGCGTTTGTGCTTTTCCCTGTCTCACTCACTGTGGAGCTGAGGAAGAGAGAATAATTGATGGGTTTGTTTGAATGCAATAACTTCACATGTTTCTAATGAATTAGATGTAATTACATAGTCGTTCATTGTTTTTATTGTGTTTGGAATGAACATTCATAACAAAAACATTGGTGTGGGAACTCACTGGGTAAGGGTAGAGTTTGCAACGTTTGTGGGATTTTTTTTGAAGTTCAAGTAGCCAATGACAACCCAGAACTGTGTGACAATGAATGCTGATGGAGAGAAAACAGTGCAAACTCCGTTTCTGGGTAGCCTCGAACCACCAACCTTCTGGCTGATAGACAACGCGATGACCAATTGCACCACAGAGACTGATACAAGCTTCACCTGCAAGGTATCCTAAACGTGGGTGTCTGCGAGTTAAAGATTCAGATTGCCACTTCCGGAATTACCATTGCTCTCTTATCAGTTTTACTCTTCCAAAATTAAAAGGTGGGGCATTTATTGTGGTTACATGGAAACAGTCTGATCCCACCCACTGCAGACACATCCATGTCACCCGGAACCAGCTCTCCTACAACCGGTGCTGTCTCCCTTCGAGCCTTTTGGTGTCTTGTCTGTTACCAAGTATTCTGATTGTCCTGAAGCCGATATTAGGTTTGGATTCCTGATGTGCAGTAACGAGAATCCTTTCAATGCTTCAGATCAGTTAATTTCACTGATAACATCAGAATCAATATTCCAGCACCTTAAAGAAGGGAAAGGTGTCTTGACTGTCTCTGGTCAGTCGGACAGTTCACGCTTCAGTCTCCTCTGACCCCATTCCTCAAAATGGATTTTCCTTTTCTTCTTGAGTTCCCTGACCACATCTGGCAGCAACTTTGGATTGAGAGGTATAATTAACAGTTGGGATGCAGTGCAGTTCTGACGAAAGGTTAGAGACCTGAAATGAAAACTATGTTTCCCTCCCGACAGACACAACAGATCTGCTGAGAATTCAAGAATTTTCTGTTTTTCTTTCAGATATCCAGCATCTGCAGCGTTTTGTTTTTCTTTAACTGATTCTTTAACTAAGTGCTAAGAATGTGGAACTCATTACCAGAAGGGTTTGAGATCTATGTCTGAGCTGAAGACGTATAGGTAAACTCACACTGTAAACAGATCATTCACCAGCTGGAACAGGAAAGGGATTCAGTCTATCATCCCATTTACAGACACAGCAACACAGTCTCACCAGTGCAACCCCTGCTGGGTGGATCATACCTAGCACAAAGGAAGATGGTTGTGGTTGTTGGAGATCAGTCATCTCAGCTCCAGAACATTGCTTCAGGAGTTCCTCAGGGTAGTGTCCTCGGCCCCACCATCTTCAGCTGCTTCATCAAAGACCTTCCTTCCATCATAAGATCAGAAGGGGGGATGTTCACTGATGATTGCACAATGTTCAGCACCATTCGCGACTCCTCAGATAATGAAGCAGTCCATGTCCAAATGCAGCAAGACCTGGACAATATCCAGGCTTGGGCTGACAAGTGTCAAGTAACATTCGCACCACACAAATGTCAGGCAAAGACCATCTCCAACAAGATAGAGAATCCAAACATCGTCCCTTGATGTTCAATGGTGTTACCATCACTGAATCCCCCGCGATCAACATCCTGGGTGTTACCATTGACCAGAAACTGAACTAGACTAACCAATAAATACTGTGGCTACAAAAGCAGGTCAGAGGCTAGGAGTCGTGTGACAAGTAACTCACCACCTGACTTTTCAAAGCGTGTCCACCATCTACAAGGCACAAGTCAGGAGTGTGATGGCATACGCCCCACTTGCCTGGATGAGTGCAGCTCACACAACACTGAAGAATCTTGACACCATCCAGGACAACGCAGCCGGCTTGATTGCTACCACATCAACAAACATTCACTCCCTCCACAACCAACGCACATTGACAGCAGTATGTACCATCTACAAGATGCACTGCAGGAATTCACCAAGATTCCTTAGACAGCACCTTCCAAACCCACGGCCACTACCATCTAGAAGGACAAGAGCAGCAGATGCATGGGAACACAACCACCTTGACGTTCCACTCCAAGTCACTCACCATCCTGACTTGGAAATGTATCGGCGTTCCTTCACTGTTACTGGGTCAATATCCTGGAACTCCCTTCCTAACAGGGCTGTGGGTGTACCTACACCACATGGACTGCAGTTGTTCAAGAAGGCTGTTCATCACCACCTTTTTAAGGGCAACTACGGACACTGCAATAAATGTTGGCCTAGTCAGTGAAGATCACATCCCGTGAATGATTTTTTTAAAAATTCAGATACTTCATGTGTGCAAAGGGCTTTATTCAGTTTCCCCACTTGTTAACACTCCACCTTTAAAAGTTCAAAGGATTTGATCTAAAATCAGAGCACTGCTACTGGCAAGACACGGTTTAAATGTACCACGTATTGGGGAAATATAATTACTAGCTCACCCCATCTGCTGAGACTCCAATGAGTTCAGATCTAACTGACGGGGTTTGTTCTGCTGTTCATTACATCCAGGAGAGAATTATGGTGGATGCCAGATTGCATCAATTGATTCAACAATTTTATATCTTGGCCCAATGGCATTCATCGTATTCTGCTTACAGGACATAGGTTTCCATTCTGCATTATTGCCTTTCAATGGCGGGGTGATCACCCAGCATTCGCTGCGGGACAGAATGTGCTATCCTTATTAAAGCAGCTCCCTGCACATGCGCATTGAGCTGTGTGTGCGAGCGCGCGCGTGATTGGAGCATGCGCAATTCGGTGTGTTTCATGAGCATGTGCAATGCAGGTCTGTGACTGAAGCTGCTCAGAGCGGGTGAGAGAATGTCGAGCGGAGCAAACTAACTGATTTCTTCTCCACCGATGCTGCCAGACCTGCTTAGTTTTTCCAGGTAATTCTGTTTTTGTAACAGAGTTAGTGGGTGTGTGAGGAGGAATGGAGCCAGCGGAGTGGGCAGGGAGGCTTCATAAAGATACAGTTCAGGCCGCAGGCCGCAGACCTCAAATAACAAGGTACCGGTCTTGTGTTTGCAGAGAACGGGCCGAAAAAATCTGGATTTCTCCCTTTGCCAGGCCCGGCCGCCATCTTTATAGGGGGCAATGTGCAACAGGGCGCATGCGCGGTCATCCTGGTCCAGGTAACAGGAGGAGAGAATTATGTGCATTTCAATCCTGGACTGACAGGGATTTGATTTTGGACACTCCTTTTACAGGGGGTTTGAAGGGGAAGATTTACACTTCACCAAGAGAAATATTTGTCTCTTCTGATATAGGTCTTGTAAATTTCTTTTGCAGGATATTAGAAGGGGAGGATTTCAAGACAGGAAACTCAAATCAACAATCATATTCAAGTCTCACAGTCACTCAATTCCTCAGAACCTGAATATTATCAGCTTTTGAATGTGGAAAGAATAAGGTTTGTTTGTTTTATTTATGCTATGAGATTTTGAACATCTGTGTGACTGGAAATGGAGAGGAGGAGACCACAGAAGGATTTGTAACCAGGGATGTGAAGTTTAAAATTGATGTGTTGCTTCACCGGGAGCCAGTGTAGGCCAATGAGCAGAGTGCTGATGGGGGGAAGGGACACGGTGTGAGTAAGATTTTTTTAGATTTGATAGAGGTATTCAAAATCATCAGGAGTCTAGACAGAGTTGAGAGGGAGAAAATATTCCCATTGGTGGAAGGTTCGAGAAGAAGAGGGCAAAGATTTAAGGTAATTGAAAAAGAATCAATGGAGATATTAGTAGAAACCTTACCACACAGTGAGTGGTTAAGATCAGGAATGCTCTGCCTGAGAGTGTGGTGGAGGCAGGTTCGATTGAAGCATTCAAAAGGGAATTGGATTAATACCTGAAAAGGGAGAGTGTGCAGGGTTACGGGGTGAAGGTATGGATTAGCATTAAGTGAATTGCTCATTTGGAGAGCTGGTGCAGATGGCGTGGGCCGAATAGCCTCCTTCTGTGCTGTAACAATTCTGTGACTCTGTGGTACAGAGAGTGAAATTTTGGATGATCTCAGGTTTATGGAGGTTGAATGTGGGAGGCCGGATAGGAAAGTGTCTGCATCGTCATGTCTAGAGGGAACAAAGGAATGGATGAGAGTTTCGGAAATGGTTGAGCTGAGGTAACGGCAAAGCTGGGCGATGTTACTGAGGTGGATCTACCTGATCACAGACCTTCCATTTTGTTCTACCCTCACAATCCCCCTTTCACTGACTCAAGACCTATTTCATCTCTATCTTTCCAGAGTGTTTCCGACATCTTCTGTTTTTATTACTGATGTGGAAATAGGCGGTCTTGGTGATGATGTGGATATGTGGTTGGAAGCTCATCTTGGGGTGAAATATTTCACCATGATTGTGAACAGTCTGGTTCAGCCTCAGACAGTTGTCAAGGAGAGGGATGGAGTCATTGAATAGGGAGTGGAGTTTGTAGTGGGCCTGAAGACAATGGCTTCAGTCTTCTCAGTATTTAAATGGAGGAAATTTCTGTTCATCCAGTATTGGATGCCGGACAAGTCAGGACAGTGTGTAACTTGGAGTGTCACATGCACCTGTTACCCTGGTCCTTCCAGGTGGTGAAGGTTGAGGGTTTTGGAGATTCTGTCGAAGGTCCAGTGGAGTTGTAGATGTACACAATCTCTCTCTTTCACCCCTGCCTCTCCCATCTCCCTCTCTGTTTCCTCCCAGAGATGCTGGTGTTTTATATAGGCCTAGACTAGTTGGCAGGTTCCATTCGTGAAGGACATTAGTGAACCAGTTGGGTTTTTATGACAATCCAGCAGTTTTCATGGTCACTTTTTCCTCGTGTCGGTCCCACAAGTTCCCAGATTCATTCAGCTCAATTTCATAACCTGCCTTTGTGTTTATGTGGGTTCTCTCTCACTCCCTTTTTTCTGTTTTAAACCAATTTCACAGGGTATTAGAAGGGGAGGATTTGAAGTCGGGAAACCCAAACCGAACATCACATCAGGATCTGACAGTGTCGCCAATTCATCGTAACTTGAATATCATCGGATTTTGAACATGGAGGGAAAAAGCACCGTTCACCGTGGGGAGAAACCGTGCACGTGTTCTGTGTGTGGACGAGGCTCCTGCCGATCATCTGACTTGTCAGAATACAAGTGCAGTCACACTGGGCAGAAACCGTGGAAATGTGGGGACTGTGGGAAGAGGTTCAGTTACCCATCCCAGTTGGAAATTCATCGGCGCACTCACACTGGAGAGAGGCCATTCACATGTTCACTGTGTAAAAAGGGATTTTCTGATCCTTCCACTCTACTGAAACACAAGGGAATTCACACTGGGGAGAGGCCGTTCACCTGCCCTGAGTGTGGGAAGGGATTCACTCAGTTATCCACGCTGCAGACACACCAGCGAGTTCACAATGGGGAGAGGCCATTTACCTGCACTGTGTGTGAAAAGGGATTTGCAGATGCATCTACCCTACTGAAACACAAGCGAGTTCACACTGGGGAGAAGCCGTGGAAACGTGGGAACTGTGGGCGAGGATTTAATACACCATCCCAGCTTGAAATTCATCGACGCACTCATACTGGAGAGAGACCATTCACGTGCTCTGTGTGTGGGAAGGGATTCACTCAGTCATCCATCCTGCAGACACACCAGCGAGTTCACACGGGGGAGAGGCCATTCATCTGCTCAGTGTGTGGGAAGGGATTCACTCGCTCATCCCACCTGCTGAAGCACCACAGAGTCCACAAGGAACTGCAGGGTTTGGATTTTCTTACAAATGCCATTCAGATCTGAACAGTTTTCATTGGGGTCTGTTTCTGCTGATGTTAATAAACTCCAACCCAGTAAAATTCAAATAAATCTGCTTTGTATTAGGTAAACTGTGTGTCGAACCTTTATAATATCTCTAAC
The DNA here is from genome assembly GCF_964194155.1 of Cetorhinus maximus. NCBI lineage: Eukaryota > Metazoa > Chordata > Chondrichthyes > Lamniformes > Cetorhinidae > Cetorhinus > Cetorhinus maximus. Next base: position 40,869,862 of record NC_135901.1, on the reverse strand, counting down.
ACAAGTTAGTTACTTTTGAAGGGCTCTCCCTCACCCCTGCCTCCTCCACCCTCACCTCCAGCTAGAATATGAGGAACTCATGGAGCTTCTTTGTCACTTAGACTTAGACAATCCGATCAGCTGCTTCCCTCCCTTCCACTCTCCCACCGGGACAAACTGTCTCTAAAGTTCCCCCTTGTCCAAGACCTGAGCCCATATCTTTCTCCAGTTTCTCTCCCACCTTCCCTCATGACCTCTCAGTGCCCTCTGTGTGCACCACCTTCTCTCTCAACCCTATTGCCACTAAACGACTGACAACACAACTTCCCCATCTTTGCTAACATTGTCAATGGTTTTCTCTTTTCAGGTACTGTTCCTCTCTCCTTTAAATCTTACATCGTTACCACTGTCCTTAAATAAAAACACAAACCCTTCACCATCTTTGCATGCTGCCGCCCCATCTCTAGCCTCACTTTCCTTTCAAAAATACTTAAACGTTTTGTAATCTCCCAAATCCATGTCTATCTTTCCTAGGACACCAGGGTTGAATCCCTCCAATCAGGTTTATTCCCCGCCACAGTTCCAAAACAGTTCTAATTGAAGCCACAAATTACATTCTATATGGCTGTGACAAAGGTAATATCTCCCTTCTGGTCCTTCTCGACCTGTCTGTGGTGGGCCTCCCTCTCTCTGGCCTTGGCTTCCATGTGATGTTCTCAATGATGACAGTATGAACCTTCTCCCTAACAAAAACAGAATTACCTGGAAAAACTCAGCAGGTCTGGCAGCATCAGTGGAGAAGAAAACAGTTGACGTTTCGAGACCTCATGACCCTTCGGCAGAACTGAAGTATAGTTAGGAGAGAGGTGAAATATAAGCTGGCCTAAGGTGGGGGGTGGGGGGAGAGAGAAGTTGAGGGTGGGGTGGTTGTGGGGATAAGCAAGCAGTGATAGGAGCAGATAATCAAAAGATGTCACAGATAAAAGGATCAAAGAGGTGTTGAAGGTGGTGATATTATCTAAGAAAAGTGCTAATTAAGAATGGAAGGCAGGATACTCAATGTACAGCTCTATTGGGGGTGGGGTGGAAAGAGTAACAAAGTTTTAGTTTTAGATTTAAAAATAATGGAAATAGGTGGGAAAAGAAGAATCTATATAAATTATTGAAAAAAAGGGGAGGGGGAAGAAACGGGGTGGGGATGGGGGAAGGCGGAGTTTAAGATCTAAAGTTGTTGAATTCAATATTCAGCCCAGAAGGCTGTAAAGTGCCTAGTCGGAAGATGAGGTGCTGTTCCTCCAGTTTGCGTTGGGCTTCACTGGAACAATGCAGCAAGCCAAGGACAGACATGTGGGCAAGAGAACAGGGTGGAGTGTTAAAATGGCAAGCGACAGGGAGGTTTGGGTCTTTCTTGCGGACAGACCGCAGGTGTTCTGCAAAGCGGTCGCCCAGTTTGCGTTTGGTCTCTCCAATGTAGAGGAGACCGCATTGGGAGCAACGAATGCAGTAGACTAAGTTAGGGGAAATGCAAGTGAAATGCTGCTTCACTTGAAAGGAGTGTTTGGGCCCTTGGACGGTGAGGAGAGAGGAAGTGAAGGGGCAGGTGTTGCATCTTCTCCGTGGGCATGGGGAGGTGCCATAGGTGGGGGTTGAGGAGTAGGGGGTGATGGAGGAGTGGACCAGGGTGTCCCGGAGGGAACGATCCCTACGGAATGCCGCCGGGGGGGTGAAGGGAAGATGTGTTTGGTGGTGGCATCATGCTGGAGTTGGCGGAAATGGCAGAGGATGATCCTTTGAATGCGGAGGCTGGTGGGGTGATAAGTGAGGACAAGGGGGACCCTATCATGTTCCTGGGAGGGAGGAGAAGGCGTGAGGGTGGATGCGCGGGATATGGGCCGGACACGGTTGAGGGCCCTGTCAACGACCGTGGGTGGAAAACCTTGGTTAAGGAAGAAGGAGGACATCTCAGAGGAGCTGTTTTTGAAGGTAGCGTCATCAGAACAGATGCGACGGAGGCGAAGGAACTGAGAGAATGGGATGGAGTCCTTACAGGAAGCGGGGTCTGAGGAGCTGTAGTCGAGGTAGCTGTGGGAGTCGGTAGGCTTGTAGTGGATATTGGTGGACAGTCTATCATCAGAATTTGAGAAAGAGAGGTCAAGGAAGGGAAGAGAAGTGTCAGAGATGGACCATGTGAAAATGATGGAGGGGTGGAGATTGGAAGCAAAATTAATCAATTTTTCCAGGTCCCGACGAGAGCATGAAGCCGCACCAAAGTAATCATCGATGTACCGGAGAAAGAGTTGTGGGAGGGGGCCGGAATAGGAATGGAACAAGGAATATTCCACATACCCCATAAAGAGACAGGCATAGCTGGGGCCCATGCGGGTACCCATAGCCACACCTTTTATTTGGAGGAAGTGAAAGGAGTTAAAGTAGAAATTGTTCAGTGTGAGAACAAGTCCAGCCAGACGAAGGAGAGTAGTGGTGGATGGGGATTGTTCGGGCCTCTGTTCAAGGAAGAAGCTAAGGGCCCTTAGACCATCCTGGTGGGGGATGGAGGTGTAGAGGGATTGGACATCCATGATGAAGAGGAAGCGGTTGGGGCCAGGGAACAGGAAATTGTTGATGTGACGTAAGGTGTCAGAGGAATCACGGATGTAGGTGGGAAGGGACTGGACAAGCGGAGAGAGAAGGGAGTCAAGATAACGAGAAATGAGTTCCGTGGGGCAGGAACAGGCTGACACGATCGGTCTGCCAGAACAGTTCTGTTTGTGGATTTTGGGTAGGAGGTAGAAGTGGGCCGTCCGAGGTTGGGTGACTATCAGGTTTGAAGCTGTGGGAGGAAGATCTGCAGAGGAGATGAGGTCAGTGACAGTCCTGGAAACAATGGCTTGATGTTCTGTGGTGGGGTCATGGTCCAGGGAGAGGCAGGAGGAAGTGTCTGCGAGTTGATGCTCAGCCTCCGCGAGGTAGAGGTCAGTGCGCCAGACAACAACAGCACCACCCTTGTCAGCGGGTTTGATGACAATGTTGGGGTTGGACCTGAGAGAACGGAGTGCAGTAAATTCAGAGAGAGACAGATTAGAATGGGTGAGAGGAGCAGAGAAATTGAGACGGCTAATGTCACGCCGACAGTTCTCAATGAAAAGATCAAGAGAAGGTAAGAATCCAGAGGGAGGGGTCCAGGTGGAGGGAGAATATTGGAGGTGGGTAAAAGGATCCGTTGAACGGGGAGAGGATTCCTGCACAAAGAAGTGAGCACGGAGACAAAGACGGCGGAAGAAGAGTTCAGCATCATGCTGAGCCCGAAATTCATTGAGATGAGGGCGTAAGGGTATGAAACTAAGTCCTTTGCTGAGCACTGAACGTTCAGCATCGGAGAGGGGAAGGTCAGGGGGTATAGTGAATACGCAGCTGGGGCTGGGATTGGAAGATCGGGTGGGGACGGAGGGACAAGCAGGGGTGGAGGGTCCCAGATGGGTGTTGGTGTCGATGAGTTGTTGGAGCTTGCGTTCCTTAGCACTTGAGAGAAAGAGAATAAGTTTCTTGTTGAGGCGACGGATGAGGCAAAGAATAAAATGAAACTGGGGGCACGTGCAGCTTTGAAAAAGGGTGCAGCGGTGCTGCTGGAGGGAGAGGTCGAGTGTGTTCATATGGCAGCGCATGGTACTGAGTGTGGATCTCAGAATGCGACGGGAACAGCAGTCCGAGAAACGTTTTATGTCCCGGAGATACCTGTAATCCTGGGTGGGTTCGAAACAAGAGGGATGGAATTTCAGTTGAAATCCACGTGGGGTAAGTCGGAGACAGAGACAGTCACTGAGAAAGGAAATATGGCTGTGAAAGCGGGTTTTAAAAAACTCCACCCCTCCATCATTTTCACGTGGTCCATCTCTGACATTTCTCTTCCCTACCTTGAACTCTCTGTCTCAATTTCTGATGATAGACTGTCCACCAATATCCATTACAAGCCTACCGACTCCCACAGCTACCTCGACTACAGCTCCTCACACCCCGCTTCCTGTAAGGACTCCATCCCATTCTCTCAGTTCCTTCGCCTCCGTCGCATCTGTTCTGATGACGCTACCTTCAAAAACAGCTTCTCTGACATGTCCTCCTTCTTCCTTAACCAAGGTTTTCCACCCACGGTCGTTGACAGGGCCCTCAACCGTGTCCGGCCCATATCCCGCGCATCCACCCTCACGCCTTCTCCTCCCTCCCAGGAACATGATAGGGTCCCCCTTGTCCTCACTTATCACCCCACCAGCCTCCGCATTCAAAGGATCATCCTCTGCCATTTCCGCCAACTCCAGCATGATGCCACCACCAAACACATCTTCCCTTCACCCCCCCTGGCAGCATTTCGTAGGGATCGTTCCCTCCGGGACACCCTGGTCCACTCCTCCATCACCCCCTACTCCTCAACCCCCACCTATGGTACCTCCCCATGCCCACGGAGAAGATGCAACACCTGCCCCTTCACTTCCTCTCTCCTCACCGTCCAAGGGCCCAAACACTCCTTTCAAGTGAAGCAGCATTTCACTTGCATTTCCCCTAACTTAGTCTACTGCATTCGTTGCTCCCAATGCGGTCTCCTCTACATTGGAGAGACCAAACGCAAACTGGGCGACTGCTTTGCAGAACACCTGCGGTCTGTCCGCAAGAAAGACCCAAACCTCCCTGTCGCTTGCCATTTTAACACTCCACCCTGTTCTCTTGCCCACATGTCTGTCCTTGGCTTGCTGCATTGTTCCAGTGAAGCCCAACGCAAACTGGAGGAACAGCACCTCATCTTCCGACTAGGCACTTTACAGCCTTCTGGGCTGAATATTGAATTCAACAAATTTAGATCTTAAACTCCCCCTCCCCTCATCCGCACCCCGTTTCTTCCCCCTCCCTTTTTTTTCAATAATTTATATAGATTCTTCTTTTCCCACCTATTTCCATTATTTTTAAATCTAAAACTAAAACTTTGTTAGTCTTTCCACCCCACCCCCACTAGAGCTGTACATTGAGTATCCTGCCATCCATTCTTAATTAGCACTTTTCTTAGATAATATCACCACCTTCAACACCTCTTTGATCCTTTTGTCTGTGACATCTTTTGATTATCTGCTCCTATCACTGCTTATCCCTACAACCACCCCACCCTCAACTTCTCTCTCCTCCCGCCCCCACCTTAGAGCAGCTTATATTTCACCTCTCTCCTAACTATACTTCAGTCCTGCCGAAGGGTCATGAGGACTCGAAACGTCAACTGTTTTCTTCTCCACCGATGCTGCCAGACCTGCTGAGTTTTTCCAGGTAATTCTGTTTTTGTTTTGGATTTTCAGCATCCGCAGTAGCTTTTAGCTTTTTGTTTGAACCTTCTCCCTAACCTGTCCTAACCCTTCTGCTCGGTCATTTATTGAAACCAGGGACCCTCCTTGTTCCCTCCAGTGGTAACGATGACTTTCCCTGTCTGCCCTATTATTCCTTAAAGTCAGCCCTTGAATTGTTTGTACATTGTTTCATCAGTAACAAATGTTGAAATGTCTGCTCCACACCCACAGGGTTTCATCTGTTTAAAGTCACAAACAGAAAGGTCCCGTTTTCTCCTGGAGTCTGAGACAATCCGTTTTCAGAATGATGCAGAGTTTCAGCCAATGAGGGGGATCCGGGCTCAGCCCCGCCCCTCATTCACTTTCATTGGCTGGAGGAGCAGCTGCTCCCATTCGGTCATCCAGCACTGCCTACTTCTCCTATTGGTCGGCAACTGCCGTCAATCAGCCGGGGATATGTGTGCTGTCAGGTCAGTGTCGGGGGGCGGGGTTTATAAACCCAGAGTGCGGCACCAGAGCCGAATCTGAACCAATGAACATTCTCCAATCTCTCAATCCGCCGCTTCCGGCTTCTCTCCGGCACCAACTTCAAGCAAAGAGAGCAGGAGACTCCGAGCATGCGCATTCCACCCAGACAACCCGCGGCAGATAGGGCGGTTTCTTAGGCGCACGGGATTGTGGGTAATCTGGCCGCCATTACAATCCTAGTTTCAGTTTATTTCCGGACCTAACATTGAGTTCAACAACTTCAGCCCATGAACTCTCTCCTCCATCCTCACCCCTTTTTTTATGCACTTTTTTCAATATTAATTTTCACTTTTTAATTGTTATTTTTTCCACTTATTTTTATTATTATTTTTAAAATTCATTTTCAATTTTATTCATCGTTTTATCCCCACCTTATAGCCTATTTTCGATCTTTTTTCCCACCACCTTCCCCTCCCCCCACCCCACCCCCACTAGAGACATCTGTCAGTTGCTCATGTTTTTTTCCAGAGTGCTTACCCTTGTCCGACTATTATCACATTCTGCTTTCTACCCTTAATGTCACCATTAGCACCTCCTTTCGCCAGTACCATCACCGTCAACACCCTTTGACTTTTTGTTTATGACATCTTTTGCAATCTGTCTTTTAACTCCATGTATTGCTGGCCTTCAATGCAGCTTCACCTGCTCCACCCCCATTAAGCAGTATAAATTTCACCACATTTTTATTCTCTTCGCTCTAAAGAAGACTCATAAGGACTCGAAGCGTTAACTCTGTCTTTCTCTCCACAGATGCTGTCAGACCTCCTGAGTTTTTACAGCATTTTTTGTTTTTGTTTCAGATTTCCAGCATCCACACTATTTTGCCTTTATCAGTTTTTTTTTGTCTGAATCTGTTAATTTATGTATTGGAAGCTAAGTAAGATCAAGTGCACATCTCATTCAATGTAAATTTTCATTGGATCACCAGACTCTTTGAACTCCACCTCTTCTAACAATAAACCAAGAAGGACAAGGACAGCAGATAGATGGGAACACCAGCACCTGGACGTTCCTCTCCAAGCCACTACCATCCTGACTTGGAAATGTATCGCCGTTCCTTCACTGTTGTCGGGTCAAAATCCTTGAACTCCTCCCTAACATCTCATGAATGAATAAAAATAAATTGTAAACACAAAGTTTCCAGCCGGGATTGAACCGGGGACTTTCTCATTTAAAGTAAAGGTGATAATCAGTGCACTAAGGAAATGAGTGTGAATCGCCCCCCGTCAGAGGGGAACTGACCATCCATCTCTAGCTCTAATTCCCAAACAGAAAATGCTGCCAAGAATCAGCAAGTCAGGCTGAGTCTGTGGCCGCTCTCACCATTTGAAAAGGTCACAATGCCCGGCTGATTGACGGCAGCGCTGGACCAATAGGAAGAGGGGGCAGCACTGGAGGACCGGCTGGTCCTCCAAGCAATCGGAGTGAATGAGGGGCGGGGCCGGATTGGGAGTGAAGCATGCGCAGTGTGAGTAATGGCGCTCGAGATAAGGTTCTTTCTCGGATCCGCAATCGGTGAGTGGGTGAATGGCGGGGCGAAGGGAACGATGGATCCAGTGGGTGAGCGAAGCGGTTTCGTAAACATCTTGTGTAAACCGCAAACCCCAAAAATCGAACTACCCGGTTTCCCTGGGCCCGTCTCTCCTTTTGCACCGAGCAAGGCCGCAGCTTTCTCCCAGTTGCAGTTCTTGATTAGCGGCCGCCATCTTTATTAGGGGCAATGTGCAGCAGGGCGCATGCGCTGCCGCCATCTTTCTAGAGGGCGATGTTTTTGGAAACTTTTCGATGACTGATGGACAAGTTGTTCCCATTCTGTCTGCTTCGCGCTTTGATTAACAATGTCTTCTTGATGAGACAGAAACAACGATATGTGTCCAGGTCAGTGACAATAATTTGTATTTATATTCTGCCTTTAAAATAATAAAACGTTCCAAGACATTTCACAGAAATGTCACAAATTAACATTTGACACTGAGCCACAAGACGAGATATTAGGGCAGCTTGGTCAAAGAGGTAGGTTTTAGGGAGAATCTTAAAGGGGGAAAGTGAGGTGGAGAGATTTAAGGAGGATATTTCAGAGCTTGTGGACTAGGCAAATGAAAGAACGGTCACCCATGGTGTAGCGATTAAGATCAGGAATGCTCAAGAGGCTGGAATTAGCTGAGGGTAGAGATCTCGGAGGGGTATATGGCTGGAGGAGATTACAAAGACAGGGATGATCACAACCATGGAGGAAAACAAGGATGATAATTTTAAAATGTTGGTGCTTATGAAAAGGAAACCTTTGTAGGTCACTGAGCACAGGGGTGAGGCGTGAACATGACTTTGTGTGAGTAAGCACACGGGTAGCAGAGTTTTACATTACCTGAAAATTACAGAGAGGTTGAATGTGGGAGGCCGGCCAGGAGAGCATTAGGCTAGTTAAGTCTAAAGGTAACAAAGGAATGGATGAGAGTTTCAGCAGCACATGAACTGAGACTGGGTGGAGTCAGGAAATGTTACTGATGTGGAAATAGGCGATCTTGGTGATGATGTGGCTATGTGGTTGGAAGCTCATCTTAGGGTGAAATATTTCACCACGGTTGTGAACAATCTGGTTCAGCCTCAGACAGTTACCAGGGAGAGGGATGGAGCCTGGCTAGGGAGTGGAGTTTGTAACAGGGACTGAAGAAAATGGCTTCTGCCTTCTCAATATTTAAATGGAGGAAATGTCTCTTTCCCAGTACTGGATGTCAGACAAGTCAAGATGGTTTGTGACTTGGAGGTGATGGTGTTCACATACACCTGCTACCCTGGTCCTTCTTGGGATGGAACCTGAGGGTTTGGGAGATTCTGTCAAAGCTTAAGTTGCATTGTAGATGTATAAAGTCTTTCACCCCCATCTCTCCTGCCCCTCTCTCCCTCCCTTTCTCTCCTGTAACAGAGGCCAGAGTCTTGTGTACATCCAGACAAGGTGGCATGTTCCCTTCCCTGAAGGACATTAGTGAATCAGTTGGGCTTTTGCAACAATCCACCAGCTTTCATGGTCACTTATTCCTAGCTCCAGGCCCACAGATTACCAGATTCATTCAGTTCAATGTCACAACCTGCCTTTGTGTTTTTGTGGATTTGCTCTCACTCTCTTTTTTCTGTTTTAAATCAATTTTACAGGGTTTTAAAAGGGGAGGATTTGCAGTCTGGAATTTGAAACCAAACATCACATCCGGTTCTGATGGGGTTGCCCAATTTGTGGTAATCTGAATATCATTGGATTTTGAAAATGGAAGGAAAAAGCACCGTTCACAGTGGGGAGAAACCGTACAGGTGTTGTGTGTGTGGACGAGGCTTCAACCGATCATCTGGTCTGTCAAGACATAAATATAGTCACAATGGGTAGAAACCACGGAAATGTGTGGACTGTGGTAAGGGATTCAATTACCCATCCAAGTTGGAAACTCATCAGTGCAGTCACACCGGGGAGAGGCTGTTCACCTGTTCTGATTGTGGGAAGGGATTCACTGATTCCTCGTCCCTGCTGAGACACCAGCGAGTTCACACCAGGGAGAAACCATTCACCTGCTCCAAGTGTGGGAAGGGGTTCACTGAATCATCCTCGCTGCTGAGACACCAACGAATTCACACTGGGGAGAGACCGTTCACCTGCTCTGAGTGTGGGAAGGGATTCACGCATTAATACAACCTGCTGACACACCAGCGAGTTCACACTGATGAGAGACCACATAAATGTCCAGATTGCGGGAAGTGCTATAAAAGTTCCCGTGATCTGATGTGCCATCAACGTGTTCATATAGATGAGAGACCATTCATGTGCCCCCACTGTGGGAGTGGGTTCAAGACATCGTCTGCACTCATTAAACACCAGCGAACTCACACTGATGAGAGATCATTCACGTGCTCTCACTGTGGGACTGGGTTCAGGCGATCATCTCAACTCACTGTACACCAGCAAATTCACACTGGGGAGAGACCATTCACCTGCTCCGACTGTGGCAAGAGATTCATTCAGTTAAACTCCCTACTGAGACACCAGCGGCTTCACACTGGGGAGAAACCTTTCACCTGCTCCCAGTGTGGGAAGGGATTCACTCAGTTTTCCACCCTGCTGACACACCAGCGAGTTCACACTGAGGGGAGACCTTTTAAATGCCCAGACTGTGGGAAGTGCTTTAAAAGTTCCAGCGAACTGATGTCCCATCAACGTGTTCACAGTGACGAGAGACCATTCAGGTGCTCTCAATGCGGGACTGGGTTCAGCTGGTCGTCTGCCCTCATTTTACACCAGCGAGTTCACACTGGGCAGAGACCATTCACCTGCTCTGAGTGTGGGAAGGGATTCCTTCAGTCATCCCACTTGCTGAGACACCAGCAAGCTCTGGTGACTACAGTAATTGGATTTTGCTGTTAATCACATCCAGGACTGAATCATGTTCATTGGGGTCTGTTTCTGCTGATGTTAATAAACCCTGGCCCAATTCTAGGGGCTAATATTCTGGGTAAAAGTCAAATAAATCAGTTTTTTTTCCCAAACACACAGTGTGCTGAATCTTTTTAATATGTCAAACACAAGTTAGTTCCTTTTGAAGGGCTCTCCCTCTCTCCTCTCTCCTCCATCCTCACCTCCAGCAACAAGTGTGAGGAGCTCATGGAGCTTCTTTGTCACTAAGATTGAGACAATCCGATCAGCTGCCTCTGCTGCTTCCCTCCCTTCCACTAACCCACCAGGACAAACTGTCTCTGAAGTTCCCCCTTGTCTGAGCTCTGACCTCACATCTTTCTCTCTCGGGCCTGCATACCCAAGTTCAGATTGGAGAGAGGGTTTAAATGTTTAGATTGTGACAAGAGCTTTAACAACCCATATTCCCTGATGGTTCACAGCGGCGAGAGGTCATTCACATGCTCCATGTGTGGGAAGGGATTCAATGATTCAATCATCCTGTTGACACAGCAGTGAGTTCACACTGACGGAAGATCTGTTAAATGTCTGGATTGTGGGAATGTTATCAAAGTTCTGTGAAGCTGACGTGCCATCAACATATTCACATTGACGAGAAACAGTTTATGTGCTTTCACTGTGGGACTGGGTTCAGGTGTTCATGTGAACTCAGTGTCCACCAGCGCACTTACATGGGGGACAGAGATCGTTCACCTGTTCCAGGTGTGGGAAGAGATTCATTCAGTCGTCCCACCTCAATACACATCAACTTGTTCACACTGATAAGGAACCTATTCAAAGTTCTGACTGAGCGGAGATTTGAAAGCAAAACGGATCTGCTGAAACACAAATACATTCACACTGGGGAGAGGCTGTTCACCTGCTCCGTGTGTGGGAAGTGATTCACTCAGTCACCTCACCTACTGACAGACCAGTGAGTTCATTAGTGACTGAATGAGTTGGATTCTGCTGTGATTGCTGCTGTTAATCACATCCAGGACTGAACCATGTTCATTCTGACAATTGGGGTTTGTTTCTGCTGATGTTAATCGTGCTTGTAACCAGGCTGGATTTTAATATTCTGGATAAATTTCAAACAAATCAGCTTTGTTTTGAACACATTGTTGTAGTTTTTTGCCTTTCACACCTGAGTATTTAACAACACATTGTCACCACATTACCAGAAGGATATGGAGGCGTTGGAGAGGGTGCAGAGGAAGTTTACCAGGATGCTTCCTGGTCTGGAGGTTATTAGCTATACAGAGAGGTTGGAGAAACTCGGATTGTTCTCACTAGAGCGACAGAGATTGAGGGGTCACTTGATAGAAGTTTACAAAATTATGAGTGGCATGGACAGAGTAGATAGAAGCTTTTTCCCAGGGTGGAAGAGTCAATTACTAGGGGACATAGATTTAAGGTGAGAGGAGAAAACTTTAGAGGAGATATCCGGGGCAAGTTTTTTATGCAGAGGGTAGTGAGTGTCTGGAATTTGCTGCCAGAGGAGGTGGTGGAAGCAGGTACGATAGTGGTGTTTAAGAGGTAGCTTGACAAATACATGAATAGGATGGGAATAGAGGAATACGGACCCCGGAAGTGCAAAATGTTTTAGTTTGACAGGCAATATGATCGGCACAGGCTTGGAGGGCCGAAGGGCCTGTTCCTGTGCTGTACTTCTCTTTGTTCTTTGTTATCACCTGGTTGGAGATCAGAAAGGACAATCTGGATTGAGGAACATACGGCAGGAACAGAACTTCAACCTGGACACAGTCCCTCAGGGTCACACTGAGAGGGACAAACAGCACTTTGGTCTTTCTCCTCTCTCTTCACTGACAGCAAAGCCCCCGTGTGGGTTAATCCTGAGGTGTGTAAGAAATGTGTCCCAGCTGCTCTCTTCCATGGTTCAGAGCTCCTGGACACAGAACAGGAGGATCCTTTACAACTGTGTTTAGAGTCAGGAAGAACAATGGTGAATGCTGGAAACGTGTTGTCAAATCAGAGATTGGTGTCAAACTGTTCCTGACTGAAAGTGAAATGGCAGGCGTAAGTTTCCAGGCTGAAAATGATTGTGGTAATTATTCTGTATCCACCATTGAAAGGCAGGTGTTAACTCATTTATAATAAATCTATTTTAAATACATTGATTAAACTCTGCATTAAAGTAGCAGATGGACTATTTCAGAAGTACTTGTAAACTGCTGGGAGAATTATACAACAGACATTTATCTCCAGATAAAGAAAGACCTGCTTTGTATTTCCTGGAATGCCCTGTTTTATTGATGTGTACGTGTGTGTGTGTGTGTGTGTGTGTGTTAGACATATATCACCCACAATTGAGGGAGAGAAAAGCAGCCATTAGAGAAGAGATCTTTGGGAAAGAAGGTGGTGAACAATTGTGGGAATAACAGCAAAGCTTTCCCAGCTCCATCAGGAGTGGGAAGATGGTTAAAGGTGGTTTCGAGTCACTGAAAGACAGTTGAGGACAGATTGAAACAGATTGCCAGGCTATGACTGAGCTCTTAAATAACTGTTTCACATCAGTCTGCACTCCTATGGATGATGCTCAGATTCCAGCTGTGGGATGTGCTGTCGACAATAACATCATCAATATTAAAATAGAAAGGGATTGTCACCCTAGAGAAAATAGGAAATCTCAAACCAGATGGTGCTCCAGGTCCAGATGATATCCACCCAAGGGGGTCTAAAGAGATAGAATGGGTGCCCTGTGAGCCTCTTGTCCGTATCTTCAACAGCTCAATAGAGTCAGCGATTGTTCCCTGAGATCAGAAAGTAGCTCATGGTGTTCCCACTTTCCAAATCAGGGACAAATCAGAGCCAGGGAATGAGAGGCCCATCAGCGTGACCTCAATCACAGGGAAGATGCTTGAAGGGATCCTAAGAGATTCTGTTTCTGATTACTGGGGAAGAGAAAGATCCATTAGAGATCCTCAACATGGATTCCGGAAAAGAAAGTCACACCTCACAAGGAATTTGCAAATGAACTGAGGATAATAGTGAGGGGAAAGGAAGGGACCTGGAAAGCAGCAGACACTTCATGTTGTTCCAGGAGAAGTGGGCCTGGTTGTGTTGATGTCAGGTTTTACACAGCACACAGTCAGCCTGTAGGTGAAGAATGTCTGAAGAATGTTGTAATTGTAACATTCACATCACTCGATGGGATTCTCAAAAGCCACGTTGTCTGTTTGGAGAGGAAGGTTTGCGTTACAGCGAATGAGAAGCAGCACACACAGAGACCCAATCACAGAGACCCACATACACTTTGTCTGTCTGTCTTACACACACACACACACACACCCTCTCTCCACACACAACACACATACTGACATCTCCACCCACACACAAACACACACCCTCTGTCCACACACAACACACATACTATCATCTCCATACACAGACGTACACATACAGGCATCCTCTCTCCACATGCACACATATACACACTCAGAGACACATTCACACCAATACAAACAGACAGACATGAGGACACTTCCTGTCCTATAGGGTGGACAACACCAACCAAACTGACTAATATTGGGGATAAAGTATTGGTTCCTATGAGATCCACAATTTTTGGCCAATTCTAGTAAACATCACCCTCTATGAGCAGTTTTGACCATCCAATCCCACCCCTTTCTGTTAACATTAAGTCTATATTGAACCACATCTGGGACGGAGGCAACAGCAAAACTAACATTGAGTGGCCTATTGCCAGCCTTGGTGACAGTGGGAGGTAGTGTAAATTTCAGAACAACATCCTGGATAATTAAAGCCTCTACTTTCCTCTTGGAATTATTGAAAATGTTAATTCCCCTTGTATTGATGGTCTAGTGAGGGGAGTGAATTCTGAGGCAGGTTACATGGAGGAAGAATATAATGTTGTTTTGACTCTGTAGCTCAATATTCCCCTGAGTTTGTTCATTGCTGCCCCTGGGACATGTGTTGTGCCATACCTGGCAGCTACTGAAGATTTTGTTCCTCTCCATAATTTACAACACTATTCCTGATGTGCATGAGCTGCCTCACTTTCTTTCCCATTAATTCTATTTGCTGATCTATCAGTAATGGACTTGCTGCCATCTCGAACAAAACTGTTTTCACCACTAAGGCTCCGCTGGTATTGAATAGTCTTCATGACATCATCGCACTGGGACTGGATGACATCATCGCACTGGGACTGGATGACATCATAAGTGTCCATTGTTTCTTAATGACCCACATCAATAACAAGAGGAAATATTAATAAACCTGAGCACATTATCTAGGCTGACACTCCAGGGTGACACTGAGGGACTGCTGCACTGTCAGAGACAGCATCCTTCACATGGAACTTGTGGAGGCTCTGGTCACAATCTTCCAATCCTCCTTATATAGTAGTGGTGCCAAAGGACTGACAGATTGTAAATGTTACACCCCTGTTCAAACACACTGCAATTCCAGGACAATCAGCTTCACATCAGTGGTGGGGAAAGGCTGGAGACAATAATTCTGGACAAAATCAATTGGCACTTGGAAAAGTATGGAATAATAAATGAAAAAGTCCATGGATTTATTAAAGACAAATAATTTTTGACCAACTTGGCGTAGAAACGGGAGGGTGTATGAGGGGAGTGGGGTTGATACCTTTTACATGGACATTCAAATGATGTTTAATATGGTACCACACAATAGCCTTGTCAGCAAAGCTGAAACCCATGAGTTTCAGCCTGGGTATAAAATTGGCTCAGCAGAAAAGTTTGTTTTTCAGAATGGATGGGAATTTACAGCAGTGTGACCCCAGGGTCTAGTGTTGGCACTGCTGATCTCGTTGATATATGTTACTGACCTGGACATGGGGATACAGGCAGAATTTCAAATTTGCACATGAAACAAAACTGGGAAATACAGGAAACAATGAGGAAGATAGTAACAAATGTCAGGAGGATATAGAGAGACTGGTGAAAATGGCAGGCACACAGCAGATACATATATAACATGCTGCTTGATACATTCCATATTCTTACCAACTTTGGGAACAATGCCTAAATAGCCAGAATGGGGAGACATAAAGCAGATAGGAAACGGAATAAGAAACAGTAAAGAGAAGAAAATAATAGTGACAATACCAGTGAGAAGTATCCATGGAAATAAGAATGGGAACGGCTGAATGCAGGAGCAATAGAAACAAACTGGGAGACAGGTAAGACTTGTTAAGATTGTTGGAAGAAATCTGGGAGACAATCAGCTCTGAGACATTGGACTAAAATAAATGTGTGTGATGTCACTGACATGAAATAGACAAACAATTGCCGTTTATTTTATATTCCTAGCAGGTCAACCAATGCATGGATCATACTGAGTCAGAGGATCAGTGGTTTTCCAACCGTAAGGATGTTACGCATTGTTATAGAACATTTCTCAGAGCCACTGGTTTATGTCAGTAAAATCTGTGCATTCCTGTTTTTTGTATGGAAATTACAGCAGTCTTTTAGAGATTCAATTGGAGACATGAGCACAGAATTGTCAGGAAACCATCATGTTAATGTGGGGATTGTTACCACTCCTGTGAAGCAGTTTGGGGCATTTTTACTACTGTTAAAGTGCTATATAAATGCAAGTTGTTGTTGAATGTGGGAAGGGACTGAATTCCAATCTGAGCTGGAAAGTCGTGGATCACTCACACTGCAGACTGATCACTCAGCAGCTGGATGTGGGAAGAGATGAAGTTGGTTATCCCATTTACTTACAGAGCAACACAGTCACACTGGAGAGAGAGACCACCCCAATATTTCATGTGAGCGAGGGCATCTCATCGTTTTCCCAATTGTTCACACCCTAATTTTTAGGTTTAGAAGGTGCTTACCAAGCCTTTTTAGACAACCCCTTCCAAAACCATGACCACTACCATCTAGACGGGCAAAGGCAGCAGACACATGGGAGCACCACCACCTGGAAGATCCCCTCCAAGCCACTCACCATCCCAACTTGGAAATATATCACTCTTCCTTCTCTGTCACTGGGAGTTATAACACAGCAGTTGGTAAAGGCTGAGTTGTTTAAATCTAAGAGGGTAACTTGAACAACTGTCATAACCTATATTTTCAATTGGTATGTTTGAGATGCGGCTCTGAATTCAGGAATAAGACCACTGAGCTTCAAAAGGTTTTTTTATATATAAAACTAAATTAATAATTTATTAATTTAGCAAGTTAAACACATACACATGTCTACAAATTACTATCATAATAACTTTTAAACAAATCCCCAAATTAATCACTCCAGGTAAATCTTCACCAAGGCAACAGTAACCCATAGACTTTAAACAGACAACTGGCAAAGCACATTTGACCTTACAAATTAAATATGAGGTTCCTTTCAATTTGGTTCCTTTGCATACACAGTTGTAGGCTTACAGGCTGGTTAGATATTAAATGCCTCTGCCCTACACACACAAATTCCTTTCTGTTTATACCTAGCTTCCCATTTCAATGTCAATTTTCCATTGCATCCTAGGTTTTTAATGTCACATCTTCAAACAATTACATTTTCATCCCACTAATTTTATTAGTTATTTAAACACATTGCTTGGCGTCTCCCAGCTAGGTGCAAGGTTTTACTCCCACTCTTGAATGCTGTATTGAACAAATGTAAATTTATACTTTACCTTTTAACTTCCTTATGTTTATCTAATTAACATCTTAAAAGTACATTAAACACCCAGACTAGCTGGCTTTAAACCCCAACTGTCAGAATGAACATGGTTCAGTCCTGGATGTGATTCACAGCAGCAATAACAGCAAAATCAGACTCCTGCAGTCAGTTGTGAACTCGCTGGTGTTTCAGCAGGTTGGATGACTGAGTGAATTCTTTCCCACATTTGGAGCAGGTGAATGATCTCTCTCCAGTGTGAACTCGCTGGTGGATCAGCAGGTTGAATGACTGAGTGAATCCCTTCCCACACTTGGAGCAGGTGAATGGTCTCTCTCCAGTGTGAACTCGCTGGTGTACTTTGAGGTTGGACCAAGACCTGAATCTCTTTCCACAGGAAGTACACGGGATTGGCTTCTCCTCAGTGTGAATTCGCTGGTAGTTCAGCAGGTCAGAGGACCCAGTGAAGCCTTTCCCACATACAGGGCAGGTGAACGGCTTCTCCCCAGTGTGAAGCCGCTGGTGAATTAGCAGGTAGGATGACTGAGTGAATCCCTTCCCACACTCAGAGCAGGTGAAAGGCCTCTCCCCAGTGTGAACTCTCTGGTGTCTCAGCAGGCTGGATGACCAAGTGAATCCCTTCCCACACTTGGAGCAGGTGAACGGTCTCCCTCCAGTGTAAGTACGTCGGTGGATTTCCAGCAAAGATGGGTAACTGAATCCCTTCCCACAGTCCTCACATTTCCACGGTTTATCCATGGTGTAGGTATCCCTGTGTCTCTCCAGGTTTGATAATCAGTTGAAGCCTCATTCACACAGAGAACACGGTATGGTTTCTCCCAGCTGTGAATGGTGTGACGTTATTTCAGGCTGTGTAACTGGTTAAAGCTCTTTCCACAGTCAGTTCACTGGAACACTCTCACTCGGGTGTGTGTGTGTCTCAGTGCTTTTCCAGTCACACTGATGTTTGAAATCTTTTCCCACAGACAGAACTGACAAACATTTCTCCGTCCACATTCAAATTCCGATGATACTCAGGTCCTGATGAATCGAGTGACTGTCAGATCTTGAAGTGATGTTTGGTTTGAGTTTCCCATCTGCAAATTATCCCCTTCTAATTCTCTGTAAAAGGAGTTTATAAAAGTCATCACTGTAAGAACGGGATAGAAATTCAGAACAGGCAATTCTAGTTTCTATGGAACATTTTTTCCTCTCTTGTTCCCCCAAAGCTGCAAATCCCCGTCCCACACACTCTCCCTCCTCCCTGTGCTGAAATCCAGAGTTTTGGACAATTCTTTCTGTATCTTTTTAACAAATTTGTACAACTGGAGATAACAATATGTTTGATCATTCACTTCAGTCATTACTTGTGACAAAACATTAATCTGAAACCCCCTGACCGACCAGACAGAATAGCAGACATTAACCTTGTGTTCAAAACTCAGTTAGGAGATTTAATGAGCAATTGTGAAGATGGTTTCTCCAAACCTCCCTGGGTTTCCTTCCTTCCTTCTCTCTCTCTCTAACCACGTTAAACCTGGGATCAGTCTCATGGTCCATTCCGGTTCCTGCTTCTCTTCCTGATGACTAATTAACCCCAATTAAATACTGAGAAGTCTGAAGACACTGTTCTCAGTCCCTGCTCCAATCTCCATTCCCTAGATACCTACTCCATCCCTCTCCCTCGGAACGGTCTGAGATTAAACCTGTCTGTTCACAACCACGGTGTTAAAATTGATTTCGAGATGAGTTTCTGACCTCATATCTGTGCCATTACTAAGATCGCCTATTTCCACCTCTGTAACATCACCCAACCTCACCCTGTATCAGTGAATCTGCTGCTGAAACCCTCATCGCTGCCATTGTTACCTCCAGACTTGATTATTCCAACACACTCCTGGCTGGTCTCCCACGTTACCCTCTGCAAACTTAACACCATCCAAAAGTCTTCTGTCCATGTCTTCACTCACGGTGAGGCCCGTTTCCCTTACACCCCTCTGCTTCCTGACCTGCCTTGGCTCCCAGTCAAGCAACAACTTGATTCTAAAATTCTCATCCTTGTTTTCAATTCCCTCCAAGGCCTCGCCCCTCCCTATCTCTGTAATCTCCTCCAGCACCCACAACCCTCTGAGGTACCTGCACTGCTCTAATTCTGGCCTTGTACATTCCCTATTTTAATCGCTCCACCGTTAGTGACCGTGCCTTTAGTTCCCTTGTCCCCAAGCTCTGAGATTCTCTCCCGACACCTCTCCCTCTGTCTACCACACTTCCCCCCTTTAATGCACTTGAGTACTGTTAAAAAAAGGAGACATTCTGTCAAAACATTTAATCTTGTACTCATCAGGACAGACATAAGAACATCAAATTTCAAAGATTATCAGTCAGGCTCATAAAGTGTCTCACTTACATTTGCTAGAAGCTACATATATTCATACACGGGGACCTGTCCTCTGCAGGCAGAAGGAACAAGTCCAGGCATGGCACCTTTTGTTGAATTAAACAAAAGCACATGATGATAACTACCTGGAACATTCTCCATAGCAATGACCAATCAGGACTGACTGGCCAACCAATCAGCACCCTTTTCTCATGCAGTATAAACTGTTGTTCCCTATGAAATTTGGTTTATTTTCGGCCCTGCACTCTCACTATTTCCTTTTTGAATGACTCCTACCGCTCTGATGTAGATTTTCCTACAAGTAGCTGCTCCCAGTCCACTTTGGCCAAATCTCGTCTTATCATATTAAAATCAGCCTTCACCCAATTCAGAATCTTTATTTCTAGATCATCTTTGGCCTTTTCCATAACTACCTTAAATCTTACTCAATTATGGTTACTATCACCGAAATGCTCCCCCACAGACACTCCTACCACTTGCCCGGCTTCGGACTGCTGCCTCACTCGTAGGACTTCCTATGTGCTGGCTTAAAAAGCTCTCTTGGGTACATTTTAAGAACTCATCCCCCTCTAAGCCTTTCACACTTTGTCGATCCCAGTTAATATTGGGGAAGTTGAAATCCCCGACTATTATTACCCTATCATTTTTACACTTCTCTGAGATTTGCCTACATATCTGCCCTTCTATCTCTCACTGTCTGTTTAGGGGTCTATAGTACACTCCCAGCAATGTGATTTCCCCCTTTTTGTTTTTAGGTTCTACCTATATGGCCTCATTTGAGGAACCTTCTAAGATATCATCCCTCCTTATTGCCGTAATTGACTCCTTGATCAACACTGTGACCCGCACCTCCTCTTTTACACCCCCACCCCCGTCTCACCCAAAGATTCCATACCCCAGAGTATTGAGCTGTGAGTCCTGTCCCTCCCTCAACCATGTCTCCTTTATAGCAATGATATCATATCCCCATATGTTCATCAACACCCTCAACTCATCGGCCTTACTTGCAAGAGTTATTGCATTAAAATAGTTGCCATCCAGCCTTGCCATGCTGCCTTGTGCCTTAACTTGACAATATATGCTCTGCCTTCCAGACTGACTTGATTTTTTCCTTCTATACTTGTCTGTGCATCACACCTAGTACACCTCCACTCTGTAACCCATCCCCCTGCTAAGTTAGTTTAACCCCCCACCCACAGCATTAGCAACCCCCTCGCAAGGATGTTGGTCCTGTTCCAGCCCAGGTGCAACCTGTCAGACTTGTATTGGCCCAAACTTCCCCAGAAATGGGCCCATTGATCCAGGAATCTAAAGCCCTCCCTCCTGCACCATCCCTTGGATAGTGATGGAATTTTTGGAATCTCCTTTTTACAGCATTTTATTTTAATTCATTCATGGGATGCGAGCATCGCTGGCTGCGCCAGCATTTCTTGCCTATGCCTCATTGCCCTTGAGAAGGTGGTGGGGAGCTGCCTTCTTGAACCGCTGCACTCCATGTGGTGTAGGTACACCCACAGTGCTGTTGGGAAGGGAGTTCCAGGATTTTGACCCAGCGACATTGATGGAACGGAGATATATTTCCAAGTCAGGATGTTGAGTGACTTGGAGGGGAATTTACAAGTGATGGTGTTCCCATGTATCTGCTGCCCTTGTCCTTCTAGATGGTAGTCGTCGTGCGTTTGGAAGCTGCTGCCTAAGGAGACTTGGTGAGGATTTGCAGACGGGAAATTCAAACCAAACATCACATCAAGATTGGACAGATTCACTCGATTCAACAGGACCTGAATATCATTGTTCCACCTGCTTCATCCCTCATAAACAGTGTGAAGTCCATGATATTTCTACTTCTCCTTAGCTCTGAAGAAGAGTCATACGGACTCGAGACGTTAACTCTGTCTCTCTCTGCACAGATGCCGTCAGACCTGCTGAGCTTTTGCAACATTTTGATCTTTTGCCCCCAATAAAGATGGCGGCGGCGCGTGCGCCCTGATGCACTTTGCCCCCAATAAAGATGGCGGCCGTTACCCCGGGTCTGTAACTAGGAGAAAGCTGCGGCCTCGCTCGGTGCAAATGGGGAAACGCTTACCCCGGGGACCGGAAAGTTATTTTTCAGGGATTTCTGTTTACATAACATGTTTAGGAAGCCTCCCCGCCCACCCGCCGGATCCATCGCTCCCTCCGCCCCGCCATTCACACACTCACCGATTCCGGATCCGAGATAGAAGCGCCTCTCAGTCGCCATTACTCACACTGCGCATGCTTCACTCTCAGCCCGGCCCCGCCCCTCATTCATTCCGAATGGCTGGAGGATAAGCGCGGTCCTCCAGGCACGTCCCCTCTTGCTATTGGCCCGGAGCTGCCGTCAATCAGCCGGGCATTGTGACGGTTTCAGATGGTGAGCGCGGCCACAGACTCAGCCTGACTTGCTGATTCTTGGCAGCATTTTCTGTTTGGGAATTAGAGCTAGAGATGGATGGTCAGTTCCCCTCTGTCCGGGGGGGATTCACACTCATTTCCCTAGTGCACTGATTACCACCTTTACTTTACATGAGAAAGTCCCCGGTTCAATCCCGGCTGGAAGCTTTGTGTTCACAATTGATTTTTAAAAATTCATTCACGAGATGCTGGGGGAAGTTCAAGGATTTTGACCCAGTAACAGTGAAGGAACGACGATATTTCCAAGCCAGGATGGCGAGTGTCTTGGAGGGGAACTTCCAGGTGGTGGTGTTCCCAGGTGTTTGCTGCCCTTGTCCTTCTAGATGGTAGTGATCGTGGGTTTGGAAGGTGCTGCCTCAGGAACCTTGGTGAGTTTCTGCAGTGCATCTTGTAGGTGGTAGATACTGCTGCGACTGTGCGTTGGTGGTGGATAGAATAAATGTTTGTGGATGTGGTGCCAAACCAGTGCATTGCTTTGTCCTAGATGGTGTTGAGCTCTTGAGTGTTTTTGGAGCTGCACTGATCCTGGCAAGTAGAGAGTGTTCCATCACACTCCTGACTTGTGGATTGTGGACAGGCTTTGGGGAGTCAGGAGGTGAGATATTCGCCGCAGGAATCCTCGCCTCTGACTGGCTCTTGTAGCCGGACTATGTATATGGCTGGTCCAATTCAGTTTCTGGTAAATGGTAACCCCAGGATGTTGATAATGGGAGATTAAATGGTAGTAATGCATTTGAATGTCAAGGGGAGTTGCTTAGCTTCTCTCTTGTTGGAGATAGTCATAGCCTGGCACTTATGTGGCATGAATGTTACTTATCACTTGCCAGACCAAGCCTGGGTATTGTCCATAAGACCATAAGATTTAGGAGCAGAAGCTGGCCATTTGGCCCATCGAGTCTGCTCTGCCATTCAATGAGATCATGGCTCATCTGATAATCCTCAACTCCACTTACCTGCCTTGTCCCCATAACCTTGATTTCCTTACTGATTAAAAATCTGTCTATCTCAGCCTTGAATATACTTAATGACCCAGCCTCTACAGCCCTCTGTGGTAAAGAATTCCACAGATTCACTACCCTCTGAGAGAAGAAATTCTGCCTCATCTATTTTTTAAATGGGCATCCCCTAACTCTGAGATTATGCCCTCTAGTCCTGGACTCTCTCACAAAGAGAAACAACCTCTCAGCATCTACACTGTCAAGCCCTCGAAGAATCTTATATGTTTCAATAAGGTCGCCCCTCATTCTTCTAAACTCCAATGAGTACAGGCCCAACCTACTCAACCTCTCCTCAAAAGAAAATCCCTCCATACCTGGGATCAACAGAATGAATCTTCTCCGGGCTGCCTCCTGTGCCAGAATATCTTTCCTTAGATAAGGGGACCAAAATTGTTCACAGTATTCTCGGGGCGGTCTAACTGCTGCCTTGTATAGTTTTGGCAAGACTTCCCTTTTTTTATACTCTATTCCCTTTGAAATTAAGACCAACATTCTATTTCCCTTCCCTATTACCTGCTGAACGTTTATGTTAGCTTTTTGGGATTCATGCACAAGGACTCCCAAATCCTTCTGTGCTGCAGCCTTCTGCAGTCTTTCTTCACTTAAATAATATTCAACTTCTCTATCCTTCCCGTCAAATAGCATACTCTCACATATTCCCTAATTATATTCCATCCGCCAAGTTTTTCCAGGTCTTGGAACATTTGGACATGGATTATTTCAGGACCTGAGGAGTCACGAATGGTGCTGAACATTGTGCAATCATCAGAGAACATCCCCACTTCTGACCTTATGATGGAAGGAAGGCCATTGATGAAGCAGCTAAAGATGGTTGGGCCGAGGACACTATCCTGAGAAACTCCTGCAACGATGTCCTGAGTTGAGATGATTGACCTCCAACAACCACAACCCAGGACTCAAACCAGTGGAGAGTTTCCCCCCTCATTTCCATTGACTCCCGTTTTGCTAGGGCTCTTTGATGCCACAATCGGTCACATGCTGCCTTGCTGTCAAGGGCAGTTACGCTGACCTTACATCCCGAGTTCAACTGTTTTGTCCATGTTTGAATGAAGGCTGTAATGAGGTCAGGAGCTGAGTGATCCTGACAAAACCCAAATTGAGCACCAGTGACCTGATTATTGCTAAGCAAGTTCAACTTGATTGCACTGTTGATGACCCCTTTCATTACATTGTTGATGATCGAGAGTAGAATGATAGAGCAGTAATTGGTCCGATTGGGTTTATCATGCCTTGTGTACAGGACACACCCAGGCCATTTTCCACATTGCTGGGGACATGCGAGTGTTATGGCTGTACTTGAACAGCTTGGCTATGGGTGCAGCGAGTTCTGGAGTCCAGGTTTTCAGTACTAATGGGGATATTTGTAGAGCCTCCTCCTCTAGTGAGTTGTTAAATTGTCCACCGCCATTCACGACTGAGTGTGGCAGGACTGCAGAGCTTAGATCTGATCCATTGGTTGTGGAATCGCTTAGATCTGTCTGTCACATATCATTTACACTGTTTGGCCTGCAAGTAGTCCTATGTTGCAGCTTCACCAGGTTGACATCTCATTTTTGTGTATGCCAGATGCTGCTCCTGGCATGCCCTCCTGCACTCTTAATTGAACCAGGGTTGATCCCCTGGCTTGATGGTACTCGTAGAGTTGGGGGGGTTTGCCAGGCCATAAGGTTACAGGTTACAGTTGAGTGCAATTCTGCTGCTGCTGTTGGCCCACAGCGCCCCAAGGATGCCCAGCCTTGAGTTTCTAGATCTGTTTGAAACCTATGTTATTTAGCACGATGGTAATGCCGCACCATACGATGGAGGGCGTCCTCAATGTGAAGATGGGACTTCGTCTCCACAACGACTTCATAGGAGGTGACTCCTACTGATGCTATCATGGAAAGGTGCGTCTGCAGCAGACGGAGTGATGAGGATGAGGTCAAGTATATTTTTCCCTCTTGAAAAGTCTCTCACGACTTGTCACAGACCCAGTCTAGCAGCTATGTCTTTTAGGAATCGACCAGCTCGGTCAGTAGTAGTGCTATTGATCTACTCCCTGTTATTGAGGAGGAATTAATCATGAGTTTAGTTTCACGTTGACCAAGCGGACAGAATGTTTTAGGTCGCTGACCTTTTTCATTGTGTCACCTGGAAAGTGTGTTTGGGGACCTGGAATGTGGGAAGGGAAGAGGTGAAGGGCGGACGCTGCATCTGCTGTGCTTGTATGGAAATGATTCACAGTGATCTTCATAAGAAAACAAGAAATAGGAGCTGGCGTAGACCATATGGCTCTTTGAGCCTGTTCCACCATTAAATGATCTTTCAGCTCAACTCCACTTTCCCGCCCCATTCCCATATCCATTGATTCCCTTAGCGTCCAAATATTCTAGTGCGATAATCTCTCAAATAGAGGATGATGAATAACAGTCATCTCGAGACCACAGTCCTCTCTCCCACTGCCATACCGATCCTTCCAACATACTAGGAATTTGGGGCAATAGTGATGTTGATGCTCAGATTAGCCCTGTCTCCGTATGTTGAATTGGATCGAGAAGCACTGGGGAAGGTGCAAAACAGATTTACTGGAATGATGCCAGAATTGGAAAGTTATATCAATCAACAAAGATTCAACAGTTTGCAAAGATTTTGTTTGGAGAAGAGAGTGAGAGATGACCTGACCGAGAACTTTAAGATAGTGAAAGGGTTTGACAGGATGGACACGTGGAAGATGTTTCCACTAGTGAATGGATGGAAATAAATATAAGTTGGTCACTAATAAATCTAATGTGTAAATCATGATCAATTTTCATTCACCAGAGATAATGCAGAATGTGCCAGAAACACTCAGCACATCTAGGAGCATCTGCATTGAGAAGAATTACGTTTTCAGGACTGTTCACTGATGCTATATTCCTCACTGTACCGGTACTACCAGATCTGCTAAAAATTTCAGCATTTTCCATTTTAATTTCAGATTCACAGCACCCGCTATTTGATAACTGTAGATTTTTGAGAATGTGGAACTCATTATCCGATGGGTTTGAGATCCCCGTGTGAGCTGGAAACTTATGGGTAAAATCACACTGTGAAATGATCGTTCACCAGCTGAGTGGTTACATTCTTACTGATGACAGAATTTAAATGTTCTGTGTATGGAATGAAAAATCACTTGTTCACATGGCCTCCTGAGATTCCAGTGAGTTCACATTTAATGAGGGATTTGTTCTGCTGTTAATTCCACCTGGCACAGAACTATGGCGGAAGACCAGTGCACTTTATTAAGTCAATTGATATCAAAAAACATTGTTATATCTTGGCCCTGTGGCTTCAATCGTCACTGGATCACAAATAATAATTTCCTATTCAGAAATAAGGACTTTCAAGGGCAGCGGGGCTACCCAGCATTCAAAGGGGAGCAGAATGTGTCCTATCCTCACAACAGGAGCTCCCTGCACATGCGCATTACCGTGTATGCTGGGGCATGCGCATTGCGGTATGTTTCATGAGCAGATGCAGTACCGGTCTGTGACTGAAGCTGCTCAGAACGGGTGAGAGAATGACGAGTGGAGCAAATTAACAGAGTTAGTGGGTGTGTGAGAAGGAATGGAGCCAGCGGAGTGGGCAGGGAGGCTTCATAAAGACACAGTGCAGGCCGGAGCGCCCAAATAACAAGGTACGGGATTTGTATTTGCAGAGAACAGAGCGAAAAAGTCTGGATTTCTCCCTTTGCCAGGCCCGGGGTAACG
This sequence comes from Cetorhinus maximus, assembly GCF_964194155.1. Lineage (NCBI taxonomy): Eukaryota > Metazoa > Chordata > Chondrichthyes > Lamniformes > Cetorhinidae > Cetorhinus > Cetorhinus maximus. The sequence goes on along the minus strand of NC_135901.1, from coordinate 40,843,382 downwards.
GCCGCCATCTTTATAGGGGGCAATGTGCAGCAGGGCGCATGCGCGGTCATCCTGGTCCAAGTAGCAGGAGGAGAGAATGTTGTGTATTTCTATCCTGGACTGACAGGGATGGATTTTGGAAACTCCTTTTACAGGGGGTTAGAAGGGGAGGATTTACAGACTGGAATGTCAAGACCAACATCACATTTAGATATGACAGAGTCACTCGATTCATCAGGACCTGGATCATCCTTTTCTAATGCTCTGTATATACCATTTCCCAAACATGTCATTGTCAGTCCAGGATAGAAATTCAGGACCTGGATATTATCGGCCTCTGAGTGCAATCATTGAGTTTCAGGTCATTACCACTCACTATGTAAAATTTCTTCCTCACTCCTCCTACAGATCTTGCCCAAAATCTTTAATCTGTGTCCCATAATCATTTTATAATCAGTTAATTGGAACAGCTTTTCGTTAACTATCGTTATCATTAGGGACCAAGAGGGCAATCTATGGGTGGAGCCAGAGGACATTGCTAGAGTGTTGAACGAATACTTCACATCTGTCTTCACCCAGGAGAATGAGGATGAAGGTATGGAACTCAGGGAGAGAGACTGTGAGGTTCTTGAGCAAATTGATATAGGGAGTGACAAGGTATTGGAGGTGTTGGCAGGCTCAAAAGTAGACAAATCTCTAGGTCCGGATGATTTGTATCCCAGACTGCTGAGGGAGCCAAGGGAGGAGATCACAGAGGCTCTGACCCAAAATTTTAATTCCCCTCTGGGGGAGGTGCCAGAGGACTGGAGAACAGTTAATATGGTTCCGCTATTTAAGAAGGGTTGTAGAGATAAGCCAGGGAACTACAGTCCAGTGAGTCACACGTCAGTGGCAGGGAAAATATTGGAGAAAATTCTGGAGGAGAGAATCTATCTCCACTTGGAGAGGCAAGGTTTGATCAGGGAAAGTCAGCATAGCTTTGTCAGAGGGAGGTCATGCCTAACAAATTTGTTTGAATTTTTTGAGGAGGTGACCAGGTGTGTAGACGAGGATAGTGAGGTTGATGTAGTTTATATGGATTTCAAAAAAGCCTTTGACAAGGTCCCACATGGGAGACTTATAAAGAAGGCAAATGCACATGGGAGACAGGGTAATCTGATAAGTTGGATTCAAAATTGGCTTAGTTGTAGGAGACAGAGGGTGATGACAGAAGGCTGCTTTAGTGGCTGGAAGCCAGTGGCGTACCACAGGGACGTGTGCTTGGTCCCCTATTATTCGTCATTTATATAAACGACATGTGGGGATTAAGATTAGTAAATTTGCGGATGACACAAAGATTGGCCGGGTGGTTAACTGAGGTTGAGTGTCTTGGGCTACAGGAAGATAAGTGGCAGATGGAATTTAACCCTGAAAAGTGTGAGGCAATACACTTTTTATGGAGTAATTTGACAAGGAAGTATTCAATGAATGGCATGACAGCAAGAAGTTCTGAGGAACAAAGGGACCTTGGCGTATGTGTCCATAGATCTCTGAAGGCGGAGGGACATCTTAGTGGGGTGGTGAAAAAGGCATATGGGACACTTGCCTTCATCAATCGAGGCATAGAATAAAAAAGTTGGGAGGTCATGTTGGAGTTGTATAGAACCTTGGTGAGGCCACAGCTGGAGTACTGTGTGCATTTCTGGTCACCACATTGTAGGTAGGATGTGATTGCACTGGATGGTGTGCAGAGGAGATTCACCAGGATGTTGCCTGGGATGAAACATTTAAGTTATGAAGAGAGGTCAGATAGACTTGGGTTGTTTTCGTTGGAGCAGAGAAGACTGAGGGGCGACCTGATTGAGGTGTACAAGATTATGAGGGGCATCGACAGGTGGATAGGGAGCAGCCGTTCCCCTTAGTTGAAGGGTCAGTCATGAGGGGACACAAGTTCAAGGTGAGGGGCAGGAGGTTTGGGGGGATGTGAGGAAAAACTTTTTTACCCAGAGGGTTGTGACAGTCTGGAATGCATTGCCTGAGAGGGTGGTGGAGGCAGGCTGCCTCACATCCTCTTGAAAAGTACTTGGATGAGCACTTGACACGTCATAACATTCAAGGCTATGGGCCAAGTGCTGGTAAATGGGATTAGGTAGGTAGATCAGGTGTTTCTCACGTGTTGGTGCAGACTCGATGGGCCAAAGGGCCTCTTCTGCACTGTGTGATTCTGTGTGATCTACCTTATCTAAACCTATCATAATCTTGTACACCTTTATTAAATTCCCTCAATCTCCTTTGCTTGAAGGAGAACAAAACCTTCTAGCTCATATGCCACTTCCCTCGACCCATTCTGGTAAATCTCCTCTGTCCCCTCTCAAGGACCCTCACATCCTTCATAATGTGTGGTGATCACTGGTTTGCACAGACCCAGATGTTCTGTGTCTGTGTGTGTGACATCATCACACATCGACAATTACACTGTGACATCATCACACATCGACAATTACACGGTGACATCACCCCGCTCCCCGGGTATTTCCTCAACTGGGAGATTTTTCTCTGACTCCAGTGCTTCTGATATCTTTCCAGCTGCAGGCTCCAGCAGGAGAGTTTAAAGTTGAACCTTGAAATTGTTTCACAGGTGAGTATTTTTGACTATTCATCTACAATTTAAAGATTTTGGTTTTATGCTCTGTTGCCTATGCTCTGTTATCTATGCAAAGTTCCATGGCTCTGAGGTTGGTGTGAATGCCTTCTCAGTTACATTGTTAAGGTTTGTTAATGTCAATTAGATTGTTAAGGTAAACAGGTGATGGGTATTTGAACACAATGAAGTAGGGGATAGCTGGGACACTGGGTGTGGGTGAGCAGTGTTGACAGTGAGGCAAGTCAACAAACTATCTCAGCAAGAAAAGGCCCTGTGTCTTAGTTTTGACTTCACCAATTGGTGTGGATCCTGTTAACGGCTGGTGTGGCTTCTTTCCTGTGGATCTGAATCCCATGTATATTGTTGTGATTCTTGGCCAGACACAGATGCGATCGGGTGAGGGATCAATAGCATTTTGTTTAAAGTAGATGAAGGTTGAGATTTAAGACACCTACTTTTGGAATAAGGCCACAAGTTTCCATGGGTTTTGAACAACAATAAAACAAAATTTACCGTACAAGTTCAGAAAGATAAAACAATTTACAATATGTACCTGATACTCGAACATTCAAGGTAAGTATGAGGTACATGTGAATTAACAGATGAACTGTGATGAGACACACCACATTACAGAGTAAATGACAGATGCAACCAAAAGAGATTCCATGGATTTCACAACAATCACCCAGACATTAGTCCCACTGTGAGTCAACCAATCTCACTGAAACTTAGTCTTTCTCAAGAGGGTTTCCGATCTCCAGCTTCGAAGATCTCACCTGGAATTCTCTCCAAAAGTCACTCCCACTCAGACGGCTTTAACAATGGCCCACTTCGCAGAGTTTCAGTCTCGCTTTCCAAGATTCCATCTCCCTGGATTCCCAAGTACAATCAAACACTAGCTTGCACTAGCTGAGACTTATGGCCATGCCAAGCAGAACACCATTGCTCCAAAGGGGTACCTTTGCTTCAACAGCCCTCTTTAGTTAAAGTCTGCACCCTGCAGCCTTTTCTCTAAATTTTTAACTCATCTTAACTGGGACCTCTACCTGTTCCTGTGGCACCTATTGCCTGGCAACTCCCGGAAATAACTGCCTCAAGAAGAGCTGTTCACTGACCCTAGAACTGATCTGGTGACCTATCAAAATACTCCCAGAGGATCCCACCCTTGTTACTAGACAGGAACCAATGTAACAAGCATTGGAACATCCTGTACCTTAAATATTACAATCTCCACAGGTTGCTAATTTCGCAGGGACCCAGGATGAATTGAATTTATAACACAATCCATTGCTCTGTTTCAACTCTGTCCTCTCTGCTATTGTCCAATTCCTCTGCCTCTAATACTGGGTGTATTTTAGGTACGTTTAGTATTTAATTGTTACTTTTGCTGACTGTGTCTCAATGAGGTTACCTCCGCTGCCCATCTCCTGACCATGTGCTGCTGTCTTCCCAGCTTTATCTTCCCGCAGTACCTTTCGTAAGTCAGGAATTGTTTTTCCTGCACTATAGTCCATTTCTCTTCTGCCTCTGAGCTGATGTTGACCATCAAATTCTGCATCATTTTTAGTCCCTTTAATTCATTCTGCACACCCTGAAATGTTTATTCTGTTTGCCTCTCCACAGATAGGAGCATATTTTGCCAATCCCCAGTTGCCTGTGGAGAAAATGATGTTTGACCTTCTTGAACCGCTGCAGTCCGTGTGGTGAAGGTGCTCCCACAATGCTGTTAGGTAAGGAGTCACAGGTTATTCACCCAGCGATGATGAAGGAACAGTGATACATGTCCAAATCAACAACAACAATTTGTTTCATCACACTTTTAATGTGATATAATGCTCCAAGACATTTCACAGAAATGTCACAAAGTAACATTTGACACTGAGCCACATGAGGAGGTATTAGGGCAGGTGACCAAAAGCTTGGACAAAGAGGTCACTCTTAAAGGGAATCTTCTTAATGCTTCCAAGGGATATGGGCTTCGCTGGCTGGGCCAACATTACTGACCATCCCTAATTGCCCTTGAGAAGGTGGTGGTCAGCTGCCTTCTTAAACCACTGGAGTTCACGTGGTGTAGGTACACCCGCAGTGCTGTTAGGGAAGGAATCCCAGCATTTTGACCCAATGACAGTGAAGGAACAGCGATATATTTCCAAGTCAGGATGGCGAGTGGCTTGGAGGGGAGCTTCCAGGTGATGGTGTTCCCATGTGTCTGCTGCCCTTGTCCTTCTAGATGCTAGTGGTCGTAGGTTTGTAAGACATTCTCTAAGGACCCTTGGTGAATTCCTACAATGCATCTTGTAGATGGTACAGACTGCTGTTACAGTGCATCGGTGGTGGAGGGACTGAATGTTTGTGGATGTGGTGCCAATCAAGTGGGCTGCTTTGTCCTGGAAAGTGTCAAGCTTCTTCAGTGTTGTTGGAGCTGTACTCATCCAGGCAAGTGGAGAGTATTCCATCACACTCCTGACTTGTAGATGGTGGAAATGTTTTGGGGAGTCAGGAGGTGAGTTACTCACCACAGGACTCCTAGCCTCTGACCTGGTCTTGTAGCCGCAGTATTTAAATGGCTGATCCAGTTGAGTTTCTGGTCAATGGTAACCCCCAGGATGTTGATAGTGGGGGATTCAGCGATGGTAATGCCATTGAATGTCAAGGGATGATAGTTAGATTCTCTCATGTTGGAGATGGTCATAGCCTGGCACTTGTGTGGCATGAATGTTACTTGCCACTTGTCAGCCCAAGCCTGGATGTCACCCAGATCTTGCTGCATTGGAAGATGGAGTTATTCAGGATCTGAGGAGTTGAGAATGGTGCTGAAAATTGTGCAATGATCAGAAAATGTCCCCACTTCTAACCTTATGACGGAAGGAAGGTCATTGATAAAACAGCTGAAGATGGTTGGGCTGAGGACACTACCCTGAGGAACTCCTGCAGTGATGTCCTGGAACTGAGATGACTGACCTCCAACAACCACAACCATCTTCCTTTGTGCTAGGTTTGACTCCAACCAGCGGAGAAGTTTCCCCCCGATTCCTACCAACTCCAGTTTTGCTAGGGCCCCCTGATGCCACACTCGGTCATATGCAGCATTGATGTCAAGGCCAGTAACTCTCACCTCACCTCAGCAGTTCAACTCTTTTGTGCATGCTTGAACCAAGGCTGCAATGAAGTCAGGAGCTGAGTGGCCCTGGCGGAACCCAAACTGGGCATCAGTGAATAGGTTATTGCTAAGCAAGTGCCGCTTGATAGCACTGTTAATGACCATTACTTTACTGATAATGGAGAATAGGCTGATGCGGCGGTAATTGGCCGGGTTAGATTTGTCCTGCTTTTTGTGTACAGGACATACCTGGGCAATTTTCCACTTGCCGGGTAGATGCCAGTGTTGTAGCTGTACTGGAACAGCTTGGCTAGAGGCGCAGGCAAGTTCCGGAGCACAAGTCTTCAGTACTATTGGCCGAATATTGTCAGGGCTCATAGGCTTTGCAGTGTCCAGTGTCTTCAGCCGTTTCTTGATATCACGTGGAGTGAATGGAATTAGCTGAGGACTGGCATCTGTGATTCCGGGGACTTCCGAAGGTAGAGAGGTTTAGGAAGGAAATTCGAGAGCTTGGGGCCTTGGAAACTGACAAATGGGTGCCAGTGGTGGAGTGATTAAAATCAGGAATGCTCAGGAGGCTGGAATAAGAGCAGTACAGATATCTTGGAGGGTTGTGATACTGATGGAGATTTTTGAGTTCGGGAGCGGCCATGGAAAAATGTGAAAGTAAGGATAAGAAATTGAACATTTTGGTGTTTCTTAACCTGGAAACTTTGTCGGTCAGTGAGCACAGGGGTGATGGGTGAACAAGACTTGGCGCGAGTAAGCACATGGGCAGCAGAGTTTTGGATGACCTCAAGATTACAGGGAGGTTGAATGTGGGAGGCCAGCCGGGAGTGCGTTAGGATAGTTAAGCCTAGAGGTAACAAAGGAATGGATGAGAGTTTCAACAGCAGATGAACTGAGACTGGGATGGAGTCGGGCGATGTTACTGAGGTGGAAATAGGCGGTCTTGGTGATGATGTGGATATGTGGTTGGAAGCTCATCTTGGGGTGAAATATTTCACCATGGTTGTGAACAGTCTGGTTCAGCCTCAGACTGTTGCCAGGAAGTGAGATGAAGTCGGTGATCAGGGAGTGGAGTTTGTAGCAGGGACTGAAGACAATGGCTTCAATCTTCCCAATGTTTAAATAAAGGGAATTTCTGCTTATCCAGTACTGGATGTCAGTCAAGTCAGGATGGTGTGTGACTTGAAGGGGAACTTGGAGGTGATAATGTTCACACACACCTGCAACCCTGGTCCTTCTGGGTGGTGGAGGTTGAGGGTTTGGGAGGTTCTGTCTAAGTTCTGGTTGAGTTGTAGAAATATAAATCCCCTCTGCTTCACCAATTCCGAAGAAGTGTAATAGTCTCGAAACTTTAACTCTGTTTCTCTCTCCACAGATGCTGCCAGATCTGCAGAGATTTTCCAGCACTTTGTTTTTATCCCTCTCCTTCACCCCCTGCCTTTCTCTCTCTCTCTCTCATTTCGCTTTCACCCACTCCCATCTTTCTCTATCTCTCCTCCAATCAAGGCCAGATTCTTGTGTAGGCCCAGACTGGGTGGCAGGTTCCCTTCCCTGAAGGACATTAGTGAACCAGTTGGGTTTTTATGACAATCCAGCAGTTTTCATGGTTACTTTTTCCTCGTGCCGGCCCCACAAATTCCCAGATTCATTCAGCTCAATTTCACAACCTGCCTTTGTGTTTTTGTGGGTTCTCTCTCACTCCCTTTTTTCTGTTTTAAATCAATTTCACAGGGTATTAGAAGGGGAGGATTTGCAGTCAGGAAACTCAAACTAAACATCACATCAGGATCTGACAGAATTTCCTAGTCTATCGTAAGCTGAAGATCATTGGATTTCGAACATGGAAGGAAAAAGCACCGTTCACACTGGGGAGAAGGCGTGGAAATGTGGGTATTGTAGGAAGGAATTTAACTACCCGTCTCAGCTGGAAACTCATCGGCGCACTCACACTGGAGAGAGACCATTCACCTGTGCCATGTGTGGGAAGGGATTCACTCATGCATCCAGCCTGCTAACACACCAGTGAGTTCACACAGGGGAAAGACCATTCACCTGCTCCCAGTGTGGGAAGAGATTCACTCAGGCATCCAACCTGCTGATGCACCAGCGAGTTCACACTGGGGAGAGACCATTCATCTGCTCTGCATGCGGGAAGGGATTCACTCAGGCATCCAACCTTCTGATGCACCAGCGAGTTCACACTGGGGATAGACTGTCCACCTGTTCCGTGTGTGGAAAGGGATTCACTCGATCATCCAACCTGCTGAGACACCAGCGAGTTCACACTGGGGAGAGACCGTTCACCTGCTCCGAGTGTGGGAAGGGATTCACTACCTCATCCCATGTGCTGAGACACCAGCGCGTTCATGAGTCATGACAGTTATTGGATTTTGCTGTTAATCACATCCAAGACTGAACCATGTTCATTGAGATCTGTTTCTGCTGATGTTTGTACACTCCAGATAAAATTCAAATAAAACAGCTTTGTGTTAAACACAAAGTGCTGAGTCTATTAATCCAGCGCTTCCCAAACCTTTCCCCGTGAGACCCCATTTTAATGACTCAGACTTGGTGTGACCCTAGAGTGAAAATCTGCGGATTACAGGAGATGTTGAGCGGGAAAGAGGCTTCAGGCAAAGTTTGGACAATTGTTATTCTGCAGAAAGTACTTCAAGCAGCTAAATATTTGCAATTGCTCAATGAAAAATTAGCAGATTATAAAGTCTACATTGTAAATTGGACTCATGTATAGTTAACTCAATAATTCTCTTAACCCTCTATAATTCTTCACTAAATAAAATCTTGAAGTTCCAATTCTGCGTGTGCAGGATATTTCATATAAATGACTTTCAATTACACACAGATACAGCTTTTATCATAATCACTACAATAGGGTTTTAGTTATATACAACAGAAGCTATTAGCGTGATATACAGGCAGAAAGGTGCTTTCTCCTCTACAAATATTTAATGGCTCATAAAACTTTTAGTAATCCTAAAAATATACTTTTCAAAATGGTGAAAGTACATCCCTCAAATTCAGACTGATCCTCCTTTCGTCTGCTGAAATGACAGAAGATGTAGAAAGCTTTTTTGCTTCTATCTTAATCCCCAGGATATGTGTTTGTCTTAGTTTGGTAATGACGAATGAATTGGGGGAGTTGATGAATAGAAAACAAACACCTACCTTTTCACGGGCGTTTTATGCAGCAATCAAGCCTCAGATAGCAGCCATTAGAGCTGGTCCACCAATAGGAAAAGGTGAGGATTTAAGGGGCCCTCGTAGCTGTCAGGGGACAGTCCAAGCTCCCTGGCAGCCATGGATGCCTCAGAGCTCGCGAGCCCAAAATCTCACCACTGGGGATCACGAGCCACAATTTGGGAAGCCCTGTTTTAATATCTTGAAGACTAGTTAGTTTATTTTGAAATTCTCCCCTTTCCCCTGTCTCCTCCATCCTCACCTTCAAGAACAAGTGTGAGGAGCTCATGGAGCCTCTTTGTCACTAAGATTGAGACAATCCGATCAGCTGCCTTTGCTGCTTCCCTCCCTTCCACTAACCCACCGGGACAAACTGTCTCCAAAGTTCCCCTTGTCCAAGCATTAACTCACATCTTTCTTTAGTTTCTCTCCCATCTCCCCACATGGCCTGTCAGTGCTCATCTTGTCCATGAGACCCACCTCCTGCTCTCGACCCTATTCCCAATAAACTACTGATCCCCCAACTTCCCCATGTTTACTGATATTGTTAACAGTTCTCTCTCTTCAGCTATTGCCCCCCTCTCCTTCTAATCATCATTCCCTTCCTCAATAAACAAATCCTTGACCCCACCATCCTTGAAAACTACTACACCATTTCCAACCTCTCTTTCCTTTCCAAAGTCCTTGAAAATGTTGTCACGTCTCAAATCCATGCCCATCTTTCCCAGAACTCCCTGTCTGAATCCCTCCAATCAGGTTTCTGCCCCTGCCACAGTATTGAAACAGCTCTGATCAAAGCACCAATGACATCCTATGTGACTGGGACAAAGGTAAACTATCCCTTCTCGTCCTTCTCGATGTGTCTGCAGCCCTTGACAAGGTTAACCACACCATTCTGCTCCAATATCTCTCCACTGTCGTCCAGCTGGGTGGGGCTGTTCTCTCCTGGTTCCATTTTTCTCTGTCTAATCATAGCCAGAGAATCACTTGTAATGTCTTCCCTTCCCACTCCCACAGTTACCTCTGGTGTCCCCAGAGGATCCAGCCTTGGCCTCCTTTTATTTCTCATCAACATGCTCCCCACAACGACATCATCTGAAAACAGTGTCAGTTATCACATGTACACTGACAGTGCCCAGCTCTACCTCACCACCACCTCCCTCCACTTTTGTTAAATTATCAGTCTGTTTGTCTAATATCCAGTGGTGGATGTGCAAAAATGTCCTCCAATTGAATATTGGGAAGACTGAAACCATTGTTTTCATTCCCGAGCTACCAACTCCATTCCTCTCCCTGGCAACTGACTGAATGTAAACCAGACTTTTTGCACACGTGATGTCAGGTTTGACCCCGAGATGTGATTCTGACTCGGGTGTGTGTGTCCCGGTGATTTTCCAGTCACACTGATGATTTTTTTTTTTCCCCACAGACTGAACAGACAAACATTTCTCCTTCCATAATCAGAGGCTGATCATGTATGAATTCAGTGATTCTATAAGATCTTGAGATTTTTGCTTTGAGTTTTTCATTTGAAAATCCTCTCCCTCTAATACCCTGTAAACAGAGTTGACAAAAGCCATCACTGTCAGTACAGGGTAGAAATTCAGAACAGACAATTCTAGTTTCTATGGAATATTCTTTCTCCTTTCATTCCCCCAAATCTATAATTCCCTGTCCCACACACTCCTCTCCCTCTCTGCTCATTGTTACAGATTCAGTGCCTGGTCTCCTACTAATTCTTTTCTCCTCTCCAGATTCCCTCTCTTCCTATCCTTAAAGTGGTGACTCAGGCTGTGGGTCAATCCCACTCCTTCACTCTAATTCTACCAAATAATTCAGCTCACAACAGATGTTCTTTAATGGCTTTGTGGTAATTTTGAATGTTTGGAAAGAATCACCTTTTCCCAACTGTGACACAAGCTGTGTTTATCCGAGTTACATTAAATAGACTCATTCACTCAGTAAGTGATCAGATCTCACTGAACTATGCCACAAGCTGTGTCTATCCAAGTTATATTGATACAGACTTACTCACTCAGTAAGTGATCAGATCTCACTGAACTATGACACAAGCTGTGTCTATCTGAGTTACATTTATACAGACTCTCACTCAGTAAGTGATCAGATCTCACTGAACTATGACACAAGCTGTGTCTATCTGAGTTACATTGATACAGACTCAGTCACTCAGTAAATGATCAGATCTCACTGAACTATGTCACAAGATGTGTCTATCTGAGTTACATTGATACAGACTCACTCACTCAGTGAGTGATCAGATCTCACTGAACTATGACACAAGCTGTGTCTATCTGAGTTACATTGAAACAGACTCACTCACTCAGTAAGTGATCAGATCTCACTGAACTATGACACAAGATGTGTCTATCTGAGTTACATTGATACAGACTCACTCACTCAGTAAGTGAACAGTTCTCACTGAACTACAAAAACAACTACAACAACTTAAATTTATATCGGGCTTCTAACATAATAAATTGTCCCAAGGAGTTTCATCGGGGCATAAAGATATATTAGGTCAGATAACCAAAAGCTTGGCCAAAGAGGTCGGTTATAAGGAGTGTCTGTAAGGAGGGAAGTGAATGAGAAAGGTGGAGAGGTTTAGGGAGGAAATTCCACAGCTTAGGGTCCAGGCAGCTGAAGGCCCGGCCACCAATGGTGGAGTGATTAAAATCGGGGATGAAGGACATCCGGTAATGGTGCTCCATGTATGTGGGCCCCATAGCCCAGGCTCAAGGCCCTAATCTGAACTTTGGGACATAGTTTGACCATCCTGGGTTTCAGAGAAAAACACAGCAGGTCAAACATCATTGGAAAGTGAGAAATGAATGGTCACTGTTTCAGGTGGGACTCCTTCAGAATGAACACTTCCCACCACCAGCACCAACCACCCTCCCCCATCCCCCTCCCTGTGAACTGAACATTCCTTCAGCCACTCATCCACCCATTGCCCATCCACCCAATGGCTCCCAGCCTGGATTGACATTCAGCATGAACCCAGTGAGAGGGTGAGCTGGCCCACGGGATGTCAGAATGGACAAGAGCTGGAAGTGGTTCCAATCAATGCATTTTATGTTTCATTGTTATAAACAGGAAACTTAATATTTTGTCAAACCCCCATGTGCACACCCTTGATGAATTACAATTTCTCACCCAGTCCTTTCCTCTGGCTTCAACAAGGTGTATCCTGTGTGGGTTCAGCTAAGGTAGAGACAGGCTTCTCAGGAGAAGGGGGCAGAGTGTCGGGAGATGGGGCAGAGTGTCGGGAGACGGGGGCAGGGTGTCGGGAGACGGGGAGAGAGTGTCGGGAGACGGGGGCAGAGTGTCGGGAGATGGGGGCAGAGTGTCGGGAGATGGGGGCAGAGTGTCGGGAGATGGGGGCAGAGTGTCGGGAGACGGGGACAGAGTGTCGGGAGACGGGGACAGAGTGTCGGGAGATGGGGGCAGAGTGTCGGGAGATGGGGCAGAGTGTCGGGAGATGGGGGCAGAGTGTCAGGAGATGGGGCAGAGTGTCGGGAGATGGGACATATACTGTACATGTTTCTCATCCTGATAATTTACAACACTATTCCTGATGTTCATCAGCTGCCTCACTTTCTTTCCCATTAATTCCATTTGCTGATCTATCAGTAATGGACTTGCTGCCATCTCGAACAAAACTGTTTTCACCACTAAGGCTCCACTGGTATTGTATAGTCTTCATGACATCATCGCACTGGGACTGGATGACATCATCACACTGGGACTGGATGACATCATAAGAGTCCATTGTTTCTTAATGATCCACATCAATAACAAGAGGAAATATTAATAAACCTGAGCACATTATCTAGGCTGACACTCCAGGGTGACACTGAGGGACTGCTGCACTGTCAGAGACAGCATCCTTCACATGGAACTTGTGGAGGCTCTGGTCACAATCTTCCAATCCTCCTTATATCGTAGTGGTGACAAAGGACTGACAGATTGTAAATGTTATACCCCTGTTCAAAAACACAGCAATTCCAGGACAATCAGCTTCACATTAATGGTGGGGAAAGGCTGGAGACAATAATCCAGGACAAAATCAATTGGCATTTGGAAAAGTATTGGTTATTTCCAGCATTTTCTGTTTTTAACACTGATACTTCCCTGGATCCCAAGGCTCTCTGGGCGGTTTGGGGAGCTGGAATGTATCCATGAGAGTAACCAAAGGTCTGAGAACTGAAAGAATCTCGAGTTAGAGAGGAGACCAGATCCAAAATTGGAGCAGTTGGGAACAGGACATCAATCAGTCTCCTCTTATCCTGGAGAAATCAAGGACTCGACATTCTGAGTGTTTGAAACAAAACTGGTTTATTTAACAGACATCAAGATATTAAACTTCAGCCCAGTTACAGGGATTATTAACATCAATAGAAGCAAACCACAACTATCAGAATGAACACAGTTCAGTTCTGGATGTGATTAACAGCAACAATAACAGCAGAATCCAACCTCTGCAGACACTTGTGAACTCACTGCTGTCTGAGCAGGTGGGATGACTAAGTGAATCCCTTCCCACATTCGGAGAAGGTGAACAGACTCTCCCCATTGTGAACTCGCTAGTGCCTCAACAGGTTGGATAAATGAGTGAATCCCTTTCCACACTCGGAGCAGGTGAACAGCCTGTCTCCAATGTGAATTCACTGGTGTACGCTGAGGTGGAATGAAGGCTGAATCTCTTTACACAGGAAATGCAGCGGAACGGCCTCTCCTTGTATGAATTCGCTGGTGTTTCAGCAGGGTGGATGACTGAGTGAATCCCTTCCCACACTGGGAGCAGGTGAATGGTCTCTCCCCAGTGTGAACTCGCTGGTGTCTCAGCAGGTGGGATAACTGAATGAATCCCTTCCCACACTCGGAGCAGGTGAATGGCCTCTCTCCAGTGTGAATTCGCTGGTGTGTCAGCAGGTGGGATGACTGAGTGAATCCCTTCCCACACTCGGAGCAGGTGAATGGCCTCTCCCCAGTGTGAATTCGCTGGTGTGTCAGCAGGTCAGGTGACCGATTGAATTTCTTCCCACACTCGGAGCAGGTGAATGGCCTCTCTCCAGTGTGAATTCGCTGGTGTGTCAGCAGGTTGGATGACTGAGTGAATTTCTTCCCACACTCGGAGCAGGTGAATGGCCTCTCCCCAGTGTGAATTCGCTGGTGTGTCAGCAGGTCAGGGGATGCAGTGAATCCTTTCCCACATACCGTGCAGGTAAATGGTTTCTCTTCACTGTGAACTTGCTGGTGTGTCAGCAGGTTTGATGACTGAATGAATCCCTTCCCACACTCGGAGCAGGAGAATGGTCTCTCTCCAGTGTGAATCCGCTGGTGCTTCAGCAGGGTAGATAACTGAGTGAATCCCTTCCCACACTCAGAGCAGGAGAATGGTCTCTCTCCAGTATGAATTCGCTGGTGTGTCAGCAGGGTAGATAACTGAGTGAATCCCTTCCCACACTCGGAGCAGGTGAACGGCCTCTCCCCAGTGCGACTGCGTCGATGGATTTCCAGTTCGGATGGACGATTGAATCCTTTCCCACAGTCCCCACATTTCCACGGTTTCTCCATGGTGTGGGTATCCCTGTGTCTCTCCAAGTTTGATGATCAGTTGAAGCCTCGTCCACACAGAGAACACGTGTACAGTTTCTCCCCACTGTGAATGGTGTGATGTTATTTCAGGCTTTATATCTGGTTAAAGCTCTTTCCACAGTCAGTTCACTGGAACACACTCACTTGGGTGTGTGTGTGTCTCGGTGCTTTTCCAGTCACACTGATGTTTGAAATCTTTTCCCACAGACAGAACAGACAAACATTTCTCCGTCCACATTCAAAGACTGATGATATTCAGGTTCTGATGAATCGAGTGACTCTGTCAGATCTTGATGTGATGTTTGGTTTGAAGATCCCCCTCTGTAAATCCTCCCCTTCCGATGCCCTGTAAAAGGAGTTTACAAAAGTCATCACTGTCAGTACAGGACTGAAATTCAGAACAGACCATTCTCGTTTCTGTGGAACATGTTTTCCTCTCTTGTTCCCTCAAAGCTGAAAATCCCCATCCCACACACTCTCCCTCCTCCCTGTGCTGAAATCCAAACAGAGTTTTGGACAATTATTTCTGTATCTTTTTAACAGATTTCTACAACTGGAGATAACAATATGTTTGATCATTCACTTCAGTCATTACTCATGACAAAACATTAATCTGAAACCCCCTGATCAACCATACAGAATAGCAGACGTTAACCTTGTGTCCAAAACTCACAGTGTGGAGATTTAATGAGTGATCGTGAAGATGGTTTCTCCAAACCTCCCAGGGTTTCCTTCCTTCCTTCTCTCCCTCTCTAACTGAGTTAAACCTGGGATCAGTCTCATGGCCCATTCTGGTTCCTGTTTCTCTTCCTGATGACTAATTAACTCCAATTAAACACTGAGAAGACTGAAGACACTGTTTTCAGTACCTGCTCCAATCTCCATTTCCCAGATAACAACTCCATCCCTCTCCCTGGGAACAGTCTGAGATTAAACCAATCTGTTCACAACTTCGGGGTTACATTTGATCTCGAAATAAGCTGCTGACCTCATGTCTGTGCCATCACTAAGATTGCCTGTTTCCACCTCCATAATATCACCTGACCTCACCCCTGTCTCAGGAGTTTCTCATCTGCTGCTGAAACCCTCATCACTGCCATTTTTACCTCCAGACTCGACCATTCCAACACACTCCTGGCTGGTATCCCACATTCTACCCTCTGTAACCTTGAAGATATCCATATTTTTGCTGTCTGTGTCTTCACTCACAGCGAGTCCCGTTCCCTGACCTTCCTTGGCTCCCGTTCAAGAAGCAACTTGATTTTAAAATTCTCATCCTTGTTTTCAAATCCCCCCATGGCCTCCTCTCTCCCTATCTCTCCAATCTCCTGCAGACTCACAGCCCTCTGAGATATCTGCACTGCTATAATTCTAGCATTCCCTATTTTAATTGCTCCACCATTAGCGTCTGTGCCTTCAGTTCCCTCGACCCCAAGCACTGAGATTCTCTCCCTCTGTCTACCACACTTTCCCCCTTTATCTTGTACTCATCGAGATAGAGGGAAGAATACCAAATTTCAAAAATTATCAGTCAGGCTTGTAATGTGGCTGACTTGCACTTGCTAGAAGCTACGTATGTTCATCCACAGGGACCTGTCCTCTGCAGGCAGAAGGAACAAGTCCAGGCACGGGGTCTTTTGTGGAATTAAATAAAAGCAGAGGGGATTACAGCTCCAGGCTGTATTGTCCATGGCAACAACCAATCAGAGCCGACGGGCCAACCAATCAGCACCCTTTTCTCATGCAGTATAAATTGTGGTTCCCTTTGAAATTTGGGATTCTTGCGTCTGTCCTGGTGAGTGCAACAGGGAAAGCTTTGACAGCTTGTCTCTTTTTAAGTAATAATCAAATTCTGTACAAACAAGCGACTATTTAAGTATTTTGGTCACCTCCTCCTGTGTCTGAATGTTATACTTTATTTTATGATTTCCTGTGAAGCTCACTGGGATGATTTATGATGTTAATAGAAGTTGTTGTTGTTTGTGACTGTTCCCCTGATCTCCTGTTTTACAACAACCCATTGATTTCACACCAAACTCTATCTCTGATTTATTGTCCTTCCTGCGGGTCATTCATCCGGGCCTGCAGCCTCTGTAAAGATGGCGCCCACGCATGCGCCGTGTTGGACATTGCCCCCTATAAACATGGCGACTGTACACGCGCTCTGCTGCTCCTGGCCCTCTATAAAGTTGGCGGTCGTTAACTCGGGCCTACTTCCGGAGAAATGGCCTAAGCTGTGGATGGAACAATGGTTCCTTGTTGATGGTTTAGGACAGAGACCGTGAATTCATAAAACCTCACGACTCACCCGCCAGCCCTATCTATGCTCACGGGTTTTTTTTCCAGCTCTCAGTCCGCACTCGGTCTTTGTAAGTCCCGCATTTTAAATCCGCTCGCTCCAGTTCCCCTCATGTCTGACTCCACGCTCTGCGCATGCGCCTGGTCACAATGATTGACGGCAGCTCTGGACCAATAGGGACAGGGGGCGGGCCTGGAGGACGGAGCGGGAGCGGCTGGCCCTCCGACCAATCGGAGTGAATAAGGGGCGCGGCCGCACTTGCATTCGAGCATGCGCAGTAGCAGCGCGGGACCGGGATGAAGCCGGTCGGGTTGAAAATTTATCAATTTTGCTTCCAATTTCCTCCCCTCCATCATTTTCACATGGTCCATCTCTGACACTTCCCTTCCCTTCCTTGACCTCTCTGTCTCAATTTCTGGTGATTGACTGTCCACCAATATCCATTACAAGCCTACCGACTCCCACAGCTACCTCGACTACAGCTCCTCACACCCCGCTTCTTGTAAAGACTCCATCCCATTCTCTCAGTTCCTTCACCTCCGTCGCATCTGTTCTGATGACGCTACCTTCAAAAACAGCTCCTCTGACAAGTCCTCCTTCTTCCTTAACCGAGGTTTTCCACCCACGGTAGTTGACAGAGCCCTTAACCGTGTCCGGCCCATCTCCCGCGCATCCTCCCTCACGCCTTCTCCTCCTTCCCAGAAACATGATAGGGTCCCCCTTGTCCTCACTTATCACCCCACCAGCCTCCACATTCAAAGACCATTTCCACTAACTCCAGCATAATGGCACCACCAAACACATCTCCCCTTCACCCCCTCCCCCCACCCCGGCGACATTCCGCAGGGATCATTCCCTCTGGGACACCCTGGTCCACTCCTCCA
Organism: Cetorhinus maximus; assembly: GCF_964194155.1. Lineage (NCBI taxonomy): Eukaryota > Metazoa > Chordata > Chondrichthyes > Lamniformes > Cetorhinidae > Cetorhinus > Cetorhinus maximus. The sequence goes on along the minus strand of NC_135901.1, from coordinate 40,825,671 downwards.
TTACCCCCTTCACCTCAACCACCTCCCATGGCACCTTCCCATGCAACCGCAGAAGGCGCTACACCTGCCCCTTTACTTCCCCTCTCCTCACCGTCTAGGGGCCCAAACACTCCTTTCAAGTGAAGCAGCATTTCACTTGCACTTCCCTCAATTTAGTCTACTGCATTTGTTGCTCCCAATGTGGCTTCCTCTACATTGGAGAGACCAAACGCAGACTGGGTGACTGCTTTGCAGAACACCTTCGGTCTGTCCGGAAGCATGACCCAGACCTCCCTGTCACTTGCCATTTCAACACTCCACCCTGCTCTCTTGCCCACATGTCCGTCCTTGGACTGCTGCATTGTTCCAGTGAAGCTCAGTGCAAACTGGAGGAACAGCACCTCATCTTCCGTCTAGGCACTTTACAGCCTGCCTGACTGAATATTGAGTTCAACAATTTTAGATCATGAACTCTCTCCTCCATCCTCATCCCCTTTCCGATCCCCCCCTTTTTTTTTCCAATAATTTATATCGATTTTTCTTTTCCCACCTATTTCCATTAATTTTAAATGTATTTCCATCCATTGTTTTATCTCTACCTTTTAGCCCATTTCGATTCCTTCACCCCAACCCACCCCCACTAGGGCTTATCTGTACCTTGCATGTCCTGATTTCTACCCTTAATTAGCCCATTCCTTAGATAATATCACCACCTTCAACACCTCTTTGTCCTTTTGTCTATGACATCTTTTGGCTATCTCCACCTATCACTGGCCCTCTATCCAGCTCTACCCTCCCCCCCCTCCCCACCCCCCCCCCCACCCCCTTAAACCAGCTTATATTTCACCTCCTTTCAATTTTTACTTAGTTCTGTTGAAGAGTCATATGGACTCGAGACGTTAACTGTGTTCCTCTCCGCAGATGCTGTCAGACCTGCTGAGTTTTTCCAGGTATTTTTGTTTTTGTCTTGAAAGGCGCAATGTGAAGCAGGATGCATGTGCGGTCATCCTGTCCAGTAGCAGAAGGAGAGAATGTTGTGAATTTGTATCCTGGACTGACAGGGATGGATTTTGGAATCTCTTTTTACAGGGGGTTAGAAGGGGATGATTTACACACAGCAAACTCAAACCAAGAGAAACGTTTGCCTTTTCTCAATTTTTGATCTTAGACTCACCAGTGATTGATTTTGTAAACTTCTTTTGGCAGATTATTGAAACCAAACATCACATCAAGATCTGACAGAGTCATTCTATCTATTGGCTATTATCAGCCCCTGAGTGTAAGCATTGAGTTCCAGGTCATTACCGCTCACTGCGTAAAATTTCAACCTCATGTTCCCCCTGTAGATCTTGTCCGAAATCTTAACATTGTGTCTTGAGATCCTTTTACGATCAGCTAATGGGAACAGCCTTTCTTTATCTACCTTATCTAAACCTATTATAAATTTGTACCTCTGTCAAATCTCCCCTCAATCTCCTTTGCTCCAAGGGGAACAACCCCAGTTTCTCCAGCCTAACCTTACGACTAAACCTTCGAACTATTCTGGAAAATTTCCTCTGCCCCCTCTCAAGGACTCTCACATCCTTCACAATGTGTGGTGATCACTGGTTTGCAGAGACCCAGATGTTCTGTGTCCGTGCCTGTGACATCATCACACATCGACAATTACACGGTGACATCATCACACATCGACAATTACACGGTGACATCACCCTGCTCACTGGGTATTTCCTCAACTGGGAGATTTTTCTCTGACTCCAGTGCTTCTGATATCTCTCCAGCTGCAGGATCCAGCGGGGGAGTTTAAAATTGAAAACTGTGAAATTGTTTCACAGATGAGTATTTTTTACCATTCATCTACAGTTTAGAGCTTTTAGTCCTATGCTCCGTTAGCTGTAAGATGTTCCGAGGCTCTGGAGCTGGTGTGGCTCAAGCAGGAGTTTTTAATTTGGAAACAGTAAAATTGATTCAGAAGTGAGTATATACGAACATTGGAACAGGAGTAGGCCATTCAGCCCATCGAGCCTTCTCTGCCATTCAATTTGATCATGACTGATCATCTATCTCAGTGTCACTTTCCTGCACTACCTCCATGTCCCTTAATGTCACTAGTCTCTACAAATCTATCCATTTCTGTTTTGAACATGTTCAGAGATTGAGCTTCCACAGCCATGTGGGGCAGGGAATTCCAAAGATTCACCACCCTGGTCCAGAAAGCAGGAGGAGTAATCTTTATTAACAACCCTTGGTGTAGCAGGGGGTTGAATCTAAATTAAAAGTCATGTGAGTCTCTCCATACTGCCTCGTGCTACTGGGTTGGGTGGTTGGCTTGAAACCGTTACTGTACAATGCACATTGGAAACTCCAAAGACCCATCGACTGGACCCATCTGTTTTTTTTTTATTCTCCCAATAGTCAGAAGAAAATAAAATAATCGATGATCTGATTCTATGACACCCTCTGAGTGAAGAAACTCCTCCTCATCTCAGTTTTAAGATCACGTCCCCTGGTTCTAGACTCACCAGCCAGGGGAAACACCCTATCTACATCCACCCTGTCATGCCCTGTAAGAAATTTGAAGGTTTCAATAAGGTCACCCCTCATTCTGCGAAACTCTAGGGAATACAGACCACAATTTGATTTTTGATTTGGATCATTAATCTACAATTTAGAGCTTTTAGTGCAGTGCTCTGTTATCTGTGAGAGGTTCCATGTCTCGGGTTGGTGTGATTCCTTTACTGCGGATCTGAATCCATGTCCATCTATTTCTCTGTTTTACCTCTGCCCTCCCTGATCACCTCTCTGTCTTTGTCTAACTTCCTCTGTCTCTAATACTGGGTGTATTTTAGCTCTTTTAGGATTTTACTGTTAATTCTGCTGACTGTGTCTAAATGAAGTTTCCACTGCTGCCCATCCCCCGACCATGTGCTGCTGTCTTACCAGCTTTATCTTCCCACAGTATCGTTCATAGTCAGGAATTGTTTTTCCTGCGCTATAGTCCATTTCTCTTCCACCTCTGAACTTATGTTGCCCATCAAATTTTGCACCATTTTTATTCCCTGTAACTCATTCTGTGAGCCCTGAAATGTTAACTGTTATGACACAGCAGTTTGTAAAGTCCGAGTTGTTTAAAATCCTAGAGGGAAACTTAAAACAACTGTCATAACCTATATTTTCAATGCTTTGAGCTGCAGCTCTAAATTCAGGAATTAGACCTCCAGTTCTCAAGAGGTTATCATATCAACTAAATGAAATGTTTATTAATTTAGAACAAATTAAACACATACATATGGCTGCAAATTACTATCATAACTTTTTAACAAATTCCCAAATTAATCTCCATTAAGGCAACAACAACCCATAGAATTTAAGCAGACACCAGGCAAAGTATTTCCACCTCACAAATTCAAAATGAGGTTCCTTTCACTTTGGTTCCTGTGCAGGCAGTTGTAGGTTTTCAGGCTTTGATGTTACATGCCTCTGCCCTGCACACACAAAACTGCTGTCTGTTATACCCAGCACATCTCTTTGAATGAATATTCTCATCGTATCCCCAGCCCCTTTGAACTCCACCTCTTCTAACAATAAAACCCCAATCGTAATACAAATTTTATTAGTAATATAAACATTGCTTGGTGTCTCCTAGCTAGTTTCAAGATTTCACTCCCAATCTTGAATGTTCCTTTCAACAAAAAGCAAATGTACCCTCTATCTCTGGTTATGTCTAAAAACTACTATAGTTCAAAGTACCCAGACTAGCTGGCTTTAATCCAATTAACACACACACAGACTAAACCTCTATTAATAAAATAATTTCCAATAACATTATATACATTAATATCTCTTCCTGACATAACTCTGTTTCTCTCTGCACAGACACTGTCTGATCTGCTGAGTATTTCCAGCATTTTCTCTTTTTATTTCAGATTTACAGCAGCTGCAGTATTTTGCTATTATTTTATTGTAGGCGTTGCTCACAGAACCAAGTCTAGAAACACAGACGGACCAATTTAGAGTCCGTTTGGATCAGGGTGGGTGTCAGTTACAGAAGTTGGTCCCTGGCCTCCAGTTTCGGTTCTTTATCATCGAGTCACAGAATCATTGAATGATTACAATATGGGCAGAGGCTATTCAGCCTGTCCTGCCTGTGATGGCTCTCTGCAAGAGCAAATGAACTCGTCCCACTCCGCTGCCCTTTCACGAACAAGACCAGCAAATATTGCCAATCCCCAGTTGCCTGTGGAGAAGATGATGTTTGACCTTCTTGAACCGCTGCAGTCTGTGTGGTGAAGGTGCTCCCACAATGCTGTTAGGTAAGGAGTTACAGGTTATTCACGCAGTGATGATGAACCATGATCTATGTCCAAATCAATAGCAAGAATTTTTATTTATATCAAGCCTTTTGCGTAATAGAACTTTTCAAGGTGTTTCATAGGAGTGTTGCAAAGAAATATTTGACATTGAGACACTTGAAGAGATATCAGGGCAGATGAACAAAAGTTTACTAAAAGAGGTAGGTTTTAAGGATTATCTTAAAGGAGGAAAGTGAGGTAGAGAGGCCTAGGGAGGAAATTCCAGAGCTTGTGTCCTTGGCAGCTGAAGGGGGAGACACCAAAGGAAAATCAGGAATGCTGAGGAGGTGGGAATTCGAGGAGCGCAGATATCTCAGAGGGTTGTGAGGCTGGAGGAGATTACAGAGGTAAGGAGGGAGAGACCATGGAGGGATTTGAAAACGAGGATGAGAAATTTAAAATTTCGGTTCTCCTTAACCCAGAGGCTTTGTAGGTCAGTGAGTACAAGAGTGATGGGTGAACAAGACTTGGTGCGAGTAAGCACACGGGCAGCAGAGTTTTGGATTACAGGGAGGCTGAATGTGGGAGGCCGGCCGGGAGTGTGTTAGGATAGTTACGTCTAGATGAAACAAAGGAATGGATTACAGATTGAGCAATTACATACAGGGATATTTGGATGTGTGGGAAAAAGACTTTGATCGGATTAAATGGTGGAGCAGGTTTGACTGTGATGTGTGAACAAGACTTGGTGTGAGTAGGCAGATTTTTGGAATACAGGGAGGCTGAATGTGGGATGTTTCTCCTGGTTGGGGAGTCTAAAACCAAGGGACACAATTTCAAAATAAGGGGGAAGCCACTTAGGACCAAGATGTGGAGAGTCTTTTTTTACTTAGAGGGTTGTGAATCTTTGGCATTCTCTATCCCAGAAGGCTGTGGAAGCTCAGTCATTGAGTGTGTTTAAAGCAGAGATTGACAGATTTCTGAATGCCATATCCCAAAAGGGATATGGGGATAATGTGTGAAAAGGCATTGCACTGGATGATTAGGTTGAAGTCATACCTAGCACAAAGGAAGACGGTTGTGGTCGTTGGAGGTCAGTCATCTCAGTTCCTCAGGGTAGTGTCCTTGGCTCAACGATCTTCAGCTGCTTCATCAATGTGACCTTCCTTCCATCATAAGGTCAGAAGTGGGATGTTCACTGATGATTGCACAAAGTTCATAGCCATTTGCGACACCTCACACCCTGAAGCAGCCCATGTCCAAATGCAGCAAGACCTGGGCAATATCCAGGCTTGGGCTGACAAGTGGCAAGTAACACTCATGTCACACAAGGGCTGACAAGTGGCAAGTAACACTCATGTCACACAAGTGCCGACAATGATCATCTCCAACAAGAGAGAATCGAACGATTGCTCTTTGACGTTCAATGGCATTAGCATCACTGAATCCCCCACTATCAACATCCTGGGGTTACCATTGACCAGAAACTCAACTGGACTAGCCACTGAAATACTCTGGCTACAAGAGCAGGTCAGAGGCTAGGAATCCTGCAACAAGTAACTCACCTCCTGACTCCCCAAAACTTGTCCACCATCTACAAGGCACAATTCAGGAATGTGATGGAATATTCCCCACTTGCCTGGATGAGTGCAGCTCCCATAATGCTCGAGAAGCTTAACACCATCCAGGACAAATCAGCCCACTTGATGAGCACCGCATCAACAAACATTCACTCCCTCCACTGTCAATGCACAATAGCAGCAGTGTGTACCATGTACTAGATCCACAGCAGGAATTCACCAAGGCTCCTTAGACAGCACCTTCCAAACCCATGACCACTAACATCTAGTAGGACAAGGGCAGCAGGTAGATGGGAACACCACCACCTGGAAGTTCCCCCCCAAGTCTCTCACCATCCTGACTTGGAAATGTATCGCTGTTCCTTCACTGTCACTGGGTGAAAATCCTGAAACTCCCTTCCTAACAGCACTGTGGGTGTACCTACACCACATGGACTGCAGTGGTCAAGAAGGCAGCTCACCACCACCTTCTTAAGGATGGGCAATAAATGCTGCCCCAGCCAGCAAAACCCACATTCCGAATGAAGTTTTTAAAAAGCATGATCGTATTGAATGGTGGAGCATGCTCGATGGGCTGAATGGCTTACCCCTGCCCCTATGTTCCTGAGAACAGCCTTATTCAGTCTCAGCCTGTTGTCTGGGAGAGGGATGGAGTCAGTGCCTAGGGAGTGGAGTTTGTAGCGGGGACTGAAGACAATGACTTAAGTCTTCCCAATATTTAAATGGATGAAATTTCTGTTCATCCAGTACTGGATGTCAGACAAGTCAGGGCAGTGTGTGACTTGGAGGGGAACTTGGAGGTGATGGTGTTCACATACATCTACCCTGGTCCTTCTAGGTGGTGGAGGTTTGTAGTTTGGGAGATTTTGTCAAAGTTCTGGTTATGTTGTAGATATCTCTTCACCCACTGCCCCTCCCACCTCTCTCTCCCTCTCCTCCCTTGTAGGCCAGAGTCTTGTGTAGGCCCAGACCGGGTGGCAGGTTCCCTTCCTTGAAGGACATTAGTGAACCAGTTGGGTTTTTATTACAATCCAGCAGTTTTCATGGTCACTTTTTCCTAGTGCTGGCCCCTCAAATTCCCAGATTCATTCAGCTCAGTTTCACAACCTGCCTTTGTGTTTTTGTGGGTTCCCTCTCACTCCCTTATTTCTGTTTTAAATCAATTCCACAGGGAATTAGAAGGGGAGGATTTGCAGTCGGGAAACTCAAACTAAACATCACATCAGGATCTGATGGAGTCGGCAAATTTATCATAACCTGAATATCATCAGATTTTGAACGTGGAAGGACACAGTGGGGAGAAACTGTGGAAATGTGAAGATTGTGGGAAGGAATTCAATTCCCTATTTAAGCTGGAAACACATCGGCACACTCACACTGGGGAAACGCTGTTCTCTTGCTCTACACGTGGGAAGGGATTCACTCGGTCATCCCATCTGCTTAGACACCAGTGAGTTCACACCGGAGAGGGTCTGTTTACCTGCTCTGAGTGTGGGAAGGGATTTTGTCGTTCATCTACTCTACTAAGACACCAACACGTGCACAAGTGACTCAGGAATTATATTCTGCTGTTAATCAAATCCCGGACTGAACTACATTCATTCTGATAGTTCTGATTTGTTGAGGTTAATATCCTGAGTCATGTGGAATCAGTCAGCTTTGGGTTAAATCCATCGTTGTCAGTCTTTGTCTTTCCCACCTCAGTGTTTTGGATAACCGAGTGTCCAGGACTGAACAACGTTCATTCTGACAGCTGGCTTTGTTTCTCTCTGTTAATAACCCTTGTAACAAGGCTGTAGTTTAATATGTTGGTATCTGTCTAATGAATTATTGTTGTTTCTGTCACTGCTTTCCCCCACTTTCCCATTGACTCCAGTTTTGTTAGGGTTCCTTGATGCCGCACTCGGGCAAGTCTGCCTTGATGTCAAGGGCAGTCACTCTCACCTCACCTCTGGAGTTCAGCTCTTTTGTCCATGTTTGAACCAAGGCTATAATGAGGTAAGGAGCTGAGTGGCCCCGGCTGAATCCAAACTGGGCATCAGCAAGCAGGTTATTGCTAAGCCTGTGCCACTTGATAGCACTGTTGATGACCCCTTCCATCAGTTTAGTGATGATGGAGAGTGGACTGATTGAACGGTACTTGGCTGGGTTGGATTTGTCCTCCTTTTTGTGTACAGGACATAACTAGGCAAACTTTCACATTGCTGGGTAGATGCCAGTATCGTAGCTGTACTGGAATAACTTGGCTAGTTATTCTGAAGTCTTCAGAGCTTTGATCTGATCCGTTGTTTGTGGGATCACTTAGGTCTGTCTATCACTTACTGCTTCTGCTGTTTGGCGTCCAAGTAGTCCTGTGTTGTACGTTCACTAGGTTGAAACCTGAAATTTTGGTATGCCTGCTGTACTCCTTATTGAACCAGGGTTGATGGTAATGTTAGAGTGAGGGATAAGCTGGGCCATGAGGTTACAGGTTGTGACTGAATACAATTCTGCTGCTGTTGATGCCCCACAGCACCTCATTGATGCCCAGTTTTGAGCTGCTGGATCTGTTCTGAATCTATCCCACTTAGCACGGTGGTTGTACCACACAACACAATGGAGGGTATCCTCAATGTGAAGACGGGACATTGTCTCCAGAAGGACTGTGTGGTGGTCACTCCTATCAATAATGTCATGGACAGATGCTTCTGTGTAAGGTGGATGAGTGAGAATGAGTCCAATTGATGTGTCCTATAGGACTCAGCCAGCTGCCAGGACCTGTTAATGGGAACTGGAGCGTCTGAAGGAGGAAGAAGAGAGCTGGAGGTAGCAGCACATTAAACCCTGGAAGAACTACCAGGCCCAGGATTAAATTTGTGTTCTCCCCTGTGTGGTGTGTTGGTGTTTCAAAACAACTTCAAGATACAATTGTTCTCTGAGGATCATTAAGGGCTGTGACAGAGGAATCCAAACACTGACATTCCCTCCGCTCCCTCCAATTCCACAATGACACTCCTTCCTCCTCCCTCCAATTCCGCACTGACATTCTTTTCCCTCCCTCCAATTCCACACTGACGTTCTTTTCCCCTTCCTCCAATTCCATACTGATACTCCTTCACCCTCCCTCCAGTTTCACACTGATAATCCTTCCCCTCCCTCCAATTCCACACTGACATTCTTTCCAATTCGTCCAATTCCACACTGACACTCCTTCCCCCTCCCACCAATTCCTCATGACACTCCTCCCTCCAATTCCTTACTGATACTCCTTCCCCCCACTCCAATTCCACACTGGAACCCCTTCCCCCTCCCTCCAATTCCACACTGGAACCCCTTCCCCCTCCCTCCAATTCCACACTGACACCCCTTCCCCCTCCCTCCAATTCCACACTGACACCCCTTCCCCCTCCCTCCAATTCCACACTGACACTCCTTCGCCCTCCCTCCAATTCCACATTGAAACACCTTCCTCATCCCTCCAACTCCACACTGACACTCCTTCCCCCTCCCTCCATTTCCACACTGACACTCCTTCGCCCTCACTCCAATTCCGCACTGACACTCCTTCCCCCTCCCTCCAATTCCGCACTGACACTGCCCCTCCCTCCAATTCCACAATGACACTCCTTCCCCCTCCCTCCAATTCCGCACTGACACTGCCCCTCCCTCCAATTCCACAATGACACTCCTTCCCCCTCACTCCAATTCCACACTGACACTCCTTCGCCCTCACTCCAATTCCACATTGAAACACCTTCCTCATCCCTCCAACTCCACACTGACACTCCTTCCCCCTCCCTCCATTTCCGCACTGACACCCCTTCCCCCTCCCTCCAATTCCGCACTGACACTGCCCCTCCCTCCAATTCCACAATGACACTCCTTCCCCCTCACTCCAATTCCACACTGACACTCCTTCCCCCTCACTCCAATTCCACATTGAAACACCTTCCTCATCCCTCCAAATCCACACTGACACTCCTTCCCCCTCCCTGCAATTCCGCACTGACATTCTTTTCCCTTCCTCCAATTCCACACTGACATTCTTTTCCCCTTCCTCCAATTCCATACTGATACTCCTTCACCCTCCCTCCAACTCCACACTGACACTCCTTCCCCCTCCCTCCAATTCCGCACTGACACTGCCCCTCCCTCCAATTCCACAATGACGCCCCTTTCCCCTCCCTCCAATTCCATCCTAACACTCCTTTCTCCTCCCTCCAGCTCCACACTGATACTCCTTCACCCTCCCTCCAACTCCACACTGACACACCTTCCTCCTCCCTCCAACTCCACATTGACACTCCTTCTCCCTCCCTCCAATTCCACACTGACACTCCTTCCCCCTCCCTCCAATTCCGCACTGACACTGCCCCTCCCTCCAATTCCACAATGACACCCCTTTCCCCTCCCTCCAATTCCATCCTAACACTCCTTTCTCCTCCCTCCAGCTCCACACTGACACTCCTTCCCCCTCCCTCCCTCCAATTCCACACTGACACTCCTTCCCCCTCCCTCCAATTCCGTAATGACACTCCTTCCTCCTCCCTCCAACTCCACACTGACACTCCTCCCCTCTCTAATTTCACACTGACACTCCTTCACCCTCCCTCCAACTCCACACTGACACTCCTCCCCCCTCCAATTTCACACTGACACTCCTTCACCCTCCCTCCAATTGCACACTGACACTCCTCCCCCCTCCAATTTCACAGTGACACTCCTTCCTCCTCCCTCCAATTGCACACTGACACTCCTTCCCCCTCCCTCCAATGCCACTCTGACACTCCTTCCCCCTCCAATTTCACACTGACACTCCTTCACCCTCCCTCCAATTGCACACTGACACTCCTTCCCCCTCCCTCCAATGCCACTCTGACACTCCTTCCCCCTCCCCCCAATTCCACACTGACACTCCTTCCCCCTCCCTCCAAATCGACACTGACATTCTTTCCCCCTTCCTCCAATTCCATACTGACACTTTTCCCCCCTCCCTCTCTCTAATCTCCTGCTGGCACCTTCCTGCACTCACCACCACTCCCAGCTCCGACCCCTTCAATCCCTCCACCATTACCCTCTGCCTTCTTGATGTGGTTTTCACAACTGATTGCTCCTGCACACTCTGGAAAAAAAGTCCTGTACACAGTTCAGAGCTGTGTTTAATTACCTGATACAGCAACAACAGCAGGCAGGAAACAGCCATGGTGTGTGGAGCACTAAAGGACAAGGAAATGTCGGAGCTGTGCTGAGGGGGTGAAGAGCAGCCGGCAATTGTGCTTCATGTTTGTGGATGTGTTATGGGCCAGATCTGAACTTCGGGACGTTTTGACGGCTTCCCTGAACTCGGAGAAATATACTGCTGCAGAAAACTAATTTAAAGGTTCATGTTTCCGATAAGACTCCTTGAAAAGCTCTACCTCCAGCATCGTATTCAATAACCAACACCCACCACTGATGTGTTCTTGTGTCATTATGTTAGCTCCTGTTACATGAACACAGACAGAGATTTTGCTGAGAACAAGTATCACAAGGTTTATTCATAGATCAACTAAATATATGACAACTCTATCACTGACATCTATATGGTCCGGGCTGTATCACTGAACAGGCTGACTGATGAAATGACTTTCCTGATGGATTCCAAAGTACAGGGGCTGTCATTCAAGGCAGAGCTGCTACCTTTATACAAGCATGTCACATGGTCTGACGTCACAATATCTGTCACGGAAAACGGAGTGAAAACTCAGACCCAGAAGGTTTGTCTCGGAAGTCTTTATTGAATCATGATATCACGGAGAGCCCAGCAGCATACAATGGAGCTAGCCAGCACTCTGAGAAGCATCAGAGTACACACATAGTTATAGCAAAAGCGTACGTGACAGAGGTCATGCAATTTACAAAGTTGCTTGACCCTTAGTAATTAATAACATTGAAATTTTATCTTTGGCATGCATACAATTGTTTTATTAGTTTATAATTACACAAAAACCTTGAGTAGCCCATCTGGCGATTAGTCATCTGGACAGACAACAGATTGCGTGACTAGGCCCTGTCTCATGTGCTGATAACAGACATACTAGCTTGGTTTCAAGGGCGCTTGGTAGTTTTTTCATTATACTTGTTTTCATTCCTCCACAATAGCTGACAGCGCAGGCTTGTTTACTACTTGATGTACTGGTGCAAGGACACTTCGTTGTAGTATTCCACTATAGTTTAACCACTTAACCCTTTGTTATCCTGTAGATGTATTTTGTTCTCCCACAATCCCTCCTTGTTAATCTTCCTTCCAGATTAACACCAATGAGGAATAGTATCTGCATTATCATATGGAGGTTCATAACCATAAGGAAAAGGCCGATCTCTGACGGGGTAAACTTTCTCTCCCCACCAGTGGGCTTCACTGGGGCCTGTGCGCATCATTTGAGGAATAATTTGGGCGCCACCTAATCCAGTAGAGATGCCATTAACAACCTGGGTGCAGCACATTCGCAGAGCAACACATGCACAGCACCCTATAACACATACCATGACCAACCCAATTAAGATGTATAGAAACCAACTTCCCCAAACAGAGAACCAACTTTGTATTGCAGACCACCAGGAATCTTTTGTATAAAAAGTACTCAAACTTTCCCCAACCTTTTTTATTTCTTGTACTTTGTCCATGACATGCTGTCCCAGGTCAGTAATATTTTCAGACACATCGGGTAAAAAGGTGTTTGGGTTGAGGGTCCCTTGGGTATACCTCACGGAATATAGCAAGAAGCAGTATCCAATACATAATGCAAATTAATTCACTTGATAACAGCTGTTATATTATTGCCGGACAATATTTTTTACAACGAGTGGCATGGACCCAGTCTTCCTTCCCTTTAACCTTCAAGGCCATCCGAGTTGTTAACAGCACAAGGTAGGGTCCTTTCCACCCTCTCATGCAATTCAGCTGCTGTTTTGCATAGAGGAAAATGAGTACAAATCCAACATTTAGTCCGATTAACTTGCGAGGCTACAGCCTGCATTCGTTGAACCACAGAATTGGTATTCCATGCCCCCGCAAGGACCACGCAGGACAGGATCCAAATCAGAGTCAGCATTCTGACGGCTCATTTAAAGTTCTTACACAAGCACTTCTGTCCGAGGTCAGGGTCCCCTTGACGTGCGATGCGTGGATCCACAAGGGCGTCCTTCAACCTTTACGGCCATATGGGCAGTGAGCAGGACTTGGAAAGGCCCTTTCCATCGAGGTTCCAAACAGTTCTTTCTCCTGAAGGTCTTTACTAGCATTAGGTCCCCGGGCTGGTATTGATGGCAATCTTCAATAGTGGGCTTTTTCTGAGCTTCTACTACCTGTATATGCAAGCTCTTGAGAGAATTAGTGAGCGCTATACAGTATGTAATCATTCCCTCATCCATAGCGTGGATGTCCATTTCCCTAGCAGACAAGGGTGGGGTCACTGGGAGGTGCATAGGATATCCCATTACTACTTCATAAGGAGAGAGGGAGGTGGTACAGTTAGAGTGAGAGCGCACAGTCATGAGCGCCAAGGGTAGAGCTTCAGGCCCTTTCAAACCAGTTTCTTCACATAATTTAGTTTGTTTTTCAGAATACCATTTTGTCTTTCCACCACCCCAGTAGACTGGGGGTGGTATGGGCAGGAAAGGTGATGGTTGCATTGTAAGGCCTTCAACAGTTCCTTTATCACTTTAGCAGTAAAATGAACAACAATTTTACAACAACAACAGCATCATTTCCTCGGGTGGGATACGCCTCCACCCATCGCGAGAACAAACATACTAGAACTAAAACATAATTATATTCCATACATTTAGGCATTTGTATAAAGTCTATTTGTAGGTGTACAAATGGGCCCCATGGCTGGGGTCCCGTACCAGCAGTCACTGTGGGTGTCTTGCCTGGGTTATGTCATTGACTTAGGTATGACAGGTATTACTAATACAATGCCTATTAGCATATTACTATTCACTATACATTCAACATTCATTCTACATACACATGTTTAACCCCTGAGCTGGCAACCGGTCAAGTCATGATTCTTGTGTCGTGAGAGATTCAATAGATGCTCATTAATTACCCATGAAGGGACTACCCCTTCTTTAGTCTGTCTTAAATTTTCTCCTGCTTGTTCCAGTGCCCAAGATCCATAGGTGTTGCAAACATCATTTCTGCTCGCTTCGTCTGAAATATTTTTTCCTATTTCAATTAATTTATTGATAGTCCCCACATGACTTTCGAGCACGGTAGCCAGACTTTGGATTAACCAATGATGTCCAACAATGTTGAATATCATAGTGGCATCATTTATCAGGCTGCGCTTAACGCGGTTCCTTCCCAAGCCTGATCGTATCTCGCCACTGAACTGAACTGCTTCAGTCATCAATTGGCACGTCAGAGCCGTATAGAGTGCTTGGGTATGGGTTGAGCACCATTGGGGCAGGACGACACCAGATACATTCAAGACTACGGGTACCAGCTCATGGTGTACATTTTCATACAAAACTCCTGATTAACCAGTACCAAACCATTCGTCTGTCCTGGATGCATAGTCGGACAAGATGGATCAGTCGGTCTGGTTTGAGGGGCTTCAATTATCTCTACTCAGACTGTGACAGTAGAGGTGGGAGGTGGCTGGGTAGTGGCGGACCTCCCATGCTCGATCTGAAGCAAACCCTTACTACAATTTGAAAGCACTTGTTCTCCTACTGTTACATTTATCATTCCCCGTTGCGAGTCATTCGGCACTCTCCATGCTGTACCAAAGTTCCTCCTGCTGTGCAGGATGAGCAGGATGATCCCCGACCTTGTTGCCAGTACTGATATGCCCACGACCAGGATCTTATATCTGTGGAGACATTAACATCGGCTCCCATTCTCTGGGTTACCACTTGGTCAATTGTCATGTATCTTTAACTGTGTGTAATGCCTCCATTTACTTCCCGTTCTCATATCTACAAGTGCACATGTATCACCTCCATAATTACCTGGTATGGTCCATTGTTGCTCTTTGGATTTGCCTGTTTCCATATCCTTAATCACCTGTCGGTCTCTGACTTCCTCTATCAACTCATGTAATTGCCTACTTAATTCCCTTACATTGTCCTGTATTTTTCCTTTCAGTGGCCCTACACCTCCTACTATAATACCTTCAGGTAATTGCATGGCCCTTACCTGTTATCATTTCAAATGGGGTGAACCTGTCGGTCTTGCTTGGGGTACCCACAGTGCATTGGAATATTGGGCTGTTCCCTGTCTCTTGACTGATGTTTTTTTTAAAGTTCAGTTCATCCTTTCCACCATCCCTGGACTCTGGGGGTGGTCAGGAATATGGAATTTCTGTTTAATCTTCATAAAATTACACAATTCTTTAATGACTCTCCCTGTGAAATGAGTTCCCTGTTTTGAATCCATCTGGGTAGGCACCCCTACTCCTTCCAGTTTACTCTCTCCTGCTGTCTCATGTCAGACCTCAATTCCTGAAACAACTCTACAATGCACCTTCTTATCCTATCTTTCAATGGCTCAGTATTTTCACTTCCAGTGATGGTTCTCTCTGGGAACCGCTTAATTCTGCCTGTCATCAAGGTGTTAATCCTATGGTTTTACTTTTTGTAGCTCACAGGCACATTAATATAGTCAGTAATACATCTATTTAGCCTTTTTCCAGCTTTCCCTTTACCTGTTTCCATCTTGTGGTAAATTGTTGTTAAGTACTATTTCTCCTTACATTTCAATTCCTGAACTACAGATTCCTCATAGTTTTACCTCTAAGTTTTCTTTCCTGACCATGATCATCCCAAGGTTCTCTGGAGTTCAGTTTCTCTATTGTCTTGATTGTTTAAAATGTTTCCTTACTCTTTAGGCCATATTAACTATTCCATTTCAACGGGGATCTCTGTCTCTAGATCTTTGCTTATCTCCCCCTATGCAGTTCCAATGCCTCAGTTGATGGCCAGATTATCAAATTCATTTCCCTTATAACAGTTTGTACATTATGTCCTCTTTCCCTGACTCATTCTCCTACTTGCCTCATACCATATTACACTTGCAACAGCTCCCATCTTATCTTGTTCAGGTTGCCTGGAGAGACTTTAAAATATTCTCATAACAGTTTTAAAAACAGAAATCAGGTATTGAAATGTTTTGCTTCCTTTTCTTCTTCTCAAAGATTTTATTGTCTTAAAAGAAACCCACTAAATTGTGTCTGACCCTTTTCTTTTAGAATTATCCCAGATTCATTAACTCGGCCACAAATTGGATTTCTGCCAAACTTTGCCAAGGTCTTGAGCTTAGCTTCATATTTTGGGAACAGACTTACAAACACAAAAGCTTGCAGCATTTGAATTAGTGCCAATTGTTGTCAGACCTTTTAAAATGAAAATTCCCTTTTGAGAACTTTATCAAGAACCAAACCTCAAATTTTTAAACTTTGTAAGAACTGTAATTTACACTATCAAAATTAAAACAACTTCTTTTTCATGTGTAATGATTTGTATCCAAGTTATAATTTAAGTATATTTATCGACACATTCTTTATCTTAGATAGCATCCTAGTGGTTCAAAAGTAACCTGTTAAATTACACTGCACTTTACATCTCAAGATTGTCCCAAATTCAAATTCCAGTGCTTTTGGAAAGCAGATTTCCTTTAATATTTAATTCATCTCTTCTTGAGAAACCCCTTTTTATCCATTGGAACCATCTAGACCTTGTGTTTACGTCTTTTCATTTTCCTAGAATCCTTCTGAATTTCAAGTAATTTCTTTTTCTCAGAATTTTAGAATACGTACTCGTATGTATTAATCCCAATCAGCTTGGAAGCTGATGATGAGGGTTATTCCCTACTAGTCTGCGAGGGGGTGTTACAAGGGTTGGTTCATCTCAAGGATGAGATAAAGGCAAGCCCTGTTTTATCTTTACACTCCCTTCAAATTACGATTTTTGCCAGAAATCTCAACTCAAACCTTATACTCAAAACTTTGGAATTTTTGAATAAACTTTTCCTTTAATATAATATGGGGCTTTCGACTCTAAAGTGCTCAACTACACACACAAGACAATTCAGGGAAGAAAACACATTAAAGCTCACATACAAATGCTTCATTGCACACAAACAAACACATAGATAAAGGTATGTATCGATACTCCTATAATATTGAACTTAACTCTAAACGAATCTTCGAGTAGCAGTGGGGGGAATAAAGGGATCTTGAAGGCTCTACCTATAGGGACCTTCAAACTGACGAAAGCTCACATTTTCTCTGCTGCTGCTTGCAAATTGCTCATTAACCCCCTAGGGGTACCCTCCCTCTCTCTCTCTCTCTCTCTCTCTTCAGCACAAACAGCTCTTGTAACTTAGATCAATTCATTCTTTTTTTTAAGTTACAGAAAATTCAGTAGCGGACTATCTACCTCCCTTAAAACATATAAGCGCTCAAATCTGTCCCGATTAAAAGTTCCAGCTGGTGGGAAGCTCTCTCCTTTACTTTGAGTCCATTTAACCCAATCAGAAACATATTGGACAATTTCAGGACCGTAATGGACATGCATATAAGCATTTGGGGTTCCCTTCAAAGGGGGAACCTGGGGTTTCTTTGATGTCATATTTCCCATTTTACTTAATAATATACACAAAACAAAACACAGAAATTACTTACTTTTCACCTCCATGGGACTCGAAACCCTGGGTATACTACTACTATTTTTTTACCTCCATCCATTTTTCATTCCGTTTTCTTGCCCATCTTCAAAGTTCCTGTTTTAAGCTCCAGTTTCGCCGGTTTCAGTTTGTTCTTAGTACTTTGTGAAGCGGGGTGAGTGGCAGAGCCCGCTCTGCTGTTGCGACCTCCCATTTTTCTGAAAAGAAAACACAATTAACAGCGCGGCGCGTTTCCTACCCTATGCGCTCACCGGTGTTTAAGAGTTCCTTAACAAGTCCTCCGATTCTTTGGGTCACTTAAGTCTCTTTGGTCGGTAGCTACCCTTTTACTCGCACTCCCCCTTTCAGCTAGGTTGCAGTTCGTACTCTCCCCAACTTAGGAGAGTTGTTCCTCCCTTTCTCCGCGAGGGTTCTTTTTTTAGAGATCCGACGGCCCAGGATTTCAATCACCTCTCCAATATAAGAGGTTACTGGACTTCAGTCGGATCCCATCCTCGTCGCCAATTTGTCGCAGAAAACGGAGTGAACACTCAGACCCAGGAGGTTTGTCTCGGAAGTCTTTATTGAATCATGATATCATAGAGAGCCCAGCAGCATACAATGGAGCTAGCCGGCACTCTGAGGAAGCATCAGAGTACACACATATTTATAGTAAAAGTCGTACATATCAAAGAGCTTGAAGGTGATAAAACTGTCTAACCTTCAATAATTAATTACATTGAGAATCATTGTCTTTGGCGTGCAACACACAATTAGTCTATTCTAATTTATGACTATACAGGATATTGGGGGAAGCCCATCTGGTAATAAAAAAGTGAGACAGAGAATAGATAACCATGCTTGACCTTATCTTTAGTGCTAGGGGGTGTACCCTCTAGAGAACAGATGACCATTGCTTGATCCTGTCTCTTTGTGTTGGGGGCAGACATCCTAGCCTTGTCTCAAGGATTCTAGGAAGCTTGTTTATGATACTCCTTTTCTCCTTTCCTGCTTAATTAGCTGGCAGCTGCAGGTGTGCCTGCTAGAACAAAAGAGGGAACTGTGCTGTAGTATTCCACTATGGTTTTAACTGTTTAACCCTTAGTTGTCCTGTAGATGTATTTTATTCTTCCACAAGATGCAAGAGGACATTTCTCTCTTTTCTTTGAGTGGAGACTGTTCTGTAACTAAATGTCCGGCTGTTACAAAGTGGAAGATGATTGAAGTTTTCACATGATCTTATTAAGTAGCTGAGGACACTCGAGGGGCCGAATGGCCAATTCCTGAACATTATTTTTTATATTCTAATTCAGTGTCAATGTTGGTGAAGACAATGTTTGTGTCTAATCTGAATGTGGTAGTGAGGCCAAGCAGGCTCAGCCTCTGGTTCAGGTTTCGATCTCTCTGGTGATTTGGACTTCACTCCCACCACTGCCAAACTTTCTGGTGCTTTGTTATTTGAGGCGCTTCCAAGTAATTCTCCGTGCGGTGAAGGGGCAGCTGAGCTGTGCAGTGTTGTAGTTCAGTTGAAAGAATGAGGAGAGACAGTGTAAATCCCAGGGAGACTGGGAAAAGGTGGGGCAATGGCACGGACCGGAAGACCTTCTTTCACTGGAACTCCCTGTATTTATTCTATTATTTTAAACAAACAACATGCAGCCTTTACCCAGTTGTCCTGGCCGAGTGGTTCAGGCACTTTTCCACGTGGTTCGAATCCTGCCAATTCCCCTTCTTCTCACTCCTGATTGACACAAACTGTTTGCAGAATAAATTATCAGTCAAATGAAAAAGAAAACCACCCAAACAACCCCGTGTTTCTAACTTCATTTCATCTGCAAAACATTCACTACATTTGGATCCTAAAATGGAACAATAATTGGCCAAGTTGGTGACATCCTTGCTTTCTGGGTGTTTGTCTCTCCTTAGGCCTCTGTCATTCTCGGTGTATGTGTCTGTGTGTGTTCCTCTGTGTGTGTCAATGCGGTTCAGCTCCCCGAGGGGATGGACACATATTCACTTCATAAACTTGATTCACATTAATTCTGCAGCTTATTAAAATGTCAAAGAGAAAAATATCAGGATGAACAATGCGAGAGGAGTTTGCAATGTTTGTACGGAGGTACAGCTAAGAAGTGGAAGGTGTCACTGATGTTATTGGTGATTAAGAGGAATGCATTGCAACCTTGGGGCTTTTGTAGGTCGATCACCTTCCACACTTTGAAATTGAGAACAAGCTGAGGCTCCAGGGAGGAAGCAACATTGATCGCCCTCAATTTTCATATAGGAAGCAAAGTGTGCCCATGCCCAACTAGGTCAGTCAGTAGAGCATGCGACTCTTAATCTCAGGGTCATGGGTTCGAGCCCCACGCTGGGTGCTGCCGTTTTTTTAAAGCTTTGCTGCTTTCATGGGTGATCCCCAGCTCTCTATCCCTCCGGCAGTGTCACCGCTCAAACTGAGTCTTTCTCCATTTTGCTTTGTTAATATCACAGCTGCTGGTTTCTGAGTGAAAATGACCCTCCCCTTCACTAGAAGTCAGAGAATTTCATGCTTCGGATTTGGTGCTTTGCCCGCCACAGCCGAGGCTCAACTCCTGATCAGGGGAAAACTGTTTTTCTTACCGCTGTGTGAACTGTCATAATGCACAGGGATTCCTCGTATGAACTGTTAAAACGAACCTGAAACTTAATGCATGGAAGTGTGAAGTTATTCATGTTGGTCGGAAGAATGAGGAGAGGCAACATCACATAAAGTGTACAATTCTGAAGGGGCTTCTGTGTTACAGAGTGAGTGGTTAGGATCTGGAATGCACGGCCTGAGAGGGAGACAGATTCAATAGTGGATTTCAAAAGAGAATTGTACAGAAAATGCAGTTCTCCGGGGAAAAGGTGGGGGACAATAACATTCTAACATGAAGTTGCACAACTAATGTGAATGAAGTTTGCGATGGTAAAAAAGTGTTCATCCCCTTAGGGAACTGAACCACATTGACACACACAGAGGAACACACACAGACATATACACCGAGAGTGACAGAGGCCTAAGGAGCCACACACACCCAGAGATAAGGATGTCACCAACTTGTCCAATTATTGTTCCCTTTCAAACTGCGGATTTGGTGAACACTTGCAGATGAACTGAAATGAAGAAACGCGGAATAGAAGCAGGAGAAACACACAGGAGTGTTTGGAAGGTTTTTATTCCATTTCACCAATAATTAATTTTAATTCTGGATTCACCTAAAGTCAGGAGCAGCAGGCAGCGAGGTCGGCAGTATTCAAACCTACATGGGGAGAGTCTAATAGATTTCACACCTATTGTCTTAACCACTCATCCATGATTACAGAACTGCATCAATTTTAATCTTGTTCATATGAAATCACAGGTTTATAACAGAGAAAGAAGGCATTTGCCCCCACATATTCCCAGTCACCCTGCAATTCATACTGTGTCTCCTTGTTCTTCCTGCCAAGATGAAGGTCTTAATACATCGACGGCCGTGAGCCTATGCTCAGGTGAAGTGACTGAATGAACAAATCGACTGAAGCTTTGATTCGATCCCACGAAGAGAACAGAGCCCAAACAAAACACCTTAACCCAGCCGGCCACGCTGCCACTGTCAAAGGTAAACTAACATTGCCTTGGGTGGTAACGGCTTCAAATTAGAACATAACAAACAGGAGATGGGATTGACCATTTTGCACCTCGAGCGCCTCATAGTGTTAGAGAATCAGAGCTAAGGCTACACACAGATGGAGGCCATTCGGCCCGGGTCATAGGAACAAAGGACTCAGGGGCAGAAGAAGGCCATTCAGCCCTTTGACCCTGCTTCACCATTCATTAAGGTCATGGCTGATCTGGTTGTGGTCTCAACTCCACTTTCCTGTCTGCGCCCCATAACCTTTGACTCCTTTATCTGTCAAAAATCTGTCTAATTCAGCCTCGAGACAATTCAATGACCAAACCTCTGATGAAAATAAGTCCACGGGCTAATGACCCTCTGAGAAAAGAAAATCTCCTAAACTGTGTCGGAAAAGGGAGACCTCTTACTCTTGTGGAAACTAACTCACCCGGTCCCACTCCACCACCTTTCCCCTGAAACCTGCATCTTTTGACCAATTCTCTTTTGAAATCCGCGATTGAATCTGCCTCCCCCCCACACTCTCAGTTGGTGCATTCCAGATCCTAACCACTCGCTGTGTAACAGAGAAACCCCTTTAGAATTATCGGCTTCGGGACAATCAGAATACTTGGTAACAGACAAACACAGAGAGACTTGAAGGGAGATGGCACCGGTTGTAGGAGAGTTGGTTCCCGGTGACATGGATGTGTCTGCAATGGGTGGGATCAGAATGTTTCCATGCATCTACAATGAATGTCGCACCCTTTATTTGGGAAGAGTAAAACTGATAGGGAATAATTGTCATTGCAGTCACGGCAATCTGAAACTTTCACTCGCTCAGCCATTGGTTTGGGATATTTTACAGAGTGCAAGTACCTCTATTAAGTCTCTGTGGCGCAATTGTTCACCGCGTTCGGCTGTTAACCGAAAGGTTGGTGGCTCTAGACCACCCAGGGACGAAGCTGCCACTGTTTTCTCCCCATCATCACTCATTAACGCTCTGGTTTGTTCTGGGGCCCTGAAACCACAAAAAAATCCCCCATCCCGACATTGAAAACTCGGCTGTCGCCCATTGAGTTCCCACACCAAGCTTTGTTTATGGATATTCATTTCAGATATAACAAAGAATATGAATGATCACGTACCCCCATCTAAATCAATAGAAATCGAGGAGGCTATTGGATTGAAACAAACCCATCAGTTAATCGCTCTTCCTCAACTCTACGGTGAGTGAGAGAGGAAAAGGTAACGATATTCCAACCCCACACTCTCCAAACACCCGCTGCCAGCGGAAACATCTTCTTATTTTGCTGAATGTTACCTTCAGAAATGGCGAAGAACGAATCTAATGTGGCTGCAAGATCCTGCATTCAGTTCACATTCAACAACAAACAGGAATGGGAGCGATACAACTTCTCCACACAACTGGGAGATAATGTTTTTCCCTTGCATTGAGATAACCACTACACTACAGAAACAATGGGCAGAACCACAGGGACTGACTTAGAATATCAAACTGTGCAGTCTTACTGCACTTCCAAACCCTGTTTTGCAGAAGTACAATTCAGCTGAAAAACATAACCATGCGGCAGAGAAATTGATCTGACATAAGAATCATAAGATGACAGAGCACATCTGCAGGTCATTCAGCACTTCACACATGTGTGAACTATCTCACTGCAATTCATCTCATTTATTGTCTCTTTCTCATAACCGTGCCTTTTGGAGAAAATTATTCAAAGCCTGGGGAAGTGCCAATGTCACATGGCTGTGAGATAATGTATTCAGCTATTGTTTGCCAACAAGCGGGAATTGTGCAGCTTCTCACAATTAGATGATTCAGTTTTGATAATATTTTTGCCAGTTTTCGAGCTGGTGACCGTGCACATGTGAAGAGAATGTGATAATCACTATTTGTTTCTTTATTCATTTATGGGATGTGGGCATCGCTGGCTAGGTCACTACACCACAGAAAAGATTTGTGAGAAAAAGCCAAAGGGACTTGTATTGAATTTCAAACTGTGTAGACATGCTGCACTGCAAGATCCTGTTTTACAGGAATAGAACTGGGATGGGACATTTTGGAATGCTGCAGAGAAATTGATCTAACTGTAAATTGTCACAGCTCATTTGGAGGCCATTCGACCCATCGGGTGTGTGCTTTCTTCAAAGAGCCACTTAGTTCCAATATCATTCTCTTCCTTCATAACCCTGCAGATTTTTATTTTCCATTTCAAATAATTGTCCAATCCCCTTTTGAAAACTCTGAGTTAAGAAAACCAATATTGAAAGAGGTACAGGAGCTTCTGCAGCGTCCATGCACAGTGTGTGAAAATTAACAAAGTTTCCCTGACCCAGTGACACGGAGAGTTGAACTGGGGATTCATATGTTGTCTTCAGAATAAAAAGAAATATTTATTTATGCAATTGATTTCTTATTGAATATTTGAAAGAAGGTCATTCTGATCAAGCATCTCCTCATTTTTCTCAGTCGATATATACAATCTATTCCTCTTGCTGTACAACCTGTGACAGAGGCTGTTATAGAAAAGAGGGAAAGTTTTGTTACAGCTATACAAAGCCCTGGTTAGATCACACCTGGAGAACTGTGTATAGTTCTGGGAACGGCACTTTATAAAGGAACAATATTGGTCTTGGAAACAGGGCAGTGCTGATCCAGCAGAATATCAGTTCTGGAATGTAAGTGGACATTCTCCCCTCTGTAAATTGAGGTCACCCAAAACTGCTGCCCGTGTCTTCACTCACAGCAAGTCCCATTCCCCTCTCACCCTTCTGCTCGCTGACTGACATTGGCTCCCGGTCAAATAATGTATCTACTTCAAAATTTCTTATCCTTGTGTTCAATTCCCTCCTTGTTCTCGCCCCTCTCTATCTCTGTGATCTCCTCGAACCCCACAAGCCTCTGAGATATCTGTGCTCCTTTAATTCTGGCCTCTTGTACATTCCCAATCAAAATCGCTCCATCACTGGTGACCATGGTTTCATTTAACGAGGCCCTGGAATTCCCTCTCTAAACCTCTCCGCCTCCACCACACTTTCCTCCTTTAAGACTCTTCTTAAAACCTACCTCTCTTACCAAGCTTTTGGTCTTCTGGCCTAACATCTCCTTATGTGTGTCAGTGTCAGACTCTGTTATAGAATGGCCCTTTGAACCATCTTTGGAGGTTTCATTGAAGGTGCTATCTAAATATAAGCTGTTGTTGTAATGGGACACGCAGAGAACGAGAAAAGTTCCTCTTGTACCTTTCACCCTGATATTTTTTGACCTGAGGCTGCACAACTAATATGAATAAAGTTTGTTCTGTTAAAAATGTGTCCATTCCCTTGGGGAACTGAACCACATTTACACACGCACAGACCAACGGAAAGAAGAAACCATGGGAGTGTTTGTCTGTTTTTGATGCCATTTATCCAATAATTAATTCCACGGGCATCTTATCAAAATCAGTAATGATGAGAACTGGAGCCGGTAGGATTTGTAACTCTGTGAGGAGACCCCACAGGATTCCAGCCCCATCCCCTTATCCACTCCGCCGTGAACACAGGACCGATTCTGACATCACTGCTGTTTGTGTGAAGTCACAGACGGATGCATCAGACGGTCGTTCACTTGCCGACCCTCTGGAAGAGCAACTCAGCAACTATAATTCCACATACCGCCTTTACCCATATTTATTTCGTCTCCTCGTTCTTCCTGTCAGAATGCAACAACACACACTCAATTTAAGGTGATATCTGCTTGTCCATCTGGGGCCGCTAAATATTTGGCAGCGATGGGATTCGAATCCACACCCCCATTGAGACTACAGCCTTAATCCAGCGCTTTAGACCACTCGGCCACGGTACCACATCCCTGAAGTTTGTTAATCATTTCCTTCACTGGTGTTGAAATAGAACAAAAGCAACAGAGTAGGAATTGACATTGGGAATCTGGAGCCAGCTCCATTAGTTAATCAGATCATCCTGTACTTTGTAACAAATAGAAATCATCTCCACTCAAAAGCACAATGAGCTGCAGTGAAGGGTTGGCACTATTTAAACTGTCATTCAACTGTTCTGGTTCCAAATCTCCTGCTGCAAATGACAAGAAAACTTCTCACTGAATTCATTCCGGGTCTTGACTTCAGAAAGACAGGACACAAGGTAATAAAGTACATTTCGGTAGATGGGTTATAATAAGATAGAATAACCGGGAAAGAGCATCCGTGGCATTGGGGAACATAAAGTTATATAAAGTTACAGGAAAGAAAGAGGCCATTCGGCCTGGCGTGTTGCTGTTAAAGAGCAGTTGTGATTGGTTGATCAGGAGTGGTCAATTACTCTTCCATTTCCAATTGCGAATTTAGTGAATGTTTGCTGATAACATAAATAAGAAACAGGGGGTATTTGGATAGTTTTTATTCCAACTAACCGATAATTAATTCTGCAGACCGTCAGTTAAAATCATTTGGCAACAACTGCTTAGTGAAATTGATATGTTGTTTGTATAAAATAATAGAATGGATACAGGGAGTAACAGAGAAAAAAGACTTTCAGTCCCTGCCATTAACCCAACTTAGACTGTCTCTCCCCATTCTCCAAACCAAAATGCAACACAGATCAGCCGTTCCTTGGCCGCGCAGAGGATTTTTTAGAAGCATCTCAAAAACAAACCACCGGAAAGTTTAACAACCGCGGGAGTAGAGCCCAAATCACAGGAACCTCGACCAGCACCTCAGTCCATTCGGCCACTCAACCACAGTCAGAGCAGAAACAACCATCACCTTGACCGGCATTGGCACTGAATTAGAATATACAAACCTATGATCAGCAATAGGCCATTCGGCCCCTCGAGCATTCTCAGCTACTTAATAAGATCATGTGACAACTTCAATCATCCTCCGCTTTGTTAAATGCAGCATTTAGCAGGTGAACACTCTCCGCTCAAAAATAAGCAGAAAGAAATATCCTCTTGCATCTTTGAAAACTGCTCTGTTTTTTTTCCATCTGGACCATCTTAATATGAAGCCGCAGAACTAAGGTGAATAATGTTTGGATGGTAAAAATGAGGTGATGAACCACATTGACACACACAGAGGAACACACACAGACATATACACAGAGAGTGACAGAGGACAAGGGTTTGTCTCTAAGGAGAGTCATACACCCAGAAAGCAAGCATCACACCAACCTGGCTCCGTATTTGCTCCATTTCCAACTGCAAATTTCGTGAATGAACAGAAATTGGAAAACTCCCGAGCGTTTGAATCAATTTGATTCAATGTATCCGATAATTAACTCTGTAGACACAGAGTTAAAACCAGGAATAATGAGAAGTGGGAAACCCCAGTGGATTTGGGCTCCATCGCCTTAACCACTCGGCCATGATCGCTGGCCCTATGCACAGGATGATGTTGTTAGTATAAAATCATAGATGCCTACAGCAGAGAAGGAGTACATTGGGCCCATCGTGTCCGTGCCGGCTCTGTGGGAGGGCAACTTAACGAATTCCATTATCCCACCTTTTTCCTCACAGCAATTTATATTGATTCTGTCAATCTGAGCTGGCACTTGTTCGACCCGCTGTTCAAGCTGCTCATGTACAACTTCCAATTTCCAAAACCCACCAACCTCATCACTGCAGCTCCTGTGAAACTGACAAGGTGACACAGCAGAAATTCATCACTGATGAGAGAAGATCTAATTGAGGTTATATAAGATGCTATAGGGGATAGACAAACTAGATGTGGAGCGGATGTTTCTCCTTTTGGGGCATTCTAGAACGAGAGGCCATAGTTTTAGGCAAAGGGGTGGTAGATTTAACTCAGAGATGAGGAGGAATTAGTTTTCTCAAAGGGTCGTGAATCTGTGGAATTCACTACCTCAGAGTGCAATGGATGCCGGGACGCTGAATAAATTTGAGGAGGTAGACAGATTTTTAATTAGTAACAGGTTGAAAGGTTATGGGGAGAGGGCGGGAAATTGGAGTTGAGGCCGAAATGAGATCAGGCATGATCGTATTTAATGGCGGGGCAGGCTCGAGGGGCTGAATTGCCTACTCCTGCTCCTAGTTCTTATTTTCGTATGTAAGGTACATAACAGGCTGATGATAACAGTGCCTGTTTAAACAGTGAGAGACAGTGAAGGACTGGCACCGATAAAAGTGTCCTTCAACTAGCCTGGTTCCAAAATCTCATTCGAGAAATGACAAGAAAACACATTGAATTTGCTCTATGTCTTGACTTCAAACGAACAGGATACAAGGTAAGAAAATATATTTTGCTGGATTGGTTTATAAAATGGCAGAATGAGCGTGAAAAAACAACCGTGCTGTTGGGAAATATAAAATTATAGAATGTTACACTTCTCGGTTTGGCGTGCTGCTTTGAAATAGTGGCTGTGATTGTTTGATCAGGAGTGATATTTCTGCCGGATTGAACATCAAGCAGAAAAACTTATCCCTTTACCACCCACATTTAGCCTCGCAGCATCATCCCTTTAGTCAGTTTATTCCTTGTGCCTTGCATCCTATCGCTGTCCATCAGTAACAGAAACGGAATGAGGACAACTGCAATTATTGTGGCTACAATCTGAATCTTCAACTTGTTAATACCAGCTTTAGGGTATCTTGCAACTCACCTTGGTACATGTTCCTGTGGTGTCATTAGTTACTACATTTAAGAATTGCATGAGAGGTTGGTAGATCGAGAACAGCCATATTATGTTCTCTTTTTACACCCTTGCATATTGAGGCTGCACAGTTCCAGGCTTTTTTATGACACATAAACTGCCAGAAAATATTCCCTAAAATTTGCCAATGCTGCTGTTATCCATTAACTCTTCAGCTAAAAAATATCTTGTTTTTTCCCCCAAATGGGACATGGAGAAAACTTGGTTGTGACGATACAAACCCGCGTTCAAATTCAGAAATGAGGAAGTATAGTTTAGTTCATAGACCGAAGAACCTGAGGTTGTTTTTCTGAAAGCCGAGAAAGAAAAACAGGAATTGTGATGGAGCTGATTAAAATCATGAAAGGTTCAGATAGAGAAATTAAAGAGAAAATGCTTCAAATGGATGAAGGGTCGATAACCAGATGGCACCGATTTAAGATGAGTATCCGAAGTATCAGAGGCAATAAGATGTTTTCTTTAAAATTGAAAGTGATTTATTGGAAATCACTGCCTAATGGAATGATGCAAACAGAATGAATTGCAGCCTTAAAAAGGGAAGACGAGAAGGAGGAAAATCTGCAGCATTGTGGGGAATGGGTGGGGAAGTGGGACTGGTTGCACAGCCCTTTCAGACACAGTGGGTCAAACCGTCTTCTGTATGGGGAATGGGTGGGGATGTGGGACTGGTTGCACTGCCCTTGCAGACACAGTGGGTCAAGCCGCCTTCTGTGTGGGGAAAGGGTGGGGAAGTGGGACTGGTTGCACTGCCCTTGCAGACACAGTGGGTCAAGCCGCCTTCTGTGTGGGGAAAGGGTGCAGATGTGGGACTGGTTGCACAGCTCTTGCAGGCACAGTGGGTCAAGCCGCCTTCTGTGTGGGGAAAGGGTGCGGATGTGGGACTGGTTGCACAGCTCTTGTAGGCACAGTGGGTCAAACCCCCTTCTGTGTGGGGAAAGGGTGCGGATGCAGGACTGGTTGCACTGCTCTTGTAGGCACAGTGGGTCAAACCATCTCCTCCTTTGTTGTACTTTCCTGTGACTCCGCAATTTGACTCACTTCTGAAAAATGGATCAGACCATTTCAGAAACTTAGAGTCAATTCACTGTTAAGCTCTCATCTCACTTTCATCCTTCATTCACTTTCAGCTGCCGAGGCTCCAAGTGATAGAATTCACTCCCTCAAACTCTCCACCTCTGACCACTCTCTCTCCACTCCTTTAAGATGCTCCTTAAAACCTACCCCTTTTACCACGTTCTTGGCCACCCATCCTAATATCTCCTTCTGGGTGGGTCACGATCAAACTTTGGGAATGCTCCTGTGAAGTGCTTTGCGGTGTTTTATTGGATTAAATGTCAATCAGTGAAAATTGTTGTTGTTCAGCTCCACACGGTCGGATTGGAGCTGAGGGGACAGAAAGGATCCAGCTCAGTCAGTGGCATTCTGCCTCGTGTGTGGAAGTACAGCTAGGGAGAGATACTTGAACACTTGGGCTCTATTCCTGAGCTGGATGAGTTGTTTTCCCCATGGAGACTATGAAATGTAGTGACAGAGTCAGTGATGGAAGCAGAGACCAGGGCAACATAGAAGAACATGTTAAAAAGGTGATGGAATGACAAGGGGAGAAAGAGCGTGGCAGATTAGCGGGTCTGTGAGATTAGGACTAATTCTTTTGGGGAATCTAAACATAGACTTGTTGGAGGTGACAGTCTGTTTCTGTTTGGTAATATTTCTGAAACTTTTGGATGTCAAAAACGCATCAATGGATAAATAGCAGCATGAAATATTGGGTACAGTAGATGAAGCTTCACTCATAAATTAACCTCCCACTATTGTGAGAACCCATTTATCATTCACATGGATTTGGATAGACTTTGGTAAACTGAGATGTCATGGGAATGTGTTAATTATTAATATCACCCATGGTGATTCCATGTTAAATTACCACCACGAAATCAGTTACTTGGCGCATTTTTTCTTATTCTTATTTTATTTATTTTACTTATCTTATTTATTGTGATTTATCAGTCACATGTAGGCCAGGCCAGGTGAGGATGGCAAATTTCCTTCTCTAAAGGACGTGAGTAATCAGATGTGTTTTTACGAAAACTGATGATGGTCTCATTGCTTGTGATTGCAGATTTATTAATTGAATTTAAATTCCACCAGCTGCCGTGATGGGATTTGAACCTGTGTCCTCAGAGCATGAGCCTGGGCCTCTGGATTACTCGTACAGATGTCCCGGCTTTAGAAAGACAGCTCATCCTGAAAACAGCCCCAACTTTGCATTCAAAATAAGAAAACGAACACTAGGTGGTTAGTGCACCAATCATTATAAAACAGACCAGCATTTAACTTTACAACTATGTATAAAGTATTGGAGCCAGCGTCCACAAGTTACACGTCAAACATCACACAACAATTGTCACAATGTGTTACTCATACAAAATCTAAAATATAACAATTCCAGCTACTGACCTGGAGCCTGATATTTACAAACAGTTACAACTATCATCTTAGTTGGATTTCTACATTTAGAGCAGTGATCTTAAACTCAGAGTTTAACAGTTAAATGTTACAAATGTGCCGCAGCGTTCAGAAGACATGTGTGCAATCATTAAGAATATCCAGTTAAGATGGGATGGAAGTCACTGCCATTTAATAAAATGTCTTTCTTTGGATTGTATGAAGTCTGCTTAGCAGAAAAAAAATCACCTGATTCTGAAAGGGGGTGAATATAAAGTTCGAGGTTGCTGATTTAAATTTGATTGCTTTCTTTGCTCGACTGGAGTCTTCAAAAGATGGGTTGGAAAACACAGGTGGAGCAGCACACACAGGTTAAAAAATCAATGAAATATACGCGTATTATATCAGCACATGAATAAATATCATGTTTCAGTACCTTTTAAGTAACAGATTGCTTTCATTTCTCCACTTAACATATTTGAGCCAAGTTTAATTATTGGCTCTGAAAGGTTGTATCATAATTACAACACTATGGGTGTACCTACACCACAAGGACTGCAGCCGTTCAAGAAGGCAGCTCACTACCACCTTCTCAAGGGCAAGTAGGGATTGGAAATAAATGCTGTCTCACATTCTGTGCATGGATACACAAAACTGAAAAACTACTAATCACAAATTGAAAACAAGGCTGGGATCAATTGAAATACAGATCTGTAAAAATAATAATTGCAGAAGATGCATCTTGAAATTTTAAAGTAAAGAAACAAAGCTGGAAATGTTCAGCAGCATCAGCAGCTGGGGGTGCATGATTCATCAGAACTGCTCTGTCCAGTTCCCAACAATGTATCAACATGAAGCAGAAAACTCTCTTCTCCCTGCTCCCACTCCCCCTCACTGAGTCTGAACTGGGTACAATGTGTCAACATGAAGCAGAAAACTCTCTTCTCCCTGCTCCCACTCCCCCTCACTGAGTCTGAACTGGGTACAATGTGTCAACATGAAGCAGAAAACTCTCTTCTCCCTGCTCCCACTGCTCCTCACTGAGTCTGAACTGGGTACAATGTGTCAACATGAAGCAGGAAACTCTCTCCTCCCTGCTCCCACCCCTCCTCACTGAGTCTGAACTGGGTACAATGTGTCAACATGAAGCAGAAAATTCTCTTCTCCCTGCTCCCACTCCACCTCACTGAGTCTTAACTGGGTACAATGTGTCAACATGAAGCAGAAAACTCTCTCCTCCCTGCTCCCACTCCTCCTCACTGAGCCTGAACTGGGTACAATGTGTCAACATGAAGCAGAAAACTATCTTCTCTCTGCTCCCACTGCCCCTCACTGAGCCTGAACTGGGTACAATGTGTCAACATGAATTAAAAAACTCTCTTCTCCCTGCTCCCACTGCCCCTCACTGAGTCTGAACTGGGTACAATGTGTCAACATGAAGCAGGAAACTCTCTCCTCCCTGCTCCCACTCCCCCTCACTGAGTCTGAACTGGGTACAATGCATAAGGAGCCATTACTTTGTCCAGAGTTTTCTAAAATTATTATTTATAAATAACGTTCAAAGTGGTGTTACTATTAGTTATGTTATAGCGGATTAACACAACCATTTAAACTACCCTCTGGGGAGCTTGGACACGTGCTCCCTGCAGACAGGGCATCATTTCACTTCACAAGGTATCAGAGGGAGGAATAGCATACTCCCATCCCATAAGCCTTTCCTTCTCATTTCAACATTCTGGCTGATAAATAATGTTTCAATCTGCTGATATAATTTTAGAAAATAAGTTATAATTGATAAACTCAATCCCAGGCGAGAATGTGCAATGCACTGAAATCAATTCATTTTGCTCGCCACAAATGTGAATAGTTTGCGTTTGCTAGACCACCACTTGTCCGGGGAGACTCCATTAGCTTTGCGCAGTGGCAGTATTGTAGCCAATGAGGTTTAACTGAGGCGTGATTATTGCTTATTGAAAACTTTTCCCAATACCCCGCTATGGTGACTTGCAAAAAAGTCACTATTAGCAATTTTTGGTAGTCTCTTCGGAAACTGTTTACATTTGTGAAATGATAGTGAAATAATCCCGGAGGATTCTGTTAATATTCGGCAGGCAAGGCAGCACCTGTGAAGAGGTGAGTTTTCAGTATTTATCGGTTGTGTTGATTGAACTCTGTCAGTGCTGGGGTTACTAATGCTGGTTAGACATATTCATGAAATTGATTCGGTAACACTTGTATCACTAAATATTTTCTCACCATTTACATGTTGCTGCATTTACCTGATTGAGGATTCAGCGGGAGTGTTGCTACTTTCATTGATTTATGAATCTGTCCCTCTTCTGCCATTTAGCTTCTAATTAGAAAACAATTACATCTCCCATGTATTTACATCTAACCCATTAGAAACCTATTAAGTTATTGGATTCAAACAAACCCATCAACTATTTGCTCTTCCTCAGCCCCGCAACGAGTGAGACAGGGAAAAGTAGAAAGCAGCAATTATTTGCTCTCCAACAGCCAGCAGGGGAAAGTGGCAATTGCCGTTTCAAACAGCGGGTTACTGCCCTTCTCTGGGATGCAGATACTGCAACAGGGTCCAAATCTCCCACTGCACCAAGCACGGGCTTAGGAAATCGCAGTAGATGATATCCCATTCACAAAACCTCCGAGCTGGATTTACAGAATGCAAGAGTGAGTTAGTCACATATAAAAGTAACACGCCATTTTCTAAATCTTTTCTTTGGATGTGTTAATTTCATCTTAAATTCTGCTCGTGGGAAAATGGCTGAAAGAGAGGTTGGGAAATCAAAGCTTGTAACCATAGTCCTCTCTCCCACTGCAATACTGATCCTACCAACATACAGGCATTTGGGGGAAATGATGAGTTTGAAGTCTCAGATTAGCTCCCTCTTTATATAATTAGATGGATCTAGAAGCATAGGAGAAGATGCAAGAAAGGTTTACTGGAATTATGCTAAAATTGGAAATTTATCTCATTCAAAAGAGATTGAACAGGTTAAAAAGCCTTTCTGTGGAGAAAAGGGTGAGGGATGACCTCAGCAAAGCCATTAATTTTGGAAAGGGGTTTGTAAGATGTTTCCACTTGCGGATAGACAAGAATCAATGTAAATTAGTCACCAATAAATCCAATATCCAATTCAGGGGCAACGTCTTTAACCAGAGATAAAAGCAGAAAATGATGGAAATACTCAGCATATTTGGGAATTTCTGTGGATTGTGCACCAGAGTTATGTTTTCAGGTCTGTGCACTGATTCAGTACAGTTCTGCTGAAAAGTCACAGACCTGAAATTAAAACTATGTTTCTCTCTCCACAGATGCTACCAGAGTTGTTTTAGTTCCAAAATATTGCCTTTTATTTCAGAGTTATAGCATCGCCTTTCTCTTTTCTTTGAGTAGATTGTGGAACTCATTGCCAGAAGGATTAGAGATCCAAGTCTGAGCTGGACAATCCTGCGTAAAGTCACACTGCAAATACATCATTCACCAGCTGAATGTGGAAATGGATTCCCTCGATCACCTCATTAGTTGACACAGCAGCAGTCACATCTGATGGAGAAAACTCTGCGAAGGGATTTTCTCAGTTTGGCCACGTGTTAACAATCCAACTTCAAAAGTTCAAAGGATTTAATTTGCAACAGTCACGTTCTGACTGACAAGGCAGAGTTTAAATGCTCGGTGTATGGAAGGAAAAATCACTTCTTCACCCGGACCGCTGAGAATTCAATGAATTCACCTCTAACTGCCGGGGCTTGTTCTGTTGGTAATTACACCCAGGACAGAACTTCTTTGGAAGCCCGTGTACTTTGACTGTTCTATTAATCGAATTAATAATTTCAAATTTTATCTGTAAGCGTCCGATCATCATCGGAACATGAAACATAATTTTACATGCAAGAATATCGATCTCCAATGGCGTACCTTTCACCCAGCATTCAGAGCGGGACAGAAGGTGTCCTATCCAGAACGCTAAGGCATTGCGCATGCGCATTGGGGAGTGTAATTGGCATCTACGCATTGCGGTCTCGTACCTGAGCATGCGCAGCGCTGTCCTGAGACCGGAGCGGGAGAGCTGGTGAGCAAATGGCGACTGCAGCAGAGAAATAGAGTTCGTGGGTGGGCGGGAGGAATGGAGCCAGCGGATTGGGCTGGAAGGCTTCATAAACACTTGGTACAGGCCGCAGACCCTTAATAAGAAACTACCGGTGCCGCGTTTGCAGCGAACAGACCGGAAATGGCTGGGCCTCTCCCTCTGCTCGGCCCGGGGGAGCGGCTGTGCAGCAGGGCGCATGCGCGGCCATCCTGGTCCAGGTAGCAGGAGGAGAGAATGTTGTGCATTTCTATCCCGGACTGACAGGGATGGATTTTGGAAACTCCTTTTACAGGGGGTTAAAAGGGGAGGATTTACACACAGCAAACTCAAACCAAGGGAAATATTTGTCTCTTCGCAATTTCTATCCTGGACTGACAGTGACAGATTTTTCTTATAATCTCCTTTTACAGGATGTTTTATGGGAAGGATTTGCAGATGGGAAATTCAACCAAACATCACATCAAGATCTGACAGAGTCACTCGATTCATCAGGACCTGAATATTATCGGCCTCTGAGTGCAAGCACTGAGTTCCTGATCACTCAATTACTCACTGTAAAGTTTTTTCCTCACATCCCCCCTATAGATCTTGCCTCAAATCTTAAGTCTGTGTCCGTAAACTTAATGTGAACATCTTCATGTTTCTTATCTCAACCTATCATAAACTTATACACCACCATCAAATCTCCCCTCAATCCACTTTACTCCAAGGAAAACAAACCCAGTTTCTCCAAACTAACCTTACAACTAAAATCCCTCATCCCTGACCCTGGTAAATCTCCTCTGCACTTTCTCAAGGACCCTCACGTCTTTCATAATGTGTGGTGATCACTGATTTGCACAGACCCAGATGTTCTGTGTTCGTGATATGACATCATCACACCTGGACAATTACACGGTGACATCATCACACGTTAACAATTACACGGTGACATCACCACGCTCCCCGGGTATTTCCTCAACTGGGAGATTTTTCTCTGACTCCAGTGCTTCTGATATCTTTCCAGCTGCGGGATCCAGCAGGAGATTTTAAATTTAAAAACTGTAATTATTTCAGAGTTGAGTATTTTTGACTATTCATCAACAGTTTAGGGCTTTTAGTGCTGTCCTCTGTTATCTATGAGAGATTTCATGGCTCTGGGGCTGGCGTGACTCCTTTACTGTGGATCTGAATCCATGTCCATCTATTGCTCTGTTTCATCCTCTGCTCTCCCTGATCACCTCTCTGCCATTGTCTAACTTTCTCTGTCTCTAATAATGGATGTATTTTAACTATGTTTAGGATTTTAATGTTCCTTCTGCCAAATGTGTCTAAATGAGGTTTCCACTGCTGCCCATCCCCTGACCATGTGCTGCTGGCTCCCCAGCTTTATCTTCCCACAGTATCTTTCAGGAGTTGTTTATCCTGCACTATAGTCCATCTCTCTTCCACTTTTGTGTCTATGTTGACCATCAGATTCTGCCCACACTAAAATGGTAATTAATTAATTCTGTTGTGTAATAGAATGTACCAAGGTGTTTCACAGGAGTGTTAGAAAGCAACATTTGACACTGAGCCACATGAAGAGATATCAGGGCAGATGCACAAAAATTTACTGAAAGAGGTAGGTTTTATGGATTATCTTAAAGGAGGAAAGTGAGGTAGAGAGGTTTAGGGGGGAAATTCCAGAGCTTGTGGCCTTGGCAGCTGCTGGGGGAGACAAAAAGGGTGGAGCAGTTAAAATCAGGAACACTGAGCAGGTCGGAATTAGAGAAGTGCAGTTATCTCGGAGGGTTGTGAGGCTGGAGGAGATTACAGAGGTAGGGAGGGAGAGACCATGGACGGATTTGAAAACGAGGATGTGAAATTTAAAATTGAGGTGCTCCTTAACCCAGAGGCTTTGTAAGTCGGTTAATACAGGGGTGATGGGTGAACAAGGCTTGGTGTGAGTAAGCAGAGTTTTGGATTACAGGGAGGCTGAATGTGGGAGGCCGGCCGGAAGTGTGTTCGGATAGTTAAGTCTAGACGGAACAAAGGAATGGATGACAGGTTGAGCAATTACATACAGGGATATATGGAGAGTGTGGGAAAGGACTTTGATCAGATTGAATGTTGGAGCAGGCTCAACGGTCTGAATGGCCTATTCCTGCTCCTATGTCCCTATGAATGTCTGATTCAGCCTCAGACAATTGTCAGGAAGAGGGATGGAGCCAGTGGTCAGGGAGTGGAGTTTGTAGTGGGGACTGAAGACAATGGCATCAGTCTTCCCAATATTGAAATGGAGGAAATTTCTGTTCATCCAGACAAGTCAGGACAGTGTGTGACTTGGAGGGGATCTTGGAGGTGATGGTGTTCACAAATAACCTGCTACCCTGGTCCTTTCGGTGGTGGAGGTTGAGGTTTCTGGAGACTTTGTCAAAGTTCTTGTTGTGTTGTAGGTATTCCTTCACCCGCTGCCTCTCCCACCTCTCTCTCCCTCTCCTCCCTTGTGGGCCAGAGTCTTGTGTAGGCCCAGACTGGGTGGCAGGTTCCCTTCCCTGAAGGACATTAGTGAACCAGTTGGGTTTTTATGACAATCCAGCAGTTTTCATGGTCACTTTTTCCTAGTGCCAGCCCCACAAATTCCCAGATTCATTCAGCTCAATTTCACAACCTGCCTTTGTGTTTTTGTGGGTTCTCTCTCACTCCCTTTTTTCTGTTTTAAATCAGTTTCACAGGTTTTTGGAAGAGGAGGATTTGCAGTCGGGAAACTGAAACTTAACATCACATCAGCATCTGACGGTGTCGCCCAATTTACCGTAACATGAATATCATCGGATTTTGAACATGGAAGGAAAAGACACCGCTCAGAGTGGGGAGAAACCGTGGAAATGTGGGGATTGTGGGATGGGATTCAGATTCTCATCTGAGCTGGAAAC
Source organism: Cetorhinus maximus (assembly GCF_964194155.1). Classification (NCBI taxonomy): domain Eukaryota; kingdom Metazoa; phylum Chordata; class Chondrichthyes; order Lamniformes; family Cetorhinidae; genus Cetorhinus; species Cetorhinus maximus. The sequence continues at coordinate 40,788,424 of NC_135901.1, read as the reverse complement.
TCATCGCCGCAGTCACACTGGGGAGAGGCCATTCATCTGCTCCCAGTGTGGGAAAGGATTCAGTCAGTCATCCAGCCTGAAGACACACCGGCGAGTTCACACTGATAAGAGGCCTTTTAAATGCTCAGACTGTGGGAAGTGCTGTGAAAGTTCTGAGGAACTAATGTGCCATCAACGTGTTCACACTGATAAGAGATCGTTCAGGTGCTCTCACTGTGAGACTGGCTTCAGACGTTCATCTCATCTCACTGTACACCAGCGAATTCACACTGGAGAGAGGCCGTTCACCTGCTCCCAGTGTGGGAAAGGCTTCATTACCTCATCCAATCTACTGATACACCAGCGAGTGCACACTGGAGAGAGCCCTTTCCAATGCTCAGAGTGTGGAAAATGCTATAAATGTTCCGGGGAACTGATGTCCCATCAGCATGTTCACACTGATGAGAGACCTTTCAGGTGCTCTCACTGTGGGGCTGGGTTCAGGCGAGCATCTCAACTCACTGAACACCAGCGGTTTCACACTGGGGAGAGACCGTTCACCTGCTCTGAGTGTGGGAAGGGATTCACCACCTCATTCAACCTGCTGAGACATCAGCGAGTTCACACTGACAAGCGACCCTTTAAATGCCCAGACTGCGGGAAATGCTATAAAAGTTCCGGGGAACTGATGTCCCATCAATGTGTTCACACTGACGAGAGACCGTTCAGGTGCTCTCACTGCGGGACTGGGTTCAGGCGATCATCTCAACTCACTGTACACCAGCGAATTCACACTGGGGAGAGACCGTTCACCTGCTCTGAGTGTGGGAAGGGATTCACTCAGTCATCCCATCTGCTGAGACACCAGCGAGTTCACACTGGGGAGAGGCCGTTCACCTGTTCCAGGTGTGGGAAGGGATTCACTCGCTTATACCATTTACAGAGACACCAGCAAGTTCACAAGTAACTACACTGATTGGATGTTGTTGTGAAATCACATCCAGGACTGAACCATGTTCATTGGAGTCTCTTTCTGCTGATGTTAATAAACTCCAGGTCAGATATCGGGAGCAATATCCTGGATAAAAGTCAAATAAATCAGCTTTGTGTTAAACTCACCGTGTATCAAGTGTTTTTAATCTCTCAAACACAAGTTAGTTCCTTTTGAAGGGTTCTTCCTCACCCCCGTCTCCTCCATCCTCACCTCCAACAACAAGTGGGAGGAGCTCCTGGGGCAGAAAATTACGCTGGGTGGGTGAGCGTCCCGACGTCATCGCGCAGTCCCGCAATATTTCACCAACAATTAAGAAGCCTGTAAGGCCACTAAGAAGTTAATTAAATTCAAATTTACGCTGCCCATCGAACCTAATGGTTGGCGGGCGGGCGAAAAGACCAAGCGGCCTTTACCTTTTTCAGGAAACCTCATCCACGGGCGAGACGAGGTCACCTGAAGCAAATCAAATTTTACACTTGAATTAAAAACATGAAACAAAAACAGAAAATGCTGGAAAAACTTAGCAGGTCTGACAGCGTCTCTGGAGAGACAAACAGAGTTTAGCTTTTTTGCAAAAGTATTTTGCAGTCTTTTGCTTTTATCTTATTTAATTCACTGCCACTTCTCTTCCAGGAATGCCGACCTTGAAGAAGTACGGCCCTGCAGTATTTTGCTTTTATTTTATTAATTAAAAACATGTCCCTGATCATGTGACAGAGTGACATGAGGGGACATGTTTCATAACCTGTATAAAATTTTTAATTTCTTTTTCAAGTCATTCTATCTCCCTGAGACAGCTCTCTGCCTCAGGGAGATTATGTAGCTCGCTCTCGCGTGCATGCACAAAGGTCACACTCGCCCAGCTCGCACTCCACCCCCCGCCTGCACAGGCAGGGCTGAGCACTGCTGCTCACGTTTCACGCAGCGCAGGCCTTAATTGGCCCCCAGCATGAAATTGCCTTCCGGGCCTGATTGCAGGCAGCGGTCAGCTTCCCAACTGCCCCACTCGCCCCACCGAACCCGCACGCCAAGGGCAAAATTCTGCCCATGGAGCTTCTTTGTCACTAAGATTGAGAAAATCCGATCAGCTGCCTCTGCTGCTTCCCTCCCTTCCACTAGCCCACCGGGACAAACTGTCTGAACCCTGAACCCACATTTTCTCCAGTTTCTCTCCCATCGCCCCTCATGCCCTCTCAGTGCTCATCTTGTCCATGATACTCACTTTCTGTTGTACTGACCCCACTCTCACTGATCTACTGATCACCCAACTTCTCCATGTTAGCTGATATTATTCACAGATTTGTCTCTCTCTTCTGGTACTGTCCCTCTCACCTTTTAATCCAGCATCCTGACCCAACCTAAAAACAGGATCTATCTTTGCCCCCTCCAATTTCCCATCTCCATGCTACCACTAGGTGATGTCACCCAAAAGCACCGTGTTACGTTACACATGTACACTGACCATCCCTCTCCATTCCTCCACTGTTACTAAATTATCAAACTGCTTAGCCCACATCCAGTACTGGATGAGCAGAAATTTCCTCCAATTAAAAATTGAAGGCAAAAGCCATTGTCTTCAATTACCACTACAAATTCCATCCCATAACTACTGAGACCATCCCGATGAGTTATCATAAGGGTACGTTGTCCTATGTTTATCAACCCAGGAATCTTTCTTCCTAAACAAGGAAGAGAGAGAGAGAGAACTATTTCTGTAATGTTCATTAACTTTCTGAAGATTTTATAAGGTTAATTAAACAGTTATTTCTCACAGATCTCTCCACCTTGAGAAGGGAATATCCTTTCTGACTTCTCACAACTGATTTCTGACTAACCTCACTATTTCTAAGCTACGAGCTTGTTTTCCTAATTTCTTGATGACAAACTGTAGATAACATACTAAAGCTACTAGAATGATCAGAATCAGCAACACAAACACTTGAGCTGCCACCAAGAATAAATGTCAAAACTTTTCCGCTAAAATGTGATAACTATCGACTTAGATTCATCCTCCCCATCTGCTGATCATCTCACACAATTCTAAATTATAGACATGTTGTAATTACATCTGGTTCAAACAAAAGTTTATGCACAGACTTTAAAGATTCTTCAGCTCTCTTAACCTACATCCTCTTCGTGGATATTTTCTAAATCCAGATTCCATTTCCTTCTTCAAATTAATTTGACTCACTTTGATATGTTCAAGGTGTTTAATTCTTTCCTGAATGTTTGAGAGACAATTTTTATCTGGAAAAGGTCTTACTGTATTGATAATTTAAAACGTTGTGTCATTCTACTGGCCACAATAATCACTCATGCCCTGTTTTTTCTCCTTCATTCATGGGATATGGGCTTCGCTGGCTGGGCCAGCATTTATTGCCCACCGCTAGTTCCACTTGAGAAGGTGGTGATGAGCTGCCTTCTTGAACCACTGCAGTCCATGTGGTGTAGCTACACCCACAATGCTGTTAGGAAGGGACTTCTAGGATTTTGAACCAACGACAGTGAAGGAATGGCAATATATTTCCATTTCAGGATGATGAGTGACTTGGAGGGGAATTTCCAGGTGGTTGTGTTCCCATCTATCTGCTGCCCTTATCCTTCTAGATGGTAGTGATCATGGGTTTGGATGGTGCTGACGAAGGAGCCTTGGTGAATTCCTGCAGTGGTCATCATCAAAGCCCATCTACTCTCATCCATCTTCCACCACTTGGCCCGTAGCCCTGTTAGCTGTGGTGTTTCAAGTGTTCATCTAAATGCTTCTTAACTCTTGTGAGGGTTCCTGCCTCTACCACTCCCTCAGGCACTGAGTCCCACATTTCACCTGGGCCTGGGGATTTATCCACTTTTAAGGCCGCCATTAGAGACTGAGTCTCAGTTAATAATTGTCTGAATCTGGGGATGGGAGGGGCAGATTCTGTTAGCAAATGGATTGAAAAATAAAAAAGACCAAGTCCCAGCTCATACCATTCGCACCTTATGATAACATAGTTATGGGTAATCTTGAGGATGGATAGAGTCGTATTAGAAACATTTCAGGGAAGGTTCACTCAGTTGATTTCTGGGATGAAAGCATTGTCTTTCTTTTAAAATTCATTCATGGAATGTAGGCTTCACCGGCAGGTTCCAGATAGACCCCACCCTCTGGGTGAAAAGAAAATCCTCAAATCCCCTCTAAACCTTCTGCCCCTTAACTTAAATCTATGCCCCCCTGAGTATTGACCCCTCCACTAAAGAGAACAATGTCTTCCTATCCGCCCTATCTATGCCCCTCATAATTTTGTACACCTCTATCAGGTACCCCCTCAGCCTTCTCTGCTCCAAGGAAAACAACCCCAGCCTATCTAGTCTCTCTTCATAGCTGAAACTCTCCAGCCCAGGCAACATCCTGAGTGAATCTCCTCTGCACCCTCTCCATTGCAATCACATCCTTCCTATAGTGTGGCAAACAGAACTGCACAGAGTACTCCAAATGTGGGCTAACTAATGCTTTAAACTGCTCCATCATAACATCCCTGCTCTTGAATTCAATGCCTCGACTAATATGTCGACAATGTTTGACACAAAGCTGATTGATTAAAGCTTTCTACAGGATATTAAACTCCAGCCCAGTGACAGGGATTATTAACATCAGCAGAAACAAACCCCAACTGTCGGAAAGAGCATGGTTCAGTCCTGGATGTGATTTGCAGCAATAATAACAGCAGAATCCAACCCCGGGAGTCACTTGTGAATACATTGGTCTGTCTGCAGGGTGGATTAATAACTGAATCCCTTCCCACACACGGAGCAGGTGAATGGCCTTTCTCCAGGGTGAACTCGCTGGTGTGTCAGCCGGAGGGGTTCCTTCCCACACACGGAGCAAGAGAAAGGCCTCTCTCCAGTGTGAACTTGCTAGTGTGTCAGCAAACCCATTTTGCTTTTATAGCTTTTCACACAGTCGGCACGTTTAAAAGGTCTCTTTTCAGAGTGAACACGTTGATGTGATGTGAACTGGGTTAGTTGAGTGAATTTCTTCCCACACTTGGAGCAGTTGAATGGTTTCTGCCCAGTGTGAACTTGCTGGTGTGTCAGCAGAATCTTTCTGCTTTTGAAGCACTTTTCACAGTCAGAACATTTAAAAGGTCTCTTGTCAGAGTGAACAAGTTGATGTGAAGTGAGGGTACTTATCTGAGTGAATCCCTTCCCACAGTCAGTGCAGGTTAATGGCCTCTTCCCCGTGTGAACTCGCTGGTGTATCAGCAGATTCCTTTTGCTTTTAAAGCTCTTCTCATAGTCGCAAAATTCAAAAGGTCTCATGTCTGAGCAAACAAGTTGATGTGAAGTGAGGTGGGTTAGTAGAGTGAATCCCTTCCCACACTCGGAGCAGATGAAAGGCCTCTCCCCAGTGTGAGTGCGCTGATGAGTTTCCAGCTCAGATGGGGATCTGAATCCTAACCCACAGTCCCCACATTTCCACGGTCTCTCCATGGTGTCAGTGTCCCCGTGTCTCTCCATATTGGACGATCAGTTGAATCCTTGTCCACACACAGAACACTTGCACAGTTTCTCCCCGCTGTGAATGGTGAGATGTTTTTTTCAGGTAGTGTAACAGATTAAAGCTCTTTCCACAGTCAGTTCACTGGAGCACTCTCACTCGGGCGTGTCTGTGTCTCGGTGCATTTCCAGTCACACTGACGTTTGAAATCTTTTCCCACAGACAGAAGAGACAAATATTTCTCCTTCCACAGTCAAAGGTCAATGTTATTCAGGTCCAACGTCGGGAGTTATAGACCAGTCAGCCTGACGTCAGTCGTGCGGAAAATTCTAGAGTCCATTATAAAAGATTTAATAGCTGAGTACTTGGAAAAATAAAGTGGCAGAATGGGACTGAGTCAACGTGGATTTATGAAAGGGAAATCATGCTTGACAAATCTACTGGAATGTTTCGAGGATGAAACAAGTAGAGTTGATGAGGGGGAGCCAGTGGATGTGGGTTATTTGGACTTTCAGAAGGCTTTCAACAAAGTCCCACATAATAGATCAGCATGTAAAATTAGAGCACATAGGATTGGAGGTAGTGTATTGAGAGATATAGAAAACTGGTTGGCAGACAGGAAACAAAGAATAGGAATAAATGGGTCTTTTTCCAAATGGCAGGCAGGCAGTGACTAGTGGGGTAGCGCAGGGATAGGTACTGGGACTCCAGTTTTTCACAATATATATCAATGATTTAGATGAGGGAATTAAATGTAATATCTCCAAATTTGCAGATGACACAAAGCTGGGTGGGAAGGTGAGCGGTGAGGAGGGAGCAGAGATGCTTCAGTGTGATTTAGACAAGCTGAGTGACTAGGCAAATGCATGGCAGATGCAGTATAATTTGGATAAATATGAGGTTATCCACTTTGGTAGCAAAAACAAGAAGGAATATTATTATCTGAATGGCTATAAATTGAGAGAGGGAAATGTGCAACGAGACCTGGGTGTCCTCGTACACCAGTTGCTGAAGGTAAGCATACAGGTGCGGCAGGCAGTAAAGAAGGCAAATGGTATGTTGGCCTTCATAGCGAAAGCATTCAAGCACAGGATTAGGGATGTCTTGCTGCAATTATACGGGGCCTTGGTGAGACCATACCTGGAATACTGTGTGCAGTTTTAGACTCCTTATCTGAGGTAGGATGTTCTTGCTATAGAGAGAGTGCAGCGAAGGTTTACCAGACTGATTCCTGGGATGGCAGGACTGACATATGAGGAGAGATGGAGTTAGTTAGGATTAAATTCGCTGGAGTGCAGGAGAATGAGGCGGGATCTCATAGAAACCTATAAAATTCTCACAGGACAAGGCAGGGGAGATGCAGAAGGATGTTCCCGATGGTGGGGGTGTCCAGAACCAGGGGGTGCAGTCTGAGAATATGGGGTAGACCATTTAGGACTGTGATGAGGAGAAGTTTATTCACCCAGAGAGTGGTGAGCCTGTGAAATTCGCTACCACAGGAAGTAGTTGAGGCCAAAACCTTGAATGTTTTCAAGAAGGAGTTACAAATAGCTCTTGGAGCGAAAGGGATCAAAGGATATGGGGAGAAAGTGGGAGCAGGTTATTGAGTTGGATGATCAGCCATGATCATAATGAAAGGTGGAGCAGGCTCGAAGGGCCGAATGGCCTACTCCTGCTCCTATTTTCTATGTTTCCTGCTGAATCGAATGACACTGTCAGTGATGTTTGGTTTGAGTTTCCGATCTGCAAATGATCTCCCTCTTGTACCCTGTAAAAGCAGTTTACAAAAATATTCACTGTATGTACAGGATAGAAATTCAAAGCAGAAAATTCGAGTTTCTTTGGTACATTATTCACCCAAACATGTGGTTCAATCAAACTGAAAGAAGCTCAAATCAGCAACAAAGTCCCAACAAAAGCAAAGGGAACGTTCCTAACTCAACCAGGATGTTGTTTCCAGTATCTATGAGACACTCTGTACCCTGAGGTGCCCACCGGTTGTGGGAGGTGTCAAGCGTACCGGTGGATAATGCATGTTCCCTCACCAGGGACCCGCGGGCACGGACAAGACCATGGAAGAGAGGTCGGCAGCCAATGTGACCAGACCCATCCTGGATCTAGAAATCCCTGTGTTAAACAGGCCCATGAACAGTTACAGGAGAAGATTCTCTGATTTAACAAACCCACCACCCCGCCCCCATCCCACCCCCCCACCCCCACCCCCCCTTTACACTGGGCAGCCAGAGATTAGGATTGTGGGGTTGAAGTATCGCCAGAGGTTGAGGATCAGCACATCTCACCCTGAATATATAAATGTCCCATGGACTCACTCACTGTTACATCCACAAGAAGGCCATGCATGCGCCCTGCTCCCTGCTGAAACAGGATGGCGGCCGTTACCCTGGGTCTGGGTTTCGGGGAAAATAAATATATCAAAACTCAATAAAATTAGCGATCAAATTATAGAGAAACCTGAATGTAACAGAACATCCATTATCCACCGGAAAGATGGGGAGCGGGAATTGTCCATCTCAGTATCGTCAATAGATACTTAATGAGGGGACATTATTCTCTGTGTCTTTCCCGGACATGGAGATGGAAAAGGGGCAAATGAATGAACTTTAAACACCTCGTCCACTTGGCACAGTAACTGTCTGAAACTCAGAATAGAAACCACATGGAACAAAATACTGACAAATACTCAACTGCTGGCTAAAAATAAATACAAATATATATTGGGGGAGACGGTGCCACAGTGGGAATGTTACTGGACTAATAATCCAGAAAACCAGCTTGATGTTCTGGGGACAGGGGTTCAAATCCCACCACAGCAGCTGGCGGGATTTAAAATCAGTTATTAAATCTGGAATTGAAAGCGAGTCTCAATAAGGGCGACAATTAAGCCATTGTCGATTGTCATAAAAACCGACCTGGTTCACTAATGTCCTTTTGGGGAGGAAATCTGCCGTCCTTACCTGGTCTGACATGTGACTCCAGATCCACATTGAAATGTGGTTACTCTTAATAGCCCTCTGAAATGGTGTGGCAAGCGCTTGCTTCAAGGGCAACAAATGCTGGCCCTCATTCCATGAAAGAAAGTTTTTAACATCACCGCCACTGAATGGCTACAATTTCGGAAGGAAGTGAAGACAGAGGGTCCAGAAAAGATGCAAGAGAACGCTTCGCCTTCCAAGGATAACAAACCAACTTCACCTCGCCTAATTGAAGTTCCGATCTCTCGTGAATCTTTCCTCCACACTTTCACATTCTTCCTAAAGCTCAGAATTGGACACAATGCTGCAGTTGGGTCCAAAGCAGTGTTTTATTCAGGTTCATTCTAACTTGGTTGATTTTGTACTTTATTCCCGTATTCATAAAGCCCAGGATTCCACATGCTTTATTCACTAATTTTTCAGCCTGCCCCGCCATCTTCAATGATTTGTGCACATATAGCCCCAGATTACACTGCTCCTTTTACAATTGTATCCTTTATTTTATATTGCCTCTCCTTGTTCTTCCTACCGAAATGAATCACTTCACACCTCTCTGAATGAAATTTTATCTGCCACCTGTCTGCCCGTTCTACCATCTTGTCTGTGTCTCCTTGAGGTTTATCACCATCCTCCCCACTGTAAACACAACTTGAAAATTTGGTGTTGTTTTCAAATTTTGAAATGCAGCCCTGCACACACAAGTCTGGATCATTAATATATATCAAGAAATCAGAGGTCTGACGACCGACCCCTTGTGATCCCACTGTATACTTTTCCTCAATTTTAAAAAGTAACCGTTCACCATGCATGTTGTTGCCTGTCACACAGCCAATGCTGCCTCTGCCCCCTGGATTTTAACTCTGCTGACATGCCTGTTACTTGGCACTGTATCAAATGCCATTTAGCAGTTCATGTGCACATCAACCGTGTTACCCTCATCATCATTCTCTGTTGCCTTATCAAAAACTCAAGAAATTTACTTCAACACGATTGTCCTGAACAAATTGTACAAGTGACCTAATTTTGACCTGAATTGCCGCTTCTAAATGCTTTCCCGCACAAGAGGTTAAACTGACTGGTCTGTCAATGCTGGGCTGACCCTTCCATTTAAGATTACTAAGGATTTAATATTAGTGCCAGGAAATCGTGAGGAGTTGTGAAATTGTAACATTTAAAGACACTGATAACTGATAAATAGCTCAATAAATAATCAGTTTTCAAGACATAAAGTACAGATAAATTAATTTATGAATAACTGAATTGAATTATTAATAATGTCAGGTAGAGTGCTTGGAATAGAGAAACGAACAATTCTGCAAGGCTTAAAACATGAAATGAAAAGATTAAAAACTGGAAACACTCAGCAGGTCTGGAAGAATCTGTAGAGAGAGAAACAGAATTAACGTTTCAGGTCTGTGAGCCATTGAAAGGTGGAAGAGGAACAGAAGGGAAGGTCTATGAAAGGCTGCAGGGCGAGAGAGATTAACTGACAAAAGGCTTCATAATGCAAGGTCAAAGGGAGTGGTAATGGGACAATTAAAAACACAAAAGCTGTTTCTAGATTAGGTGTGAATGGCACGATAACAACAGTCTGAATGCAATGGGAAGAAAATGAGAGAAATAAGAAAGGAAAACTAGGACTTAAAGAAATAAGGAACAAATGAGGGCAGAGATAATTACTTGGTTAAACAGGGATCCAGGGACAAAAGCAGAAGGTAGGATTCACTTTGAATGGAGCAGCATGATAGAGACAAGTCAGAGAATCATGGAATGGTTGTAGCAAAAGAAGGAGGCCGTTCAGCCAGTCGTGTCTGTATTAGGCCCCTGAAGGGACAATTTACCTAATGCCACCTCCCTGCCTTTGCCCCATAGCCCTGCAATTAAACAAAATTGAACAATTCTTAAACAAAACTTGTATGAAACAAGCTGTTTACACGAAGGGACAGCAGAAAAAAAGAAAAGCAACTTGGTTACAGAGTGTATCGGGGGTGGGGAGCAGCATAATGTACCTGTGCAGGTCAGTGAGGATCCCCAAGGTCCATCAGCCGTCTGCATGCAGTGTTTAGTGGGCCCTGGGGGAGGGGGGTGATGGAGCCATTTGGGACACAGCACAGGGCAGGAGGTCACCCCTCCCCCACTGTCATGGTAACACGAAGGACTCACCTTGGACTGTCCCAAACCTGGGCCAGGCGGGGTCAAGGTGCAGGAAGCTGCAAGCTGGTAGGTTGAGCTATGAACTGGGCGGAGTTTGTCCCCTTCACTGTCAGGGCTGACGGCCTGAAGGTGCTGGGGATATGGTTCGGAGGGACCAGAGCATGCGTTAGAAACTGGAAGGAGCGAGTGTCTATGGTGAAAAGGAAACTGGGCATGTGGGAGCAACGCTCCCTCTCCATTGCGGGTAAGAACCTGGTCATCAGGTGTGAGGCACTCTCGCTGTTGCTGTACGTGGCGCAGGTCTGGCCCATTCCACACTCCTGCGTGGTGGCGATCACTCGAGCCATCTTCCGCTTTATCTGGAGGTCAAAAATGGATCGTGTCCGCAGGGACGCGATGTACAAGCCTCTAGATAAAGGGGGAAAAAACGTGCCCAACATCGCCCTCATACTGATGGCCACCTTTGTGTGTGGTTGCATCAAGCGGTGCGTAGACCCTCAGTACGCAAACACCAAGTGTCACCACGTGCTGAGGTTCTACCTGTCCCCGGTGTTGCGAAGGATGGGTCTGGCCACGCTGCCGCGGAACGCTCCAAGTAGTTGGACCGTGCCGTACCACCTGTCCCTGGTGGAAAAATTTATGCAGAAAAACCCCTTTGACCACAAGTCCATCAGGCAGTGGTCAGCACGTAACGTCTTAGAGTCCCTGAGGGAAACGGAGAGGGTGGATCCTGTGGGATGGTTCCCCGAGCAGACTGTCAAAGTCATTTGGCAGAATGCCTCATCGCCAGAACTTTCCAACAAGCACCAAGATGTGGCTTGGCTGGTGGTGAGAAAGGCCCTCACCGTCAGATCCTTCCTACACGCCAGGAGTCTCACCCCCTCGGCACGTTGCCCTCGAGGTGGCTGTGGTGGGGAAGAGACCGTTGTTCACCTCCTTGTAGATTGTGCCTTTGCAAAGAAGGGCTGGAGAGAGATGCAGTGGTAGCTGTCGAGGTTCATCCCGAGCAGTTCTGTGACACAGGACTCTGTGCTTTACGGGCTGTTCCCAGGGACACACACCGAGACAAACATCAACTGCAGCTGGAGGATCATCAACTCAGTGAAAGACGCGCTTTGGTCTGCCCGAAACTTGTTGGTCTTCCAGCACAAAGAGTTGTCCCCGACCGATTGTTGCGGACTGGCACAATCCAAAGTCCAGGACTACGTGCTGAGGGACGCACTAAAGCTTGGGGCAGCTGCCGCAAAGGCGCAATGGGGAAGGGTCGCTGTCTAAGACCTTTCTGCCACAGCGCACCGAGAGACTGGGAACTGTTTAGAGCCCCTCGGGCTGTACAGCTCAAAATGAAAGGCTGTAAATGATTGTAATATTGTTTGTACTGATGCACCTGGTGATACATTTTGTAAAAGTTTAACCTGGATTGTACCCTTGTAATGGTGTTTTTGTAATGGTTTGGAATGTGATTGAAGATATTTTATGAATAAAGTATATTTTTGCAAAAAAAAAGACTTCCTAGATAAACCTCCAGGTTCTGAGTGTTCACTCCGTTTTTCCGCGACAGATTCTGTGGTGACAAGTGGTCCTCGTGTTTTTATCTGAGACAGGCCTCAGCCCAGTCATTTTCCCCGAGTGTTGATGTGATGGTTCAAGCGAAGAGATGCCGGGTACCGGGAGCAGCAGGAACAATAAATAAAACCGAGGTGTCAGTAAATACTGATATAGTTTATTTGTATCTAGTTCCATTTTTATAAATTCTGCTGAATGTGGCCCTCACCCAGTGTCAGGATATTGGATCAGAGCCACCATGGAAAATGAATTTGACACCAGTGAGATAGACAATGTCAACCGGATCCTCAGTATCTCTGTCACCTCCTCCAGCCCCACAACCCTTCCTGTAAATACAAGGTGTTGTTCTTGGATTACACCCTGAGATAGACAATGTAATTATATTTTAACCTTTATTCTTCAAGTAAAGTATTTTCATTCAGGCTGTTCTCAAGGTTGTGCAAGATGAAACCAAACAGTGATTTATTTGTACTTCTTGCAGTTTAGTTACTGTATTCATTTCTCACGATGTGATCTGCTCTACACTGGGAAGACCAAACACAGATTGGGTGATCACTTTGTGGAAGAACCTCCGTTCAGTCTGTCAGCTTGACCCTAAGCTTCCGGTCACTTGTCATTTTAATTCTCCGCCCCACTCCCACTCTGACCTCTCTGTCCTCGGCCTCCTGCAATGTTTCAATGAAGCTCAATGGGGACTCGAGGAACAGCAGCTCATCTTTCAATTAGGCACTTTACAACCTTCCACACTCAACATCGAGTTCAGCAGTTTCTGCACCAACAGTGAGTTGTCAGGATCTGGAACATTCTACCTGGAAAGGTGCTGGAACCTGATTCTATCAGGAATTTTAAAAGGGAGTTGACAGGGATTTGGGATTGAGGAACTTACAGGGTTACAAATAGAAAGTGGGTGTGTGGGACGAATACAACTGCTCTTTCAAAGAGACAGCACAAGCACAAAGGGTTGAATGGCCTCCTTCTGTGCTCTAAGTTTCGATGATTCTAGGAGTTGGCCATTTAGCCCCTCGAGTCTGTCCCACTATGCAATCAGATCACGGCTGATCTGTGACCCTTTTTCTCCTGTCCCTTGATTTATACCTTGTGTTAGGAAGGATCTATCAATGCCAGATTGAAACTGAACATTGATCAAGCATGAACTGCTAATTCAGGAAGAGAATTCCAAACTTCTCCCAACTTTTTCTGAAGAAGATTTTCCTAATCTCACCCCTGAAAGTTCTGGCTCTAAGTTTTAGACTATGTTCCTCAGTCCTGGATTCCCCAACCAATGGAAATTGTTCCCCTCTATTTACCATACCATGTCCAATTTATATCATGAAAACTTCGAGAAAATCCTCCTCAATCTTCTAAATTCCAGGGAATACAAACCTCACCGTGAGATGATGAATATTGGCAGAATGAATAGGGTACTCAATGGTACAGTCCTAAAGGGTGTGTAGGGACTGGGGGACCTGGGGTTGATGTGCACACATTTGAAGGCGAAAGGACATATTGAGAGAGCAGTTCGCAAAATATATGAGATCGTGGGCTTCATAAGCAGATTTAATGTGTATAAACACAGGGAAAATAAGCTGACCCGTCATAAAGCTCTGGTTAGGTCACAACAGGAGTATTGCATCCAGTTCTGGTCTCCACACTTTAGGAAAGGGGTGAGGGTCCTTGAGAGGATGTGGAGGAGATTTACCAGAATGGTTCCAGGAAAAAGGGAATTCGGTTACAAAGTGAGATTGGAGAAGCTGAAGTTGTTCTTCTTGGAGTTACAGAGTTGAGGGGAGATTGGATAGAGGTGAACAAGATTGTGACAGGTTAAGATAAGGTGGACAAAGAAAATGTTGTTTCCATCTGGTGACGGTACAAAGATTAGGGGGACACAGATTGAAGGTTATAGGCAAACGATACAGGGCAAATGCAGGGAGGAATATTTTACACAACATGTGGTAATAACACAGAACTCACTGCCTAGGAGCAGGCTGGAAGCAGACATGATAAATGCTTTAAAATTAAATTGGACCAGCATTTAAGAGAAATAAACATGCAGGGGGTTGAAGACACAGTGGGGCAATGAGACAGACTGGACTGCTCTACAGAGAGCTGGCATTGACTCAATGGGCTGAATGGCCTCTATCTGTGCTGTAATTACTCTGATGCATTTGTTTGACCACTCCTCATAATTTAACCCTTGGAGTCCAGTTGTTATTCAGGTACATCTGCACTGCTCTCCCACTAAGGCCAATATAGTCTATCCTTCCTAAAGTGTGATGCCCAGAACTGAACACAGTATTTCTGTCCTGATGAAAGGTCATGTTGACTCGAAATATTAACTCTGTTTCGCTGCACATATGCTGCCAGGCCTGCTGAGTACTTCCAGCATTTTTTTATTGTTATTACAGTGGTTCAGGTGCAGTCTAACCAGGATTTTGAAAATGTCGGTGCTTTTCCCACAAACAGAACAGAGAAACCTTTTTCCTTCCACAGTCAAAGTCCGATGATATTCAGGTCCTGAGGAATCGAGTGACTCTGTTTGATCTTGATGTGAAGTTTGGTTTGAGCTTCCCCGTCTCCAACTCCGTCCCATTGAAAATCCTGTACAAAGGAGACTATAAAAAATCCATCCCTGTCAGTCCAGGATAGAAATTAAGAGACAAACATTTCTCTGGGTTGGAGTTTGCTGTGTGTAAATCCTCCCCTTCTAATCCCCTGTAAAAGGAGTTTCCAAACACTCGGTGTAAACTGGGCTCCGGGAGTTTGTAATCCGGGTTTGGAGTCCGACACCGGGTGTTTGTGAATCCTCCCAGTGCACCCTCCGGCTCCATTCCTCTACTGCACTCGGCCCTTTCTCACCCGCTGGACTTTCAACCCGACCGCCTTCATCCCGATCCCCACCCGCGCTGCGCATGCTCCAATTCAAACCCGGCCACGCCCCTCATTCACTCCGATTGGCCAGAGGAAGAGCCGCTCCCGCTGATCCTCCAGGCCCGCCCCCTGTCCCTATTGGTCCGGAGCTGCCGTCAATCATTCTGAGCTGAAGCATGTGTAGCGCGTGAAATCAGGCGTGAGGAGAGCTGGAGCGAACGGATTTAAAATGCGGGATTTACAAAGACCGAGTGCGGACTGAGAGCTGGAAAAAAAACTCCGTGAGCATAGATAGGGCTGGCGGGTGAGTTGGGAGGCTTTATGAATTCACTGCCTCTGTCCTAAACCCTCAATAAGGAACCATCCTTCCAAACACAGATTAGGCCATTTCTCCGGAAGTAGGCCCGAGTTAACGGCCGCCATCTTTATTCTGAGGCAAGGAGCAGCAGAGCGCATGTGCGGTCACCATCTTTATAGGGGGCAAGAAGCAGCAGAGCGCATGTGCTGTCACCATCTTTATTGGGGCAAGGAGCAGCAGAGCGCATGTGCGGTCACCATCTTTATAGGGGCAAGGAGCAGCAGAGCGCATGTGCGGTCATTTTTTATATGGGGCAAGATGCAGCAGAGCGCATGAGCGGTCACCATCTTTATAGGGGGCAAGGAGCAGCAGAGCTCATGCGCGGTCTCTCTTTATAGGGGCAAGAAGCCGCAGAGCGCATGTGCGGTCACCATCTTTATATGGGGCAAGGAGCAGCAGCGCATGTGCGATCACTATCTTCTATTAACATCATAAATCATCCCAGCGAGCTAAACAGGGAATCATAAAATAAAGTATAACATTCAGACACACAAGGAGGTGACCAAAATACTTAAATAGTCGCTTGTTTGTACAGAATTTGATTATTTACGAAAAAAGAGACAAGCTGTCAAAGCTTTTCCTGTTGCACTCACCAGGACAGACGCAAGAGTCCCAAATTTCAAAGGGAACCACAATTTATACTGCACGAGAAAAGGGTGCTGATTGGTTGGCCCGTCGGCTCTGATTGGTTGTTGCCATGGACAATAAAGCCAGGAGCTGTCATCCCCTCTGCTCTTGTTTAATTCCACAAAAGCCTGGACTTGTTCCTTCTGCCTGCAGAGGACAGGTCCCTGTGGATGAACATACGTAGCTTCTAGCAAGTGTAAGTGAGACACATTACTAGCCTGACTGATAATTTTTGAAATTTGGTATTCTTCCCTCTATCCTGATGAGTACAAGATAAAATGTTTTAACAGAATATCTTTTTTTTATTAATACTCAATTGTCTTAAAGGGCGAAAGTGTGGTAGACAGAGGGAGAGAATCTCAGAGCTTGGGGTCGAGGGAACTGAAGGCACGGACACGAATGGTGGA
This sequence comes from Cetorhinus maximus, assembly GCF_964194155.1. Taxonomy (NCBI): domain Eukaryota; kingdom Metazoa; phylum Chordata; class Chondrichthyes; order Lamniformes; family Cetorhinidae; genus Cetorhinus; species Cetorhinus maximus. Next base: position 40,772,001 of record NC_135901.1, on the reverse strand, counting down.
GCAATTAAAACAGGGAATGCTAGAATTAGAGCAGTGCAGATATCATAGAGGGTTGTGGGTCTGCAGGAGCCACAGAGAGGAGGCCATTGGGGGATTTGAAAACAAGGATGAGATTTTTAAAATCGAGTTGCTCCTTGAACGGGAGCCAAGGAAGGTCAGGGAATGGGCCTAGCTGTGAGTGAAGACACAGACAGCAAAAATATGGATGTCTTCAAGGTTACGGAGGGTAGAATGTGGGAGACCAGCCAGGAGTGTGTTGGAATGGTCAAATCTGGAGGTAAAAATGGCTGTGATAAGGGTTTCAGCAGCAGATGAGACACTCCTGAGACAGGGGTGAGGTCGGGTGATATTACGGAGGTGGAAACAGGCGATCTTAGTAATGGCACAGACATGAGGTCAGCAGCTCATTTCGAGATCAAATGTGACACCGAGGTTGTGAACAGACTGGCTTAATCTCAGACCGTTCCCAGGGAAAGGGATGGAGTTGGTATCTGGGAAATGGAGATTGGAGCAGGGACTGAAAACAGTGTCTTCAGTCTTCTCAGTGTTTAATTGGAGTTAATTAGTCATCAGGAAGAGAAGCAGGAACCAGAATGGGCCATGAGACTGATCCCAGGTTTAACTCAGTTAGAGAGGGAGAGAAGGAAGGAAGGAAACTCTGGGACATTGGGAGAAACCACCTTCATAATCGCTCATTAAATCTCCACACAGTAAGTTTTGAACACAAGGTTAACATCTGCTATTCTGTCTGGTCGGTCAGGGGGTTTCAGATTAATGTTTTGTCACGAGTAATCACTGAGGTGAATGATCAGACATATTGTCAACTCCAATTATAGAAATTTGTTAAAAAGATACAGAAAGAATTGTCCAAAACTCTGTTTGGATTTCAGCACAGGGAGGAGGGAGAGTGTGTGGGATGGGGATTTGCAGCTTTGGGGGAACAAGAGAGGAAAAAATGTTCCATAGAATTGTCTGTTCTGAATTTCTATCCTGTTCTTACAGTGATGGCTCTTGTAAACTCCTTTTACAGATAATTAGAAGGGGAGGATTTTCAGGCAGGAAACTCAAACCAAACATCACATCAAGATCTGACAGAGTCACTCGATTCATCAGGACCTGAATATCATCACCTTTGAATGTCGACGGAGAAACGTTTGTCTGTTCTGTCTGTGGGAAAAGATTTCAAACATCAGTGTGACTGGAAAAGCACCGAGACACACACACACCCGAGTGAGAGTATCCCAGTGAACTGACTGTGGAAAGAGCTTTAACCAGTTACACAGCCTGAAATAACATCACACCATTCACAGCAGGGAGAAACTGTACACGTGTTCTCTGTGTGGACGAGGCTTCAACTGATCATCAAACTTAGAGAGACACAGGGACACCTGGACCATGGAGAAACCGTGGAAATGTAAGGACTGTGAGAAAGGATTCAATCGTCCATCCGAACTGGAAACCCATCGACGCAGTCACACTGGGGAGAGGCCGTTCACCTGCTCCGAGTGTGGGAAGGGATTCAAGCGGTTATCCCACCTGCTGACACATCAGCGAGTTCACACTGGGGAGAGACCGTTCACCTGCTCCCAATGTGGGAAGGAATTCACTCAGTCATCAAACCTGCGCACACACCAGCGAATTCACACAGGGGAAAGACCATTCACCTGCTCCGTGTGTGGGAAGGGATTCACTCGGTCATCAAGCCTGCTGACACACCAGCGAGTTCACACTGGAGAGAGACCATTCAACTGCACGGTATGTGGGAAAGGATTCCCTGGGTCCTCTAACCTGCTGAAGCACCAGCGAATTCACACTGAGGACAGGCCATTCAGTTGTACTTCCTGTGGAACGAGATTCAGGACTTTATCGAACCTCAAAGTGCACCAGCGATTTCACACTGGAGAGAGGCCTTTCACCTGCTCCGAGTGTGGGAATGGATTCACTCAGTCATCCAACCTACTGACACACCAGCGAGTTCACACTGGGGAGAGACTATTCACCTGCTCCCAGTGTGGGAAGGGATTCACTCAGTTATCCCACCTGCTGAGACACCAGCGAGTTCACACTGGGGAGAGACCATTCACCTGCTCCAAGTGTGGGAAGGGATTCACTCAGTTATCCACCCTGCTGAAACACCAGCGAATTCACACAAGGAGAGGCCGTTCTGCTGTACTTCCTGTGTAAAGAGATTCAGCCTTCATTCCACCTCAGTGTACGCCAGTGAATTCACATTGGAGAGAGAGCGTTCACCTGCTCCGAGTGTGGAAAGGGGTTCACTCATTTGTCCAACCTGTTGACACACTAGCGAGTTCACACTGGGAAGATGCTGTTCACCTTCTCCGAATGTAGGAAGGGATTCACTTGGTCATCCCACCTGCTCAGACAGCAGTGAGTTCACAAGTGACAGCAGGGGTTGGATTCTGCTGTTATTGCTGCTGTTAATCACATCCAGAACTGAACCATGTTCATTCTGACAGTTGTGGTTTGTTTCTACTGATGTTAATAATCCCTGTAACTGGGCTGAAGTTTAATATCTTGATGTCTGTTAAATAAATCAGTTTTGTTTCAAACTCTCAGAATGTCGAGTCCTTGATTTCTCCAGGATAAGAGGAGACTGATTGATGTCCTGTTGCCAACTGCTCCATTTTTGGATCTGGTCTCCTCTCTAACCCTAGATTCTTTCAGTTCTCAGACCTTTGGTTACTCTCATGGATACGTCCCAGCTCCCCACACCTCCCAGAGAGCCTTGGGATCCAGGGAAGTATCAGTGTTAAAAACAGAAAATGCTGGAAATAACCAATACTTTTCCAAATGCCAATTGATTTTGTCCTGGATTATTGTCTCCAGCCTTTCCCCACCACTGATATGAAGCTGATTGTCCTGGAATAGCTGTGTTTTTGAACAGGGGTGTAACATTTACAATCTGTCAGTCCTTTGTCACCGCTACTATATAAGGAGGATTGGAAGATTGTGACCAGAGCCTCTACAAGTTCCATGTGAAGGATGCTGTCTCTGACAGTGCAGCAGTCCCTCAGTGTCACCCTGGAGTGTCAGCCTAGATAATGTGCTCAGGTTTATTAATATTTCCTCTAGTTATTGATGTGGGTCATTAAGAAACAATGGACTCTTATGATGTCATCCAGTCCCAGTGCGATGATGTCATCCAGTCCCAGTGCGATGATGTCATGAAGACTATTCAATACCAGCGGAGCCTTAGTGGTGAAAACAGTTTTGTTCGAGATGGCAGCAAGTCCATTACTGATAGATCAGCAAATGGAATTAATGGGAAAGAAAGTGAGGCAGCTGATGAACATCAGGAATAGTGTTGTAAATTATGAGGATGAGAAACATGTACAGTATATGTCCCATCTCCCGACACTCTGCCCCATCTCCTGACACTCTGCCCCCATCTCCCGACACTCTGCCCCCATCTCCCGACACTCTGCCCCCGTCTCCCGACACCCTGCCCCCATCTCCCGACACTCTGCCCCCGTCTCCCGACACCCTGCCCCCGTCTCCTGACACTCTGCCCCCGTCTCCTGACACTCTGCCCCATCTCCCGACACTCTGCCCCCATCTCACGAGCAGCCTGTCTCTACCCCTGCTGAACACACACAGGATGCACCATGTTGAAGCCAGAGGGAAGGACTGGGTGAGAAATTGTAATTCACCAAGGGTGTGAACATGGGGGTTTAACAAAATATTAAGTTTCCTGTTTATAACAATGAAACATAAAACGCATTGATTGGAACCACTTCCAGCTCTTGTCCATTCTGACATCCCGTGGGCCAGCTCACCCTCTCACTGGGTTCATGCTGAATGTCAATCCAGGCTGGGAGCCATTGGGTGGATGTGCAATGGGTGGATGAGTGGGTGAAGGAATGTTCAGTTCACAGGGAGGGGGGTGGGGGATGGGGGTTGGTGCTGGTGGTGGGAAGTGCTCATTCTGAAAGAGTCCCACCTGAAACAGTGACCATTCATTTCTCACTTTCCAATGATGTTTGACCTGCTGTGTTTTTCTCTGAGACCCGGGACAGTCAAATTATGTCCCAAAGTTCAGATTAGGGCCTTGAGCCTGGGCTATGGGGCCCACATACATGGAGCACCATTACCGGATGTCCTTCATCCCCGATTTTAATCACTCCACCATTGGTGGCCGGGCCTTCAGCTGCCTGGACCCTAAGCTGTGGAATTTCCTCCCTAAACCTCTCCACCTTTCTCATTCACTTCCCTCCTTACAGACACTCCTTATAACCGACCTCTTTGGCCAAGCTTTTGGTTATCTGACCTAATATATCTTTATGCCCCGATGAAACTCCTTGGGACAATTTATTATGTTAGAAGCCCGATATAAATTTAAGTTGTTGTAGTTGTTTTTGTAGTTCAGTGAGAACTGTTCACTTACTGAGTGAGTGAGTCTGTATCAATGTAACTCAGATAGACACATCTTGTGTCATAGTTCAGTGAGATCTGATCACTTACTGAGTGAGTGAGTCTGTTTCAATGTAACTCAGATAGACACAGCTTGTGTCATAGTTCAGTGAGATCTGATCACTCACTGAGTGAGTGAGTCTGTATCAATGTAACTCAGATAGACACATCTTGTGTCATAGTTCAGTGAGATCTGATCACTTACTGAGTGAGTGAGTCTGTTTCAATGTAACTCAGATAGACACAGCTTGTGTCATAGTTCAGTGAGATCTGATCACTCACTGAGTGAGTGAGTCTGTATCAATGTAACTCAGATAGACACATCTTGTGACATAGTTCAGTGAGATCTGATCATTTACTGAGTGACTGAGTCTGTATCAATGTAACTCAGATAGACAGCTTGTGTCATAGTTCAGTGAGATCTGATCACTTACTGAGTGAGAGAGTCTGTATAAATGTAACTCAGATAGACACAGCTTGTGTCATAGTTCAGTGAGATCTGATCACTTACTGAGTGAGTAAGTCTGTATCAATATAACTTGGATAGACACAGCTTGTGGCATAGTTCAGTGAGATCTGATCACTTACTGAGTGAATGAGTCTATTTAATGTAACTCGGATAAACACAGCTTGTGTCACAGTTGGGAAAAGGTGATTCTTTCCAAACATTCAAAATTACCACAAAGCCATTAAAGAACATCTGTTGTGAGCTGAATTATTTGGTAGAATTAGAGTGAAGGAGTGGGATTGACCCACAGCCTGAGTCACCACTTTAAGGATAGGAAGAGAGGGAATCTGGAGAGGAGAAAAGAATTAGTAGGAGACCAGGCACTGAATCTGTAACAATGAGCAGAGAGGGAGAGGAGTGTGTGGGACAGGGAATTATAGATTTGGGGGAATGAAAGGAGAAAGAATATTCCATAGAAACTAGAATTGTCTGTTCTGAATTTCTACCCTGTACTGACAGTGATGGCTTTTGTCAACTCTGTTTACAGGGTATTAGAGGGAGAGGATTTTCAAATGAAAAACTCAAAGCAAAAATCTCAAGATCTTATAGAATCACTGAATTCATACATGATCAGCCTCTGATTATGGAAGGAGAAATGTTTGTCTGTTCAGTCTGTGGGGAAAAAAAAATCATCAGTGTGACTGGAAAATCACCAGGACACACACACCCGAGTCAGAATCACATCTCGGGGTCAAACCTGACATCACGTGTGCAAAAAGTCTGGTTTACATTCAGTCAGTTGCCAGGGAGAGGAATGGAGTTGGTAGCTCGGGAATGAAAACAATGGTTTCAGTCTTCCCAATATTCAATTGGAGGACATTTTTGCACATCCACCACTGGATATTAGACAAACAGTCTGATAATTTAACAAAAGTGGAGGGAGGTGGTGGTGAGGTAGAGCTGGGCACTGTCAGTGTACATGTGATAACTGACACTGTTTTCAGATGATGTCGTTATGGGGAGCATGTTGATGAGAAATAAAAGGAGGCCAAGGCTGGATCCTCTGGGGACACCAGAGGTAACTGTGGGAGTGGGAAGGGAAGACATTACAAGTGATTCTCTGGCTATGATTAGACAGAGAAAAATGGAACCAGGAGAGAACAGCCCCACCCAGCTGGACGACAGTGGAGAGATATTGGAGCAGAATGGTGTGGTTAACCTTGTCAAGGGCTGCAGACACATCGAGAAGGACGAGAAGGGATAGTTTACCTTTGTCCCAGTCACATAGGATGTCATTGGTGCTTTGATCAGAGCTGTTTCAATACTGTGGCAGGGGCAGAAACCTGATTGGAGGGATTCAGACAGGGAGTTCTGGGAAAGATGGGCATGGATTTGAGACGTGACAACATTTTCAAGGACTTTGGAAAGGAAAGAGAGGTTGGAAATGGTGTAGTAGTTTTCAAGGATGGTGGGGTCAAGGATTTGTTTATTGAGGAAGGGAATGATGATTAGAAGGAGAGGGGGGCAATAGCTGAAGAGAGAGAACTGTTAACAATATCAGTAAACATGGGGAAGTTGGGGGATCAGTAGTTTATTGGGAATAGGGTCGAGAGCAGGAGGTGGGTCTCATGGACAAGATGAGCACTGAGAGGCCATGTGGGGAGATGGGAGAGAAACTAAAGAAAGATGTGAGTTAATGCTTGGACAAGGGGAACTTTGGAGACAGTTTGTCCCGGTGGGTTAGTGGAAGGGAGGGAAGCAGCAAAGGCAGCTGATCGGATTGTCTCAATCTTAGTGACAAAGAGGCTCCATGAGCTCCTCACACTTGTTCTTGAAGGTGAGGATGGAGGAGACAGGGGAAAGGGGAGAATTTCAAAATAAACTAACTAGTCTTCAAGATATTAAAACAGGGCTTCCCAAATTGTGGCTCGTGATCCCCAGTGGTGAGATTTTGGGCTCGCGAGCTCTGAGGCATCCATGGCTGCCAGGGAGCTTGGACTGTCCCCTGACAGCTACGAGGGCCCCTTAAATCCTCACCTTTTCCTATTGGTGGACCAGCTCTAATGGCTGCTATCTGAGGCTTGATTGCTGCATAAAACGCCCGTGAAAAGGTAGGTGTTTGTTTTCTATTCATCAACTCCCCCAATTCATTCGTCATTACCAAACTAAGACAAACACATATCCTGGGGATTAAGATAGAAGCAAAAAAGCTTTCTACCTCTTCTGTCATTTCAGCAGACGAAAGGAGGATCAGTCTGAATTTGAGGGATGTACTTTCACCATTTTGAAAAGTATATTTTTAGGATTACTAAAAGTTTTATGAGCCATTAAATATTTGTAGAGGAGAAAGCACCTTTCTGCCTGTATATCACGCTAATAGCTTCTGTTGTATATAACTAAAACCCTATTGTAGTGATTATGATAAAAGCTGTATCTGTGTGTAACTGAAAGTCATTTATATGAAATATCCTGCACACGCAGAATTGGAACTTCAAGATTTTATTTAGTGAAGAATTATAGAGAGTTAAGAGAATTATTGAGTTAACTATACATGAGTCCAATTTACAATGTAGACTTTATAATCTGCTAATTTTTCATTGAGCAATTGCAAATATTTAGCTGCTTGAAGTACTTTCTGCAGAATAACAATTGTCCAAACTTTGCCTGAAGCCTCTATCCCGCTCAACATCTCCTGTAATCCGCAGATTTTCACTCTAGGGTCACACCAAGTCTGAGTCATTAAAATGGGGTCTCACGGGGAAAGGTTTGGGAAGCGCTGGATTAATAGACTCAGCACCTTGTGTTTAACACAAAGCTGTTTTATTTGAATTTTATCTGGAGTGTACAAACATCAGCAGAAACAGATCTCAATGAACATGGTTCAGTCTTGGATGTGATTAACAGCAAAATCCAATAATTGTCATGACTCATGAACGCGCTGGTGTCTCAGCACATGGGATGAGGTAGTGAATCCCTTCCCACACTCGGAGCAGGTGAACGGTCTCTCCCCAGTGTGAACTCGCTGGTGTCTCAGCAGGTTGGATGATCGAGTGAATCCCTTTCCACACACGGAACAGGTGGACAGTCTATCCCCAGTGTGAACTCGCTGGTGCATCAGAAGGTTGGATGCCTGAGTGAATCCCTTCCCGCATGCAGAGCAGATGAATGGTCTCTCCCCAGTGTGAACTCGCTGGTGCATCAGCAGGTTGGATGCCTGAGTGAATCTCTTCCCACACTGGGAGCAGGTGAATGGTCTCTCCCCTGTGTGAACTCGCTGGTGTGTTAGCAGGCTGGATGCATGAGTGAATCCCTTCCCACACATGGCACAGGTGAATGGTCTCTCTCCAGTGTGAGTGCGCCGATGAGTTTCCAGCTGAGACGGGTAGTTAAATTCCTTCCTACAATCCCCACATTTCCACGCCTTCTCCCCAGTGTGAACGGTGCTTTTTCCTTCCATGTTCGAAATCCAATGATCTTCAGCTTATGATAGACTGGGAAATTACGTCAGATCCTGATGTGATGTTTAGTTTCAGTTTCCCAACTGCAAATCCTCTCCTTCTCATGCCCTGTGAAATTGATTTAAAACAGAAAAAGGGAGTGAGAGAGAACCCACAAAAACACAAAGGCAGGTTGTGAAATTGAGCTGAATGAATCTGGGAATTTGTGGGGCCGGCACGAGGAAAAAGTGACCATGAAAACTGCTGGATTGTCATAAAAACCCAACTGGTTCACAAATGTCCCTCAGGGAAGGGAACCTGCCACCTGGTCTGGGCCCACACAAGACTCTGGCCTCGATTGGAGGAGAGAGAGAGAAAGATGGGAGTGGGTGAGAGCGAAATGAGAGAGAGAGAGAGAGAGAGAGAAAGGCAGGGGATGAAGGAGAGGGATAAAAACAAAGTGCTGGAAAATCTCTGCAGATCTTGCAGCATCTGTGGAGAGAGAAACAGAGTTAAAGTTTCGAGACTGTATTACACTTCGTCGGAATTGGTGAAGCAGAGGGGATTTATATTTCTACAACTCAACCAGAACTTGGACAGAATCTCCCAAACCCTCAACCTCCACCACCCAGAAGGACCAGGTGTATGTGAACATCATCACCTCCAACTTCCCCTCTAAGTCACACACCCTCCTGACTTGTCTGACATCCAGTAGTGGATGTACAGAAATTCCCTTCATTTAAACATTGGGAAGACTGAAGCCATTGTCTTCAGTCCCCGCTACAAACTCCAATCCCCAGACACCGACACCATCCATCTCCCTGACAACTGTCTGAGACTGAACCAGACTGTTCAAAACCATGGTGAAATATTTCACCCCAAGATGAGCTTCCAACCACATATCCACATCATCACCAAGACCGCCTATTTCCACCTCAGTAACATCGTCCGACTCCACCCCAGTCTCAGCTCATCTGCTGCTGAAACTCTCATCCATTCCTTTGTTACCTCTAGACTTAACTATCCTAACACACTCCTGGCCGGCCTCCCACATTCAACCTCCCTGTAATCTTGAGGTTATCCAAAACTGTGCTGACTCGCACCAAGTCTTGTTCACCCATCACCCCTGTGCTCACTGACCTACAAAGTTTCCAGGTTAAGAAACACCAAAATGTTCAATTTCTTATCCTTACTTTCACATTTTTCCATGGCCGCTCCCGAACTCAAAAATCTCCATCAGTATCACAACCCTCCGAGATATCTGTACTACTCTGATTCCAGCCTCCTGAGCATTCCTGATTTTAATCACTCCACCACTGGCAGCCATTTGTCAGTTTCCAAGGCCCCAAGCTCTCGAATTTCCTCCCTAAACCTCTCTACCTTCGGAAGTCCCCGGAATCACAGATGCCAGTCCTCAGCTAATTCCATTCACTCCACGTGATATCAAGAAATGGCTGAAGAAACTGGACACTGCAAAGGCTATGGGCCCTGACAATATTCGGCCAATAGTACTGAAGACTTGTGCTCCGGAACTTGCTGCACCCCTAGCCAAGCTGTACCTGTACAGCTACAACATTGGCATCTACCCGGCAAGTGGAAAATTGCCCAGGTATGTCCTGTACACAAAAAGCAGGACAAATCCAACCCGGCCAATTACCGCCGTATCAGCCTATTCTCCATTATCAGTAAAGTAATGGTCATCAACAGTGCTATCAAACGGCACTTGCTTAGCAATAACCTGCTCAGTGATGCCCAGTTTGGGTTCCGCCAGGGTCACTCAACTCCTGACTTCATTGCAGCCTTGGTTCAAGCATGCACAAAAGAGTTGAACTCCTGAGGTGAGGTGAGAGTTATTGGCCTTGACATCAATGCTGCTTATGACCGAGTGTGGCATCAGGGGGCCCTAGCAAAACTGGAGTTGGTAGGAATCGGGGGGGAAACTTCTCCGCTGGTTGGAGTCAAACCTAGCACAAAGGAAGATGGTTGTGGTTGTTGGAGGTCAGTCATCTCAGTTCCAGGATATCACTACAGGAGTTCCTCAGGGTAATGTCCTCAGCCCAACCATCTTCAGCTGCTTTATCAATGATCTTCCTTCAGTTATAAGGTCAGAAGTGGGGGCATTTTCTGATCATTGCACAATTTTCAGCACCATTCACGACTCCTCAGATCCTGAATAACTCCATCTTCAAACGCAGCAAGATCTGGGCGACATCCAGGCTTGGGCTGACAAGTGGCAAGTAACTTTCACCCCACACAAGTGCCAGGCTATGACCATCTCCAACAAGCTAGAATCTAACTATCGTCCCATGACATTCAATGGCATTTCCATCACTGAATCCCCCACTATCAACATCCTGGGGGTTACCATTGACCTGAAACTCAACTGGACCAGCCATATAAATACTGTGGCTACAAGATGAAGTCAGAGGCTAGGAATCCTGTGGTGAGTAACTCACCTCCTGACTCCTCAAAACCTTTCCACCATCTACAAGTCAGGAGTGTGATGGAATACTCTCCACTTGCCTGCATGAGTACAGCTCCAACAGCACTCAAGAAGCTTGACACTGTCCAGGACAAAGCAGCCAGCTTGATTGGCACCACATCCACAAACATTCAGTCCCTCCACCACCGATGCACTGTAACAGCAGTGTGTACCATCTACAAGATGCATTGTAGGAATTCAACAACGGTCCTTAGAGAGTGTCCTACAAACCTACGACCACCACCACCGAGAAGGACAAGGGCAGCAGACACATGGGAACATCACCACCTGGACGTTCCCCTCCAAGCCACTCGCCATCCTGACTTGGAAATATATCGCTGTTCCTTCACTATCACTGGGTCAAAATGCTGGGATTCCTTCCCTAACAGCACTGCGGGTGTACCTACACCACGTGAACTCCAGTGCTTCAAGAAGGCAGCTCACCACCACCTTCTCAAGGGCAATTAGGGATGGTCAATAAATGCTGGCCCAGCCAGCGAAGCCCACATCCCTTGGAAGAATTACGAAGATTCCCTTTAAGAGTGACCTCTTTGACCAAGCTTTTGGTCACCTGCCCTAATATCTCCTCATGTGGCTCAGTGTCAAATGTTACTTTGTGACATTTCTGTGAAATGTCTTGGAACATTATATCACGTTAAAAGTGTGATAGAAACAAAAATTGTTGTTGTTGATTTGGACATATATCACTGTTCCTTCATCATCGCTGGGTGAATAACCTGTAACTCCTTACCTAACGGCATTGTGGGAGCACCTTCACCACACGGACTGCAGCGGTTCAAGAAGGCCAAACATCATCTTCTCCACAGGCAACTGGGGATTGGGAAAATATGCTCCTATCTGTGGAGAGGGAAACAGAATAAACATTTCAGGGTGTGCAGAACGAATTAAAGGGACTAAAAATGGTGCAGAATTTGATGGTCAACATAAGCTCAGAGGTGGAAGAGAAATGGACTATAGTGCAGGAAAAACAATTCCTGACTACGAAAGGTACTGTGGGAAGATAAAGCTGGGAAGACAGCAGCACATGGTCGGGGTATGGGCAGCGGAGGAAACCTCATTGAGACACAGTCAGCAAAAGTAACAATTAAATACTAAACGTACCTAAAATACACCCAGTATTAGAGGCAGAGGAATTGGACAATAGCAGAGAAGACAGAGCTGAAACAGAGCAGTGGATTGTGTTATAAATTCAATTCATCCTGGGTCCCTGCTAAATTAGCAACCTGTGGAGATTGTAACATTTAAGGTACAGGATGTTCCAATGCTTGTTACATTGGTTCCTGTCTAGTAACAAGGGTGGAATCCTCTGGGAGTATTTTGATAGGTCACCAGATCAGTTCTAGGGTCAGTGAACAGCTCTTCTTGAGGCAGTTATTTCCGGGAGTTGCCAGGCAATAGGTGCCACAGGAACAGGTAGAGGTCCCAGTTAAGTTGAGTTAAAAATTTAGAGAAAAGGCTGCAGGGAGCAGACTTTAACTAAAGAGGGCTGTTGAAGCAAAGGTACCCCTTTGGAGCAATGGTGTTCTGCTTGACATGGCCATAAATCTCAGCTAGTGCAAGCTAGTGTTTGATTGTACTTGGGAATCCAGGGAGAAGGAATCTTGGAAAGCGAGACTGAAACTCTGCGAGGTGGGCCATTGTTAAAACTGTCTGAGTGGGAGTGACTTTTGGAGAGAATTCCAGGTGAGATCTTCGAAGCTGGAGATTGGAAACCCTCTTGAGAAAGACTAAGTTTCAGTGAGATTGGTTGACTCACAGTGGGACTAATGTCTGGGTGGATTGTTGTGAAATCCATGGAATCTCTTTTGGTTGCATCTGTCATTTACTCTGTAGTGTGGTGTGTCTCACCACAGTTCATCTGTTAATTCACATGTACCTCATACTTACCCTGAATGTTCGAGTATCAGGTACATATTGTAAATTGTTTTATCTTTCTGAACATGTACAGTAAATTTTGTTTTATTGTTGTTCAAAACCCATGGAAACTTGTGGCCTTATTCCAAAAGTAGGTGTCTTAAATCTCAACCTTCATCTACTTTAAACAAAATGTTATTGATCCCTCACCGGATCGCATATGTGTCTGGCCAAGAATCATAACAATGGACATTGGATTCAGATCCACAGGAAAGGAGCCACACCAGCCATTAACAGGATCCACACCAATTGGTGAGGTCAAAACTAAGACACAGGGCCTTTTCTTGCTGAGATAGTTTGTTGACTTGGTTCACTGTCAACACTGCTCACCCACGCCCAGTGTCCCAGCTATCCCCTACTTCATTGTGTTCAAATACCCATCACCTGTTTACCTTAACAATCTCATTGACATTAACAAACTTTAACAATGTAACTGAGAAGGCATTCACACCAACCTCAGAGCCATGGAACTTTGCATAGATAACAGAGCATAGACAACAGAGCATAAAACCAAAATCTTTAAATTGTAGATGAATAGTCAAAAATACTCACCTGTGAAACAATTTCAAGGTTCAACTTTAAACTCTCCTGCTGGATCCTGCAGCTGGAAAGATATCAGAAGCACTGGAGTTAGAGAAAAATCTCCCAGTTGAGGAAATACCCGGGGAGCGGGGTGATGTCACAGTGTAATTGTCGACGTGTGATGATGTCACAGTGTAATTGTCGATGTGTGATGATGTCACAGACACGGACACAGAACATCTGGGTCTGTGCAAACCAGTGATCACCACACATTATGAAGGATGTCAGGGTCCTTGACAGGTGGCAGAGGAGATTTACCAGAATGGTTAAAGGGATGGGAGATATGAGCTAGAAGGTTTTGTTCTCCTTCAAGCAAAGGAGATGGAGGGAAATATAATAAAGGTGTACAAGATTATGATAGGTTTAGATAAGGTAGATCACACAGAATCACAGAGTGCGGAAGAGGCCCTTTGGCCCATCGAGTCTGCACCAACACGTCAGAAACACCTGACCTACCTAACTAATCCCATTTACCAGCACTTGGCCCATAGCCTTGAATGTTATGACGTGTCAAGTGCTCATCCAGGTACTTTTCAAAAGGATGTGAGGCAGCCTGCCTCCACCACCCTCTCAGGCAGTGCATTCCAGACCGTCACAACCCTCTGGGTAAAAAAGGTTTTCCTCACATCCCCCCAAACCTCCTGCCCCTCACCTTGAACTTGTGTCCCCTTGTGACTGACCCTTCAACTAAGGGGAACAGCTGCTCCCTATCCACCTGTCCATGCCCCTCATAATCTTGTACACCTCAATCAGGTCGCCCCTCAGTCTTCTCTGCTCCAACGAAAACAACCCAAGTCTATCCAACCTCTCTTCATAACTTAAATGTTTCATCCCAGGCAACATCCTGGTGAATCTCCTCTGCACTCCCTCCAGTGCAATCACATTCTTCCTATAATGTGGTGACCAGAAATGCACACAGTACTCCAGCTGTGGCCTCACCAAGGTTCTATACAGCTCCGACATGACCTCTCTACTTTTGTATTCTATGCCTTGATTGATGAAGGCAAGTCTCCCATATGCCTTTTTCACCATCCCACTAAGATGTCCCTCCGCCTTCAGAGATCTATGGACACATACGCCAAGGTCCCTTTGTTCCTCAGAACTTCCTGCTGTCATGCTATTCATTGAATACTTCCTTGTCAAATTACTCCTTCAAAAGTGTATTGCCTCACACTTTTCAGGGTTAAATTCCATCTGCCACTTATCTTCCTGTAGCCCAAGACACTCAACCTCACTGTGAACCACCCGGCCAATCTTTGTGTCATCCGCAAACTTACTAATCCTACTCCCCACATGTTGTTTATATAAATGACGAATAATAGGGGACCAAGCACATATCCCTGTGGTATGCCACTGGCTTCCAGCCACTAAAGCAGCCTTCTGTCATCACCCTCTGTCTTCTACACCTAAGCCAATTTTGAATCCAACTTATCAAATTACCCTATCTCCCATGTGCATTTGCCTTCTTTATAAGTCTCCCATGTGGGACCTTGTCAAAGGCTTTGCTGAAATCCATATAAACTACATCAACCTCACTATCCTCATCTACACACCTGGTCACCTCCTCAAAAAATTCAAACAAATTTTTTAGACATGACCTTCCTCTGACAAAACTCTGCTGACTTTCCCTGATCAAACCTTGCCTCTCCAAGTGGAGACAGATTCTCTCCTCCAGAATTTTCTCCAATATTTTCCCTGCCACTGACGTGTGACTCACTGGACTGTAGTTCCCTGGCTTATCTCTACAACCCTTCTTAAATAGCGGAACCACATTAACTGTTCTCCAGTCCTCTGGCACCTCCCCCAGAGGGGAATTAAAATTTTGGGTCAGAGCCTCTGTGATCTCCTCCCTTGCCTCCCTCAGTAGTCTGGGATACCAATCATCCGGACCTAGAGATCTGTCCACTTTTGAGCCTGCCAACACCTCCAATACCTTGTCACTCCCTATATCAATTTGCTCAAGAACCTCACATTCTCTCTCCCTGAGTTCCATACCTTCATCCTCGTTCTCTTGGGTGAAGACAGATGTGAAGTATTCGTTCAACACTCTAGCGATGTCCTCTGGCTCCACCCATAGATTGCCCTCTTGGTCCCTAATGATAACGATAGTTAACGAAAAGCTGTTCCAATTAACTGATTATAAAATGATTACAGGACACAGATTAAAGATTTTGGTCAAGATCTGTAGGAGGAATGAGGAAGAAATTTTACACAGAGAGTGGTAATGACCTGGAGCTCAATGATTACACTCTGAGGCCGATAATATCCAGGTCCTGAATTTCTATCCTGGACTGACAGTGACATGTTTGGGAAACGGTATATACAGAGCATTAGAAAAGGAAGATCCAGGTCCTGATGAATCGAATGACTCTGACATATCTAAATGTGATGTTGGTATTGACATTCCAGTCTGTAAATCCTCCCCTTCTAACCCCCTGTAAAAGGAGTTTCCAAAATCGATCCCTGTCAGTCCAGGATAGAAATGCACAATATATTCTCCTCCTTTGCTTAGACCCGGATTACGGCGCATGCGCCCTGCTGCACATTGCCCCCTATAAAGATGGCGGCCGTTACCCCGGGCCGGGCGAAGGGAGATATCCAGATATTTGTGGTCTGTTCTCTGCAAATACAAAACCGGTACCTTGTTATTTGGGCTCTTCGGCCTGCACTGTGCCATTATCAAGTATCCCTGCCCACTCCGCTGGCTCCATTCCTCCTCACACACCCACTAACTCTGTTAGTTTGCTCCACTCGACATTCTCTCGCCCGCTCTGAGCAGCTTCAGTCACAGACCAGTACTGCGCATGCTCATGAAACATACCGTAATGCGCATGCCCCAGCACACACCGTTATGCGCATGTGCAGGGAGCTCCTGTTGTGAGGATAGGACACATTCTGCTCCCCTTTGAATGCTGGGTAGCCCCGCTGCCATTGAAAGCCCTTATTTCTGAATAGGAAATTATTATTTGTGATCCAGTGACGATTGGATCCACAGGTTCAAGATATAACAATGTTTTTTGATATCAATTGGCTTAATAAAGTGCACTGGTCTTCCGCCATATTTCTGTGCCAGGTGTAATTAACAGCTGAACAAATCCCTCGTTAAATGTGAACTCACTGGAATCTCAGGAGGCCGTGTGAACAAGTGATTTTTCATTCCATACACAGAACATTTAAATTCTGTCATCAGTAAGAATGTAACTCAGCTGGTGAACGATCAGTTCATAGTGTGATTTTACCCATAAGTTTCCAGCTCACACGGGGAACTCAAACCCATCGGATAATGAGTTCCACATTCACAACAATCTACAGTTATCAAAAAGTGGATGCTGTGAATCTGAAATTAAAATGGAAAATGCTGAAATTTTTAGCAGATCTGGTAGTACCGGTACAGTGAGGAATACAGCATCAGTGAACAGTCCTGAAAACTTAATTCTTCTCAATGCAGATGCTCCTAGATGTGCTGAGTGTTTCCAGAACACTCTGCATTATCTCTGGTGAACGAAAATTGATCATGATTTACACATTAGATTTATTAGTGACTAACTTATATTTATTTTCATCCATTCACAAGTGGAAACATCTTCCACGTATCCATCCTGGCAAACCCTTTCACTATCTTAAAGTTCTCGGTCAGGTCATCTCTCATTCTCTTCTCCAAACAAAATCTTTGCAAACTGTTGAATCTTTGTTGATTGATATAACTTTCCAATTCTGGCATCATTCCAGTAAATCTGTTTTGCACCTTCCCCAGTGCTTCTCGATCTAATTTAACATACGGAGACAGGGCTAATCTGAGCATCAACATCACTACTGCCCCAAATTCCTGTATGTTGGAAGGATCAGTACAGCAGTGGAAGAGAGGACTGTGGTTTCGAGCTGTTATTCATCATCCTCTATTTGAGAGATTATCTCACTAGAATATTTGGACACTAAGGGAATCAATGGAAATAGGGCGGGAAAGTGGAGTTGAACTGAAAGATCATTTAATGGTGGAACAGGCTCAAAGAGTCATATGGTCTACCCCAGCTCCTATTTCTTGTTATCTTATGAACACCACTGTGAATCATTTCCATACAAGCACAACAGATGCAGCGCCCGCCCTTCACCCCTTCCCTTCCCACATTCCAGGTCGCCAAACACACTTTCCAGGTGACACAATGAAAAAGATCAGCAACCTGAAACATTCCGTCCGCTTGGTCGACATGAAACTAAACTCATGATTAATTCCTCCTCAATAACAGGGAGTGGATCAATAACACCACTACTGACAGAGCTGGTCGATTCCTAAAAGACATAGCTGCTAGACTGGGTCTGTGACAAGTCGTGAGAGTCTTCAAGAGGGAAACACATACTTGACCTCATCCTCATCACTCCGTCTGCTGCAGACGCACCTGTCCATGACAGCATCAGTAGGAGTCACCTCCTACGACGTCGTTGTGGAGACGAAGTCCCATCTTCACATTGAGGACGCCCTCCATTGTGTGGTGTGGCATTACCATCGTGCTAAGTAACAAAGGTTTCGAACAGATCTAGAAACTCAAGGCTGGGCATCCTTGGGGCACTGTTGGCCAACGGCAGCAGCAGAATTGCACTCAACCACAATCAGTAACCTTATGGCCTGGCAAACCTCCCCAACTCTACCAGTACCATCAAGCCAGGGGATCAACCCTGGTTCAATGAAGAGTGGAGGAGGGCATGCCAGGAGCAGCATCTGGCATACACAAAAATGAGATGTCAACCTGGTGAAGCTACAACAAAGGACTACTTGCAGGTCAAACAGTGTAAATGATATGTGAAAGACAGAGCTAAGCGATTCCACAACCAATGGATCAGATCTAAGCTCTGCAGTCCTGCCACACCCAGTCGTGAATTGCGGTGGACAATTAAACAACTCACTAGAGGAGGAGGCTCCACAAATATCCCCATCTTCAATAGTACTGAAAACCTGGACTCCAGAACTCGCTGCACCCATAGCCAAGCTGTTCCAGTACAGCTACAACACTCGCATCTCCCCAGCAATGTGGAAAACGGCCTGGGTACGTCCTGTACACAAGGCATGATAAACCCAAGCGGACCAATTACTGCCCTATCATTCTACTCTCGATCATCAGCAAAGTAATGGAAGGGGTCATCAACAGTGCAATCAAGTGGAACTTGCTTAGCAATAATCAGGTCACTGATGTTCAATTAGGGTTTTGCCAGAATCACTCAGCTCCTGACCTCATTACGGCCTTCGTTCAAACATGGACAAAACAGTTGAACTCCGGACGTAAGGTCAGAGTATCTGCCCTTGACATCAAGGCAGCATTTGACCGAGTGTGGCATCAAAGAGCCCTAGCAAAACGGGAGTCAATGGAAATGAAGGGGGAAACTCTCCACTAGTTTGAGTCCTGGGTTGTGGTTGTTGGATGTCAATCATCTCAACTCAGGACATCGCTGCAGGAGATCCTCAGGATAGTGTCCTCAGCCCAACCATCTTCAGCTGCTTCATCAATGACCTTCCTTCCATCATAAGGTCAGAAGTGGGGATGTTCACTGATGATTGCACAATGTTCTTCACCATTCGTGACTCCTCAGGTACTGAAACCATCCATGTCTAAATGTACCAAGACCTGGAAAAACTTGGCGGATGGAATATAATTAGGGAATATGTGAGGTTATGCTATTTGACGGGAAGAATAGAGGAGCTAGATATTATTTAAGTGGAGAAAGACTGCAGAAGGCTGCAGCACAGAGGGATTTGGGAGTCCTTGTGCATGAATCCCAAAAAGCTAACATAAACGTTCAGCAGGGAATAGGGAAGGAAAATGGAATGTTGGTCCTAATTTCAAAGGGAATGGTGTATAAAAATAGGGAAGTCTTGCCAAAACTATACAAGGCAGCAGTTAGACCGCCCCGAGAATACTGTGAACAATTTTGGTCCCCTTATCTAAGGAAAGATATTCTGGCACTGGAGGCAGCCCAGAGAAAATTCATTCTGTTGATCCCGGGTATGGAGGGATTTTCTTTTGAGGAGAGGTTGAATAGGTTGGGCCTGTACTCATTGGAGTTCAGAAGAATGAGAGGCGACCTTATTGAAATATATAAGATTCTTCGGGGGCTTGACAGGGCAGATGCTGCGAGGTTGTTTCCCTTTGTGAGAGAGTCCAGGACTAGGGGGCATAATCTCAGTGTTAGGGGGAGCCCATTTAAAAAATAGATGAGGCAGAATTTCTTCTCTCAGAGGGCAGTGAATCTGTGGAATTCTTTACCACAGAGGGCTGTAGAGGCTGGGTCATTAAGTATATTCAAGGCTGAGATAGACATAATTTCAAGTTAAGCAGCATTTCACTTGCATTTCCCCTAACTTAGCTTACTGCATTCGTTGCTCCCAAAGCGGTCTCCTCTACAATGGAGAGACCAAACGCAAACTGGGCGACCGCTTTGCAGAACACCTGCGGTCTGTCCGCAAGAAAGACCCAAACCTCCCTGTCGCTTGCCATTTTAACACTCCACCCTGCTCTCTTGCCCACATGCCTGTCCTTGGCTGGCTGCATTGTTCCAGTGAAGCCCAACGCAAACTGGAGGAACAGCACCTCATCTTCCGACTAGGCACTTTACAGCCTTCCGGGCTGAATATTGAATTCAACAACTTTAGATCTTAAACTCCCTCCCCCCATCCCTACCCCGTTTCTTCCCCCTCCCTTTTTTTTTTCAATAATTTATATAGATTTTTCTTTCCCCACCTATTTCCATTATTTTTAAATCTACAACTAATACCTTGTCAGTCTTTCCACCCCACCCCCACTAGAGCTGTACCTTGAGTGTCTTGCCATCCATTCTTAATTAGCACATTTTCTTAGATAATATCACCACTTTCAACACCTCTTTGATCCTTTTGTCTGTGACATCTTTTGATTATCTGCTCCTATCACTGCTTGCTTGTCCCTACAACCACCCCCACCCCTCAACTTCTCCCCACCGCCCCCCCCCCCCCCGCCCACCTTAAACCAGCTTATATTTCACCCCTCTCCTAACTATACCCAGTTCTGTTGAAGGGTCGTGAGGACTCGAAACGTCAACTCTTTTCTTCTCCGCCAATGCTGCCAGACCCGCTGAGTTTGTCCAGGTAATTTTGGTTTTGTTTTATAATTTTAATCAGTAAGGAAATCAAGGTTATGGGGACAAGGCAGGGAAGTGGAGTTGAGGATTATCAGATGAGCCATTATCTCATTGAATGGCGGAGCAGACTCGATGGGCCAAATGGCCAGCTTCTGTTCCTAAATCTTATGGTCTTATGGACAATACCCAGGCTTGGTCTGGCAAGTGGCAAGTAACATTCATGCCACATAAGTGCCAGACTATGACTATCTGCAACAAAAGAGAAGCTAAGCAACTCCCCTTGACATTCAAATGCAATACTACCATTTAATCTCCCATTATCAACATCCTGGGGTTACCATTTACCAGGAACTGAATTGGACCAGCCATATACATAGTCCGGCTACAAGAGCTGGTCAGAGGTGAGGACTCCTGCGGCGAATATCTCACCTCCTGACTCCCCAAAGCCTGTCCACAATCCACAAGGCACAAATCAGGAGTGCGATGGAACACGCTCTACTTGCCAGGATCAGTGCAGCTCCAAAAACACTCAAGAGCTCAACACCATCTAGGACAAAGCAATGCACTCGATTGGCATCACATCCACAAACATTTATTCTATCCACCACCAACGCACAGTCGCAGCAGTATCTACCACCTACAAGATGCACTGCAGAAACTCACCAAGGTTCCTGAGGCAGCACCTTCCAAACCCACGACCACTACCATCTAGAAGGACAAGGGCAGCAAACACATGGGAACACCAGCACCTGGAAGTTCCCCTCCAAGTCACTCGCCATCCTGGCTTGGAAATATCGTCGTTGCTTCACTGTCACTGGGTCAAAATCCTTGAACTTCCCCCAGCATCTCATGAATGAATTTTTAAAAATCAATTGTAAACACAAAGCTTCCAGCCGGGATTGAACTGGGGACTTTCTCATGTAAAGTAAAGGTGATAATCTGTGCACTAGGGAAATGAGTGTGAATCCCCCCCGGACAGAGGGGAACTGACCATCCATCTCTAGCTCTAATTCCCAAACAGAAAATGCTGCCAAGAATCAGCAAGTCAGGCTGAGTCTGTGGCCGCCCTCACCATTTGAAACCGTCACAATGCCCGGCTGATTGACGGCAGCTCCGGGCCAATAGCAAGAGGGGACGTGCCTGGAGGACCGAGCTGATCCTCCAGCCAATCGGAATGAATGAGGGGCAGTGCCGGGCTGGGAGTGAAGCAAAACAAAAACAGAATTACCTGGAAAAACTCAGCAGGTCTGGCAGCATCGGCGGAGAAGAAATCAGTCCAACGTTTCGAGCCTTCATGGCCCTTCGGCAGAACTGAAGCATAGTTAGGAGAAGGGAGAAATATAAACTGGTTTAAGGGGGGGCGGGGGCGGGGGGGGGGTGCAGAGAGACGTTGAGGGTGTGGTGATTGTGGAGATGAGCAGATAATCAAAAGATGTCACAGACAAAAGGGTCAAAGAGGTGTTGAAGGTGGTGATATTTGTCTAAGAAAAGTGCTAATTAAGAATGGAAGACAGGATATTCAAAGTACAGCTCTAGTGGGGGTGGGGTGGACAGACTAACAAGGTTTTAGTTTTAGATTTAAAAATAATGGAAATAGGTGGGGAAAGAAGAATCTATATAAATTATTGAAAAAAAGGGGGGGAGGGGGAGAAACGGGGTGGGGATGGGGGGAGGGGGAGTTTAAGATCTAAAGTTGTTGAATTCAATATTCAGCCCGGAAGACTGTAAAGTGCCTAGTCGGAAGATGAGGTGCTGTTCCTCCAGTTTGCGTTGGGCTTCACTGGAACAATGCAGCAAGCCAACGACAGACATGTGGGCAAGAGAACAGGGTGGAGTGTTAAAATGGCAAGCGACAGGGAGGTTTGGGTCTTTCTTGCGGACAGACCGCAGGTGTTCCGCAAAACGGTCGCCCGGTTTGCGTTTGGTCTCTCCAATGTAGAGGAGACCGCATTGGGAGCAACGAATGCAGTAGACTAAGTTAGGGGAAATGCAAGTGAAATGCTGCTTCACTTGAAAGGAGTGTTCGGGCCCTTGGACGGTGAGGAGAGAGGAAGTGAAGGGGCAGGTGTTGCATCTTCTGCGTGGGCATGGGGAGGTGCCATAAGTGGGAGTTGAGGAGTAGGGGGTGATGGAGGAGTGGACCAGGGTGTCCCGGAGGGAAGTTCTGCCGAAGGGCCATGAAGGCTCGAAACTTTAACTGATTTCTTCTCCGCCGATGCTGCCAGACCTGCTGAGTTTTTCCAGGTAATTCTGTTTTTGTTTTGGATTTCCAGCATCCGCAGTAGCTTTTAGCTTTTTGTTTTTATCTCTGTATTTAATTGACTGCCACCTCTCTTCAAGAAATACCCTCTTTGAAGAAGTACGGTTCTGTCCTCCGACAGGATTTCCGACTGTCTCTTCTGCCCTGCTCACCTTCATTGCTTTCCATTTCTCTCCTGGTGTTTGACAAGGTGTTTACTAAAACC
Organism: Cetorhinus maximus; assembly: GCF_964194155.1. NCBI lineage: Eukaryota > Metazoa > Chordata > Chondrichthyes > Lamniformes > Cetorhinidae > Cetorhinus > Cetorhinus maximus. Next base: position 40,749,117 of record NC_135901.1, on the reverse strand, counting down.
CGCTTTCACAGCCATATCTCCTTTCTCAGTGACTGTCTCCGTCTCTGACTCACCCCACGTGGATTTCAACTGAAATTCCATCCCTCTTGTTTCAAACCCACCCAGGATTACAGGTATCTCCGGGACATAAAACGTTTCTCGGACTGCTGTTCCCGTCGCATTCTGAGATCCACACTCACTGCCATGCGCCGCCATATGAACACACTCGACCTCTCCCTCCAGCAGCACCACCGCACCCCTTTTCCAAAGCTGCGCGTGCCCCCAGTTTCATTTTATTCTTCACCTCATCCGTCGCCTCAACAAGAAACTTCTCTTTCTCTCAAGTGCTAAGGAACGCAAGCTCCAACAACTCATCGACACCAACACCCATCTGGGACCCTCCACCCCTGCTTGTCCCTCCGTCCTCACCCCATCTTCCAATCCCAGCCCCAGGCGCGTATTCACTATACCCCCTGACCTTCCCCTCTCCGATGCTGAACGTTCAGTGCTCAGCAAAGGACTTAGTTTCATAGCCTTACGCCCTCATCTCCATGAATTTTGGGATCGGCATGATGCTGAACTCTTCTTCCGCCGTCTTCGTCTCCGTGCTCACTTCTTTGGGCAGGAGTCCTCTCCCCGTTCAACGGATCCTTTTACCCACCTCCAATATTCTCCCTCCACTTGGACCCCTCCCTCTGGATTCTTACCTTCTCTTGATCTTTTCATTGAGAACTGTCGGCGTGACATTAGCCGTCTCAATTTCTCTGCTCCTCTCACCCATTCTAATCTGTCTCTCTCTGAACTCACTGCACTCTGTTCTCTCAGGTCCAACCCCAACATTGTCATCAAACCCGCTGACAAGGGTGGTACTGTTGTTGTCTGGCGCATTGACCTCTACCTCGCGGATGCTGAGCGTCAACTCGCAGACATTTCCTCCTACCTCGCCCTGGACCATGACCCCACCACAGAACATCAAGCCATTGTTTCCAGGACTGTCACCTACCTCATCTCCTCTGGAGATCTTCCTCCCACAGCTTCCAACTTGATAGTCGCCCAACCTCGGACGGCCCGCTTCTACCTCCTACCCAAAATCCACAAACAGAACTGTCCTGGCAGACCGATCGTGTCAGCCTGTTCCTGCCCCACGGAACTCATTTCTCGTTATCTTGACTCCCTTCTCTCTCCCCTTGTCCAGTCCCTTCCCACCTACATCCGTGATTCCTCTGACACCTTACGTCACATCAACAATTTCCAGTTCCCTGGCCCCAACTGCTTCCTCTTCACCATGGATGTCCAATCCCTCTACACCTCCATCCCCCACCAGGATGGTCTGAGGGCCCTTAGCTTCTTCCTTGAACAGAGGCCCCAACAATCGCCATCCACCACTACTCTCCTCCGTCTGGCTGAACTTGTTCTCACACTGAACAATTTCTCCTTTAACTCCTCTCACTTCCTCCAAATAAAAGGTGTGGCTATGGGTACCCGCATGGGCCCCAGCTATTGTCTCTTTATGGGGTATGTGGAACATTCCTTGTTCCAGTCCTACTCCGGCCCCCTCCCACAACTCTTTCTCTGGTACATCGATGATTACTTCGGTGCTGCTTCATGCTCTCGTCTGGACCTGGAAAAATTTATTAATTTTGCTTCCAATCTCCACCCCTCCATCATCTTCACATGGTCCATCTCTGACACTTCTCTTCCCTTCCTTGACCTCTCTGTCTCAATTTCTGATGATAGACTGTCCACCAATATCCATTACAAGCCTACCGACTCCCACAGCTACCTCGACTACAGCTCCTCACACCCTGCTTCTTGTAAAGACTCCATCCCATTCTCTCAGTTCCTTCGCCTCCGTCGCATCTGTTCTGATGACGCTACCTTCAAAAACAGCTCCTCTGACATGTCCTCCTTCTTCCTTAACCGAGGTTTTCCATCCACAGTCGTTGACAGGGCCCTCAACCGTGTACGGCCCATATCCCGCGCATCCTCCCTCACGCCTTCTCCTCCTTCCCAGAAACATGATAGGGTCCCCCTTGTCCTCACTTATCACCCCACCAGCCTCCGCATTCAAAGGATCATCCTCCGCCATTTCCGCCAACTCCAGCATGATGCCACCACCAAACACATCTTCCCTTCACCCCCCTTGACGGCATTCCGTAGGGATCGTTCCCTCCGGGACACCCTGGTCCACTCCTCCATCACCCTCTACTCCTCAACCCCCACTTATGGCACCTCCCCATGCCCACACAGAAGATGCAACACCTGCCCCTTCACTTCCTCTCTCCTCACCGTCCAAGGGCCCAAACACTCCTTTCAAGTGAAGCAGCATTTCACTTGCATTTCCCCTAACTTAGTCTACTGCATTCGTTGCTCCCAATGCGGTCTCCTCTACATTGGAGAGACCAAACGCAAACCGGGCGACCGTTTTGCGGAACACCTGCGGTCTGTCCGCAAGAAAGACCCAAACCTCCCTGTCGCTTGCCATTTTAACACTCCACCCTGTTCTCTTGCCCACATGTCTGTCGTTGGCTTGCTGCATTGTTCCAGTGAAGCCCAACGCAAACTGGAGGAACAGCACCTCATCTTCCGACTAGGCACTTTACAGCCTTCTGGGCTGAATATTGAATTCAACAACTTTAGATCTTAAACCCCCCTCCCCCCATCCCCACCCCGTTTCTTTTCCCCCCCCACCCGCCTTTTTTTTCAATAATTTATATAGATTCTTCTTTCCCCACCTATTTCCATTATTTTTAAATCTAAAACTAAAACCTTTAGTCTTTCCACCCCACCCCCACTAGAGCTGTATTTTGAATATCCTGTCTTGCATTCTTAATTAGCACTTTTCCCAGACAAAGACCACCACCTTCAACACCTCTTTGACCCTTTTGTCTCTGACATCTTTTGATTATCTGCTCACACCACACCCTCAATGTGTCTCTTCCCCCCCACCCACCTTAAACCAATTTATATTTCTCCCTTGTTGAAACTATGCTTCAGTTCTGCTGAAGGGCCATGAGGGCTCGAAACGTTGACTAATTTCTTCTCCGCCGATGCTGCCAGAATTATTGTACTAGACCCAGCCTCAGTTTATATTAATCCAAGACCATTAATCCAGTGATCATTGTACTGGACCGAGTCTCAGATTATATCAATGCAGACCCTGCAGCAGTAGTCACTGTAATACATGCCGTCTCAGTGAACACCAGTCCAGACCTTATATCACTAATCACTGTTATAGACCTTGTCTCAGTTTATATTAATCTAGACCCTGTATCAGTAATCATTGTAATACACCATGACTCAGTTGACATTAATCCATATTTTGCATCAGTAACCACTGGTAGAGACCTTGCCTCACTTGATATTAATCCACACATTGTATCAGCAATCACTGAAAGAGATTCTGCTTCACCTTATATTAACACAGACCTTGTATCAGTGTTCAATGTATTCGACCCTGTTGGTGTTTATATTAACCTATGCCCTGTATCAGAAATCACTGTACTACACCCAGTATCAAATTATATCAACTCAGACCCTGTATCAATTGTCGCTGTAATACACCCTGTCTCAATTTACACCAGCCCAGGCCTTGTATCAGTAAACACTATAATAGACTCTTTCTCATATTATATTAACCCATGCCTTGTATCAGTAATCACTGTAACGGACCCTGCCTCAGTTGATACTAATCCATACCTTGTATCAGTAACCATTGAAAGAGACCCTGCCTCAGTTTATATTAATACAGGCCATGTATAGTAATCACTGAAATAGACCCTTTATCCATCTACATTAATCCATACATTGTAACAGTAATCATTGAAATAGGCCTTCCCTCAGTTTATATTGATCTAGGCCCTGTATCAGTAATTACTGTAATAGACCCTACCTCAGTTGATGTTAATCCATGCCTTGTATCGGTAACCACTAAAAGAGACCCCGTCTCCGTTTATATTAATACAGACATTTTATCATTAGTCGCTGTGTAAGACCCTCTCTAGGTTTATATCAATCCAAACATTGTAACAGTAATCACTGTAACAGACCCTGTCTCTGTTGATATTAATCAATGCATTGTATCAGTGACCACTGAAGTAGACCATGACTCAGTTTATATCAATATAGGCCTTGTGTTGGTAATCACTGTAATAGATCATGTTTCTGGTTATCTTAATCCATACCATGTATCAGTAATCATTGTAATATACTGCTTCTCAGTATATATAATCCCCAGACCCTGTATCAGTAATCATTGGAAAAAACCCTGTCTCAGTTGATATGAATCCATAACTTGTATCAGTAGTCACTGTAATAAACCCTGTCTCTGTCGATATTAATCAATTCATTGTATCAGTGATCACTGAAGTAGACCCCGACTCAGTTCATATTAATACAGACCTTGTCTTGGTCATGACTGGGATAGACCCTATCTCAGTTTATATCAATCCAGGCCTTGTATTGGTAATCACTGTAATAGACTCTGTCACAGTTTCTTTTAATACATACCATGTGTCAGTAATAAATCTAACAGCCCTTGTTTCACTTTGTTTTAATCCAAACCTTGTATCAGTAATCATTGGAATAGACCATGTCTCATTTTATATTAATACAGACCTTGTATCATTAATCACTGTAAAAGACCCTATCTCAGTTTATATCAATCCATATATTTTAACAGTAATCACTGTACAGAACCTGCCTCTGTTGATATTAATCAATACATTGTATCAGTAATCACTGAGGTAGATGCTGACTAAGTCTATTAGCACAGACCTGGTCTCGATGATGACTGGAATAGACCCTGTCTCAATTTATATCAATCCAGACCTTGTATTGGTAATCAATAAAAGAGACCCTGTCTCTATTTACCTTAATCTAGACCATTTATCAGTAAGAAATTTAACAGATCCTGTACCAGTTTATTTTAATCCATATCATTTATCTGTAATTACTGTGATAGACCCTGTCTCTGTTTATATTAATAAGGACATTGTATTGGAAATTACTGTAATAGAACCTGTCTCAGTTTATATTAATTGACAACTTGTATCAGTAATCGTTATAATCAACCCTGTCCCATTTTTAATTAATCCATACCATGTATCAGTAAGAACTCTAACAGACCCTGTCTCAGTTTATATTATTCCAGGCCCTGTATCAGTAATCACTGTAATAGGCCCTGTCTCAGTTGATATGAAACCATAACTTATATCTATAATCACTCTTATGGACCCTGCCTCAGTTTATATTGATCCATATGTTGCATCAGCAATCACTGTAATAAACCCTGCCTCAGTTTATGTTAATGGATACCTTTTATCAGAAATCACTGTCATAGACTCTATCTCAGTTTCTATTAATCCGTACCTTGGATCTGTTATCACTGTTATAGACCATGTCCCAGTTTAGATTAACCTAGACCCTGTATCATTAATCGACGTAATAAATCCTGCCTCACTTGGTATTAATCCATACCTTGTATCAGTGAACACTTTTAGAGAGCCTGTCTCAGTTTATATTAATGCAGACTTTGCCTCAGTAATCACTGTAAATGTCTCCATTGATATTAATCAATGCCTTGTGTCAGTAATCACTGAAGTAGGCCCTGTCTTTATTTATATTAATCGAGACCCTGTATCAGTAATCACAGTAATAGAGCCTGTCTCAGTTGATATGAATCGATATCTTGTATCAGTAATCAGTGTAATGGACCCTTTCTCCGTTTATATTAATACAGACATTGTGTTGGTAATTACTGTAAAAGACCCTGTCTTAGTTTATGTTAAATGATACCATGTATCAGTCATAACTGAAATAGACCCTGCCTCAGCTTATATGAATCCACACCTTATATCAGTAATCGCTGTAACAGACCTTCTCTCAGTTATTATTCATCTAGGCCCTTTATCAGTAATCACTGCAATAGACCCTGACTCAGTTGATAATAATCCACATGTTGTAACAATAATCAATATAACCGAGGCTGTCTCAATTGATATTCGCCAATACCTTGTGCCAGTAATCGGTGAAGTAGACCCTGACTCAGTTTGTATCAATCCAGTTCTTGTATTGGTAATCACTGTAATAGACCCTGCTTCAGTTGATATTAATCCATACGTTCTATCATTAACCACTGAAAGAGACCCTGTCTTAAATTATATTAATACAGGCCTTGTATCATTACTCACTGCAAAAAAACCTGTCTCGTTTTATATCAATCCATACATTGTAACAGTAATCAATGTAACAGACTCTGTCTCTGATGATATTAATCAATACCTAGTATCAGTAATCACTGAAATAGATGCTGACTCACTTTATATTAATGCAGAACTTTTCTCGATAGTGACTGGAAAAGACCCTGTCTCAGTTGATGTCAATCCAGGCGTTGCATTGGTAATCACTGAAAGAGACCCTGTCTCTGTTTACCTTAATCTAGACCATGTATCAGTAATAAATGTAACAGACCCTGTCTCAGTTTATTTAAAATCATAAAATGTATCAGTGGTCACTGTAATATACCCAGTCTCAGTTTATATCAAAACGGACATTGTATTGGTAATTACTGTAATAAATCCTGTCTCAGTTTATATTAATTCATATTTTGTATCAGTAGTCACTGTAATAAACCCTTTCTCATTTTTTGTTCATCCATGCTATGTATCAGAAATCACTGCAATAAAACCTGTCTCAGTTTATATTAATCTAGATTCTGTATCAGTAATCACTGTGATAAACCATGTCGTTTTTTAATCAATCCATACCTTGTATCTGTAATCACAATAAAGGGACCCGCCTCACTTTATGTAAATGCAGACAATGTATTGGTAATTACTGTAATAGACCCTGCCTCAGTTTATATTGATCCATAAGTTGTATCAGTAATCACTGTAATAAACCCTGTGTCAGTTAATGTTAATTGGTACATTGTATCGGTAATCACTGTAAAAGACCCTGCCTCAGTTTATATTGATCCACAAGTTGTATCAGTAACCATTATAATAAACCCTGTCTCAGTTTATATTAACCTAGACCCTATATCAGTAATCACGGTAATAGTCCCTGCCTCAGTTGATATGAATCCATCCCTTGTATCAGCAATCACTGTAATAGAGCTTCTCTCAGTTTATATTAATCTAGATCCTGCATCAGTAATCATTGCAATAGACCCTGCCTCAGTTGATATTAATCCATAGCTTGCATTCAGCAACCACTGTTAGAGACCCTGACTCAGTGTATATTAATACAGACCTTGTATTGGTAGTTACTCTAATAGACCCTGTTTCAGTTTATATAAATCTCAACGCTGTTTCAGTAATCACTGTTATAGACCCTGTCTCAGTTTATATTAATATTGACCTTGTCTCAGTAATCACTGCAACAGACCCTGTCTCAGTTGAAATTAATCAATACCTTGTATCAGTAATCACTGAAGTAGACCCTCACTCAGTTTAGATCAGTCAAATCATTCTAGTGGTAATCACTGTAATAGAACCTGCCTCTGTTTATATTAATTCGGACTCTGTATCAGTAATCACTAACAGACACTGTCTCAGTTTATTTTAATCCATACCATATAACAGTAATCACTGTACTAGACCTTGTCTCAGTTTATATTAATACAGACACTGTATCAGGAATCACTGTAATAAGCCCTGTCTCAGTTGATATGAATCCATATGTTGTATCAGTAATCACTGAAATAGACCCTGACTCAGTCGATATTAATACAGACATTGTATTGGTAATTACTGTAATTGACCCTATCTCAGGTTATGTTAAACCAAAACTTGCATCAGTAATCAATTTAATAGACTCTGTCTCAGTTTATAGTAATTCAGACCTTGTATCAGTAATCACTGTAATAGATCCTGTCTCAGTTCATATTAATACGGACATTGTATTGGTAATTACTGTAATAGAACCTGTCTCAGTTTATATGAGTCGATAACTTGTATCAGTAATCACTGAAATAGACGCTGTCCTGAGTCCATATTAACCTAGATCCTGTATCAATAATCATTCTGATTGACCCTGTTTCCATTTATATTAATCGAGACCCTATATCAATAATCATTGTAATAGACCCTGTCTCAGTTTATATTGATATAGACTGTGTACTGGTAATTAGTCTAATATACTCTGTCTCAGTTCATATTAATCTAGGCCCTGTATCAGTAATCACTGTAATAGACCCTACCTCAGTTAATATGAATCGATGCCTTGCATCAGGAATTACTGTATTAGGCCTTCTCTCAGTTTATCTTGACCCTGTATCAGTAATTATTGTAATAGGCCCTGTCTCAGTTGATATAAATCCATGCTTTTTATCAATATTCATCATAATGGACCCTGTCTCAGTTGATATTAAGCCACGCCTTGTATCAGTAACCTGTCTCCATTTACATTAATACAGACCTTATGTCAGTAATCATTGTAAAAGACCCTGTCTCCATTTATATCAGTCCATACATAGTAACAGTAATCATTGCAACATGCTCTGTCTCAGTTGATATTAATCAAAACCTTGTATCACTAATCACTGCAGTAGACCCTGACTCAGCTGGTATTAATACAGACATTCTATTGGTAATTACTGCAATTGACCTTATCTCAGGTTATGTTAAACCAAAACTTGTATCAGTAATCAATTTATTGGACTCATGATCAGTTTATAGTAATTCAGACCTTGTATCAGTAACCAGTGTAATAGAACTTGTCTCAGTTTATATTAATCGATAACTTGTATTATTAATCACTGAAATAGACGCTGTCCTGAGTCCATATTAACCTATATCATGTATCAATAATCATTCTGATTGACACTGTCTCCATTTATATTAATCTAGACCCTGTATCAGTAATCACTGTACTAGACCCTGTCTCAGTTTATATTGATACAGACTGTGTATTGGTAATTAGTCTAATAGACCCTGACTCAGTTTATATTAATCTAGACGCTGTATCAATAATCACTGTAATGGACCCTATCTCTGTTAATATTAATCCATGTCTTGCATCGGTAATCATTGTATTAGGCCTTCTCTCAGTTTATATTAATCTTGATCCTGTATCAGTAATCATTGTAATAGACCCTGCCTCAGTTGACATAAATCCATGCCTTGTATCAGTAACCACTGTTCGAGGCCCTGTCTCTGTTTACATTAATACAGACGTTATCTCAGTAATCATTGTAAAAGACCCTGTCTTGGTTTATATCAATCCATACATTTTAATAGTAATCTTCGCAACAGACCCTGTCTCAGTTGTTATTAATCAAAAACTTGAATCAGTAATCACAGTAATATACCCTGTCTCAGTTTATATTAATAGAGATCTTGTATTGGTAATTACTCTAATAGACCCTGCCTCAGTTTATATTGATCTAGACCCTGTGTCAGAAATCAATATAACAGGCCCCGTCTGAGTTTTTTTAATCCATACCATATATCAGTAATCACTGTAATAGGCCCTGCCTCAGTTTAAATTAATCTAGACCATTTATCATTAATAACTGTAACAGACCCTGTCGCAGTTTATTTTAATGCATGCCATGTATCAGTAATCACTCTAATAGACCCTGTCCCAGTTTATATTAACCCAGACACTGCATCAGTGATCACTGTAATAGACCTAGTCTCAGTTGATATGAATCCATTCCTTGTATCAGTAATCACTGTAATAGACCCTGTCTCAGATTATATTAATCCATACCTTGCATTGGTAATCACTGTAATAGTCTCTGCCTCAGTTTAATTTGATCTTGACCCTGTATCAGCAATCACTGAAATGGACCCTGACTCAGTTGATATTAATCCATACCTTGTATCAGTAATCACAGTAATAGAATCTGCCTCAGTTTATATTAATGCAGACCTTGTTTCAGTAATCACTGTAAAAGACCCTGTCTCAGTTTATATCAATCCATACATTGTAACAGTAATCACTGTTACAGACCCTGCCTCAGTTGCTATTAATCAATACCTTGCATCAGTAATTACTGAACCTGACCCTGACTTAGTTTATATCAATCCATATCTTGTATCGGTAATCGCTGTAATAGACCCTGTCTCTGTTCATATTAATCTAGACCCTGTAATAGTAATCATTCTAAGAGGCCCTGTCAGGTTATTTTAATCCATACCATATATCAGTAATTACTGTAATAGGCCTTGTCTCAGTTTATATTAATCCAGACCCTGTATCAACAATCACTGTAATCGGTCCTGCCTCAGCCTCAGTTAATATGAATCCATACTTGTATCAGTGATCATTGTAATAGACCCTGTCTCAGTTTGTATTAATACAGACATTGTATTGATAATCACTGTGATAGACCATGTCTCAGTTTATATTAATACAGACATTGTATTGGTAATTACTGTAAAAGACCCTTTCCTCTGTTTATATTAATATAGATCCTGTCTCAATAATCATTGTGATTGACCCTGTCTCCATTTATATTAATCTAGATCCTGTATCGGTAATCAATGTACTAGACCCTGCCTCAGTTTCTATGAATCTTTACCTTGCATGAGTACTCTCTGTAATAGATGCAGTCACAGTTTAACTTTATCTCGGCCCTGTATTGGTAATCAATGTAATGGGCCCTGTCTCCATTTATATTAATATCGGCCCCGTATCACTAATCAATGGAATAGGCCCTGTCTCAGTTTATATTAACCGAGGCCCTGTATCAGTAATTATTGTAACAAACCCTTTCTTACTTTATATTAACCAAGGTCCTGTATCAGTAATCACTGTAGTAGATGCTGTCTCAGGTTATTTTATTCTAAGCCCTGTGTCAGCATTCACTGTAATTGACCCTGTCTCACTTTACAGTAACCAAGGCACTGTATCTATAATTACTGCACAAGGCCCCTTCTCAGCTTATAATACTTAGGGTCTGGTAAGTTATTACTGCACTAGACTCTATTTTAGTTAATACCAATCTCATCCCTGTTTCTGTAATCATAGCACGAGGCACTGCCTTTGTTCAGATTAATCTAGGCCTGAAATCAGTAATCACTGCACTATGTTCTGTCTCGGAAGAAATTCACCTAGCGACTGTTTCCTTCTTCTTAGTCATTCCATCAGGGTCGAGGATGACATGCTGCCATGCCACTTCGATATGTTCTGATTTGGCTGTTAAGCCCAATACGTCTTCTGCAGACTCTGCTGAAGATGGATGGACCGAGGACATTGCTTTAATGAACTCCTGCAGTAATGTTCTGGAACTGAGATAATTGATCTCCAACAACCACAACCATCTTCCTCTGTGCAACATATGATAGTGACCAAAAGAGAGTTTCCCCCTTGATTCCCATGGACTCCAGTTTTGCAGAGACTCCTTAATGCCACACTCTGACAGATGCTGCCTTGATATCAAAGGCAGTTGCTCTCACGTCACCTTTAGATTTTAGCTCATTTGTCCATGTTTGGACCAAGGCTGTAATGAGGCCAGGAGCTCAGTGGCCCTGGCGTGACTTCCCTGAAGGGCATTAGTGGACTACAGCCTTCCTGAATAAGCTTCATTGATTTTGGTCAGCCGCAAACTATGGACCCCATGAGTTGGCAGATCTGTTCGACCTTTTCAGGGATGCTTTGAGCACATCCCTCAAGCACTCTAGTTGCCTCCTGCCGCGACAGAGTTCCAAGTGGAAAAATGACTTTGGGAGTTTTGTGTTAGGCATACGAACCATATGTTCCACCCAGCAGAGCCGGTATTGACTGATGAAGGCCTCTCTGTTGGGCATGTTGGTTTGAGAGTGGACACTGCTGTTTGACTGCCTTTCCTCACACTCGATTTGTAGAACATTCTAACGGAACGCTGGTGTTAATTCTTCAGAGCTTAGAGGTGCCTACTCTACTTTGTCCAACTCTCCGAAGCATTTAGGTGCACGGAGATCACTGCTGCCCGGTATACCATGGCCAGAGACTTGGGTTTGGAAGTCTAGTCCTCAAATACCCTGATCATCTTTCGGACGACGGCTGACCTGGCGCATTAGACTCGGTGATTAATTTTGTTGTCTATTTCTGCCTTCCTAGATAGGAGTCTCCGAAGATATTGATGAAGATCCATTTTTTTAGGATCTTGCCAATGGGGGAGGTTTAGTGGTCTGGGGGCTGTTTGGAAGTGAGTCTTACCTTTCTTGGTGTTTAATGAAAAGCCATTTTTTTCATATCCTTCAAAGAACGTGTCAGCAATGACCTGGAGCTTAGTTTTCAGTTAGTGCGCACAGAAGAGTCATCTGCTTACTGAAGCTCAATGAATGATGCTGGGTGAGTTTGGTTTTGTATTCAAGTTGGTGTAGGTTCAACAGAATTCCCGTCTGTTCTGTAGCTTATCTCCACACCAGCGGGTAATCTGCTGGAGGGGAGGTGAATTATTACAGAGAGAAAACAATGAGGAGAGGGTTGGTGCGATGACACAAGCCTGTCAGACCCCAGTTTTCATTGAGGTAGGGTCTGTATTGGTTCCTTTGGTGAGGGTCAGGCCTTGCAATCCATCGTGGAACAGATCGAAGATGTGAAACATTTCTGATAGCACCAAATTTGAGGGGATACTCCACAAGTCTTAATCGTCGGCAGGGGAAAAGACATTTCTGATGCGGAGCAAGTCCGTGTGCTGCTCCTGGCATTTCTGGTGGATTTGCCACACAGTGAAAACCTTTCGATGGGCAAAAATGTCACTGCGCCTCTCCAAAGAGCTCTGTGGTCATGGTAAGGGTGTGACGAAGCTGGATGCTTGCAATAATCTTCCTTCTGGAAGACAGCAAAGGGGCTCCTTTCTGGTTACTACAATCGGGCTTGTCTCTCTTCTTGAGCAGGCTCATGATAAGAGCATCCTTGAGGTCCCTCGGCATGCAGTCCCTTTCCCACGTGAGGGGTATGAGGATGTAAACCTATGTCAGGTGATGTATCGGTAATGACTGCACCAGATTCTGCTCTGTTCATTTTAACCCAGGCCCAGTATCAGTAATCACAGAACTTAACCTTCCCTCACTTTATGTCAACCTAAGTCTTGCATCAACAATCACTGCACTTGCCCCTGCCCTAGTTTATATTCACAAAGGCTCTTAATCAGTAATTCCTTCACGAGGCACTGTCTCGGTTTATATTAATCTCTGCACAGTAACAGTCATCGCTGCACTAGTCACTGTCCCAGTTTATATCAATGCAGGTCCTTTATCGGTATAATCACTACACATGACCATGCCTCAATTCATTTAAACTTAGACCCTGTTACAGTAATCACTGCAACTAGACCTCGTCTCAGTTTATATTCATCCAGGGGCTTAACCAGTAATTCCTTCACTCAGCCCTGTTTCAATTGATATTAATCCAGGCCCTTTATCATCAATCACTGCACCAGGCCCTGCCTCAGTTGTTATTGATCAAACCCTATATCATCAGCCAGTGCACTTGACCGTGTCTCCGTTTATATTGATCAAACCCTGTATCATCAATCACTGCCCCTAGGTGCAGTATGAAATTATTTTCCTCCAGATACTTTGTATGTAATGGCTGCAGTGGATTCTGCCTCAGGTTTACTGCTCTAGACAATGTCACTGTTACTGTTACAGCCGAACATACTTCATCTAATATTAAAATAGTCCATATCTCTATTTTTATTAAATTATGTTAATCTCGGTTATCACCTTCAAGCCGGAGTGCTTTTAAATTACACAAGATTGTTCCTCGGTTAGACTGATCCAAACACTGTTTATGTTAACACCACACTAGGCCTCAGCTCATTTAAGACTACACTAAACACCATCTCATAAACAGACAGACAGACAGACAGATATATAGTTGGATAAATAGATAGATCGATAGATCGATACATTAGATAGATCGATAGATCGATACATTAGATAGATAGATAGATCGATACATTAGATAGATAGATAGATAGATCGATACATTAGATAGATAGATAGATCGATACATTAGATAGATAGATAGATAGATAGATAGATAGATAGATAGATAGATAGATAGATAGATAGATAGATAGATAGATAGATAGATAGATAGATAGATAGATAGATAGATAGATAGATAGATAGATAGATAGATAGATAGATAGATAGATAGATAGATAGATAGATAGATAGATAGAAAGAAAGAAAGAAAGAAAGAAAGGCAGACTTCGCGAAACACATTTAATCTCTCTCTCTGTCTGTCTGTCTCTCTCTCTCTCTCTCAACAGCTCAGCCACTTAACCTCTTTTCTTTTCAAAACAGCAACTCACTCACTTAAACTCTCTCAGACACAACCAAAATTGTTTAACCCCGCTCGCACACAGAGGCCATTTAACTCTCTTAAACTCTCTAGTCCCTTTCTCAGACAACACATGATCCATTTAAAACATTCTTTATCCGAAGAGTCATCCATGAGGGATTTTTTTAGTTTTTATTTTTTTCTCCCAGTGATAATCCTTAACCCACCTCCACCTTCAATAAACGTGCTACAACCAATATAAACTCATATGTTTTGTTCTTTTATATGGGAATGGATGTGAATGCAATGTTAGAACTAGGAACAATTTATGCTGTGCTTCTTGATGCTGTCAGAGTGAGCTCACCCTCACAGGCAGGAAATCTGTTCATGGTGATAACATGAAACTGATGGCTGTTGTTTCATTCTCAGGTAACACCACTTCCTGTTTCTTTGCTGCTGGTTCCTAACCGCACATCTCACTTCTGAGCAGAAAATAAATCTAGGGGCCACAATCTGGTGGAAACATCTGTCAAGGCGGCCTATATCTGGCCAGAGAGTCAGTGCAGAGTCACACAGATCACATTGCGGTGAGATTTACAAATGGGGCTGCTGTGATCTATTTCTATTTAGAGTTGCCATTCCAGGACATAACTGGATGTGTCTGTGGATCATTCACTGAACATCCCCTGTTCTCTAAAGCCGGGAAATGACCACTTGCTCCCTTATATTTTGTGCCATTTCCTCTGTGTTACTTGTTGGCTTTATTTCTCAGCTTATCTCTCTCACCGCCTCTTCCTTCTTTCTGTTTTCCCTCGCTCAGTTTTATGCTCTGTGTCAGTTCCGGCATCTCTCTTCATCTCTGCATCTCTTTCATACACATGTTCAAAATCATTAAGGGTTTGATGGCTTAAATAAAGAGAGCCCGATCAGCTGGCACAACAATCAGTGATCAGAGATGACAGATTCAGATTAATTCAACTGGATGGTGAGATGAGAACTGATTTTTTTAACACCGTGAGTTGTCATGAGCTGGAATAAACAACCTGAAATAATAGCAGAAGCGAATTCAACTTTGGAAAGAGAATACATACTTTAGAGCTTAAAAACTGCCGGATAATAGAAACATAGAACCATATAAAAGTTATGGTGCAGAAAGAGGTCATTCAGCCCATTGTGATTGCACTGGCCAAAGATAAAAGAAACTCGCCGCTCATTTTAATCCCACTTCCCAGCACCTGGTCCATAGCCTTGCAGGTTACAGCAGTTCAGGTGCAGATCCAGGTGTCTTTTAAGTGGGTTGACCGTTTCAACTTCAACCACCAACTTAGGCAGTGAATTCCAGATGTCCACCACCCTCTGGGTGAAAATGCTTTTCCTCATGTCCCCTCTAATCCTTCTACCAATCACCTTAACTCTTTTCCCCCTGATAATTGACGACTCAGTTACGAGAAACAACTCTTCTCTGTCTGCCCTACCTAGGCCCCTCATAATTTTGTACACCTGAATTAGGTCACCCCTTAGCCTTCTCTGTTCTAAGGAAAACAGCCCTAGCCTATATAATCTCTCCTCATAGCTGCTATTTTCAAGCCCTGGCAACATTCTTGTAAATCTCCTCTGAGCTCTCTGCGAGCGATTATGTTTTCCTGTAACGTGGTGACCAGGATTGTACGCAAATCTCCAGCTGTAGCTTAACCAGCGTTTTAAACAGTTCCATTATTACATCCTTTCTTTTCTGTTCAACACCTCGCCCAATACAGGAAAACATTCCATATGTTTTCTTGACCACCTTGTCCACCTGTCCCGCTAACTTCTGGGGAGCTGTGTGCATACACTCCAAGGTCTCGCACTTCCTCAACCTTTCAATATCTTCCTCTTTATTGAGCATTCCTTTGCTTTGTCCCCTCCCCCCTCTCAAATGCATTAGCTCACACTTTTCCAGATTGAATTCCATTTGCCACTTCGCCTACTCAACCAAACCAGTAATGTCATTTTAGAGTCGACAGCTGTTCTCTCCACTATCAAGTACACGGCAATTTTTTGCGTCAGCTGCAAATTTCCCAATCATGCCTCCCACGTTTAAGTCTAAGTGATTAATATATATAATAAACAGCAAGGGCCCAGCACTGAGCGCTTTGGAAAAGCACTGGGAACCGTTTCCCTTTCGCAGAAACATCCATTGACCATCACCCTTTGTTTCCTGTCGTGAGACAAATTTGGATCCGACCTGTCACCTTCCCCTGTATATCCTGAGATCTCACTTTCCTGACCATTGGGGAATGTAACTAATTGGACAGACCTTTAAAAGATGGGTTTAAGGCCTTTTTCAATGATTTTCTGTCTTTCTTACAGTTTATGTTTCTGTTTTTATGTATCTTCTTGTTGCATTATCATTTCGGTACCTCCTCTGTCCTTTATTGGGCCCAAATAAAATGTGATAATTACACAGTTTACCTGGTGGGCTAATCCTGCCGTCTGAAAGTGCCTGCACGTGTAATGCTGATTATTGTCAGGTATCTTTCAAGAGTTTTTTTTTTATAAACTTCAAGTGAATGTCACTCGATCGAACTCTGATCATAAAATCTCCAACTCCTGAATCTCTGTAGCGCTGAATTTTGCCCGGGGAAATTTTGCTATTTGACCTTTTCAGTCACGATGTGTATCAAGAAGAAGATTGAAAATGTCGGTTTCTTTGAGCTGTCAGATTCGGCCCATGTGCCTCTGTGTAACTCCAAAACTGCAGGAAAAGCTGTGAAGGAACAGATCCGTTTCTGTTCCTCTGACAGGTGCGTCACTGTCACCTCAGATAGCAGAAACCTTTGCAGTCTCTATGTCCTCATTGCCTCCCCCTTAGGTATAACCATTCTTAGTCAGCAGGAGTCAGTCACACGGGCCTTTGTCATGATATCTCCATGACTTTCTTATCACACAATTCCCTCCCCCACTCATCACTGCACAGGAGCCTGCACTATGCCCAAAACACCATTGTTTCCTTCCAGTTTGCTTTACAATTACATTCGGATGTTCTTTGCTCATCTACCTCGCTCAATGCAAGAGTACAAGCGGTAAAAACGGCCTCTGTCATTCATACATTGCAGGCGGCCTCTGTGATCATTATTATACCAGGCTCCAATCTGCCGGAGCCATGTAATCGCCACTTGTTTCATAAATCTAAATGGAAGAGTTTTGTTTTAGTGAACGCGCACGTCAAACGTGTGATTGTGTCGCAGGAACCCCTGCCTGGCTGGATAGGGACATTGTGCAGGATTGTTCTGTCTGCTATATTACCTCACCGATTCTGAGTATAAGAAACTATTGGGCAAAAGGACGTAAAGGCAATTAAACTTGAATTTACACTGACACCTGTAGAATCCACCCAGGTTATGGGGTCCAGTCTCTTTTTTTCATTCATTCACGGCATGCGGGCTTCGCTGGCTGGGCCAGCATTTATTGCCCATCCCATATTTCCCTTGAGAAGGTGGTGGTGAGCTGCCTTCTTGAACCACTGCAGCCCATATGGTGTCGGTACACCCGCAGTGTTATTAGGGAGAGAGTTGTAGGATTTTAACTGGAGGGAGACTTGAACCCAAATATTTTGACCCAGGAGAGAGAGTGCTGCCAAATATTCAACACGGACATGATCTATTCACAGTTCCCATCGCAAACCTTATTCCATTCAGAGTTCAATGGTCCTTGATTCTGTTATTCGGCAAACTATTTGCAACTTTGTCGGAATCGCACTCACTAAAGTATGACACCCTAACTTCGGTTTTGGCGCACTAGAGACCGACTGTACTCCCAGCACACTGGATTCAGTGATGTGTTCAGTAATACATTGCAACCTGCGGCTGATAGTATTGGATCGAACACTGTCCTCGTTACACTAAAATTCAACAATGCCTTTGCTGTAATCACACTGGACTCTGAGTCCATTCTTAGTGCATTGCCTCCTATTTCGGTAATTATTACACTCCACTCCGGCCACTGTTCCAGCCAGAAAATAACCTGCTTATCGATCCAATTTAATAAACGCCTATTATTATGGGAACATTGTTCCCGTCTATTTTCAACAGTAACATGTTCCTAACATTCATGAATTTGACAGTCCTCACTTAGTGATACACTGGCACCTATTTCGGATATCATTGTGCAAAGTATTATATTCATTATCATTAAACAAAGACTTTTTTCTTCTATCTTTACACTAGGACCTGTCTCTGCTATTAATGCAGTAGTACATATATTTGTTTATATTACACCGGGTCCTGTCTCTGTTATTACCGCATTAGATTATCTCTGTTTCTATTACAATTGGCCCTACCTTTGTTGATACTGCACTAGCCCATATCTCTGTTTGTAATACATCGACCCTGCATCTATTTATGCTACAAAGGGCCTGAGTCATTCCATGGAATATGCAGCATGGGAGCAGAATATGCAGTGCAAAAAAGGATTAGTGCATTTGCAGTGGAAAGAGTGGAAGTAACACTCAAAGGTTGCAGAAACAAAAGAGTGAAAATTCCCTGGAGATCAAGGAATGTTTCAACCCTTTCCATCCCTCTGAGTAATAAATCATAGAATTACAGTTGTAGTAACCTCACAACAGGTACAGTTTCAATTTGTCCACATTGCTTCCACAAATGATCACAGACTCATGGTATAGACAGGAGCTTCTGTAAGATGTTGATGTGATCATTTGCCAATAAGCTGCCCTTATTCTCGAGGTAATGTAATCCACATTCTACCTGATCACCTGAGACAGATTAGTCTAGCTGGGAAAGGACATAGACAGTCTGAAATCACTTTATAAACAAGAGCACACAGCAGAATGGTTATTAATAAGTAGTTACAATATTAAACGATCTTCAGCTGAAATACATGAATTGTTCTTTTTGGTGTGTTAACACATTCACTGAAGTTACAGAAAGACCGTGAGGTGTGTGTGTGTGTGTGAGGGAGAGAGATAGAGAGAGAGAAACGGACAGACAGGCAAACAGTTGGACAATGAGTTATGCATTGCATCAGATAGAGGGGCGAGAGATAGATTGGTGATTGGCACCTTCATCTCAGTAACGAAATGGCCAGTATGCCATGATTTTCTACACAATAGTACAGAGTAGAAAATGAGACCAATATTTTTTTTCTGCATTAAAAGATCTGCAGCCACAATTTGAATAAGAGAACATGAAATGCCAAAAAAATGGTGGCGGTAAATTATTTATCTTTGAGGAATTACAGTGCAAGTGTGAAGAATGATTCTCTTCATGAAAATATACAGAACAGGTGGCATATGATCAGTGATACTGTCGACTGTAATGAAACTGAATATCAGGCGCTGCATTGAATGGGCCGCCGATCTCAAGCCGCCCATCTTTGGCCAAGGTCAGGGACCATTTCCTAGCTCATTACCTTTATTTATATTATCTCTCTATTTCACATAGACACAGCCTAGCGCAGTAATAACTCAGATTGGATCAAGCTTAATTTAAGCTAAGACATGGTCTACTGAAGTAGCAATAGAGATCGGGACTAGTGCAATATAAACAGAAAAGGGGTCTAATTTAGCATTAAAAAGGCAGGGTCTAGTGCAGTAATAACTGCAACTGCATCTTCTGTAGCCTGTGAGACATGGTCTAGTAGAGTACAAACAGAGATAGGGCTAATGCAATATAAGCAGAGACATGTAGTAATGCTGCAACAACTAAAACAAAGCTTAGTGCTGTATATAGGGACCATTACTCCAGCGCAGTAAGAACTGGGACTATGCCGTATGTAATACAAAAAGAGACATGGTATACTTCCAGAACAACTGAGATGGGGCCAAACACTGATATAACTGAGGCAGGAACTGGTGTAATATTATGATAGGATCTATTTGGATATAAACCGAGACAGGGTCAGGCGCAGTAATACTGAGACAGGGAGGAGTGCACAAATTATTGCTACAACATCTTCAATAATATAAAAGGAAACTGGGTCAAGTTCAATAATTACTGAGACAAGTTCCAGCGTATTAGTAACAGACGTGGCCTTATGTAATATAATCACAGGCATGGTCTGCACTGCATACAAAAAGGCAGGGTCTATTTCAATATAAACACATGCAAGGAAACGTCCAGTGGAATGTCAGCAGAGAGATGACCTAGATTGACATGAAAAAAGAGATGATCTAGTGTAACGTAAACAGAAATGTGATCTCGTGTATTATAAAGTGCAGCAGTGCTGGGTGCAGGAATAGATGAGGCAGTAGCGTGTGTAATTTAAACTGATACATGGACTGACGGAATAATAAAGGAGACAGAATCTAGTGTAAGGAAACTGACACAGGGTCTAGTGCAGTTTTACTTGATAAAGGACCTTATGCAATATAAATTAAAATAAGACCTAGTGCAATCACTCCTAACCACGTACCTAGATTAATATCAATAGAAACATGGACAAGTGCAACAATGAGAGAGACATGGAATAGTACAATAGTAACAGAGAAAGGACATTGTGTGATATAAACAGAGAAATTGATATGCGCAGCATTAACTGTGAATTTTTCAAGTTTAGTATAAACGTGGCAGAGCAAAAAGTGAGACACAGCCTCGTGTGATGCAAACATGAGCATTTTCTGGTTTAGTATTAAAAGAGACAGGGCCAAGTTCAGTAACAATTGAGACATGACCTAATGTCATGTTAGCCGAGAGATGATTCTGTGCAGTCATAACTGAGAGAAGGTTTGATATAATAGAAAGAGGGCCCGGACCCGGTATATCAACAGAGATTGGGCTGAGTAAGGAAACAAATAAACATGACTTGCGGTAAAATGATCAGAAATATGAACCTGTGATATGATCAGAGACGGAGCCTAGTTTAATTTGAACAGAGATAAAGCCCATTCCGGTAACAATTGACACAATGACTGTTTAATGTAAAGCAACCTCGGCTTCACTGCCATCTGCTGGACAAACGCTGCTATAGTCAATGCCGCGTAAATGCCAATTTCAGTTCATGCTTGTGATATAAATCATTGAATCATGGAATGCTTGCAGCACAGAAGGAGGCCTGTAAAGCTTAGGAGATTTTGAGATATAAAACCATTTTAGTTAATATATCTACGTTCCGAATTCTTGATTTATATTAATGGAGTATTTAATTGTGCCTGATCTAAAAAGTTCCCAATAAGTGGTATTTATGGATCAAGTAGAATTTATGAAGCAATATTTTCAGGAACAGAGTTCCAAAGACTCACGACCCAGAGCGAGAAAGAAAAATCGCCTCATCTACGTTTTAAAGGAGCAGCGCCTTATGTTTAAACAGTGATCCCTGGTTCCAGATTCTCCCATAAGACAAAACATCCTCTGCACACCCTCGCTGTCAAGGACCCCCAGAATCTTACATGTTTCAACCAAGTCGCCTGTTACTCTTCTAAACTCCAGCCTAGCCTGTCTAATCTTTCCTCATATAACAATCCGCCCACTCCAGGTATGAGTCTGGTAAACTTTCTCTGAACTGACTCTAACGCATTTACATCCTTCCTTAAATAAGGTGACCAAAACTGCACACAGTACTCCAGATGTGGTCTCACTAGTGCTTTGTGTAACCGAAGCATAGCATCCCTACTTTTTAATTCAATTCCACTTTCAATAAATGATAACTTTCTATTTACTAATTACTTGCTGTACCTGCATACTAATTACTTGCTGTACCTGCATACTACACTACCCTTTTGTGATTCACACACTAAGACATCCTGGTCACTGAATCTCAGAGCACTGCAATCTCTCACCATTTAGATAATATGTTTCTCTTTTATTCTTCCTGCCAAAATGGACAATTTCAAATTTCTAATATTATTCTCCGTTAGCCAGACCTTTGCCCACTCACTTTACCTATCTATGTCTTTTTGTAGCCTCCTTATGTCCTCTTCACAACTTACTTTCCTACCTATCTTTGTGTCATCAGCAAATTTGGCAACCATCTCTTCCATCCCTTCATGCAACTCATTTATGTAAATTGTAAAGAGATGAGGTCCAAGCATTGAGTCCTTTGGCACATTACTCGTTACACCTTGCCAACCTGAAAATTCCATTTATTCCTGTTAGCCAGCCAATCTTCTATCCATACAATATGTTACCCTATATACCATGGGCTTTTGTCTTCCGTAATAATCTTTGATGTGGCACTTTATCAAATGCCTTCTGCCAGCCTTACTGCAGAATATCCATCGTTTCCCATTTATCCACAGGCCATGTTACTTGCTCAAAATCATGCTGGCTCTCCCTGATTACCTTGAACTTATCAAAGTTATCTGATACAGCTTTTTTTCACAGTAGCTTCTAACTTTTTCCCCATAACAGATGTCAAGCTAACAGGCCTGCAGTTTCCCGCTTCCTGTCTCCTTCCCTTTTCTATCCCAAACTAAAGGGACCTCCGCTGAATCTAGTGAGCTTGGAAAAACATTAAAGCAATGCATCAACTATCTCACTAGCCACTTCTTTTCAGACCCCAGGATGACGTCCATCAGGACCCGGGTAGTTGTCAGCCCACAGCTCCAACTATTTACTCAGTACCACTTCTCTGGTTATTGTAATTTTCCTGACTTCCTCCCTACCTTCCATTTCCTGATTTACAGCTGCCTCTGGAATGTTAATTGTATCCTCTATAGTAACTACTGATGCAAAGTACCTGTTCGATTCATCTGCCATTTCCGTGGTTTCCATTATCAATTCTTCAGACACTTTCTCTGGTGCGAACGCTCACTTTGATAACTCGTTTCTTTATTAAAAAAAATTCATGGAAGCTCTTACCATCTGTTTTCATATTTGTGGCTAACTTTCTGTCGTATTCTATTTTATTCCCCTCCTTATTAAACTTTTAGTCATCTGAATCTGTTCCTTCTCTTCTGCCCAATCTACTGGCATTCCACCTATCATTGCACAATCATATATTTGTTTTCTTTAAGTTTGGTACTCTCGTTCACCTTTCCAGTTAACCACGGATGGTGTATTGTCCCCTGGACCTTTTTTTTTTACTCGCTGGAATATATCTATCCTGTGTATCTTGATATATCCACTAAAATGTTTACCATTACTTCTCAATGAACCTATCCCTTAACTTAATTTGCCAATTCACTTCAGTTAGTTCTGCTTTCATGCCCTCATAACTGCCCTCATTCTGTCTTAAAAACATCGTCTCGGACCCACGCAGTTCTCCTTCAAACAGAATGTGAAATTCAATCATACGATGGTCACTACTACCGAGGGCCGTCTTCACTATGAGGTCATTAATTAAACCTATCTCATTGCACAATACCAGGTCTGGTATAGCCTGCTCTCTAGTTTCCTCGAAAACTAAGAAACAATCCCGGAAGCATTCAATCAGCTCCTCATCTGGGCGACCTTTGCCCATCTGACATTTCCCATCCATACGTAGTTTAAAAGCTCCCATGATTATGGTTGTGCCTTTCTGACAAGTTCCCATTATTTCTTCCTTCATGCTACCGTGTGGTTACTATTAGGAGGCCTGCACACGACTCCTACAAGCGATTTCTTTACTTTACCATTTTTCATCTCTATCCAAACCGTTTCCGTGTCCTGGTTTCATGAGCTTGGGTCATCCCTCTCTATTCTGCTAAGCCATCATTAACTAGCAGAGCCATCCCTCCACTATTTCTTCTCTTCATGTCCTTCCAAAATGCCCTTTGATATTCAAGTCCCAATCCATGTACTCCTGCAGCCATGTCTGCAATGACTATCAAATAGTACTTCTGTATTTCTGGATGTGCTATTATTTGGAAAGAATCAAAATTAACCTCTTTCATTGGCTTGGGGTGAGGTTCATTTGGTGTCACTTCATCTCTGTATCTAAAGCCATGAACACTGAAGACAAATCTGCATCTCTTATTCCCTGGGCCCCCGGATGTATATTCAACACGTGAGTAAATATCACACCCTTGTAAATACAGAGCTATTGCAAACAATGTTACATCTTCTTATCAATAATACAACTTATCATATATAGCTACGTCAACACTTCTTTTAGCACCATACCAGAGATAATATACATTAATAGTAAATGTTAATAACACTTCCTACAGTTATGCCAAGACAAAGGTTGCCCGCCAATACAGATATTCTGCTCTACGGATATGGTTAATCAATTGAACAAAGTCACCGATCGTTTAGTTTTAAGATGAGGTGTCATGTTAAGTTAAAGCTGCTGAATTCACCTTTTTTGTTTATCCGTTTGAAACTGACAAAGAATCCCTCAATTGCACAATTCAAATAAAACAAATATAATTCATCGAACCTAGGCTTCTCGGTACCTTAAAGTAATTAAGGCAATAACACTGGTTCCTGCTCCCAGCCTAAAATCGATATAGCCTCAGTAGCAGAAACTCAAACTGAGCTGTAAAGATAACATAAATATTATTTCGTATCAACATAAAACCATATAATATTCGTAGTATTATCACTACTTAAAGGCCATTCCGTCCGTTCTTACTGTTCTTGTACTGTGAAGGAATAGTTCCTCTCCTGCCACCCCCTGCCGGCTCCCCATAAGCCAGATGTTTACCTCCTTTTCATATAATTATCCAATCCCATTTGAAATGACTCCATTGTCACGGCCTCCACCACATCCTCACGCAGTCCATTGAAGGTCCTGTCCACTCTCTACATGAACAAAAGCGTTTCCTCGTGTCGCTAATGCTTATTTTCCCAATTAACTTAAATCTGTCCCCCTTGGTTCTCGATCCTTCCACCAATTAGACCGTTTTCTACTTTCTATTCTGTCCAGACCCATCTAGATTTTGAATACATCTATAAATTCTGCCTCAACCTTTTCTTCTCTATGGAAAGCACTCCCAATTCCTCTAATCAACCAGTTTAACTGGAGGTCCCCATCCCTGGAACCATTCTCGTGAATCTCTCCTGCTCTCTCACTGATACGTTCACACTTTTCCTAAAGGGTGGTGCCCAGAACTGGACGCAAATGCTCATGTTGAGACTTTAACAGTGTTCGAAAAACTCTTTGCTTTCAACTCTGTGCCCCAATTTATAAAGCCTCAGATACCATATGCTTTATTAACCAGCCTGTCAGCACTAACAACAGAGACAGGGCATCGTGTTATATAAACAGAACATGGACTTGTGCAGCATTAACTGTGACCTCCTCTAGCTTCATATAAACATGGCAGGGTCAACTCAAATAATAACTGAGCGAAAGCCTCGTGTAATGCCAACAGGCACATGTTCAAGTTTAGTACAAAGGAAGACATTGTACAAGGCATTAACAATTGGGACATGAAGTTTTGTCATATAAGCTGAGACATGGTTCCGTGCAGTCATAACTGACAGTGTCTCACAAAACAGAAAGAGGGCCTTGGATGAGTATGCTATCAGCAGAGATTGGGCCGAAAACAGAAATAAGTGAGACATAGCCTCCTCTAATATAATCAATGACACGACCTAGTGTTATTTAAACAGGCACGGGGTCTAGTTTGATATGAATGGAAACAGGGCCAATGCAGCAACCATTGAGAAATGTCGGCCTCACGGAATTTGAGCAATCACG
Source organism: Cetorhinus maximus (assembly GCF_964194155.1). NCBI lineage: Eukaryota > Metazoa > Chordata > Chondrichthyes > Lamniformes > Cetorhinidae > Cetorhinus > Cetorhinus maximus. The sequence goes on along the minus strand of NC_135901.1, from coordinate 40,723,350 downwards.
GTTTCGGTTCCATCTGCTGGACAAACCTTGCTATTGCAGATGGTGTGGAAATGCTGATTTAATTTACTGTTTCTGATATCAATCATAGAATTGAAGAATTCTTACAGAAAAGAAGGAGGCCATTTGTCTGGCCCGTGCTAACCATCTAAAGGAGAAATTGACCTAGTTCCACTCTTTTCCCCCTGGTCCAGCATTTTTTCCCTTTTCCGAAAATGATGCAATTTATTTTTGAAAGCATCAATTGAATCTGCCTCCACCACACACTCAGCCTGTCCACTCCAAATCCTAACCACTCACTGCGCGAAAAAAACTTTATTTTTAAATGTCGCCGTTGCTTCTTTTCCTGATTATCTTAAATCTGTGCCCACTTGTTCTCGAATCTTCCACCATTGGGAACTCTTTCTCCATTTTTTTTTGTAAAAATATACTTTATTCATAAAATATCTTCAATCACATTCAAAACCATTTCAAAAACAACATTACAAGGGTACAATCCAGGTTAAACTTTTACAAAATGTATCACCAGGTGCATCAGTACAAACAATATTACAATCATTTACAGCCTTTCATTTTGATCTGTACAGCCCGAGGGGCTCTAAACAGTTCCCAGTCTCTCGGTGCGCTGTGGTAGAAAGGTCTTAGACAGCGACCCTTCCCCATTGCGCCTTTGCGGCAGCTGCCCCAAGCTTTAGTGCGTCCCTCAGCACGTAGTCCTGGACTTTGGGAACACTCTTTCTCCCTGCCTACTTTGTCCGGACCGTCATGATTCAGGACAACTTTAACAAATCCCCTTTCAAACAGGGTATGGCAAGGGAAGAAAACGCTAATATATTTGTGTTGTTGTTGCAAGAAAATAACATAGGTGGAGTGCGAAAATATGATCGAGTGAGGGCAACACAACTGATGCTAGCCAGGCATAAATTGCGTTCAATATGTATTTTTGTTTCATCTTCTTTGAAAGAGGGAACAGTTAATATGTACATGTGATCCGCAAATGAGATCATAGGACTTTCAGTGGTGAATTGCTACATTTATTACGTTAGTACCAGCATGGTTGATGAAGAGCTGTGGAAATTCAGCTGAATCAATCCACGGCCCACATAAGATGCATCCGAGGATTTTTACGGAAATAAGCGAGAAATCTGCAGGTTCTCAGTCATAAATCTGTGAAAAATGATTGAATTCTGAAAAGACGTCTGGCGAGCAAATAAAATAAAATGCAGCCTTTATTGTTCTTTGGTAATATGTTCGAAAAAGTGAGTCAGGAAATCACAGACCATGAGTTACCCCTCGTAAACCCGTAAGAAAGGAAAGTTTGTCGGACATGTGGAGAGAAGGAGAACCTTTCATTGTAGTCAGTAAGTGTCCATGAAGGAAATGACTTGCTTATCTAGTTGGCTGATCACTTTGAACGTGAGCAAAACGAGCTTCATGGGGCAAGATAGACAATGGATGTGATGCATTTGGATTCCTGCAGGCTTTCTAAACAGTTCCTCTGGAAAGGATGCGACCCTGGAAGAAATATTTCCACAATCAGAGGGAGGACTGCAAGGGAATCGGAATTAGTTGATTGATAGATTCCAGATTGTAATGATACAGGGATTGTATTCGGACGGGAAGAATATTAACGCTGGGATCCCACATTGTTCTGTTTCATTCCGCATTAGTTTAAGATGATAAGAAATGAAGCCAGAAGATTAATGCTTACAACTGCAGTGAGGGAAAAGGCTAATGAAGATCATAGGTGCACATCTGATCAGGGTAAGCTATGGGCGGATATAAATACTTGAAAAATAAGCAGAAAGGCAATGGATAACATTCCTAGAGAGGAACTCAAAATTTGCCTCATGGAGATAAGGAATTAAGGAAGGAAATATCACATATGGAAAAAAAAACCTGTATGAAAAAAGAAATAAAAAACTGTGGTTTCTGACTGACAAGAGTTGATTATCTTTCAACAATGAGCAAAGCAAATGAGGCCCTGGGACGGACACAGATTCCCTCTCTCCACGTTTCCTGACGCCTTCCCCGGCCCAGTGCCAGCCTTGCCGCCTTCCAGCCTGTTCTAATGGACCTGGAAAGTTCAGACTGTTATTCCGCTGGGTGTTCGATTCATGGAGCAGACTCTTGAAAGCAGGAAAGCCGTTAACATTGATTCTTACAGGAACACAAGAATAGGAGCAGGAGTCGGCGGAATGGCCGTCGAGCTGCTCTGTCATTCAGAACTTTGCTTCAACTCCATGTTCCCGCCCGTTACCCATATCCCTTAAATAGCCGAGACACTGTAACTCTGCCTATCCCGAACTAAAGTGGATGAAGAATCCAGAGCTCTCTAGGGTAGAGAATTCCAAAGGTTCACAACCCTTGTCATCTCAGACCAAAATGTTCGGCCCCTTATCCTGAGACAATTCCCCGTGTTTTAGATTTTCTGACCAGGCTGTAAAGATGTGAAAATAAATTCTCTCCCATATATTGTTTGTGTTTGATATGTATAATTTCCCCACTAGGACAAAGAACGTGAGAAATTGAGAACATTATCTTGGAGACATAAGTGGGAAAAAAGCTTTAAAAAGATCCAATGTGTCGCGTTGAACATTGACAATGTATTGCAGAGGAATTACAGAGCACAGCAAAGTTTAACTACTCCCATTCTGAAAGCGATTAGAGTCTGATAACTGTGTCAAATGTGCACATTGCACTCTGAAATAACTCCCAACAACCAGCTCCAGCCAATACCTCCAATGGGGAATGATGAGAGAGTTCATGTACAGGGTCAGGTGGTAAAAGAGCGAACCCTGCTGCAAACTTCAATCCGATACAGTATTGTTCCATATTCACAATTCATCAATATGTTTTCAGATGCAGCCATGCAGTAACTGAACTTCTCTGAGGCTGGCAAACAGCACCGCCTGTAGTGGCGGTGAGGTGCCAGCAGAGGGTGCGGTTGTATTACTTTAATCACAAGACAATGAAACGGGTTTGAGAGGGGACTTTGACCCTTTTAATTCATTCATGCGGTGCTCTTTGCCACTGAATAAATTCATTTATTTAAAATTCTTCAGCTGGAATACTTGCATCATGTATCATAAATGCATTGTCAGCATCCAGGAGGTTACCATTGACCAGAAACTAAACTCGGCTAGCAGTATAAATACTGTGGCCACAAGTGCAGGTCAGAGAGGCTGGGAATTGTGCGACGAGTAACTCAGTCCCTGACTCCCCAAAGCCAGTCCACCATCTAAAGGCACAAGTCAGGATTGTGATGGAGTACTCTCCTCTTGCCTGGATTTGTGCAGCTCCTAAACACAAACTCAAGAAGCTTGACACCAAAGCATCCCACTTGATTGGCACCCCATCCACAAACATTCACTCCCTCCACCACCGACGCACAGTGGCAGCAGTGTGCACCATCTACAAGATGCACTGCAGGAATTCACCAAGTCTCCTTCGACAGCACCTTCCAAACCCATGACCACTACCATCTAGAAGGACAAGGGGCGCAGACACATGGGAACACCACCACCTGGAAGTTCCCCTCCAAGTAAGTCACCATCCTGACTTGGAAATATATCGCCGTTCCTTCACTTTCGCTGGGTCAAAATCCTGAACTCCCTCCCTAACAGCACTGTGGGTGTACCTACACCACATGGACTGCAGCGGCTCAAGAAGGAAGCTCACCACCACCTTCTCAGGGACAACTAAGGATTGGCAATAAATGCTGGCCCAGCCAGTGATGCCTACATCCTGTGAAATGAATTAAACATGCCAAAGTACCAATAAATCGACAACTGTCCCAGGTTTAAGCCTGTTGTCAATGTCACTGAAGTTGCATCCCTGTTAGCAAGTTAGTGCTGTTCTGTGTACGTGTCACTGATATGGGGCTGCAGTGTGATTAACCAGCAAACTGAGAGCCTGGTCACCGCCTGCTCAATACATGAATATCAGGATCGCAGCTCCTGTTGATTGACTATTACGGGGGGGTGGTGGGGGGCTCAGGTGTCCAGGACAGACTGAGGGGGATGGGAGGTTAGCCTGACAGATCTCAACCCCCTTGAGAATGAACTCTTTCTCACCCGTGTTCCCTCTTTCAGTGAGACGGGCAGATTCCTGGCAAAGAGGAAGATCTGAAGACCAGTGAGCCTCGATTTATCCTGGACGAATTTCTCTGCCATCTTATTGCCTTCGAATTCGCCACCGCTCACTTGTGCTTAACCTTGTCTTTGGGCGACTGCTAGTGAAATGCAGAATGGACCGACTTCTGCCCCATCGGCATCCGCCCGGCAATATAAACTGTCCTCAGTCAAATATTGCTAACAGCCGAGCGTTTGCCAAGCACCATACACTCTCTCCTGAATGCATACAAGGCTCATACTTGTCACCAGGTCAGTTCATATATTTTTTAAGTTTCTTAAATCGCTGCTCTCCATTTGTCCCTTTGTTCTATTTTTGGTCAAGTTGACCAATTGAAACAACCTGAATGGCGATGGTCTGTTCTGAACGACCGTGTCCATCCTTTCTGATATTGCTCACGTGCTCTCTCGCTCTCACTGCCTGAACCTGTTCCCACATTTCCCATTACTGTTGGGCTCATCCTGGGGCACTGTAGCCATTTGCGAGACATGAGATTTTGGAATTTTTTAAATGTTTTAATCGTTTCTAAATATTAAAGATTTTCATTGAAATGTACCCACCATGTGTTTTGTCTTTAGATCCTGAAATGTTTTACTCAGCGCAATGTGAGTGTGAAATAGTCTGCCAGGCACTTAAATGATCACTTTAGCATTAGGTATTCTACCGAGGATGATGTCCGGATTGAAGCTCCACCCTAGGCCCAATAGGGCTGTGCAGTACTGAGCACTGCACTCTAGCAGGTGTCCCATTTTATTTTGTTTTTCTCTTTATGGTATGTGGGCATCACTGGCAAGGCCAGCATTTTCTGTCCACTCCTAATTGCCATTGAACTGAGTGGCCTGCTGGGGAAAAATTTCAGGGGCGTTTAAGAGTCAGCCACATTTGCGGTGGGTCTGGCGTCACATGTAGGCCAGTCTGGGTAAGGACAACAGGTTTCCTTCCTGAAAGGACACTAGTGAACCAGATGGGTTTTTACAACAATCGATGAGTTTCATCATCGCCATTACTGAGATGAGCTTCATTTTCTATACTTGGTGAACTTAAATTCTACGAACTGCTGTAGTGGGATTTGAACCAATGGGCATTCGGTTGGCTCTCTGGATTTCTAGCCCCGTCAGGTTACCATTAATCCTCCATCTCCCCCAGGTGGAATTCAGAGGCGGTTGAATTCAGAACCATGAGACAGGGTAAATTTTTATTTGTTTGCAGGATGTGGGCTTCACTGGCTGGGCCAACATTTATAACCCATCCCTAATTGCCCTTGAAGGTGGTGATGACCTACTGCCTTGAACCAAGGTCAGGATTTGCTGTCCACCCCTAATTGTGAGCGTCATGTCAGGGGACAGTTAAGTGTCAACCACACTTGCTGTGGGTCTGGAGTCATATGTAGGCCAGGTGAGGATGGCAGGTTTTTTTCACTAAAGGACAAATGAAACCAATCCATGTGGTGTAGATACACCCACAATGCTGTTGGGTAGTTCCGGGGTTTTGACCCAGCGACAGTGAAGGAACGGTTATATATTTCTAACTCAGGATGATGAGTGTCTTGGAGGGGAACTTCCAGGAGGTGGTGTTCCCTTGTGTCTGCTGCCCTTGTCCTACTAGATGGCAGTGGCCGTGGGTTTGAAAGGTGCTGCCGAAGGATCCTTGGTGAATTCCTGCAGTGCATCTTGTAAATGGTCCACACTGCTGCTACTGTGCGTCGGTGGTGTAGGGAGTGAGTGTTTGTGGATGTGGTGTCGATCAACCGGCTGCTTTGTCCTCGGTCGTGTGAAGATTATTGAGTGCAGTGGGAGCTGCACTCATGCCGGTAAGTGGGGAGTATTCCATCACACTCCTGACTTGTGCCTTGTAGATTGTAGGCAGACTTTAGGCAGTCAGGAGGTGGGTTACTCGCCACAGGATTCACAGCCTCTGACCTGCTCTTGTAGAAATGGTATTTATGTCGATAGTCCAGTTCAGTTTATGGTCAAGGGTAATCGCCAGGATGTTGATAGTCGGGCATTCAGTGACAGTAATCCCATTGAATGTCAAGGGGCGATGGTTAGGTCCTCTCTTGTTGGACAGGGTCATTGCCTGACACTTGTGTGGTGTGATTGTGACTATCCACTTGTCAGCCCAAGCCTGGATATTATCCAGGTCTTGCTGCATTTGGACATGGACTGCTTCAGTGTCTGAGGAGTCACGAATGGTGCTGAACATTGTGCAATCATCAGCGAACATTCCCACTTCTGACCTTATGATGGAAGTAAGGTCATTGATGAAGTAGCTGAAGATGGTTAGGCCAAGGACTCTGCCCTGAGGAACTCCTGCAGTGATGTCCTGGAGCTGAGTTGACTGACCACCAACAACACAGCCATCTCCCTTTGTGCTCGGTATGACTCCAACCAGCGGATACTTTCCCCCCTGATTCCCATTGACTCCAGTTTTCCTAGGGCTCCTTGATATCAAGGGCAGTCACACGCATCTCACCTCGAGAGTTCAACTCTCCTGTCCATGTTTGAACTAAGGTTGTAATGAGGTCAGGAGCTGAGTGTCCCTGGCAGAACCCAAACTGGGCGACAGTGAGCAGATTATTACTAAAGTGCTGCTTGATAGCACTGATGACCCCTCACTGATGATCGAGAGCAGGCTGATGGGGTGGCAATTGGCTGGGTTCGATTTGTCCTGCTTTTTGCGCACTGGGCAAAATTTCCACACAGCCGGGTAGATGCCAGTGTACTAGATCTACTGAAAGAGCTTGGCTAGGGGTGCGGCAAGCTCTGGAGCTCAAGACTTCATTACTATAGCTGGAATATTGTCAGGGCCCATACCTTTTACAGTACCCATTGCCTCTTGGGTGAGGAATGGCAGCGGAATGGTGAGGTGGGGACATGAGTGTTTTGACACAGCAAGTGGTAATGACCTGGAACTCGCTGCTCACCAGGGTGATCCAAGTGGAAATGATTGATTTCTGAATGAAACTCGGCCCTTGAGGCAAGGCAGCTCTCTGGGCTATAGCAGCTGCATGGGAATGAATGGGGCTGCTCTGTGGGAGCTGTCATAGACAGTGGGCTGAATGGCCTGCAGCTGGGACATAAAGGACTGACTCCAGGTGTGAAGAGGAGGGTCGGTCGAAGGTTTAAAAATGAACTGATTCTCTGCTGTACTAACTTGGCCTAACACTCGTGCCTCTCTCTGAAGTCAGGAACGATCATTTTCCCTGGTGAGGGGCCGTCGTGTTCGATGTTGGGGATCGGCGAGACCCTAATGTAAGAGTTGGAGTGACCCTGACTTCGAGTCAAAGTCAACAGGGCTGAGCGACATTGAATGTCGGATATCACTGATTTATTGTACCTAACATTTAGCATGTTGAGGGTAGATAGTGTCCTCATGGTAATGTTGGAATTGATTAATACAGCCAGGAATTATAAAGCTAGTCTCCATAATGCTGACCAGGACAATTGTAACTAACCACAACTTTAAAAAAAAACAATCAGGTTCACTAATGTCCCTTTAGGGATGGAAATCTGCCGCCCTTACCCAGTCTGGCCTACACGTGACTCCAGACCCACAGCAATGTGGTTGACTCTTAAATGCCCCCTGAAATGGCCGAGAAAGACATTCAGTTCCAGGGTAGTTAAGGATAGGCAGCAAATGCTGGCTCTGCCAGCGACGCCCAGGTCCCGAGAAAGAATGAAGAAAAGGGAAGTGCTCCCTGGCAATTGACCTTAAACAGCCTCGCTCCAATTTAAATTCAATTAAAAAGCCTGAGGCTCGCCTCAGTCATGGTGACCATGAAGCTATCGCACATTGTTGTAAAAACCCATCTGGTTCACTAATGTCCCTTTAGGGAGGGAAATCTGCCGTCCTTAACCGGTCTGCCCAACATGTGACTCCAGACCCACCGCTAATGTGGTTGACTCTTTTAACTTCCCCCTGAAATGGCCCAGCAAGACACTCAGTCCTCAAGCGCGATTAGGGAGGGGCGTTATATGCCGGCCCAGTCGGCTCCGCTCCAATCCCGTGATCGAGTAATGCTAACAGTAATAACGATAATGAAAAATCTATAATCGCTGGCTTTGCAGAATTGACCAGAAACAGTTCGGTGTGAGTGAGGCCGCTCCGGTTGGAAATCTCCCCAGCTTCTCGCAATCCACATGGACAGCAGCGTTTCAAGGAGACGGTCCACCATCACCTTCATTAGGGATGGCCAATACATGGGTGGCCTCGCCAGCGATGCCAAACCCCTGTGAACGAGGAACATAGACTGAGAAGCAGAGAAAACTGAGACACGTTTTACCTGGGACTGCGACAGCGGCGAGGGCGGTGTGGTATATGGCATCGAGCGGTCCGGTGGAAAGTGCATCTTCTGTGAGGAGCAGCGGCGAGAAGCACCCAAACTCTGTTCGACTATTGAAGTGGGCATGATTATAACTGATATTTAACACCCCCAAAGGCACAATTAGGGAGCCTAGAATGTGCTTGTCTAACTTTGAACAAACAAGTGAGGTTGCGTCACCCATTCATATTAATTACGACCATTGAACAAACAGATAAAAGTGCAGCCCCTTTGACTGTAGTTTCCGATGCAGGAGAATGATCTCGGCTGATTCCCACAGAATGCTAGAAGGAAATGTCAAACACTTATCCTGTGGCCTGTCCGATCACATTGGAAGCCGCCCGTGATTCCTAGAACATTTTCAGGGCAGAAATTCATAGATGCAGTCACACTGGGGAGAGACCGTTCACCTGCTCCAAGTGTGGGAAGGGATTCACTCAGTTACACCACCTCCTGACACATCAGCAAATTCACACTGGGGAGAGGCCATTCAACTGCTCTGAGTGTGGGAAGGGATTCATTAGTGTATCTAACCTGCTGAGACACCAACACACTCACACTGGGGAAAGACCCTTCACCTGCTCAGAGTGTGGGAAGAGATTCACTCAGTTATCCAGCCTGCTGACACACCAGCGAATTCACCCTGGGGAGAGGCCATTCACCTGCTCCGAGTGTGGTAAGGGATGCATTGATCCATCCATCCTGCTGAAACACCAGCGAGTTCACAATGGAGAGAAAACTTTTAAATGCCAAGACTGCGGGAAGTGTTTTAAAAGTTCCGGGAACCTGATGTCCCATCAACGTGTTCACACTGACGAGAGACCGTTCAAGTGCTCTCACTGTGAGACTGGGTTCAGATGGTCATCTGACCTTACGGTACACCAGAGAATTCACACTGGGGAGAGACTGTTCACCTGTACGAAGTGTGGGAAGGGATTCACTCGATCATCCAACCTGCTGAGGCACTGACACGTTCACAAGTAACGACAGTGATTGGGATTTGCTGATAATTACATCCAGGACTAAACTATGTTCATTGGGGTCAGTTTCTGTTGATCTTCATAAACCCCAGCCCAGTTATAGGGGGCCATTTGTATTTTTGAAGTGCTGTGTGTTAAATACAATGTATTGAGTCTTTTTAGTACCTTTAACACAAGTTAGTTCCTTTTGAAGGACTCTGCCTCTCCCCTGTCACCTCCATCCTCACCTCCAACAACAAGTGTGAGGAGCTCATGGAGCTTCTTTGTCACTAAGATTGAGACAATCCGATCAGCTGCCTCTGCTGCTTCCCTCCCTCCCACTAGCCCACTGGGCCAAAGACCTGTCCGCTCGGGACAGGGGTGAATTGCATAGAATTTGGATCAAGAAGTGAATAAAATGAGTGCATTTCAGGGGGAAATGGATAGCTCTATGAGAAAGAAGGGAATAGATGATTACATTGGTAGATTTAGCTGAGAAAAAATGGGAGGAGGCTCGAGTGGAGCGTAAACACCAGCATGGACTGATTGGGCTGAATGGCCTGGTTCTCTGCTGTATATCCCGTGAACTCCTGTGCAATCTAGTCTAAATCCATGGTATTATCTGTCTGGAAGCAGCATTGCATTAAACTGAAAACTAAAATCAAACTTTACCAGGCCATTGTCCTGACCACCCTGCTGTATGGAGCAGAATCCTGGATCTGCTCTTGGAGCCACATCAAAGCTCTGGAACACTTCCAGCAAAGACACCCGAGGTCCATCCTGAGAATTAGATGGCAGGACAAAAATCACAAACAACGAGGTTCTCCATCATGCTGGGTTCAACAGCTTGGAGACCACCCTCCAGAAAATTCAGCTCCGATGGCCAGGCCATGTTCCCACATGGACAATCACAGAATTCCCAAGCTGATCTTCCATGGGGAACTGTATCAGGGCAAACAACATCAAGGCGCTCAATACAATCGATACAAGGACACCCTAAAAAAGGAGCCTCACAAACTCTTGCATTGCAGATCGTCTCTCCTTGGAAAACACTGCAGTCGTCTAGCCGAGTTCTGGTCTCTACATTATAGGAAGGATGTGATAGCACTGGAGAGGGTGCAGAGGAGATTTACCAGGATACTGCCTGGGCTGGAGGGTCTGAGCTATGAGGAAAGATTGGATATGCTGGGGTTGTTTTCCCTAGAGCAGCGAAGGGATCCTGATAGAGGTGTATAAGATTATGAGGGGCATAGTTGGGTGGATAGGAAGGCACTTTTTACATTAGTAGAGGGGTCAATAACCCGGGGGGCATAGATTTAAGGTAAGAGGTAGAAGGCTAAGAGGGGAGTTCAGGAGAATTGTTTTTTCACCCAGAGGGTAGTGGGAGTCTGGAACTCACTGCCTGAAAGGGTGTAAATGATTTGGGTGGTTGAGTCAGAAACTCTTGTAACATTTTAGAAGTATTTAAATATTCACTGGCATTGCCTTAGCCTCCAGGGCTATGGGCCAAGTGCTGGATAATGGGATTAGTGTAGTCAGAACTTTGTGAGCAGTGTGGACACAATGGGCCGAATGGCCTTCTCCTGTGCTCTATGAGTGTATATGTGGAGGCAAGCACTGAAATTTGCTTCAGCGTGTTTCGAGGACCATCTACACCAAACTCAACATCCGTCGTGCCCAGAGGAAGGTCAGAGGTGGCGCAGCTGCAGAAGTTAACCCAAGCACCACCAACAACAATATGAACGGTCAGTTCGGTGGATGTCCATGTCGAGCCCACACCGAACTCTTCAGTCAGGAGAGGACCCACAGCAAATGATTAAATCATTTACAGTTTGGGCACTCGAACAATGAGGAGTCTACCCCAACATTATACCTGTTCTCTGGATCGGGGAACTATACCCTGTCTGTATTACTGTGGTGCTGTTAATAAAGTCAGCGTGAGACAATCTGTTGTTGTGAGCTTGATTATCTGGTGCCTGAATCCACAAGATTCACCATTTAGAGTCAACAAGATGAACAAGGAAACACATCACGGCCCAAAACACCAGCTCGATATTCACAGGAGAAAGTCTGTTATCTGACACCTCGAATGGACAGAACAGAGAAAGATCCCAACTGTAAGAAACCCTTGAATCATTTGTAAATATATTTCAAATGCTGACAGATTCCAGCTGTCAGTTTCCATCACATTGAAGTTAATGGAAGGTGAGAGCGCGGTTATTCTAGAACTATAAAAAAACACTAGTTAGAGCACAGCTAGAGTACTGAGTCCAGTTTTAGTCAGCACATTACAGGAAGGATGTGTTCACACTGGAGCGGGCGCAGAAGAGATTTACCTGAATGTTGGCAGGACTGGAGAATTTTAACTCTGAGGAAAGATTGGACAGGCTGGGTTGTTTTCTTTGGGACAGGGGAGGAAAAGGGGAGATTTAATTGAGGTGTAAAAGTTATAAGGGTCCCAGATTGGAAGGACCTATTTCATTTACAGAGGTCAGAACCAAGAGGATAGAGATTTAAAGTAATTAGTGGAACGATTAGAGGGGAGTTCAATAATGCTTTTACCCAGAGGGTGGTGGGTCTTGGAACTCACTGACTGAAAGGGTGGTGGAGGCAGAAATACACAGATTTAAAAAGTACTGGGATATACACTGGATGTTCTGTAACCTACAGGATAACGGACCAAGAGCTGGGAAGCAGGATTAGACTGGATTGCTCATTTTCAGCCAGTACAGACATGATGGTCTTAATGGCCTCCTCTGTGCTATAATTTCTATGATTCTGTGGTGACAAGTGGTCCTCGTGTTTTTATTTGAGACAGGCCTCAGCCCAGTCATTTGCCCCGAGTGTCGATGTGACGGTTCAAGCGAAGAGATGCCGGGTACCGGGAGCAGCAGGAACAATAAATAAAACCGAGGTGTCAGTAAATACTGATATAGTTTATTTGTATCTAGTTCCATTTTTATAAATCCTGCTGAATGTGGCCCTCACCCAGTGTCAGGATATTGGATCAGAGCCACCATGGAAAATGAATTTGACATCGGTGAGATAGACAATGTCAACCAGTTCCTCAGTATCTCTGTAACCTCCTCCAGCCCCACAACCCTTCCTGTAAATACAAGGTGTTGTTCTTGGATTACACCCTGAGATGGATAATGTAATTATATTTTAACCTTTATTCTTCAAGTAAAGTATCTTCATTCAGGCTGTTCTCAAGGTTGTGCAAGATGAAACCAAACAGTGATTTATTTGTACTTCTTGCAGTTTAGTTACTGTATTCACTGCTCACGATGTGATCTGCTCTAAATTGGGAAGACCAAACACAGATTGGGTGATCACTTTGTGGAACAACCTCCGTTCAGTCTGTGAGCTTGACCCTGAGCTTCCGGTCACTTGTCATTTTAATTCTCCGCCCCACTCCCACTCTGACCTCTCTGTCCTTGGCCTCCTGCACTGTTCCAATGAAGCTCAATGGGAGCTTGAGGAACAGCAGCTCATCTTTCAATTGGGCACTTTACAACCTTCCGGACTCAACATTGAGTTCAGCAATTTCTGCACCAACAGAGAGTTGTCAGGATCTGGAACATTCTACCTGAAAAGGTGCTGGAACCTGACTCTATCAGGAATTTTAAAAGGGAGTTGACAGGGATTTGGGATTGAGGAACTTACAGGGTTACACACAGAAAGTGGGTGTGTGGGACTAAACACGACTGCTCTTTCAAAGAGGCAGCACAAGCACAAAGGGTTGAATGGCCTCCTTCTGTGCTCTAAGTTTCAATGATTCCAGGAGTTGGCCATTTAGCCCCTCGAGTCTGTCCCACTATGCAATCAGATCACGGCTGATCTGTGACCCTTTGTCTCCTGTCCCTTGATTTATACCTTGTGTTAGGAAGGATCTATCAATGCCAGATTGAAACTGAACATTGATCAAGCATGAACTGCTAATTCAGGAAGAGAATTCCAAACTTCTCCCAACTTTACCTGGAGAAGATTTTCCTAATCTCAACCCTGAAAGTTCTGGCTCTAAGTTTTAGACTATGTTCCTCAGTCCTGGATTCCCCAACCAATGGAAATAGTTCCCCTCTATCTACCACACCATTTCCAATTAATATCATGAAAACTTCGAGAAAGTCCTCCTCAATCTTCTAAATTCCAGGGAGTACAAACCTCACCGTGAGATGATGAATATTGGCAGAATGAATAGGGTACTCAATGGTACAGTCCTAAAGGGTGTTTAGGGACTGGGGGACCTGGGGGTCGATGTGCATACATATTTGAAGGCGAAAGGACATATTGAGACAGCAGTTTGCAAAATACATGAGATCGTGGGCTTCATAAGCAGATTTCATGTGTATAAACGCAGGGAAAATAAGCTGACCCATTATAAAGCTCCGGTTAGGTCACAACAGGAGTATTGCATCCAGTTCTGGTCTCCACACTTTAGAAAAGGGGTGAGGGTCCTTGAGAGGATGCGGAGGAGATTTACCAGACTGGTTCCAGGAAAAAGGGAATTCGGTTACAAAGTGAGATTGGAGAAGCTGAAGTTGTTCTTCTTGGAGTTACAGAGTTGAGGGGAGATTGGATAGAGGAGAACAAGATTGTGACAGGTTAAGATAAGGTGGACAAAGAAAATGTTGTTTCCATTTGGTGCTGGTACAAGGATTAGGGGGACACAGATTGAAGGTTATGGGCAATAGATACAGGGCAAATGCAGGAACATTTTACACAACAAGTGGTAATAACCCAGAACTCACTGCCTACGAGTAGGCTGGAAGCAGACATGATCAATGCTTTAAAATGAAATTGGACGAGCATTTAAGAGAAATAAACATGCAGGGGGTTGAAGACACAGCGGGGCAATGAGATAGACTGGTTTGCTCTACAGAGAGCTGGCATGGACTCAATGGGCTGAATAGCTTCTTTCTGTGCTGTAATTACTCTGATGCATTTGTTTGACCACTCCTCATAATTTAACCCTTGGAGTCCAGTTGTTATTCAGATACATCTGCACTGCTCTCCCACTAAGGCCAATATAGTCTATCCTTCCCATGGTGTGATGCCCAGAACAGAACACAGTATTCCTGAACAAAAACAGAAATACCTGGAAAAACTCAGCAGGTCTGGCAGCATCGGCAGAGAAGAACAAAGTTGACGTTTCGAGTCCTCATGACCCTTCAACAGCATTCCTGTCCTGATGAAAGGTCATGTTGACTCGAAACATTAACTCTGTTTCTCTCCACAGATGCTGCCAGGCCTGCTGAGTACTTCCAGCATTATTTATTTTTATTACAGTGGTTCAGGTGCAGTCTAACCAGGATTTTGAAAATGTCGGTGCTTTTACCACAAACAGAACAAAACTTTTTCCTTCCACAATCAAAGTCCGATGATATTCAGGACCTGAGGAATCGAGTGACTCTGTTAGATCTTGATGTGAAGTTTGGTTTGAGTTTCCCCGTCTCCAAATCCGTCCCATTGAAAATCCTGTACAAAGGAGACTATAAAAAAAATCCATCCCTGTCAGTCCAGGATAGAAATTAAGAGACAAACATTTCTCTGGGTTGGAGTTTGCTGTGTGTAAATCCTCCCCTTCTAACCCCCTGTAAAAGGAGTTTCCAAACACTCGGTGTAAACTGGGCTCCGGGAGTTTGTAATCCGGGTTTGGAGTCCTACACCGGGTATTTGTGAATCCTCCCAGTCCACCCTCCGGCTCCATTCCTCTCCTGCACTCGGCCCTTTCTCACCCGCTGGACTTTCAACCTGGCCGCCTTCAGACGGATCCCCAACCGCGCTGCGCATGCTCCAATTCAAGCCTGGCCACGCCCCTCATTCACTCCGATTGGCCGGAGGAACAGCCGCTCCCGCTGGTCCTCCAATCCCGCCCCCTGTCCCTATTGGTCCGGAGCTGCCGTCAATCATTGTGAGCTGAAGCAAGTGTCGAGCGTGAAGTCAGGCGTGAGGAAAGCTGGAGCGAGCGGATTTAAAATGCGGGATTTACTAAGACCGAGTGCGGACTGACAGCTGGAAAAAAGACCCGTGAGCATAGATAGGGCTGGCGGGTGAGTTGGGAGGCTTTATGAATTCATGGTCTCTGTCCTAAACCCTCAATAAGGAACCATCCTTCCAACCACAGATTAGGCCATTTCTCCGGAAGTAGGCCCGAGTTAACGGCCGCCAACTTTATAGGGGGCAAGGAGCAGCAGAGCGCATGTGCGGTCACCATCTTTATAGGGGGCAAGAAGCAGCAGAGCGCATGTGCGGTCACCATCTTTCTAGGAGGCAATGTCCAACAGGAGTATGCGTGGGCGCCATCTTTACAGAGGCTGCAGGCCCGGATGAATGACCCGCAGGAGGGACAATAAATCAGAGATAGAGTTTGGTGTGAAATCAATGGGTTGTTGTAAAACAGGAGATCAGGGGAACAGTCACAAACAACAACAACTTCTATGAACATCATAAATCATCCCAGTGAGCTTCACAGGGAAATCATAAAATAAAGTATAACATTCAGACACAGAAGGAGGTGACCAAAATACTTAAATAGTCACTTGTTTGTACGGAATTTGATTATTAACAAAAAAAGAGACAAGCTGTCAAAGCTTTTCCTGTTGCACTCACCAGGACAGACGCAAGAATCCCAAATTTCAAAGGGAACCACAATTTATACTGCATGAGAAAAGGATGCTGATTGGTTGGCCCGTCGGCTCTGATTGGTTGTTGCCATGGAGAATACAGCCAGGAGCTGTAATCCCCTCTGCTTTTGTTTAATTCCACAAAAGACCCCGTGCCTGGACTTGTTCCTTCTGCTTGCAGAGGACAGGTCCTTGTGGATGAACATATGTAGCTTCTAGCAAGTGTAAATGAGCCACATTACAAGCCTGACTGATAATTTTTGAAATGTGGTATTCTTCCCTCTATCCTGATGAGTACAAGATAAAATGTTTTGACAGAATGTCTATTTTTATTAATTCTCAATTGTCTTAAAGGGGGAAAGTGTGGTAGACAGAGGGAGAGAATCTCAGAGCTTGGGGTCGAGGGAACTGAAGGCATGGGCACTAATGGTGGAGCAATTAAAACAGGGAATGCTAGAATTAGAGCAGTGCAGATATCATAGAGGGTTGTGGGTCTGCAGGAGCCACAGAGAGGAGGCCATTGGGGGATTTGAAAACAAGGATGAGATTTTTAAAAACGAGTTGCACCTTGAACAGGAGCCAAGGAAGGTCAGGGAATGGGCCTAGCTGTGTGAAGACACAGACAGCAAAAATATGGATGTCTTCAAGGTTACAGAGGGTAGAATGTCTGAGACCAGCCAGGTGTGTGTTGGAACGGTCCAGTCTGGAGGTAAACATGGCAGTGATAAGGGTTTCAGCAGCAGATGAGACACTCCTGAGACAGGGGTGAGGTCGGGTGATATTACGGAGGTGGAAACAGGCGATCTTAGTGATGGCACAGACATGAGGTCAGCAGCTCATTTCGAGATGAAATGTAACACCGAGGTTGTGAACAGACTGGTTTAATCTCAGACTGTTCCCAGGGAGAGGGATGGAGTTGGTATCTGGGAAATGGAGATTGGAGCAGGGACTGAAAACAGTGTCTTCAGTCTTCTCAGTATTTAATTGGAGTTAATTAGTCATCAGGAAGAGAAGCAGGAACCAGAATGGACCATGAGACTGATCCCAGGTTTTACTCAGTTAGAGAGGGAGAGAAGGAAGGAAGGAAACTCTGGGACATTGGGAGAAACCACCTTCATAATCGCTCATTAAATCTCCACACAGTAAGTTTTGGACGCAAGGTTAACATCTGCTATTCTGTATGATCAGTCAGGGAGTTTCAGATTAATGTTTTGTCACGAGTAATCACTGAAGTGAATGATCAGACATATTGTCAACTCCAGTTGGAGAAATTTGTTAAAAAGATACAGAAAGAATTGTCCAAAACTCTGTTTGGATTTCAGCACAGGGAGGAGGGAGAGTGTGTGGGACGGGGATTTGCAGCTTTGGGGGAACAAGAGAGGAAAAAATGTTCCATAGAATTGTCTGTTCTGAATTTCTATCCTGTTCTTACAGTGATGGCTTTTATAAACTCCTTTTACAGAGAATTAGAAGGGGAGGATTTTCAGGCAGGAAACTCAAACCAAACTTCACATCAAGATCTGACACAGTCGCTCGATTGATCAGGACCTGAATATCATCACCTTTGAATGTGGACGGAGAAATGTTTGTCTGTTCGGTCTGTGGGAAAAGATTTCAAACACCAGTGTGACTGGAAAAGCACCGAGACACACACACACCTGAGTGAGAGTGTTCCAGTGAACTGATTGTGGAAAGAGCTTTCACCAGTAATAAATCCTGAAATAACATCACACCATTCATAGTGGGGAGAAACTCGACACGTGCTCTCTGTGTGGACGAGGCTTCAACTGATTATCAAACTTGGAGAGACACAGGGACACCTGGACCATGGAGAAACCGTGGAAATGTGAGGACTGTGAGAAAGGATTCAATTGTCCATCCAAACTGGAAATCCATCGACGCAGTCACACTGGGGAGCGGCCATTCACCTGCTCCGAGTGTGGGAAGGGATTTACTCAGTTATCCCACCTGTTGACACATCAGCAAGTTCACACTAGAGAGAGACCATTCACCTGCTCCGAGTGTGGGAAAGAATTCAAGCGGTTATCCCACCTGCTGACACACCAGCGAGTTCACACTGGAGAAAGACCATTCTCCTGCTCCGAGTGTGGGAAGGGATTCACTCAGTCATCCCACCTGCTGACACACCAGCGAGTTCACACTGGAGAGAGACCATTCACCTGCACGGTATGCGGGAAAGGATTCACTGGGTCCTCTGAGCTGCTAAAGCACCAGCAAACTCACACTGAGGAGAGGCCATTCAGCTGTACTTCCTATGGAAAGAGATTCAGGACTTCATCGAACCTCAAAGTACACCAGCGAATTCACACTGGAGAGAGGCCTTTCACCTGCTCCGAGTGTGGGAAGGGATTCACTCAGTTATCCAACCTGCTGAGACACCAGCGAGTTCACACTGGAGAGAGGCCATTCACCTGCTCCGAGTGTGGGAAGGGATTCACTCAGTCATCCAACCTGCTGACAGACCAGCGAGTTCACACTGGGGAGAGACCATACACCTGCTCCCAGTGTGGTAAGGGATTCACTCAGTTATCCACCCTGCTGAAGCACCAGCGATTCACACAAGGAGAGGCCGTTCCGCTGTACTTCCTGTGTAAAGAGATTCAGCCTTCATTCCACCTCAGTGTACACCAGTGAATTCACATTGGAGACAGGCCGTTCACCTGCTCCGAGTGTGGAAAGGGATTCATTCATGTATCCAACCTGTTGAGACACTAGCGAGTTCACACTGGGGAGAGTCTGTTCACCTTCTCTGAATGTGGGTAGGGATTCACTTGGTCATCCCACCTGCTCAGACAGCAGTGAGTTCACAAGTGACTGCAGAGGTTGGATTCTGCTGTTATTGCTGCTGTTAATCACACCCAGGACTGAACCCTGTTCATTCTGACAGTTTTGGTTTGTTTCTATTGATGTTAATAATCCCTGTAACTGGGCTGGAGTTTAATATCTTGATGTCTGTTAAATAAATCAATTTTGTTTCAAACTCTCAGAGTGTCGAGTCCTTGATTTCTCCAGGATAAGAGGAGACTAATTGATGTCCTGTTCCCAACTGCTCCATTTTTGGATCTGGTCTCCTTTCCAACCCCAGATTCTTTCAGTTCTCAGAGCTTTGGTTACTCTCATGGATAAGTTCCAGCTCCCCACACCTCCCAGAGAGCCTTGGGATCCAGGGAAGTATCAGTATTAAAAACAGAAAATGCTGGAAATAACCAATACGTTTCCAAATGCCAATTGATTTTGTCCTGGATTATTGTCTCCAGCTTTTCCCCTCCACTGATATGAAGCTGATTGTCCTGGAATTGCTGTGTTTTTGAACAGGGGTGTAACATTTACAATCTGTCAGTGCTTTGACACCACTACGATATAAGGATGATTGGAAGATTGTGACCAAAGCCTCCACAAGTTCCATGTGAAGGATGCTGTCTCTGACAGTGCAGCAGTCCCTCAGTGTCACCCTGGAGTGTCAGCCTAGATAATGTGCTCAGGTTTATTAATATTTCCTCTTGTTATTGATGTGGGTCATTAAAAACAATGGACACTTATGATGTCATCCAGTCCCAGTGCGATGATGTCATGGAGACTATTAAATACCAGTGGAGCCTTAGTGGTGAAAACAGTTTTGTTCGAGATGGCAGCAAGTCCATTGCTGATAGATCAGCAAATTGAATTAATAGGAAAGAAAGTGAGGCAGCTCATGAACATCAGTAATAGTGTTGTGAATTATGAAGATGAACATGTATAGTATACAGGTCCCATCTCCCAAAAAGCTGCTCCCATCTCCTGACACACTGTCCCACCTCCCGACACTCTGCCCCATCTCCCGACACGCTGTCCCCATCTCCTGACACACTGTACCCATCTCCCGACACGCTGTCCCCATCTCCCGACGCACTGCCTTCATCTCCTGACACACTGCCCCCATCTCCTGACACTCTGCCTTCATCTCCTGACACACTGCCTCCATCTCCCGACACTCTGCCCCCATCTCCCGACACTCTGCCCCCATCTCCCGACACTCTGTCCCCATCTCCCGACACTCTGTCCCCATCTCCCGACACTCTGCCCCCATCTCCCGAGCAGCCTGTCTCTACCTCTGCTGAATCCACACAGGATGCACCATGTTGAAGCCAGAGGGAAGGACTGGGCGAGAAATTGTAATTCACCAAGTGTGTGCACGATGGGGTTTGACAAAATATTAAGTTTCCTGTTTTTAACAATGACACATAAAATGTATTGATCGAAACTATTTCCAGCTCTTGACCATTCTGACATCCCGTGGGTCAGCTCACCCTCTCACTGGGTTCATGCTGAATGTCAATCTAGGTTCGGTACCATTGGGTGGATGAGCAATGGGTGGATGAGTGGGTGAAGGAATGTTCAGTTCACAGGGAGGGAGGCGGGGGAGGGGGTTTGGTACTGGTGGTGGGAAGTATTCATTCTGAAGGTCAAAGGATTGGATCCACAATTGCTACATTCTAAATGACAAGACGGAGTTTCAGTAGTCAGTATGGGAAAAAAATCCCTTGTCCACACTGCTGCAGAGACTCCAGTGAATTCAGATATAACTGTCGGGGTTTGTTCTGATGTTAATTACACCCAGGACAGAACTATGGTGCACTTTGGTTGCCATATCAATTGACTAAATAACTTTACGTGTTGGCCCTGTGGCGCCAATCATCATCGGATCATATAACATAATTATCTTAACAGAAAAGGCCTTTCAATGGCGGTATGTTTACCCAGCATTCAGTGGGGGGCAGAATGTGCTCTATCCTAACGACAGGCGGGCCTCGCGCAGGCGCAGTAGATGGCAGTGACTGGTACATGCGCATTGCGATCTCTGACTGGAGCATGCGCAGTACCATCTGTACCTGGAGCTGGTGGAAGACGCTGAGAAATGGCGAACACAGGCGAGTAAAAGGAGTCGGTGAGTGGGGGAGGGATGGAGGCGGCGGAGTGGGCGGGGAGGCTTCATGAAGACCCTGTGAAGGTCTGAAATCTTGAATAAGAAGCTACCGGTCCTGCGGTTACACCGAATGGAGAGGAGACAACTCTGACCCGCGTCTCCTCTCGGAGACAGGCCCGAGTTAACAACCGCCATCTTCACAGGGGCAATGTGCAGCAGGGCGCATGCGCGGTCATCCTGGTCCAGGTAGCAGGAGGAGAGGATGTTGTGTATTTCCATCCTGGACTGACAGGGATGGATTTTGGAAACTCCTTTTACAGAGGGTTAGAAGTGGAGGATTTACACACAACAAACTCAAACCAAGAGAAATGTTTGTCTCTTCTCATTTTCTGTCTTGGACTTGACGGTTAGTGTTTTTGTAAATTTCTGATATTGGATCTTAGAAGTGGAGGGTTGACAGATGGGAAACTCAAATCAAACATCAATTCAGATCTGGCAGAGTCACTCGATTCGTGAGGACCTGAATATCATCGGCCTTTAAATCTGGAAGGTAAACAGTTGGCCTGTCTGTCTGTGGGCAAAGGTTACTTGTAGGAGAAAGAATAATTAACTGGGGAAAGCCAACTTCAATAGGGGGAGAATGGATCTGACCCAGTAAAGTGGAATCAAAGGTTGGCAGGAGAAACTGTAATTGAGGAATGGGCTGCCTTAAAGAGGAAATAGATCAGACATAGTAATGACATATTCTTACAAATGAGGAAGGTATGGCTAACATATCCACAGCTCACTAACTAAGAGATTAAGATGAAGATGAATAAGTCTGCTAACAGAGATATCAGGTGGCTAATACAACCGAGAGACAGGATAAAGAAAGAAGATTCAGAGAGAAATTGGAAAAAGAGAGTAAGAGAAGCAAAGAGAGAGTATGAGAAGAGACTGGCAGCTAACATGGAAGGAAATCAAAACGCTTTCTCTGGCTGATACCCAGTAACAGGCCGGTAAAAGGAGAAAGGAGCTGATTAGAGATTTAAAGAAAGGTGATTTACCCATTGACACAGGGGGCCTAGATGAGGTATAAATGAATATTTGGCATCTGTCTTTACCAAAGAAGATGATGCTGCACAGGTCATGGTTAAAGAGGAGGTAGTTCAAACACTTATGGTGTTTAATATTGATAAGGAGAAGGTATTATATAGGCTGTCTGATAAAGTTGACAAGGCACCTAAATTAGATGAGATGTATCCAAGGATACTGAGGGAATTCAGAGTGGAAATTGTGGAGGCACTGACCATATTATTCCAATCTTCTTCAGACCCATGAGTGGTGACAGAGGACAGGAGAACTGCAAATCATACACCTTTGTTCAAAAAGGGTGTAATGATAAGCCCAGCAACTACCAGACCAGTCAGTTTAGCCTTGGGAGTGATAATTCTGGACAAAATTAATAGTCAATTAAGTAATTGTGGGCTAATTTAGGAAAGCCAGCACAAGTTTGTTAAGGGAAAATCATGTTAAATTAACTTGCTTAAGGTTTTTCAAGAGTTAACAGTGTGGTTGATGAGGGTAATGCTGTTAATGTGGTGTACATGGTCTTCCAAATGGCATTAGGTAAAGTGCCACATAACAGACTTGTGAGCAAAGTTATAGCTCGTAGAACAAAATGGGCAGCAGCAACATGGGTACAAAATTAACTGAGTGACAGGAAACAGAGAGTAATGATTTTTCAGAATGGAGGAAGGTTGAAAGTCGATTTCCCCAGGAGTCAGTGTTAGGACTCCTGCTCCTATGACCTAGACCTTAGTGTTCAGGCACAGTTTTGAAATTTATGGGCACAGACTGTGTAGAAGGTCCTTTCTCTGGTGGACCTTAGTGAACCAGTTGAGTTTTTGTGACAATCCAGCAGTTTTCATGGTCACTTTTTCCTCGTGCCGGCCCCACAAATTCCCAGATCCATTCAGCTCAGTTTCACAACCAGCCTTTGTGTTTTTGTGGGTTCTCTCTCACTCCCTCTTTCTGTTTTAAATCAATTCCACAGGATATTAGAAGGAGAGGATTTGCAGTCAAGAAACTGAAACCAAACATCACATCAGGATCTGATGGATTGCACAGTTTATCGTAGCCTGAATATCATCGGATTTTGAACATGGAAGGAAAAAGCACTGTTCAAAGTGGGGAGAAACTGTACACGTGTTGTGTTTGTGGTCAAGGCTTCAGCCAATCATCTAATGTGGCAGGACATAAATGCAGTCCCAACAGGGAGAAACCGTGGAAATGTGGGGACTGTGGGAAGGGATTCAATTACATGGAAAGACATTGGTGCAGTCAAACAGCAGAGAGATCGTTCATCTGCTCCAAGTGTGGGAAGGGATTCACTCGTTCATCCTACCTACTGAAACACCAGTGAGTTCACACTGACGAGAGACCTTTTAAATGCTTGGACTGTTGGAAGTGCTACAATAGTTCCTGGGAACTGATGTCCCATCAACGTGTTCACACTGACGAGAGACCGTTCGGCTGCTCTCACTGTGGGACTGGGTTCAGGCGATCATCTCATCTGACTATGTACCAACGAATTCACACTGGGGAGAAGCCATTTATCTGTTCCAAGTGTGGGAAGGGATTCACTCAGTCATCTAACCTGCTGAGACACCAGCATGGTCACACTGGAGAAAGGCATTTCACCTGTTCAGAATGTGGGAAGGGATTCACTGATTCATCCCATCTGTTGACGCACCAGCGAGTTCACAGTGAGGAGAGACCTTTTCAATGTCCAGACTGCGGGAAGTGCTATAAAAGTTCCGGGGACCTGATGTCCCATCAACGTGTTCACACTGACGAGAGACCGTGAGGTGCTCTCACAGTGGGACTGGGTTCAGGCGTTCAGCTAATCTTATTTCACACCAGCGAGTTCACACTGGGGAGAGGCCTTTCACCTGCTCCGTGTGTGGGAAGGGATTTACTCAGTCATCCTACCTCCTGAAACACCAGCGAGTTCACACTGGGGAGAGACCATTCACCTGCTTTGAGTGTGGGAAAGGTTCAGTCAGTCATGCAACCTGCTGAGACACCAGCAGGTTCACGAGTAACTACAGTGATTGAGTTTTGCAACTGAACCATATACATTGGGGACTGTTTCTGCTGATGGTAGTAAACTCCAGCCCAGTTATAGGTGTTAATGTTCTGGATAAAAATAAAATCATTAAGCTTTCAATTAAATAGATGATGTTGAATCTTTTTACTATCCCTAAGACATTAGTTCCTTTCGAAGGGCTTTCCCTCTCCCCTGTCTCCTCCATCCTCACCTCCAGCAACAAGTGTGAGGAGCTCATGGAGCTTCTTTGTCACTAAGATTGAGACAATCTGATCAGCTGCCTCTGCTGCTTTCTTCCCTTCCACTAGCCCACCGGGACAAACTTTCTCTAAAGATCCCCCATGTCCGAGCCCTGAACCCACATCTTTCTCCAGTTTCTCTCCCATATCCCCTTCCTGCCCTCTCAGAGCTCACTTTGTCCATGAGACCCACCTCCTGCTCCATCGACCCTATTCCCGCTAAACTGCTGATCACCCAATTTCCCCATGTTCACTGATATTAGCGGTTCTCTCTCTCCTGGTACTGCCCATCTCTTCTTCAAATCTGCCATCATCACCTGTCCTCAATAAAACCAACACTTGACCCCACGATCCTATTAAACTCCCGCTCCAGCTCCAACCTCCTTTCGCTCTCCAAAGTCCTGATCACCTCCCAAATCCATGTCCACATTTCCCAGAACTCCATGTTTAAATCCCTCCAATAAGATCTCTGTCCCTGTCATGGTATCGAAACAGCTCTTCCCAAAGTCACCAATGACACCCGATGTGAATGTGACAAAGGAAAACTCCCTCATTGTCCTTCTCGGCCTGTCTGCAGCCTCTAACAACGTGGACCAAACCGTCCTCCTCCAATGTCTCTGCACTGGTGGCCAGCTGGGTGGGACATGATGAAACAATGTACAAACAATTCAAGGGCTGACTGATTTCAAGAAATAACTGGACAAACTGGGAATGTCACCGTTACAAGGAGAGTCCCTGATTTCAGTGAATGAACCGACAGAAGGGTGTTGTGGAGAATCTAAAACACTCGACATGAGTCAGCTGTGTGATGGAAAAGCAACATTAACGACAAATATGGGGATACAGGAGAGCCCCAAAGACATCTCATCGATACAAGTTTCTTCCGTACGTTTGGAATATTTTGTAGACATTACAGCATTGATCATGATTACAGAATGAATCGTGTGCCCTTGTTTATAATTTCGATCCTGTACGTTCATGCCTATGTAGAAATCGTCTGCACCCATACCTGGTTCCTCTGTTATCCCTCTCCCACCCCACACCACAAGTGCACTTCCTCTGACCTCCTCGACTTTCTAGCTCCTTCTCACTGTCTCCCTTTCCATCAAAAATCAGCAAATTGTTAAAAAAATCAATGTAAAAATAATGTCTAACCTTGTAATCCCGACATTAGCAAGAAGTCCCCTTATGTCCCCGTTGGACATCTATCCATTCGACCATACCCTAATCCTTCTGTTAGTCCCAAATTAATTATGTCAGCCAGGCTAAGCAGAATTACTAACTTGAAGCATGTATGTGTTAATGACGCATTCCCCCCTTTCAAGGGTTAGGACAGGTTAGGAAGAAGGTTCATGTTGTCATCATTCAGAACAACCCAGATTACAAAGGAACAACTGATCTCAAAGACGACCTCTTGTAGTATGTGTGGATGAGGTGTGCTGAATCAGGTTCAAATGAGTTAAATGATATATGTTTTCTATATTAGACAATCACATTAAAATCTGGAACTCAGATGGGGCTATGGATTTGTGTTAGGTGGGAAGATCTGGATCAATGTATTACTCTAGGGAGCCTGAAGATCAGAGGGACAGTATTTCAGAACTGATTCCTGTGATAGCAGCAATCCCATTGCTCTCTGTGAAAAAGACCGATGCAAATATTTAAAGTGGAAACCATTGGCGTGTTGGAGGATGATGTACACAAGGAATTTGTGAATTATCTAAGGATAATGGTGAGAGGAAAGGAATGGATCTGGAAAGCAGCAGACACTTCATGTTGCTCCAGGAGAAGTGGGGCCTGGTTGTGTAGGTGTCAGGTTTTACACAGCACACAGTCAGCCTGTGGTTTCACCCTGGATGAAGGATATCTGAATCGTACCATTCACATCACTGGATGGGATTCTCAGGAGCCATGTTGTCTGCTCGGAGAGGAAGGTTTGTGTTATAGCTAACGAGAAGCAGCACAGACAACCACACACAGAGACTCATGCACACATTCTCTGTCTGTCTCTCACACACTCAGACAACCTCTCCACATCCACACACATTTACACACACTTCCACATGCAGGGACACACCCGCACCCATACAAGCAGACACATGAGGACACATCCTGTCCTGTCAGGTGGACAACACGACCAAAGTGACTAATACTGGGGATAAAGTATTGGTGCCTATGAAGAACACTGTTTTTGGCACATTCAAGTCGACATCACCCTCCATATCCTGTGAGCGGTTTTGACCATCCAATCTCACCCCTTTCTCTGAACATTAAATCTACATTGAACAACATCTGGGACAGAGGCTACAACACAATTAGAACAATGAGCTGTCTATTGCCAGCTTTGGTGACAGTGGGAGGTTGTAAAATTTCAGAACAACATCCCTGGATAATTACAGCCTCTAATTTCCTCTTGGAATGACTGAAAATGTTAATTCCTCTCATGTTGATGGTCTGTTTGATGAGAGAATTCTGAGACAGGTCACATGGGGAAAGAATATAATGTTGTTTTGACTCTGTATCCAATATTCCCCTGAGTTTGTTCATTGCTGTCCCAATGTCCTGAGACATGTTCCTATGTTCAAAAGGAACTATTTTGTGTCAGCAATATTAAAAAAGACTCAATACACCATGTGTTTAACACAAACCTGATTGTTATCCAGAATATAAACCCCTATAACTGGGCTGGAGTTTATTAACATCAGCAGAAACAGACCCCAATGAACATGGTTCAGACCTGGATGAGATTCACAGCAAAATCTAATCACTTGTTAATTGTGAACTCGCTGGTGTCTCAGCAGGTTAGTGACTGAGTGAATCCCTTCCCACACTCGGAGCATGTGAACGGCCTCTCTCCAGTGTGAATTCGCTGGTGTACAGTGAGTTGAGATGACCACCTGAACCCAGTCCCACAGTGAGAGCACCTGAACGGTCTCTCGTCAGTGTGAACACGTTGATGTGACATCAGTTCACTGGAATTTTAAAGCACTTCTCACAGTCTGTGCATTTAAAAGTCCACTCGGCAGTATGAATTTGTTGATGTGTCTGTAGATGGGATGACTTAGTAAATCTCTTCCCACACTCTGAGCAGCTGAACAACTTCTCCCCAGTGTGAACCTGCTGGTGTCTCACAAGGTTGTTTGAATGGGTGAATCTTTTCCCACACTCGGAGCAGCTGAATGGCCTCCCCTCAGTGTGAGTTTGTTCGTGTCTCAGCAGGGTGGATAACTGAGTGAATCCCTTCCCACACTCCGTACAGGTGAATGGCCTCTCCCCAGTGTGAATGTGCTGGTGTATGGTGAGTTCTGATAAATATATGCTTTCTTTACCACCTGATCCACCTGTCCTGCCACCTTCAGGGACCTGTGGACATGGACTCCGAGGCCTCTCACTTCCTCTACCCCTCCCAATATTCTCCTGTTTATTGTGTATTCTCCAGCTTTGTTTGCCCTCCCCAAATGCATTAGCATGAATTTTCTTTCTCTTTTACAGCTGATTTAAAGTTGCAGATTTTGCTCCAAAGGTTAAATTGGGATTGATATTCAAAGTTAACTATTTAACTGCAGCAACAACTTCAGCTGGGAGTCAGTGAATTAAGAGGAAAGATCCCAGACAGTGGCTCTTCAAGGTACACTGCAGGCCCGACAGCTCAATCAGCTTCACTCGCAGCTCAGGAGAGCTCAACAATTCCACATCCTGTCCACAGGGGAGTTCTCCTGGTGCAGTGGGACCAACATTCGTGCTTTAACTAACAGCACCAAAAAAACTAGATTAATCAGTTAGTCTGATTGCTGTTTGTGGAATCTTGCTGTGCACAAACAGGCTGTCATGAAACAGGAACAACTTATATAAAACATCCCAAGGTGCTTCAGAGGAGTTTCATAAAGAAAAAACTGACACGTCACATAGGGAGATATTAGGGTCAATGGACAAAGCCGTGATTAAAGAGGTAAATTTTAACCAACATCTAATCAGGAGAGAGAGGTGGAGGGGTGGAGAAGTTGAGGGAGAGAATTTCAAAGCTTCACACCTAGGCACGGCCATCAGTGGTGGAGTAATTAAAATCAGGGATGCCAAAGAGGCCAGGAGGATGAGTGCTGAAATCTAGGAGATTTGTAGGACTGGAGATTAGAGAGGGATGAGGCCATGGAGGGATTTGAAACAAGTATGCAATTTTAAAATGGAGGCATTGCTTGACCAAGAGCCAATGTGGGTCAATGAGCACAGGGGTGATGGGTGAACGGGATTTGAGGTGAGAACACACAGGCACAGAGTTTTGGATGATCTCATGATTCCGTGTGGGACGGGGTGAATGTGAGAGCCCGGCCAGGAACGTATTGGAATCATCAAGTCTAAAGGTATCACAGACATGGATGAGGGTTTGAGCAGCAGATGAGCTGGGGGTGGGGTGGAGACAGGCGACGTTATGGAGATTGAAATATCTGGTGTTAGTGATGGTGCGGATATGTGGTCAGAAACTCATCTTGGAGTCAACTAAGACACCAAGATTGTGAACAGTGTGGTTCAGCCTCAGACAGTTCCCAGGGAGAGGGATGGACTCGGTAGTTAGGGAACAGAATTTGTAGTGGTGACCAAAGACAATGGCTTTGGTCTTCCCAATTTTTAATTGGAGGAAATTTCTGCTCATCCAGTGCTGGATGTGGGATAAGCAGTTTGATCATTTAGTAACAGTGGAGGAATGGACAGGGATGATGGTGAGGTAGAGCTGGGTGTTGTCAGTGCACATATGAAAACTAACACGGTGCTTTTGGATGATGTCACCGAGTGGCAGCATGTAGATGAGAAATAGGAGGGGCCAAGGATAGATCCTTGGGGGACACCAAGTACAAGGACTTTAGAGAGGAAAGGGAGGTTGGAGATGGGTCAGTGGTTTGTGAAAACAATGGGGGATCAGAGATTGTTTTTTTCGGATGGGTGATGACGATGCATTGAAAGGTGAAGAGGGACAGTCCCAGGAGAGAGAGAGAACCATTAACAATATCAGCTACATGGAGAAATTAGATGATCAGCAGTTTAGTGGGAATAGGATCGATGGGGCAGGTGGTGGGTCTCATGGACAAGATGAGCGCTGAGAGGACATGAGGGGAGATGGGAGAGAATCTGGAGAAAGATGTGGGTTCAGGGTTCAGACAAGGGGAACTTTAGAGACAGTTTGGCCCGGTGGGCTAGTGGGAGGGAGGGAAGCAGCAGAGGCAGCTGATCGGATTGTCTCAATCTTAGTGACAAAGAAGCTCCATGAGCTCCTCACACTTGTTGGAGGTGAGGGTGGAGGAGGCAGGGGAGAGGGAGGGTCCTTCAAAATGAACTAACTTGTGTTAGAGCCACTAAAAAGACTCAACTCACTGTATTTCATACAAAGCTGATTTATTTGACTTTATCATATGATATACTTTTTTAATATTAACACCTATAACTGGGCTGAAATTTACTAACATCAGCAGAAACAGACTCCAATGTACATGGTTCAGTCCTGGATGTGACTAACAGCAAAATCCACTCAATGTTCTGAGTTACTTGTGAACTTGCTGGTGTCTCTGCAGGCTGGATGATCGAGTGAATCCCTTCCCACACTTGGAGCAGGTGAACGGTCTCTCTCCAGTGTGAATTCGCTGGTGTACAGTGAGTTGAGATAATTCCCTGAACCCAGTCCCACAGTGAGAGCACCTGAATGGTCTCTCATCAGTGTGAACACGTTGATGGGACATCAGGTTCCCGGAACTTTTGTAGCACTTCCCGCAGTCTGGACATTTAAAAGGTCTCTTGTCAGCGTGAACTCACTGGTGTCTCAGCAGGTTGGTTGACCGAGTGAATCCCTTCCCACACTGTGAACAGGTGAATGGTCTCTCCCCTGTGTGAATTCGCTGGTGTTGTACCAGCCCTGATGATCGCGTAAATCCACTCCCACAATCGGGGCAGGTGAATGGCTTCTCCCCAGTGTGAATTCGCTGGTGTGTCAGCAGGCTGGACGATCGAGCGAATCCTTTCCCACATACGAAGCAGATGAACGGTCTCTCCCCAGTGTGACTGCGTCGATGAGTTTCCAGCTCAGACGGGAATCTGAATCCCATTCCACAATCCCCACATTTCCACGGTATCTCCCCACTGTGAACGGTGCTTTGTCCGTCCATGTTCAATAGGGCGACTCCGTCAGATCCTGATGTGATGTTTGGTTTCAGTTTCCCGACTGCAAATCCTCCCCTTCTAATTCCCTGTGGAATTGATTTAAAACAGAAAAAAGGGAGTGAGAGAGAACCCACAAAAACACAAAGGCAGGTTGTGAAATTGAGCTGAATGAATCTGGGAATTTGTGGGGCCGGCACGAGGAAAAAGTGACCATGAAAACTGCTGGATTGTCATAAAAACCCAACTGGTTCACTAATGTCCTTCGGGGAAGGGAACCTGCCACCCGGTCTGGGCCTGTGCAAGACTCTGGTCTCTTTTAGGAGCATAAGTAGTGATCAAGAGAAGTCCTGACACCCCGTCGAGCCTGCTCCACCATTCAATATGATCGTGGCTGCATTTGGGTATCAACTGCACTTTCCCGCCCACTCCCCATAGCCCTCGACTCCCTGAGAGACCAAAAATCTCCCCATCTCAGCCTGAAATATATTCAATGATGGAGCATCCACAACTCGCTGGGCTAGAGAATTCTATGTGACAGAGAGAGAAGGGGATTGGGAGAAGCAGGGAGAGAAGGGGAGTGGAAGAGGCAGGGAGAGAAGGGGAGTGGGAGAGGCAGGGATAGAAGGGGAGTGGGAGAGGCAGAGAGAGAAGGGAAGTGGGAGAGGCAGAGAGAGAAGGGGATTGGGAGAGGCAGGGAGAGAAGGGGAGTGGGAGAGGCAGGGAGAGAAGGGGAGAGGGAGAGGCAGGGAGAGAATGGGAGTGGGAGAGGCAGAGAGAGAAGGGGAGTGGGAGAGGCAGAGAGAGAAGGGGATTGGGAGAGGCAGAGAGAGAAGGAGTGGGAGAGGCAGAGAGAGAAGGGGAGTGGGACAGGCAGAGAGAGAAGGGGAGTGGGAGAGGCAGAGAGAGAAGGGGAGTGGGAGAGGCAGAGAGAAGGGGAGTGGGAGAGGCAGGGAGAGAAGGGGAGTTGGAGAGGCAGAGAGAGAAGGGGAGTGGGAGAGGCAGAGAGAGAAGGGGAGTGGGAGAGGCAGAGAGAGAAGGGGAGTGGGAGTGGTAGGGGATGAGGAGAGGTTCTACAACTAAACCAGAACTTTGACAAAACTTCCCAAACCCTCAACCTCCACTACCTAGAAGGACCAGGGTAACAGGTGTATGTGAAGACCATCACCTCCAAGTTCTTCTCCAAGTCACACACCATCCTGGCTTGTCTGACATCCAGTACTGGATGTACAGAAATTTCCTCCATTTAAATATTGAGAAGATTGAAGCCATTATCTTCAGTCCCCGCTACAAACTCCACTCCCTATCCACCGACTCCATCCCTCCCCTGACAACTGTCTGAGGCTGAACTAGACTGTTCACAACCATGGTGAAATATTTCACCCCAAGATGAGCTTCCAACTACATATCCACATCATAATCAATACCGCCTATTTCCAACTCAGTAACATCGCCCGACTCCACCCCAGTCTCAGCTCATCTGCTGCTGAAACTCTCATCCATTCCTTTGTTAACTCGAGACTTAACTATCCTAACGCACTCCCGGCCGGCCTCCCACATTCAATCTCCCTGTAATCTTAAGGCCATCCAAAACTCTGCTACCCATGCGCTTACTCACACCAAGTCTTGTTCACCCATCACTCCTGTGTTCACTGACCTACAAAGGCTCCAGGATAAGAAGCAAAATTTTAAATTTCTCATCCGTATTTTCAAATCTCTCCAGGGTCTCACCCTCCCTATCTCTGTAATCCAGCCTCACAACCCTCTGAGGTATCTCAGCTCCTCTAATTCCGGCCTCCTGAGAATTCCTGATTTTAATCGCTCCACCATTGGTGACCATTCTTTCATTTGCATTGGCCACAAGCTCTGGAATTTCCTCCCTAAACTTCTCCACTTCTCTTTCTCCCCTTTAAGATGCTCCTTAAAACCGATCCATTTGACCAAGCTTTTGGTCACCTGCCCTAATATCTCCTTATGTTGCTCAGTGTTAAACCTTGCTTTGCAACATTTCTGTGAAATGCCTTGGAATATTGTCTTACATTGAAAGTGTGATATAAATACAAATTATTGTTGTTGATTTGGATGTATATCAATGTTCCTTCCTCATCGCTGGGTGAATAACCTGTAACTCCTTACCTAACATCATTGTGGGAGCACCTTCTGCACCTTCTGCACACGGACTGCAGCGGTTCAAGAAGGTCAAACATCATCTTCTCCACAGGCAACTGGGGATTGGCAATATTTGCTGGTATCTGTGGAGAGAGAAACAGAGCTAACATTTCAGGCCATGCAGAATGAATTACAGAGAATAACAATTATACAGAATTTGATGGTCAACAGAAGCTCAGAAGTGGAAGAGAAATGGATTATAGTGCGAGAAAAACAATTCCTGACTATGAAAGATGGGAAGGTAAAGCTGGGAAGACAGCAGCACATGGTCAGGTTTGGGGAGCGATGGAAACTTCCTTTAGACACTGTCGGCAGAAGTAACAGTAAAATCCTAAATGGAACTAAAATACACCCATAACTAGAGACAGAGGAAGTTAGACAATGGCAGAGAAGTGATCGGGGGGCAGAGGTGAAATGGAGGAATGGATGAACATGGATTTAGATCCACAGTAAAGAAGTCACACCAGCCCCTGAGGCATGAAACCTCTTACAGATAACAGAGCACTGCACAAAAGTCTAGATTGTAGATAAATGGTCAAAAACATTCAGCTCTGAAATAAATTCAGAGTTTGCAATGTTAAACTCTCCTGCTGGAGCCTGCAGCTGGAAAGATATCAGAAGCACTGGAGTCAGAGAAAAATCTCCCAGTTGAGGAAATACCCGGGGAGTGGGATGATGTCACAGTGTAACTGTCGATGTGTGATGATGTCATACACACGGGCACAGAACATCCGGGTCTGTGCAAACCAGTGATCACCACACATTATGAAGGATGTGAGGGTCCTTGAGAGGGGGCAGAGGAGATTTACCAGAATGGGATGAGGGATGTTGTAAGATTACTTTGGAGAAACTGGGGTTGTTCTCCTTGGAGAAAAGTAGATTGAGGGGAGATTTGATAGAGGTGTACAAGATTATGATAGGTTTAGATAGGGTAGTTAAAGAAAGGCTGTTCACAGTATCTGATCATAAAAGGATTACATGAACACAGATTTAAGGGATTACAAATTTAAGATTTGGGTCAAGATCTACAGGGAGCATATGAGGAAAAAATTTTACACAGCGAGTGGCAATGACCTGGAACTCAATGCTTACAATTCGAGGCCGATAATATCAAGTTCTGATGAATCACGTCATTCTGTCAGATCTTAATGTGAAGTTTTGTTTCTGTTTCCAATCCGCAAATCCTTCCCATTTAATATACCAGGATGTTGCCTGGGATGGAACATTTAAGTTGTGAAGAGAGGTTGGATAGTCTTGGGTTGTTTTCTTTGGAGCAGAGAAGACTGAGGGGCGACCTGATTGAGGTGTATTAGATTATGAAGGGCATGGACAGGGTGGATAGGGAGCAGCTGTTCCCCTTAGTTGAAGGGTCTGTCACAAGGGGACATAAGTTCAAAGTGAGGGGCAGGAGGTTTAGGGGGAATGTGAGGAAAAACTTTTTTACCCAGAGGCTGGTGATGGTCTGGAATGCACTGCCTGGGAGGGTGGTGGAGGCGGGTTGCCTCAATCCATTAAAAAGTACCTGGATGAGCAGTTGGCACGTCATAACATTCAAGGCCATAGGCCAAGTATTGGAAAATGGGATTAGGGAGGTAGGTCAGGTGTTTCTCACGTGTCGGTGCAGACTCGATGGGCCGAAGGGCCTCTTCAGCACTGTGTGATTCAGTGATTCTGTGAAAAAGGAGTTTACAAACAATCCATCACTGTCAATCCAGGACATAAATTAAGAGACAAATATTTCTCTTGGTCTAAGTTTGCTGTGTGTAAATCCTCCCCTTCTAACCCCCTGTAAAAGGAGTTTCCAAAATCCATCCCTGTCAGTCCAGGATAGAAATTCACAACATTCTCTCCTCCTGCTACCTGGATCAGGATGACCGCGCAAGCGCCCTGCTGCACATTGCACCCCCCCCCTCTCCCTATAAAGATGGCGGCCGTTAACCCGGGCCTGGCAAAAGAGCAAAAAACAGACTTTTTCGGTTCGTTCCCTGCAACCACAAACCCCGTACCTTGTTATTTGGGGTCTGCGGCCTGCACTGTGTCTTTATGAAGCCTCCCTGTCCACTCCGCTGGCTCCATTCCTCCTCACACCCACTAACTCTGTTAGTTTGCTCCACTCGACATTCCCTCTCCCGCTCTGAGCAGCTTCAGTCACAGACCAGCACTGCGCACGCTGATGAAACAGACCGCATTGCGCACGCTCCAAGCACATACAACAATGCGCATGCGCAAGGAACTTTTCTCGTGAGAATAGGGCACATTCTGTCCCGCAGCGAATGCTGGGTGGTCGCTCCGCCATTGAAGGGCGAAAATGTCGGATAGAAACCTCTGTCATGTAATCAGATACGATGGGTGCCATTGGGGAAAGGCATCAAATTGTTGATTCAATTGATACAGCTACCAAATTACTCTGGGCTCCACCATAATTCTCTCCTGGGTGTAATGAACAGCAGAACAACCCCCTAGAGTTAGATCTGAACTCGGCGGAATCTCAGCAGATGGGGTGAGTTGGTGGCTTTTAAACCATCTTTTGCCACTAACAATCCTCTGATTGTGGATCAAATCCTTTGAACCTTTAAAGATGGAGTGTTAACATGTGGGCAAACTGAATAAAGCCCTTTGCTCACGTGAAGTATCTGAATGGCCTCTCACCGGTGTCATGAAGCTAATGTACATAATATTTTGGAAAATACTTTTCTTTTAAAATAGAGGCTTAGTCTGTGGGTGAGTCTTATTTGGATTAAGGCCAGCTAGCCTGGGTGCTTTGATGTGTGCTAGTTTTGAGATATCAGAGAAATAATGTGCATTTGCATTTTTTAATAGAGCATTCAAGAAGGAGAGTGAAAACGGATACCTACTAGCAGCTACCTAGCAATATATTTATATTTTTAATAAAATTGGTATTATGAAAGGGCTTTCATTTTTAAAAGGTGGTGTTCAAAGAGACTGGTGGGAAAATGAGAATTAGCATTCAATCAGTGATAGTAGGTATAACAAGATAACCATTTTGGGTGTGCAGAACAGAGGCAATGTCAGATCAAAAGGCAGCTGCAAGCCTCCAGTTGACTCCACAAGGAACAAATGAAAAGAACTTCATTTTGAATTTGTACGGCGAAAATGCTTTGCCTGGTGTCTGGCTAAGTCTAAGGGTTCCTGTTGCCTTAATGGGGATTAGTTTGGGAATTTGTTAAAAGTTCTGAGAGTAATAATTTGTAGCCATGTGTATATATATTTTAATCTGTGTAAATTAATAAAATGTTTCATTTTGTTTAATGTAAAACTTCGAGAGCTGGTGGTCTGATTCCTGAATTTAGGGTCGCATCTCAAACATATCACTTAAAATTATAGGTTGTGACAGTTGTTTAAGGTTTCCCTTTGGGAATTTCAAATAACTCTGCTTTACCAACTGCATCAGTCATAACACCGGCGAGACTGTTTTGCTGTGTCAGTAATTGGGATGATTGGGCGAATCCCTTTCCATTTCCACCTGGTGAACAATCTGTTTACAGTGTGAGCTTACCTGCACGTTTTCAGCTCAGACATGGATCTCGAAATCTACTGGTAATGGGTTCCACATCCTTAGCACTATATAAGAACAAGGAGCAGGAGTAGGCCATTAGGCCCCTCAAGCCTGCTCCGTCATTTAATAAGATCATGGCTGACCTGACAGTAACCTGAAATCTGTACCCCCGTCTATCCTCGATAACCTATCACCCCCTTGCTTACCAATAATATATCCATCTCTGCCTTAAAAATATTTAAAGGCTCTGCTTCCATAGTCTTTTCAGGAAGACAGTTCCAAAAGCTCACGACTCTCTGAGAGAAAAAAATCTTTGCCTCTCTGTTTTAAATGGGTGACGGCTTATATTTAAAAAGTGACCCCGAGTTCTAGATTCTCCCACAAGAGGTAACATCCTCTCAACATCCGCCCTGCCAGGTACCCTCAGAATCTTGTATGTTTCACTAATCAGGTAAAGAAAAGCAACATATTGCAGATGCTGGTCACCTGATATAAAAACAGAAAATATTGGCATTCTCAGCAGACCTGGTAGCCTCTGTGGAGAGATAAACATAGTTTTCATTTCAGGTCTGTAAACTTTCATCGGAACTGCATCACATCTGAACTATAAATTATGCCTCTCAGATCAAAGATGCTGCCAGATGTGGTCAGGGAACTCAAGGAGAAAATGAAAATCCGCTTTGAGGAATGGAATCAGAGAATGAAGGGTGAACAGCCCGACTGAGCAGAGACAGTCAAGGTACTTTTCCCTTCTTTAAGACGATGGAACATTGACTCTGATGTTATCAGTGAAATTAACTGATCTGAGACATTTAAATGATTCTCCTTACTGCACATCAGGAATTCAGACCTAATATCGGCTTCGGGACAATCAGAATACTTGGTAACAGACAAGACAACGAAAGGCTCGAAGGGAGATGGCACCGGTTGTAGGAGAGCTGGTTCCCGGTGACATGGATGTGCCTGCAGTGGGTGGGATCAGACTGTTTCCATGTGTTCACAATGAATGACCCAATCTTTATTTTGGAAGCGCAAGATTGAGAGAGAGCGATAGTCATCTGGGTAGTGGCAATCTGAAGATTTGACTCACTGACACCCTGGTTAGGATACCTTGTAGACTGAACTTATATAAGTCTCTGAGGCACAATTGGTCAGTGTGTTTTCTTGTTAACTGAAAGGTTGGTGATTCAAGACCATCCAGCAGTGAAGACTTTACTGTTTCCCCCACCCCCCCATCCCATCAGCATTCTTTGTCACGCAGTTCAGGGTTGTCATTGGATACGTGGGCTACAAGATAATATCCCCAAAACGGTTCCAGATCTACTGTTGTCCAGTGAGCTCCCACACAAACAGCTTTTTGAAAAATATTATTTTTCTGTCAAATATAGTGAGAAAAGATTTGTACGAACTATGTACCTTCATCTAACCCAGTAGAAATGAAAGAAATTATTGGTTTCAGACAAATCTATCAACAATTCCCTCATCCTCAGCTCCACAGTGAGTGAGACAGGGAAAAGCAGCAATATTCCGGCCCCGCACTCTCCAATCACCCGCTGCCAGCAGAAAGCGGCGACTGCAGCTTCAATCAGCGGGTTACGGCCCATCCCTGGGACGCGAGATACTTCAACCCGGGCCAAACCTCCCAATACACCGAGCACAGGCTCAGGAAAACGCAGGTAGATTATATCCCGGTCACTAAACCTCCGAGCATCATTTACAGAATACCCGAGTGAGTGAGTCACAAATAAAAATCGCACAACCTTTCCATTTCTTTTCACTGTAAAATTCCTTCATTGTATTGAAAATCTGACTGTTGAAGATCTGAAAATGAGCACCATGGGATATGTCTGACTGAGTTACTTGTTTTCTATTGTTTGTCCGTCAGGTTTGCAGTTCAATTGTTGTGGATGTTGAAGATAATCTGATTTCAAAATGAGTTCATAAAGCAGATAAATATTAAATCCAGGAACAAATCCTGAGGAAAATGGATCACAATGTTTGGAAGGAGGTGCAGCTAAGAAGTGGAAGATGTGAATGATGTTATTAATGATTGAGAGGAATGCATTGCAACCTTGGGGCTTTTGTAGGGTGGTTACCTTACACACATTGATATTCGGAACAAGCTGAGGTATCAGGTTGAAAGCAACAAGTGTCTCCATGTGTGTTGGGATATGAAGCGGACCTTGATCACTTGCCCAGCTAGCTCAGTTGGTAGAACACGTGACTCTTAATCTCAGGGTCGTTGGTTTGAGCCCTACGCTGGGTGCTGTGGGACTTTTAAAATCTTGCTTCTTTCAAAAAGGGGAAAAAACTCCAACTAATCGCTGCAAGGCAGGCATTCACCATTGAAAGCAACTGGCAGACATCAAATTCAAAGCACTTTCATGTCGCATCTCTTTCTGCTTCTGTCCCTGTCTCGTGTCCAGCTCCCAGGTCAATTAGCTGCTGGATGCAGACAGAGTCAGTTCGTGGGAAAATAAGATGCAAGGCGATAGGTTTGCAGACAATCTTGCAGGGTAAACAGTCACCAGGATCTCAGCTACCTGATCCTCCCAGATTCTGATTACAGGAATGTCCACAGTGCCTATTATCCACAGTCACACTCTCCTTCTAGTCCGTTTGTACGTTGTACAAGCACGTTCTAGTACGTTGTTCAGCTTTGAAATTGTTCATATTTTCACACTGTGTTTCAATGTGAAGAAAACAGAGCTGTGATAAGCTTATATTGTTCAGCAGATGCACTGCAAGAAGGTACATAACAGGCTGATGGTAACAGTGCTCTTTGGACGTGGTGAACTCCAGTGAGGAATTGGCACCATTCACGTGTCTTTCAGTTAGTCTCGTGACAAACCTGGTACTAGAAATGACAAAAAATTTCGCTGAATTTTCTCCGTGTTTTGGTTTGTTAAGAGCCGAATACAAGGTAAGAAAGTACATCTCGCTCGAGTGGGTTAATGAATGGCAGAATGACCCATGTTGTTGGGAAACATAAAATTATAAAAAGTTAGAGCAAAGAAAGAGGCCATTCGTGCTGCTTTCAAAGAGCAGGGTGATTGATTAGGAGTGATAGTTGTGACGGTACAATCAGTAGGGAGCAACATTTGTCCTTCTCCCACCCATATTTTGCCTCGCACCAACATCTCTGGTCAGTGCTTCACAAACAGCCCTACTCTTCAGCTATTCCCTCACTCCGCCTCTGTGTTCTCCACTTGTTCCATGTGTGATTTTTCCAGCTCCGAGGCGATACTCTCACTCTTCTGCTTCTGGCAGAGCTGCTAAATATTTTCAATCAATAAGTTATCAATACTTGCTTAAACAATTTCTCGAAATCCACAAACCTTCATTCTTTGACCAGGAATCGAACCCGGGCCGCAGCAGTGAAAGCGCTAAATTCTAACCACTAGACCATCAGGGAAGCGACCAAAACATTTATCAAGCTGGTTTACCTATGCTGCTTTTGCCTCTTTTTGTTCCATCTCAAATCTCTTAAACCACAAAACTGCCTGTTTAGGTTCAACACAAACGACTTCTTCAGCCAATGAAAATAACGGTATCTGTGAGCTGGAAGATGAAATTGACAGTGAGGTGAAATAGTCCCACAAACTGCTCATGTGTAACTTTCAATTTCCAAAACCCTCCACCCTCTTCGCTGTTGGTCCAATGGAAGCGCCGATTCCTGGTCAGTTGTCATCAGGGAAACTACCAATAAACTGGACATTTGGCTTTTTTTTCATTCCCGATCACTTCACCAGAGAAAAATTTCTCCGACTAAATGTCTTGTTAAACTTGAACACAGGTGACTTCTTCACTAATGAGAAGCACCATTGCTGTTAGCTGGAACATGAAGTCGATACTTTCCTACTTTAAGACAGTTCTTAAAGTCTCCCCCTTTGACCGAGCTTTTAGTCATCTGACTGAATATGTGGCTCGGTGTCACACTTTGTTATATAATGCTCCTGGGGAGTGCCTTGTGACGTTTCATTTGGTTAAAGGCGCTTTATAAATATAAGTTGTTGTTGTAGGATATACATAGAAAGGGCCAATCTCTTGTTATATCTTTCATGCTGATATTTTTCTTTGTTTTATCCATTCTCGGGGTGTGGGCATCGCTGGCTAGGCCAGCATTTATTGCCCATCCCTAGTTGTCCTTGAGAAGTAGTGGTGAACTGCCTTCTTAAACCGCTGCAGTCTGTGTAGTGTAGGTACACCCACAGTGCTGTTAGAAAAGGAGTTCCAGGATTTTGACCCAGCGACAGTGAAGGAATGGCAATATATTTGCAAGTCAGGATGGTAAGTGACTTGGCAGAGAACTTCCAGGTGGTGTCGTTCCCATCAACCTGCTGCCCCTGTCCTTATGGATGGTTACGGTCGTGGGTTTGGAAGGTGCTGCCTAAGGAGCCTTGGTGAATTCCTGCAGTGCATTTACAATGCTGCTACGGTGCGTCGGTGGAGGAGGGAGTGATTGTTTTTGGATGCGGTGCCAATCAATTGGGCTGCTTTGTCCTGGATGGTCTCAAGCTCCTTGAGTGTTGTGGGTGCTGCACTCAGCAAGGCAAGTGGAGAGTATTCCATCACACATCTGACTTATGCCTTGTAGATGGCTTTGCGAGAGTTAGGAGATGAGTTACACATCGCATGATTCCTAGCCTCTGACCTGTTCTTGTAGCTACAGTATTTATATGGCTAGTCCAGTTCAGTTTCTGGTCAATGGTAACAACGAGGATATTGACACTGGGGGATTCAGTGGTGGTAATGCCTTGAACATCAAGCGGCGATGAATGAATTCTCTCTTGATGGAGATGGTCATTACCTGATACTTGTGTGGCACGAATGTTATCTGCCTCTCGTCATCCCAAGCCTGGATACTATCCAGGCTTTGCTGCATTTGGACATAGACTGCTTCAGTAACTGAGGAGTCGCGAATGGTGCTAAACATTGTGCAATCATCAGCGAACATCCCCACTTCTGACCTTATGGTGGGCGGAAAGTCATTGATGGAGTAGCTGAAGATGGTTGGGCTGAGGACACTACCCTGAGGAACTCCTGCAGTGATGTCCTGGAGCTGAGATGACTGACCTCGAACAAGCACAACCATCTTCCTTTGTGCTCGGCATGACACCAAATAGTGGAGAGTATTCCCCCCAGATTCCCATTGACTCCAGTTTTGCTAGGGCTCCTTGATGCCACACTCGGCAAAATGTTGCATTGATGTGAAGGGCAGTCACTCTCACCTCACCTCTGGAGTTCAGCTCTTTTGTCCATGTTTGAACTAAGGCTATAATGAGATCAGGAGCTGAGTGGCCCTGGCGGAACCCAAACCGGGCATCAGTGAGCAGGTTATGGCTAAGTAAGTGCTGCTTAATAGCACTGTCAGTGACCCCTTCCATTACTTTACTGATGGCAGAGAGTAAACTGATGGGGCGGTAATTGGCTGAGTAAGATTTGTCTTGCTTTTTGTGTACAGGACATTCCTGGGCAATTTTCCACATAGCCAGTTAGATGCCAGTGTTATAGCTCTACTGGAACAGCTTGGCTAAGGGCGCGGTAAGTTCTGGAGAACAAGTTTTCAGTACTATTGCCAGAATATTGTCAGTGTCCATAGCCTTTGAAGTACCCAGTGCCTTCAGTCGCTTCTTTATATCATGTGGGGTGAATCGAATTGGCTGAAGACTGGCATCTGTGATGCTGGGGACCTCTGGGGGATGCCGATGGACCATCCACTCGGCACTTCTGGCTGAAGATTTTGGCAAATGCCTTATCTTTTCCACTGATGTACTGGGCTCCCCCATCATTGAGTTTGGGGATATTTGTGGAACCTCCATTTCCAGTGAGTCGTTTAATTGTCCACCACCATTCTCGACTGATTGTCACAGGACTTCAGAGCTTAGATCCGATTCATTGGTTGTGGGATCACTTAGCCCTGTCCATCATTTGCTTCTTATGCTGTTTGGCATGCAAGTAGCCCTTTGTTGTATCTTCACCAGGTTGACACCTCATGTTTAGGTATGCCTGGTGCTGCTCCTGACATGGCCTCCTGCACGCTTCACTGAACCAGGGTTGATCCCCTGGCTTGCTGGCGATGGTACAGTGGGGGATATGCAGGGCCAGGTTACAGATTATGTTCAAGTACAATGGGGGATATGCAGGGCCAGGTTACAGATTATGTTCAAGTACAATGGCCCACAGTGTCTCCTGGATTCCGAGTCTAGATCTATTCGAAATCTATCCCATTTAGCATGGTGGTAGTGGCACACAACACGATGGAGGACATTGTTAATGTGAAGACGGGGACTTCGTCTCCGCAATGACTGTGCAGCAGTCACCCCTGTCAATACTGTTATGGTCAGATGCATCTGAGGCAGGCAGGTTGGTGAGGATGAGGTCAAGTATGTTTTTCGCTCACCACTTGCTGTAGACCCAGTCTAGCAGCTATGTTATTTAGGACTAAGCCAGCTCGGTCAGTATTGGTACAACCGAGCCATGCTTGGCGATGGACATTGAAGTCTCCCACCCAGAATACATTGTGCACCCTTGCCACCTTCAAATGGTGTTCAACATGGAGGAGCACTGATTCATCAGCTGAGGGAAGATGATACGTGCTAATCAACACGAGGCTTTCCTTGCCCACATTTGACTTCTTTCCAGGAGACTTAATGGGGTCTGGAATCAACATTGAGGACTCCCAGGGCAATTCCCTCCCGACTGTGCTGCCACCTCTGCTGGGCCTGTCCTCGGTGGGACAGGATATACCCAGAGATGGTGGTGTCTGAGGCATTATCTGTAAGGTACGATTCCATATGTCAGGCTGTTTGCTTGACTAGTCTGTTAGGCAGATGTTAGTAAGGAGTACTTTGCAGGGTCGACAGGGCTGATATTGCCATTGTCGCTTCCAGTGCCTTGGTCAAATACTGGGTAGTCCGTTCATTCCTTTTATGTGTCTTTGTTACGATTGAGTGGTCATTTCAGGGGGTATTTTAAGAGTCAACCACAGTGCTGTGGGCCTGGAGTCACGTGTGCCCAGACGAGGTAAGATTTCCTTCCCTAAAGGGCATTAGTGAACAAGGCGGGTTTTTACAGCAATCCACACTCGTTTCACCAATTACAGCGGAAATATCACAGTCGACGACAAACACAGAGGCAGAGTGTGGGAATGAAAGAGGAAGAGAAGGGCTGTTTGGGATTCTAACCCGGAGTGTTACCCTGGCTCCCTTGATTATTAGTCCAGCGACAATACCATTCTATTTGCTTTCCTAATTATTTACTCTGTTTTTGCATGCTAACCATTACATCTCAGAGCCCGGCAATCTTTCACCATTTAGATAATATACTTTTTCATTCTTCCTGCCAAAATGGACAATTTCACATTTGCCCACATTATATTCCATTTACCAGATCTTTATCCATTCACTTAATCTATCTATGTCCCTTTTTATGTCCTTATGTCAACTCCACAAATTACTTTTCCAACTATCTTTCTGTCGTCAGCATATTTAGCAACCATTCCTTGGGCCATTCATCCAACTCATCTATACACATTGTAAAAATCCGAAGCCCCAGCACTGATCCCTCTGACATACCACTGATCCTGCCAACAAGAAAGTGAGTCATTTTTCTTAATCTCTGCTTCCTGTTAGCTAGCCAATCTTCTATCCATTCCAATCTATTACCCCCTCCACTATGAACTTTTACTTTTCACAAAAAATACTTGATGTGTCACTTTATCAAATGCCTTCTGGAAACCTAAGTACAGCACATCCACCAGTACTCCATTATCCATAATATATGCTAGTTCAAAGAACTCTAACAAATTGGTCAAAGACGATTTTCCTTTAACAAAATCATGTTGACTCTGCCTGATTACCTTGAACTTTTTAATGTGTCCTGCCATAACGTCACTAAAAATAGCATCGAACCTTTTCCTTCTGACAGATGTTAAACTGACTGCCCCGC
Organism: Cetorhinus maximus; assembly: GCF_964194155.1. Classification (NCBI taxonomy): domain Eukaryota; kingdom Metazoa; phylum Chordata; class Chondrichthyes; order Lamniformes; family Cetorhinidae; genus Cetorhinus; species Cetorhinus maximus. The sequence goes on along the minus strand of NC_135901.1, from coordinate 40,679,282 downwards.
AGTTTCATGTTTCCTGTCTCTCTCACTTTTTGAGCCAACGTATTACATTTGTTGTTTTCCAATCTCATGGAATCTTGCCCAAATATAGGGAATTTGGAAAATTAAAACGAATACATCAAATATCTCACTCGTCACTTCTTTTAAGATGCTACGATAAAGCCCATCAGGATCCGAGGGTTTGTGAACCCGCACCTCCAACAATTTACTTGGTATCACTTCCCTGGTGATTGTAATTTTCTTGAATTTCCCTCGTTTCAATTTCCTGAGTTACAGATAAATCTGGGATGTTCCTTGTCTCCTCTGAACTGCGCAGGCACCTGGATGGAATGTTAAACGGTGACGTCATTCAGCAGCACTTTGGGTCTTTGTTTTGAAGAAATGGAATTCGGCTGTTCTCATTAGGAATGCTGGAGGCAGACTGATCAACAATGTCATCATCAAATGGCACAGCGCAGTAAGAGAGCCTCCCACTCATCCTTTCTATGCCTAAGCTTTTTACAAAGAGCCTCCTCGTACATCCGATTTTCCTTCTTTCTCTGCATAACCCCGATTTCCCCCTCTCAACCCATTCTCCAATTTCACTTTGAAAATACTGATTTAATAAAAATGATATTGAAAGATGAGAAGGAGCTTCTACGGTGCCCAGTCTGCTAAATTCTGCAGCATTACCAAAGTTTCCTTGACTCAATGACACCAAGAATTGCACTTATGATTATTACATAGCTTTTGAACAAAAAAAGTACTTAAACTGTTGATTTGGATTTAATTTTTTTAATGAAATTTATTCCGATCAAGCATCTCCTCATTTTCTCAGTCGATATATACAATCTTATTCCTCTTGCTGTACAACCTGTTGGGAAAGGTTTGCTAAAGCTATACAAAGCCCTGGTTAGGTCACAACTGGAGGACTGTGTGTAGTTCTGGGAATGGCACCTTATAAAGGATCAATATTTGCCTTGAAAGTTTCCGAGGAGCCGCATTGATTAAGTTGGTGGGTTTTGGAATTAGGAAGTTGTACATCTGCAACAATTATATTGAGGAGACCAAACGCAGACTGGGTGACCACTTTGCAGAACACCTTCTGTCTGTCCGCAAACAGGACCCAGGCCTTCCTGTCGGTTACCATTGCAACACCCCACCCTGCTCTCGTGCCCACATGTCCGTCCTTGGCCCGCTGCAATATTCCAGTGAAGCCCAACGCAAACTGGAGGAACAGCACCTCATCTTCTGATTAGGCGCTTTACAGCCTCCCAGACTTAACATTGATTTCAACAACTTCAGCCCATGGACTCTCTCCTTCATTTTCACCCTTTTAAAAATCCCTTTATAAAAATGTATTTTATTTACTTATTTTTTATTCATTTATTCATTATTTTATTCCCCCTTTTTATCCCCTTTTTAATCCTTTTTTCCTAACTGCCTCCCTTTCACCCCACTACACCCCAACACCAAAAGCGCCATCTGTTACTCGTTCCATGTTGTTCTTTCACAGAGTGCTGACCCTTATCCTGCTATTCACACATTCTGCTTTCTTACTTTTATGCAACTATCAGCACCTTCTTCAGCCCTCACCACTGCCATTAACACTCCCTTTTTCTTGTGTCCATGATACGTTTGTCATTCTCTCCTTAGCTCCCACCTCTCGCTGACCTTCGACCCAGCTTCACCTGCTCTACCCTCCCCGCCCCCTCCCCACCCTGCCCCGCTTGAACAGTATAAACCCCATCACTTTTTACTTCTCTTCAGCTCTGAAGAGGGGTCACACTGAATCGAAACGTTAACACTGTTTCCCTCTCCACAGATGCTGTCAGACCAGCTGAGCTTTCCCAGCATTTCCTGTTTTTTTAATATATATCAGAGGTGTTTGGCTAACGAGACGGCAGACGGAGGAAAATGAAGCAAAGACTGAAGTAACTCACTTGGTCGTAAAAGTAATTTTTAAAAAGCAACAAAGCAGGACACGTTTTAAAAGGTGAGTAAGTTGTGCGTTGATGTGCAAAGAGACTTGGCTGTGCTTGGACAAGGAAAACAGGAAGTTGTATCAGTTCCTGCCGCAGAATTGATGAGCGTGTTCTTCCAACTGAAAGTTTAGTGGTTCAAAACCACTCAGGGACGAAACTTCCAATGTTTTTTCCCCCTTCAACACTCATTGTCATACGGATCCGGATTGTCAATGGCGGCAGGAAAGTTTTCCACAAATGTTGCCAGTTCTAATGTGAGTTTCCAACCAGAGAATCTTCCGCGTGTAAAGGAAATGTGATAACCACTAGGTTACGAAATGCAACATGCAGCTCCTTGCAGAACATCAAACTGTGCTGTCTTATTGCACTGCAGGACCTTGTTTTGTGGAAGTACAATTCGGCAGAAAACCTTAGCCCTGCGGCAGAGAAATTGATCTAACATTAGAATCATCAGGTGACAGAGCACATCAGCAGCTCATTCAACACCTCACACATGTGCGAACAACCTTACAGCAAATCCGCCCTCATCTTTCCCTCTAATTTCCGAGCGGTGCATTTTTCAGAAGATCATTCAAAACCTGGAGAAGTATAAATGTCACTTTGTTTTGAGATGATGCATCCAGTTACTATTTAACAACAAACGGGAATGATGCAACCTTTCCCTACATTTGATACTGTTAATGCTTCAAGCAGGGAATCTTTCTGTGTGTGAGAGTCCGTGCTCCCTATTACCCTACACAAACCCTGCAGTGTAACGCGAAAACTTTCCGTGTGTGAGAGACTGTGATCCCTATTACCCTACACAGACCCTGCAATGTAGCGGGGAAACTTTCCGTGTGTGAGAGACCGTGATCCCTATTACCCTACACAAACCCTGCAATGTAAAGGGCCCAATTTAACACACAGAAGGCAGGGAGCCGGGAATTTTCAGATTCGAAAGACATAACTAGCGGAGTGCCACAAGGATCAATCCTAGGGCCTCAATTATTTACTATCTATACTAATAACTTGGAGGAGGGGCAGAGTGTAATATATCCAAATTTTCTGACGATACAAAAATAGGTGGGAGTGCATTTTGTGATGAGGACATAAGGAATCTGCAAGGGGGTATAGATAGGTTGAGTGAGTGGCCAAAAAACTTGGCAGATGGAGTTGAATGTAGGAAAGTGTGAGGTCATGCACTTTGGACGGAGGAATCAAAAGGCAGACTATTATTTAAATGGAGAGAGACTCCAAAAAAGTGCAGCACAGAGGGATCTGGGTGTTCTTGTGCATTAAACACAATAGGTTAGCATGCAGGTGCAGCAAGTAATTAAGAAGGTAAATGGAATGTTGGCCTGTTTTGCTCGTGGATGGAGTTTAAAAATAGGGAAGTCTTGTTACAACTGTGCAGGGTGTTGGCGAGGCCGCATCTGGAGTACTCTGTACAATTTTGGCCCCCGTATTTAAGAAAGGATAAATTGGCATTGGAGGCAGTTCAAAATAGATTCAGCAGGCTAATGTTGGGATGAAGAACAGCGAAACAGGTTAAGCCTTTATTCATTAGAGTTTAGAAGAATAAGGGGTGATCTTATTGAAACCTACAAGATTCTGAGGAGGCTTGACAGGTTCATGTAGAGAAGGCATTTCCACTAGTGGGGAATCTCGAACTAGGGAACATAGTTACAGAATAAGGGAGCACTCATTTAAAACTGAGATGCGAAGGAATTTCTTCTCTCAGAGTGTAGTAAATGTCTGAAATTCTCTACCCCAGAGAGTTGTAGAGGCTAGATCACTGAAATTATTTAAAGAGGAGGTACATAGATTTTTGAAATATCGGGGATTTGAGGCCTATGCGGAGCTGGCACGAAAGAGGAGTTGAGGCCTGGGCAGATCATCCATGATCTTATTGAAAGGCTTGAGGGGCCTTTCCTGCTCCTTCTTCTCATGTTCTTATGTTCGTTTGAAACGTGTCTCTGGTGAAAGGGGTCGGGAATAATAATAAAAGGCACAGGTAACAGAGATAAGCCAGGCTGTATACACTGTAGTTCCCTGGTGGTCTAGTGGTCAGGATTCGGCGCTTTCACCGCCGTGGCCTGGGTTCGATTCCCGGTCAGGGAATGATAAATCGTTGACCTCGTGCAAACTATGAAAATGAGTTTGGTTAATTCCATTTGACAAATGCAGGTCACCTTTGTCGGAATCAGTGGCGTGGGAGCTTGAATTTTGCATCAGAGTTGGAAATGTCATCCGGTCACAACCGATAAGGAACAAACACAGAGATGAAGATAGTGAATGAGAGAAGGGCTGTGATCGGCTGCAAAGCACTGACAATAGAGAGGATGGTGCACGGCAAAATATAGCGGTAAGAGGGAAGATTTTACCGTTTACATCGACACAACTATCTCCCAGATCTGGTCCCAAATCTCTTGTTAAATCAGGAGAAAACTGCTCGCTTAATCTTCCACTTTTTAGCTGCACCTCCTTCCAAACATTGCAAACTCCTCCTGCATTTTCTATCCTGATATTTTTCTCTGTAACATTTTGATATGAAACTGCACAACTAATGTGAATAAAGTGTGTGATGGGAAAAATGTGTTCACCGCCTCGGGAACTGAACCACATTGACACACACACACACATATATACCGAGAGTGACAGAGGGCAAGGGTTTGTCTCTAAGGAGAGACAAACACCCAGAAAGCAAACATGTCACCAACCTGGCTCTGTCTTTGTTCCCATACGACTACAAGTTTTGTGAACGTTTTCGTGAATGAACGGAAATAGGAAAATCCCCATGGATGCTTTGGTACTTGGATGGATTTGATTGAATCTAACCGATAATTAACTCTGTAGACAGTTAAAACCAGGAATAATGAGCAGCGGGAAAACCCCAATGGATTTGAACTCCATCGCCTTAACCACTTGGTCACGGCAACTGGCCCTTTGAGCAGGTTAATGTTGTTGGTATATAAGATGACTACAGCAGAGAGGCGGACTTTCGGCCCATCTTCTCCGTGCTGGCTGTCTGGAAGAACAACTCAACTACTTCCACTGCCGCGCATTCTCACATAAGCAATTAATATTTGTATTGCCTTTCCTCCTTCTCCCAGTTAAAATTAAACCCAATACACGCCCGCATTCACTTTGAGCTGGCACTTTGTCGTCAGAGGAGAGCTTTCAAAGTGACCAACAGGTGAACCGCTTTGGCAGCGGATCCACAAATAATGGAACCTGAATCCAGCGCCTGAGGCCGTTCGGCCAGGCTACCTCTCACAACCTGCTGTTTCCCGTCGCCTTGATGGTGTTTCCACTGAAACAGAACATTAAAAACATCGAAAAAGGAACAGCAATTAGCCATAAGCCCCCTCGAGCCTCCGCTACCACTAAATAAGATCATGTCAGATCCCTAAGCTCAGCACCAATTTCGCATCCAACCCCGATAGGCCTTCATTCACTTAAAGTCCAAACATTTATCAATCTCAGCCTTCAATATAGTCATCGACTGAGGATCCACAGAGCTTCAGGCTACAGAATTCCAAAGATTCACAAGCCTTTGAGTGAAGAAATGTCTCCTCACCTCAGTCCTAAATGGCTGACACATTATCCAGAGAATGTGAGCCCAGTTCTAGACGCTCCAGCCAGGGGAAAACAGCCTCTCAGCATGTTCACTGTCACTCAGGAATCAACCCAGTGAATATTGGTTGCACACAGACAGCGAGTGAATGGAGGGAACAAAGAGCACAAAAGTGAACAGAGATAGAGACACAGACAAAGAGACTGAGAGAGTGAAAGAGAGAGAGGCAGATATACAGGGACAAAAAGTGGCAGACAGAGGGAGAGAGAGTGGTAGACACTGAAAGGAACAGATACACTTCACCATTCCACGTGATCGTTAACTTAGATTGACAGACAGAAAGAGAGAAATAAAGACTTACATTTAAACAGAGCCTTTCACCAACTCAGGACAACGGGAGGCACTTTAGAACCAATGAAATCTTTTTGAAATGTAGTCACTGTTGTAATCTAAAAGCAGAGAGGGTTTGACAAAAATGCTGATTCAGTAGATGAGAAAATTCGATCTTAAGAAATCCATCTCAATGTAGAAACTTTCTTTCAATTTCCCTAAACATTTCATGGTTTGTTTGATGCAGATTCAGCAGATGTAAATCTGCAGCTGAGTGAATAAATTTCAACTCGAATCTGTGATGAAACAGGGACAAAGCATCCCATTTCTATCAGGTCATCTCTCAGCCTTCTCTTTTCTCGAGAAAAGAGCTTCAGGCTGTTCAGCCTTTCCTGGTGATTATAACCTATCCGTTCCTGGAACATTTGTGAATCAATTTTTATTTTCCTGTTCCTTCCGACACCCGACAGCAGTAGAAACAGTTCCTAATGTCCGAGTGATTTCAGTTTGGACTATCTGTATTTAAAAATTCATTCTCTCGATGTGTCCATTGCCTTAGCCACTCCACCACAAGGACTCGGTGTCTGTCTGTTTAAATGTTGCTCAGTGACAATTTCGATCATCCTCCACTTTGTACCAAAATGACCCTCAGAAGCTGAAAAATCTCCATTCAAACAAAAAGAAAGAAAACTCCTCTTGAATATTTTAAAACTGCTCTTTTTATTCTCTGTACCATCTTAATATGAAGCCGCACAACTAACGTGAATAATGTTTGGATGGTGAAATGGGGAACTGAACCGCATTGACACACACACAGGCATATACACTGTGAATGACAGAGGGCAAGGGTTTGTCTCTAAGGCGAGGCAAACATCCAGAAAGCAAGCATCACACCAACCTGGCTCTGTTTTTGTTCCAGTTCTAACTGTAACTTTTGTGAATGCTTGCAGACGAATGGAAATTAGAGAACACTGGGGGTTTTGGGGTTTTTTTATTCAACTTAATCGACATGTAATTGTGCAGGCACACTCTAAAATTCAGGAATGATAAGAAGAGAAGTTGTCAGGATTCCAGCCCACCTGTGGAGACCCCAATAAATTCAAAACCTGTTGCCTTAACAACTCAGTCGCGAATCCAAGCCCAGATTTGCATGAATGTAGTTTGTATAAAATCATAGACGGCTACATCAGACGGTCATTCAGCATATTGTTCACATGCCAACTCTCTGGAAGAGCCACTCACCGACTGCAATTCCACACCCCGCCTTTTTCCTACAGCAACTCATGTGTATATTGTCCCTCCTCATTCTCCCGATCAAAGTAAAACACCGCACACTCCGCTGGATTTAATGTGACTTGGGATCTGTGGGTTCAAATGGGACTGCTGAAGATCCTAAAAGGAAGATAACTTGAACGTTTGGCGACGGTAGGACTCGAACCTACGTTTCTGTAGAAACTGGAGCCTGAATCCAGCGACTTAGACTGCTCGGCTACATTATCACGTTAAAATGGGTTATTCATAATTTCCTTACTGGTATTGTCAACGAAAAGAACAGAAGGAAAGGAGCAGGACTAGGTCGTTGGGAAACTTGAACCAGCTCCGCCAGTTAATCAGATCATCCTGCACTTTGAAACAAACAGAAATCATCTCCACTGCTAACTTCTTTTTTCAATGTTTCATTATTTCTATGTTTCAAATGATGTTTCTTTTTTCCTTTGTGACTCTGCGTGTTTACTCAATGAAATGTTGGTAATAAGTAATGAGATTGTAAATGTTGACTCAGAAAAATGAGGAGATGTTTGGTCAGGGTAAATATTTTTTGATAATTTGATTTGACATCAACGATTTCAAAAAATTTGAAAACTTGTCAAAGGTTTCAGAATCCAACTCTTCATGTCATTGGGTTACGAAAACTTTGTTAACTTTCATACATTGTGCATGGACACAGCAGAAGGCCCTGCACCTCTTTCAACATTGTTTTTTTCTTAACGCAGTTTTCAAGAGGGAATTGGACGATGACTTGAAAGGGAGAAAAAGATCAGGGTTATGGAAAGAGACAAATAAATTGAGATTAACAAGAAAGGTCGTTGAACAAAACTGACATAGAAATGATTGTCTGAAAGACCTCTTGTAGAGCTGTGCCTTTTGATGATGATATTGTTGATCAGTCTGTTTCCAGCATTCCTAATGAGAACAGCCAAATTCCATTTCTTCAAAACAAAGACCCAAAGTGCTGCTGCAAGGCGTCATCGCTTAACATTTCACTGAAGCCCATTGAGCTTTTGTGCTGTTTTCTGTTTCTGTGGTGCAGTGATTGTCATGCTTGCCTAGCACATGAAACGTTCTCCGGTTTAAAACTGGGCAGAGCCAAAATCATAATTTGTGGGTTCACGTTGAAGCCACGTGACCTAGTCTGCGTTTATCCTTCAACCAAGAACACATGGTCTACTCATTGTGACGTGCCTGGTTTTGACTGTTTCCTGAGCGGTGATTGGCTGCCGCGTTCCCTACATTACAACAATGACTGCACTTCAATTAAAGCAAAACTGCGGAAATCTGGAAAAGAAAGCAGAAAATACAGGAAAAACTCAGCAGGCTTGACAGCATCTTTTGGGAGAGAAACCTGCTGAGTTTTTCCAACATTGTCTGTTTTTATTTCAAAAAGTACTTCATTGGCTGGAAAGTGGTTTGAGACATCCACTGGTCTGGAATAGCGCTATTAAAATGCAAGTCTGTCCTTCTTTAATTATCTTAAATCCCATTCCTCTGGTTACTGACCCCCGTCAGTGGAAACAGTTTCTCCCGATCTGCTCTATCAAACCGCCCCGTCCCCGTTGCCCCCACCCTCATCACTTTGAGCAGCTCCGTGAAATCTCCGTTTAACCTTCTTTGCTCCATAGAGGACAATCCCGGTCTCCATAAAATCTCCACAAAACTGAATTTCCACATCCCTGGACATGATGCAAGGCGGAGGATTGAGACGAGATTTTAGAAAATATTGTCAGTTGGCAGGTGGGAAAATGGAGAAGGAACCAAAATAGATATCTCAGCCTCCAGCTTTGTGAATCTTCAGATATTCTTTGGGAACGGGAATCAGAGGAGAATGAAGGGTGAACTGTCCGACTGACCAGAGACAGTCAAGGCACCTTTCCCTTCTTTAAGACGCTGGAACATTGACTCTGATGTTATCAGTGAAATTAGCTGATCTGAGACATTGAAAGGATTCTCGTTACTGCACATCAGGAATTCAAACCTAATATCGTCTTCGGGACAATCAGAATACTTGGTAACAGTCAAGGCACCGAAAGGCTCGAAGGGAGATGGCACCGGTTGTAGGAGAGCTGGTTCCCGGTGACATGGATGTGTCTGCAGTGGGTGGGATCAGACTGTTTCCATGTATCCACAATAAATGTCCCGCCCTTTATTTTGGAAGAGTAAAACTGATAGAGAACAATTGTCATTCCTGTAGCAGCAATCTGAAACTTTAACTCGATGACACCATTGTTAGAGGTTGCATCGGTCTCTGTGGCGCAATTGGTTAGCGCGTTCGGCTGTTAACCGAAAGGTTGGTGGTTCGAGACCACCCAGGGACGAAATTTCCCCTTTTTTTCAGCATTCATTGTCACTCAGTTCCCGGTTGTCATTGGCTACTTGAGCTGAATGTCAAGACCCCGGAAATGTTGCCGGCTCCACTATTATCCAGGGAGCTCCCAGGTTAGCGGCTTTTTTTCGAATATTCATTTCAAATATAATGAGAAAACATTTCGACCTACCATGCACTGATATCCAACACAGTGGAAATTTATGAAGTTATTGGATTCAAACAAGCCCATCAAATGTTCTCTCTTCCTCAGCTCCACAGTGAGTGAGACAGCGAAAAGCAGAAAAGCAGCAATATTCCGGCCCCGCACTCTCCAATCACCCACTGCCAGAAGAAAGCGGCGACTGCAGCTTCAATCAGCGGGTTACTGCCCATCCCTGGGACACAAGATACTCCAACCCGGGCCAAACCTCCGAATACACCGAGCACAGGCTCAGGAAAACATTATATCACGGTCACAAAACCTCGAAGCAGCATTTACAGAATACCCGAGTGAGTGAGTCACAAATAAAAGTCACACCAACTTTCTAAATCTTTTCACTGTCAAATTCCTTCATTTTATTGAAAAGCTGACTGTTGTGAATCTGAAAATGAGCACCATGGGATTTGTGTTTCCGAGTGACTTGTTTTCCACTGATTGTCCATCAGGTTTGCAATTCAATTTCCGTTGGATATTGAAGCGAATCTGATTTCAAAATGAGGACACAAAGCAGGTAAACATTAAATCCAGAAACAGATCCGGAGGAAAATGGATCCCAATGTTTGGAATGAGGTGCAGCTGAGAAGCAGAAGCTGTGAATGTTGTTATTGATGATTGAGTGGAAAACAGTGGGCCCTTGGTCAATCATCGTGTCCCAGTGGTGAAAATGATGTTTTTAAAATCCACTGGGGTTTCCCCAGGAAATTTCCAATATTACCGACTGTGCTTCTTATTATTGCTGATTTTAACCAGGTGTCCACAGAACTCTCGGATCAATGGAAGAAAAAACATCCAAAAATTCTCCTGATTTTTGGGCTCGAAGTGAATGAAATACTCTCGGGATCGGGTGTTGGGGCTGAGGATCCGCCATGGTCTTACTAAGTGACGGAGGAGGCATGTGGGGCCTTATGACCTTTTGTTTCTGCTTTGCTTCTGTTCTATTTCCGTAACAATACCGGACAGCGCGATGGGCACTCGTATCCTGAGCTCGGTAGCGCAACTGTGCGGTTGTAGGTGGTTGAAGGTCTCACGGGTTCCTAATCCCACTGCTGCTAAAATTGCCCTGTTGGTCGAAAAAGTGCCAGCTCACAGTTAAAGCAGGTGTGGGCAGCTCTTCACTTCAACATGAAGAACGAGGAGAGACAATAAAAATATAAATGGCTGTGGAGAAAATGCGGGGTTGTTAATTTAGCAGAATCCCTCTTCCTTAAGCTGGCGTGGACACGATGGGCCGAATGTCCCCCACCTCTGATGTAGCCATCTCTAATTTCATACCAACGACACTAACCTGTGCATGGGGCCAGTCGTCGTGGCCGAGTGGTTAAGGTGATGGAGTCCAAATCCATTGGGGTTTCCCACTTCTCATTATTCCTGGTTTTGACTCTGCGTCTACAGAGTTAATTATCGGTTAAATGGAATAAAATCCATCCAAACACGCGGGCGTTTTCCTACTTCTGTTCGTTCCCGAAACCTGCAGTGGAAATGGAGCAAAATTTGGTGTCAGGCTTGCTTTCTGGGCGTTTGCCTCTCCTTAGAGACAAAGCCTTACCCTCTGTAACTCTCGGTGTATATGTCTGTGTGTGTTCCTCTGTGTGTGTCAATGTAGTTCGGTTCCCCGAGGGGTTCAACACATGTTTACCATCACAATATTTATTCACATTAGTTGTGCAGCTTCAGATGAAAATGTTACAGAGAAAAATGTCAGGGTGAAAGATACAAGAGGAGTTTGCAATGTTTGGAAGGAGGTGTAGCTGAGAAATGGAAGATGTGAATGATGTTATTGATGATTGAGAGGAATGCATTGCAACTTTTGTAGGTCGATTACCTTCTACACTTTGAAATTCAGAACAAGCTGAGGTATCAGGTAGAAAGCAACAGTTGCCTCCATGTATGTTGGGATATAGGATACATATGTTATGTGTGCCTGGCTCGTTCAACTGGTAGATCATAAGGCTCTTAATCTCGGGGTCGTGGGCTCGCCGCACATTAGATGCAGCTACTTTGAAGCAAATAATCACCAACCTCATCGCTGCGGTTCCTGTGAAACTTGCACATGATGGATATTCACCACTGGATTCAAAGCACTTTCATGTCACATCACTTTCTGTCTCACCTCCAGCTCTCTCCGCCCTTCCAGGAGCTGCTTGACCAAACCCAGTCAATTAGTGCGAACGTAAAACACAACGTGATCGGTTTACAGATAACAGGGTAAAGAAACATCAGGATCTTCCTGATTCTCCCAGGTATTGATTACAGGAATGTGCACAGTGCCGATTATCCACAGTCACTCTCCCCTTACAGTCTTGTGTACGTTGTTCAGCTTTGAAATTTTTCATATTTTCACACTGGATTTCAATGTGAAGAAAGCAGAGCTGTGATAAACTTATATTGTTCAGCAGATGTGCTGCAAGAAGGTACATAACTGGATGATGATAACAGTGCTCTTTGGACTCGGTGAGCTCCAGGGAAGGATTGGCACCATTAATGTGTCGTTCAATTAGTCTCGTGACAAATCTCGTGCTAGAAATGAGAAGTAAACTCGCTGAATTTGCTCCGTGTTTTGGTTTCAAAAGAGCTGAATACAAGGTAGGAAAGTACACCTCGCTAGAATGGGTTATAAAATGACGGAATGACTGTGAAAGATGCACCCGTGCTGTGAGGGAACATAAAATTATAGAAAGTTACAGTATAGAAAGCGGCCATACGGCCTCGATGAGCTGATGTGCTGCTTTTAAAAAAACAGTTGTGATTGTTTGATCCAGCAGGTGTGATATTTTTGTCAGTGCAAACAGTAGGCAGCAAAATTTGTCCTTCTCCCACCCATATTTTTATCGCACCAACATTTCTATAGTCAGTGCTTTGCACCCAGCCCTTGTCCTCTTTTCATTCCCTCACTCCGCCTTTATCCTTGTTCCAGACCTGTTCCAAGTCTGATATTTCCAGTTCTTGAGGCGAAACTTCAACTGTCACCCCACTGATTCTGGTGGAGCTGCTAAATGTTTTCAATCAATAAGTAATTAATACTCATTTTAGCAAGATCAAAAATCTGCACTCCCTGACCGGGAACCGAACCCAGGCCGCGGCGTTGAAAGTGCTGAATCCTGACCACTACACCACCTGGGAAACTGTCAACCTATTTTCGGTTTGGTTTATGGACGCTGCTTTTATCCATGTTTCCATTAGATGGAACGAATTCTTCAGTCAATGACAACAACGGTTTCTGTGAGCTGGAACATGAAATTGACAGTGAGGTGAAATATCCCCACAAGCTGCTCATGTGTAACTGTCAATTTCCAAAACCCACCAACCTGATCACTGCGGCTCCTGTGAATTTTTTATTTCCGACCCGTTTCACCAGAGATACGTTTCAAACGAACATAAGAACATAAGAAGTAGGAGCAGTTGGAGTCAATCATTCGGCCCCTCAGGCCTGCCCCGCCGTTCAATAAGATGATGGATGATTTGCCCCAGGCCTCAGCTCCTCTTTCCTGCCAGCTCCTCATAGCCCCCAACTCCCCGATATTTCAAAAATCTATCTACATCCTCTTCAAATATTTTCAGTGATCTAGACTCCACAACTCTCCGGGGTAGAGAATTCCAGACATTTATTTCCCCCTGAAAGAGGGAATTCCTTCGCATCTCAGTTTTAAATGAATGCCACCTTATTCTGTAACCATGTCCCCAAGTTTGAGATTCCCCACTAGTGGAAACATCTTCTCTACATCTGCCCTGTCCAGCCTCTTCAGAATCTTGTCTGTTTCAATAAGATCACCCATCATTCTTATAAACTCTAATGAATAAAGGCTTAACCTGTTCCGCCGTTCTTAATAAGTCAGTCCCTTCATCCCAAAAATGAGTCTATTGAATCAAGATTCCCCACTAGTGGAAACGTCTTCTTTACATTAACCTGTCAAGTCTCCTCAGAATCATGTAGGTTTATAGGCGAGATTTTACTGTTTACACCGATACAAATATCTCCCAGATCTAGTTCCAAATCTCGTGTTAAATGAGAAGAAAGCTCCTCGCTGAATCCTCTACTTCTGAGCTGCACCTCCTTCCAAACATTGCAAACCCTTCTTGCATCTTCCATCCTGATATTTTTCTCTGTAACATTTTGATATGAAACTGCACAACTACTGTGAATAAAGTTTGTGATGGGAAAAATGTTTTCAACCTCCCGGGGAACTGAACCATATTGACACACAGAGAGGAACACACACAGACATATGCACCGAGAGTGAAAGAGGGCAAGGGCTTGTCTCTAAGGAGAGACAAACACCCAGAAAGCAAGATTGGCATCAGCCTGGCTCTGTTTTTGTTCCATTTCCGACTGAAATTTCGTGAATGCTTTCAGCAATTAACGGAAATAGTTCCCGAGTTTCTGGATGGATTTGATTCACTGTAACCGATAATTAACTCTGTAGACACAGAGTTAAAACCAGGAATAATGGGAAGCGGGAAACCCCAATGGATTTGGACTCCATCGCCTTATCCACTCAGCTACGATGACTGGCCCTATGGATAGGTTAATATTGTTGGTATCTGAGCATAGATGGCTGCAGCAGAGAAGGAGGGCATTCGGCCCATTGTGTCCGTGCCGGCTCTCTGGAAGAGCAACTCAGCTACTTCCACTACCGTGCATTCTCACACAAGCAATTAATAATTGTATTGCTTCTCCTCCTTCTTCCGGTTAAAGTGAAACCCAATAAATGCCTGCATTCACTTTGAGAAGGAACCTTTTCGTAGGAACAGAGCATTCAAAATGACCCACAGGTGAACCACCTATAACTTTGGCAGCGGTTCCACAGAGACTGGAACCTGAATCCAGCACTTGAGGCCGTTTGGCCAGGCTACCACGCTCAAGCGGCTGTTTCCCGTCGTCTTGATGGTATTTCCACTGAGATATAACATTGAAATGATCAAAAAAGGAACAGGAATTTTACGCCCCCTCGAGCCTCCTCATCCAGTTCATAAAGTCATGGAAGGCCCTCAACCTCAACACCAGTTGCCCACCCAATCCCGATGCCCCTTCATTCCCTTAAAGACCAAAAATCTAAACATCTCAGCCTTCAATATACTCAGCGACTGAGGACCCACAGACCACTGGGCTACAGAATTCCAAAGATTCACAAACCTTTGAGTGAAGAAATGTCTCCTCACCTCAGTCCTAAACGGCTGACACATTATCTGGAGAATGTGAGCCCAGTTCTCTACGCTCCAGCCAGGGGAAAACAGCCTCTCAGCATGTTCACTGTCAAGCTGGCTCAGAATGTCAGACTTTTCAATGAGATCACCTCTCAGTATTCTAAACTCCAGTGAAAACATACTCATCTCACTTAATCTCTCCTCCTAGGACAACCGCCTCATCTCACGAACAATCCAGTGAGCCTTGGTTGCACACAGAAAGCGAGTGAATGGAGGGAATAAAGAGCACAAAAGTGAACAGAGATTGAGGCACAAGCAGAGACTGAAAGAGTGAAAGAGAGCGAGGCAGATGTACAGGGACAAAGAGAGAAGATAGAGACAGAGAGCAGGGTAGACACTGAAAGGGACAGATACATTTTATTATTCCATATGATTGTTAACTTGGATTGACAGACGGAAAGAAAGAAGAGAAAGAAGGACTTACATTTGAACAGAGACTTTCACCAACTCAGGACAACGGGAGGCGCTTTAGAGCCAATGAAATCCTTCTCAAGTGCAGTCACTGTTGTAATCTAATGACAGAGAGTTTGATACAAATGCTGATTCAGCAGATGACAAAATCCGATTTTAAGAATTCCATCTCAATGTAGAATCTTTCTTTCAATATATCTAAACATTTAATTCACCAGGATGTTGCCTGGGATGAAACATTTAAGTTATGAAGGGAGGTTGGATAGACTTGGGTTGTTTTCGTTGGAGCAGAGAAGACTGAGGGGCGACCTGATCGAGGTGGACAAGATTATGAGGGGCAAGGACAGGGTGGAAATGGAGCAGCTGTTCGCCTTCGTTGAAAGATCAGTCACAAGGGTACATAATTTCAAGGTGAGAGGCAGGAGGTTTAGGGGGGATGTGAGGAAAAACTTTTTTTTACCCAGAGGGTGGTGAAGGTCTGGAATGCGCTGCCTGGGAGGGTGGTGGAGGCGGGCTGCCTCACATCCTTTAAAAAAGTACCTGGATGAGCACTTGGCACGTCATAACATTCAAGGCTAGGGCCAAGTGCTGATAAATGGGATTAGGTAGGTATGTCAGGTGTTTCTCACGTGTCGGTGCAGACTTGATGGGCCGAAGGGCCTCTTCTGCACTGTGTGATTCTGTGATTCTGTGATTCTGTTTGATGCGGATTCAAAAGATGTAAACCGAAGAAATAAATTTCACCTCGAATCCTTGACGAAACGGAGATAAAACATTCAATTTCTATCATGTCATCTCTCAGCCTTCTCTTTTCTAGAGAAAACAGCTTCAGGCTGTTCAGGCTTTCCTGGTGATTATAACCTATCCGTTCCTGTAACATTTGGGATTGAACTTTTATTTTCCTGTTCCTTGCGACAACTGACAGTAATAGAAACAGCTCCTAATGTCCGAGGGATTTCAGTTTGGTCTATTTGTATTTAAAAACTCATACTCTCGATGCGTCCATTGCCCTAACCACTCAACCACAAGGACTCGGTGTCTGTGTGTTTAAATGTTGTTCAGTGACAATTTCCATCATCCTCTACTTTGTACCACGCCGACCCTTAGAAGCTGAAAAGTCTCCAGTCAAAAAAAAAGAAAGATAACTCCTCCTGTATCTTTTAAAACAGCTCCTTTTGTTCTCTGTATCGTCTTAATTTAAAACTACACAATTAACGTGAATAAGGTTTGAATGATAAAAATGAGGAACCGAACCACATTGACACACACAGAAGAACACACATGGACATATACACCAAGAGTGACAGATGGCAAGGATTTGACTCTAAAGAGAGACAAACACCCAGAAAGCAAGCCTGACACCAACCTGGCTCCGCTTTTGTTCCATTTCTAGCTGCAACTTTTGTGAATGCTTGCAGACGAATGGGAGTTCGAGAATGTTGGTAAAGGGTGATTAGATTGTGTATGTCGACTGAGAAAAATGAGGAGGTTGGTCAGAATAAACTTATTTTTTAGAACATTCGACTGAAATCAACTATTTTAAAAATGTTTATAACCGTAATAAAAATTCGGAATCCAACTCTCCGTGTCATTGGGTCAGGGAAACTTTGTTAATTTTCACACACTGAGCATGGACACTGCAGAAGCTCCTGTACCTCTTTCAATATTGTTTCTCTCAACTCAGAGTTTTCAAAAGGGGATTGGACAAAGACTTGAAAGGAGGAGAAAAAAAATCAGGGTAATGAACTGCGACAAAGAAATTCAGATTACTAGAAAGCTCTTTGTACAAAACTGACGCAGATACGTTGGGCCAAAATACCTTATAGTTCTGTGCCATTTGATGATGACATTGTTGATCAGTCTGTCTCCAGCATTCCTAATGAGAACAGCCGAATTCCATTTCTTCAAAACAAAGACCCAAAGTGCTGCTGCATGACGTCACCGTTTAACATTCCAGACAGCTCCATTGGGCTCTTTACAGCGCAGGGTCTGTGCAGGGCAATGGGGGTCACGGTCATTTCACATGTGGCAGAGCAGCGGTTTGAAACCGGACGAGAGCATGATTCAAACTTGTTCATCTAAGTGTGAGTGAATGTTCAATAATTTACATTTGTTGTTAAAAATGAACACATGGGTTTGAATCCTGCCGCCTGAGGATTTATCATTTTAAATAGGAGAAAATTCTCCCAAACACACCCGTGTTTTCTTACTCATTTGTCGGCATTCATGAGGTGGCGTAGTGGCATTGTCACTGGGCTAGAAATCCAGAGATAAAAGCAAAATACTGTGGCTGCTCCTTCCCATCGCCTTTGCTGGTATTACGACTGAAATCGAACAGAAGCAAAGCAGCAACAATACGTCATAAGGCCCCACAAGCCTCCTCGGTCACTTTATAAGATTATGGCGAATCTCCAGCCTCAAACCCAATTTCCCACCCGATCCCGATAGTCCTTCGTTCCCTTAGAGTCCAAAAACCACCAGAATTTTTCGATAAAAGCCAAATACTGTGGATTCTGGAAATCTGAAATAAAAACAGAAAATGCTGGGAAAATTCAGTATGCTTGGAGAGAGAAACAGAGTTAGTGTTTCGATTCCGTATGACTCTTCTTCAGAGCTCTTTGAAAGCAGCACACTATAACTTTCTATAATTTGATATTTCCCAACACCACGGTTACTTCGTTCACACTCACTCTGCCATTTTATAATCCACTCTTGCGAGTGGTTTCAAAGCTTAACAACGTGCACAAGACTGGAAGGAATCTGCGACTGTGGATAATCGGCACTCTGCACATTCCTGTAATCCGTATCTGGGAGAATCAGGAAGATGAGATCCCAGATTATCTTTACCATGTCACCTGCAAACTCATTATTTCTAAAATCCTTGGGCCCCACATTCCCTGCCCCTGATGCGCAGGGAAAGCTTGGGTTCATGAACTGACTGTGTCTGCATGAAGTAGCTAATTGACCTGGGAGCTGGACGGGCAGGTGGGAGCTGGAGGCGAGGCAGGGACAGAAGCAGAAAGAGATGCGACATGAAAGTGTTTAAAATTTGATGTGTGTCAGTTACTTTCAGTGATGAATTTCTGCCGCGTGTTCTCTTGTCAGTTTCACAGGAGCCGCAGTGATGAGGGTGGTAGGTTTTGGAAATTGACAGTTTCACATGAGCAGCTTGTGGGGCTATTTCACCTCACTGTCAATTTCATGTTCCAGCTCACAGAAACCGTTGTCTTGACTGAAGAATTCGTTAGATCTAAAATGGAAACATGGATAAAAGCAGCGTCTATAAACCAAACTGAAAGAAATCTGACAGCTTCCCTGGTGGTCTAGTGGTTTAGGATTCGGCGCTTTCACCGCCGCGGCACGGGTTCGATTCCCGGTCAGGGAATATACGTTTTCGATCTTGTGAAAAATGAGTATGGATAACTTCTTGATTGAAAACATTTAACATCTCCACCAGAATCAGTGGGGTGACATTTGAAGTTTCGCCTCAGAGCTGGAAATGTCACACTTTGAACAAGTTGGGAACACAGACAAAGGCGGAGTGAGGGAGTGAAAGGAGGGCTGGGTGCAAAGTACTGACCACAGAGATGGTGGCGCCAGGCAAAATATGTGTGGGAGAAGGACAAATTCTTGTGCCTACTGTGCACTTACAAAAATATCACTCCTGACGAATCAACCAATCACAACTGCTCTTTAAAAGCAGCTCATCGAGGCCGAATGGCCTCTTTCTATGCTGTAACTTTCTAAAATTTTATGATTCGCAACAGCACGGGCGCTTCTTTCACAGTCATTCTGCCATTTTGAAACCCACTCGAGCGAGATGTACTTTCTTACCCTTTTATTCGGCTCGTTTGAAACTAAAACAAGTAGCAAATTCAGCGAATTTTCTTGTCATTTCCAGCACGAGATTTGTCACGAGACTAATTGAGCGACACATTAATAATGCCAATCCTTCACTGGAGCTCACCGCGTCCAAAGAGCACCTTCTTGCAGTACATCTGCTGAACAATATAAGCTTATCACAGCTCTGCTTTCTTCACATTGAAACCCAGTGTGAAAATGCGAACAATTTCAAAGCTAAACAACGTAGGCAAGGCTGGAAGGAGAGTATGACTGTGGATAATCGGCACTGTGCATATTCATGTAACCGGTATCTGGAAGAATCAGGAAGATCGAGGTGTTTCTTTACCCTGTTATCTGTAAACCGATCACGTTGTGTTTTATGTTCGCACTAACTGACTGTGTTTGGTCAAGCAGCTCATGGAAGAGCAGAGCGAGCTGGAGGTGAAGCAGAAAGAGATGTGACATGAAAATGCTTAGAACCTAATGTGCATCAAGTGCTTTCAGTGGTGAATATCCGTCGTGTGCAAGTTTCACAGGAACCGCAGCGATGAGGTTGGTGATTATTTGTTTGAAAGAAGCTGCATCTAACGTGCGGCGAACCCATGACCCTCAAATTAGGAGCCGTTGCTCTGCCAGTTGAACTAGCCCAGCACACATAACCTATGTGGTCCATATCCCAACATAGATGGAGACAAATGTTGCTTTCCACCTGATACCACAACTTGTTCTGAATTTCAAGGTGTAGAAGGTAACCGACCAACAAAAGCCCGAAGGTTGCAATACATTCTTATCAATCATCAATAACATCATCCACATCTTCCACTTCTTAGCTGCACCTCCTTCCAAACATTGCAAACTCTCTCTTGTATCTTTCATCCTGACATTTTTCTCTGTAACATTTTAATTTGAAGCTGCACAACTAATGTGAATAAATATTGTGATGGTAAAAATGTGTTCAACCCCTCGGGGAACTGAGTCACATTGACACACATAGAGGAACACACACAGCCATATACACCGAGAGAGACAGAGGGCAAGCGATTGTCTCTAAGGAGAGACAAACGCCCAGAAAGCAAACATGACACCAAATTTTGCTTCATTTCCACTGCAGGTTTTGTGAATATTTCGGGAATGAACAGAAATAGGAAAACCCCCGAGTGTTTGGATGGATTTTATTCAATTTAACCGATAATTAACTCTGTAGACACAGAGTTAAAACCAGGAATAATGAGCAGCAGGAAACCCCAATGGATTTGGAATCCATCACCTAAACCACTCAGCCATGACGACTGACCCTATATATAAGTTAACATGGCTGTTATAAAATCAGATATGGCTGCAGCAGAGGAGGAGGACATTCGGCCCTTCGTGTCCGTGTCGGCCAATGGAAAAGGAATTCAGCTGATTCAACAGCCCCGTCTCTTCTCCACAGGCATTTATATTTTTATTGCATCTCCTGGTTCTTCCTGTTAAAGTGAAACCTCGCTCACACATGCTTTAACTGTGAGCTAGCACTTTTCCGACCAATAGGGCAATTTTATCAGCAGTGGGATTAGAATAAAGAGCGAAACCTTCAGCCACCTACAACCACTCAGCTGCGCTACCGAACTCAGGACAGTACTTCCCTTGCCTTGTCTGGTATTGATACTGAAATCGAACAGAAACAAAGCAGCAGCAACACGTCATAAGGCCCGACAAGCCTCCTCTGTCAATGAATAAGATCATGGCGGATTCCCAAACTCAACACCAATTTCCCACCCGATCCCGATAGCCCTTCATGCCCTTAGAGTCCAAAAATCAGGAGAATTTTTGGATGTTTTTTCTTCCATTGATCCGAGAGTTCTGTGGACACCTGGTTGAAAGCAGCAACAATAAGAAGCACAGTCGGTAAGATGTGAACTTTCCTGGGGAAAACCCAGTGGATTTTAAAAGCATCATTCCCATCACTCGGCTATGATGATTGACCAAGGCCCCAATGCTTTCCATTCATTCATCAATAACAGCATTCACAGATTTCGCTTCTCAGCTGTACCTCCTTCCAAACATTGGGATCCCTTTTCCTCAGGATTTGTTTCTGGATTTAATGTTTAGCTGCTTTGTGTCCTCATTTTGAAATTAGTTTCGCTTCAATATCCAACACAATTTGAATTGCAAACCTGACGGACAAACAATGGAAAACAAGTCACTCAGTAACACAAATCCCATGGTGCTCATTTTCAGATTCACAACAGTCAGCTTTTCATTAATATGAAGGAATTTTAGAGTGAAACGATTTAGAAAGTTGGTGTGACTTTTATTTGTGACTCATTCACTCGGGTATTCTGTAAATGCTGCTCGGAGGTTTAGTGAGCGGGACATAATCTACCTGCGTTTTCCTGAGCCTGTGCTCGGGGTATTGGGAGGTTTGGCCCAGGTTGGAGTATCTTGTGTCCCAGGGATGGGCAGTAACCCGCTGAGTGAAGCTGCAGTCGCCGCTTTCTGCTGGCAGCGGGTGAGTGGAGAGAGCGGGGCCGGAATATTGCTGCTTTTCTGCTTTTCCCTGTCTCACTCACTGTGGAGCTGAGGAAGAGAGAATAATTGGTGGATTTGTTTGAATCCAATATCTTTATATATTTCAAAAGCGTTAGATATCGGTACATGGTGGGTCTAATTGTTTTATCATTATATTTGAAATGGATATTCGAAAAAAAAAGCCGCTTGCCTGGGAGCTCACTGGATAACAGTGGAACTGGCAACATTTCGGGAATCTTTCCTTTCAGCGCAAGTGCCCAATAACAACCGGGAACTGAGTGACAATAAATGTTGATGGGGAGAAAACAATGAAAGATTCGTCCCTGGGTGGTCTCGCGCCATCAACCTTTGGTCAATAGCCGAACCCACTAACCAACTGCATCACCAAGACTGATAATGACGCAACTTGCAAGATATCCTAAGCCAAGTCATCAGCGGGTTAGAGCTTCAGATTGCTGATACCGGAATCACAATTGTTCTCTAACTCGTCCAAAATAAATGGTTGGGACATTTATTGTGGATACATGGAAAGAGTCTGATCCCACCCACTGCAGACACATCCATGTCACCGGGAACCAGCTCTCCTACAACCAGTGCCGTCTCCCTTCGAGCCTCTCGCTGTCTTGTCTGTTACCAAGTATTCTGATTGTCCCGAAGCCGATATTAGGTTTGAATTCCTGATGTGCAGTAACGAGAATCCTTTCAATGCCTCAGGTCGGTAAATTTCACTGAGAACATCATAGTCACTGTTCCAGCGTCTTAATGAAGGGAAAGGTGCATTGGCTGTCTCCGGACAGATGGATAGTTCACCCTTCATTCTCCTATGATTCCGAATCCCAAAGTGTTTCTAAAGATTCACAAAGCTGGAGACTGGGTTTTCTGTTTTGGTTCCTTCTCCATTTTCCCACCTGCCAACTGACAATATTTTCCAAAATCTCGTCTCAATCCTTCGCCATGCAGCATGTCCAGGGGTGAGGAAATTCAGTTTTGTGGAGAGATTATAGAGACAGTGATTGTTCTTTTTAGAGAAAAGTAGTTTAAACGGAGATTTCATAGAACTGCTCAAAATGATAGGGGTGGTAGCGGTTGGGATGGGCGGTTTGATACAGCAGATAGGGAGAGACTGTTTCCACTGACGGGGGTCACGAACCAGAGGAATGGGATTTATGATAATTAAAGAAAGACAGACTTGCATTTGTATAGCGCTTTTGCAGACCAGTGGACGTCTCAAAGCGCTTTCTAGCCAATGAAGGACTTTTTGAAGTGTCGCCATTATTGTGATGTAGGAAACACGACAACCAATCACCACTCAGCAAAATCCCACAAACAGCAACGTCACAATGCGCGGATAATCTGTTTTTGTGACGTTGATTGTGGGATGTACAGGACACGTGGCTGTGAGATATTGTATTCCCTTAATATTTAGCATCAAACGTGAATTTTTGGACATTTGCTTACCATTAAATTAAGAGATTTTGATTATGTTTCTGCCCAGTTTCAAAGTGGGGACCTTTCACATGTGATAACCACTCCAATACAGAACAATACCTGACAGAGCCAGAGGCACCTACACATCATGTTAAACTGTGAGGTCCTGCAGCAGCACTTTGGGCCTTTGATTTTCGGAAATGGAATTCGCGTGGCAGATTTAGAAATGCTGCCGTCAAATTAATCTGGTAATGTCAGCCTAAAATGGCACAGCACGCGAGGAGACCATTCAGCCCAGCATATCAATAACAACTTTTTAGGAAGTTCTTTCTAATTATTCTCCATTTCGTGTTCTTTCTCCATAACCATGATGTTTGACACTTTCAAGTCATTGTCCAATTCCCTTTCGAAAACTCTGAGTTAAGAAAAGCAATACTGAAAGAGGTGCAGGAGCTTCGGCAGTGTCCACGCTCAGTGTGTGAAAATTAACAAAGTTTCCCTGACCCAATAACATGAAGAGTGAGGCTGGGGATTCTTGTAGAGCTTTGAAAAAATGAAGCTCATTTCAAATGGAATTTGCAAAGGAATTTTATTCTGACCAAGCATCTCCTCATTTTTCTCAGTCCATATGTACATTCTAATTCCCCTTGCTGTACAACCTGTTACAGAGGCAGTTATAGAAAAGAGGAAAAGGTTTGCTACAGCTATACAGAGCCCTGGTTAGATCATGCCTGGAGGACTGGGTATAGTTCTGGGAACGACACCTTATAAAGGATAAATATTTGCATTGAAAGGTTCAGAGGAGCCGCACTGATTAGGTTGGTGAGTTTTGGAAATTGAAAGTTGTACATCCGCAGCTTGTGGCACTATTTCACCTCACTGTTCACTTCATGTTCATGCCTAACGCACTCGATGCTGTTATTGGCTGAACAAGTCTTCTGTGTTTGAACTAAACATGTTATTATTCGGCGTTCCTACTCCTGCCGCTTGGGTTTGGCCCTCATCAGGGAATGTTGTTTTCTTGTTGCTGTGTGAACTGTCACAATGAACTGATCCTGGAGTCTCTTTCCTCTGGGATCTACAAAACACTTAAATTCTCTTCCTCTTTCATTCTCACTCTTTCATTCCCAGTTTGAATCGGTTCTTCTGTCAGACTCTTCAACAAACCCATTTGGGCAGACAGGTGGCAGCTGGAATTTAATGTACGGAAGTGAAAAGTGATTCATGTTGGTCGGAAGAATGAGGAGAGGCAACATGAAAGTGTACAATTCTAAAGGGGTTTCTTTGTTACACAGCGAGTGGTTAGGATCTGGAATGTACTACCTGCGAGTGTGGGGGAGGCAGATTCAATCGCGGATTTCAAACGAGAATTGGACAGAAAATGCAGGTCTCCGGGGAAAAGGCGGGGGAGTGGGACCAGGTGAGTTACTTTCCAGAAGAGTAAGAGGCCTCTCTTTTCAGACAGAGATGAGGAGAATTTTTCTCCCGCTGAGGGAATTATTTTCCCCAGAAAGCAGTGGAGGCTGGGTCACTGAATTTATTCAAGGCAGAATTAAACAGGTTGTTGATGGGATATATGAGAGGGGAGTGGTGGGGAAGCATGAAAGTGGAGTTGAGACCAGGACCAGATCAGACATGAACTTAATGAATGCTGAAGCAGGCTTGAAGGGCTGAATAGCCTTCTCCTGTTCAAAACTCCTGTGTCCCTCAGGCCAGGGCCAAATGTAACCTTGTCTTTGATTCTCCAACCCAATGGAGGGAGTGGGGTTGGGGGGGCGGTGCAAAATGGTTCCATTCCTGCTCCAGTTGTTATGTTCTAATTCAGAGCTGGTCCCACTCGAAGTAATGGTTTAAGGAGTATTCACTATTGTTAAGAGTGGTTAAATGGCCTGATAAACTGAATTAAAATTGTGTGTTCAAACCCAACCACTGTCAAAATTTCAGCTAATTCGTTTTCTTCGGTCTCTTCAGCAAATCCCTCAGGATGCGCTGGGGAAAGTTGTCACCTGCAGTGCTTCATTTTGTTTGGAAAAATGAGGAGGGGTGATATAAATTACAGGGTGACCAGAAATAGGTGGGACCGAATCCAGTTTTCTCTGCTGCAACAATACTATGATTTTGGTTGAGCAACATGACCATTAGCCCAGTGACTGTAGTCACGCCGAATGGTTAAGGCGATGGATTTAAAATCCGTTGGGGTCTCCCCACGCAGTTTCACAATCCTCCTGACTGCTCTGCTCACTGTTTCGTCTTTCAGGTGCCCCCCGAATTAATTATTGGTTAAATGGAATAAAATCCTTCCAATCACTCCCGTGTGTTTTGTCCTGCTTCGCTTCCGCATTCCTTCATTTCCGTTCATCGACAAGCACTCACCAAATCTGCAGTCGGAAATAGAACAAACACTGAGCCAAGTTGGTGGTAACCTTGTTTTCTGGGTGTTTGTCTCTCCTTAGTCCTCTGTCACTCTCGGTGTTTTTGTCTGTGTGTGTTTAAATGTGGTTCAGTTCCCAGAGGAATGAACATATTTTTACCATTGCAAACTTTATTTACATTCGTTATCTCTCTTCATGGTAAATGGTAAAGTGAACAACAACTGGTTTAAAAGTTGCCAGAGCTACAACATGGGACTGCTTGAGTGACAATAGATTTTTCTTCCTGCTGTTCAGACCGGGAAAAAAGTCACTCCTGATTAACCAATCACAATGAGTAGATCATGTGTTTTTGGTTGAAGGATAAACAGTGACCTGTAAGATACTGTCTTCAACATACATGAATCTGCAGACTTAGATAATGGTTCTGTGCAGTCTTGAACCAGAGATCTTATCATGTGTTAGGTAAAGGGGACAATCACTGCACTGCAGAAACAGGAGATAACCGCAAAGCTCAATGGGCCTCACTGAAATGTTAAGCGGTGACGTCATGCAGCAGCACTTTGGGTCTTTGTTTTGAAGAAATGGATTTCGGCTGTTCTCATTAGGAATGCTGGAGACAGACTGATCAACAATGTCATCATCAAATGGCACAGAATGATAAGAGGTATTTTGGCCCAACGGATCTACGTCAGTTTTGTACAAAGAGCTTTCCAGTAATCTGAATTTTTTTGTCTCTGTCCATAACCCTGATTTCTTTTCTCTTCCTTTCAAGTCATTGTCCAATTCCCTTTTGAAAACTCTGAGTTGAGAGGAACAATATTGAAAGAGGTACAGGAGCTTCTGCAGTGTCCATGCTCAGTGTGTGAAAATTAACAAAGCTTCCCTGACCCAATGACGCGGAGAGTTGGATTCCGAATTTTTATTACTGTTATGAACATTTTAAAAATAGTTGATTTCAATCGAATGTTCTAAAAAAAAGTTTATTCTGACCGATCTCCTTAATTTTCTCAGTCGACAAACACAATCTAATCACCCTTTACCAACATTTCATTGAGCAAACAGGAACAGTTACACAGGAAAAAAGAAACATCATTTGAAACATCGAAATATTAAAACATTGAAATAAAAAGTTACTACTGGAATGGCTTCTGTTTGTTACAAAGTGCAGGATGATCTGATTAACTGACGGATTTGGTTCGAGATTCCCAATGACCGATTCCTAATTCCTTTGTTTCTGTTTTATTTTGGTGTCAACACCAATGAAGGAAACGATGACTAGCATTACTCAGTGAGGTAGCGTGGCCGAGCGGTCTAAGGCGCTGGATTTAGGCTCCAGTCTCTTTGGAGGCGTGGGTTCGAATCCCACCGCTGCCAAATGCTCCGTCCTGCTTTTGGTGTCTGCAGCTGCCCCAATGGAACCGACAGATACCAGCTCACATTAAATCCAGTGTGGTGTTTTACTTTGATAGGAAGATCGAGGAGAGACGATTTAAATACGAATTTCTGTCGGGAAAAGGTGGGTTGTGGAATTACAGTAGTTAATTTGCTCTTCAAGAGAGTCGGCATGTGAACAATCTGCTGTATGACCTCCTGATGTAGCCGTCTACAGTTTTATACAACAAACATTAATGCAAATCTGGGGCTCGTATTCGTGACTGAGTGTTTAAGGCGACGGGTTTTGAATGCCTTGTGGTCTCTACAGGTAGACTGGAATCCTGCCAACTACGCTTATTATCATTCCTGAATTTTTCAGTGTACCTGCACAATTAATTAACGATTAAGTTGAATAAGAACCACCCAAAATCTCCAGCGTTCTCAAATTCCCATTCGTCTGCAAGCATTCACAAAAGTTGCAGCTAAAAATGGAACAAAAACGGAGCCAGGTTGGTGTCAGGCTTGCTTTCTGGATATTTGTCTCTCTTTAGGGTCAAATTCTTGCCCTCTGTCACTCTTGGTGTATATGTCTGTGTGTGCCAATGTGGTTCAGTTCCTCATTTTTACCATTCAAACATTATTCACGTTAATTGTGTAGCTTCATATTAAGATGATACAGAGAACAAAAGGAGCAGATTTATAAGATACAAGAGGAGTTTTCTTTCTTTTGTTTTGACTGGAGACTTTTCAGCTTCTAAGGATCGGGGTGGTACAAAGTGGGGAATGATGAAAATTTTCACTGAGCAACAATTAAACGGACAGATACCCAGTCCTTGTAGTTAAGTGGTTTAGGCAATGGACACATCGAGAGAATGAGTTTGTATTTGTATTGCCTCTCCTTCTTCTTCCGGTTAAAATCAAACCCAATAAACACCTGCATTCACTTTGAGCCGAGTGGATTCACGTTGCAGCCACGTGGCCTGGTCAGGGTTTAACCCTCAACCAAGAGCACGTGGTCTGCTCATTGGGACGTCCCTGGTTTTGGCTGTTTCATGAGCGGTGATTGGCCGCCGTGTCCCAACATTACAACAATGACTGCACTTCAATAAAAGCAAAACACTGTAAATCTGGAAAGGAAAACAGAAAATGCAGGGAAAACTCAGCAGGCCTGACAGCATCTGTGGAGAGAGAAACCTGCTGAGTTTTTCCAACATTTTCTGCTTTTATTTCAAAAAGTACTTAATTGGTTGGAAAGTTGTTTGAGACAGACACTGGTCGGGAATAGCGCTATTAAAATGCAAGTCTGTCTTTCTTTCATTATCTTAAATCCCAATCCTCTGGTTACTGACCCCCGTCAGTGGAAACAGTCTCTCCCTATCTGCTCCATCAAATCGCATGTCCCCACTGACTCCACCCCCATCATTTTGAACAGCTCCGTGAAACCTTCATTTAACCTTCTTTATTTTAAAGAGAACAATCCCGGCCTCTATAATCTCTCCACAAAACTGAATTTCCTCATCCCTGGACATGATGCAAGGCGGAGGATTGAGACGAGATTTTGGAAAATATTGTCAGTTGGTAGGTGGGAAAATGAAGAAAGAAACGAAACAGAAAACCCAGTCTCCAGCTTTGCGAATCTTTAGAAACTCTTTGGGAACCGGAATCAGAGAAGAATGAAGGGTGAACTGTCCGACTGACCTGAGACAGTCAAGGCACCTTTCCCATCTTTAAGACGCTGGAACATTGACTCTGATGTTATCAGTGAAATTAGCTGATCTGAGACATTGAAAGGATTCTCATTACTGCACATCAGGAATTCAAACCTAATATCGGCTTCGGGACAATCAGAATACTTGGTAACAGACAAGACAACGAAAGACTCGAAGGGAGACGGCACCGGTTGTAGGAGAGCTGGTTCCCGGTGACATGGATGTGTCTGCAGTGGGTAGGATCAGACTGTTTCCATGTATCCACAATGAATGTCCCGCCATTTATTTTGGAAGAGTAAAACTGATAGAGAACAATTGTCTTTCCTGTAGCAGCAATCTGAAACTTTAACTCGATGACACCATTATCAGAAGTTGCATCGGTGTCTGTGGCGCAATTGGTTAGTCCGTTCGGCTGTTAACCGAAAGGTTGGTGGTTCGAGACCACCCAGGGACGAAACTTCCCTTTTTTTTCAGCATTCGTTGTCACTCAGTTCCCGGTTGTCATTGGCTACTTGAGCTGAATGTCAAGACCCCGGAAATGTTGCCGGCTCCAATGTTATCCAGTAAGCTCCCAGGTAAGCGGCTTTTTTTCGAATATTCATTTCAAATATAATGAGAAAACATTTAGACCTACCATGCACTGATATCCAACACACTGGAAATTAATGAAGTTATTGGATTCAAACAAACCCATCAATGATTCTCTCTTCCTCATTTCCACGGTGAGTGAGACAGGGAAAAGCAGAAAAGCAGCAATATTCCAGCCCCGCACTCTCCAATCACCCGCTGCCAGCAGAAAGCGGCGACTGCAGCTTCAATCAGCGGGTAACTGCCCATCCCTGGGACACAAGATACTCCAACCCGGGCCAAACCTCCCAATACACCGAACGCAGGCTCAGGAAAATGCAGGTAGATTATATCCCGGTTACTAAACCTCCGAGCAGCATTTACAGAATACCCGAGTGAGTGAGTCACAAATAAAAGTCACACCAACTTTCTAAATCTTTTCACTGTCAAATTCCTTCATGTTATTGAAAAGCTGACTGTTGTGAATCTGAAAATGAGCACCATGGGATTTGAGTTACCGAGTGACTTGTTTTCCACTGATTGTCCTTCAGGTTTGCAATTCAAATTCTGTTGGATATTGAAGCGGATCTGTTTTCAAAATGAGGTCACAAAGCGGCTAAATATTGAATCCAGGAACAAATCCTGAGGAAAATGGATCACAATGTTTGGAAGGAGGTGCAGCTGAGAAGCGGAAGCTGTGAATTATGTTATTGATGATTGAGTGGAAAGCACTGGGGCCTTGATCAATCATCGTGTCCCAGTCGTGAAAACGATGCTTTTAAAATCCACTGGGGTTTCCCCAGGAAAGTTCCAATCTTACCGACTGTGCTTCTTATTATTGCTGATTTCAACCAGGTGTCCACAGAACTCTCGGATCAATGGAAGAAAAAACATCCAAAAATTCTCCTGATTTTTGGACTCTAAGGGAATGAAGGGCGATCGGGATCGGGTGGGAATTTGGTGTTGAGGCTGGAGATTCGCCATGATCTTATTAAGTGACGGAGGAGGTTTGTGGGGCCTTATGACGTATTGTTGCTGCTTTGATTCTGTTCTGTTTGAGTAGCAATGCTAGGCAAGGCGATGGGCAGTAATAATGAAGCTTGGTTTCAAATATCAATTCCACTGCTGCCTAAATTGCCCGATTGGTCGAAAAAGTGGCAGCTCACAGTTAAAGCAGGTGTGTGTGGTGTTTCACTTTAACAGAAATACTGAGAGACAATAAAATATAAATGGCTGTGGAGAAAAGGCGGGATTGTTGAATTAGCTGTGAAACTTGTGCAGGACAGATATTCGCCTCCAGCTCTTTCTGCCCGTCCAGGTCAATTAGCTGCTTGATGCAAACGCAGTCAGATAGTGCGAACGTAAAACAGAACGTGATCGGTTTACAGATTGCAGCTTACAGAGACACCAGGATCTTCCTGATTCGCCCAAGTTCTGATTACAGGAATGTGCACAGTGCCGATTATCCACAATCACACTTCCCTTCCAGTCTTGTCTACGTTGTTCAGCTTTGAAAATGCTCATATTTTCACACTGGATTTCAATGCGAAGAAAGCAGAGCTGTGATAAGCTTATATAGTTCAGCAGATGTACTGCAAGAAGTTACATAACAGGCTGATGATAACAGTGCTCTTTGGACGCGGTGAACTCCAGGGAAGGATTGGTACCATTAATATGTCTTTCAATTAGTCTCGTGACAAATCTCGTGCTGGAAATGACAAGAAATCTGGCTGAATTTGCTCCGGGCTTTGGTTTCAAACGATCCGAATACAAGGTAAGAAATTACATCTCTCTCGAGTGGGTTATAAAATGGAAGTATGACCCGTGCTGTTGTGAAACATAAAATTATAGAAAGTTGCAACACAGAAAGAGGCCATTCGGCGTGGCTTGCTGCTGTCAAAGAGCAGTAGTAATTGGTTGATCCATCAGGAGTGCTATTTATGTCAGTGCAAACAGTAGGCAGCAAATTTTGCCCTTCTCTCACCCATATTTTTCCTGGCGCCACCATCTCTGTGGTAAGTGCTTTGCACCCAGCCCTTCTCTTGTCCTTCTTTCACTCCGCTTCTGTCTTTGTTCTCGACTTGTCCAAATATGACATTTCCAACTCTGCAGTGAAACTTCCACTATCACCCCACTGATTCTGGTCGAGCTGTTAAATGGTTTCCATCAATAAGTAATTAATACTCATTTTAACAAGATAAAAAAATCTACACTCCCTGATTGGGAATCGAACCCAGCCTAATGCTGATAAAGTGCCGAATCCTGACCACTGGACCATCGGGGAAGTTATCGTCTCAATTTCTATGTTCCTTTCGCCCACTCTAACCTGTCTCTCTCTGAACTTGCTGCACTCCGTTCTCTCAGGTTCAACCCTGACATTGTCATCAAACCTGCTGACAAGAGTGGTTCTGTTGTTGTCTGGCGCAGTGATCTCTACCTCGCAGAGGTTGAGGGTCAACTCGCAGACACTTCCTCCTACCTGCCCCTGGACCATGACCCCACCACTGAACATCAAGCCATTGTTTCCAGAACTGTTACTGACCTCATCTCCTCTGGAGATCTTCCTTCCACAGCTTCCAACCTCATAGTCTCCCAACCATGGACGGCCCGCTTATACCTCCTGCCCAAAATCCACAAACAGGACTGTCCCGGCAGACCGATCGTGTCAGCCTGTTCCTGCCCCACTCATTTTTTTGTTATCTTGACTCCATTCTCTCTCCCCTTGTCTAGTCCCTTCCCACCTACATCCGTGATTCCTCTGACAGCCTACATCATATCATCAATTTCCAGTTCCCTGGCCCCAACCGCCTCCTCTTCACCATGGACGTCAATCCCTCTACACCTCCATCCCCCACCGGGATGGTCTGAGGGGTCTCCGCTTCTTCCTCGAACAGAGGGCTGAACAATCCCCATCCACCACTACTCTCCTCCGTCTGGCTGAACTTGTTCTCACACTGAACAATTTCTCCTTAAACTCCTCTCACTTCCTCCAAATAAAAGGTGTGGCTATGGGTACCCGCATGGGTCCCAGTTATGCCTGTCTCTTTATGGGGTATGTGGAACAGTCCTTATTCCAGTCCTACTCCGGCCCACTCCCACAACTCTTTCTCCGGTACATCGATGATTACTTCGGTGCTGCTTCATGCTCTCGCCTGGACCTGGAAAAATTTATTAATTTTGCTTCCAATTTCCAACCCTCCATCATTTTCACATGGTTCATTCCTGACACTTCCCTTCCCTTCCTTGACCTCTCTGTTCAATTTCTGGTGATAGACTGTCCGACAATATTCATTACAAGCCTACCAAATCCCAGAGCTACCTTGACTACAGCTCCTCACACCCCGCTTCCTGTATGGACTCCATCCCATTCTCTCAGTTCCTTCTCCTCCATCTCATCTGTTCTGATGATGCCACTTTGAAAAACAGTTCCTCTGACATGTCTTCCTTTTTCCTTAATCGAGGTTTTCCACCCACAGTGGTTGACAGGGCCCTCAACCGTGTCCGGCTCAACTCCCGCACATTCGCCCTCACACCTTCTTCTCCCTCCCAGAAACATGATAGGGTCCCCCTTGTCCTCACTTATCACCCCACCACCCTCCACATTCAAAGGATCATCCTCCGCCATTTCCACCAACTCCAGCATGATGCCACCACCAAACACATCTTCCCTTCACCCCCCAACCCTGGCGGCATTCTGCAGGGATCGTTCCCTCCGTGACAACCTGGTCCACTCCTCCATCACCCCCTGCACCCCAACCCCCTCCCAAGGCACCTTCCCATGCATCCGCAAAAGGTGCAACACCTGCCCCTTTACTTCCCCCCTCCTCACCGTCCAAGGGCCAAAATATTCCTTTCAAGTGAAGCAGCATTTCACTTGCACTTCCTTCAATTTAGTCTACCGCATTTGATGCTCCCAATGCGGTTTCCTCTACATTGGAGAGACCAAACGCAGACTGGGTGACTGCTTTGCGGAACACCTTCAGTCTGTCTGCGAGCATGACCCAGACCTCCCTGTCGCTTGCCATTTCAACACACCACCCTGCTCTCATGTCCACATGTCCGTCCTTGGCCTGCTGCACTGTTCCAGTGAAGCTCAACACAAACTGGAGGAACAGAACCTCATCTTCCGACTCGGCACTTTACAGCCTTCCAGACTGAATATTGAGTTCAAAAACTTTAGATCATGAACTCTCTCCTCCACCCCCACCCCCTTTCCGATCCCCCATTTTTTCGAACAATTTATATATTTTTTTTCTTTTCCCACCTATTTCCATTATTTTTAAATGTATTTCCATCCATTGTTTTATCTCTACCTTTTAGCCTATTTCGATCCCTTCCCCCCACCCCACCCCCATTAGGGCTATTTCTACCTTGCTCGTCCTGATTTCTACCCTTAATGTCACCTATTAGCACATTTCTTAGCTAATATCACCACCGTCAACATCTCTTTGTCCTTTTCTCTTTGACATCTCTTCTTTGCCTCCGCCTATCACTGCCCCTCTATCCAGCTCAACCTGCCCCACCCCCCACAACCAACTTATATTTCACCGCATTTCTCCATTTACATGGTTCTGAAGAAGAGTCACACGGACTCGAAACGTCAACTGTGCTCCTCTCAGCAGATGATCTCAGGCCTGCTGGGTTTTTCCAGGTATTTTTGTTTTTGTTTCAGATTTCCAGCATCCGCAGTATTTTGCTTTTATCTGAGAGAGAGAAATCAATACATTTCAGTGAGTGAGACGCTGTCTCAGATAGAGATATGACAGACATTAAGTGATTGTGGTGACAAACGTGCCCGTCTTAGCAAAGAAAGGTTTGGTATGACATGAATTTCTAAACAAGAGCACACAACAGAATATACTATCAATGAATATTTACGTTATTTGACGATCTGTAGTTACAGTTTGAATAAGAGAAAATAAAATAAAATGAAACATTCTGGTGAAGATACATCTTTTATCTTTGTGGAATGACGCAGCATGATTCCTTTTCACACCGACACACAGAACAGGTGATGTCTCATATGTAATACTGTTGGCTGTAATGAAACTGAATATTAGGAGCTGCGCAGAACAAACAGTCAAAACCTGTAGTTTTAGGCCAAAGTCAGAGGCCCATTTCTAACTCAACGTTCACCTTATAGAGACATAGAATAGTGTAGTAACAACAGAGACAGAGCCTGGTGTGGTAAGTACTGAGACAGGGCCTAGCGCAATTTAAGCAGAGGCATTACTAGAGAGGCCATCTAATGTTACTTAAGCAAAGACGTGACCTAGTGCACGAATAACAGGGGCAGGGACGAGTGCTATATTAACATAGACAAGGTCTACTGCTGTAATAGCGGAGATGGGTCTAGTGCAATAGTTACCGATACAGGGCCTGGATCAACATCAAGTGAAATAGGGCAGTTATTACAGGCACAGGGCACAGAGTAATTGCTTCCCAGAGAGAGTCTAAGGCTGTAATATCGGAGAGTCCCACCAGTGTATGAGAGATAGACATGATCTCGTGGAGTAAAAACAGGGAAAGGGAGAGTGGAATAGAAGCAGAGACAGAGGTACAAAGACAAAGTCTCTGCAAAGACAGGATCCATTTTAATTAAAAAGACAGACCAGCTCGAGTGTGATACAGGCAGATACAGAGTCTAGTGTAAATTGTTCTGAAATACGATCTAGAGGAATATAAGTGCAGACATGATTGAGTGTGTTAGAAGCAGCGCCGCGACCTAGTGAAACATAAGTGAGCCAGTGCCGAGTGCAGTAATAATTGAGACAGGCTCTTGTGTAATACGAACAAACCTGGTGTAGCAATAACACTGTCTGGATCCAGTTTAATAAAACTGATACACGGTCTAGTGCAGCTTCACATAATTCAGGGCTCTTTTTAATATCAACTGACGCAGTGTCTGGTGAATTAAATACCGGCAAAGGTACGAGATCAATAAAAACAGAAACATACACTAGTACAACAATAAGAGAGTAATGGTTTAGGACAATAACAACAGAAACAGGGAATTGTGTGATATGAATGGAGGCATGTATTGGTGCAGCATCACCTGAGACAGGGTCCAGTTTGATAGACACGTAGCAGGTTCTACTGGAGTAATAGCTGAGACAGAGTCTTGTGAAATGCAAATAAAAACATGTTCTAGTTTTCTATAACCAGAGACAAGCTCTAGTGCAGTGCCAACTGGGGCATGGCTTATTGTAACTTTGGTCGAGACCTGCTTCAGTGCAGTCATGACTGAGATAGTGCCAACTGTATTATGGCCCTAGTCCAGTACATTAACAACTGAGATTGAACCAATTACAGAAAGAACTGAGAGATGACCTTCTCAAATATGATCAGAGACATGTCCTCGTGTAATAGAAACAGAAACGGCCTCTAAGTTAATATGAACAAATGCAGTAATAATTGAGGCAGCGCCTGCTTCATGTGATGTGAGGTGTCAGCTGTGGCTCAGTTCATAGCACCCTCGCCTTTGAATCAGAGGGTTGTGGGTTCATGTCCCACTCCTGGAAATCAAGAACTGTGCTTGTACTCGAAAGAGTTGCAATCTGTGACTGTTGGTAACTCGAAAGAGTTTCATGTGATGTGAGCAATCACGGTTTCACTGCCATCCACTAGTCAAACTTTGCTACTGCAGATGTTGTGAAAATGTCGATTCCATTTTCTGTTTCTGAGATCAATGGTTAAAATCAGAAATAATGGAAAACGTAGACAGCAGGATTTGAATCTGCGTGGGGGAACCCTAATGGATTTCAAGTGCATCGCCCTAACCATTCGGCCACGACTACAGATCTTGGCAGTAAGCCTGTATTATTTATATGAATTCATAGAATGGTTACAGCAGACAAAGAGGGCCTTCTGCCCGCCCTGCCTCTGTCACAGCCTAGCCGGGCATGCACGCGCGTTATTTCCTATGTGAAAATTCAGGGAGGTCAATGTTGTTTCAGCTTGTTCTGAATTTCAGACTGTGGAAGGTAATCGACCTACAAAATCCACAAGGTGATAATGCATTCCTCTCAATCATCATTCACATCTTCCACTTCTTTGCTGCATCTCTTTCCAAACATTGCAAACTCCACTTGCACCGTTCATCCTGATATTTTTCTCTTTGACATTTTAATATGAAGTTGCACAACCAATGTTAATCAAGGTTGTGTTGGTGAATATGTGTCCATCCCCTTGGGGAACTGAACCGCATTGACACACACAGAGGAACACACACCGACACAAAGAACGAGAGTGACAGAGGCCGAAGGAGAGACAAACACCCAGAAAGCAAGGATGTCACCAACTTGGCTAATTATTGTTCCATTTCAGACTGCAAATGTAGTGAATATTTGCAGATGAACTGAAGTCAGAAACACGGGGGTCTTTGGGTGGTATTCTTTTTCATTTGACTGATAATTTATTCTGCAGACAGTTTGTGTCAATCAGGAATGAGAAGAAGGGGAGTTGGAAGGATTGGAACCACGTGGAAAAACGCCTCAACCACTCGGCCAGGACAACTGGGTAAAGGCTGCATGTTGATTGTTTAAAAAAATAGAATGAATACAGGGAGTTCCAGTGAAAGAAGGTCTTCCAGTCCGTGCCATTGCCCCACCTTTTCCCAGTATCCCTGGGATTTACACTGTCTCTCCTCATTCTTCCAACTGAAATACAACACTGCACAGCTCAGCTGCTCCTTCACCGCACAGAGAATCTTTTGGAAGCGTTTCAAATAACAAAGCACCAGAAAGTTTGACAGCGGTGGGAGTAAAGCCCAAATCACCAGAGAGATCGGAACCTGAACCAGCGGCTGAGCCCACTCGGCCTCACTACCACATTCAGATTAGACACAAACATTGTCTTCACCAACATTGACACTGAATTACAATATAAAAAATAATGTTCAGGAATTAGCCATTCGGCCCCTCGAGCATTCTCAGTTACTTAATAAGATCATCTGAAAACTTCAATCATCCTCCGCTTTGTAACATCCAGAAGTTTAGTTGCTGAACAGTCTCCACTCAAAATAAAGAGAGAAATGTCCTGTTAACTGCTTTTTTTTTTTTTGCTGATATGAAGCCGGAAAACTAACATGGATAATGATTGGGTGGTGAAAATGACAAACTGAACCATATTGACACACACAGAAAATCACAAATATGCACCTTGTTAAGATTTGAAATTGTTAATATTTTCACACTGTCTTTCAATGTGCAGAAAGTGGAGCTGTGATCAGCTTATAGCTCAGAAGATGTACAGCAAGAATGTACATAACAGGCTGATGCTCACGGTGCCTGTTTGGACTCGGTGAGCTGCATCTAACGATTGACACCATTTAAATATCGTTCAATGAGTCCGGTTCCAAATTCTGTGCTAGAAATGATAAGGAAACTCGCTAGATTTGCCTATTGTCTTGAATTCGAAGCATCACGTGGAAGATAAGAAAGTTCATCTTAACCGTGGTGTTAGGAAACATAAAATGACAGAAAGTTACAGCAACGAAAGAGGCCATTCGGCCCTGTATGCTGCTTCCAAAGAGCAGTGTGATTGGTTGATCTGAATATTCAAAGATTTTCGTCATTTAGGAAGAATGGGCAAAAAGGAAAACGAGGCGGGGTCGCGCCGTTAATAAGGAACGAGATCGGTACATTAGTGAGAGGGGATCTCAGATTGAAGGATCAAGATGTGGAATTAGTTTGGGTGGAGCTAAGAAACAACAAGAGGCAGCAAATATTGGTGGGAGTTGTTTATAGGCCACCAAACTGTAGTGGTAATGTTGGGCATGGGATAAATCAGGAAATTAGAGCTGCATGTGACATGGGTGTAATACAGGAATAATATTCTGCCTCGCACCACCAGCTCTATAGTCAGTGCTTTGTAACCTACCACAGTCCTTCTCTTTTATTTTCACTCCCTCACTCCGACTCTGGGTTTATTCCCGAGTTTTGACCTTGTGGCATTTCCAGCTCTGATGTGAAACTTACACTCTTACTCCATCATTTCTAGCAGAGCATTACAGTGTTATTTACAACCAGCAAATCAATCACATTGATTTGATCAGCTCGCCCAGGAGGAATAAGTTTCAAATCCCTAACCAGGAATCGAACGCAGGCTGTAGTGATAAAATTACCGCATTCTAACCACTAACCCAGCAGTTTGACACATTCAGGCTGCTTGTGGCATTTTCCCTTTCCAGATCCCTTTTTCCAGGGACAAGTTTCTTTGACCAAATGGTCTATGTCGTTTGAACACAAGTAACGTCTTCAGCCAGTGAGAAGAACCATTGCTGTAAGCTGGAACATGAAATCGATACTTTCCTCCTTTAAGACAGTTCTTAAAGCCTCCCCCTTTGACAGAGCTTTTAGTCATCTGACCGAATATGAGGCTTGATGTCACACTTTGTTATACAATGCTCCTGGGGAACGCCTTGTGACGTTTCATGAGGTAAAAGGAGCTTTATAAATATAAGCTGTTGTTGTACTCCATACATAGAAAAAGACAGACTCCTGTTGTCTCTTTCATCCTGATATTTTTCACTGTAACATTGTAATGTGAAGTTGCACCACGAATGTGAATACAGTTTGTGCTCGGAAAAATGCGTTCACCTCCTCTGGGAACTAAACCACATTGACCCACACACAAGAACAAACAGAGATATACACCGAGAGTGACAGGGGCTTAAGGAGAGGCAAATGCCAGGATGAAATCATGTCACCAAATTGGCTCTTTCTTTCCCCATTTCCGACTGGAGATTTGCAGAAGGCTGACAATGAATGGACATAAGAGATCACGGATGTGTTTGGATCTCTTTTCCTCGATTCAAACGATAATTAGTTCTGTCTGCGTGCAGTTAAAGTCAGAAATGACAGGAAACGTAGTCAGCAGGATTCGAACCTGCGCGGGGTAACCCCAATGGATTTCTAATCCATCGCCTTAACCACTCGGCCACGACTACAGAGGTTGCTCCAATACCATTATTAGTTGTATGAAATCATAAAGGTTACAGCAGAGAAAGCGGTCTTTATGCCCGTCTTGTCATGGCCATTACCTGGCCTTTTTCCCGGAACCCTGAAATTTATCCTGTCTCTCCTCATTCTTCCCACCAAATTGGGAATGAAAGAGTGAGAATGATCACATAAGCTTAGAAAGCTCACAGCAACCGTTGTTTTCATTGGCTGACAAAGTCGTTTATCTTGAACCTAAACAGGCAGTTTTGTGGTGAAAGAGATCTGAACTGAAAAACAATAGGCAAAAGCAGCGTAGATAAGCCAAATCGAAAATTATTGGTGCAGCTTCCCTGGTGGTCTCATGGTTAGGATGTGGTGCTCTTAGCGCTGCGGCCAGCATTTGATTCCCGGTCAGGGAATGTCAATTTGTTGGAACGAGTGTTGGTTATTCATTGATTGGAAACGTTTAAAACTCCACCAGAATCAGGGGAGTGTGGTTTTAAGTTTTGCCTCAGAGCTGGAAAACATCACACTTAGTTCAAGTGAGGTAAGGGAATGAAGGAAGAGGAGAGGAGAAGGGCTGGGTGCAAAGCACTGACTGTAGAAATGTTGGTGTGAGGCAAAATATGGGTGGGAGAAGTACGAAATTTGCTGCCTACTGTTTGCACTGACACAAATATCATTCCTGAAGGATCAACCAATCACTACTGCGCTTTGAAACCAGCACGCCCGGCCTAATGGCCTCTTTCTGTGCCGTAACTTATGTAATTTTATATTTCCCAACAGCACGGGTCATTCTGCCATTTTATAACCCACTCGAGCGAGATGCGCTTTCTTACCTTGTATTTGGCTCTTTTGAAACCTAAACAAGGAACAAATTCAGTGAGTTTTCTTGTCATTTCCAGCACGAGATTTGTCACGAGACTAATTGAGCGACATATTAATGGTGCCAATCCTTCACTGGAGCTCACCGCATCCAAAGAGTACTGTTATCATCAGCCTGTCATGTATCTTCTTGTAGTACATCTGCTGAACAATATAAAGCTTATCACAGCTCTGCTTTCTACACATTGAAACCCAGTGTGAAAATCAATTACAAAGCTGAACAACTGGGAGGAGAGTGACTGTGGATAATCGGCACTGTGCACATTCCTGTAATCAGTATCTGGGAGAACCAGGAAGATGAGATCCAGGTGTCTCTTTACCAACGAGTTTTACCCATTCCCACGAACTGGCTGTGTCTGCATCAAGCAGCTAATTGACCTGGGAGCTGGACGGGTAGAGGAAGCTGGAGGCCAAACAGGGACAGAAGCAGAATGAGATGCGACATGAAAGTGTTTTGAATTAGATGTGTGTCAGTTGTTTTCAGTGATGAATGACAGACTTGTAAGTTTCACAGGAGCCGCAGAAATTAGTTGGTGTTTTTTTTTTATTTCAAGCAGCAAGATTTTAAAAGTAAAAAGATAAAAAACTGAAACTTTCTATATATAGCCAACAACAACAGCGCCTTTTACCGAATGAAACGTCATAAGACGTTCCCCAGGAGCATTATATATCAAAGTGTGACACTGAGACACATATTCGGTCAGATGTCTAAAAGCTCGGTCAAAGGGGGAGGCTTTAAGAACTGTCTTAAAGGAGGGAAGTACCGATTTCATGTTCCAGCCATCAGCAATGGTTCTTCTCATTGGGGAAAAGTCACTTGTGTTCAACCCAAACAGACAAATTAGTCGGAGAAAGTTGTCTCTGGTGAAGGAGATCGGGAATGAAAAAGAAAATGTCATAAATTGCCTCCATAATCCAAATGTCAAGCCTTGTTGGTAGTTTCCCTGATGTCCAGTGACTGGGAATCGGCGCTTCCATTGGACCAACAGCGAATAGGGTGGAGGGTTTTGGAAATTGAAAGTTATACATGAGCAGCTTGTGGGGCTATTTCACCTCACTGTTAATTTCATGTTCCAGCTCACAGCAACCGTTGTTTTCACTGGCTGAAGAAGTCGTTTATCTTGAACCTAAACAGGCAGTTTTGTGGTGAAGGAGATCTGAACTGAAAAACAATAGGCAAATGCAGCGCAGATAAGCCAAATCAAAAAGTGTTGTAGCAGCTTCCCTAGTGGTCTCATGGTCAGGATTCGGCGCTCTCATCGCCGCGGCCCGGGTTCAATACCCGGTCAGGGAACGTCGAGTTATTGAATTTGTTGGAATGAGTGTTGATTTTTCATTGATTGGAAACGTTTAAAAGCTCCACCAGGGTCAGAGAAGTGAGATTTTAAGTTTCGCCTCAGAGCTGGAAAACATCACACTTGGTTCAAGAGGAGTGAGGGAATGAAGGAAGAGGAAAAGTTGCAAAGCACTGATTATAGAAATGTTGGTGTGAGGCAAAATATGGGTGGGAGAAGAACGAATTTTGCTGCCTACTGTTTGCACCGGCACAAATATCACTCCTGATGGATCAAACAATCACTCCTGCTCTTTGAAACCAGCACACCCGGCCGAATGGCCTCTTTCTGTGCTGTAACTTTCTATAATTTTATAGCAACAACACGGGTCATTCTGCCATTTTATAACCCACTCGAGTGAGATGTACTTTCTTACCTTGTATTCGGCTCTTTTGAAACCAAAACACGGAACAAATTCAGCGAAATTTCTTGTCATTTCCAGCATGAGATTTGTCACGAGACTAATTGAGCGACATATTCATGGTGCCAATCCTTCACTGGAGCTCACCACGTCCAAAGAGCACTGTTATCATCGGCCTGTCATGTATCTTCTTGCAGTACATCTGCTGAACAATATAAGCTTATCACAGCTCTGCTTTCTTCACATTGAAACCCAGTGTGAAAATCAATTGAAAAGCTGAACAACTGGCAGGGGAGTGACTGTGGATAATCGGCACTGTGCACATTCCTGTAATCAGTATCTGGGAGAACCAGGAAGATGAGATCCCGGTGTCTCTTTACTCACGAGTTTTACCCATTCCCACGAATTCACTGTGTCTGCATGAAGCAGCTAATTGACCTGGGAGCTGGACGGGCAGAGGGAGCTGGGGGCGAGACAGAAGCAGAAAGAGATGCGACATAAAAGTACTATGAATTTGACGTGTGTCAGTTGCCTTCAGTGATGAATGTCTGCCATGTAAGTTTCACAGGAGCAGCAGTGATCAGTTGGTGTTTTATTTAAGCAGCAAGATTTCAAATTAAAAAAATATAAGCAAATTACTGTGAATGATAGAAATCTGAAACAAAAGCAGCATGTGCTAGAAAAACTGAACAGCTGGAGCAAGGGTCAACGTTTCCAGACTGTACGACTTTTATTCAGATTTTCAAAGTAATACAGCACCAGCATGGGGCTCGATCCCATGACCCAGAGATTAACATTCTCATGCTCTGCCGACAAAGCTAGCTAGGAGCGTGAAAAACTTTTGTATCCCAATATACATGGTTACACCTGCTGCTTTCTACCTGATACCTCAGCTTGACCAGAATTTGAAAGTGTGAAACGTAATCGGCCTACAAATGCCCCAAAGTTGCAATGCATTCCCCTCAATCATCAATAACATCATTCACATCTTCCACTTCTTAGCTGCACC
This sequence comes from Cetorhinus maximus, assembly GCF_964194155.1. Taxonomy (NCBI): domain Eukaryota; kingdom Metazoa; phylum Chordata; class Chondrichthyes; order Lamniformes; family Cetorhinidae; genus Cetorhinus; species Cetorhinus maximus. The sequence goes on along the minus strand of NC_135901.1, from coordinate 40,636,685 downwards.
TCCTTCCAAATACTGTGATCGATTTTCCTCGGGATTTTCTCCTGGATTTAATATTTAGCTGCTTTGTGTTCTCATTTTGAAATCAGAATCGCTTCAATATCCAACAAAATTTGAGTTGCAAACCTAGCGGGCAAACAATGGAAAACAAGTCACTCGGTAACACAAATCCCATGGTGCTCATTTTCAGATTCACAACAGTCAGCTTTTCAATAAAATGAAGGAATTTTACAGTGAAAAGTTTAGAAAGTTGGTGTGACTTTTACTTGTGACTCACTCACTCGGGAATTCTGTAAATGCTACTCAGAGGTTTAGTGACCGGGATATAATCTACCTGTGTTTTCCTGAGCCTGTGCTCGGTGTATTGGGAGGTTTGGTCCGGGTTGGAGTATCTTGTGTCCCAGGGATGGGCAGTAACCCACTGATTGAAGCTGCAGTCGCCGCTTTCTGCTGGCAGCGGGTGATTGGAGAGTGCCGGGACGGAATATTGCTGCTTTGCTGATTTTCCCTGTCTCACTCACTGTGGAGTTGAGGAAGAGAGAATAATTGAGGGGTTCGTGTGATTCCAATAATTTCATGAATTTCTGATGGGTTAGATGAAGGTACATAGTGGGTCCAAATCTTTTCTCATTTTGTTTGACAGAAAAAGTAATTTTAAAAAGAAGCTGTTTTTGTGGGAGCTCACTGGACAACAAAAGACGTGCCACCGTTTGGGGATATCTTGCAGCCCAAGTACCCAATGACAACCTGGAGCAGTGTTACAATGATTGGTGCTGAAGCGAAAAAACAGTAACAGTCTTCACCCGCTGGGTGGTCTTGAATCACCAACCTTTCAGTTAACAGGCAAACACGCTGACCAATTGCGCCACAGAAACTTACACAAACCTCACTGACAAGGTATCCAAACCAGAGTGTCAGTGAGTCTAATCTTCAGACTGCCGCTACCCATATAGCTATCGCGCTCTATCAGTTTTACTCTTCCAAAATAAAGGGTGGGACATTCATTCCAGATACATGGAAACAGTCTGATCCCACCCACTGCAGACACATCCATGTCACTGGGAACCAGCGCTCTTACAACCAGTGCCATCTCCCTTCGAGCCTTTCATTGTCTTGTCTGATACCAAGTATTCTGATTGTCCCGAAGCCGATATTAGGTTTGAATTCCTGATGTGCAGTATCGAGAATCCTTTCAATGTCTCAAATCAGTTAATTTCACTGATAAAATTAGAGTCACTGTTCCAGCGTCTTAAAGAAGGGAAAGGTGCCTTGACTGTCTCTGGTCAGTCGGGCAGTTCACCCTTCATTTGCATTGGATTCCATTCCTCAAAGGGGATTTTCATTTCCTTCTAGAGTTCCCTTACTGCATCTGGCAGCATCTTTGGATTGAGAGGCATTATGAACATTTCAGATGCAGTGCAGTTCTGATGAAAGGTTACAGACCTGAAATGAAAACCATGTCTCTCTCTCCACAGTCACTACCAGATCTGCTGAGAATTCCAGCATTTTCTGTTTTTATTTCAGATAACCAGCATCTGCAGTATTTTGATTTACTTTACCTGATCAGTGAAACATATAAGGTCCTCAGGGTACTTGACAGGGCGGATTTGGAGAGGATGTTACCTCTTATGAGATAATCTAGTACTCGGAATCGCTGTTTAAAAACAAGGGGTCACCCATTTAAAATGGAGATGAGGCGATTTTTTTTCTCTCAGAGGGTCGTGAAACTTTGGAACTCTGTTCCTGAAAAGGCTGTGGAAGCAAAGTCTTTGAATATTTTTAAGGCAGAGATCGATATATCCTTGGGAAGCAAGGGGGTGATAGGTTATCAGTGATAGGTGGGATACAGATTTCAGGTGACTATCAGGTCAGCCATGATCGTATTAAATGGCGGAGTAGACTTGAGGGGCCGAATGGCCTACTCCTGTTCCTTTTTCTAATGTAGTGCTAAGAATGTGGAACCCATTACCAGTTGATTTTGAGATCCATGTCTGAGCTGAAAATGTGTAGGTAAACTCACACTGTAAACAGATTGTTCACCAGTTAAAATTGGAAAGGGATTCACTCTCATCCCATTCACTGACACAGTAACACAGTCTAGCTGGTGGGAGACCATTCCAATACTTCATGTGTGCAAAGTGCTTTATTCAGTTTGCCCACACGTTAACACTCCAACTTTAAAAGTTCAAAAGATTTGATCCACAATCAGAGCAGAGATGCTGTCAAGACACAGTTTAAATGTTTCATGTATCGGCGGAAATGTTACTAGCTCACCCCAAATGCTGAGACTAAACTGAGCTCAGATCTAACTGTCGGGTTTTGTTCTGCATCCAGGCGAGAATTGCGGTGGACCCCGGAGCAATTTGGCTGCTGTATCATTGATTCAACAATTTTATGTCTTGCCCCTATGGCACCAATCATATTCTGATTACAGGACAGAGGTTTCTATTCTACAACGTGATCTTTCAATGGCGGATCGGCCACCCAGCATTCGCTGCGGGGCAGAATGTGCCCTATCTTCACAACAGCAGCGCCATACGCATGCGCAGTGCTGTGTGGCGGGGCATGCGCATTACGGACGGATCCATGAGCATGCGCAGTGCTGGTCTGTGACTGAATCTGCTCAGAGCGATTGAGAGAATATCGAGTGGAGCAAACTAACAGAGTTAGTGGGTGTGTGAGGAGGAATGGAGCCAGTGGAGTGGGTAGGGAGGCTTCATAAAGACACAGTGGAGACCGCAGACCCGAAATAACAAGGTACCGGTCTTGTGTTTGCAGAGAACGGGCCGAGAAATTCTGGATTTCTCCCTTCGCCAGGACCGGGGTAACGGCCGCCATCTTTATAGGTGGCAATATGCAGCAGGGCGCATGCGCGGTCATCCTGGTCTAAGTAGCAGGAGAAGAGAATGTTGTGCATTTCTATCCTGGAATGACAGGGATGGATTTTGGAAACTCCTTTTACAGGGGGTTAGAAGGGGAGGATTTACACACAGCAAACTCAAACCAAGAGAAATATTTGTTCTTTCTGAATTTCAATCCTGGATTGACCGTGATGGATTTTTTGAATTCCATTTACAGGATGTTAGAAGAGGAGGAACTCAGGGGATACTTGAGGGAGATGAGAAACTGAAACCAAACATCATGACAAAATCTGAAAGTCTCTTGATTCACCAGGACCTGAATAGCACCAGCCTTTGAATGTAAGCATTGAGGTCATTTTCAGTTATTGGGTAAAAAATCTCTTCCGCACATTGTGGATCTTACCTAAAATCTTAAATCTCTATCCCTTAATCCTTTCAAATCAGCTAATGGGAACAGCTTTTATTTAACTACCTTTCATAATCCTGTACACCTCTATCAAATCTCCCCTCAAGCTCCTTTACTCTGAGGGGAACAACCCCAGTTTCTCGAATTTAATCTTACAATTAAAATCCCTCATCCCTCGACCCATTCTGATAAATCTCCTCTGCCCCCTCTCAAGGACCCTCACATCCTCCATAATGTGTGGTGATGACTGGTTTGCACAGACCCAGATGTTCTGTGTCTGTGATATCATCACACATCGACAGTTACACTGTGAAATCATCACACATCGACAATTACACGGTGACATCATCCCGCTCCCGGGGTATTTCCTCAACTGGAAGACTTTTCTCTGACTCCAATGCTTCTGATATCTTTTCAGCTGCAGGCTCCAGAAGGAGAGTTTAAATTTGAAAATGGTGAATTTGTTTCAGAGGTGAGTATTTTTCACCATCCATCTACAATTTAGTGCTTTTAGTGCTGTGTTCTGTTTTCTGTGAGAGGTTCCATGTCTCTGGAGCTGATGTGGCTCCTTTACTGAGGATCTGAATCCATGTCCATCCATTGCTCTGTTTCAGCTCTGCCCTCCCTGATCACCTTTCTGCCATTGTCTAACTTTCTCTGTCTCTAATGATGAGTGTACTTTAACTATGTTTAGTATTTTACTGTTCCTTCTGCCAACTGTGTCTCAATGAGGTTTCCACTGCTGCCCATCCCCTGATCATGTGCTGCTGTCTTCCCAGCTTTATCTTCCTACAGTATCTTTCATGGTCAGGAATTGTTTTTCCTGCACTATAGTCTATTTCTATTCCACTTCTGAGCTTATATTAATCATCAAATTCTGCAGCATTTTTACTCCCTGTAATTCATTCTGCACACCTTGAAATATTAATTCTGCTTCTCTCTCCACAGATACCAGCAAACATTGTGATCCTCAGTTGCCTGTGAAGAAGATGATGTTTGACCTTCTTGAACCGCTGCAGTCTGTGTGGTGAAGGTGCTCCCACAATGCTGTTAGGTAAGGAGTCACAGGTTATTCACCCAGTGATGATGAAGGACCAGTGATATATGTCCAGAATCAACAACAACAATTTCTATTTATATCGCACTTTTAATGTAAGACAATGTTCCAAGGTATTTCACAGAAATGTTACAAAGCAAGGTTTGACACTGAGCCACATGAGCAGATATTAGGGCAGGTGATCAAGTGTTTGGTCAAAGAAGTGGGTTTTATGGAGTGTCTTAAAGGAGGAAAATGAGGTAGAGAATGGGAGAGGTTTAGGGAGTGAATTCCAGAGCTTGGAGCCTTGGAAAGTGACAGAATGGGCACGAATGTGGAACAGTAGAAATCAGGAACGCTCAGTAGGCCAAATTAGAGGAGCGCAGATATCTCTGAGGGTTGTGATGCTGGAGGAGATTCCAGCAACAGGGAGCAGCCATACAGGAATTGGAAAATAAGGGGTGGAGTCGGGCGATGTTACTGAGGTGGAAATAGGCGGTCTTGGTGATGATGTGGATAGGTGGTTGGAAGCTCATCTTAGGGTGAAATATTTCACCATGGTTGTGAACAGTCTGGTTCAGTCTCAGACAGTTGTCAGGGAGAGGGATGGAGTCGGTGTCTAGGGAATGGCATTTGTAGCCAGGACTGAAGACAATGGCTTCAATCTTCCCAATATTTAAATGGAGGAAATTTCTGTTCATCTAGTACTGGATGTCAGACAAGTCAGGTGTGTGACTTGGAGGGGAACTTGGAGGTGATGGTGTTCACATACACCTGCTACCCTGGTCCTTCTCGGGGGTAGAGGTTGAAGGTTTGGGAGATTCTGTAGAAGTTCTGGTCTATTTGTAGGTCTCTGAAAAGCCCCCTCCTCACCCCCTGCCTCTCCCACTCCCCTCTCTGACTTTCTCTCTCCTTTACTCCTTCTGTCACATAGAATTCTCCAGCCCAGCGGGTTGTGGATGCTCCATTATTGAATATATTTCAGGCTGAGATGGAGATATTTTTGGTCTCTCAGGGAGTCGAGGGATATAGGGAATGGGCGGGAAAGTGGAGTTGAAGCCCAAGATCAACCACGGCAGAGCAGGCTCGATGGGTCATATGATCTCCTGCTGCCTCTAACGCTTGTTTTATTATTGACACCAGAGTCTTGTGTCGGCCCAGACCGGGTGGCAGGTTCCCTTCCCTGAAGGACATTAATGAACCAGTTGGGTTTTTATGACAATCCAGCAGTTTTCATGGTCACTTTTTCCTCGTGCCGGCCCCACAAATTCCCAGATTCATTCAGCTCAATTTCACAACCTGCCTTTGTGTTTTTGTGGGTTCTCTCTCACTCCCCTTTTTCTGTTTTAAATCAATTCCACAGGGAATTAGAAGGGGAGGATTTTCAGTCGGGAAACTCAAACCAAACATCACATCAGGATCTGACAGAGTCGCCGAATTTATTGTAACCTGAATATCATTGGATTATGAACATGGAAGGAAAAAGCACCATTCACATTGGGGAGAAACCGTACACGTGTTCTGTGCATGGACGAGGCTTCAGCCGATCATGCGACCTGTCAAAACATAAATGCAGGGACAACAGGGAGAAACCATGGAAATGCGGGGACTGTGGTAAGGGATTCAATTACCCGTCTGAACTGGAAACTCATCAGCACAGTCACACCGGAGAGAGACCATTCACCTGCTCCATGTGTGGGAAAGGATTCACTTGTTCATCCCATCTGCTGACACACCAGCGAGTTCACACTGGGGAGAAAACATTTACCTGCTCCGTGTGTGGGAAGGGATTCACTCAGCCATTCAACTTGCTGAAACATGAGCGACTTCACACTGTGGAGAGACCATTCACCTGCTCCATGTGTGGGAAAGGATTCGCTCAGACATCTGACCTGCTGGCACACCAGCGAGTTCACACTGGGGAGAGACCATTCACCTGCTCAGTGTGTGGGAAGGGATTCACTCAGTCAACTAACCTGCTGAAACACTAGCGAATTCACACTGGGGAGAGACCGTTCAAATGCTCAGACTGCGGGAAGTGCTATAAAAGCTCCGGGGAAATGATGTCCCATCAAAATGTTCACAGTGACGAGAAACCATTCAGGTGCTCTCAATGCGGAACTGGGTTCAGGTGGTCATCTCAACTCACAGTACACCAGCGAGTTCACAGCGGAGAGAGACCGTTCACCTACTCCGCGTGTGGGAAGGGATTTACTCAGTTACCCAACCTGTTGACACACCAGCGAGTTCGCACTGGAGAGAGACCGTTCTCCTGCTCCGAGTGTGAGAAGGGATTTACTCAGTTATCCCACCTGCTGAGACACCAGCGAATTCACAAGTAACAACAGTGAATGGATTTTGCTGTTAATCACATCCTGGACTGAACCATGTTGATTGGGGTCTGTTTCTACTCATGTTAAAAAACTCCAACCCAGTTTTTGCTGTTAATATTCTGAATAAAGTCAAATAAATGAGCTCTGTGTTAAACATACAAATTAGTTCCTTTTGAAGTGCTCTCCCTCTCCCCTGTCTCATCCATCCTCACCTCCAACAACAAGTGTGTGGAGCTCATGGAGCTTCTTTGTCACTAAGATTGAGACAATCCGATCAGCTGCCTCTGCTGCTTCCCTCCCTTCCACTAGCCCACCGGAACAAACTGTCTCTCAAGATCCCCCTTGTCTGAACCCTGAACCCAGATCTTTCTTTAGTTTCGCTCCCATTTCCTCTCATGCCACCTTCATGCTCATCTTGTCCATGAGACCCACCTCATGCTCCATTGAGCCTATTCCCACTAAACTGCTGGTCACCCAACTTCCCCATGTTCGCTGAGATTGTCAATGGTTCTCTTCAGTTACTGTCCCTCTCTCCTTCAAATGTGACATCATCAAGCGCTCGTCAATAAACAAACATTTGGCCTTGTCCTTGCAAACTGCTGTCCCATCTCCAACCTTCCTTTCCTCTCCAAACTCCTCAAACATGTTCACACCTCCCAAATCCGTGCCCATCTTTCCCAGAACTCCCTGTCTGAATCCCTCCAATCAGGTTTCTGCCCTGCCACTGTACTGAAACAGCTCTGATCAAAGCCAATAGTGATATCCTATGTGACTGAGACAAAGGTAAACTATCCATTCTCGATGTGTCTGCAGCCTTTGACAAGATTGACCACACCATTCTGCTCCAACACCTCTCCACTGTTGTCCAGCTGGGTGGGGCTGCTCTCTCCTGGTTCCATTCTTCTCTATCTAACCATCGTCAGTGAATCACTTGTAATGACTTCCCTTCCCACTCCCACAGTTACTCTGGTGTCCCCAAAGGATCCAGCCTTGGCCTCCTCTTATTTCTCATCAACATTCTCCCCACAGCGACATCACCTGAAAACAGTGTCAGTTATCACATGTACACTGACAGTGCCCAGCTCTACCTCACCACCACCTCTCTCCACTTCTCCACTTTTATTAAATTATCAGACTGTTTGTCTGTTATTTAATGGTGGATGTGCAGAAATTTCCTCCAATTCAATATTGGGAAGACCGAAGCCATTGTTTTCATTCCTGAACTACCAACTCCATTCCTCTCCCTGGCAACTGTCTGAGACTAAACCAGATTTTTTGCACAAGTGATGTCAGGTTTGACCCCGACATATGTTCTGACTCGGGTGTATGTGTCTTGGTGAGTTTCCAGTCAAATTATGATGTGAATCTTCCCCACAGGCAGATAGACAAACATTTCTCCTTCCATAATCAAAGGCTGGTCATTTATGAATTCAGTGATTTTATAAGATCTTGTTGAGATTTTTGGATTGAGTTTCCCATCTGAAAATCCTCTCCCTCTAATCCCCTGTAAACACAGTTTACAAAAGTCATCACTGTCAGTACAGGATAGAAATTCAGACAATTCTAGTTTCTATGGAATATTCTTTCTCCTTTCATTCCCCCAAATCTATAAATCCCTGTCCCACACACTCCTTCCCCTCTCTGCTCATTGTTCCAGATTCAGTGTTTGGCCTCCTACTAATTCTTTTCTACTCTCCAGATTCTCTCGTTTCCTGTCCTTAAAGTGGTGACTCCGGCTGTGGGTCAATCCCACTCCTTCACTCTAATTCTACCAAATAATTCAACTCAAAATAACAAATCATCTTTAATGATTTGGTTCGTTATTTGGATGTTTGGAAAGAATCACCTTTTTTCCCAACTGTGGAGAACAGAAAGTCCAGTGATTAATTCAGAGCTTCCTTCTCCCCAGGTCTGTTCCAACAAGCTGTGTCTATCCGAGTTACATTAATACAGTCTCACTTACTCATTAAGGCATCAGATCTCACTGAACTATGACACAAGCTGTGTCTATACGAGTTACATTGATACAGACTCACTCACTCAGTGAGTGATCAGGTCTCACTGAACTATGACACAAGCTGTGTCTATCCGAGTGACATTCATACAGACTCAATAAGTGATCAGGTCTGACTGAATTACAATAACAAATGCAACAACTTATATTTATATCGAGCTTCTAATTGTCCCAAGAAGTTTCACAGGAGCATAAGGACATATTAGGCCAGATGACCAACTGCTTGGTCAAAGAGGTCGGTTATAAGGAGTGTCTGAAAGGGGAAAGGTGAATTAGAAAGGTGGAGAGGTTTAGGGTGGAAATTCCACAGCTTAGGGTCCAGGCAGCTGAAGGCCCGGCCACCAATGGTGGAGTGATTAAAATCGAGGATGAAGGACATCCGGTAATGGTGCTCCATGTATGTGGGCCCCATAGCCCAGGCTCAAAGCCCAAATCTGAACTTTGGGACATAGTTTGACCATCCCGGGTCTCAGAGAAAAACAATTCCCCAAATAAACATCTTGTAGGATTTTTGTTTATTGATACCATAAAAAGTTTGGACCAGTTGAGTCCTCCTGTGTACTCGATGGGGATTGACATTAACATAATTCAAATTCTCTGTATTTCAGTGTCAGAACAATATGTTATAGCAAAGATAAAAAAATATATAAATACTGAACAGAACAAACCTGGAGAAATACACAGCAGGTCAATCACCATTGGAAAGTGATAAGTTAGTGGTCACTGTTTCAGGTGGGACTCCTTCAGAATGAACACTTCCCACCACCAGCACCAACCCCCCTCCCCCATCCCCCTCCCTGTGAACTGAACATTCCTTCAGCCACTCATCCACCCATTGCACATCCACCCAATGGCTCCCAGCCTGGATTGACATTCAGCATGAACCCAGTGAGAGGGTGAGCTGGCCCACGGGATGTCAAAACGGACGAAAGTTGGAAATAGTTCCAATCAATGCGTTTTAAGTTTCATTGTTAAATACAGGAAACTTAATATTTTGTTAGACCCCCATGTGCACACCCTTTGTGAATTACAATTTCTCACCCAGTCCTTTCCTATGGTTTCAACTTGGTGCATCCTGTGTGGGTTCAGCAGAGGTAGAGACAGGCTGCTCGGGAGATGGGGGCAGTGTGTCGGGAGATGGGGGCAGAGTGTCGGGAGATGGGGCAGCGTGTCGGGAGATGGGGGCAGAGTGTCGGGAGATGGGGGCAGAGTGTCGGGAGATGAGGGCAGAGTGTGGGGAGATGGGGGCAGAGTGTCGGGAGATGGGGCAGAGTGTCGGGGGATGGGGGCAGCGTGTCGGGAGATGGGGGCAGAGTGTCGGGAGATGGGGGCAGAGTGTCGGGAGATGAGGGCAGAGTGTGGGGAGATGGGGGCAGAGTGTCGGGAGATGGGGCAGAGTGTCGGGAGATGGGGGCAGAGTGTCAGGAGATGGTGGCAGCAAGTCGGGAGATGGGGGCAGAGTGTCGGGAGATGGGGTAGAGTGTCGGAAGATGGGGGCAGAGTGTCAGGAGATGGGGGCAGCAAGTCGGGAGATGGGGGCAGAGTGTCAAGAGATGGGGGCAGCATGTCGGACGATGGGGGCAGAGTGTCGGGAGATGGGGGCAGAGTGTCGGGAGATGGGGGCAGAATGTCGGGAGATGGGGCAGAGTGTCGGAAGATGGGGGCAGAGTGTCAGGAGATGGGGGCAGCGTGTCGGGAGATGGGGGCAGAGTGTCGGGAGATGGGGGCAGAGTGTCGGGAGATGGGGGCAGTGTGTCGGGAGATGGTGGCAGAGTGTCGGGAGATGGGGCAGAGTGTCGGGAGATGGGGGCAGAGTGTCAGGAGATTGGGGCAGCGTGTCGGGAGATGGGGGCAGAGTGTCGGGAGATGGGGGCAGAGTGTCGGGAGATGGGGGCAGTGTGTCGGGAGATGGTGGCAGAGTGTCGGGAGATGGGGGCAGAGTGTCAAGAGATGGGGGCAGCATGTCGGACGATGGGGGCAGAGTGTCGGGAGATGGGGGCAGAGTGTCGGGAGATGGGGACAGAGTGTCGGGAGATGGGGACAGTGTGTCGGGAGATGGTGGCAGAGTGTCGGGAGATGGGGCAGAGTGTCGGGAGATGGGGGCAGAGTGTCGGGAGATGGGGACAGTGTGTCGGGAGATGGTGGCAGAGTGTCGGGAGATGGGGCAGAGTGTCGGGAGATGGGGCAGAGTGTCGGGAGATGAGGGCAGAGTGTCGGGAGATGGGGTCAGAGTGTCGGGAGATGGCGCAGTGTGTCGGGAGATGGGGGCAGAGTGTCGGGAGATGGGGGCAGAGTGTCGGGAGATGGGGCAGAGTGTCGGGAGATGGGGCAGAGTGTCGGGAGATGGGGCAGAGTGTCAGGAGATGGGGGCAGCGTGTCGGGAGATGGGGCAGAGTGTCGGGAGATGGGGGCAGCGTGTCTGGAGATGGGGCAGAGTGTCGGAAGATGGGGGCAGAGTGTCAGGAGATGGGGGCAGCGTGTCGGGAGATGGGGGCAGAGTGTCAGGAGATGGGGGCAGCATGTCGGAAGATGGGGGCAGAGTGTCAAGAGATGGGGGCAGCATGTCGGACGATGGGGGCAGAGTGTCGGGGGATGGGGCAGAGTGTCGGGAGATGTGGGCAGAGTGTCGGGAGATGGGGCAGAGTGTCGGGAGATGGGGGCAGAGTGTCGGGAGATGGGGGCAGAGTGTCGGGAGATGGGGCAGAGTGTAGGGAGATGGGGGTAGCGTGCCGGGAGATGGGGGCAGAATGTCGGGAGATGGGGCAGAGTGTCGGGAGATGGGGCAGAGTGTCGGAAGATGGGGGCAGAGTGTCAGGAGATGGGGGCAGCGTGTCGGGAGATGGGGGCAGAGTGTCGGGAGATGGGGGCAGAGTGTCGGGAGATGGGGGCAGAGTGTCGGGAGATGGGGGCAGAGTGTCGGGAGATGGGGCAGAGTGTCGGGAGATGAGGGCAGAGTGTCGGGAGATGGGGTCAGAGTGTCGGGAGATGGCGCAGAGTGTCGGGAGATGGGGCAGAGTGTCGGGAGATGTGGCTGAGTGTCGGGAGATGGGGCAGAGTGTCGGGAGATGGGGGCAGAGTGTCGGGAGATGGGGGCAGAGTGTCGGGAGATGGGGCAGAGTGTCGGGAGATGGGGCAGAGTGTCGGGAGATGAGGGCAGAGTGTCGGGAGATGGGGGCAGAGTGTCAGGAGATGGGGGCAGCATGTCGGAAGATGGGGGCAGAGTGTCAGGAGATGGGGGCAGCATGTCGGGAGATGGGGGCAGAGTGTCAAGAGATGGGGGCAGCATGTCGGACGATGGGGGCAGAGTGTCGGGAGATGGGGGCAGAGTGTCGGGAGATGGGGGCAGAGTGTCGGGAGATGGGGCAGAGTGTTGGGGGATGGGGCAGAGTGTCGGGAGATGTGGGCAGAGTGTCGGGAGATGGGGCAGAGTGTCGGGAGATGGGGGCAGAGTGTCGGGAGATGGGGGCAGAGTGTCGGGAGATGGGGCAGAGTGTAGGGAGATGGGGGTAGCGTGTCGGGAGATGGGGGCAGAATGTCGGGAGATGGGGCAGAGTGTCGGGAGATGGGGCAGAGTGTCGGAAGATGGGGGCAGAGTGTCAGGAGATGGGGGCAGCGTGTCGGGAGATGGGGGCAGAGTGTCGGGAGATGGGGGCAGAGTGTCGGGAGATGGGGGCAGAGTGTCGGGAGATGGGGGCAGAGTGTCGGGAGATGGGGCAGAGTGTCGGGAGATGAGGGCAGAGTGTCGGGAGATGGGGTCAGAGTGTCGGGAGATGGCGCAGAGTGTCGGGAGATGGGGCAGAGTGTCGGGAGATGTGGCTGAGTGTCGGGAGATGGGGCAGAGTGTCGGGAGATGGGGGCAGAGTGTCGGGAGATGGGGGCAGAGTGTCGGGAGATGGGGCAGAGTGTCGGGAGATGGGGCAGAGTGTCGGGAGATGAGGGCAGAGTGTCGGGAGATGGGGGCAGAGTGTCAGGAGATGGGGGCAGCATGTTGGAAGATGGGGGCAGAGTGTAAGGAGATGGGGGCAGCATGTCGGGAGATGGGGGCAGAGTGTCAGGAGATGGGGGCAGCATGTCGGACGATGGGGGCAGAGTGTCGGGAGATGGGGGCAGAGTGTCGGGAGATGGGGACAGAGTGTCGGGAGATGGGGGCAGAGTGTCGGGAGATGGGGCAGAGTATCGGGAGATGGGGGCAGAGTGTCGGGAGATGGGGGCAGAGTGTGGGGAGATGGGGGCAGAGTGTCGGGAGATGGAGGCAGCGTGTCGGGAGATGGGGCAGAGTGTCGGGAGATGGGGGCAGAGTGTCGGGAGATGGGGCAGAGTGTCGGGAGATGTGGGCAGAGTGTCGGGAGATGGGGCAGAGTGTCGGGAGATGGGGCAGAGTGTCGGGAGATGTGGGCAGAGTGTCGGGAGATGGGGCAGAGTGTCGGGAGATGGGGGCAGAGTGTCGGGAGATGTTGGAAAAGTGTCGGGAGATGGGGGCAGAGTGTCGGGAGATGGGGGCAGAGTGTCGGGAGATGGGGGCAGAGTGTCGGGAGATGGTGGCAGAGTGTCAAGAGATGGGGGCTGCATGTTGGACGATGGGGCAGAGTGTCGGGAGATGGGGGCAGAGTGTCGGGAGATGGGGGCAGTGTGTCGGGAGATGAGGGCAGAGTGTCGAGAGATGGGGGCAGCATGTCGGGAGATGAGGGCAGAGTGTCGAGAGATGGGGGCAGCATGTCGGAAGATGGGGGCAGAGTGTCAGGAGATGGGGGCAGCATGTCGGGAGATGGGGGCAGAGTGTCAAGAGATGGGGGCTGCATGTTGGACGATGGGGGCAGAGTGTCGGGAGATGGGGGCAGAGTGTCGGGAGATGGGGGCAGAGTTGCGGGAGATGAGGGCAGAGTGTCGAGAGATGGGGGCAGAGTGTCAAGAGATGGGGGCAGCATGTCGGACGATGGGGGCAGAGTGTCGGGAGATGGGGGCAGAGTGTCGGGAGATGGGGGCAGAGTGTCGGGAGATTGGGCAGAGTGTTGGGGGATGGGGCTGAGTGTCGGGAGATGTGGGCAGAGTGTCGGGAGATGGGGCAGAGTGTCGGGAGATGGGGGCAGAGTGTCGGGAGATGTGGGCAGAGTGTCGGGAGATGGGGCAGAGTGTCGGGAGATGGGGGCAGAGTGTCGGGAGAAGTGGGCAAAGTGTCGGGAGATGGGGGCAGAGTGTCGGGAGATGGGGGCAGAGTGTCGGGAGATGGGGGCAGAGTGTCGGGAGATGGGGGCAGAGTGTCGGGAGATGGGGGCAGAGTGTCAAGAGATGGGGGCTGCATGTTGGCTGATGGGGTCAGAGTGTCGGGAGATGGGGGCAGAGTGTCGGGAGATGGGGGCAGAGTGTCGGGAGATGAGGGCAGAATGTCGAGAGATGGGGGCAGAGTGTCTGGAGATGGGGGCAGAGTGTCGGGAGATGGGGGCAGAGTGTCGGGAGATGGGGCAGAGTGTCGGGAGATGGGGGCAGAGTGTCGGGAGATGGGGGCAGAGTGTCGGGAGATGGGGCAGAGTGTCGGGAGATGGGGCAGAGTGTCGGGAGATGGGGGCAGAGTGTCGGGAGATGGGGGCAGAGTGTCTGGAGATGGGGGCAGAGTGTCGGGAGATGGGGCAGAGTGTCCGGAGATGGGGCAGAGTGTCGGGAGATGAGGGCAGAGTGTCGGGAGATGGGGGCAGAGTGTCAGGAGATGGGGGCAGCATGTCGGAAGATGGGGGCAGAGTGTCAGGAGATGGGGGCAGCAAGTCGGAAGATGGGGGCAGAGTGTCAAGAGATGGGGGCAGCATGTCGGACGATGGGGGCAGAGTGTCAGGAGATGGGGGCAGCAAGTCGGGAGATGGGGGCAGAGTGTCAAGAGATGGGGGCAGCATGTCGGACGATGGGGGCAGAGTGTCGGGAGATGGGGGCAGAGTGTCGGGAGATGGGGCAGAGTGTTGGGGGATGGGGCAGAGTGTCGGGAGATGGGGGCAGAGTGTCGCGAGATGGGGCAGAGTGTTGGGGGATGGGGCAGAGTGTCCGGAGATTTGGGCAGAGTGTCGGGAGATGGGGCAGAGTATCGGGAGATGGGGCAGAGTGTCGGGAGATGTGGGCAGAGTGTCGGGAGATGGGGCAGAGTGTCGGGAGATGGGGGCAGAGTGTCGGGAGATGTGGGAAAAGTGTCGGGAGATGGGGGCAGAGTGTCGGGAGATGAGGGCTGAGTGTCGGGAGATGGGGGCAGAGTGTCTGGAGATGGGGGCAGAGTGTCGGGAGATGGGGCAGAGTGTCGGGAGATGGGGCAGAGTGTCGGGAGATGGGGGCAGAGTGTCGGGAGATGGGGGCAGAGTGTCGGGAGATGGGGCAGAGTGTCGGGAGATGGGGCAGAGTGTCGGGAGATGGGGGCAGAGTGTCGGGAGATGGGGGCAGAGTGTCGGGAGATGGGGCAGAGTGTCCGGAGATGGGGCAGAGTGTCGGGAGATGAGGGCAGAGTGTCGGGAGATGGGGGCAGAGTGTCAGGAGATGGGGGCAGCATGTCGGAAGATGGGGGCAGAGTGTCAGGAGATGGGGGCAGCAAGTCGGAAGATGGGGGCAGAGTGTCAAGAGATGGGGGCAGCATGTCGGACGATGGGGGCAGAGTGTCAGGAGATGGGGGCAGCAAGTCGGGAGATGGGGGCAGAGTGTCAAGAGATGGGGGCAGCATGTCGGACGATGGGGGCAGAGTGTCGGGAGATGGGGGCAGAGTGTCGGGAGATGGGGCAGAGTGTTGGGGGATGGGGCAGAGTGTCGGGAGATGTGGGCAGAGTGTCGGGAGATGGGGCAGAGTGTCGGGAGATGGGGGCAGAGTGTTGGGAGATGGGGCAGAGTGTCGGGAGATGGGGCAGAGTGTCGGGAGATGGGGCAGAGTGTCAGGAGATGGGGGCAGTGTGTCGGGAGATGGGGCAGAGTGTCACGAGATGGGGCAGAGTGTCGCGAGATGGGACATATGCTTTTTTACTTTTATATTTTTTTTATACTTCTAAAATGTTACAAGAGTTTCTGACTCAACCACCCAAATCATTTACACCCTTTCAGGCAGTGAGTTCTGGACTCCCACCACCCTCTGGGTGAAAAAACAATTGTCCTGAACTCCCCTCTTAGCCTTCTACCTCTTACCTTAAATCTATGCCCCCCTGTTATTGACCCCTCTACTAATGGAAAAAGTGCCTTTCTAACCACCCAACTATGCCCCTCATAATCGTATATGCCACTATCAGGTCACCTTCGCTGCTCTAGGGAAAACAACCCGAGCCTATCCAATATTTCCTCATAGTTCAGACCCTCCAGCCCGGGCAGTATCCTGGTAAATCTCCTCTGCACCCTCTCCAGTGCTATCACATTCTTCCTATAAAGTAGTGACCAGAACTCGGCCGGTCGACAGCAGTGTTTTCCGAGGAGGGACGGTCTGCAATGCAGAAGTTTGTGAGGCTCTTTTTTAGGGTGTCCTTGTATCGGTTGTACTGACCACCTTGATGTTGTTTGCCCTCAGACAGATCCCCATGGAAGATCAGCTTGGGATTTCTGTGATTGTCCATGTGGGAAACATGGTCTGGCCATTGGAGCTGAATTTTCTGAAGGGTGGTCTCCAAGCTGTTGAACCCAGCGTGATGGAGAACCTCGTTATTTGTGATTTTTGTCCTGCCATCTAATTCTCAGGATGGACCTCGGGTGTCTTTGCTGGAAGTGTTCCAGAGCTTTAATGTGGCTCCAAGAACAGACCCAGGATTCTGCTCCATACAGCGGGGTGCTCAGGACAATGGCCTGGTAAAGTTTGATTTTAGTTTTCAGTTTAATGCCATGCTGCTTCCAGACAGATAATACCATGGATTTAGACTAGATTGCACAGGAGTTCACGGGATATACAGCAGAGAACCAGGCCATTCAGCCCAATCAGTCCATGCTGGTGTTTACGCTCCACTCGAGCCTCCTCCCACTTTTTCTCAGCTAAATCTACCAATGTAATCATCTATTCCCTTTTTCTCATAGAGCTATCCATTTCCCCCTGAAATGCACCTATTTTATTCACTTCCTGAGGCAAATTCTATGCAATTCACCCCTGTCCCGAGAGGGTGGATCTTTGTCCCGGTGGGCTAGTGGGAGGGAGGGAAGCAGCAGAGGCAGCTGATCTGATTGTCTCAATCTTAGTGACAAAGAAGCTCCATGAGCTCCTCACACTTGTTGTTGGAGGTGAGGATGGAGGAGACAGGGGAGAGGCAGAGTCCTTCAAAAGGAACTAACTCGTGTTAAAGGTACTAAAAAGACTCAATACATTGTATTTAACACACAGCACTTCAAAAATACAAATGACCCCCTATAACTGGGCTGGGGTTTATGAAGATCAACAGAAACTGACCCCAATGAACATAGTTTAGTCCTGGATGTAATTATCAGCAAATCCCAATCACTGTAGTTACTTGTGAACGCGTTGGTGCCTCAGCAGGTTGGATGATCGAGTGAATCCCTTCCCACACTCCGTACAGGTGAACGGTCTCTCCCCAGTGTGAATTCTCTGGTGTACCGTAAGGTCAGATGACCATCTGAACCCAGTCTCACAGTGAGAGCACCTGAACGGTCTCTCGTCAGTGTGAACACGTTGATGGGACATCAGGTTCCCGAAACTTTTAAAGCACTTCCCGCAGTCTGGACATTTAAAAGTTTTCTCTCCAGTGTGAACCCGCTGGTGTTTCAGCAGGATGGATGGATCAATGAATCCCTTACCACACTCGGAGCAGCTGAATGGTCTCTCCCCAGTTTGTATTCGCTGGTGTCTCTGCAGGCTGGATAACTGAGTGAATCTCTTCCCACACTCTGAGCAGGTGAAGGGTATTTCCCCAGTGTGAGTTTGTTGTTGTCTCAGCAGGTTAGATACACTGATGAATCCCTTCCCACACTCAGAGCAGTTGAAAGGCCTCTCCCCAGTGTGAATTCGCTGATGTGTCAGGAGGTGGTGTAACTGAGTGAAGCACTTCCCACACTCGGAGTAGGTGAACGGTCTCTCCCCATGGTGAATTCGTTGATGTGTCAGGAGGTGGTGTAACTGAGTGAATCCCTTCTCACACTCGGAGCAGGTGAACGGTCTCTCCCCGTTGTGAACTCGCTGCTGTCTCAGCAGGGTGGATAACTGAGTAAATCCCTTCCCGCACTCGGAGCAGGTGAACGGTCTCTCCCCAGTGTGACTGCGTCGATGAGTTTCCAGGTCACGCTCCCACTATCAAAGGTAAACTAACCACTGCCTTGGGTGGTAACTGCTCCAAATTAGAACATAACAAACAGGAGCAGGGATTGACCATTTTGCACCTCGAGCACCTCATCGTGTCAGAGAATCAGAGCTAAGGGGAGGCCATTCAGCCCGGGTCATAGGAACAAAGGACTCAGGGGCAGGAGTAGGCCATTCAGCTCCTTGACCCTGCTTCACCATTCATTGAGGTCATGGCTGATCTGGTTGTGGCCTCAACTCCACTTTCCTGTCTGCCCCCCATAACCTTCGACCCCCTTGTCTATAAAAAATCTGTCTAATTCAGCCTTGTGTAAATTCAATGACCAAACCTCTGATGAAAATAAGTCCACAGGCTAATGACCCACTGAGGAAAAAAAATCTCCTTAACTCCATCGGAAAAGGGAGATCTCTTACTCTTCTGGAAACTAACTAACCTGCATTTCCCCGCGTTTTCCCCGGAGACCTGCATTTTCTGTCCAATTCTCCTTTGAAATCCGTGATTGAATCTGCCTCCCCCACACTCTCAGGTAGTGCATTCCAGATCCTAACCACTCGCTGTGTAACAGAGAAACCCCTTTAGAATTATTGGCTTCGGGACAATCATAATACTTGGTAACAGAAAAACACCGAGAGGCTCGAAGGGAGACGGCAACAGTTGTAGGGGAGCTGGTTCCTGGGGACATGGATGTGTCTGCAGTGGGTGGGATCAGAATGTTTCCATGTATCCACAATGAATGTCCCACCCTTTATTTGGGAAGAGTAAAACTGATAGGGAATAATTGTCATTGCAGTTCAGCAATCTGAAACTTTCACTCGCTGAGCCATTGGTTTAGGATACCTTACAGAGTGCAAGTACTTTTATTAAGTCTCTGTGGCACAATTGGTCAGCGTGTTAGGCTGTTAACTGAAAGGTTGGTGGTTCGAGACCACCCAGGGACGAAACTGCCACTGTTTTCTCCTCATTAACGCTCTGGTTTGTTCTGGGGCCCTGAAACCACAAATAAAAATCCCCACCCCCACGTTGAAAATTCGGATGTCACCCACTGAGTTTCCACACCAAACTCTGTTTATGGATATTCATTTCAGATATAACAAAGAATATGAACGATCATGTACCCCCATCTACATCAATAGAGATCTGTGAGGCGATTGGATTGAAACAAGCCCATCAATTAATCGCCTCTTCCTTAGCTCCACAATGAGTGAGACAGGAAAAGGTAACAATATTCCAGCCCAGTACTCTCCAATCACCCGCTGCCAGCGGAAACATCTTATTTTGCTGAATGATATCTTCAGAAATGGTGAAGAGCGAATCTAATGTGGCTGCAAGATCCAGCGTTCAGTTCACATTCAACAACAAACAGGAATGGGAGCGATGCAACTTCTCCACACAACTGGGAGATAATGTTTTTCCCTCGCATGGAGATAACCACTACACTACAGAAACAATGGACAGAACCACAGGGACTAACTTAGAATATCAAACTGTGCAGTCTTACTGCACTTCCAAACCCTGTTTTGTGGAAGTACAATTCAGCTGAAAAACAGCCATGCGGCAGGGAAATTGGTCTGACATAAGAATCATAAAATGACAGAGCACATCAGCAGGTCATTCAACACTTCACACATGTGCGAACTATCTTACTGTAATTCGTCTCATTTATTGTCTCTTTCTCATAACCGTGCCTTTTGGAGAAAATTATTCAAAGCCTGGGGAAGTGCCAATGTCACATGGATGTGAGATAATATATTCGGCTATTATTTGCCAACAAGCGAGAATTGTGCAGCTTCTCACAATTAGATGATTCAGTTTTGATAATATTTTTGCCAGCTTTCGAGCTGATGACCTTGCACATGTGAAGCGAATGTGATAATCAATATTTGTTTCTTTATTGATTTATGGGAGGTGGGCATCGCTGGCTAGGTCACTACACCACAGAAACAATTTGCGAGAAAAAGTCAAAGGGACTTGTATTGAATTTCAAACTGTGCAGACATGCTGCACTGCAAAATCCTGTTTTACAGGAATAGAACTGGGATGGGACATTTTGGAATGCTGCAGAGAAATTGATCTAATTGTAAACTGACACAGCTCATTAGGTGGCTATTTGACCCGTCGTTGTGTGCTTTCTTCAAAGAGCCACTTAGTTCAAATTGCTAAACAACTTGTGACAGGGGCTGTTGTAGAAAAGAGGGAAAGGTTTACTACAGCTATACAAAGCCCTGGTTAGATCACACCTGGAGGACTGTGTATAGTTCTGGGAATGGCACCTTATAAAGGATCAATATTGGTCTTGGAAACAGGGCAGTGCTGATCCAGCAGAATGTCAGCTCTGGAGAGTAAGCGGACATTCTCCCCTCCATAAATTGAGGTCATCCAAAACTGCTGCCTGTGTCTTCACTCACAGCAAGTCCCATTCCTCTCTCACCCTTCTCTCGCTGACTGACATTGGCTCCCAGTCAAATAATGTATCCACTTCAAAATTTCTTATCCTTGTGTTCAATTCCCTCCTCGTTCTCGCCCCTCCCTATCTCTGTGATCTCCTCGAACCCCACAGCCTCTGAGATACCTGTGCTCCTTTAATTCTGGCCTCTTGTACATTCTGAATCAGAATCGCTCCACCATTGGTGACCGTGGTTTCATTTAACGAGGCCCCAAGCTCTGGAATTCCCTCTCTAAACCTCTCCGCCTCTACCTCACTTTCCTCCTTTAAGATTCTTCTTAAAACCTACCTCTCTGACCAAGCTTTTGGTCACCTGGCCTAACATCTCCTTATGTGTGTCAGTGTCAGACTCTTTTATATAATGACACTGTGAGTCATCTTTGGAGGTTTCATTAAAGGCACTATCTAACTATAAGCTGTTATTGTAATGGGACACGCAGAGAACAAGAAAAGTTCCTCTTGTACCTTTCACCCTGATATTTTTTGATCTGAGGTTGCACAACTAACGTGAATAAAGTTTGTTCCGTTCAATATGTGTCCATTCCCTTGGGTAACTGAACCACATTGACACACACAGACGAACGGAAAGAAGAAACCATGGGAATGTTTGCCTGTTTTTGATGTTGTTTATCCAATAATTAATTCCACGGGAATCTTATCAAAATCAGGAATGATGAGAACTGGAGCCAGTAGGATTTGTAACTCTGTGAGGAGACCCCACAGGATTCCACCCCCATCCCCTTATCCACTTCACCGTGAACACTGGACCGATTCTGACATCACTGCTGTTTGTATAAAGTCACAGACAGATACATCAGATGGTCATTCACTTGTCGACCCTCTGGTCGAGCAACTCAGCAACAATTCCACATCCCACCTTTACCCATATTTCTATCGTCTCCTCGTTCTTCCTGTCAGAATACAAGGACACACACTGAATATGAGGTGATATCTGCTTGTCCATCTGGGGCTGCTAAATATTTGGCAGTGGTGGGATTCGAACCCTACCCTAATAGAGACTGAAGCTTTAATCCAGCGGTTTACGTGGTTTATGTGGCCACGCTACCACATCGCTGATTTTGTTAATCATTTCCTTCACTGGTGTTGAAATAGAACAAAAGCAACAGAGCAGGAATTGACCATTCGGAATCTGGAGCCAGCTCCGTCAGTTAATCAGATCATCCTGCACTTTGTAACAAACAGAAATCATCTCCACTCAAAAACACAGTGAGCTGCAGTGAAGGGTCGGCACCATTGAAACTGTCATTCAACTGGTCTGCTTCCGAATCTCCTGCTAGAAATGAGAAGAAAACTTCTCATTGAATTCACCGCGGGTCTTGACACAAGGTAACAAAGTACATGTCGATAGAATGGGTTATAATATGGCAGAATAACCGGGAAAGAGCATTCGTGGTATTGGGGAACATAAAGTTATGGAAAGTTACAGGAAACAAAGAGGCCATTCGGCCTGGCGTGCTGCTGTCAAAGAGCAGTTGTGATTGGTTGATCAGAAGTGGTCAATTACTCTTCCATTTCACACTGCGAATTTAGTGAATGTTTGCAGATGAACAGAAATAAGAAACACGGGCTATTTGGATGGTTTTTATTCCAAGTAACCGATAATTAATTCTGCAGACCGTCAGTTAAAATCACTTGGCCACAACTACTTAATGAAATTGATATGTTGTTTGTATAAAATAATAGAATGGATACAGAGAGTAACAGAGAAAAAAGACTTTCAGTCCCTGCCATTAACCCAACTTAGACTGCCTCTCCCCATTCTCCAAACCAAAATGCAACACTGCACAGATCAGCCGTTCTCTGGCCACACGGAAGATTTTTTGGAAGCTTCTCAAAAACAAACCACCGGAAAGTTTAACAACCGCGGGAGTGGAGCCCAAATCACAGGTAACTCGATCAGCACCTTGGTCCACTCGGCCACTCAACCACAGTCAGAGCAGAAACAATCATTACCTTGACTGGCATTGGCACTGAATTAGAATGTGCAAAATTATGATCAGGAATAGGCCATTCGGCCCCTCGAGCATTCTCAGCTACTTAATAAGATCATGTGAAATCTTCAATCATCCTCCGCTTTGTAACATCTGGACATTTAGTAGCTGAACATTCTCCACTCAAAAATAAACAGAAATAAATATCCTCTTGCATCTTTGAAATCTGCTCTGTTTTTTTTCCATCTGGACCATCTTAATATGAAGCCGCAGAACTAAGGTGAATAATGTTTGGATGGTAAAAACTAGGAGCTGAACCACATTGACACACACAGAGAAACACACACAGACATATACACCGAGAGTGACAGAGGACAAGGGTTTGTCTCTAAGGAGAGACAAACACCCAGAAAGCAAGCATCACACCAACCTGGCTCCGTTTTTGTTCCGCTTCCAACTGCAGGTTTCGTGAATGAGTAGAAATTGGAAAACTCCCGAGCGTTTGGATCGATTTGATTCAATGTAACCAACAATTAACTCTGTAGACACAGAGTTAAAACCAGGAATAATGGGAAGTGGGAAACCCCAATGGATTTGGGCTCCATCGCCTTAACCACTCGGCCACGACCACATGCCCTATGCACAGGATGATGTTGTTAGTATAAAATCATAGATGCCTACAGCAGAGAAGGAGTACATTGGGCCCATCGTGTCCGTGCCGGCTCTGTGGGAGAGCAACTTAACGAATTCCATTATCCCGCCTTTTTCCTCACAGCAATTTATATTGATTCTCTCAATCTGAGCTGGCACTTGTTCGACCTGCTGTTCAAGCTGCTCATGTACAACTTTCAATTTCCAAAACCCACCAACCTCATCACTGCAGCTCCTGTGAAACTGACAAGGTGACACACGGCAGAAATTCATCACTGATAAGAGGGGATCTAATTGAGGTATATAAGATGCTAAATGGGACAGACAAAGTAGATGTGGAGCGGATGCTTCTCCTTCTGGGCATTGTAGAACGAGAGGCCAAGGGGCAGTAGATTTAAATCAGAAATGAGGAGGAATTACATTTCTCAAAGCGTCGTGAATCTGTGGAATTCACCACCTCAGAGTGCAGTGGACGTCGGGACGCTGAATACACTTGAGGAGAGAGACAGATTTTTAATTCTTAACGGGTTGAAATGTTATGGGGAGAGGGCGGGAAATTGGAGTTGAGGCCGAAATGAGATCAGGCATGATCCTATTGAATGGCGGGGCAGGCTCGAGGAGCTGAATTGCCTACTCCTGCTCTTAGTTCTTATTCTCTTATGTAAGGTACTTAACAGGCTGATGATAACAGTACCTGTTTTAAACAGTGAGAGACAGTGAAGGATTGGCACCGATAAAAGTGTCCTTCAACAGGCCTGGTTCAAAATCTCATTCGAGAAATAACAAGAAAACACATTGAATTTGTTCTATGTCTTGACTTCAAACGAACAGGATACAAGGTAAGAAAATATATTTCGCTGGATTGGGTTATAAAATGGCAGAATGAGCGTGAAAAAACAACCATGCTGTTGGGAAATATAAATTTATAGGAAGTTACAGTTCTCGGTTTGGCGTGCTGATTTGAAATAGTGGCTGTGATTGTTTGATCAGGAGTGATATTTCTGCCGGTTTGAACATCAAGCAGAAAAACTTATCCCTTTACCACCCACATTTGGCCTCGCAGCATCATCCCTTTAGTCAGTTTATTCCTTGTGCCTTGCATCTTATCACTGTCCATCAGTAACAGAAACGGAATGAGGACAACTGCAATTATTGTGGCAACAAACTGAAACTTCAGCTTGTTAATACCAGCTTTAGGGTATCTTGCAACTCACCTTGGTACATGTTCCTGTGGTGTAATTAGTTATACATGTAACAATTGCATGAGTGGTTGGTAGATCGAGAACAGTCAAACATGTTCTCTTTTTCCACCCTTGGATATTGACTGCTGCACAGTTCCAGGCTTTTTTATGTGTCCTTTCACTGCCAGAAAATATTCCCTGAACTTTGCCAATGCTGCTGTTATCCATTAACTCTTCAGCTAAAAAATATCTTGTTTTTTTCCCCCCAAATGGGACATGGAGAAAACGTGGTTGTGACGATACAAACCCATGTTCAAATTCAGAAATGAGGAAGTACAGTTTAGTTCATAGGCCGAAGAATCTGAGGTTGTTCTTCTGAAAGCCGAGATGGAAAAACAGGGATTGTGATTGAGCTTATTAAAATCATGAAAGGTTCAGACAGAGAAATTAAAGAGAAACTGCTTCAAATGGATGAAGGGTCGATAACCAGATGGCACCGATTTAAGATGAGTATCGGAAGTACCAGAGGCAATAAGGTGTTTTATTAAATTGAAAGTGATTTATTGTTAATCACTGCCTAATGGAATGATGCAAACAGAATGAATTGCAGCCTTGAAAAGGGAAGACGAGAAGGAGGAAAATCTGCAGCAATGTGTGGAAAGGGTGCGGGTGTGGGACTGGTTGCACAGCTCTTGCAGACACAGTGGATCAAACCATCTCCTCCTGTTTGGGGAAAGGGTGCCGATGTGGGACTGGTTGCACTGCCCTTGCAGACACAGTGAGTCAAAC
The DNA here is from genome assembly GCF_964194155.1 of Cetorhinus maximus. Taxonomy (NCBI): domain Eukaryota; kingdom Metazoa; phylum Chordata; class Chondrichthyes; order Lamniformes; family Cetorhinidae; genus Cetorhinus; species Cetorhinus maximus. The sequence continues at coordinate 40,611,780 of NC_135901.1, read as the reverse complement.
CGTCTTCTGTGTGGGGAAAGGGTGGGGAAGTGGGACTGGTTGCACAGCTCTTGCAGACACAGTGGGTCAAACCGCCTTCTGTGTGGGGAAAGGGTGGGGAAATGGGACTGATTGCACTGCCCCTGCAGACACAGTGGGTCAAACTGCCTTCTGTGTGGGGAAAGGGTGGGGAAGTGGGACTGGTTGCACTGCCCTTGTAGGCACAGTGGGTCAAGCCGCCTTCTGTGTGGGAAAAGTCTGGCGAAGTGGGACTGGTTGCACTGCCCTTGTAGACACAGTGGGTCAAACCATCTCCTCCTGCGTTGTACTTTCCTGTGACTCCGCGATTTGACTCACTTCTGAAAAATGGATCAGACCATTTCAGAAAGTTAGAGTCAATTCACTATTAAGCTCTCATCTCACTTTCATCCTTCATTCGCTTTCCGCTGCCGAGGCTCCAAGTGATAGAATTCACTCCCTCAAACTCTCCACCTCTGTCCACTCTCTCTCCACTCCTTTAAGATGCTCCTTAAAACTTACCCCTTTTACCACGTTCCTGGCCATCCATCCTAATATCTCCTTCTGGGTGGCTCACGATCAAACTTTGGGAATGCTCCTGTGAAGTGCTTTGCGGTGTTTTATTGGATTAAATGTCAATCAGTGAAAATTGTTGTTGTTCAGCTCCACACGGTAGGATTGGAGCTGAGGAGACAGAAAGGATCCAGCTCAGTCAGTGGCATTCTGCCTCGTGTGTGGAAGTACAGCTAGGGAGAGATACTTGAACATTTGGGCTCTATTCCTGAGTTGGATGAGTTGTTTTCTCCATGGAGACTATGAAATATAGTGACAGAGTCAATGATTGAAGCAGAGACCAGGGCAACATAGAAGAACATGTTAAAGAAGTGATAGGATGACAAGGTGAGAAAGAGCGTGGCGGAAGAGCGGGTCTGTGAGATTAGGACTAATTCTGTTGGGGAATCTAAACATCGACTTGTTGGAGGTGACAGTCTGTTTCTGTTTGGTAATACTTCTGAAACTTTTGGATGTCAAAAACGCATCAATGGATAAATGGCAGCATGAAATATTGGGTACAGTAGATGAAATTTCACTAATAAATTAACCTCCCACTATTGTGAGAACCTATTTATCATTCACATGGATTGGGACAGACTTTGGTAAACTGAGATGTCATGGGAATGTGTTAATTATTAATATCACCCATGTTGACTCCAGGTTAAAGTACCACCAGGAAATCAGTTAATTAGCGCACTTTTTTCTTATTCTTATTTTATTTATTTTACTTATCTTATTTATTGTTATTTATCAGTCACATGTAGGCCAGACCAGGTGAGGATGGCAAATTTCCTTCCCTAAAGGACATGAGTAATCAGATATGTTTTTACGAAAACTGATGATAGTCTCATTGCTTGTGATTTCAGATTTATTAATTGAATTTAAATTCCACCAGCTGACGTGATGGGATTTGAACCTGTGTTCTCAGAGCATGAGCCTGGGCCTCTGGATTACTCGTACAGATGTCCCGGCTTTAGAAAAACAGCTCATCCTGAAAACAGCCCCAACTTTGCATTCAAAATAAGAAATCGAACACTAGAAAGTTAGTGCACCAATCATTATAAAACAGAGCAGCATTTACCTTTACAAATATGTATAAAATATTGGAGCCAGTGTCCATAATTTACACGTCAAACGTCACACAACAAATGTCACAATGTGTTACTCATACAAAATCTTGAAAAAACACAATTCCAGCTACTGACCTGGAGCCTGATATTTACAAACAGTTACAACTATCATCTTAGTTGGATTTCTCCATTTAGAGCAGTGATCTTAAACTCAGAGTTTAACAGTTAAATGTTACAAATGTGCCGCAGCCTTCAGAGGACACGTGCGCGATAATTAAGAATATCCAGTTAAGATAGGATGGAAGTCACTTCCATTTAATAAAATGTCTTCCTTTGGATTGTATGAAGTCTGCTTCGCACAAAAAAAATCACCTGATTCTGAAAGGGGGTGAATATAAAGTTCGAGTTTGCTGATTTAAATTTGATTGCTTTCTTTGCTCGACTGGAGTCTTCAAAAGATGGGTTGGAAAACACAGGTGGAGCAGCGCACACAGGTTAAAAAATCAATTAAATAGACGCGTATTATATCAGCACATGAATAAATATCATGTTTCAGTACCTTTTAAGTAACATTTTGTTTTCATTTCTCCTCTTAATATATTTGAGCCAAGTTTAATTATTGGCTCTGAATGGTTGTATCCTAATTACAACACTGTGGGTGTACCTACACCACAAGGACTGCAGCCGTTCAAGAAGGCAGCTCACTACCACCTTCTCAAGGGCAAGTAGGGATTGGCAATAAATGCTGTCTCACATTCTGTGCATGGATACACAAAACAGAAAAAATACTAATCACAAATTGAAAACAAGCCTGGGATCAATTGAAATACAGATCTGTAAAAATAATAATTGCAGAAGATGAATCTTGAAATTTAAAAGTAATAAAACAAAGCTGGAAGCACGCAGCAAAATCAGCATCTTGGGGGTGCATGATTCATCAGAACTGCCCTGTCCAGTTCCCAACAATGTATCAACATGAAGCAGGAAACTCTCTCCTCCCTGCTCCCACTGCTCCTCACTGAGCCTGAACTGGGTACAATGTGTCAACATGAAGCAGAAAACTCTCTTCTCTCTGCTCCCACTGCCCCTCACTGAGCCTGAACTGGGTACAATGTATCAACATGAAGCAGAAAACTCTCTCCTCCCTGCTCCCACTCCCCCTAACTGAGTGTGAACTGGGTACAATGTGTCAACATGAAGCAGGAAACTCTCTTCTCCCTGCTCTTACTCCCGTCACTGAGTGTGAACTGGGTACAATGTGTCAACATGAAGCAGAAAACTCTCTTCTTTCTGCTCCCACTCCTCCTCACTGAGTTTGAACTGGGTACAATGTGTCAACATGAAGCAGGAAACTCTCTCCTCTCTGCTCCCACTGCCCCTCACTGAGTCTGAACTGGGTACAATGCACAAGGAGCCATTACTGTGTCCAGAGTTTCTTAAAATTATTATTTATTAATAACGTTGAAAGTAGTGTTACTATTAGTTATGTTAGAGTGGGTTAACACAACCGTTTAAACTACCCTCTGGGAAACTTGGACACGTGCTCCTTGTAGACAGGGCATCATTTCACTTCACAAGGTATCAGAGGGAGGATTAGCATACTCCCATCCCATCAGCCTTTCCTTCTCATTTCAACATTCCAGCAGATAAATAATGTTTCAATCTGCTAATATAATTGTAGAAAATAAGCTTTAACTGATAAACTCAATCCCAGGTGAGAGTGTGCAATGCGCTGAAATCAATTCATTTTGCTCACCACAAGTGTGAACAGTTTGCGTTTGCTAGACCACCGCTTGTCTGGGGAAACTCCATTAGCTTTGCACAGTGGCATTATTGTAATCAATAAGGTTTAACTGAGGTGTCACTTTAATAGTTGACACAGCAGCAGTCACATCTGATGGAGAAAACTCTGCAAAGGGATTTTCTCAGTTTGGCCACCTGTTAACAATCCAGCTTTAAAAGTTCAAAGGATTTAATTCGCAACAGTCACGTTCTGAATGACAAAGCAGAGTTTAAATGCTCGGCGAATGGAAGGAAAAATCACTTCTTCACCCAGACTGCTGAGAATCCAGTGAATTCACCTCTAACTGTTGGGGTTTGTTCCATTGTTAATTACACCCAGGACAGAACTATGGTACTTTGTACTATGGCCCGTGTACTTTGACTGTTCTATTAATCGAATTAATAATTTTAAATTTTCTCTCCAAGCGTCCGATCATCATCGGAACATGAAACATAATTTTACATGCAAGAATATCGGCCTCGAATGGCGGACCTATCACCCAGCATTCAGAGCGGGACAGAAGGTGTTCTACCCAGAATGCCAAGGCCTTGCGCATGCGCACAGCGAAGAGTAATTGGCACCCGCGCATTGCAGTCTACTATCTGAGCATGCGCAGTGCTGTTCCGTGACCGGAGCCGGCGACCTGTTGAAAAAATGGCGACTGCAGCAGAATACCAGAGTTACTAGGTGGGCGGGAGGAATGGAGCCAGCGGAGTGGGCAGGGATGTTTCATAAACACTTGGTGCAGTCCGCAGAGCCTTAATATAAAACTACCGGTCCCGTGTTTGCGGTGAACAGACCGGAAATGTCTGGGTGTCTCCCTCTGCTCGGCCCGGGGGCAGCGGCTGTGCGGCAGGGCGCATGCGCGGTCATCCTGGTCCAGGTAGCAGGAGGAGAGAATATTGTGAATCCTGGACTGACAGGGATGAATTTTGGAAACTCCTGTTACAGTTAGAAGGGGAGGATTTACACACAGCAAACGCAAACAAAGAGAAATATTTGTCTCTTCGCAATTTCTATCCTAGACTGGCAGTGACAGAGTTTTTTTATAATCTCCTTTTTACAGGATGTTGAATGGGAAGGATTTGTAGACGGGAAACTCAAACCAAACATCACATCAAGAACTGACAGAGTCACTTGATTCATCAGGACCTGAATATTATCGGCCTCTGAGTGTAAGCACTGAGTTCCGGATCACTCAATCACTCACTGTGTAAAATTTTTTCCTCACATCCCCCCTACAGATCTTGCCTCAAATCTTAAGTCTGTGTCCGTAAACCTTTTATGATCAACTAATGTGAACATCTTCATGTTTCTTATCTGAACCTATCATAAACTTATACATCTCCATCAAATCTCCCCTCAATCCACTTTACTCCAAGGAGAACAACCCCAGTTTCTCCAAACTAACCTTACAACTAAAATCCCTCATCCCTGACCCTGGTAAATCTCCTCTGCACTTTCTCAAGGACCCTCACGTCTTTCACAATGTGTGGTGATCACTGGTTTGCACAGACCCGGATGTTCTGTGTTCGTGTCTATGACATCATCACACACCAACAATTACACTGTGACATCATCACACATCGACAATTACACGGTGACATCACTCCGCTCCCTGGGTATTTCCTCAACTGGGAGATTTTTCTCTGACTCCAGTGCTTCTGATATCTTTCCAGCTGCGGGATCCAGCAGGAGATTTTAAATTTAAAAACTGTAATTATTTCAGAGTTGAGTATTTTTGATTATTCATCAACAGTTTAGGGCTTTTAGTGCTGTTCTCTGTTATCTATGAGAGGTTTCATGTCTCTGGGGCTGGTGTGACTCCTTTACTGTGGATCTGAATCCATGTCCATCTATTGCTCTGTTTCATCCTCTGCTCTCCCTGATCACCTCTCTGCCATTGTCTAACTTCCTCTGTCTCTAATAATGGATGTATTTTAACTATGTTTAGGATTTTAATGTTCCTTCTGCCAAATGTGTCTAAATGAGGTTTCCACTGCTGCCCATCCCCTGACCATGTGCTGCTGGCTCCCCAGCTTTATCTTCCCACAGTATCTTTCAGGAGTTGTTTATCCTGCGCTATAGTCCATCTCTCTTCCACTTTAGTGCCTATGTTGACCATCAGATTCTGCCCACCCTAAAATGGTAATGAATTAATTCTATTGTGTAATGGAACGTACCAAGGTGTTTCACAGGAGTGTTAGAAAGCAACATTTGACACTGAGCCACCTGAAGAGATATCAGGGCAGATGCACAAAAATTCACTGAAAGAGGTAGGTTTTATGGATTATCTTAAAGGAGGAAAGTGAGGTGGAGAGGTTTAAGGGGGAAATTCCAGAGCATGTGGCCTTGGCAACTGCTGGTGGAGACACAAAAGGTGGAGCAGTTAAAATCAGGAACACTGAGCAGGTCGGAATTAGAGAAGTGTAGATATCTCGGAGGGCTGTGAGGCTGGAGGAGATTACAGAGGTAGGGAGGGAGAGACCATGGAGGGATTTGAAAATGAGGATGTGAAATTTCAAATTGAGGTCCTCCTTAACCCAGAGGCTTTGTAAGTCGGTGAGTACAGGGGTGATGGGTGAACAAGGCTTGGTGTGAGTAAGCAGAGTTTTGTATTACAGGGAGGCTGAATGTGGGAAGCCGGCCGGGTGTGTGTTCGGAGAGTTAAGTCTAGACGGAACAAAGGAATGGATGACAGGTTGAGCAATTACATACAGGGATATATGGAGGGTGTGGGAAAGGACTTTGATCAGATTGAATGCTGGAGCAGGCTCAACGGTCTGAATGGCCTATTCCTGCTCCTATGTCCCTATAAATGTCTGATTCAGCCTCAGACAGTTGTCAGGGCAAGGGATGGAGCCAGTGGTCAGGGAGTGGAGTTTGTAGTGGGGACTGAAGACAATGGCTTCAGTCTTCCCAATATTGAAATGGAGGAAATTTCTGTTCATCCAGACAAGTCAGGACAGTGTGTGACTTGGAGGGGATCTTGGAAGTGATGGTGTTCACATACACCTGCTACCCTGGTCCTTTCGGTGGTGGTGGTTGAGGTTTCTGGAGACTTTGTCAAAGTTCTTGTTGTGTTGTAGGTATCCCTTCACCCCCTGCCTCTCCCACCTCTCTCTCCCTCTCCTCCCTTGTGGGCCAGAGTCTTGTGTAGGCCCAGACTGGGTGGCAGGTTCCCTTCCCTGAAGGACATTAGTGAACCAGTTGGGTTTTTATGACAATCCAGCAGTTTTCATGGTCATATTTTCCTAGTGCCGACCCCACAAATTCCCAGATAAATTCAGCTCAATTTCACAACCTGCCTTTGTGTTTTTGTGGGTTCTCTCTCACTCCCTTTTTTCTGTTTTAAATCAGTTTCACTGGTTTTTAGAAGAGGAGGATTTGCAGTCGGGAAACTGAAACTAAACATCACATCAGCATCTGATGGTGTCGCCCAATTTACCGTAACATGAATATCATCGGATTTTGAACATGGAAGGAAAAGGCACCGCTCAGAGTGGGGAGAAACTGTGGAAATGTGGGGATTGTGGAATGGGATTCAGATTCCCGTCTGAGCTGGAAACTCATCGCCGCAGTCACACTGGGGAGAGGCCGTTCACCTGCTCCAAGTGTGGGAAAGGATTCAGTCAGTCATCCAGCCTGAAGACACACCAGCGAGTTCACATTGATAAGAGGCCTTTTAAATGCTCAGACTGTAGGAAGTGCTGTAAAAGTTCTGAGGAACTAATGTGCCATCAACGTGTTCACACTGACGAGAGACCGTTCAGGTGCTCTCACTGTGGGACTGGGTTCAGACGTTCATCTCATCTCACTGTACACCAGCGAATTCACACTGGAGAGAGACCGTTTACCTGCTCCCAGTGTGGGAAGGGCTTCATTACCTCATCCAATCTACTGATACACCAGCGAGTTCACACTGGGGAGAGGCCTTTTCAATGTCCAGAGTGTGGAAAATGCTATAAAAGTTCCGGGGAACTGATGTCCCATCAACATGTTCACACTGACGAGAGGCCGTTCAGGTGCTCTCACTGTGGGGCTGGGTTCAGGCGGTCATCTCAACTCACTAAACACCAGCGAATTCACACTGGGGAGAGACCGTTCATCTGCTCTGAGTGTGGGAAGGGATTCACCACCTCATTCAACCTGCTGAGACACCAGCGAGTTCACACTGACAAGCAACCCTTTAAATGCCCAGACTGCGGGAAATGCTATAAAAGTTCCGGGGAGCTGATGTCCCATCAACGTGTACACACTGATGAGAGACCGTTCAGGTGCTCTCAGTGCGGGACTGGGTTCAGGCGATCATCTCAACTCACTGTACACCAGCGAGTTCACACTGGGGAGAGACCTTACACCTGCTCCGAGTGTGGGAAAGGATTCACTCAGTCATCCTGCCTGCTGACACACCAGCGAGTTCACACTGGGGAGAGACCGTTCACCTGCTCTGAATGTGGGAAGGGATTCACTCGCTTATACCATTTACAGAGACCCCAGCAAGTTCACAAGTAACTGCAGTGATTGGATGTTGTTGTGAAATCACATCCAGGACTGGACCATGTTCATTGGGGTCTCTTTCTGCTGATGTTACTAAACTCCAGGTCAGTTATAGGGAGTAATATCCTGGATAAAAGTCCAATAAATCAGCTTTGTGTTAAACTCACCCTGTGTCAAGTGTTTTCAATCTCTCAAACACAAGTTAGTTCCTTTTGAAGGGCTCTTCCTCACCCCGTCTCCTTCATTCTCACCTCCAACAACAAGTGTGAGGAGCTCATGGGGCAGAAAATTACGCTTGGTAGGCGAGCGTCCCGACGTCATCGCGCAGTCCCGCAATATTTCACCAACAATTAAGAAGCCTGTAAGGCCACTAAGAAGTTAATTAAATTCAAATTTACGCTGCCCATCGAACCTAATGGTTGGCGGGTGGGCGAAAAGGCCAAGCGGCCTTTACCTTTTTCAGGAAACCTCATCCACGGACGGGACGAGGTCGCCTGAAGCAAATCAAATTTTACACTTGAATTAAAAACATGAAACAAAAATGGAAAATGCTGGAAAAATTTAGCAGGTCTGATAGCATTTCTGGAGAGACAAACAGAGTTTTGCTTTTTTGCAAAAGTATTTTGCAGTATTTTGCTTTTATCTTATTTAATTCACTGCCACTTCTCTTCCAGGAATGCATGTCTTGAAGAAGTACGGCCCTGCAGTATTTTGCTTTTACCTTATTAATTAAAAACATCTCCCTGATCATGTGACAGAGTGACATGAGGGGACATGTTTCATAACCTGTATGAAATCTTTAATTTCTTTTTCAAATCAATCCATCTCTCGGAGACAGCTCTCTGCCTCAGGGAGATTATATCGCTCACTCTCGCGTGTATGCACAAAGGTCACACTCACCCAGCTCGCACTCCTCCCCCCGCCCGCACAGGCAGCGCTGAGCACTGCTGCTCACGTTTCACACAGCACAGGCCTTAATTGGCCCCCAGTATGAAATTGCCTTCCGGGCCTGATTGCAGGCAGCGGGCGGCTTCCTGACTGCCCCACTCGCCCCCGCCGAGCCTGCACGCCAAGGGCAAAATTCTGCCCATGGAGCTTCTTTGTCACTAAGATTGAGAAAATCCGATCAGCTGCCTCTGCTGCTTCCCTCCCTTCCACTAGCCCACTGGGACAAACTGTCTGAACCCTGAACCCACATTTTCTCCAGTTTCTCTCCCATCTCCCCTCATGTCCTCTCACTGCTCATCTTGTCCACGAGACTCACTTTCTGCTATACTGACCCCGCTCTCACTGATCTACTGATCACCCAACTTCTCCATGTTAGCTGATATTATTCACAGTTTCGTCTCACTCTCTTCTGGTACTGTCCCTCTCACCTTTTAATCCACCATCCTGACCCATCCTAAAAACAGGATCTGTCTTTGGTCCCTCCTATTTCTCATCTACATGCTGCCACTCGGTGACATCATCCAAAAGCACCGTGTTACTTTCCACATTTACACTGACAACGCCCAGCTCTACCTCACCACCATCCCTCGCCATTCCTCCACTGTCCCTAAATGATCAAATTGCTTATCCCACATCCAGTACTGGATGAGCAGAAATTTCCTCCAATTAAAAATTGAAGACAAAAGCCATTGTCTTCAATCACTACTACAAATTCCATCCCATAACTACTGAGACCATCCCGATGAGTTATCATAAGGGTACGTTGTCCTATGTTTATCAACCCAGGAACCTTTCTTCCTAAACAAGGAAGAGAGAGAGAGAACTATTTCTGTAATGTTCATTAAATTTCTGAAGATTTTATAAGGTTAATTAGACAGTTATTTCTCACAGATCTCCCCACCTAGAGAAGGGAATATCCTTTCTGACTTCTCACAACTGATTTCTGACTAACCTCACTATTTCTAAGCTACGAGCTTGTTTTCCTAATTTCTTGATGACAAACTGTAGATAACATACTAAAGCTACTAGAATGATCAGAATCAGCAACACAAACACTTGAGCTGCCACCAAGAATAAATGTCAAAACTTCCACTAAAATGTGATAACTATCGACTTAGATTCATCCTCCCCATCTGCTGATCATCCCACACAATTCTAAATTATAGACATGTTGTAATTACATCTGGTTCAAACAAAAGTTTATGCACAGACTTTAAAGATTCTTCAGCTCTCTGTTAACCTGCATCCTCTTTGTGGATATTTTCCATATCCAGATTCTATTTCCTTCTTCAAATTAATTTGACTCACTTTGACATGTTCAATGTGTTTAATTCTTTCCTGAATGTTTGAGAGACAATTTTTATCTGGAATAGGTCTTACTGTATTGATAATTTAAAACGTTGTTTCATTCTACTGGCCACAATAATCACTCATACCCTGTTTTTTCTTCTTCATTCATGGGATATGGGCTTTGCTGGCTGGGTCAGGATTTATTGCCCACCGCTAGTTCCACTTGAGAAGGTGGTGATGAGCTGCCTTCTTGAACCACTGCAGTCCAAGTGGTGTAGCTACACCCACAATGCTGTTAGGAAGGGACTTCTAGGATTTTGAACCAACGACAGTGAAGGAATGGCAATATATTTCCCTTTCAGGATGATGAGTGACTTGGAGGGGAATTTCCAGGTGGTTGTGTTCCCATCTATCTGCTGCCCTTATCCTTCTAGATGGTAGTGATCATGGGTTTGGATGGTGCTGTCGAAGGAGCCTTGGTGAATTCCTGCAGTGGTCATCATCAATGCCCATCTACTCTCATCCATCTTCCACCACTTGGCCCGTAGCCCTGTAAGCTGTGGTGTTTCAAGTGTTCATCTAAATACTTCTTAACTGTTGTGAGGGTTCCTGCATCTACCACTCCCTCAGGCACTGAGTTCCACATTTCACCTGGGCCTGGGGATTTATCCACTTTTAATGCCGCCATTAGCGACTGAGTCTCAGTTAATCATTGTCTGAATCTGGGGAAGGGAGGGGCAGATTCTGTTAGCAAATGGATTGAAAAATAAAAAAGACCAAGTTCCAGCTCATACCATTCGCACCTTATGATAACATAGTTATGGATAATCTTGAGGATGGATAGAGTTGTATTAGAAGCATTTCAGGGAAGGTTCACTCAGTTGATTTCTGGGATGAAAGCGTTGTCTTTCTTTTAAAATTCATTCATGGGATGTAGGCTTCACCGGTAGGTTCCAGATAGCCCCCACCCTCTGGGTGAAAAGAAAATCCTCAAATCCCCTCTAAACCTTCTGCCCCTTACCTTTAATCTATGCCCCCCTGAGTATTGACCCCTCCACTAAAGAGAAAAATGTCTTCCTATCCGCCCTATCTATGCCCCTCATAATTTTGTACACCTCTACCAGGTACACCCTCAGCCTTCTCTGCTCCAAGGAAAACAACCCCAGCCTATCTAATCTCTCTTCATAGCTGAAACTCTCCAGCCCAGGCAACATCCTGAGTGAATCTCCTCTGCACCTTCTCCAGTGCAATCACATCCTTCCTATAGTGCGGCAAACAGCACTGCACAGAGTACATCAAATGTGGCCTAACTAATGCTTTATACTGCTCCATCATAACGTCCCTGCTCTTGCATTCAATGCCTAGACTAATATGTTAACAATGTTTGACACAAAGCTGATTGATTTAACCTTTATCCAGGATATTAAACTCCAGCCCAGTGACAGGGATTATTAACATCAGCAGAAACAAACCCCAACTGTCGGAAAGAGCATGGTTCAGTCCTGGATGTGATTTGCAGCTACAATAACAGCAGAATCCAACCCCGGGAGTCACTTGTGAATACATTGGTCTGTCTGCAGGGTGGATGAATGACTGAATCCCTTCCCACACACGGAGCAGGTGAATGGCCTTTCTCCAGGGTGAACTCGCTGGTGTGTCAGCCGGAGGGATGGGTAAATGAATCCCTTCCCACACATGGAGCAAGTGAAAGGCCTCTCTCCAGTGTGAACTCGCTGGTGTGTCAGCAGACCCATTTTGCTTTTATAGCTTTTCACACAGTCGGCACGTTTAAAAGGTTTCTTTTCAGAGTGAACACGTTGATGTGATGTGAACCGGGTTAGTTGAGTGAATCTCTTCCCACACTTGGAGCAGTTGAATGGTTTCTGCCCAGTGTGAACTTGCTGGTGTGTCAGCAGAATCTTTCTGCTTTTAAAGCACTTTTCACAGTCAGAACATTTAAAAGATCTCTTGTCAGAGTGTACAAGTTGATGTGAAGTGAGGGTACTTATCTGAGTGAATCCCTTCCCACAGTTAGAGCAGGTTAATGGCCTCTCCCCAGTGTGAACTCGCTGGTGTATCAGCAGATTCCTTTTGCTTTTAAAGCTCTTCTCATAGCCACAACATTCAAAAGGTTTCATGTCTGAGCGAACAGGTTGATGTGAAGTGAGGTGGGTTAGTAGAGTGTACCCCTTCCCACACTCGGAGCAGATGAAAGGCCTCTCCCCAGTGTGTGCGCGCTGATGAGTTTCCAGCACAGATGGGGATCTGAATCCTAACCCACAGTCCCCACATTTCCACGGTCTCTCCAAGGTGTCTGTGTCCTCGTGTCTCTCCATGTTGAACGATCAGTTGAATCCTTGTCCACAGACACAACACTTGCACAGTTTCTCCCCGCTGTGAATCGTGAGATGTTTTTTTCAGATGGTGTAACAGGTTAAAGCTCTTTCCACAGTCAGTTCACTGGAGCACTCTCACTTGGGCGTGTCTGTGTCTCGGTGCTTTCCCTGTCACACTGATGTTTGAAATCTTTTCCCACAGACAGAAAAGACAAATATTTCTCCTTCCACAGTCAAAGATCAATGATATTCAGGTCCAACGTCGGGAATTATAGACCAGTCAGCCTGACGTCAGTAGTGCGGAAAATTCTAGAGTCCATTATAAAAGATTTAATAGCTGAGCACTTGGAAAAATAAAGTGGCAGAATGGGACAGAGTCAGCGTGGATTTATGAAAGGGAAATCATGCTTGACAAATCTACTGGAATGTTTCGAGAATGAAACTACTGGAGTTGATGAGGGGGAAGCAGTGGATGTGGTTTACTTGGACTTTCAAAAGGCTTTCGACAAAGTCCCACATAAGAGATCAGCATGTAAAATTAGAGCACATAGGATTGGAGGTAGTGTTTTGAGAGGTATAGAAAACTGGTTGGCAGACAGGAAACAAAGAGTAGGAATAAATGGGTCTTTTTCCAAATGGCAGGCAGGCAGTGACTAGTGGGGTAGCGCAGGGATAGGTACTGGGACCCCAGTTATTCACAATATATATCAATGATTTAGATTAGGGAATTAAATGTAATATCTCCAAATTTGCAGATGACACAAAGCTGGGTGGGAGGGTGAGCAGTGAGGAGGATGCAGAGATGCTTCAGTGTGATTTAGACAAGCTGAATGAGTAGGCAAATGCATGGCAGATGCAATATAATTTGGATAAATGTGAGGATTTCCACTTTGGTAGCAAAAACAAGAAGGAATACTATTATCTGAATGGCTATAAATTGAGAGAGGCGAATGTGCAACGAGAGCTGGGTGTCCTCGTACACCAGTTGTTGAAGGTAAGCATGCAGGTGCAGCAGGCGGTAAAGAAGGCAAATGGTATGTTGGCCTTCATAGCGAAAGCATTCAAGCACAGGAGCAGGGATGTCTTGCTGCAATTATACAGGGCCTTGGTGAGACCACACCTGGAATATTGTCTGCAGTGTTAGTCTCCTTATCTGAGGTAGGATGTTCTTGCTATAGAGAGAGTGCAGCGAAGGTTTACCAGACTGATTCCTGGGATGGCAGGACTGACATATGAGGAGAGTTGGAGTTGGTAAGGATTATATTCGCTGGAGTTCAGGAGAATGAGGCAGGATCTCATAGAAACCTATAAAATTCTCACAGGGCCAGGCAGGGGAGATGCAGGAAAGATGTTCCCGACGATGGGGGAGTCCAGAACCAGGTTTCACAGTCTGAGGATATGGGGTAGACCATTTAGGACTGAGATGAGGAGAAGTTTCTTCACCCAGAGAGTGGTGAGCCTGTGGAATTCGCTACCACAGAAAGTAGTTGAGGCCAAAACCTTGAATGTTTTCAAGAAGGAGTTACAAATAGCTCTTGGAGCGAAAGGAATCAAAGGATATGGGGAGAAAGCGGGAGCAGGTTATTGAGTTGGATGATCAGCCATGATCATAATGAATGGTGGAGCAGGCTCGAAGGGCTGAATGGCCTGCTCCTGCTCCTATTTTCTATGTTTCCTGCTGAATCGAGTGACTCTGTCAGATCTTGATGTGATGTTTGGTTTGAGTTTCCTACCTGCAAATCATCTCCCTCTTCTACCCTGTAAAAGGAGTTTACAAAAATATTCACTGTAAGTACAGGATAGAAATTCAAAACAGAAAATTCGAGTTTCTTTGGTACATTCTTCACCCAAACATGTGGTCCAATCAAACTGAAAGAAATTCAAATCAGCAACAAAGTCCCAGCAAAAGCAAAGGGAACGTTCCTAACTCAACCAGGTTGTTGTTTCCAGTGTCTATGAGACACTCTGTACCCTGAGGTGCCCACCGGTTGTGGGAGGTATCAAGCGTACCGGTGGATACTGCATGTTCCCTCACCAGGGACACCCGGGCACGTTCAAAGACCATGGAAGAGAGGTCGGCAGCCAGTGTGACCAGACCCATCCTGGATCTAGAAATCCCTGTGTTAAACAGGCCCATGAACAGTTACAGGAGAAGATTCTCTGATTTAACAAACCCACCACCTCCCACCCGCCGCCCCCCCCCCACCCCCCCACCCCAACCCCCACTTACACTGGGCAGCCAGAGATTAGGATTGTGAGGCTGAAGTATCGCCAGAGGTTGAGGATCAGCACCTCTCACCCTGAATATGTAAATGTCCCATGGACTCACGCACTGTTACATCCACAAGATGGCCGCGCATGCGCCCTGCTCCCTGCTGAAACAGGATGGCGGCTGTTACCCTGGGTCTGGGTCTTGGGGAAAATAAATATATAAAAACTCAATAAAATTAGCAATCAAATTATAGAGAAACCTAAATGTAACAGAGCATCCATTATCCACCGGAAAGATGGGGAGCGGGAATTGTCCATCTCAGTCTCGTCAATAGATACCTAATGAGGGGACATTATTCTCTGTGTCTTTCCCGGACCTGGAGATGGAAAAGGGGCAAATGAATGAACTTTAAACACCTCGTCCACTTGGCACAGAAACTGTCTGAAACTCAGAATAGAAATCACATGGAACAAAAGACTGACAAATAATCAACTGTTGGCTAAAAATAAATACAAATATATATTGGGGGAGACGGTGCCACAGTGGGAATATTGCTGGACTAATAATACAGAAAAGCAGTTTGATGCTCTGGGGACAGGGGTTCAAATCCCACCACAGCACCTTGTTGAATTTAACATAATTATTAAATCTGGAATTGAAAGCGAGTCTCAATAAGGGCGACAATTCAGCCATTGCCGATTGTCATTAAAAACCCACCTGATTCACTAATGTCCTTTTGGGGAGGAAATCTGCCGTCCTTACCTGGTCTGACATGTGACTCCAGATCCACACTGAAATGTGGTTACTCTTAATAACCCTCTGAAATGGTGTGGCAAGCACTTGCCTCAAGGGCAACAAATGCTGTCCCTGCCCACATTCCATGAAAGAAAGCTTTTAACATCACCGCCACTGAATGGCTACAATTTCTGAAGGAAGTGAAGACAGAGGGTCCAGAAAAGATGCAAGAGAACGGTTCCCCTTCCAAGGATAACAAACCAACTTCACCTCACCTAATTGAAGTTCCGATCTCTCGTGAATCTTTCCTCCACACTCTCACATTCTTCGTAAAGCTCAGCATTGGACACAATGCTGCAGTTGGGTCCAAAGCAGTGTTTTATTCAGGTTCATTCTAACTTGGTTGATTTTGTACTTTATTCCTGTATTCATAAAGCCCACGATTCCACATGCTTTATTCACGAATTTCTCAGCCTGCCCCGCCATCTTCAATGATTTGTGCACATATGGACCCAGATTACGCTGCCCCTTTTACAATTGTATCCTTTATTTTATATTGCCTCTCCTTGTTCTTCCTACCGAAATGAATCACTTCACACCTCTCTGAATGAAATTTTATCTGCCACCTGTCTGCCCATTCCACTATCTTGTCTGTGTCCTCTTGAGGTTTATCACCATCCTCCCCACTGTAAGCACAACTTGAAAATTTGGTGTTGTTTTCAAATTTTGAAATGCAGCCCTGCACACACAAGTCTAGATCATTAATATAGATCAAGAAATCAGTGGTCTGACCACCGACCCCTTGTGATCCCTCTGTATACTTTTCCTCAATTTGAAAAAGCAACCGTTCACCATGCTTGTTGTTGCCTGTCACAAAGCCAATGCTGCCTCTGCCCCATGGATTTTAACTCTGCTGACAAGCCTGTTACTTGGCACTGTATCAAATGCCGTTTAGCAGTTCATGTGCACATCAACCGTATTACCCTCATCAACATTCTCTGTTGCCTTATCAAAAACTCAAGAAATTTAGTTCAACACGATTGTCCTGAACAAATTGTACAAGTGACCTAATTTTGACCTGAATTGCCGCTTCTAAATGCTTTCCCACACAGAAGTTTAACTGAATGGTCTGTCAATGCTGGGCTGACCCTTCCATTTAAGATTACTAAGGATTTAATATTAGTGCCAGGAAGTGTGGGGAAAACGTGAGGAGTTGTGAAATTGTAACATTTAAAGACACTGATAACTGATAAATAGCTCAAGAAATAATCAGTTTTCAAGACATAAAGTACAGATAAATTAATTTATGAATAACTGAATTGAATTATTAATAATGTCAGGTAGAGAGCTTGGAATGGAGAAACGAAAATTACTGCAATGCTTAAAACATGAAATGAAAAGAGTAAAAACTGGAAACACTCAGCAGGTCTGGAAGAATCTGTAGAGAGAGAAACAGAATTAACTTTTCAGGTCTGTGAGCCATTGAAACGGGGGAGATGGAAGAGGAACAGAAGGAAAGGTCTATGAAAGGCTGCAGGGCGGGAGAGATTAACTGACAAAAGGTTTCATGATGCAAGGTCAAAGGGAGTGGTAATGGGACTAATAAAAGCACAAAAGCTGTTTCTAGATTAGGTGTGAATGGCACGATAACAACAGTCTGAATGCAATGTGAAGAAAATGAGAGAAATAAGAAAGGAAAACTAGTACTCAAAGAAATAAGGAACAAATGAGGGCAGAGATTATGATAGAAAATTGTTGAACTCAAATTTTGATTCCCGAAGTCTATAAAGCGTCTTCTTTTCACCTGGTAATGAACTGTTACATTTCTATATATTCTCAGGTCAGATAAAAGGTCACAGAGCTTTCACGTTAACTCTGTTTCTCTTGCCACAGATGAAGGCCTGACCTGCTGAGGAATTCCAGCATTTTCAGATTCACGTCGAGATTGTAGACTGTGAAAGTTTGTAAAGATAGAGATTGTCCCAAATTAATTTGCCACATCGATAACAGAAGTCTCGGTCTCATGAAACTCCAGTCTCATTGTTTTATATTTGGGTCTGAGGGAGAATGTTCGCTATTATATATTCGGGTCTGGGGGGATAATGTTCACTGTTTTATATTCGGTCCTGGGATGATAATGTTCACTGCTTTAAACTCGGGTCTGGGGAATAATGTTCACTGTTTTATATTCGGGACTGGGGGGGATAATGTTTACTGTATTGTATTCCGGTCTGGGGGATAATGTTCACTGTTTTAGATGCTGGTCTGGTGCAGAATAAAATGAAGAGCTTCTTTAATTGAGGACAGTAACTGCATTTTTCGCTCTGACTTTAAACAAAATAATCTATCCTGTTGTGTGGGACAAAATTTTTCAGTTTTACTGGATTCAATTAAGGCGAGTTTGAAGCTAAATCCTGCAATTCTGTAAATATAAACTAAAACCAGACAAGCAGAAATCTGCTGATGATGGATGGCGCCGGGATGGTGGTGGGGGGAGGTGTCCGGAGGATGTCTGACACACACTGTACAGGGTGAGCAGGGGAAAGGGGAGGAATTACTTGATTAAACAGGGATCCAGGGACAATAGCAGAAGTTGGGAATAACTTTGAATGGAGCAGCGCGATAGGGACAAGTCAGAGAATCATAGAATGGTTACAGCAAAGAAGGAGGCCGTTCAGCCAATCGTGTCTGTATTACCCCCCTGAAGGGACAATTTACCTAATGCCACGTCCCTGCCTTTGCCCCGTAGCCCTGCAATTAAACAAGATTGAACAAGTCTTAAACAAAACTTGTATAAAACAAGATGTTTACGCGAAGGGGCAGCAGAAAAAAAGAAAAACAACTTGTTTACAGAGTGTATCGGGGGTTGGGTGCAGCATAATGTACCTGTGCAGGTCAGTGAGGATACCCAAGGTCCATCAGCCGTCTGCATGCAGTGTTTAGTGGGCCTTGGGGGAGGGGGGGATGGAACCATTTGGGACAAAGCACAGGGTGGGAGGTCACCCCTCCCCCACTGTCCTGGTTACACGAAGGACTCACCTTGGACTGTCCCACACCTGGACCGGGCGGGGTCAAGGTGCATGAAGCTGCAAGCTGGTAGGTTGAGCTGTGAACTGGGCGGAGTTGGGGGGTTTGAGTGACAGGTCTGGGGCTATATCAGAGCAGGCACAGTCACTGCTCCCTCTTTTCCTCGTGGAAGTTTCACTGGAATCGTGTTGGTGAGTGTTTCTAAACTCTGTCTCACTATCGCGGGAATGGAGGTTGTTGTGAGTGTTGGATTATATTGTTTCTCCTCATTCTTCCCGCTTCTCCCACTCCCAGTTCCAGGCTGCAGGTCCCGGTTATTCTGGATGCGGGACAGTTGTTAGTCCCGGCCCTGGTGTGGGTGCGCAAGCGCAGATGCGCGGCTTATTGTTCTGTAATAATGGCGGGTGATCGTCCTCCTGTATTTTGCTGCAGTTCTTCACCTCCTTGACTCTCCCGGCGCCATAGTTGCCACCTGCCGATTGCGGCAACCGACCTTCCAACAGGAAATTAACAACTTTTAGATAGAGCGGTTTCTGGGGCGCATAGCATTATGGGAACCTTGCCCGCCATTAGTTGGCGGACGTCGCCGTAAGTTTTCGTGCAGTCTGAAGGCAGGTCAGCGACCTGAGCACCTACTTTTGTTTCTTCATCTGTTCATGCTGTCTAACCTGCTGGAGATTTAAAATATTTTATCTCTTAACTTCAGATCCAGCCTTGCAGATCGTTGCTTTCGATTTATTGTTTTATGGAGCCAAGTCTAGAAACACAGACAGGCCAATTAGGAGCCAGTTTGAAATCGAGTTTGTTGTTTCAACAGTTTTGAGCTGGAGAGGAGTTGGCGGAGAAACTGCTGGGTTAAAGCCCGGGGACTTTGAAAACCAATCGGGCCCAGCAATTTCCAATGTGAGAATGTGATGGGAGGGAGATTCTGGGGGTGATCAGGTTGTTGAGCAGGCACTGTCCATTATATCTAAGAGCATTGTTTTAATAACATGTATCTCTATCGCTTATTTTTATCAGAGATTTATTGTTAACTCCATTCCTGGTATTTGGTGTCACCAACAAGACCAGCAGATATTGTCACTCCCCAGTTGTGTGTTGGTCAGGTGTTGGTGGACCTTCTTCCTGAACCGTTGCAGCCACAGTGGTGAAGATGCTCCCAGAAAGTTGTTTGGGAAGGAGTTACAGGACTTTCAGTCAATGATATTATATGTCCAAATCAACAACAATATTTGCATTTATATAGCACGCTGAACATAACAAAACATTCCAAAGGATACTGGAATGTTTAAAACTGAAGCACGTGGGCAGATGATCAACAGCTTGGTCAAAGAGGTTGGTTTTAAGGAGAGTCTTAAAGGAATGTTCCACATACCCCATAAAGAGACAGGCATAGCTGGGGCCCATGCGGTACCCATAGCCACACCTTTTATTTGGAGGAAGTGAGAGGAGTTAAAGGAGAAATTGTTCAGCATGAGAACAAGTTCAGCCAGACGGAGGAGAGTAGTGGTAGATGGGGATTGTTCGGGCCTCTGTTCAAGGAAGAAGCTAAGGGCCCTCAGATGGAGGTGTAGAGGGATTGGACGTCCATGGTGAAGAGGAAGCGGTTGGGGCCAGGGAACTGGAAATTATTGATGTGACGTAAGGTGTCAGAGGAATCACGGATGTAAGTGGGAAGGGACTGGACAAGGGGAGAGAGAAGGGAGTCAAGGTAACGAGAAATGAGTTCCGTGGGGCAGGAACAGGCTGACACGATTGGTCTGCCGGGACAGTTCTGTTTGTGGATTTTGGGTAGGAGGTAGAAGCGGGCCTTCCGAGCTTGGGTGACTATCAGGTTGGAAGCTGTGTGAGGAAGATCTCTAGAGGAGATGAGGTCAGTGACAGTCCTGGAAACAATGGCTTGATGTTCAGTGGTGGGGTCATGGTCCAGGTAGAGGTAGAAGGAAGTGTCTGCGAGTTGACGCTCAGCCTCCACGAGGTAGAGATCAGTGCGCCAGACAACAACAGCACCACCCTTGTCAGCGGGTTTGATGACAATGTTGGGGTTGGACCTGAGAGAACGGAGTGCAGTAAGTTCAGAGAGAGACAGATTAGAATAGGTGAGAGGAGCAGAGAAATTGAGATGACTAATGTCACGCAGACAGTTCTCAATGAAAAGATCAAGAGAAAGTAAGAATCCAGAGGGAGGGGTCCAGGTGTAGGGAGAATATTGGAGGTGGGTAAAATGATCCGTTGAACGGGGAGAGGACTCCTGGCCAAAGAAGTGAGCACGGAGATGAAGACGGCGGAAGAAGAGTTCAGCATCGTGCCGAACCCAAAATTCATTGAGATGAGGGCGTAAGGGTATGAAACTAAGTCCTTTGCTGAGCACTGAACGTTCAGCATCGGAGAGGGGAAGGTCAGGGGGTATAGTGAATACGCGGCTGGGGCTGGGTTGGAAGATGGGGTGGGGACGGAGGGACAAGCAGGGGTGGAGGGTCTTAGATGGGTGTTGGTGTCAATGACTTGTTGGAGCTTGCGTTCCTTAGCACTTGAGAAAAAGAGAAAAAGTTTCTTGTTGAGGCATTGGATGAGACGAAGAATAAAATGAAACTGGGGGCACACGCAGCTTTGAAAAAGGGTGCCGCAGTGCTGCTGGAGGGAGAGGTCGAGTGTGTTCATATGGCGGCGCATGGCACTAAGTGTGGATCTCAGAATACGACGGGAACAGCAGTCCAAGAAACGTTTTATGTCTCGGAGATACCTGTAATCCTGGGTGGGTTCGAAACAAGAGGGATGGAATTTCAGTCGAAATCCACGTGGGGTGAGTCGGAGACAGAGACAGTCACTGAGAAAGGAAATATGGCTGTGAAAGCGGGTTTTAGTAAACACCTTGTCAAACACCAGGAGAGAAATGGAAAGCAATGAAGGTGAACAAGGCAGAAGAGACAGGCAGAAATCCTGTCGGAGAGCAGAGCAATACGTCTTCAAGGTAGGCATTTCTTGAAGAGGAGTGGCAGTCAATTAAACATAGAGATAAAAACAAAAAACCACTGCGGATGCTGGACATCCAAAACAAAAACAGAATTACCAGGAAAAACTCAGCAGGTCTGGCAGCATCGGCGGAGAAGAAAAGAGTTGACGTTTTGAGTCCTCATGACCCTTCAGCAGAACTGAGTAAAATTAGGAGAGGGGTGAAATATAAGCTGGTTTAAGGTGGGGGGGTGGGTTGGGGGTGGGGGGGGTGGGGTGGGTTGGGGGAGAGAAGTTGGTGGGGGTGGTTGTAGGGACAAGCAAGCAGTGTTAGGAGCAGATAATCAAAAGATGTCACAGACAAAAGGAACAAAGAGCTGTTAAAGGTGGTGATATTATCTAAGAGAATGTGCTAATTAAGAATGAATGGCAGGACACTCAAGGTACAGCTCTAGTGGGGGTGGGGTGGAAAGAGTGACAGGGTATTACAGTTATAGATTTAAAAATAATGGAAATAGGTGGGAAAAGAAAAATCTATATAAATTATTGGAAAAAACAAAAGGGAGGGGGAAGAAACAGAAAGGGGGTGGGGATGGGGGAGCGAGTTTAAGATCTAAAGTTGTTGAATTCAATATTCAGCCCGGAAGGCTGTAAAGTGCCTAGTCGGAAGATGAGGTGCTGTTCCTCCTGTTTGCGTTGGGCTTCACTGGAACAATGCAGCAAGCCAAGGACAGACATGTGGGCAAGAGAGCTGGGTGGAGTGTTAAAATGGCAAGCGACAGGGAGGTTTGGGTCTTTCTTGCGAACAGACCGCAGGTAGAACACCTGTTTGCCAATGTGGTCGCACAGTTTGCGTTTGGTCTCTCCAATGTAGAGGAGACCGCATTGGGAGCAACGAATGCAGTAGACTAAGTTAGGGGAAATGCAAGTGAAATGCTGCTTCACTTGAAAGGAATGTTTGGGCTCTTGGACGGTGAGGAGAGAGGAAGTGAAGGGGCAGGTGTTGCATCTTCTGCGTGGGCATGGGGAGGTGCCATAGGTGGGGGTTGAGGAGTAGGGGGTGATGGAGGAGTGGACCAGGGTGTCCCGGAGGGAATGATATGATTACTTTTAAATCTATAACTGTAATACCCTGTCAGTCTTTCCACCCCACCCCCACTAGAGCTGTACCTTGAGTGTCCTGCCATTCATTCTTAATTAGCACATTCTCTTAGATAATATCACCACCTTTAACAGCTCTTTGTTCCTTTTGTCTGTGACACTTTTTGATTATCTGCTCCTATCACTGCTTGCTTGTCCCTACAACCACCAGCCCCCCATCTTCTCCCCACCCCCCCCGCCCCCCCACCCACACCACCCCCCCACCCCCCACCAACCCCAGCTTATATTTCACCCCTCTCCTAACTTTACTCAGTTCTGCTAAAGGGTCGTGAGGACTCGAAACGTCAACTCTTTTCTTCTCTGCCGATGCTGCCAGACCTGCTGAGTTTTTCCTGGTAATTCTGTTTTTGTTTTGGATTTCCAGCATCCGCAGTAGTTTTTTGTTTTTGTCAAAGTTCTTCTTGTGTTGCAGATATCCCTTCACCTCTACCTCTCCCACCTCCCTCTCCCTCTGCATCCTGTTAGGCCAGAGTCTTGTGTAGGCCCAGACCGGGTGGCAGGTTCCCTTCCCTGAAGGACATTAGTGAACCACTTGGGCATTTATGACAATCCAGCACTTTTCATGGTCACTTTTTCCTCGTGCCGGCCCCACAAATTCCCAGATTCATTCAGCTCCAGTTCACAACCTGCCTTTGTGTTTTTGTGGGTTCTTTCTCACTCCCTTTTTTCTGTTTTAAATCAATTTCACAAGGTATTAGAAGGGGAGAATTTTCAGTCGGGAAACTGAAACCAAACATCACATCAGGATCTGACGGAGTTGCACAATTTATCGTAACCTAAATATCATCGGATTTTGAACATGGAAGGAAAAGGCACCGTTCACAATGGGGAGAAACCACAGAAATGTGGGGATTGTGGGAAGGGATTCAGATACCCATCTGAGCTGGAAACTCATCGACGCAGTCACACTGGGGAGAGGCCATTCACCTGCTCTGAGTGTGGTAAGGGATACAGTCAGTCATCCAGCCTGAAGACACACCAGCGAGTTCACACTGATAAGAGGCCTTTTAAATGCTCAGACTGTGGGAAGTGCTCTAAAAGTTCTGAGGAACTGATGCGTCATCACTGTGTTCACACTGACGAGAGACCATTCAGGTGCTCTCACTGTGGGACTGGGTTCAGACGATCATCTGAACTCACTGTACACCAGCGAGTTCACACTGGGGAGAGGCCTTTTCAATGTCCATACTGTGGGAAATGCTATAAAAGTCCTGGGAATCTGATGTCCCATCAACGTGTTCACTCTGACGAGAGACCTTTTAAATGCCCAGACTGTGGGAAATGCTATAAAGGTTCTGGTGAACTCATGCTCCATCAACGTGTTCACACTGACGGGAGACCGTTCAGGTGCTCTCACTGTGGGACTGGGTTCAGGCGATCATCTCAACTCACTGAACACCAGCGAATTCACACTGGGGAGAGACCTTTCACCTGCTCCAAGTGTGGAAAGGGATTCACTCAGTCATCCAGCCTGCTAACACACCAGCGAGTTCACACTGGGGAGAGACCATTCACCTGCTCTGTGTGTGAGAAGGGATTCACTCAGTCATCCCATCTGCTGAGACACCAGTGGGTTCACACTGGAGAGAGGCCGTTCATCTGCTCCATGTGTGGGAAAGGATTCACTCTTTCATCCCATCTGCTGACACACCAGCGGGTTCACACTGGGGAGAGGCCGTTCACATGTTCCGGGTGTGGGAAGGGATTCACTCGCTTATACCATCTGCTGAGACACCAGCAAGTTCACAAGTAACTGCAGTGATTGGAGTTTGCTGTGAAATTACGTCCAAGACTGAACCATGTTCATGGGGGTCTCTTTCTGCTGATGTTAATAAACTCCAGGTCAGTTATTGGGAGTAATATCCTGGATAAAAGTCAAATAAATCATCTTTGTGTTAAACTCACCATGTGTCAAGTGTTTTTAATCTCTCAGACACAAGTTAGCTCCCTTTGAAGGGGTCTTCCTCACCCCCATCTCCTCCATCCTCACCAACAACAAGTGTGAGGAGCTCATGGGGCAGAAAATTACGCTCGGTGGGCGAGAGTCCCGCCGTCATCGCGCAGTCCCGCAATATTTCACGAACAATTAAGAAACCTGTAAGGCCACTAAGAAGTTAATTAAATTCAAATTTACGCTGCCCATCGAACCTAATGGTTGGCGGGCGGGCGAAAAGGCCAAGCGGCCTTTACCTTTTTCAGGAAACCTCATCCACGGGCGAGACGAGGTCACCTGAAGCAAATCAAATTTTACACTTGAATTAAAAGCAGGAAACAAAAACGGAAAATGCTGGAAAAACTTAGCAGGTCTGACAGCATCTCTGGAGAGACAAACAGAGTTTTGCTTTTTTGCAAAAGTATTTTGCTTTTATCTTATTTAATTCACTGCCACTCTCTTCCAGGAATGCCTACCTTGAAGCAGTACTGCTCTGCAGTATTTTGCTTTTATCTTATTAATTGAGAACATCTTCCTGCTCATGTGACAGAGTGACATGAGGGGACATGTTTCATAACCTGTAAAAAATATTTATGTCTATATTTTTTCAAGTCAATCCATCTCCCTGAGACAGCTCTCTGCCTCAGGGAGATTATGTAGCTCGCTCTCGCATGCATGCACAAAGGCCACACTCGCCCAGCTCGCACTCCTCCCCCTGCCCGCACAGGCAGGGCTGAGCACTGCTGCTCACGTTTCACGCAGTGCAGGCCTTAATTGGCCCCCAGCATGAAATTGCCTTCCGGGCCTGATTGCAGGCAGTGGTCAGCTTCCCGACTGCCCCACTCGCCCCCGCCAAGCCTGCACGCCAAGGGTAAAATTCTGCCCATGGAGCTTCTTTGTCACTAAGATTGAGAAAATCCAATCAGCTGCCTCTGATGCTTCCCTCCCTTCCACTAGCCCACCGGGACAAACTGTCTGAACCCTGAACCCACATTTTCTCCAGTTTCTCTCCCATCTCCCCTCATGCCCTCTCAGTGCTCATCTTGTCCATGAGACTCACTTTCTGCTGTACTGACCCCACTCTCACTGATCTACTGATCACCCAACTTCTCTATGTTAGCTGATATTATTCACAGTTTTGTCTCTCTCTCCCCTGGTGCTGTCCCTCTCACCTTTTAATCCACCATCCTGACCCATCCTAAAAACAGGATGTCTCTTTGCCCCCTCCTATTTCCCATCTCCATGCTACCACTAGGTGACGTCATCCAAAAGCACCGTGTTAGTTTTCACATGTACACTGACAACACCCAGCTCTACCTCACCACCATCCCTCTCCATTCCTCCACTGTTACTAAATTATCAAACTGCTTATCCCACATCCAGTACTGGATGAGCAGAAATTTCCTCCAATTAAAAATTGAAGACAAAAGCCGTTGTCTTCAATCACCAGTACAAATTCCATCCCATAACTACTGAGACCATCCCGATGAGTTATCATAAGGGTACGCTGTCCTATGTTTATCAACCCAGGAATCTTTGTTCCTAAACAAGGAAGATAGAGAGAGAACTATTTCTGTAACGTTCGTTAAATTTCTGAAGATTTTATAAAGTTAATTAGACAATTATTTCTCACAGATCTCTCCACCTTGAGAAGGGAATATCCTTTCTGACTTCTCACAACTGATTTCTGACTAACCTCACTATTTCTAAGCTACTAGCTTGTTTTCCTAATTTCCTGATGACAAACTGTAGATAACATACTAAAGCTACTAGAATGATCAGAATCAGCAACACAAACACTTGAGCTGCCACCAAGAATAAATGTCAAAACTTTTCCACTAAAATGTGATAACTATCGACTTAGATTCATCCTCCCCATCTGCTGATCATCCCACACAATTCTAAATTATTGACATGTTGTAATTACATCTGGTTCAAACAAAAGTTTATGCACAGACTTTAAAGATTCTTCAGCTCTCTGTTAACCTACATCCTCTTCGTGGATATTTTCTAAATCCAGATTCTATTTCCTTCTTCAAATTAATTTGACTCACTTTGATATGTTCAAGGTGTTTAATTCTTTCCTGAATGTTTGAGAGACAATTTTTATCTGGAATAGGTCTTACTGTATTGATAATTTAAAACGTTGTTTCATTCTACTGGCCACAATAATCTCTCATGCCCTGTTTTTTCTTCTTCATTCATGGGATATGGGCTTCGCTGGCTGGGCCAGCATTTATTGCCAACCGCTAGTTCCGCTTGAGAAGGTGGTGATGAGCTGCCTTCTTGAACCACTGCAGTCCATGTGGTGTAGCTACACCCACAATGCTGTTAGGAAGGGACTTCTAGGATTTTGAACCAATGACAGTGAAGGAATGGCAGTATACTTCCATTTCAGGATGATGAGTGACTTGGAGGGGAATTTCCAGGTGGCGGTGTTCCCATTTATCTGCTGCCCTTATCCTTCTAGATGGTAGTGATCATGGGTTTGGATGGTGCTGTTGAAGGAGCCTTGGTGAATTCCTGCAGTGGTCATCATAAAAGCCCATCTACTCTCATCCATCTTCCACCACTTGGCCCGTAGCCCTGTAAGCTGTGGTGTTTCAAGTGTTCATCTAAATACTTCTTAACTGTTGTGAGGGTTCCTGCCTCTACCACTCCCTCAGGCACTGAGTCCCACATTTCACCTGGGCCTGGGGATTTATCCACTTTTAAGGCCGCCATTAGAGACTGAGTCTCAGTTAATCATCGTCTGAATCTGGGGATGGGAGGGGCAGATTCTGTTAGCAAATGGATTGAAAAATAAAAAAGACCAAGTTCCAGCTCATACCATTCGCACCTTATGATAACATAGTTATGGGTAATCTTGAGGATAGACGGAGTTGTATTAGAAGTATTTCAGGAAAGGTTCACTCAGTTGATTTCTGGGATGAAAGCGTTGTCGTTCTTTTAAAATTCATTCTCGGGATGTAGGCTTCACCAGCAGGTTCCAGATAGACCCCACCCTCTGGGTGAAAAGAAAATCCTCAAATCCCCTCTAAACCTTCTGCCCCTTAACTTAAATCTATGCCCCCCTGAGTATTGACCCCTCCACTAAAGAGAAAAATGTCTTCCTATCCGCCCTATCTATGCCCCTCATAATTTTGTACACCTCTATCAGGTACTCCCTCAGCCTTCTCTGCTCCAAGGAAAACCACCCCAGCCTATCTAGTCTCTCTTCATAGCTGAAACTCTCCAGCCCAGGCAACATCCTGAGCGAATCTCCTCTGCGCCCTCTCCAGTGCAATCACATCCTTCCTATAGTGCGGCAAACAGAACTGCACAGAGTACATCAAATGTGGCCTAACTAATGCTTTATACTGTTCCATCATAACCTCCCTGCTCTTGCATTCAATGCCTCGACTAATATGTCGACAATGTTTGACACAAAGCTGATTGATTTAACCTTTATCCAGGATATTAAACTCCAGCCCAGTGACAGGGATTATTAACATAAGCAGAAACAAACCCCAACTGTCGGAAAGGGCATGGTTCAGTCCTGGATGTAATTAACAGCAGCAATAACAACAGAATCCAACCCCGGGAGTCACTTGTGAATACACTGGTGTGTCTGCAGGGTGGATAAATGACTGAATCCCTTCCCACACATGGAGCAGGTGAACAGTCTCTCTCCAGTGTGAACTCGCTGGTGTTTCAGCTGGAGAGATGGATGAATGAATCCCTTCCCACACACGGACCAGGTCAATGGCCTTTCTCCAGTGTGAACTCGCTGGTGTGTCAGCAGACCCATTTTGCTTTTATAGCTTTTCACACAGTCAGCACATTTAAAAGGTCTCTTTTCAGAGTGAACACGTTGATATGAAGTGAGCTGGGTTAGTTGAGTGAACCTCTTCCCACGTTTGGAGCAGTTGAATGGTTTCTGCCCAGTGTGAACTTGCTGGTGTGTCAGCAGAATCTTTCTGCTTTTAAAGCACTTTTCACAGTCAGAACATTTAAAAGGTTTCTTGTCAGAGTGAACAAGTTGATGTGAAGTGAGGGTACTTATCTGAGTGAATCCCTTCCCACAGTCAGTGCAGGTGAACGGCCTCTCCCGGGTGTGAACTCGCTGGTGTATCAGCAGATTCCTTTTGCTTTTAAAGCTCTTCTCATAGACGCAACATTTAAAAGGTCTCATGTCTGAGCAAAAAGGTTGAGGTGAAGTGAGGTGGTTTACGAGATTGAATCCCTTCCCACACTCGGAGCAGATGAAAGGCCTCTCCCCAGTGTGAGTGCGCTGATGAGTTTCCAGCTCAGGTGGGGATCTGAATCCCTTCCCAAAGTCTCCACATTTCCACGGTTTCTCCATGGTGTCAGTGTCCCCATGTCTCTCCATGTTGGATGATCAGTTGAATCCTTGTCCACACACAGAACACTTGCACAGTTTCTCCCCGCTGTGAATGGTGAGATTTTTTTTCAGATAGTGTAACAGGTTAAAGCTCTTTCCACAGTCAGTTCACTGGAGGACTCTCAGTCGGGCGTGTCTGTGTCTCGGTGCTTTCCCAGTCACACTGATGTTTGAAATCTTTTCCCACAGACAGAAGAGTCAAATATTTCTCCTTCATTGTCAAAGATCAATGATATTCAGGTCCAACGACGGGAATTATAGACCAGTCAGCCTGACGTCAGTTGTGCGGAAAATTCTAGAGTCCATTATAAAAGATTTAATAGCTGAGCACTTGGAAAAATAAAGTGGCAGAATGGGACAGAGTCAGCGTGGATTTATGAAAGGGAAATCATGCTTGACAAGTCTACTGGAATTTTTCGAGGATGTAACGAGTAGAGTTGATGAGCGGGAGCCAGTGGATGTGGTTTATTTTGACT
Source organism: Cetorhinus maximus (assembly GCF_964194155.1). Lineage (NCBI taxonomy): Eukaryota > Metazoa > Chordata > Chondrichthyes > Lamniformes > Cetorhinidae > Cetorhinus > Cetorhinus maximus. The sequence goes on along the minus strand of NC_135901.1, from coordinate 40,582,421 downwards.
TTCAGAAGGCTTTCAACAAAGTCCCACATAACAGATTAGCGTGTAAAATTAGAGCACATAGGATTGGAGGTAGTGTATTTAAAGGTATAGAAAACTGGTTGGCAGACAGGAAACAAAGAGTAGGAATAACTGGGTCTTTTTCCAAATGGCAGGCAGGCAGTGACTAGTGGGGTAGCGCAGGGATAGTTACTGGGACCCCAGTTATTCACAATATATATCAATGATTTAGATGAGGGAATTAAATGTAATATCTCCAGATTTGCAGATACACAAAGCTGGGTGGGAGGGTAAGCTGTAAGGAGGATGCAGAGATGCTTCAGTGTGATTTGGACAATCTGAATGAGTAGGTAAATGCATGGCAGATGCAGTATAATGTGGATAAATGTGAGGTTATCCACTTTGGTAGCAAAAACAGGAAGGAATATTATTATCTGAATGTCTATAAATTGAGAGAGGGGAATGTGCAACGAGACCTGGGCGTCCTCGTACACCAGTTGCTGAAGGTAAGCATGCAGGTGCAGCAGGTGGTAAAGAAGGCAAATGGTATGTTGGCCTTCATAGCGAAAGCATTCAAGCACAGGAGCAGGGATGTCTTGCTGCAATTAAACGGGGCCTTGGTGAGACCACACTTGGAATATTATGTGCAGTTTTAGTCTCCTTGTCTGAGGTAGGATGTTCTTGCTATAGAGAGAGTGCAGCGAAGGTTTACCAGACTGATTTCTGGGATGGCAGGACTGACACATGAGGAGAGTTGGAGTTGGTTAGGATTATATTCACTGGAGTTCAGAAGAATGAGGCGGGATTTCATAGAAACCTATATGCAGAAGGATGTTCCCGATGGTGGGGGATTCCAGAACCAGGGGGCGCAGTCTGAGGATATGGGGTAGACCATTTAGGACTGAGATGAGAAGTTTCTTCACCCAGAGAGTGGTGAGCCTGTGGAATTCGCTACCACAGAAAGTAGTTGAGGCCAAAACCTTGAATGTTTTCAAGAAGGAGTTACAAATAGCTCTTGGAGCGAAAGGAATCAAAGGATATGGGGAGAAGGCGGGAGGAGGCTATTGAGTTGGATGATCCGTCATGATCATAATGAGTGGTGGAGCAGGCTTGAAGGGCCGAATGGCCTGCTCCTGCTCCTATTTTCTATGTTTCCTGGTGAATCGAGTGACACTGTCAGATCTTGATGTGATATTTGGTTTGAGTTTCCTATCTGCAAATCATCTCTCTCTTGTACCCTGTAAAGGAGTTTACAAAAATCTTCATCGTAAATACAGGATAGAAATTCAAAACAGAAAATTCGAGTTTCTTTGGTACATTCTTCACCCAAACATGTGGTCCAATCAAACTGAAAGAAGTTCAAATCAGCAACAAATTCCCAACAAAAGCAAAGGGAACCTTCCTAAGTAAGAATGTTGTTTCCAATGTCTATGAGACACTCTGTACCCTGAGGTGCCCACCGGTTGTGGGAGGTATCAAGCGTACTGGTGGACACTGCATGTTCCCTCTCCAGGGACACCAGGACACGGACAAGACCACGGAAGAGAGGTCGGCAGCCAGTGTGACCAGACCCATCCTGGATCTAGAAATCCCTGTGTTAAATAGGCCCATGAACCGTTACAGGAGAAGATTCTCTGATTTATCCACACCCACCAACACCCGCCCCCCCACCCCCCCACCCCACTTTACACTGGGCAGCCAGAGATTAGGATTGTGAGGTTGAAGTATCGCCAGAGGTTGAGGATCAGCACCTCTCACCCTGAATATGTAAATGGCCCATGGACTCACTCACTGTTACATCCACAAGAAGGCCGCACATGAAACTGTCTGAAACGCAGAATAGAAACCACATGGGACAAAATACTGACAAATACTAAACTGTTGGCTACAAATAAATAAAAATATATATTGGGGGAGACGGTGCCACAATGGGAATGTTACTGGACTAATAATCCAGAAAACCAGCTTGATGCTCTGGGGACAGGGGTTCAAATCCCACCACAGCAGCTGGCGGGATTTAAAATCAATTATTAAATCTAGAATTGAAAGCGAGTCTCAATAAGGGCGACAATTCAGCCATTGTCGATTGTCATAAAAACCCACCAGGTTCACTAATGTCCTTTTGGGAAGGAAATCTGCCGTCCTTACCTGGGCTTACATGTGACTTCAGATCCACACTGAATTGTGGTTACTCTTAATAACCCTCTGAAATGGTGTGGCAAGCACTTGCTTCAAGGGCAGCAAATGCTGTCCCTGCCCACATTCCATGAAAGAAAGTTTTTAACACCACCGCCACTGAATGGTTACAATTTCGGAAGGAAGTGAAGACAGAGGGTCCAGAAAAGATGCAAGAGAACGGTTCCCCTTCCAAGAATAACAAACGAACTTCACCTCGCCTAAATGAAGTTCCGATCTCTCGTGAATCTTTCCTCCACACTCTCACATTCTTCGTAAAGCTCAGAATTGGACACAATACTGCAGTTGGGTCCAAACCAGTGTTTTATTCAGGTTCATTCTAACTTGGTTGATTTTGTACTTTATTCCCGTATTCATAAAGCCCAGGATTCCACATGCTTTATTCACTGCTTTCTCAGCCTGCCCTGCCATCTTCAATGAATTGTGCACATATAGCCCCAGATTACGCTGCTCCTTTTACACTTGTATCCTTTATTTTATATTGCCTCTCCTTGTTCTTCCTACTGAAATGAATCACTTCACACCTCTCTGAATGAAATTTTATCTGTCACCTGTCTGCCCATTCCACCATCTTGTCTGTGTCCTCTTGAGGTTTATCACCATCCTCCCCACTGTAAACACAACTTGAAAAATTGATGTCATTTGCAAATTTTGAAATGCAGCCCTGCACACACAAGTCTAGATCATTAATATATATCAAGAAATCAGTGTTCTGACTACCGACCCCTTGTGATCCCACTGTAGACTTTTCCTCAATTTGAAAAAGCAACCGTTCACCATGCATGTTGTTGCCTGTCACACAGCCAGTGCTGCCTCTGCCCCATGGATTTTAACTCTGCTGACAAACCTGTTACTTGGCACTGTATCAAATGCCGTTCAGCAGTTCATGTGCACATCAACCGTGTTACGCTCATCAACATTCTCTGTTTCCTTATCAAAAACTCAAGAAATTTAGTTCAACACGATTGTCCTGAACAAATTGTACAAGTGACCTAATTTTGACCTGAATTGCCGCTTCTAAATGCTTTCCCACACAAGAGGTTAAAATGACTGGTCTGTCAATGCTGGGCTGACCCTTCCGTTTAAGATTACTAAGGATTTAATATTAGTGCCAGGAAGTGTGGGGAAATCGTGAAGAGTTGTGAAATTGTAACATTAAAAGACTGATAATTGATAAATAGCTCAATAAATAATCAGTTTTCAAGACATAAAGTACAGATAAATTAATTTATGAATAACTGAATTGAATTATTAATAATGTCAGGTAGAGTGCTTGGAATGGAGAAACAAAAATTACTGCAATGCTTAAAACATGAAATGAAAAGATTAAAAACTGGAAACACTCAGCAGGTCTGGAAGAATCTGTAGAGAGAGAAACAGAATTAACGTTTCAGGTCTGTGAGCCATTGGACGGTGGAAGAGGAACAGAAGGGAAGGTCTATGAAAGGCTGCAGGGCGAGAGAGATTAACTGACAAAAGGCTTCATAATGCAAGGTCAAAGGGAGTGTTAATGGGACTACTAAAAAGACAAGTCAGAGAATCATAGAATGGTTGTAGCAAAAGAAGGAGGCCGTTCAGCCAGTCGTGTCTGTATTAGGCCCCTGAAGGGACAATTTACCTAATGCCACATCCATGTCTTTGCCACATAGCCCTGCAATTAAACAAGATTGAACAATTCTTAGACAAAACTTGTATGAAACAAGATGTTTACGCGAATGGACAGCAGAAAAAAAAAGAAAAAAAACTTGTTTACAGAGTGTATCGGGGGGTGGGGAGCAGCATAATGTACCTGTGCAGGTCTGTGAGGATCCCCAAGGTCCATCAGCTGTCTGCATGCAGTGTTTAGTGGGCCCTGGGGGAGGTGAGGATGGAACCATTTGGGACACAGCACAGGGCAGGAGGTCGCCCCTCCCCCACTATCATGGTAACACGAAGGACTCACCATGGACTGTCCCACACCTGGGCCGGGCGGGGTCAAGGTGCAGGAATCTGCAAGCTGGTAGGTTGAGCTGTGAACTGGGCGGAGTTTGTCCCCTTCACTGTCAGGGCTGACGGCCTGAATGTGCTGGGGATATGGTTCGGAGGGACCAGAGCATGCGTTAGAAACTGGAAGGAGCGAGTGTCTATGGTGAAAAGGAAACTGGGCATGTGGGAGTGACGCTCCCTCTCCATTGCGGGTAAGAACCTGGTCATCAGGTGTGAAGCACTCTCGCTGTTGCTGTACGTGGCGCAGGTCTGGCCCATTCCACACTCCTGCGTGGTGGGGATCACTCGAGCCATCTTCCGCTTTATCTGGAGATCAAAAATGGATCGTGTCCGCAGGGACGCGATGTACAAGCCTCTAGATAAAGGGGGAAAAAACGTGCCCAACATCGCCCTCATACTGATGGCCACCTTTGTGTGTGGCTGCATCAAGCGGTGCGTAGACCCTCAGTACGCAAACACCAAGTGTCACTACGTGCTGAGGTTCTACCTGTCCCCGGTGTTGCGAAGGATGGGCCTGGCCATGCTGCCGCGGAACGCTCCAAGTAGTTGGACCGTGCCGTACCACCTGTCCCTCGTGGAAAAATTTATGCAGAAAAACCCCTTTGACCACAAGTCCATCTGGCAGTGGTCAGCACGTAACGTCTTAGAGGCCCTGAGGGAAAAGGAGAGGGTGGGCCCTGTGGGATGGTTCCCCGAGCAGACTGTCAAAGTCATTTGGCAGAATGCCTCATCGCCAGAACTTTCCAACAAGCACCAAGACGTGGCTTGGCTGGTGGTGAGAAAGGCCCTCCCCGTCAGATCCTTCCTACACGCCAGGAGTCTCACCCCCTCAGCACGTTGCCCTCGAGGTGGCTGTGGTGGGGAAGAGACCGTTGTTCACCTCCTTGTAGATTGTGCCTTTGCAAAGAAGGTCTGGAGAGAGATGCAGTGGTTGCTGTCGAGGTTCATCCCGAGCAGTTCTGTGACACAGGACTCTGTGCTCTACGGGCTGTTCCCAGGGCCACACACCGAGACAAACATCAACTGCAGCTGGAGGATCATCAACTCGGTGAAAGACGTGCTTTGGTCTGCCCGAAACTTGTTGGTCTTCCAGCGCAAAGAGTTGTCACCGACCGAGTGTTGCAGACTGGCACATTCCAAAGTCCAGGACTACGTGCTGAGGGACGCACTAAAGCTTGGGGCAGCCGCTGCAAAGGCGCAATGGGGAAGGGTCGCTGCCTAAGAACTTTCTGCCACAGCGCACCGAGGGACTGGGAACTGTTTAAATCCCCTCGGGCTGTACAGCTCAAAATGAATGTCTGCAAATGATTGTAATATTGTTTGTTCTGATGCACCTGGTGATACACGTTGTAAAAGTTGAACCTGATTGTACCTTTGTAATGGTGTTTTTGAAATGGTTTGGAATGTGGTTGAAGATATTTTATGAATAAAGTATATTTTTGCAAGAAAAAAAAAACCACGACTTTAATAAAGACTTCCTAGACACACCTCTGGGTTCTGAGTGTTCACTCCGTTTTTCCGCGACAGATGGAGACGAGGATGGGATCCGACTGAAGTCCAGTGGCCTCTTAAGTTGGAGAGGTATTTGAAAACCTGGACCATCGGATCTTTGAAAAAGAACCCTCGCGGAGAAAGGGAGAGACTCTCCTAAATTGGTGAGAATACGAACTGCATCCTAGCTGAAAGGGGGAGTGCAGTTAAATAGCGTCCCAGCTACCTCTTAAGTTGGAGAGGTGGCCTCTTAAGTTGGAGAGGTGAAAGGGGGATGAACAAGCATCCTAGCTGAAAGGGGGAGTGCTTGAAAAAGGGTAGCTACCGACCGAAAAGATTTGAAAGACCCAAGGATTTGGAGGTATTGTTGAGGAATTCTTAAACACCGGTGGGCGCATAGGTAGGCAAAACACACTGCGCTGTTGAATTGTGTTTCCTTTCCAGATAAAATGGGAAATCGTGGCAGCAGAGAGGCATCTGCCGCATCTCCGGCTCCACGGGAATTCAAAAACAGACCAAAGCCAGAACCCAAATCGGGAACTTTGAAGATGGGCAAGAGAACGGAAAAATGCATGAAAATGGTAACCAGGGCTCGGCAGAAGGTAGGAGATCCACTGGTCCCTCCGGGGTCGCGAGCCGACGTTGTAATAACAGAAACGGGAGATGACAGGTATGCGGTGCCTTTTAGTAGTGACTTATATGGGCTGGACACAAGGGGAATGGCCGTATGGCGGCAGTTTGAAAATACCCCTCATCCAGACCTGGTGGGATGGACTTGCGAATGGGGCCGGAGATCCTACTTGGGATTTTAATTATATGCTGGGTTGTTTTGAAAAATGGATGGAGGTAGCAAAGCGGCATCAGCCCCCCAAACAAAAGAGTAAACAGGAGGGTTTGGCTTCTGATAATGAGACCCCGACCAACCGAGGGGGTACCCCTGATACCACCCTAAAGGAGAAAACTCCCGCTCCAGAGCCTGAAAACCCCTCTGCCCCTCCGCCTTATCCCACTAACTGCGGACTACTGGGGCCTTATCCCCAGTTCCCTAGACTCATGTCGCCCATTTCTGACAGCCCTTGTCAGCCTCCTCTCCCTGATACCCTGACAGAAGAACTAATAGAGATGGTAGCGGCTTGGAGACAGTCTAATAGAGTGGCGAGACCAGGTGCGGAAGCTGGAGCAGAGGCAGAAGCGGGTCCGGGACCATCAAATCCCGTCCCAACTGACGACAAGCGTAAACACCCTTCCCGATTCAGGGGGTCGGAATCTGATAGTGAAAGTAAGAAAGTGACTTGGCTAAATGGAGCCATCACACGAAGCCTCTCTTGACAGATAGCAGCTGACTCTGCCTCTCATGCATTTCAGGCCCCTAAAATAATGATTGGAGACATGGCCGTACTTAAACCTTGGACCCCAGCTGAGGCTCGCGCCATGGTAGCCGAGGCACCCAACCCCATTAAGCGTCCCGCAGCCTACCTCAATTGGTTGGAGCAAATGTGTGCAATTTATCAACCCCATCCAGGCGACTTACAAGCCTTATTAAAATTTGCTTATGGCAGCTCCTGGGCCACATTCCGGTGCCACCTGGGGAAAATGGGGATTGGCGGTCCGATGATGATCAAGCTGACAAGGGAAATGAAAGTTTAGAGCGTTGGTTACGAGGGAGGGGACGTATTGCAATTATGGGGGCAGCACAGAGACATGGGGGCCTGGGGGAAGTAACTCGGTGTTTGCAGAAGAAAGATGAGGGCGCCCCTGATTTTATTGCCAGATTCAGTAATACCTGGGAAGAGTATGCAGGTGTTCCCTTGGAGGGCAACGGGCCCTTGGCTATTCAAACGCTGTTGAACTGTTGAACCCAACAAGCCCAGGCCTTTAAGATGCGAAATCTAAATTGGCAAACTATGCGCTGGTCCGAAATTACCACTACCTTGGTCAATATGGACCGTGAGGGACTGTTTGCTAGCCCCCGGGAGGGCCCCAAACAACAAAAGACCCAATGCTATCGTCAGGAACAGGGCAGATGTAAGGGACAGGCTAGGAGTCTGAGACAGGACAAATCCCAAGACATTTGCTGTAAATGCGGGAAGAAAGGGCACTGGGCCAGGGACTTCCCATCTACTCCCCCCAAGGAGCCTGCTATGCCACACAGGCAGCCGATAACCGCGGCTCCCTCCTTTACTTATAATAACCCTTTTCCACAAAACTAGCGGGGCCCAGGGGAGGTTATGGTACAGGGAGCGGTTTTTTTTTTGTAAAAATATACTTTATTCATAAAATATCTTCAATCACATTCCAAACCATTTCAAAAACAACATTACAAGGGTACAATCCAGGTTAAATTTTTACAAAATGTATCACCAGGTGCATCAGGAGAGGTACTTGTGCGGCAGCTACTCCTTTGGCTGCCTGGTCAGCGCGGGCATTCCCTTGCGAAACATCATCAGTTAAATTAGTGTGTGCTTCACATTTAATAATTGCCAGGCGCTTGGGCAATTGAATTGCTTCGAGGTTTAATACAAATTGGGAATGCTTGATGGACTTTCCCGCTGATGTAATAAAACCCCGATTTTTCCATATCTGTCCGAAATCATGCACAACACCAAAGGCATAGCGGGAATCGGTGTAAATATTGGCTGCCTGATCACCGGCCAGGATGCAGGCTCGGGTGAGGGCAAAAAGTTCCGCTGCCTGCGCTGAAGTGCCAGGGGGCAATGCATAGGCTTCTACAGTGCGGTGCGGGTCCACGATGGCATAACCGGTGAGGAGTAAATAGTCTCTTGGTCGATGAGAAGAGCTGTCAGTGTAAAAGATAACATCCGGATCGAGCAGGGGGTCTATCCGCAGATCCACCCTGGGGGAAGTGGACTGTTCGACCACTGTGAGGCAGTCAAGCTCCGGCACAAAGGTGGCAGGATTATTGCAGGCGATTGGCGGTAAGTATAATAGGGGTGTGATAGCAAAATTACTTCGTATCCCGTACGTCGTGAGGCAGTAAAATGTTGTGTAGCGGCAGAGTTTAAAAGTAACATGACAGCATGGGGTACTCGCACCTGACAAGGGTGGTCGAGGACCAACAGTAAAGACTTTTCGACCATGACAGCAGTGGCTGCGATGGCACGGAGACAAGCAGGCATTCCCAGTACTACAGCAGGCAGAGCCGTAGAGTAGTAAGCAACTGACCTCCTTCCTCCTCCATGGTCCTGTATAAGCACTCCCGTGGAGATTCCTTCCTTCTCACAGACGTGCAACTGAAAAGGGTGCGCATAGTTAGGTAGCCCCAAAGCCGGGGCTGTTGTTACAGCTGTCTTGAGGGCTCGGAATGCTGACTCCCGTTCTGGAGTCCATTGAACGAGTGTGGGTGCTTCTTTCAGAGTAGCAGCACAGAGGACAGCATCATGCAGGCGATAATCGGGTATCCATTGTCGACAATAGCCAACCATGCCTAGAAAAGAAAGGACTTCCTTTTTAGTCTTCGGAGGGGGTATTCGTAGGATAGCCTGCACTCGCTCAGGTCCTATTTGCCGAGTTCCAGCCTTCAAGGTGAATCCCAGGTACTGGACTTGTGACTGGCAGAACTGTAGTTTAGACCTCGATACCCTGTGGCCTCTTGTAGCTAAGAATTGGAGCAAAGTCACTGAGTCCTCTACACAGTTTTCCAGGGTAGGTGAGGCCACTAAAAGGTCATCAGCATATTGTATCAGGGTAGAGTTTCCATTCAGACAGCATTCTTCCAAATCACATTTCACAGCAGCTGCATACACAGCGGGGCTCTCTGTATACCCTTGGGGAAACCGTGTCCAGGTATATTGACGTCCTTTATATGTAAAAGCAAACAAATACTGGCTATCCAGGGTGGAGAGGGATAGACAAGAATGCAGAACACAAGTCAACTACAGTGTAGACCGCAGCTTCAGACGGGATAGAGGATAGAATCACATTTACATTGGGCACCACCGGGGCTATGGGAATCACAATGTTATTTACAGCTCGCAAGTCCTGCACAAAACGCCATTCATCTGGCCGTCCAACTTTAGGTATAGGCAGTGTTGGTGTGTTACAGGTGCTGACAGTAGGCTTGAGAACCCCTTGTTGGAGCAGGGAGTCTATGACTGATGCGATGCCTGCCTCAGCTTCAGGGGTCAGTCGGTACTGTCGAACGCAGGGCAGCACAACATCCTTTCGTAGTATGACACGGTGGTCCGGGGCAGTGAGCACTCGGCCTACATGAGTATTCTGCAGGGCCCACAAATCGCTATTGATTATGTCCAAGGCTGGAGGGCCAATGAGGCTGGGCTGCTCAGGGGGCTGCTGCCGCTGAAATTCAGCAAGAGGGTCGATTAACTGACAGGAAATACCAGGGAGGTATATTCTACCCTCAGCAGGTCCAAACCACTCAAAAGATCCAATGCATTCAGAGGTACAGGCCGACTGTAACCGTTTAATCATGGGACCGATGTGCTTTGCCAGGAAGGGAGGCCGAATAGCGAGTGTCAAGTGGGCATTGAATCAAGGTCCATACGGAACAGGGGCTGCTGCTCTGTGGTTAGGTGCACCGGGACGCCTATGCCCGCTTCCCCGAAATAAAGGTAGGGGTCGGGGCTGACGGAGGTTAACTGTCCTGCAAGAGCATTGGCCTTTTGGCGATACTCAGGGTCATCTTTCATTGTAATCCACGCAGTACAGTGTAAGCGAGAGTAATACTGCACCACCTGTAACAGGCTTTTCAGAGTCCGAACAGGAGTTAAAAACGGCAGCTTATCAATTTCCTGCCACAAGCGGCCCATCTTTGCCGCATAAGGGTTACCCTCAAGTTGCCAGCAGTATAAGGTCGGTTCAGGCTCAGCTTCGGGGGTAAGGAGTTGATTAGCTGATGGGTCTGGGGCGAGGGTACCTCCGTATACATGCCCTGAGGGGTACAGTAGATAGTGGCTCCTAATTTGCACAGGGTCTGGCGTCCTAGCAGTGGTAGGGGAGTGGTTGCTGATACTATCAGTGTCTCCTCTACACGGTTGTCTTTTAATGATAAAACAACCCGTTTTGATAGGGGCTTTGATAAAGGAAACCCTGACACTCCCACAGTCCCTACCCTGTTCTGACTAAGGGGCAATCCCAGGGAGGCGGGTACAGAGGACAGGGTAGCGCCAGTGTCCACCAAGGCTCGTAAATGTGTATCTCCTATTCTAAGGGTTACCATAGGTTGTGTTTCCGAGTCTTGGGAAAGTGATATAACCGCTCCCTGTACCATAACCTCCCCTGGGCTCCGCTAATTTTGTGGAAAAGGGTTATTATAAGTAAAGGAGGGAACCGCGGTTATCGGCTGCCTGTGTGGCATAGCAGGCTCCTTGGGGGGAGTAGATGGGCAGTCCCTGGCCCAGTGCCCTTTCGTCCCGCATTTACGGCAAATGTCTTGGGATTTGTCCTGTCTCAGACCCCTAGCCTGTCCCTTACATCTGCCCTATTCTTGACGATAGAATTGGGTTTTTTGTTGTTTGGGGCCCTCCCGGGGGCTAGCAAACAGTCCCTCACGGTCCATATTGACCAAGGTCATGGTAATTTCGGACCAGCGCATAGTTTGGCAATTTAGATTTCGCATCTTAAAGGCCTGGGCTTGTTGGGTTCAACAGTTCAGCAGCGTCTGAATAGCCAAGGGCCCGTTGCCCTCCAAGGGAACGCCTGCATACTCTTCCCAGGTATTACTGAATCTGGCAATAAAATCAGGGGCGCCCTCATCTTTCCTCTACAAACACCGAGTTACTTCCCCCAGGTCCCCATGTCTCTGTGCTGCCCCCATAATTGCAATACGTCCCCTCCCTCGTAACCAACGCTCTAAACTTTCATTTCCCATGTCAGCTTGATCATCATCGGACCGCCAATCCCCATTTACCTCAGGTGGCACCGGAATGGTATCCCTCAGAGTGGCCCAGGAGCTGCCATAAGCAAATTTTAATAAGGCTTGTAAGTCGCCTGGAAGGGGTTGATAAATTGCACACGTTTGCTCCAACCAATTGAGGAAGGCTGCGGGACGCTTAATGGGGTTGGGTGCCTCGGCTACCATGGCGCGAGCCTCAGCTGGGGTCCAAGGTTTAAGTACGGCCATGTCTCCAATCATTATTTTAGGGGCCTGAAATGCATGAGAGGCAGAGTCAGCTGCTATCTGTCTAGAAGGCTTCGTGTGATGGCTCCATTTAGCTGAGTCACTTTCTTACTTTCACTATCAGATTCCGACCCCCTGAATCGGGAAGGGTGTTTACGCTTGTCGTCAGTTGGGACTGGATTTGATGGTCCCGGACCCGCTTCTGCCTCTGCTCCAGCTTCCGCACCTGGTCTCGCCACTCTATTAGACTGTCTCCAAGCCGCTACCATCTCTATTAGTTCTCCTGTCAGGGTATCAGGGAGAGGAGGCTGACAAGGGCTGTCAGAAACGGGCGACATGAGTCTAGGGAACTGGGGATAAGGCCCCAGTAGTCCGCAGTTAGTGGGATAAGGCGGAGGGGCAGAGGGGTTTTCAGGCTCTGGAGCGGGAGTTTTCTCCTTTAGTGTGGTATCAGGGGTACCCCCTCGGTTGGTCGGGGTCTCATTATCAGAAGCCAAACCCTCTTGTTTACTTTTTTGTTTGGGGGGCTGATGCCGCTTTGCCATCCATTTTTCAAAACAACCCAGCATATAATTAAAATCCCAAGTAGGATCTCCGGCCCCATTCGCAACTCCATCCCACCAGGTCTGGATGAGGGGTATTTTAAAACTGCCCGCCATACGGCCATTCCCCTTGTGTCCAGCCATATAAGTCACTACTAAAAGGCACCGCATACCTGTCCTCTCCCGGTTCTGTTATAACAACGTCGGCTGGCGACCCCGGAGGGACCAGCAGATCTCCTACCTTCTGCCGAGCCCTGGTTACCATTTTCATGCGTTTTTCCGTTCTCTTGCCCATCTTCAAAGTTCCTGATTTGGGTTCTGGCTTTGGTCTGTTTTTGAATTCCCGTGGAGCCGGAGATGCGGCAGATGCCTCTCTGCTGCCACGATTTCCCATTTTATCTGGAATGGAAACACAATTAAACAGCGCAGTGCGTTTTGCCTACCTATGCGCCCACCGGTGTTTAAGAATTCCTCAACAATTCTTCCAAATCCTTGGGTCTTTCAAATCTTTTCGGTCGGTAGCTACCCTTTTTCAAGCACTCCCCCTTTCAGCTAGGATGCTTGTTCGTCCCCCTTTCACCTCTCCAACTTAAGAGGCCACCTCTCCAACTTAAGAGGTAGCTGGGACGCTATTTAACTGCACTCCCCCTTTCAGCTAGGATGCAGTTCGTATTCTCACCAATTTAGGAGAGTCTCTCCCTTTCTCCGCGAGGGTTCTTTTTCAAAGATCCGACGGTCCAGGTTTTCAAATACCTCTCCAACTTAAGAGGCCACTGGACTTCAGTCGGATCCCATCCTCGTCGCCATCTGTCGTGGAAAAACGGAGTGAACACTCAGAACCCAAAGGTTTGTCTAGGAAGTCTTTATTAAAGTCGTGATTTTTTTGTTTGCAAAAATATACTTTATTCTTAAAATATGTTCAACCACATTCCAAACCATTTCAAAAACACCATTACAAAGGTACAATCAGGTTCAACTTTTACAACATGTATCACCAGGTACATCAGAACAAACAATATTACAATCATTTGCAGACATTCATTTTGAGCTGTACAGCCCGAGGGGGTTTAAACAGTTCCCAGTCCCTCGGTGCACTGTGGCAGAAAGTTCTAAGGCAGCGACCCTTCCCCATTGCGCCTTTGCGGCGGCTGCCCCAAGCTTTAGTCCGTCCCTCAGCACATAGTCCTGGACTTTGGCATGTGCCAGTCTGCAACACTCGGTCGGGGACAACTCTTTGCGCTGGAAGACCAACAAGTTTCGGGCAGACCAAAGAGCGTCTTTCACCGAGTTGATGATCCTCCAGCTGCAGTTGATGTTTGTCTCGGTGTGTGTCCCTGGGAACAGCCCGTAGAGCGCAGAGTCCTGTGTCACAGAACTGCTCGGGATGAACCTCGACAGCAACCACTGCATCTCTCTCCAGACCTTGTTTGCAAAGGCACAATCTACAAGGAGGTGAACAATGGTCTCTTCCCCACCACAGCCACCTCGAGGGCAACGTGCCGAGGGGGTGAGACTCCTGGCGTGTAGGAAGGATCTGATGGGGAGGGCCTTTCTCACCACCAGCCAAGCCACGTCTTGGTGCTTGTTGGAAAGTTCTGGCGATGAGGCATTCTGCCAAATGACTTTGACAGTCTGCTCGGGGAACCATCCCACTGGATCCACCCTCTCCTTTTCCCTCAGGGCCTCTAAGACATTACGTGCCGACCACTGCCAGATGGACTTGTGGTCAAAGGGGTTTTTCTGCATAAATTTTTCCACGAGGGACAGGTGGTACGGCACGGTCCAACTACTTGGAGCGTTCCGCGGCAGCGTGGCCAGACCCATACTTCGCAACACCGGGGACAGGTAGAACCTCAGCACGTGGTGACACTTGGTGTTTGCGTACTGAGGGTCTACGCACCGCTTGACGCAGCCACACACAAAGGTGGCCATCAGTATGAGGGCGATGTTGGGCACGTTTTTTCCCCCTTTATCTAGAGGCTTGTACATCGCGTCCCTGCAGACACGATCCATTTTTGACCTCCAGATAAAGCGGAAGATGGCTCGAGTGATCGCCACCACGCAGGGGTGTGGAATGGGCCAGACCTGCGCCACGTACAGCAACAGCGAGAGTGCCTCACACCTGATGACCAGGTTCTTACCCGCAATGGAGAGGGAGCGTCGCTCCCACATGCCCAGTTTCCTTTTCACCATAGACACTCGCTCCTTCCAGTTTCTAACGCATGCTCTAGTCCCTGCGAACCATATCCCCAGCACCTTCAGGCCGTCAGCCCTGACAGTGAAGGGGACAAACTCCACCCAGTTCACAGCTCAACCTACCAGCTTGCAGCTTCCTGCAGCTTGACCCCGCCCGGCCCTGGTTTGGGACAGTCCAAGGTGAGTCCTTCGTGTTACCAGGACAGTGGGGAAGGGGTGACCTCCTGCCCTGTGCTGTGTCCCAAATGGTTCCATTCTCCCCTCCCCCAGGGCCCACTAAACACTGCATGCAGACGGCTGATGGACTTTGGGGATCCTCACTGACCTGCACAGGTACATTATGCTGCTTCCCGCCCCCGATTCACTCTGTAAACAAGTTGCTTTTCTTTTTTTTTCTGCTGTCCCTTCGCGTAAATATCTTGTTTCATAAAAGTTTTGTTGAAGACTTGTTCAATCTTGTTTAACTGCAGGGCTATGGGGCAAAGGCAGGGACGTGGCATTAGGTAAATTGTCCCTTCAGGGGCCTAATACAGACACGACTGGCTGAATGGCCTCCTTCTTTTGCTGCAACCATTCTTTGATTCTCTGACTTGTCTCTATCCCGCTGCTTCATTCAAAGTGAATCCCACCTTCTGCTTTTGTCCCTGGATCTCTGTCTAACCAAGTAATTATCTCTTACCTCATTTGTTCCTTATTTCTTTGAGTCCTAGTTTTCCTTTCTTATTTCTCTCATTTTTTTCACATTGCATTCAGACTGTTATTATCGTGCCATTCACACCTAATCTAGAAGCATCTTTTGTGTTTTTAATAGTCCCATTACCACTCCCTTTGACCTTGCATTATGAAGCCTTTTGTCAGTTAATCTCTCTCGCCCTGCAGCCTTTCATAGACCTTCCCTTCTGTTCCTCTTCCACCTTTCAATGGCTCACAGAACTGAAACGTTAATTCTGTTTCTCTCTCTACAGATTCTTCCAGACCTGCTGAGTGTTTCCAGTTTTTAATCTTTTCATTTCATGTTTTAAGCATTGCAGTAATTTTCGCTTCTCCATTCCAAGCACTCTACCTGACATTATTAATAATTCAATTCAGTTATTCATAAATTAATTTATCTGTACTTTATGTCTTGAAAACTGATTATTTATTGAGCTATTTATCAGTTATCAGTGTCTTTAAATGTTACAATTTCACAACTCCTCACGTTTTCCCCACACTTCCTGGCACTAATATTAAATCCTTAGTAATCTTAAATGGAAGGGTCAGCCCAGGATTGACAGACCAGTCAGTTTAACCTCTGTGTGGGAAAGCATTTAGAAGCGGCAATTCAGGTCAAAATTAAGTCACTTGTATAATTTGTTCAAGTGTTGAACTAAATTTCTTGAGTTTTTGATAAGGCAACAGAGAATGTTGATGAGGGTAACACGGTTGATGTGCACATGAACTGCTAAACGACATTTGATACAGTGCCAAGTAACAGGCGTGTCAACAGAGTTAAAATCCATCGGGCAGAGGCAGCATTGGCTGTGTGACAGGCAACAACATGCATGGTGAACGGTTGCTTTTTCAAATTGAGGAAAAGTATACAGTGGGATCACAAGGGGTCGGTGGTCAGACCACTGATTTCTTGATATATATTAATTATTTAGGCTTGTGTGTACAGGGCTACATTTCAAAATTTGCAAACGACACCAAATTTTCAAGTTGTCTTTACAGTGGGGAGGATGGTGATAAACCTCAAGAGGACATAGACACGATGGTGGAATGGGCAGACAGGTGGCAGATAAAATTTCATTCACAGAGGTGTGAAGTGATTCATTTCGGTAGGAAGAACAAGGAGAGGCAATATAAAATAAAGGATACAAGTGTAAAAAGGTGCAGGAGCGGCGTAATCTGGGGCTTTATGTGCACAAATCATTGAAGATGGCGGGGCAGGCTGAGAAAGCAGTGAATAAAGCATGTGGAATCCTGGGCTTTATGAATATGGGAATAAAGTACAAAATCAACCAAGTTAGAATAAACCTGAATAAAACACTGCTTTGGACACAACTGCAGTATTATGTCCAATTCTGAGCTTTAGGAAGAATGTGAGAGTGTGGAGGAAAGATTCACGAGAGATTGGAACTTCACTTGGGCGAGGTGAAGTTGGTTTGTTATCCTTGGAAGGGGAACCGTTCTCTTGCATCTTTTCTGGACCCTCTGTCTTCACTTCCTTCCGAAATTGTAGCCATTCAGTGGCGGTGGTGTTAAAAACTTTCTTTCATGGAATGTGGGCAGGGACAGCATTTGTTGCCCTTGAAGCAAGTCCTTGCCACACCATTTCAGATGGTATTTAACAGTAGCCACATTTAAATGTGGATCTGGAGTCACATGTCAGACCAGGTAAGGACGGCAGATTTCCTTCCCGAAAGGACATTAGTGAACCAGGTGGGATTTTATGACAATCAACAATGGCTGAATTGTCGCCCTTATTGAGACTCGCTTCCAATTCCAGATTTAATAATTATTTTAAATCCCGCCAGCTGCTGTGGTGGGATTCGAACCCCTGTCCCCAGAGCATCAAGCTGGTTTTCTGGATTATTAGCCCAGTAACATTCCCACTGTGGCACCACCTCCCCCAATATATATTTTTATTTATTTGCAGCCAACAGTTGAGTATTTGTCAGTATTTTGTTCCATGTGGTTTCTATTCTGAGTTTCAGACAGTTTCTGTGCCAAGTGGACGAGATGTTTAAAGTTCATTCATTTGCCCCTTTTCCATCTCCAGGTCCGGGAAAGACACAGAGAATAATGTCCCCTCATTAAGTATCTATTGACGAGACTGAGATGGACAATTCCCACTCCCCATCTTTCCGGTGGATAATGGATGTTCTGTTACATTCAGGTTTCTCTATCATTTCATCTCTAATTTCATTGAGTTTTTTAATTTTTATCCCCGAGACCCAAACCCAGGATAACGGCCGCCATCTTTTTTCAGTAAGTTGTAGGGCGCATGCGCGGCCATCCTGTTGCGGCAACAGTGAGTGGGCGGGGCCTCACGGTCCTGTTTCCCAACAGGGTCCTTGTGCCCGGAATATCAATATTTTTTGGCTGGGGGACAGGGTTTTCAGCAGCTTTACCCACTCCCAGGCTGCAGGTGATGTTTGCAGCCTAGAGGAGTCCATGGGCCATGTAAATGTTCAGACTGAGAGGCTGCAGCCCCTATGGGACTGATTCACAGCCTTTGTTGACACTTCAGCCCCACAATCCTAATCTCTGGTTGCCCAGTGTAGGAGGGGTGGGGGAGAGGGGCTGCGGTAAGACAGCGAATCTTTTCCTGTAACTGTTCATGGGCCTGTTTAAAACAGGAATTTGTAGATCCAGGATAGGTGACACAAATGGGGGTGGTCACATTGGCTGCCGATCTCTCTTCCGTGGTCCTGTCCATGTCTGGGTGTCCCTGGAGAGGGAACATGCGGTGTCCACCGGTATGCTTGATACCTTCCACATCCAGTGGGCACCTCAGGGTACAGAGTGTCTCACAGGCACTGGAAACAACATTCTGGTTTAGTTAGGAAGGTTCCCTTTGCTTTTATTGGGACTTTGTTGCTGATTTGAACTTCTTTCTGTTTGATTGGACCATATGTTTGGGGAAAGAATGTTCCAAAGAAACTCGAACTGTCTGTTTTGAATTTCTATCCTGTACATACGATGGAGATTTTTGTAAACTCCTTTTACCGGGTACAAGAGGGAGATGATTTGCAGATAGGAAACTAAAACCAAATATCACATCAAGATCTGACAGTGTCACTCGATTCACCAGGAAACAAAAAAAACATAGAAAATAGGAGCAGGAGTAGGCCATTCGGCCCTTCGAGCCTGCTCCGCCATTCATTATGATCATGGCCGATCATCCAACTCAATTGCCTGCTCCCGCTTTCTCCCAATATCCTTTGATCCCTTTCACCCCAAGAGCTATATCTAACTCGTTCTTGAAAACATACAATGTTTTGGCCTCAACTACTTTCTGTGGTAACGAATTCCACAGGCTCACCACTCTTAGGGTGAAGAAATTTCTCCTCATCTCAGTCCTAAATGGTCTACCCTGTATCCTCAGGCCATGACCCCTGGTTCTGGACTCCCCCACCATCGAGAACACTTCTTCCTGCATCTACCCTGTCTAGTCCTGATAGAATTTTCTCGGTTTCCATGAGATCCCTCCTCATTCTTCTGAACTCCAGTGAATATAATCCTAAACGACTCAATCTCTCCTCATATGTCAGTCCCGCCATCCAGGAATCAGTCGGGTAAACCTTCGCTGCACTCCTTCTATAGCAAGAAAATCCTTCCTCAGACAAGAAGACCAAAACTGCACATGATATTCCAGGTGTGGTCTCACCAAGGCCCTGTATAATTGCAGCAAGACACCCCTGCTCCTGTACTCGAATCCTCTCACTATGAAGGCCAACATACCATTTGCCTCCTTTACCGCTTGCAGCACCTGCATGCTTACCTTCAGCAACTGGTGTATGAGGACACCCAGGTCTCGTTGCACATTCCCCTCTCTCAATTTATAACCACTCAGATAATAATCTGCCTTCCTGTTTTTGCTACCAAAGCGGATAACCTCACATTTTCCACATTATACTGCATCTGCCATGCATCTGCCCACTCACTCAGATTGTTCAAATCACACTGAAGCATCTCTGCATCCTCCTCACAGCTCACCCGCCCACCCAGCTTTGTGTCAGCTACAAATTTGGAGAAATTACATTTAATTCCCTCACCAAAATCATTAATATATATTGTGAAAGCTGGGTTCCCAGCACAGATCCCTGCGGTACCCCACTAGTAACTGCCTGCCATTCGGAAAAAGACCCGTTTATTCCTACTCTTTGTTTCCTGTCTGCCAATCAGTTTTCTATCCATCTCAATACACCATCCCCAATCCCATGTGCTCTAATTTTACACGCTAATCTCTTATGTGGGATTTTGTCGAAAGCTATCTGAAAGTCCAAATAAACAACATCCACTGGCTCCCCCTCATCAACTCTACGAGTTACATCGTCGAAAAATTCCAGTAGATTTGTCAAGCATGATTTCCCATTCATAAATCCATGTGGACTCTGTCCCATTCTGCCACTGTTTTCCAAGTGTTCAGCTATTAAATCTTTTATAATGGACTCTAGAATTTTCCCTACGACCGACATCAGGCTGACTGGTCTATAATTCCCGACATTGGACTGAATAACATTGATCTTTGACTGTGGAAGGAGAAATATTTGTCTGTTCTGTCTGTGGGAAAAGATTTCAAACATCAGTGTGACTGGAAAAGCACCGAGACACACATACACCCGAGTTAAAGTGCTCCAGTGAACTGACTGTAGAAGGAGCTTTAACCTGTTACACCAACTGAAAAAAAACATTTCATCATTCACAGCAGGGGGAAGTGTTCTGTCTGTGGACAAGGATTCAACTGATCGTCCAACATGGAGAGACATGCGTCACCGACACCATGGAGAGACCACGGAAATGTGGGGACTGTGGGTTAGGATTCAGATCCCCATCTGAGCTGGAAACTCATCAGCGCACTCACACTGGGGAGAGGCCGTTCACCTGCACTGACTGTGGGAAGGGATTCACTCAGATAAGTACCCTCACTTCACATCAACTTGTTCACTCTGACAAGAGACCTTTTAAATGTTCTGACTGTGAAAATTGCTTTAATAGCAGAAAGATTCTGCTGACATATCAGCGAGTTCACGCTGGGCAGAAACCATTCAACTGCTCCAAGTGTGGGAAGAGACTGACTCAACTAACCCAGCTCACTTCACATCAACGTGTTCACTCTGAAAAGAGACCTTTTAAATATGCCGACTGTGTGAAAAGCTATAAAAGCAAAATGGATCTGCTGACACACCAGCGAGTTCACACTGGAGAAAGGCCATTGACCTGGTCCGTGTGTGGGAAGGGATTCATTCACCCATCCCTCCGGCTGAAACATCAGCGAGTTCACACTGGAGAGAGACTGTTCACCTGCTCCGTGTGTGGGAAGGGATTCAGTCAGTCATCCACCCTGCAGACACACCATTGTAACCACAAGTGATTCCCAGGGTTGGACTCTGCTGTTATTGCTGCTGTTAATCATATCCAGGACTGAACCATGCTGTTTCCGACAGTTGGGGTTTGTTTCTGCTGATGTTAATAATCCCTGTAACTGAGCTGGAGTTTAAAATTTTAGATAAAGGTTAAATAAATCAGCTTTGTGTCAGACATTGTCGACATATTAGTCGAGGCATTGAACGTAAGAGCAGGGACGTTATGATGGAGCAGTATAAAGCATTAGTTAGGCCACATTTGGAGTATTCTGTGCAGTTCTGTTTGCCACACTACAGGAAGGACTTGAATGCACTGGAGAGGGTGCAGAGGAGATTCACTCAGGATGTTCCCTGGGCTGGAGCATTTCAGCTATGAAGAGAGACTAGATAGGCTGGGATTGTTTTCCTCAGAGCAGAGAAGGCTGAGGGGGGACCTGATAGAGGTGCACAAAATTATGAGGGGCATAGATAGGGTGGACAGGAAGACATTTTTCTCTTTAGTGGAGGGGTCAATACTGAGGGGGTATAGATTTAAGGTAAGGGGCAGAAGGTTTAGAGGGGATTTGAGGATTTTCTTTTCACCCAGAGGGTGGGGGCTATCTGGAACCAGCCAGCAAAGCTTACATCCCATGAATGAATTTTAAAAGAAAGACAACGCTTTCATCCCAGAAATCAACTGAGTGAACCTTCCCTGAAATGCTTCTAATACAACTCTATCCATCTCAAGATTATCCCATAACTATGTTATCATAAGGTGCGAATGGTATGAGCTGGAACTTGGTCTTTGTTATTTTTCAATCCATTTGCTAACAGAATCTCCCCCTTCCTTCCCCAGATTCGGACAATGATTAACTAAGACTTGGTCTCTAATGACGGCCTTAAAAGTGGATAAATCCCCAGGCCCAGGTGAAATGTGGAACTCAGTGCCTGAGGGGGTGGTAGAGGCAGGAACCCTCACAACATTTAAGAAGTATTTAGATGAACACTTGAAACACCACAGCTTACAGGGCTACGGGCCAAGTGCTGGAAAATGGATGAGAGGAGATGGGGTTTGATGATGACCACTGCAAGAATTCACCAAGGCTCCTTCAACAGCACCGTCCAAACCCATGACCACTACCATCTAGAAGGATAAGGGCAGCAGATAGATGGGAACACCACCACCTGGAAATTCCCCTCCAAGTTGCTCACCATCCTGATATGGAAACATTTCTTCACTGTCGTTGGGTCAAAATCCTGGAACTCCCTTCCTAACAGCACTGTGGGTAAACCTACACCACATGGACTGCAGTGGTTCAAGAAAGCAGCTCACCACCACTTTCTCAAGCGCAACTAGGGATGGGCAATAAATGCTAGCCCAGCCAGCGAAGCCCATATCCCATGAATGAATAAAAAAAACAGAACATGAGTGATTATTGTGGCCAGTAGAATGAAACAATGTTTTAAATTGTCAAGACATTAACACATATTCCATATAAAAATTGTCTCTCAAACATTCAGGAAAGAATTAAACACATTGAACATATCAAAGTGAGTTGAATTAATTTGAAGAAGGAAATAGAATCTGGATTTAGAAAATATCCATGAAGTGGGTGCAGGTGAACAGAGCTGGAGAATCTTTAAAGTCTGTGCATGAACTTTTGTTTGAACTAGATGTAATTACAACATGTCAATAATTTAGAATTGTGTAAGCTGATCAGCTGATAGGGAGGATGAATATAAGTCGATAGTTATCACATTTTAGTGGAAAAGATTTGACATTTATTCTTCGTGGCGGCTAAATGGTTTGTGTTGCTGATTCTGATCATTCTAGTAGCTTTAGTATGTTATCTAAGGTTTGTCATCAAGAAATTAGGAAAACAAGCTCGGAGCTTAGAAATAGTGAAGTTAGTCAGAAATCAGTTGTGAGAAGTCAATAAGGATATTCCCTTCTCAAGGTGGGGAGATCTGTGAGAAATCACTGTCTAATTAACCTTATGAAATCTTCAGAAATTTATTGAACATTACAAGAATAGCTCTCTCTCTCTCTCTCTCCCTTGTTTAGGAAGAAAGATTCCTGGCTTGATAAACATAGGACAATGTATCCCTATGATAACTCATAGGGATGGTCTCAGTAGTTACAGGATGGAATTTGTAGTAGTGATTGAAGACAATGGCTTTGGTATTTCCAATTTTTAATTGAGGAAATTTCTGCTCATCCAGTATTGGGTGTGGGATAAGCACTTTGATACAGTACCAGGGGAGAGAGAGAAAAAACTGTGAATAATATCAGCTGACATGGAGAAGTTGGGTGATCAGTAGTTCAGTGAGAGTGGGGTCAGTACAGCAGAAAGTGGGTCTCTTGGACAAGATGAGCAGTGAGAGGGCATGAGGGAGATGGGAGAGAAACTGGAGAAAGATGTGAGTTCAGGGTTCAGACAAGGGGGAATTTTAAAGGCAGTTTGTCCCGGTGGGTTAGTGGAAGGGAGGGAAGCAGCAGAGGCAGCTGATCGGATTGTCTCAATCTTAGTGACAAGGAAGCTCCATGGGCAGAATTTTGCCCTTGGTGTGCAGGCTCGGCGGGGGCGAGTGGGGCGGTCAGGAAGCTGACCGCTGCCTGCAATCAGGCCCGGAAGGCAATTTCATGCTGGAGGCCAATTAAGGCCTGCGCTGCGTGAAACGTGAGCAGCAGTGCTCAGCGCTGCCTGTGCGGGCGGGGGGAGGAGTGCGAGCTGGGCGAGTGTGACCTTTGTACATGCACGCGAGAGCGAGCTACATAATCTCCCTGAGGCAGAGAGCTGTCTCAGGGAGAGGGATTGATTTGAAAAAGAAATTAAAGATTTTATACATGTTATGAAACATGTCCCCTCATGTCACTCTGTCACATGAGCAGGGACACGTTTTTAATTAATAAGATAAAAGCAAAATACTGCAGAGCAGTACTTCTTCAAGGTCGGCATTCCTGGAAGAGAAGTGGCAGTGAATTAAATACGATAAAAGCAAAATACTGCAAAATACTTTTGTAAAGAAGCAAAACTCGGTTTGTCTCTCCAGAGAGGCTGTCAGATGTGCTAAGTTTTTCCAGCATTTTCTGTTTGTGTTTCATGTTTTTAATTCAAGTGTAAAATTTGATTTGTTTCAGGCGACCTCGTCCCGCCCGTGGATGAGGTTTCCTGAAAAAGGTAAAGGCCACTTGGCCTTTTCGCCCGCCCGTCAACCATTAGGTTCGATGGGCAGCGTAAATTTGAATTTAATTAACTTCTTAGTGGCCTTACAGGCTTCTTAATTGTCGGCGAAATATTGCAGGACTGCGCAATGACGTCGGGACGCTCACCCACCCAGCGTAATTTTCTGCCCCATGAGCTCCTCACACTTGTTGTTGGAGGTGAGGATGGAGGAGACGGGGGTGAGGAAGAGCCCTTCGAAAGGAACTAACTTGTGTTTGAGAGATTAAAAATTGATACACACTGAGTTTAACACAAAGCTTATTTATTTGACTTTTATCCAGAATATTACTCCCGATAACTGACCTGGAGTTTCTTAACATCAGCAGAAAGAGACCCCCATGAACATGGTTCAGTCCTGGATGTGATTAACAGCAAAATCCAATCACTGTATTTACTTGTGAACTTGCTGGTGTCTCTACAGATGGTATAAGCGAGTGAATCCCTTCCCACACCCGGAGCAGATGAACGGCCTCTCCCCAGTGTGAACCCGCTGGTGTATCAGCAGATGGGATGACTGAGTGAATCCCTTTCCACACTTGGAGCATATGAACGGTCTCTCCCCAGTGTGAATTCGCTGGTGTACAGTGAGTTGAGATGATCGCCTGAACCCAGTCCCACAGTGAGAGCACCTGAACGGTCTCTCGTCAGTGTGAACACGTTGATGACGAAGCAGCTCCCCAGAACTTTTATAGCACTTCCCACAGTCTGAGCATTTAAAAGGTCTCACGTCAGAGTGAACACGTTGATGGGACATCAGATTCCCAGGACTTTTATAGCATTTCCCACAGTATGGACATTGAAAAGGCCTCTCCCCAGTGTGAACTCGCTGGTGCATCAGTAGGTTGGATGAAGTAGTGAAACGCTTCCCACACTGGGAGCAGGTGAATGGTCTCTCCCCAGTGTGAATTCGCTGGTGTACAGTGAGATGAGATGAACGTCTGAATCCAGTCCCACAGTGAGAGCACCTGAACGGTCTCTCGTCAGTGTGAACATGTTGATGACGCATCAGTTCCCCAGAACTTTTACAGCACTTCCCACAGTCTGAGCATTTAAAAGGTCTCTTGTCAGTGTGAACTCGCTGGTGGGTCTTCAGGCTGGATGACTGACTGAATCCTTTCCCACACTCGGAGCTGGTGAACGGCCTCTCCCCGGTGTGAGTGCACCGATGAGTTTCCAGCTCAAATGGGTATCTGAATTCCTTTCCACAATCCTCACATTTCCTTGGTATCTCTCCACTGTGAATGGTGCCTTTTCCTTCCATGTTCAAAATCCGATGATATTCAGTTTACGATAAATTGTGCGACTCCGTCAGGTCCTGATGTGATGTTTGATTTCAGTTTCCCGACTGCAAATCCTCCCCTTCTAATACCCTGTGAAATTGATTTAAAACAGAAAAAAGGGAGTGAGAGAGAACCCACAAAAACACAAAGGCAGGTTGTGAAATGGAGCTGAATGAATCTGGGAATTTGTGGGGCTGGCACAGGGAAAAAGTGACCATGAAAACTTCTGGATTGTCATAAAAACCCAACTGGTTCACTAATGTCCTTCAGGGAAGGGAACCTGCCACCCAGTCTGGGTCTACACAAGGCTCTGGCCTACAAGGAAGCAGAGGGAGAGAGAGGTGGGAGAGGCAGGGGGTGAAGGGATATCTACAACACAACAAGAACTATGACAAAGTCTCCAGAAATCTCAACCTCCACCACCTAAAGGACCAGGGTAGCAGGTGTATGTGAACACCATCACCTCCAAGATCCTGTCCTAGTCACACACTATCCTGACTTGTCTGGATGAACAGAAATTTCCTCCATTTCAATATTAGGAAGACTGAAGTCATTGTCTTCAGTCCCCGCTACAAACTCCACTCCCTGACCACCGGCTCCATCCTTCTCCCTGACAACTGAGGCTGAACCAGGCTGTTCATAGGGACATAGGAGCAGGAGTAGGCCATTCAGCCCTTTGAGCCTGCTCCAACATTCAATCTGATCAAAATATTTTTCCCACACTATCCGCATATCCCTGTATGTAATTGCTCAATCTGTCATCCATTCCTTTGTTCCCTCTAGACGTAACTATCCTAACGCACTCCCAGCTGGCCTCCCACATTCAGCCTCCCTGTAATCCAAAACTCTGCTCACTTGCACCAAGTCTTATTCACCCCTGTACTCACTGACTTACAAGAGCTCTGGGTTAAGGAGAACCTCAATTTCAAATTTCTCATTCTTGTTTTCAAATCCCTCCATGGTCTCTCCCTCCCTACCTCTGTAATCTCCTCCAGCCTCACAGCCCTTCGAGATATATTTGCTTCTCTAATTCCGACCTGCTCAGCATTCCTGATTTTAACTGCTCCACCTTTTGTGTCTCCCCCAGCAGCTGCCAAGGCCACAAGCTCTGGAATTTCCCGCCTAAACTTCTCCACCTCACTTTCCTCCTTAAAACCTACCTCTTTGAGTAAAACTTTGTTCATCTGCCCTGATATCTCTTCATGTGGCTCAGTGTCAAATGTTGTTTTCTAACACTCCTGTACATTTAATTACACAATAGAATGAATTAATTACCATTTCAGGTTGGGCAGAATTTGATGGTTAACATAGGCGCCAAAGTGAATGAGAAATGGACTACAGCTCAGGAAAAAACAATTCCTCAAAGGTACTGTGGGAAGATAAAGCTGGTGAGCCAGCAGCACATGGTCAGGGGATGGGCAGCAGTGGAAACCTCATTTAGACACCGTTGACAGAAGGAACATTAAAATCCTAAACATAATTAAAATACACTCATAATTAGAGACAGAGAAAGTTAGACAATGGCAGAGAGGTGATCAGGAAGGGCAGAGGTGAAACAGAGCAATAGATGGACATGGATTCAGATCCACAGTAAAGGACTCGCACCAGTCCCAGAGACATGAAACCTCTCACAGATAACAGAGCACAGCACTAAAAGCTCTAAACTGTGGATGAATAGTCAAGAATACTCAACTCTGAAACAATTTCAGTTTTTAAATATAAACTCTCCTGCTGGAGCCTGCAGCTGGAAAGATATCAGAAGCACTGGAGTCAGAGAAAAATCTCCCAGTTGAGGAAATATCCAGGGAGCGGGATGATGTCACGGTGTAATTGTCG
Organism: Cetorhinus maximus; assembly: GCF_964194155.1. Taxonomy (NCBI): domain Eukaryota; kingdom Metazoa; phylum Chordata; class Chondrichthyes; order Lamniformes; family Cetorhinidae; genus Cetorhinus; species Cetorhinus maximus. The sequence goes on along the minus strand of NC_135901.1, from coordinate 40,555,523 downwards.
ATGTGCGATGATGTCACAGTGTAATTGTCGATGTGTGATGATGTCACAGACATGGACACAGAACATCTGGGTCTGTGCAAACCAGTGATCACCACACATTATGAAGGATGGGAGGGTCCTTGAGAGGGTGCAGAGGAGATTTACCAGATTGGGTCGAGGGATGAGGGATTTTAGTTGTAAGGTTAGTTTGGAGAAACTGGTGTTGTTCTCCTTGGAGCAAAGTAGGTTGAGGGGAGATTTTATGGAGGTGCATAAGTTTATGTTAGGTTGAGATAAGGTAGATAAAGATGTTCACATTAGTTGATCATAAAAGAATTACAGACACAGGTTTAAGATTTGAGGCAAGATCAACGAGGAAAGGAATTTACAGAGTGAGTGGTTGAATGAGCTGGAACACAATGCTTACAGTCAGAGGCCAATAATATTCAGATCCTGATGAATCGAGCGACACTGTTAGATCTTGATGTGATGTTTGGTTTGAGCTTTCCGTTTGCAAATCCTTCCCATTTTACATCCTGTAAAAAGAGTATTAAAAAAATCCATCACTGTCAGCCCAGGATAGAAATTGCGAAGAGACAGACATTGGTTTGAGTTTACTGTATGTAAATCCTCTCCTTCTAACCCCCTGTAAATGGAGTTTCCAAAAACCATCCCTGTCAGTCCAGGATAGAAATTCACAACATTGTCTCCTCCTGCTCGCTGGACCAGTATGGCCGCGCATGCGCCCTGCTGCACAGCCGCTCCCCCGGGCCGAGCAGAGGGATATTCAGCTATTTCCGGTCTGTTTGCTGCAAATGCGGGACTGGTAGTTTCCTATTAAGCGTCTGGGGCCTGTACCAAGAAGCCTTATGAAGCCTCCTTGCGCACTCCGCTGGCTCCATTCCTCCCGCTCACCCACCCACAACTCTGTTATTCTGCTGCAGTCGCCGTTTTTTCACCCACTCGCTGCCGCTCTGCTCACAGGATAGCACTGCGCATGCTCAGACAGGAATCCACAATGCGCAGGTGCCAACCACACCCGCAATGCGCATGCTTATCTCTCTGGGGCTCTGGATAGAGCACATTCTCTCCCGCTGTGAATGCTAGGTGACAGATCCGCCATTATAAGCCGATACTGTTGCATATAAAATTATTTTTGATGATCCGATGATGACTAAAGATTTAGGGTCAAGATATAAAATTATTAAATCAATTGAGGCAATAAAGTACACACGCCTCTACCATACTCCTGACCTGGGTGTAATTAACAGCAGAACAAACCCCTACAGTTAGATGTCAATTCACTTGATTCTTAGCAGGTGAGGTGAAGAAGTTATTTTTCTTTCCACACACTGAACATTTAAACTCCGTCTTGCCAGTAAGAATGTGCCTATTGCGGATTAAATCTTTTGAACTTTTAAAGCCTCTGGTGACTGGTGGCCAAACTTTGCACACATGAACTACCAGAATTTTCTCCATCAGATGTGACTGCTGCTGTGTCAACTCATCAGATGATCGAGTGAATCATTTCCACATTCAGCTGGTGAATGATGTTTTCAGTGTGTGACTTTACCCAGGAGTGTGAAGCTCAGACTTGGATCTCAAATCCTTCTTGAAATGAGTTCTACATTCTCATCCAAGGAAAAGATGCTGTAAATCTGAAATAAAAACAGGACATTTTGGAATTCGAAACAGGCCTGGTAGCGTCAGTGGAGAGACACATATTTTTCCTTTCAGGCCTGTGACTTTTCAGCAGAACTGTACTGAGTCAGTGCACAGACCTGAAAACATAACTCTGACTCTCAATCCAATGAAATTTCCAGATATGCCAAGTACTTCTATCATTTTCAGCCTTTCTTTCTGGTCAAAGACGTTGCTTCTGAAATGGACATTGGATTTATTGGTGACTAAGTTATATTGATTCTTGTCTGTCTGAAAGTGGAAACATCTTCCAAACACTTTTCTGACATTAACAGCTTCGATCAAGTCATCCCTCACCCTGTTTTCCAGAGAACCTGTTGAACCTTTTGAATCGTTCTTGAAAGTTATAACTTTTCAGTTCTGGCATCACTCCGGTAAATATTTCTTGCACCTTTAACAGGGCTTCTGGATAAACATAATGGTATGGAGATGGAGCGTCCCTTTCAAAATAGGCACTTTTATCATGAGCCTGTTGTGTACCTTCTTGCAGTACATCGACTGAACAACATAAACTCATCCCAGCTCCGCTTTCTTCACATTGAAATCCAGTGTGAAAATATTAACAGTTTCAAAGCTTAACAAGGTGCACAAGATTGGAAGGAGAGTCTGGCTGTGGATAATTGACACTGTGCACATTCCTGTAATCAGTATCTCGGACAATCAGGAAAATGAGCTCCTGTCAACCCATCCCGACTCAAAGCCTCGTGTCTTACATTCCCTGTCCCTGCTTACCAGGGAAAAATTAGGTTCGTGAACTAACTTTGCCTGCATCAAGCAATTAATTGACCTGGGAGTTTAACGGGCACATGGAGCTGGAGGCGAGGCAGGGATAGAAGCAGAAACAGCTGCAGCATGGAAGCGTTTAGAATTTGACGTGCGTCAGTTACTTTCAGTGATGAATGTCAGCCGTGTGTTCCGTTGTCAGTTTCACAGGAACCACAGTGATGAGGTTGGTGTGTTTTGGAAATTGCAAGTTGTACATGAGCAGTTTGAACAGCAGGTCGAACACCTGACAGCTCAAATTTTATTTAGGGGTATGTATGCGGTGTTTCATTTTTACAGGAAGGACGAGGAGGGACAGGATCGATATAAATTGCTGTGGGAAAAAGGTGGGATTATGAAATTAGTTAAATTGCTCTTCCAGAGAGCCGACACGGACACGATGGACCGAATTTACTCCTTTTCTGCTGTAAGAATTTATGATTCTATGCCAACAACATTAAACTGTGCAGAGGACCAGTCATCGTGGCCAAGTGGTTAAGGCGTTGGAGTCCAAATCCATTGGGGTTTTCCGCTTCCCATTTTCCCTGGTTTTAACTCGCTGTCTACAGAGTTAATTATCATTTAAATTGAATCTAATCCAACCAAACATTCGAGAGTTTTCATATTTACGTTCATTAACGAAAACAGTCATGAAACTAGCACTGGAAAATAGAACAAAAACAGAACCAGGTTGGTGTCATTCTTGCTTCCCTAAAGGACATTAGTGAACCAGATGAGTTCTTATGACAATCGTTCCATGGTCACCGTTAGACTTTCAATTCTATGTGGGATTCCAACCCTGGCCCCCAATGGAATACCCTGATTACTCTGGATTACTAGCCCAGTGACAATACCACTAAGCCAGCACCTTCCTGAGTCTTCATTCTTTCTCAAAATAAAATTCAGCAAAATAATAATAGTTTTAAAAGAATGTTTCTTCTGGCAGCGGCTGATTGGAGAGTGTTGGGCTGGATAATTGCTGCATTTCCCTGTCTCACTCACTGTGGAGCTGAGGAAGAGAGAAAAATTGATGTGTTCGTTTGATCCAATAACTTCATAGATTTCTATTGGGCTAGATGGAGGTACATGATCGTTTATTTTCTTTAAAATGAATATTCAGAATATTCTTTGAAATGAAAGTTCAGAAATGAAGATTGTTGTGCGAACTCAGAGGGTAAAAGTCGAGCTTGCAATGTTGGGCGATATTTTCCTGTGGTTTCAGAGCCACAGAGCCAGCCAGACCTGTGTGGGAATGAATGTTGATGGGGAGAAAACGACGACGGATTTGCCCCTGGGTGGCCTCAAACCACCGATTTTTTTTCAGTTCTCAGCTGAATGCACTGATCAATTGTGCAACAGAGACTGATGAAAGTTGACTCTTCGAGATACCCTAAAGCAGGGGGTCAGTGAGTTAAAGCTTCAGATTGCTGCTACCAGAATGACAATTGTTCTCTATCAGTTTCATTCTCCCAAAATTAAATTTGGGACACTCATCGTGGATACATGGACACCTCCATCTCACCGGGAACCAGCTCTCCTACAACAGTTGCCGTCTCCCTTTGAAACTTTCAGTGTTTTGTCTGTTACCAAATATTCTGATTGTCCTGAGGCCAATAATTCTAAAGGGGTTTCTCTGTTACACAGCGAGTGGTTAGGATCTGGAATGCACTATCTGAGAGTGTGGGGGAGGCAGATCTAATCATGGATTTCAAAAGAGGATTGGAAAGAAAATCCAGGTCTCCGGGGAAAAGGCGAGGGAGTGGGACCAGGCGAGTTGGTTTCCAGAAGAGTAAGAGGTCTCCCTTTTCAGACGGAGATAGAAGATATTTTTTTCTCTCTCGGGGGGTTGTTAGTCTGTGGAATTATTTTTCCCAGAAAGCATTGTAGGCTGAGTCATTGAATTTATTCAAGGAAGACTTAGACAGATTTTTGATAGACAAGGGAGTCAAGGGTTATGGCGGGCTGATAGGAAATTGGAGTTGAGCCCACAACAAGATCAGCCATGACCTTATTGAACAGCAGAACAGACTCAAAGGGCTGAATGGCCTATTCCTACTTCTGTTCCTGAGCCCTATGTTGCTATGACACGGGCTGAATGGCCTCTATCTGTGGGGTAACTTTGGAGCTGATACTATGAGGGGCTCAGGAGGTAAAATGGACTATCTTGGTTATGTTGGAATTCAGTGCAAACACCACTCAAGGCAATGGTTAGTGTGCATTGAGTGGAGATAGCATGGCCGAATGGTCTCAGGGAGTTGAGTTTAGACTCCAGTCTCCTGTGTGTGTTGCCCTTTCAGTCACATCATCTCAGAATCGGCTCGAAGTCGGTGTCCTTTTAAGATCTTCATTTTGGTAGGAAGAACAAGGAGAGTCAGTGTAAATTGCAGGGTGACCGGGAAGGTGTGGAGCCGAATACTCTCTGTCGCTGCTAGAACCGTTCTGGGATGTTATATGAACAACATTAAAATCACCATAAGGCCTGTAGTTGGGGCCAAGTGTTTAAAGTAATGGGCTTGAAATCCATTGGGGTATCCTGAAGCAGGTTTGAGTCTGGCTGACTGCACATCTTCCTTTAGATGCCTCCAGGGTTAGTTATTGGTTAAATTGAATAAAAACCTTCCAACACTCCCGTGTGCTTTATCTGTTTCCCTTCCGCGTTTCTTCATTTCCATTCATCTGCAAACATTTACTCAATTTGGAGTCTGGAAAGGAACAATAATTGGCCAAGTTGGTGTCGCCCTTGCTTTCTTGGTGTTTGCCTCTCCTTTGGTCTCTGTCACTCTCAGTGTAAATGTCTATCTGTGATCAACTGTTTGTGTCAATGTGCTTCAGTTCCCTGAGGGGATGAAAACATTTTTATCATCACAAGCTTTATTCACATGAGTTAAACTCAGAACAAGCTGAAACACCAACTTGAAATCAGGATTTCTACTGATATATTTTGGAATATGAACGGCTTTAAATGCTAGTCCGGTTAGCTTAATCGATAGAGCATGAAGCTCTAAATTCCGGGGCCATGTATTTGAGCCCCACGCTAGGCGCCATTATTCCTGAAAACTTTGCAGCTTCCATGGGTGATCCCCAGCTCTCCATTGCTCCAGCAGTATCACCGCTCAAACTGAGTCTTTCTCCGTCCCACTTTGTGAAAAATCGATTTGGTTGTTTCTGAGTTAAAATTGCCCTCTGCTTCACTGGAAGTTGTGACTGTTCAGTGCTGAGGATTTGGCGCTTTCACTGGCAATTCCCGGTCAAGGAAATCCTTTTGCTTACCACTGTGTGAACTGTCACAATGAACAGAAATTCCTGATTAAATGAAACCAGGTTTGGCAGCGTCTGTGGAGTGAGAAACAGAGTTAATCTTCCAGCTGGATGATCTTTCATCAGAGTTGGAAAAGTCACAGATGTAACAGGTGGAAAACAAGTCAAGAGGCGAAGGGGAGTGAAAGGACAAAAGGGAAGGACTGTGATAGGTTACAAGGCCTGAGACAGAAACTGACGAAAGGGATGATAGTGCAAAATATGGGTGGGAATGGGACAGATTTATCTTCCTGCTGTTCAAACTGGCAAAAATATCACTCTTGATCAACCAATCACAACTACCCTTTCAAAGTAACTTTCTATAATTGTTTCATTTCCATCCCCACTGCTGCTGCCTTCACAGTCATTCCATCATCGTCAACCCATTCCAGCAAAATCCACCTTCTTCCCTTGTGTTCAGCTCCTCTGACGTCATGGAACTGAGTAAATTCAGTGAGAATTTTTTTGTCATTTGGCACAAGATTCGGAACCAGACCTGGGAGAGGTTTGTGTCAGTGTAAACAGTGAAATCTCCCCTATTACCGCTATATTTTGCAGTGAACCACCGTCTCTATAGTCAGTGATTTGCAGCCTGCCATGCCCTTCTCTCATTCCTTATCTTCACCTCTGAATTTGTTCGTGACCTGTTGAACGGGTGACATTTCCGGCGCAGATGCAATACTCCAGCTCTCACTCCACTGATTCAGGTGGAACTGATATGATTTTTCAGTTTTCAATCAAGAAGTAATGCATATTTATATTAATCATTCCCATGACATTTATAAGCGCCGAACCCTAACCACTAGACCCCCAGATTTGCAGCTTTACAGCCCGGCTTATCCATGCTTTCTGTGCCTTTTATTCCCATTTGAAACCTCTTTCAACAGAGACACTTTTCTCCGACAAAATGACACGTTTCTCTAGAACACAACCGACTTCTTCAGCCAATGACAACAGCGATTGCTGTTAGCTGGAGCAGCATTCATTGTCTCACAGTCCCGGATTGTCATTGGGTCCTTAAGCGACAAAAAAAGACAGAAATCGCCAACTCTCCTGTTACCCGGCGATTTCCAACAGATAAGGCGAAGAGCAAGTGCAATACGGCTGTGAGACACTGCATTCAGCTAACATTCAACAACAAGAAGGAGCAACGCAGCTTTCCCTCTTACTTAACTGAGCAAGGTGCGGTAATGTTTCTGCCTGGTTTCGAAGCAGGAACATTTCGCGTGTAAGGTAAACGTGTTAACCACTACAGTACAGAAACTCCACCCATAACGAGCCCAGTACACCTGACTGCAATGCAGTTCCGCAACAGCAGTTTTGGGTCTTTGTTTTGAAGAAATGGAATTCGGCTGTTCTCATTAGGAATGTTGGAGACAGACTGATCAACAATGTCATCATCAAATGGCACAGCAGTTTGGATGGTCATTAGATCATCTCTTCTGTGCCCGCTTCCTTTTTAAAGAGGAACCAATTCGTCTCAATATACTTCTCTCTCTCCATAAGCCTAATTTTTCTCTATTTCAAGTAACTGTCTAATTCACTTTGAAGAAGGAGTTTCTGCAGAATCCATGCACAGTTTCCCTTAATTAACAAAGTTTCCCCGACCCAGTAACATGAAGATTTGGACTTGGGTTTCTTCCATTCCCTCGAGGGGTGGATCTGAATCCCAGCGCTGCCACAGTTTAAGTCACATTCCCACTTTGGGGAACTTTAGGAATTCCTTTTCAGAGAACAAGAGGAGATTCTAGTTTAATATAGGGCGGGTTTTGGTCCTTTATTTTGTTTGGAAAAACACGGAGAGGCCATACAAATATAAATTGTTGTAAGGGAAAGGCGGGTATGTGGTATTGGTTGAGTTGCTCTTCCAGAGAGCCATCATAGGCACGACAGGCCGAGTGACTTATTTTGCAGCCATCTCTGATTTGACAAGAACACATCTGAGCTCGAAAGCTGCTGTTAGTCGTGGCTGAATGTTTAAGGTGATGGATTTCAAATCCATTGGGGTTTCCCCCTGTAGGTTTGAATCCTGCTGACTACAGTTCTCATTATTCCTCATTTTAACCAGGTGCCACCAACTTCATCCCTGCGGCTCCTGTGAAACTGACAAGGCGACACACGGCAGAAATTCATCACTGAAAGTAACTGACACACATCAAATTCTGCCGCTTTCATGTCGCATCTTTTAACTTCCTCTTCTCCCTCTCAGACATTTCCAGGTCTATCAAATGTCATCCACCTGGAACTTCAGCATCTGCCTCGTTTTACTGAATATGGTCGATTTTCCGTTAGCTTAAGTTAATAGGTGGCTCCATAGCTCAGTGGTTACAACATGCGTCTTGTAAGTCAGGGGGCGCGAGTTCAATCCTTTCTAGAACCTATGTGTAACCTTTAGCTGAGATGGCAAAATTATGTGGAAAGCTGACAGACTGCAGAACAATATAGAAGAAGCAATTTAATAAGTTAAAATATTGCGGATGTTGGAAATCTGTATTAAAAACAGAAAATGCTGGAAAAACTCACCATCTGACAGCACCTGTGGAGAGAGAAACAGAGTCATTGTCTCGAATCCTTGTGACTCTTCAGAATGAAAGAGAAGCAGAAATGTGATGGAGTTTATCCTGTTATACGAGGGGTTGTGTGGAGCAGGTGAGGTCAGTGATAGGTGGGGGCTCAGGAAGGGTTGACAAAGGAGTCAGGGACACAAGACAAAGGGAGTGTTAATGATAGTGGTAAGGGCGAAAAAAGATACTGATTGTGGCATAAAGGCAAGAAAGCAGAATATGTGAATAGCAGAACAAGGATCAGCACTCTGTGAAAGAACAACTGACAGTTGGCCCTTTAGGGGCCTTCCTCCTCATTTTCCAAGGGCCAAAACACTCCTTTCAGGTGAAGCAGCGCTTCACTTGCACCCCCTTCAATTTGGCCCACTGGATTCGCTGTTCCCAATGTGGTCTCCTCTACATTGGAGAGACCAAACGCAGACTGGATGACCACCATGTGGAACACCTTCGGTCTGTCCGCAAGTATGACCCAGACCTTCCTGTCATTTACCATTTCAACACCCCACCCTGCTCTCAAGTCCACATGTCCGTCCTTGGCCTGCTGCAATGTTCCAGTGAAGCTCAACGCAAACTGGAGGAACAACACCTCATCTTCCGATTAGGCACTTTACAGCCTTCCGGACTTAACATTGATTTCAATAGCTTCAGAACATGAAATCTCTCCTCTAATTTCACCTTTTAAAATCTCGCTATAAAAATGTATTTTTATTTTTATTTACTTATTTTTATTAATTTATTCATTATTTTATCCCCCCTTTTATCCCCTTTTCTATCCTTTTTCCCAACCACCGCACTTCCCCCCACCCCAGCCCAAAATAGAGCCATCTGTTACTTGTTCCATGTTGCTCTTTCACAAAGTGCTGACCCTTGTTCTTCTATTCACACATTCTGCTTCCTCACTTTTATGCCACTATCCACACCTTCTTCAGCCCTGACCACTGCAATTTCAGTCCCTTTGTCTTGTGTCCATGACACCTTTGTCAATCTCTCCTTAGCTCCCACCTGTCACCGACCTTCTATCCAATCTTGCCTGCTCTACACGCCCCACACCGGCCCCTCCCCGCCCCCTCCCCGCCCCGCTTGAATAGCATAAATTCCATCACTTTCTATTTCTTTTCAGGTCTGAAGGAGAGTCATACGGACTCGAAACGTTAACTCGGTTTCCCTCTCCACAGATGATGTCAGACCTGCTGGGTTTTGCCTGCATTTTCTGTTTTTATAATATATAAGAGGTGATTGGCTAACAAGATGACAGACGGAGAAAAATGTAGCAAAGTCTGAAGTTACTCACTTGGTCGAAAAAAATAGTTTCAAAAAAACAACAAAGCAGAACATGTTTGAAGAGGTGAGAAAGTTGTGCTGATGTTCAAAGAGACTTGGCTGTACCTGTACAAAGAACACAGAAAGTTGCATCAGTCTCTGTAGCACAATTGTTCAGCGCGTTCGGCTGTTAACTGTAAAGTTTTGTGGTTCAGAGGCGAAGCTGTTAATGTTTTTCCCCCATCAACATTCAGTGTCACACAGATCCGGGTTGTCAATGGCGGTAAGAACATTTTCCACAAATGTTGTCAGCTCAACTGTTCTTCAAAGAGTTTCGATTCAGGGAATTCTCGGCGTGTAAAGCAAATGTGAGAATCACTGGACTACAAAAACAACCCGCAGCTCCTTGCAGAACGACCTAGAATATCAAACTGTGCTGTCTTAGTGCACTTCAGAACCTTGTTCTGTGGAAGTACAATTCGGCTGAAAACCTGAGCCACGCGACAGAGAAATTGATCTAACATTAGAATCATAAAATGACACAGCACATCAGCAGCTCATTCAACACCTCACACACGTGCAAACGGCCTTACAGCAAATCCGCCCCCATCTTTCCCTTTTTCTTTCGCATTTTTCAGAATATCATTCAAAACTTGGAGAAGTATAAATGTCACATGGTTTTGAGATGATGCATCCAGTTACCGTTTAACAACAAACGGGAACGATGCAACCTTTCCTCACATTTAATTCTGTTAATGTTAATTCCCCTTTTCGAGCGGGGAAACTTTCCGTGTGTGAGAGACCGTGATCCCTATTACCCTACACAAACCCTGCAATGTAGCGGAGAAACTTTCCGTGTGTGAGAGACCGTGATCCCTATTACCCTACACAAACCCTGCAATGTAGCGGGGAAACTTTCCGTGTGTGGGAGACCGTGATCCCTATTACCCTACATAAACCCTGCAATGTGAGGAGCCCAGTTTCACTGTTCTTCAATTAGTTTCGATTCAGGAAATTTTCTGCGTGTAAAGCAAATGTGATAACCACTAGACGACAAAAACAACACGCAGCTACTTGCAGAACGACCTAGAATGTCAAACTGGGCTGTCTTATTGCACTTCAGGACCTTATTTTGTGCACGTACAATTTGGCTGAAAACCTTAGCCATGCGGCAGAGAAATTGATCTAACATTAGAATCATCAGATGACAGAGCACATCAGCAGCTCATCCAACACCGCACACATGTGCGAAAGGCCTTGCAGCAAATCCGTCCCCATCTTTCTCTCTTTCTTCCAAGCCATGCATTTTTCAGAATATCATTCGAAACCTGGAGAAGTATAAATGTCACATGGTTTTGAGACGATGCATCCAGTTATTATTTAACAACAAACGGGAACGATGCAAATTTTCCTCACAATTAATTCTGTTAATGCTTCTACCCCTTTTCGAGCGGGGAAACTTTCCGTGTGTGAGAGACTGTGATCCCTACCACCCTACAGACACCCTGCAATGTAAAGAGCCAAATTTAACACACAGAAGGCAGAGGGCCGGGAATTTTCAGATTGGAAAGACGTAACTAGTGGAATGCCACAAGGATCAGTCCCAGGGACTCAATTATTTACTATGTACACTAATGACATGAAGGAGGGAGCAGAGTGTAATGTATCTAAATTTTCTGACGAAACAAAAATAGGTGGGAGGTCAGGTTGTGATGAGGACTTGAAGAATCTTCAAGGGGGTATAGATAGGTTGAGTGAGTGGGCAAAAGTTGGCAGGTGGAGTTTAATGTAGGAAAGTTTGAGATCATACGCATTGGTAGGAAGAATCAAAAGGCAGAATATTATTTAAATGGAGGGAGAAACCAAAAAGTGCAACACAGAGGGATCTGGGTGTTCCTATGCATGAAACACAAAAACTTGGCATGCAGGTGCAGCAAGTAATTAAGAAGACAAATGGAATTTTGGCCTGTTTTGCTCGTGGTTGGAGTTTAAAAATCGGGAAGTCTTGTTACAGCTGTACAGGGTGTTGGTGAGGCCGCACCTAGAGTCCTGTGTACAGTTTTGGTCCCCATATTTAAGGAAGCATATATTGGCATTGCAGGCAGTTCAAAAGAGATTCACTAGGCTGATTACTGGGATGAAGGGGTTGAGTTATCAAGAACTGTGAAGCAGGTGAAGACTTTATTCATTTGAGTTTAGAATACTGAGGGGTGATCTTATTGAAACGTGCAAGATTCTGAGGAGGTTGACAGGAAAGATGTTGAGAAGATGTTTCCACTAATGGGGGAGCCTCTAACTAGGGGACATAGTTAAAGAATCAGGGGGCACTCATTTAAAACTGAGATGCGAAGGAATTTCTTCTCCCAGAGGGTAGTGAATGTTTGGAATTCTCTACCCAAGAGAGTTGTGGAGGGTAGCTCACTGAGAGTATTTAAAGAGGAAGTAAATAGATTTTTGAAATATCGGGGATTGAGGGCTATGAGGAACTGGCACGAAAGAGGGGTTGAGGCCAAGGGCAGATTAGCCATGATCTTATTGAATAGCGGGGCAGGCTTGAGGGGCCGAATGGCCGACCTCCTGCTCCTATTTCTAATGTTCTTATGTTCTTATGAAACGTGTCTCTGCTGAAAGAAGTCTGAAACAAAAATAAAGGCACAAGTAGCATAGATAAGCCAAGTGGTGAGGCTTATGAGCAGCTTTCTTGGTGGTCTAGTGGTCAGGATTCAGCGCTTTCACTGCTGTGGTTCGGGTTTGATTCCTGGTCAGGGAATGGAGATTTACTGACCTCGTGCAAACTGTTAAAATGAGTCTGAGTTGTTTCTTGATGAAAAACAGAAGACGCTCATCATTGCCAGAATCAGTGGAGTGAGAGCTGTAGTTCTACCTTAGAGCTGGAAATGTCACCCGTGCAACAGGTCGAGAACAAATATAGAGGTGAAGATAGGGAATGAGAGAAGGGCTGTGATAGGTGGCAAAGCCTTAACCAGAGAGATGTTTGTGCAAGGCAAAATATAGCGGAAATAAAGGAGGCTTTACTGTTTACACTGACACAAATACCTCCCAGATCTGGTTCCATATCTCGTGTTAAGTGAGAAGAAAGATTCTCCCTGAATCTTCCACTTTTTAGCTGCACATCCTTCCAAACATTGCAAACTCCTCCCGCATCTTCCATCCTGATATTTTTCTCTGTGAAATTTGAAACGAATGTGAATAAAGTTTGTGATGGTAAAAATATGTTCATGCCCTTGGGGAACTGAACCACATTGACACGCACAGAGGAACACACACAGACATATACACCGAGAGTGACAGAGGGCATGGGATTGTCTTGAAGGAGAGACAAACACCCAGAAATCAAGCCTGACACCAACCTGGTTCCGTTTTTGTTTCATTTCTCGCTGCAACTTTTGTGAATGCTTACAGACGAATAGAAATTAGAGAACGCTGGAGGTTTTAGATGGTTTTTATGCAACTTATTCGGACAATTAATTGTGCAGGTACACTGTAAAATTCAGGAATGATAAGAAGCGTAATTAGCAGGATTCCAGCCTACCTGTGGAGATCCCAATGCATTCAAAACCCGTCAGCTTAACCACTCAGTCACAAATCCAAGCCCCAGATTTGCATTAATGATGTTTGTATAAAATCATAGACGGCTACATCAGACGGTCATTCAGCATGTCGTTTAAATGCCGACTCTCTGGAAGAGCAACTCAACTACTGTAATTCCACACCCCGCCTTTTCCCCACAGCAACTGATATTTATATTGTCTCTCCTCGTTCTTCCTATCGAAATAAAATACCGCACACTCCGCTAGTGTGAGCTGGTATCTGTCGATCTGTTGGTTTGAAAGGGGCTGCTGCAGATCCCAAAAGGGACATCACTGGAACGATTGGCAGTGAGTGGGATTCGAACCCATGCCTCTATAGAGACTGGAGCTTTAATACAGCGCCTTAGACCGCTCAGCCACACTACCACCTTACCATTAGCTGCTCCTAATTCCCTTCACTGGTATTATCATCGAAATAGAACAGAAGCAAAGGAGCAGGAATAGGTCACTGGGAAACTCGAACCAGCTCCGCCAGTTAATCAGATCATTCTGCACTTTGTAACGTACAGAAATCATCTCCACTATTAGCTTCATTATTTCAATGTTTCACTATTTCAATGTTTCAAATGATGTGTTTTTTTTCCTGTGGTGACTGTGCGTGTTTACTCAATGAAATGTTGGTAAAAGGTATCGACTGAGGAAAATGAGGAGATAATTGGTCAGAATAGACATTTGTTTTCTGAAAATTCGATTTGAAATCAACTATTTTTAAAATTTGAATAATTGTAAAAGAATTCAGAGTCCAACCCTTCATCTCAATGAGTCAGGGAATCGTTGTTAATTGTCACAGACTGAGCATGGACAAGGCAGAAGCTCCTGCGCCTCTTTCAATATTGTTTCTCTTAACTCAGAGTTTTCAAAAGGGAATTGGACAATGACTTGAAAGGGAGAAAAAAATCAGAGTTATGGAAAGAGACGAAGAAATTGAGATTAAGTCGAAAGCTCTTTGTGGAAATCTGACATCGATACTACGGGCCCCTTGTAGAGCTGTGCCTTTTGATGATGACATTATTGGATCAGTCTGTCTCCAGCATCCCCAAACAGAGCAGCTGAATTCAATTTGTTCAAAATAAAGACTCAGTGTTGCTGCATGACGTCACCGCTTAACATTTTAGTGAGGCCCATTGAGCTTCTCTCCTGTCCCCTGTTTCTGCAGGGCAGTGGTTATCATGTTTACCAAAGATATGAAGAGTTACCTCGTTCTAAACTGGCCAGAACCATCATCATAACTTGCAGATTGAAGTTTGCTGAAGACAGCAGGATGCAGTCATGTGTCCTGGTCACTGTTTATCCTTCAACCAAGATTATAAGATCTGCATATTGTGAAGTCCCTGGCTTTGGGTGTTTGTTGAACAGTGATTGGCTGCCGTGCTCCTGCATGAAAACAATGACTCTCCTTCAGAAAGTACTTCAATAAAAGCAAAATACTGGAAATCTGAAATAAAAACATTAAATGCAGGTAGAACTCAGCAGGTCTGACAGTGTCTGTGGAAAGCGAAACCTGCTGAGTTTCTCCAGTATTTCCTGTTTTAATTTCAAAAAGTGCTTAATTGGCTTGAAAGTGGTTTCAGACATCCGCTGGTCAGGAAAAGCGCTGTATAAATGCAAGTCTGTCTTTCTTTAACAATCTTTAAATCCCAATCCTGTGGTTACTGACCCCCGTCAGTGGAAACAGTCTCTCCCTATCTGCTCCATCAAGACGCCCGTCCCCGCTGCCCCCACCCACATTATTTCGAACAGCTCCATGAAATCTCCACTTAAACTTCTTTGCTCTAAAGAGAACAATCCCGGTCTCTATAATCTCTCCACAAAACTGTATTTCCTCATCCCTGGACATGATGCAAGGCGGGGGATTGAGATGAGATTTTGGAAAATATTGTCAGTTGGCAGGTGGGAAAATGGAGAAGGAACCAAAACAGAAAACCCAGTCTCCAGCTTTGTGAATCTTTAGAAACTCTTTGGGAACCGGAATCAGAGGAGAATGAAGGGTGAACTGCCCGACTGACCAGAGACAGTCAAGGTACCTTTCCCTTCTTTAAGACGCTGGAACATTGACTCTGATGTTATCAGTGAAATTAACTGATCTGAGACATTGAAAGGATTCTCGTTACTGTACATCAGGAATTCAAACCTAATATCGGCTTCGGGACAATCAGAATACTTGGTAACAGTCAGGGCACGCAAAGACTCGAAGGGAGACGGCACCGGTTGTAGGAGAGCTGGTTCCCGGTGACATGGATGTGTCTGCAGTGGGTGGGATCAGGCTGTTTCCATGTATCCACAATGAATGTCCTGCCCTTTATTTTGGAAGAGTAAAACTGATAGAGACAATTGCCATTCCAGTAGCAGCAATCTGAAGCTTTAACTCACTGATATCCTGCATAACATCTTCATCAGTCCCTATGGCGCAATTGGTCAGCGTGTTCGGCTGTTAACCGAAAAGCTGGTGGTTCGAGACCACCCAAGGACGAAACTTCCCTTTTTTACCCCCCCATCAGCCTTCATTGTCACTCAGTTCCCGGTTGTCATTGGCTACTTGAACTGAATGTCAAGACACCGGAAATGTTGCCGGCTCCACTGTTATCCAGTGAGCTCCCAGGCAAGCGGCTTTTTTTCGAATATTAATTTCAAATATAATGAGAAAACATTTAGACCTACCATGCACTGATATCCAACACACTGGAAATTTATGAAGTTATTGGATTCAAACAAACTCATCAATTCTTCCCTCTTCCTCAGCTCCACAGTGAGTGAGACAGGGAAGAGCAGAAAAGCAGGAATATTCCGGCCCTGCACTCTCCAATCACCCGCTGCCAACAGAAAGCGGCGACTGCAGCTTCAATCAGCGGGTTACTGCCCATCCCTGGGACGCGAGATACTCCAACCAGGGCCAAACCTCCCAATACACCGAGCACAGGCTCAGGAAAACGCAGGTAGATTGTATCCCTGTCACTAAACCTCCGAGCAGCCTTTAAAGAAGACCCGAGTGAGTGAGTCACAAATAAAAGTCACACCAACTTTCTAAATCTTTTCACTGTCAAATTCCTTCATGTTCTTGAAAAGCTGACTATTGTGAATCTGAAAATGAGCACCATGGGATTTGTGTTACTGAGTGACTTGTTTTCCACTGATTGTCCTTCAGATTTGCAATTCAATTTGTGTTGGATATTGATACTGTTTTCAAAATGAGGACACAAAGCAGGTAAATATTGAATCTAGAAACAGTTCCTGAGGAAAATGGATCACAATGTTTGGAAGGAGGTGCAGCTGAGAAGCGGAAGCTGTGAATGTTGTTATTGATGATTGAATGGAAAGCATTGGGGCCTTGGTCAATCATTGTGGCTGAGTGGTGAAAACGATGCTGTTAAAATCCACTGGGGCTTCCTCAGGAAAGTTCCAATCTTACCGACTGTGCTTCTCATTATTGCTGATTTCAACCAGGTGTCCACAGAACTCTCGGATCAATGGAAGAAAAAACATCCAAAAATTCTCCTGATTTTTGGACTCTAAGGGAATGAAGGGCGATCGGGATCGGGTGGGAATTTGGTGTTGAGGCTGGAGCTTCGCCATGATCTTAAAAATTGACGGAGGAGACTTGTGGGGCCTTATGACGTATTGTTGCTGCTTTGATTCTGTTCTATTTGAGTAGCAATGCTAGGCAAGGCGATGGGCAGTAATAATAAGGCTTGGTTCCAAATACCACTTCCACTGCTGCTAAAATTGCCCGATTGGTCGAAAAAGTGGCAGGTCACAGTTAAAGCAAGTGTGTGCGGTGTTTCACTTGAACAGAAATACTGAGAGACAATAAAATATAAATGGCTGTGGAGAAAAGGCGGGGTTGTTGAATTAGCTGTGAAACTTGTGCAGGACAGATATTCGCCTCCAGCTCTTTCTGCCCGTCCAGGTTAATTAGCTGCTTGATGCAAACGCGGTCAGATGGTGCGAACGTAAAACAAAACGTGATCGGTTTACAGATAGCAGCGTACAGAGACACCAAGATCTTCCTGATTCGCCCAAGTACTAATTGCAGGAATGTGCACAGTGCCGATTATCCACAATCACACTTCCCTTCCAGTCTTGTCTACGTTGTTCAGCTTTGAAAATTCTCATATTTTCACATTGGATTTCAATGTGAAGAAAGCAGAGCTGTGATAAGCTTATATAGTTCAGCAGATGTACTGCAAGAAGTTACATAACAGGCAGATGGTAACAGTGCTCTTTGGACACGGTGAGCTCCAGTGCAGGATTGGCACCATTAATATGTCGTTCAATTAATGTCGTGACAAGTCTCGTGCTGGAAATGACAAGAAATCTCGCTGAATTTGCTCCGTGCTTTGATTTCAAACGAGCCGAATACAAGGTAAGAAAGTACATCTCGCTCGAGTGGGTTATAAAATGGAAGAATGACTCGTGCTGTTGGAAAACATAAAATTATAGAAAGTTGCAGCACAGAAAGAGGCCATTCGGCCTGGCGTGCTGCTGTCAAAGTGCAGTAGTGATTGGTTGATCCATCAGGAGTGATATTTATGTCAGTGCAAACAGTAGGCAGCAAAATCTGCCCTTCTCCCACCCATATTTTTCCTGGCGCCACCATCTCTGTGGTCAGTGCTTTGCACCCAGCCCTTCTCTTGTCCTTCTTTCACTCTGCTTCTATCTTTATTCTAGACTTGTCCAAATATGACATTTCCAACTCTGCGGTGAAACTTCAACTATCACCCCATTGATTCTGTTGGAGCTGTTAAATGGTTTCCATCAATAAGTAATTAATACCCATTTTAACAAGATAAAAAAATCTGCATTCCCTGATTGGGAATCGAACCCAGGCTCCTGCTGATAAAGTGCAGAATCCTGACCACTAGACCATCGGGGAAGCTATCATCTCAATTTCTCTGTTCCTTTCACCCACTCTAACCTGTCTCTCTCTGAACTTGCTGCACTCCGTTCTCTCAGGTTCAACCCTGACATTGTCATCAAACCTGCTGACAAGGGTGGTGCTGTTGTTGTCTGGCGCACTGATCTCTACCTCGCAGAGGCTGAGTGTCAACTCGCAGACACTTCATCCTACCTCTCCCTGGACCATGACCCCACCACTGAACATCAAGCCATTGTTTCCAGGATTGTTACTGACCTCATCTCCTCTGGAGATCTTCCTTCCACAGCTTCCAACCTCATAGTCTCCCAACCTTGGACGGCCCGCTTATACCTCCTGCCCAAAATCCACAAACAGGACTGTCCCGAAAGACCGATCGTGTCAGCCTGTTCCTGCCCCACGGAACTCATTTCTTGCTATCTTGACTCCATTCTCTCTCCCCTTGTCCAGTCCCTTCCCACCTACATCCGTGATTCCTCTGACACCCAACATCATATCATCAATTTCCAGTTCCCTGGCCCCAGCCGCCTCCTCTTCACCATGGACGTCCAATCCCTCTACACCTCCATCCCCCACCGGGATGCTCGGATGGCTCTCCGCTTCTTCCTCGAACAGAGGCCCGAACAATCCCCATCCACCACTACTCTCCTCCATCTGGCTGAACTTGTTCTCACACTGAACAATTTCTCCTTAAACTCCTCTCACTTCCTCCAAATAAAAGGTGTGGCTAAGGGTACCCGCATGGGCCCCAGTTATGCTTGTCTCTTTATGGGGTATGTGGAACATTCCTTGTTCCAGTCCTACTCCCGCCCCCTACCACAACTCTTTCTCCGGTACATCGATTATTGCTTCGGTGCTGCTTCATGCCCTGATCTGGACCTGAAAAAATGTATTAATTTTGCTTCCAATTTCCAACCCTCCATCATTTTCACATGGTTCATTCCTGACACTTCCCTTCCCTTCCTTGACCTCTCTGTCTCAATTTCTGGTGATAGACTGTCCAACAATGTTCATTACAAGCCTAACGAATCCCAGAGCTACCTTGACTACAGCTCCTCACACCCCGCTTCCTGTAAGGACTCCATCCCATTCTCTAAGTTCCTTCGCCTCCGTCGCATTTGTTCTGATGATGGCACTTTCAAAAACAGTTCCTCTGACATGTCTTCCGTCTTCCTTAATCGAGGTTTTCCACCCACGGTGGTTGACAGGGCCCTCAACCGAGTCCGGCCCATCTCCCACGCATTCGCCCTCACACATCCCTCTCCCTCCCAGAAACATGATAGGGTCCCCCTTGTCCTTATTCATCACCCCACCAGCCTCCGCATTCAAAGGATCATCCTCAACCATTTCCACCAACTCCAGCATGATGCCACCACCAAATACATCTTCCCTTCACCCCCCCCGGCGGCATTCTGCAGGGATCGTTCCCTCCGTGACACCCTGGTCCACTCCTCCATCACCCCCTACACCTCAACCCCCTCCCACGGCACCTTCCCATGCAACCGCAAAAGATGCAACACCTGCCCCTTTACTTCCCCCCTCCTCACCGTCCAAGGGCCAAAACACTCCTTTCAAGTGAAGCAGCATTTCACTTGCACTTCCCTCAATTTAGTCTACTGCATTTGATGCTCCCAATGCGGTTTCCTCTACATTGGAGAGACCAAACGCAGACTGGGTGACCACTTTGCGGAACACCTTTGGTCTGTCTGCGAGCATGACCCAGACCTTCCTGTCGCTTGCCATTTCAACACACCACCCTGCCCTCATGTCCACATGTCTGTCCTTGGCCTGCTGCAATGTTCCAGTAAAGCTCAACGCAAACTGGAGGAACAGCGCCTCATCTTCCGACTAGGCACTTTACAGCCTTCTGGACTGAATATTGAGTTCAAAAACTTTAGATCATGAACTCTCTCCTCCATCCCCACCCATTTTTCCATCCCCCTATTTTCCAACAGTTCATATATTTTTTTCTTTTCCCACCTATTTCCATGTTTAAAAAATGTATTTCCATCCATTGTTTTATCTCTACCTTTTAGCCTATTTCGATCCCTTCCCCCCACCCCACCCCCACTAGGGCTATCTCTACCTTGCTCGTCCTGATTTCTACCCTTAATGTCACCTATTAGCACATTTCTTAGCTAATATCACACCGTCAACATCTCTTTGTCCTTTTGTCTATGACATCTCTTCTTTGCCTCCGCCTATCACTGCCCCTCTATCCAGCTCAACCTGCCCCACCCCCCACAACCAACTTATATTTCACCGCATTTCTCCATTTACATGGTTCTGAAGAAGAGTCACACGGACTCGAAACGTCAACTGTGCTCCTCTCCGCAGATGATCTCAGGCCTGCTGGGTTTTTCCAGGTATTTTTGTTTTTGTTTCAGATTTCCAGCATCCGCAGTATTTTGATTTTATCTGAGAGAGAGAAATCAATACGTTTCAGTGAGTTAGACGCTGTCTCAGATAGAGATATGACAGACATTAAGTGATTGTGGTGACAAACGTGCCCGTCTTAGCAAAGAAATGTTTGGTATGACTTGAATATCTAAACAAGAGCACACAACAGAATATACTATCAATGAATATTTACGTTATTTGACGATCTGTAGTTACAGTTTGAATAAGAGAAAATAAAATAAAATGAAACATTCTGGTGAAGATACATCTTTTATCTTTGTGGAATGACGCAGCATGATTTCTTTTCACACCGACACACAGAACAGGTTATGTCTCATATGTAACACTGTTGGCTGTAATGAAACTGAATATTAGGAGCTGCGCGGAACAAACAGTCAAAACCTATAGTTTTAGGCCAAAGTCAGAGGCCCATTTCTAACTCAACGTTCATCTTATAGAGACATAGAATAGTGTAGTAACAACAGAGACAGAGCCTGGTGTGGTAATTACTGAGACAGGGCCTAGTGCAATTTAAGCAGAGGCATTACTAGAGAGACAATCTAATGTTACTTAAGCAAAGACGTGACCTAGTGCACGAATAACAGGGGCGGGGACGAGTGCTATATTAACATAGACAAGGTCTACTGCTGTAATAGCGGAGATGTGTCTCGTGCAATAGTTACCGATACAGGGCCTGGATCAACATCAAGTGAAATAGGGCAGTTATTACAGGCACAGGGCACAGAGTAATTGCGTCCCAGAGAGAGTCTAAGGCCGTAATATCGGAGACTGCTACCAGTGTAAGAGAGACAGACATGATCTCGTGGAGAAAAAACAGGAAAAGGGAGAGTGGAATAGAAGCAGAGACAGAGGTACAATGACAAAGGATCCATTTTAATTAAAAAGACAACAAGCTCGAGTATAATACAGGCTGATACAGAGTCTAGTGTAAATTGTTCTGAAATACGGTCTAGAGGAACATAAGTGCAGACATGATTGAGTGTGTTATAAGCAGCGCCGCGACCTAGTGAAACATAAGTGGGACAGTGCCGAGTGCAGTAATAATTGAGACAGGATCTTGTGTAATACGAACCAGCCTGGTGTAGCAATAACACTGACCGGATCCAGTTTAAGAAAACTGATACACGGTCTAATGCAGCTTCACATAATTCAGGGCTCTTTTTAATATCAACTGACGCAGTGTCTGGCGAATTAAATACCGGCAAAGGTACGAGATCAATAAAAACAGAGACATGCACCAGTACAGCAATAAGAGAGTAATGGTATTGGACAATAACAACAGAAACATGGAATTGTGTGATATGAATGGAGGAATGTATTGGTGCAGCATCACCTGAGACAGGGTCCCGTTTGATAGACAAGTGGCAGGTTCTACAGGAGTAATAGCTGAGACAGAGTCTTGTGAAATGCAAATAAAACATGTTCTAGTTTTCTATAACCAGAGACAAGCACTAATGCAGTGTCAACTGGGGCATGGCTTATTGTAACTTTGGTCGAGACCTGCTTCAGTGCAGTCATGACTGCGATAGTGCCAACTGTATTATGGCCATAGTCCAGTACATTAACAACTGAGATTGAACCAGTTACAGAAACAACTGAGAGATGACCTTCTCTAATATGATGAGAGACATTTCCTAGTGTAATAGAAACAGAAACGGCGTCTAAGTTAATTTGAACAGAGACAGTGCCAAATGCAGTGATAATTGAGACCGCGTCTGCTTCATGTGATGTGGGCAATCACGGTTCCACTGCCACCCATTGGTCAATCTTTGCTACTGCAGGTGTTGTGAAAATGTCGAGTGCATTTACAATGGTTAAAATCAGAAATAATGGAAAACGTAATCGGCAGGATTTGAACCTGCGCGGGGTAACCCCAATGGATTTCAAATCCATCGCCTTAACCACTCGGCCACGACTACAGATGCTGGTAATAAGCCTGTATTATTTATATGAAGTCATAGAATGGTTACAGCAGACAAAGAGGACCTTCTGCACCCCCCCTGTCTCTGTCACAACCTAGCCGGGAATGCATGCGCGTTATTTCCTATGTGAAAATTCAGGGAGATCAATGTTGTTTCCTCCTGGAGCCTCGGCTTGTTCTGAATTTCAAACTGTGGAAGGTAATCGACCTACAAAATCCACAAGGTTGTAATGCATTCCTCTCAATCATCAATAACATCATTCACATCTTCCACTTCTTTGCTGCACCTCTTTCCAAACATTGCAAACTCCACTTGCATCGTTCATCCTGATATTTTTCTCTTTGTCATTTTAATATGAAGTTGCACAACAAATTTTAGTCAAGTTTGTGTTGGTGAATATGTGTCCATCCCCTCGGGGAACTGAATCGCATTGACACACACAGAGGAACACACACCGACACACACACCGAGAATGACAGAGGCCTAAGGAGAGACAAACACCCAGAAAGCAATGATGTCACCAACTTGGCCAATTATTGTTACATTTCAGACTGCAAATGTAGTGAATATTTGCAGATGAACTGAAGTCAGAAACACGGGGGTCTTTGGGTGGTTTTCTTTTTCATTTCACTGATAATTTATTCTGCAGACAGTTTGTGTCAATCAGGAATGAGAAGAAGGGGAGTTGGCAGGATTGGAACCACGAGGTAAAACGCCTCAACCACTCGGCCAGGACAACTGGGTAAAGGCTGCATGTTGTTTGTTTAAAATAATAGAATGAATACAGGGAGTTCCAGTGAAAGAAGGTCTTCCAGTCCGTGCCATTGCCCCAACTTTTCCCAGTCACCCTGGGATTTACACTTTCTCCCCTCATTCTTCCAACTGAAGTACAACAATGCACAGCTCAGCTGCTCCTTCACCGCACGGAGAATTTTTTTGGAAGCGTCTCAAATAACAAAGCACCAGAAAGTTTGACAGCGGTGGGAGTAAAGCCCAAATCACCAGAGAGATCGGAACCTGAACCAGCAGCTGAGCCCGCTCGGCCTCACTGCCACATTCAGGTTAGACACAAACATTGACACTGAATTAGGATATAAAAAATAATGTTCAGGAATTGGCCATTCGGACCCTCGGGCATTCTCAGCTACTTAATAAGATCATGTGAAAACTTCAACCATCATCCACTTTGTAACATCCAGAAGTTTAGTTGCTGAACAGTCTCCACTCAAAATAAAGAGAGAAATGTCCTGTTAACTGCTTTTTTTTTTTGCTGATATGAAGTCAGAGAACTAACATGGATAATGATTGGGTGGTGAAAATAGGAAACTGAACGACATTGACACACACAGAAAATCACAAATATGCGCGTTGTTAAGATTTGAAATTGTGCTTATTTTCACACTGTCTTTCAATGTGCAGAAAGTGGAGCTGTGATCAGCTTTTAGCTCAGAAGATGTACAGCAAGAATGTACATAACAGGCTGATGCTCACGGTGCCTGTTTGGACTCGGTGAGCTGCATCTGACGATTGAGGCCATTTAAATGTCGTTCAACGAGTCCAGTTCCAAATTCTGTGATCGAAAAAGAAAACTTGCTGAATTTGCCCATTGTCTTGAATTCAAAGCATCACATGGAAGTCAATCTTAACCGTGGTGTTAGGAAACAACAAATGACAGAAAGTTGCAGCAAAGAAAGAGGCCATTCGGCCCTGTGTGCTGCTTCCAAAGAGCAGTGTGATTGGTTGATCTGAATGATTTTCGTCATTTAGGAAGAATGGGCAAAAAGGAAAACGAGGCGGGGTCGCACTGTTAATAAGGAACGAGATCGGTACATTAGTGAGAGAGGATCTTAGATTGAGGGATGAACATGTAGAATCAGTTTGGATGGAGCTAAGAAACAGCAAGAGGCAGCAAACATTGGCGGGAGTTGTTTATAGGCCCCCAAACTGTAGTGGAGTTTACTTTTACAAACTTCACCAAAGACAAGTTTCTTTGACCAAATGCTCTATGTCGGCTGAAAACAAGTGTCCTTCAGCCAATGAGAAAAACCATTGCTGTTCGCTGGAACATGAAATCGATACTTTCCTCCTTTAAGACAGTTCTTAAAGCCTCTCCCTTTGACCGAGCTTTTAGTCATCTGACCGAATATGTGGCTCAGTGTCACACTTTGTTAAACAATGCTCCTGGGGAACGCCTTGTGAAGTTTCATTAGGAAAAATGAGCTTTATAAATATACGTTGTTGTTGTAGTCCATACATAGAAAGAGACAAACTGCTCTGGTCTCTTTCATCCTGATATTTTTCACTGTAACATTGTAATGTGAACTTGCACCACTAATGTGAATACAGTTTCTGCTCGTAAAAATGTGTTCACCTCCTCAGGGAACTGAACCACATTGACACACACAGAGGAACATAGACATACACCGAGAGTGACAGAGGCCTAAGGAGAGACAAATGCCACAGTGAAATCATGTCACCAAATTGGCTCCGTTTTGTTTTCCATTTCCAACTGGAGATTTGCAGAAGGCTGACAAATGAACGGAAACAAAAGAACACGGGTGAGTTTGGTTCGCTTTCCCTCGATTCAAACGATAATTCGCTCTGTCTGTGCGGGGATAAAACCCAAACTAATGAGAAACGCAGTCGGCAGGATTCGAACCTGCGCAGGGTAACCCCAATGGATTTCTAATCCATCGCCTTAACCACTCGGCCACGACTACAGAACCTGGTTCCCTGCTACTATTATTTGTATGAAATCATGCAATCGTTACAGCGGAGAAAGCGCTCTTTCTGCCCGTCCTGTCA
Source organism: Cetorhinus maximus (assembly GCF_964194155.1). Lineage (NCBI taxonomy): Eukaryota > Metazoa > Chordata > Chondrichthyes > Lamniformes > Cetorhinidae > Cetorhinus > Cetorhinus maximus. Next base: position 40,530,331 of record NC_135901.1, on the reverse strand, counting down.
CTGCCATTACCTGATCATTTCCCCGGAATCCTGCAATTTACACTGTCTCTCCTCGTTCTTCCGACCAAACTGGGAAAGAAAGAGTGAGAATGATCCAATCCGGCCAATTACCGCTCCATCAGTCTCCTCTCCATCATCAGTAAAGTAATGGAAGGGGTCATCAATAGTGCTATCAAGTGGCACAGACATAGCAATAACCTGCTCGCTGATGCGCAGTTTGGGTTCCGAAAGGGCCACTCAGCTCCTGACCTCATTACAGCCTTGGTTCAAATACAAACAAAAGAGCTGAACTCCCGAGATGAGGTGACATCAAGTCAGCATTTGATCGAGTGTGGTATCAAGGTGCCCGAACACAACTGGAGTCAATGGGAATCAGGGGGAAACTCTCCGCTTGTTGGAGTCATACCTAGCACAAAGGAAGATGGTTGTGGTTGTTGGAGGTCAATCATCTTAGCTCCAGGACATCACTGCAGGAGTTCCTTAGGATAGTGTCCTCGGCCCAACCATCTTCAGCAATGAACTTCCATCCATCATAAGGTCAGAAGTGGCGAAGTTAGCTGATGATTGCACAATGTTCAGCACCATACCCGACTCCTCAGATACTGAAGCAGTCCATGTCCAAATGCAGCAAGATCTGGGCAATATCCAGGCTTGGGCTGACAAGTGGCAAGTAACATTCGCACCCCACAAGTGTCAGGCAATGACCATCTCCAACAAGAGAGAATCCAACTATCGCCACTTGATGTTCAATGGCATTACCATCACTGAATCCCTCACTATCAACATCCTGGGGGGTTCCCATTGACCAGGAACTGAACTGGACTAGCCATATAAACACTGTGGCTACAAGAGCAGGTCAGAGGTTAGGAATCGTGCAACGTGTAACTCACCTCGTAACTCCCAAATTACTGTCTACCATCTCCAAGGCACAAGTTAGGAGTGTAATAGAATACTCCTCACTTGCTTGGATGAGTGCAGCCCCCGCAACACTGAAGAAGCTGGACACCGTCCAGGGCAAAGCAGTCCACTTGACTGGCATCACATCCACATTCAGTTCCTTCACCACCGATGCACAGTAGCAGCAGTGTGTACCATCTACAAGATGCCCTGCAGGAATCCATCAAGGCTGCTTAGACAGTAGTGCCCAAACCTACGACCATTCCCAGCTAGAAGGACAAGGGCAGCAGATAGATAGGAACACCATCACCTTCATTTCACTCACCATCCTGACTTGGACATATATCGCCGTTCCTTCACTGTCACTGGGTCAAAGTCCTGGAACTCCCTTCCTAACAGCACAGTGGAAGTACCTACACAACATGGACTGCAGCGGTTCAAGAAGGCAGACCACCTTCCCAAGGGCAATTATGGATGGACAATAAATGCTGGACCAGACAGCGAAGCCCACATCACGTGAATGAGTAAAAAAAAAATCCAAGTTTACCTGCAAATTATATTGCCTTGAACTTCTGACCAAAGTAAAGCTCTGCAAACGTCAGTGCCTGGAGCAAATCTGACGTATTTGCTCAGGTGTGGAACCAGCTGAAGCTTTCAATATTGGTTTTCTTAATACCAATTTCCAAATGGGAATTGTTCAATGGCTTGAAAGCGAAAAAACAGGGCTAAGGAGAAAGAGAAGGAAATTGTCATTAATTATAAAGCTCTTTGTACGAAACTGACATAGACACGATGGGTGGAAGGTCCTCTTACTGCGCTGTGCCATTTGATGATGACATTGTTGATCAGTCTGTCTCCAGCATTCCTACTGAGAACAGCCGAATTCCATTTCTTCAAAACAAAGACCCAAAGTGCTGCTGCATGACGTCACAGTTTAACATTCCAGACAGCTCCATTGGGATCTTTACAGCGCAGGGTTTATAGGGGCGAGTGGGGTCATATTCACTTCACATATGATGGAGCTGCGGTTTGAAACCTGGTAAGAGCATTATCCAAGCTTGTTTATTCGAGTGAGTGAAAGTTCGATAAGTTACGTTTGTTGTAAATATGAACACGAGGGTTGGAATCCTGCTGATTAAAGTTTTCACCATTTGTGATTTTAACCAAATTAATTATCAGTTAATTAGAAGGAAACCCATCCAAATACGTCGGTATTTTCTGAATTCCATTCATTTGTCAGCATTCAGGAAATTTGCTTTCGGAAATGGAACAAACACTGAGCCAAGTTGGTGACAGCCTTGCTTTCTGGGTGTGCGTTTCTCCTTAGGCCTCTGTCACTCTCGGTGTATATCTCTCTGTGTCTGTTCCTCTGCGACTGTCAATGTGGTTCACTTCCCTGAGGGGGTTAAAACTTTTTTAACGTCGCAAACTTGATTCACATTCGTACAGGTTAAAATGTCGCTGAGAAAAGTATCAACGTGAAAGATAAAACAGGAGATTAGCCCTTTTTATACATATCCTATAACAGCAACAACTTGTATATATAAAGCGCCTTTAACCTGTTGTAACGTCACAAGGCGTTACCCAAGATCATTATATAACAAAGTGTGACACCGAGCATCATATTCGGTCAGATGACTAAAAGCTCGGTCAAAGGGGGAGGCTTTAAGAACTGTCTTAAAGGAGGAAAGTTAAGATTTCATGTTCCAGCTAACAGCATTGGTTCTTCTCATTGGTGAAGAAGTCACTTGTGTTCAACCTAAACGGACCATTTGGTCGGAGAATTTTGTCTCTGGTGAAGGAGATCGGGAATGAAAAAAAAATTCAAAAGTTGCCTCCATAATCCAAATGTCAAGCCTTATTGGTAGTTTCCCTGATGTCCAGTGACTTGGGATCGGCGCTTCCGTTGGATCAACAGCGAATAGGGTGGAGGGTTTTGGAAATTGAAAGTTACGCAAGTGCAGCTTGTGGGACTATTTCATCTCAGTGTCGATTTCATGTTCCAGCTCACAGCAACCGTTGTTTTCATTGGCTGACGAAGTCGTTTATCTTGAACCTAAACAGGCAGTTTTGTGGTGAAAGAGATCTGAACTGAAAAACAATAGGCAAAAGCAGCATAGATAAGCCAAATCGAAAAACGTTGCTGCAACTTCCCTGGTGGTCTAGTGGTTAGGATTCGGCGCTCTCACCGCCGCGGCCCGGGTTCGATTCCCGGTCAGAGAAGGTCCATTTATTGTTTTCGTTGAAACGAGTGCTGATTACTCATTGATTGGAAATGTTTAAAAACTCCACCACGATCAGAGGAGTGAGGGTTTAAATTTCGCCTCAGATCTGGAAAACATCACACTCGTGAGTGGCAGTGAAGGTAATTGGAGAGGGGAAGGGCTGTTTGCAAAGCACTGACTGTAGAAATGTTGGTGTGAGGCGAAATATGGTGGGAGCAGTACGAATTTTGCTGCCTACTGTTTGCATTAGCACAAATATCACTCCTGATGGATCAACCAATCATTACTGCTCTTTGAAAGCAGCACGCCCGGCCGAATGGCCACTTTCGGTGCTGTGACTTTCTATAATTTTCTGTTTCCCAACAGCACGGGTCATTCTGCAATTTTCTAACCCAATCGAGCGAGATGCACTTTCTTACCTTGTATTTGGGTCTTTTGAAACCTAAACACGGAGCAAATTCAGCGAGTTTTCTTGTCATTTCCAGCACGAGATTTGTCACGAGACTAAGTGAGCGACATATTAATGGTGCCAATCCTTCCCTGGAGCTCACCGCGCCCAAAAAGCACTGTTATCATCAGCCTGTTATGCACCTTCTTGCAGTACATCTGCTGAACAAATATAAGCTTATCACAGCTCTGCTTTCTTCACATTGAAACCCAGCGTGAAAATCAATTCAAAAGCTGAACAACTGGGAGGAGAGTGTGACTGTGGATAATCGGCACTGTGCACATTCCTGTAATCAGTATCCGGGAGAACCAGGAAGGTGAGATCCAGGTGTCTCTTTACCCATGAGTTTTACCCATTCCCACGAACGGACTGTGTCTGCATCAAGCAGCTAATTGACCTGGGAGCTGGACGGGCAGAGGGAGCTGGAGGCGAGGCAGGGTCAGAAGCAGAAAGAGATGCGACATGAAATTACTTTGAATTTGATGTGTGTCAGTTGTTTTCAGTGGTGAATTTCTGCCTTGTAAGTTTCACAGGAGCCGCAGTGATTAGTTGGTGTTTTTGTAAAGCATTAAGATGTAAAAGTAAAAAGATAAAAGCAAATTACTGCGAATGATGGAAACCTGAAACAAAAACAGAAAATGCTGGAAAAACTCAGCAGCTGTTGGGAGAAACAGAGTCAATGCTCCCCGTCTGTACGACGCTCATGCAGATTTTTAAACAGCACCCAGCTTGCGGCTCGAACCCACAACCCTGAGATTAGGACTCACATGCTTTACCGACTAAGCTAGCCGGGAACGTGCGGGCCTATTCCGTATCCCAACATGCATGGATGGTTTTGTTGCTTTCCACCTGATATCTCAGCTTGGTCGGAATTTTAAAGTGTGGAATGGAATCGGCTGACAAATGCCCCAAAGTTGCAATGCATTCCTCTCAATCATCAATAACATCATTCACATCTTCCACTTCTTAGCTGCACCTCCTTCCAAATACTGTGACCCATTTTCCTCAGGATTTTCTCCTGTATTTTATACTTACCTGCTTTGTGTCCTCATTTTGAAATTATTGGCATCAACATCCAACACAAATTGAATTGCAAACTTGATGGACAAACAATGGAAAACAAGTCACTCGGTAACTCAAATCCCATGGTGCTCATTTTCAGATTCGCAACAGTTAGCTTTTCAATAAAATGAAGGGATTTTACAGTGAAAAGATTAGAATGTTAACGTGACTTTTATTTGTGCCTCACTCACTGGGGTATTCTGTAAATGCTGCTCGGAGGTTTAGTGAGCGGGATATAATCTACCTGCGTTTTCCTGAGCCTGTGCTCGGTGAATTGGGAGGTTTGGCCCGGGTTGGAGTATCTTGTGTCCCTGGGATTGGCAGTAACCCGCTGATTGAAGCTGCAGTCGCCGCTTTCTGCTGGCAGAGGGTGATTGGAGAGGGCAGGGCCGGAATATTGCTGCTTTTCCCTGTCTCACTCACTTTGGAAATGAGGAAGAGGGAAGAATTGATGGATTTGTTTGAATCCAATAACATAGATTTCCAGTGTGTTGCATATCGGTACATGGTAGGCCTAATCGTTTTCCCATTACATTTGAAACGAATATTCGAAAGAAAGCCGCTTGCCTGGGAGCTCACTGGATAACAGCGGAGCCGGCAACATTTCTGGAGACTTGACATTCAGTTCAAGGACCCAATGATAACCAGGAACTGTGTGACAATGAAGACTAATGGGGAGAAAACAGCTTCGTCCCTGGGTGGCCTCGAACCACCAACCTTTCGGTTAACAGCCGAACGCGCTAACCGATTGCGCCACAGAGACCGACGGAAACATAGCCAGCATGTCAGCGAGTTAAAGCTGCAGATTGCGGCGAACGGAATGACAGTTGTTCTCTATTAGTTTTACTCTTCCAAAAAAAAGGTTGGGACATTCATTGTGGATACATGGAAACCGTCTGATCCCACCCACTGCAGACACATCCCTGTCACTGGGAACCGGCTCTCCGACAACCGGAGCCGTCTCCCTTCGAGCCTTTCGGTGCCTTGACTGTTACCAAATATTCTGATTGTCCTGAAGCCGAAATTAGGTTTGAATTCCTGATGTGCAGTAACGAGAATCCTTTCACTGTCTCAGATCAGTTAATTTCACTGATAACATCAGAGTCAATGTTCCAGCCTCTTAAAGAAGGGAAAGGTGCCTTGACTGTCTCTGGTCAGTGGGCAGTTCACCCTTCATTCTCCTCTGATTCCGGTTCCCAAAGTCTTTCTGAAGATTCGCAAAGCTAGAGACTGGGTTTTCTGGTTTGGTTCCTTCTCCATTTTCCCACCTGCCGACTGACAATATTTTCCAAAATCTCGTTTTAGTCCTCTGCCTTTCACCATGTCCAGGGATGAGGAAATTTAGTTTGGTGGAGGGGTTACAGAGACCGGGATTGTTCTATTTAAAATAAAGAAGGTTAAACGGAGATTTCACGGAGCTGTTCAAAATGATGGGGGTGGGGGCAGTGGGGACGGGCGCTCTCCACTGACGGGGATCAGTAACCAGAGGACTGGGATTTAAGATAATTAAAGAAGGACAGATTTGCATTTATATAGCGACTTTCCGGACCAGTGGATGTCCCAAACCACTTTCCAGCCAATTGAGTACTTATTTGAAATAAGAACAGAAAATGTTGGAAAACTCAGCAGGTTTCTCTCTCAAAAGATGCTGTCAGACCTGCTGAGTTTTTCCTGCATTTTCTGTTTTCCTTTCTAGATTTCCGCAGTGTTTTGCGTTTATTAAATTGCAGTCATTGTTGCAATGCAGGGAACACGGCAGCCAATCACCGCTCAGGAAACAGTCAAAACCAGGCACGTCACAATGAGCAGACCATGTGCAGTTGGTTGAGGGATAAACACTGACCAGGTCACGTGGCTGCAACGTGAACCCACAAACTATGATTATGGCTCTGCCCAGTTTTAAAGCGGAGACCGTTTCATGTGTTAGGCAAGCATGAAAATCACTGCACCACAGAAACAGAAAACAGCACAAAGGCTCAATGGGCTTCACTAAAATGTTAAGCGGTGACGTCATGCAGCAGCACTTTGGGTCTTTGTTTTGAAGAAATGGAATTCGGCTGTTCTCATTAGGAATGCTGGAGACAGACTGATCAACAATGTCATCAGCAAATGGCACAGCTCTACAAGAGGTCTTTCGGACAATCAACCTATGTCAGTTTTGTTCAACGAGCTTTCTAGTTAATCTCAATTTATTTGTCTCTTTCCATAACCCTGATCTTTTTCTCCCTTTCAAGTCATCGTCCAATTCCCTTTTGAAAACTCTGCGTTAAGAAAAAACAATATTGAAAGAGGTGCAGGGCCTTCTGCTGTGTCCATGCAAAATGTATGAAAGTTCACAAAGTTTTCCTGACCCAATGACATGAAGAGTTGGATTCTGAAACCTTTGACAGTTTTCAAATTTTTTGAAATCGTTGATGTCAAATCGAATTATCAAAGAATATTTACCCTGACCAAACGTCTCCTCATTTTTCTCAGTCAATATATACAATCTCATTACCTATTACCAACATTTCATTGAGTAAACACCAGAGTCACAAAGGAAAAAAGAAACATCATTTGAAACATCGAAATGATGAAACATTGAAAAAAGAAGTTAGCAGTGGAGATGATTTCTGTTTGTTACAAAGTGCAGGATGATCTGATTAACTGGCGGAGCTGGTTCAAGTTTCCCAATGACCTTCCCCTGCTCCTTAGCTTCTGTTCTTTTCGTTGACAATACCAGTGAATGAAATTATAAATAACCATTTTTAACGTGATAGCGGAGCCGAGCAGTCTAAATCGCTGGATTAAGACTCTAGTCTTTACAGAAACGTAGGTTCGAATCCTACCGTCAGCAAACGTTCAAGTTATCGTCCTTTTAGGACCTGCAGCAGTCCCATTTGAACCAACAGAACCCAACTCACATTAAACCCAGCGGAGTGTGCGGTGTTTTACTTTGATCGGGGGAATGAGGAGAGACAATATAAATATGAGTTGTTGTAGGAAAAAGGCGGGGTGTGGAATTACAGTCGGTCAGTTGTTCTTCCAGAGAGTCGCCATGTGAACAATATGCTGAATGACCGTCTGATGTAGCCGTCTATGATTTTATACAAACTACATTCATGCAAATCTGGGACTTGGATTCGCGACTGAGTTGTTAAGGCAACAGGTTTTGAATCTATTGGGGTCTCCACAGGTGGGCTGGAATCCTGACAACTACTCTTATTACCATTCCTGAATTTTACTGTGTGCCTGCACAATTAAATGTCGATTAAGTTGAATAAAAAACATCCAAAGCCCCCAGCGTTCTCTAATTTCCATTCTTCTGCAAACGTTCACAAAAGTTACAGCTAGGAATGGAACAAAAACAGAGCCAGGTTGGTGTCATGCTTGCTTTCTGGATGTTTGCCTCGCCTTAGAGACAAACCCTTGCCCTCTGTCACTCTCAGTGTATATTCCCGTGTGTGTGTCAATGCGGTTCAGTTCCCCATTTCACCATCCAAACATTATTCACGTTCGTTGTGTGGCTTCATATTAAAATAGTACAGAGAATAAAAAGAGCAGTTTTAAAATATTCAAGAGGAGTTTTCTTTCTTTTTTTTGAATGAAGACTTTTCAGCATCTGAGGGTCGGTGTGGTGCAAAGTGGAGGATGATCGAAATTGTCACAGAGCACCATTTAAACAGACAGACACCGAGTCCGTGTGGTTGAGTGGGTAAGGCAATGGACACATCGAAAGAATGAACTTTTAAATACAAATAGTCCAAACTGAAATCACTCGGAAATTAGGAACTGTTTCTACTGCTGCCGGGTGTTGGAAGGAAACGGAAAATAAAAGTTGATTCACAAATGTTCCAGGAACGGATAGGTTATAATCACCAGGAAAGGCTGAACAGCCTGAAGCTCTTTTCTCCAGAAAGGAAAAGGCTGAGAGATGACCTGATAGAAATGGGATGCTTTGTCCCTGTTTCCTCAGAGATTCGAGGTGAAATTTATTCAATCAGCTGCAGATTTACATCTGCTGAATCGGCATCAAACAAACCATGAAATGTTTAGGAAGATAGAAAGAAAGATTCTACATTGTGATGGATTTCTTAAGATCGAATTTTCTCATCTACTGAATCAGCATTTTTATCAAACTCTCTCCGCTTTTAGATTACAACAGTGACTACATTTCAAAAAGATTTAATTGGCTCTAAAGGGCCTCCCGTTGTCCTGTGTTGGTGAAAGGCTCTGTTTAAATGTAAGTCTTTATTTCTCTCTTTCTGTCTGTCAATCTAAGTTAACGATCACGTGGAATGGTGAAGTGTATCTGTTCCTTTCAGTGTCTACCACTCTCTCTCCCTCTGTCTGCCGCTTTTTGTCCCTGTATATCTGCCTCGCTCTCTTTCACTCTCTCAGTTTCTCTGCCTGTGTCTCTATCTCTGTTCACTTTTGTGCTCTTTGTTCCCTCCATCCACTCGCTGTCTGTGTGCAACCAAGATTCACTGGATTGATTCCTGAGTGACAGTGAACATGTTGAGAGGCTGTTTCCCCCTGGCTGGAGCGTCTAGAACTGGGCTCACATTCTCCGGATAATGTGTCAGCCATTTAGGACTGAGGTGAGGAGACATTTCTTCACTCAAAAGCTTGTGAATCTTTGGAATTCTGTAGCCTGGAGCTCTGTGGAACCTCAGTCGATGAGTATATTGAAGGCTGAGATTGATAAATGTTTGGACTTTAAGTGAATGAAGGGCTATCGGGATCAGATGGGAAATTGGTGCTGAGCTTGGGGATCTGACATGATCTTATTAAGTGGTAGCGGAGGCTCGAGGGGGCTTATGGCTAATTCCTCTTCCTTTTTCGATGTTTTTAATGTTCTGTTTCAGTGGAAACACCATCAAGGCGACGGGAAACAGCAGGTTGTGAGAGGTAGCCTTGCCGAATGGCCTCAGACGCTGGATTCAGGTTCCATTATTTGTGGATCCGCTGCCAAAGCTATAGGTGGTTCACCTGTTGGTCACTTTGAATGCTCTCCTCTGACGACAAAGTGCCAGCTCAAAGTGAATGCGGGCGTGTATTGGGTTTAATTTTAACTGGGAGAAGGAGGAGAGGCAATACAAATATTAATTGCTTTTGTGAGAATGCACGGCAGTGGAAGTAGTTGAGTTTTCTTCCAGACAGCCAGCACGGAGAAGATGGGCCGAAAGCCCGCCTCTCTGCTGTAGTCATCTTATACACCAACAACATTAACCTGTCCATAGGGCCAGTTGCCGTGGCCAAGTGGTTAAGGCGATGGAGTTCAAATCCATTGGGGTTTCCCGCTGCTCATTATTCCTGGTTTTAACTCTGTGTCTACAGAATTAATTATCGGTTAGATTCAATCAAATCCATCCAAACACTAAAGCATCCAAGGGGGTTTTCCTATTTCCGTTCATTCACGAAAACGTTCACGAAACTTGTCGTAGGAGAACAAAAACAGAGCCAGGTTGGTGACATGCTTGCTTTCTGGGTGTTTGTCTCTCCTTAGAGGCAAACCCTTGCCCTCTGTCACTCTCGGTGTACATGTCTGTGTGTGTTCCTCCGTGTGTGTCCATGTGGTTCAGTTCCCGAGGGGGTGAACACATTTTTCCCATCATACACTGTATTCACATTAGTTGTGCAGTTTCATATCAAAATGTTACAGAGAAAAATATCAGGATGGAAAATGCAGGAGGAGTTTGCAATGTTTGGAAGGATGTGCAGCTAAAAAGTGGAAGATTAAGCGAGGAGTTTTCTCCTCATTTAACACGAGATTTGGGACCAAATCTGGGAGATATTTGTGTCGATGTAAACGGTAAAATCTTCCCTATTACCGCTATATTTTCCCTTACACCATCCTTTCTATTGTCAGCGCTTTGCAGCCGATCACTGCCCTTCTCTCATTCCCTATCTTCACCTCTATGTTGGTTCCTTTCCGGTTGTGACCGGATGGCATTTCCAACTCTGATGCAAAACTCGAGCTTACACTGATTTCGGCAAATGTGATCTGCATTTCTCTCAGGAAATTATCCAATCTCATTTCCACAGTTTGCACGAGGTCAGCAAATTATCATTCCCTGACCGGGAATCGAACCCGGGCCGCAGCGGTGAAAGCGCCGAATCCTGACCACTAGACCACCAGGGAAACTACACTGAATTTTTACAACCTGGTCTGTGCCTTTTATTTTTATTTCCGACCCCTTTCACCAGAGACATGTTTCAAATGAACAAAAGAACATGAGATAAAGGAGCAGGAGTCGACCATTCGGCCCCTCAAGCCTGCACTGCCATTCAATAAGATGATGGATGATCTGCCCAGGCCTCAACTCCTCTTTTGTGCCAGCTCCTCATAGCCCCCAACTCCCCGATATTTCAAAAATCTATCTACCTCCTCTTTAAATACTTTCAGTGATCTAGCCTCCACAACTCTCTGGGGTTGAGAATTCCAGACATTTACTACCCTCTGAGAGAAGAAATTCCTTCGCATCTCAGTTTTAAATGAGTGTCCCCTTATTCTGTAACTATGTTCCCTAGATCGAGTGGAAACGCCTTCTCTACATGAACCTGTCAAGCCTCCTCAGAATCTTGTAGGTTTCAATAAGATCACCCCTCATTCTTCTAAACTCTAATGAATAAAGACTTAACCTGTTTTGCTGTTCTTCATCCCAAAAAGTAGCCTGTTGAATCTATTTTGAACTGCCTCCAATGCCAGTATATCCTTTCTTAAATACAGGGGCCAAAATTACACACAGCATTCCAGATGCGGCCTCACCAACACCCTGCACAGCTGTAACAAGACTTCCAGATTTTTAAACTCCAACCACGAGCAAAACAGGCCAACATTCCATTTACCTTCTTAATGACTTGCTGCACCTGCATGCTAACCTATTGTGCTTAATGCACAAGAACGCCCAGATCCATCTGTGCTGCACGTTTTTGGAGTCTCTCTCCATTTAAATAATAGACTGCCTTTTGATTCTTCCGTCCAAAGTGCATCACCTCACACTTTCCTACATTAAACTCCATCTGCCAAGTTTTTTGCCCACTCACTCAACCAATCTATACCCCCTTGCAGATTCCTTATGTCCTCATCACAAAATGCACTCCTACCTATTTTTGTATCGTCAGAAAATTTGGTTACATTACACTCTGCCCCTCCTCCAAGTTATTAATATAGATAGTAAATAATTGAAGCCCTCGGATTGGTCCTTGTGGCACTCCGCTAGTTAGGTCTTTCCAACCTAAAAGATCCTGACTCTTTGCCTTCTGTGTGTGAAATTGGGCTCTTTACATTGCAGGGTTTGTGTAGGGTAATAGGGATCACGGTCTCTCACACACGGAAAGTTTCCCCGCTACATTGCAGGGTTTGTGTAGGGTAATAGGGATCACGGTCTCTCACACACAAAAAGATTCCCCGCTTGAAGCATTAACAGTATTAAATGTAGGGAAAGGTTGCATCATTCCCGTTTGATGTTGAATAGTAACTGGAAGCATCATCTCAAAACAAAGTGACATTTATACTTCTCCAGGTTTTGAATGATCTTCTGAACAATGCATCGCTCGGAAATTAGAGGGAAAGATGGGGGCGGATTTGCTGTAAGTTTGTTCGCACATGTGTGAGGTGTTGAATGAGCTGCTGATGTGCTCTGTCACCTGATGATTCTAATGTTAGATCAATTTCTCTGCCGCATGGCTAAGGTTTTCCGCCGAATTATACTTCCACTAAACAAGGTCCTGCAGTGCAATAAGATAGCACAGTTTGATATTCTGCAAGGAGCTGCATGTTGCTTTCGTAGCCTAGTAGTTATCACATTTCCTTTACACGGGGAAGATTCTCTGGTTGGAAACTCACATTAGAACTGGCAACATTTGTGGAAAACTTTCCTGCCGCCATTGACAACCCGGATCCGTATGACAATGAGTGTTGATGGGGAAAAAAAAACATCGGAAGTTTCGTCCCCGAGTGGTTTTGAACCACCAAACTTTCAGTTGGAAGAACACGCTAATCAATTTTGCTGCAGGAACTGATACAACTTCCTGTCTTCCTTGTACAAGCACAGCCAAATCTCTTTGTAAATCACTGCACACGTTCTCACCTTTTCAAACATGTCCTGCTTTGTTGCTTTTTAAAAATTACTTTTACGACCAAGTGAGTTACTTCAGTCTTTGCTACATTTTTCTCCGTCTGCCGTCTTGTTAGCCAAGCACCTCTTATATATTATAAAAACAGAAAATGCTGGGAAAACTCAGCTGGTCTGACAGCATCTGTGGAGAGGGAAACAGTGTTAACTTTTCGATTCCATGTGACCCCTCTTCAGAGCTGAAGAGAAGTAAAAAGTGATGGGGTTTATACTGTTCAAGTGGGGCAGGGTGGGGAGGGGGAGGGGAGGGTAGAGCAGGTGAAGCTGGGTAGAAGGTCAGCGAGAGGTGGGAGCTAAGGAGAGACTGACAAACGTATCATGGACACAAGAAAAAGAGAGTGTTAATGGCAGTGGTGAGGGCTGAAGAAGGTGCTGATAGTCGCATAAAAGAACGAAAGCAGAATGTGTGAATAGCAGAACAAGGGTCAGCACTCTGTGAAAGAACAACATGGAACAAGTAACAGATGGTGCTTTTGGAGTTGGGGTTGGATGGAGTGAGAGGGAAGTAGTTGGGAAAAAATGATTAAAAAGGGGATAAAAAGGGGTATGAAATAACGAATAAATGAATAAAACATAAGTAAATAAAATACATTTTTATAAAGGGATTTTAAAAAGTGTGAAAATGGAGGAGAGAGTTCATGGTCTGAAGTTGTTCAACTCAATGTTAAGTCCAGAAGGCTGCAAAGTGTCTAAGCGGAAGATGAGGTGCTGTTCCTCCAGTTTGTGTTGAGCTTCACTGCAACATTGCAGCAGGCCAAGGACAGACATGTGGGCATGAGAGCAGGATGGGGTGTTGAAATGGTAACCGACAGGAAGGCCTGGGTCATGCTTGTGGACAGACTGAAGGTGTTCTGCAAAGTGGTCACCCACTCTCCGTTTGGTCTCCTCAATGTAATAGTTGCAGATGTACAACTTGCTATTTCCAAAACCCACCAACTTAATCAATGCGGCTCCTCTGAAACTTTCAATGCAAATATTGATCCTTTATAAGGTGCCATTCCCAGAACTATACACAGTCCTCCAGTTGTGACCTAACCAGGGCTTTGTATAGCTGTAGCAAACCTTTCCCTCTTTTCTATAAGAGCCTCTGAAACAGGTTGTACAGCAAGAGGAATAGGAATATATATGTCGACTAAGAAAATGAGGAGATGCTTGATCGGAATAAATTTTGTTAAAAAAATTAAATCCAAATCAACAGTTTAAGTACTTATTTTGTTCAAAAACTATTTAATAATCCTAAGTGCAATTCTTGGTGTCATTGGGTGAAGGAAACTTTGGTAACGCTTCAGAATTTAGCAGACTGGGCACTGTAGAAGCTCCTTCTCATCTTTCAATATCATTTTTATTAAATCAGTATTTTCCAAGTGAAATTGGAGAATGAGTTGAGAGGGGGAAATCGGGATTATGCAGAGATGGAAGGAAAATCGGATGAATGAGGAGGCTCTTTGTAAAAAGCTTAGGCATGGAAAGGATGAGTGGGAGGATCTCTTACTGCGCTGTGCCATTTGATGATGACATTGTTGATCAGTCTGTCTCCAGCATTCCTAATGAGAACAGCCGAATTCCATTTCTTCAAAACAAAGACCCAAAGTGCTGCTGCATGACGTCACCGTTTAACATTCCATCCAGGTGCCTGCACAGTTCAGAGGAGACAAGTAACATCCGAGGTTTATCTGTGACTCAGAAAATTGAAGCGAGGGAAACTCAAGAAAATTACAATCGCCAGGGAAGTGATACCGAGTAAATTGTTGGAGGTGCGGGTTCACAAACCCTCGGGTCCTGATGGGCTTTATCGTAGCATCTTAAAAGAAGTGCCAAGTAAGATATTTGATATATTCGTTTTAATTTTCCAAATTCAATATATTTGGGCAAGATTCCATGAGATTGGAAAACAACAAATGTAATACGTTGGCTCAAAAAGTGAGAGAGACAGGAAACAGGAAACTGCAGGGCAGTCAGTTTAACATCTGTCAGAAGGAAAAGGTTCGATGCTATTTTTAGTGACGTTATGGCAGGACACATTAATAAATTCAAGGTAATCAGGCAGAGTCAACATGGTTTTGTTAAAGGAAAATCGTCTTTGACCAATTTGTTAGAGTTCTTTGAACTAGCATATATTATGGATAATGGAGAACTGGTGGATGTGCTGTTCTTAGGTTTCCAGAAGGCATTTGATAAAGTGACACATCAAGTGTTTTTTGCGGAAAGTAAAAGTTCATAGTGGAGGGGGTAATAGATTGGAATGGATAGAAGATTGGCTAGCTAACAGGAAGCAGAGATTAAGAAAAATGGCTCACTGTCTTGTTCGCAGGATCAGTGGTATGTCAAAGGGATCGGTGCTGGGGTCTCGGCTTTTTACAATGTGTATAAATGAGTTGGATGAATGGCCCAAGGAATGGTTGGTAAATATGCTGACGACAGAAAGATAGTTGGAAAAGTAATTTGTGGAGTTGACATAAGGACCTGAAAAGGGACATAGATAGATTAAATGAATGGATAAAGATCTGGTAAATGGAATATAATGTGGGCAAATGTGAAATTGTCCATTTTGGCAGGAAGAATGAAAAAGCATATTATCTAAATGGTGAAAGATTGCCGGGCTCTGAGATGTAATGGTTAGCATGCAAACATAGCAAGTAATTAGGAAAGCTAATAAAATTATATTGTCGCTGGACTAATAGTCAAGGGAGCCAGGGTAACACTCCGGGTTCGAATCCCAAACAGCCCTTCTCTGCCTCTTTCATTCCCACACTCTGCCTCTGTGTTTGTTCTCGACTGTGATATTTCCACTGTAATTAGTGAAACGAGTGTGGATTGCTGTAAATACCTGTCTGGTTCACTAATGCCCTTTAGGGAAGGAAATCTTACCTCGTCTGGCCACACGTGACTCCAGGCCCACAGCACTGTGGTTGACGCTTAAAATACCCCCTGAAATGACCACTCAATTGTAACAAAGATACATAAAAGGAATGAACTGACTACCCAGTATTTGACCAAGGCACTGGAAGCGACAATGGCAATCTCAGCCCTGTCGACCCTGCAAAGTACTCCTTACCAACATCTGCCTAACAGACTAGTCAAGCAAACAGCCTGACATATGGAAGCGTACCTTACAGATAATGCCTCAGACACCACCATCTCTGGGTATATCCTGTCCCACCGAGGACAGGCCCAGCCGAGGTGGCAGCACAGTCGGGAGGGAATTGCCCTAGGAGTCCTCAATATTGATTCTGACCCCATGAAATCTCCATGAAACAGGTCAAATGTGGGCAAGGAAAGCCTCGTGTTGATTAGCACGTATCATCTTCCCTCAGCTGATGAATCAGTGCTCCTCCATGTTGAACAGCATTTGAAGGTGGCAAGGGCGCACAATGTATTCTGGGTGGGAGACTTCAATGTCCATCGCCAAGCATGGCTCGGTTGTGCCACTACTGGCCGAGCTGGCTTAGTCCTAAATAACATAGCTGCTAGACTGGGTCTATAGCAAGTGGTGAGCGAAAAACATACTTGACCTCATCCTCACCAACCTGCCTGCCTCAGATGCATCTGTCCATAACAGTATTGACAGGGGTGACTGCTGCACAGTCATTGCGGAGACGAAGTCCCCGTCTTCACATTAACAATATCCTCCACCGTGTTGTGTGCCACTACCACCATGCTAAATGGGATAGATTTCGAATAGATCTAGACTCGGAATCCAGGAGACACTGTGGGCCATTGGACTTGAACATAATCTGTAACCTCATGGCCCTGCATATCCCTCACTGTACCATCGCCAGCAAGCCAGGGGATCAACCCTGGTTCAGTGAAGAGTGCAGGAGGCCATGTCAGGAGCAGCACCAGGCATACCTAAACATGAGGTGTCAACCTGGTGAAGATACAACAAAGGGCTACTTGCATGCCAAACAGCATAAGAAGCAAATGATGGACAGGGCTAAGTGATCCCACAACCAATGAATCGGATCTAAGCTCTGAAGTCCTGTGACAATCAGTCGAGAATGGTGGTGGACAATTAAACGACTCACTGGAAATGGAGGTTCCACAAATATCCCCAAACTCAATGATGGGGGAGCCCAGTACATCAGTGGAAAAGATAAGGCATTTGCTACAGTCTTCAGCCAGAAGTGCCGAGTAGATGGTCCATCTCGGCATCCCTCAGAAGTCCCCAGCATCACGGATGCCAGTCTTCAGCCAATTCGATTCACCCCACATGATATAAAGAAGCGACTGAAGGCACTGGTTACTTCAAAGGCTATGGACCCTGACAATATTCTGGCAATTGTACTGAAAACTTGTTCTCCAGAACTTACCACGCCCTTAGTCAAGCTGTTCCAGTACAGCTATAACACTGGCATCTATCTGGCTATGTGGAAAATTGCCCAGGAATGCCCTGTACACAAAAATCAAGACAAATCTAACTCAGCCAATTACCACCCCATCAGTCTACTCTCTGCCATCAGTAAAGTAATGGAAGGGGTCACTGACAATGCTATCAAGCAGCACTTACTTAGCAATAACCTGCTCACTGATGCCCGGTTTGGGTTCCGCCAGGGCCACTCAACTCCTGATCTCATTACAGCCTTAGTTCAAACATGGACAAAAGAGCTGAGCTCCAGAGGTGAGGTGAGAGTGACTGCCCTTGACATCAATGCAACATTTGACCGAGTGTGGCATCAAGGAGCCCTAGCAAAACTGGAGTCAATGGGAATCAGGGGGGAATACTCTACACTAGTTGGAGTCATGCCGAGCACAAAGGAAGATGGTTGTGCTTGTTCGAGGTCAGTCATCTCAGCTCCAGGACATCACTGCAGCAGTTCCTCAGGGTAGTGTCCTCAGCCCAACCATCTTCAGCTGCTCCATCAATGACTTTCCGCCCATCATAAGGTCAGAAGTGGGGATGTTCGCTGATGATTGCACAATGTTTAGCGCCATTCGTGACTCCTCAGATACTGAAGCAGTCTATGTCCAAATGCAGCAAGGCCTGGATAGTATCCAGGCTTGGGATGATAAGAGGCAGATAACATTCGTGCCACACAAGTATCAGGCAATGACCATCTCCATCAAGAGAGAATCCATTCATCGCCCCTTGATGTTCAAGGCATTACCATCACTGAATCCCCCAGTGTCAATATCCTCGTTGTTACCATTGACCAGAAACTGAACTGGACTAGCCATATAAATACTGTGGCTACAAGAACAGGTCAGAGGCTAGGAATCATGCGATGCGTAACTCATCTCCTGACTCTCCCAAAGCCATCTACAAGGCACAAGTCAGAGTATGATGGAATACTCTCCACTTGCCTTGCTGAGTGCAGCATCCAAAACACTCAAGGAGCTTGACACCATCCAGGACAAAGCAGCCCAATTAATTGGCACCGCATCCACAAACATTCACTCCCTCCACCACCGACGCACCGTATCAGTGTTGTAGATGCACTGCAGGAATTCACCAAGGCTCCTTAGGCAGCACCTTCCAAACCCACGACCCTAACCATCGAGAAGGACAGGGGCAGCAGGTAGATGGGAACGCCACCGCCTTGAAGTTCTCCTGCAAGTCACTCACCATCCTGACTTGCAAATATATTGCCATTCCTTCATTGTCGCTGGGTCAATATCCTGGAACTCCTTTTCTAACAGCACTGTGGGTGTACCTACACTACATGGACTGCAGCGGTTTAAGAAGGCAGTTCACCACCACCTTCTCAAGGACAACTGGGGATGGGCAATAAATGCTGGCCCAGCCAGCGATGCCCACATCCCGAGAATGGATAAAACAAAGAAAAATATCAGCATGAAAGATATAATGAGAGATTGGCCCTTTCTATGTATATCCTACAACAACAACTTATATTTATAAAGCACCTTTAACTAAATGAAACGTCACAAGGCGTTCCCCAGGAGCATTATATAACAAAGTGTGACACTGAGCCACATATTCAGTCAGATGACTAAAAGCTCGGTCAAAGGGGGAGACTTTAAGAACTGTCTTAAAGTAGGAAAGTATCGACTTCATGTTCCAGCTAACAGCAATGGTGCTTCTCATTAGTGAAGAAGTCACTTGTGTTCAAGTTTAACAAGACATTTAGTTGGAGAAAGTTTTCTCTGGTGAAGAGATCGGGAATGAAAAAAAAGCCAAATGTCCAGTTTATTGGTAGTTTCCCTGATGACAACTGACCAGGAATCGGCGCATCCATTGGACCAACAGCGAATAGGGTGGAGGGTTTTGGAAATTGAAAGTTACACATGAGCAGCTTGTGGGACTATTTCACCTCACTGTCAATTTCATGTTCCAGCTCACAGATACCGTTATTTTCATTGGTTGAAGAAGTCGTTTGTGTTGAACCTAAACAGGCAGTTTTGTGGTTTAAGAGACTTGAGATGGAACAAACAGATGCAAAAGCAGCATAGATAAGCCAGCTCGAGAAACGATTTGGTCGTTTCCCTGGTGGTCTAGTGGTTAGAATTTAGCGCTTTCACTGCTGTGGCCCAGGCTCGATTCCCGGTCAGAGAATGAAGGTTTGTGGATTTCGAGAAATTGTTTAAGCAAGTATTGATAACTTACTGATTGAAAATATTTAGCAGCTCTGCCAGAAGCAGAAGTGTGAGAGTATCGCCTCGGAGCTGGAAAAATCACACTTGGAACAAGTGGAGAACACAGAGGCGGAGTGAGGGAAAGGCTGAAGAGTTGGGCTGGTTGTAAAGCACTGACCAGAGATGTTGGTGCGAGGCAAAATATGGGTGGGAGAAGGACAAATATTGCTCCCTACTGATTGTACCGTCACAACTATCACTCCTGATCAATCACCCTGCTCTTTGAAAGCAACACGAATGGCCTCTTTCTTTGCTCTAACTTTTTATAATTTTATGTTTCCCAACAACACGGGTCATTCTGCCATTCATTAACCCACTCGAGCGAGATGTACTTTCTTCCTTGTATTCGGCTCTTAACAAACGAAAACACGGAGAAAATTCAGCGAATTTTCTTGTCATTTCTAGTACCAGGTTTGTCACGAGACTAACTGAGCGACACATGAATGGTGCCAATCCTTCACTGGAGCTCACCACGTTCAAAGAGCACTGTTACCATCAGCCTGTTATGTACCTTCTTGCAGTGCATCTGCTGAACAATATGTTTATCACAGCTCTGCTTTCTTCACATTGAAATCCAGTGTGAAAATATGAACAATTTCAAAGCTGAACAACGTACTAGAACGTGCTCGTACAACGTACAAACGGACTAGAAGGAGAGTGTGACTGTGGATAATAGGCACTGTGGATAATAGGCACTGTGGACATTCCTGTAATCAGAATCTGGGAGGATCAGGAAGATGAGATCCTGGTGTCCTTTTACCCTGCAAAGTTGTCTGCATACCTATCACCTTGCGTCTTATTTTCCCACGAACTGACTCTCTCTGTATCCAGCAGCTAATTGACCTGGGAGCTGGACACGAGACAGGGACAGAAGCAGAAAGAGATGCGACATGAAAGCGCTTTGAATTTGATGTCTGCCAGTTGCTTTCAATGGTGAATGCCTGCCTTGCAGCGATTAGTTGGAGTTTTTTTCCCCTTTTTGAAAGAAGCAAGATTTTAAAAGTCCCACAGCGACCAGCGTGGGGCTCAGACACACGACACTGAGGTTAAGAGTCACATGTTCTGCCAACTGAGCTTGCTGGGCAAGTGATCAAGGTCTGCTTCATATCCCAACACACATAGAGACACTTGTTGCTTTCAACCTGATACCTCAGCTTGTTCCGAATATCAATGTGTGTAAGGTAATCACCCTACAAAAGCCGCAAGGTTGCAATGCATTCCTCTCAATCATTAATAACATCATTCACATCTTCCACTTCTTAGCTGAACCTCCTTCCAAACATTGTGATCCATTTTCCTCAGGATTTGTTCCTGGATTTAATATTTATCTGCTTTATGAACTCATTTTGAAATCAGATTATCTTCAACATCCACACAAATTGAATTGCAAACCTGACGGACAAACAATGGAGAACAAGTAACTCAGTCACACATATCCCATGGTGCTCATTTTCAGATCTTCAACACAGTCAGATTTTCAATACAATGAAGGAATTTTACAGTGAAAAGACTTGGAAAGGTGGTGCGATTTTTATTTGTGACTCGCTCACTCGGGAATTCCATAAATGCTGCTCGGAGGTTTAGTGACCGGGATATAATTTTCCTACGTTTTCCTGAGCCTGCGCTCGTTGTAGTTGGAGGTTTGGCCCGGGTTGGAGTATCTCGCGTCCCAGGGATGGGCAGTAACCCGCTGGTTGAAGCTGCAGTTGCCGCTTTCTGCTGGCAGCGGGTGATTGGAGAGTGCGGGGCCGGAATATTGCTGCTTTTCCCTGTCTCACTCACGGTGGAGCTGAGGATGAGGGAATCGTTGATGGGTTTGTCTGAAACCAATAATTTCTTACATTTCTACTGGGTTAGATGAAGGTACATATTTCGTACAAATCTTTTCTCACTATATTTGACAGAAAAAATAATATTTTTCAAAAAGCTGTTTGTGCTGGAGCTCACTGGACAACAGTAGATCTGGAACCGTTTTGGGGATATTATCTTGTAGCCCACGTACCCAGTGACAACCCTGAACTGCGTGACAAAGAATGCTGATGGGGGGAAAACAGTAAAGTCTTCACTCCTGGATGGTCTTGAATCACCAACCTTTCAGTTAACAAGAAAACACACTGACCAATTGTGCCTCAGAGACTTATACAAGTTCAGTCTACAAAGTATCCTAACCAGGGTGTCAGTGAGTCAAATCTTCAGATTGCTACTACCCAGATGACTATCTCTCTCTATCCGTCTTGCGCTTCCAAAATAAAAGTTGGGTCATTCATTGTGAATACATGGAAACGGTTTGATCCCGCCCACTGCAGGCACATCCATGTCACCGGGAACCAGCTCTCCTACAACCGGTGCTGTCTCCCTTCAAGCCTCTCGCTGTATTGTCTGTTTGCAAGTATTCTGATTGTCAAAGCCGATATTAGGTTTGAATTCCTGATGTGCAGTAACGAGAATCATTTAAATGTCTCAGATCAGTTATTTTCACTGATAACATCAGAGTCAATGTTCCATCGTCTTAAAGAAGAGGAAGGTGTCTTGACTGTCTCTGGTCAGTCGGGCTGTTCACCCTTAATTCTCTGATTCCATCCCTCAAAGCGGATTTTCATTTTCTCCTTGAGTTCCCTGACTACATCTGGCGGCATCTTTAATTTGAGAGGCATAATTTATAGTTCAGATGTAATGCATTTCCGATGAAAGATTACAGACCTGAAATGAAAACTATGTTTATCTCTCCACAGAGGCTATCAGGTCTGCTGAGAATTCCAGTATTTTCTGTTTTTATTTCAGATGACCAGCATCTGTAATATGTTGCTTATCTTTACCTGATTAGTGAAACATATAAGATTCTGAGCGTACCTGGCAGGGCGGGTGTTGAGAGGATGTTACCTCTTGTGGGAGAATCTAGAACTAGGGGTCACTGTTTAAAAATAAGCGGTCACCCATTTAAAACAGAGAGGCAAAGTTTTTTTTTCTCAGAGAGTCATGAGTCTTTGGAACTCTCTTCCTGAAAAGACTATGGAAGCAGAGTCTTTGAATATTTTTAAGGCAGAGATGGATATATTCTTGGTAGCAGGGGGGTGATAGGTTATCGGGGTAGACGGGGTACAGATTTCAGGTTACTGTCAAGTCAGTCATGATCTTTTTAAACGACGGAGCAGGTTTGAGGGGCCGAATGGCCTACTCCTGCTCCTTGTTTTTATGTAGTGTTAAGGGTGTGGAACCCATTACCAGTAGATTTAGAGATCCATGTCTGAGCTGAAAACGTGCAGGTAAGCTCACACTGTAAACAGATTGTTCACCAGGCCGAAATGGAAAGGGATTCGCCCTATCATCCCAATTACTGACATAGCAAAACAGTCTCGCCGGTGTTATAACTGATGCAGTTGGTAAAGCGGAGTTATTTATTCCCAGAGGGAAACTTTAAGTAACTGTCACAACCTATAATTTTAAGTGTTATGTTTGAGATGCGACCCTAAATTCAGGAATCAGACCACCAGCTCTCGAAGTTTTACTTTAAACAAAATGAAACATTTTATTAGTTTACACAGATTATAATATATATACACATGGCTACAAATCTCAGAACTTTTAACAAATTCCCAAAATACTCTCTATTAAGGCAACAACAATCTTTAGACTTAACCAGACACCAGGCATAGCTATTTCACCATACGAATTCAAAATGAGGTTCTTTTCATTGGTTCCTCGCGGAGTCAATTGGAGCCTTGCAGCTGCCTTTTGATCTCAGTTGCCTCTGTTAAGCACACAACAAAATGGTTATCTGGATACTTACTATTACTGATTGAATGCAAATTCTCATTTTCCCACCAGCCTCTTTGAATACCTTTTAACAATGAAAGCCCTTTCATAATACCAATTTTATTAAAAATATAAATATGTTACTTGGTAGCTGCTAGGTAGGTGTCCGTTTTCACTCTACTTCTTGAATGCTCTATTAAAAAATGCAAATGCACATCATTCCTCTTACATCTCAAAACTAGCACACATCAAAGCACCCAGGCTAGCTGGCCTTAATCCAAATAAGACACACCCACAGACTAAACCTCTATTTTAAAAGAAATGTATGTTCCAAAATATTAAGTACATTAATAACTCCATTACACCGGTGGGAGGCCATTCAGATACTTTGCGTGTGCAAAGGGTTTATTCAGTTTGCTCACATGTAAACACTCCATCTTTAAAGGTTCAAAGGATTTGATCCACAATCAGAGGATTGCTACTGGCAACAGACAGTTTGAAATCCACCAACTCATCCCATCTGCTAAGATTCTGCTGAGTTCAGATCTAACTCTAGGGGCTTGTTCTGCTGTTCATTACACCCAGGAGAGAATTATGTTGGAGCCCAGAGCAATTTGGTCGCTGTATCAATTGATTCAACAATTTTATGCCTTGCCACAATGGCACCCATCGTATCTGATTACAGGACATAGGTTTCTATCCTACATTTTCGCCCTTCAATGGCGGAGCGGTCACCCAGCATTCGTTGCGGGACAGAATGTGCCCTATTCTCACAACAACAGTTCCTCGCACATGCGCATTGTTGTATGTGCTTGGAGCGTGCGCAATGCGGTCAGTTTCAGCAGCATGCGCAGTGCTGGTTTGTGACTGAAGCTGCTCAGAGCGGCAGTGGGAATGTCGAGTGGAGCAAACTAACAGAGTTAGTGGGTGTGTGAGGAGGAATGGAGCCAGCGGAGTGGGCATGGAGGCTTCATAAAGACACAGTGCAGGCCGCAGACCCCAAATAACAAGGTACGGGGTTTGCGGTTGCAGAGAACGAGCCGAAAAGCTCTGATTTTCTCTCTTCGCCAGGCCCGGGGTAACGGCCGCCATCTTTTAGGGGGCAATGTGCAGCAGGGCGCATGCGTGGTCATCCTGGTCCAGGTAGCAGGAGGAGAGAATGTTGTGATTTTCTGCCCTGGACTGACAGGGATGGATTTTGAAAACTCCTTTTACAGGAGGTTAGAAGGGGAGGAAAGTCAAGCCAAGAGAAATGTTTGTCTCTTCTCAATTTATGTCGGGGATTAACAGTGATGGATTGTTTGTAAACTACTTTTTCACAGAATCACTGAATCACACAGTGCTGAAGAGGCCATTTGGCCCATCGAGTCTGCATCGACACGTGAGAAGCACCTGACCTACCTACCTAATCGCATTTACCAGCACTTGGCCCATAGCCTTGAATGTTCTGATGTGCCAACTGCTCATCCAGGTACTTTTTAAAGGATGTCAGGCAACCTGCCTCCACCACCCTCGCAGGCTGCTCATTCCAGACCGTCACCACCCTCTGGGTAGAAAAGCTTTTCCTCACATCCCCCCTAAACCTCCTGCCCCTCACTTTGAATTTATGTCCCCTGGTGACTGACCCTTCAACTAAGGGGAACAGTTGCTCCCTATCCACCCTGTCCATGCCCCTCATAATCTTGTTCACCTCGATCAAGTCGCCACTCAGTCTTCTCTGCTCCAACAAAAACAACCCAAGTCTATCCAACCTCTCTTCACAACTTAAATGTTTCATCCCAGGCAACATCCTGGTATAATAAATGGGAAGGATTTGCAGATTGGAAACAGAAACCAAACATCACATTAAAATCTGACAGAATTACTTGATTCATTGGAACTTGATGTTATCGGCCTCTCAGGATAAGCATTGAGTTCCAGGTCATTGCCACTCACTGTGTAAAAATTTTTCCTCACATGCTCCCTGTAGATCTTGCCCAAATCTTAAATCTGTAATCTCTTAAATTTGTAGTCCTGTAATCCTTTTACAATCAGATACTGTGAACAGCTTTGCTTTAACTACGTTATGTAAGCCAATTGTAAACTGGTACACCTCTATCAAATCTTCCCTCAATCTACTTTCTTCCAAGGAGAACAACCCCAGTTTCTCCAAACTAACCTTACAACGTCCCTCATACCTCGACCCATTCTGGTAAATCTCCTCTGCCCCCTCTCAAGGACCCTCCACATCCTCCATAATGTGTGGTGATCACTGGTTTGCACAAATCCAGATGTTCTGTGTCCGTGTCTGTGACATCATCACACGTTGACATTTACACTGTGACATCATCACACATCGACAATTACACAGTGACATCAACCCGCTCCCCAGGTATTTCCTCAACTGGGAGATTTTTCTCTGACTCCAGTGCTTCTGATATCTTTCTAGCTGCAGGATCCAGCAGGAGAGTTTAACATTGCAAACTCTGAACTTATTTCAGAGCTGCATGTTTTTGACCATTCATCTACATTCGAGACCTTTCGTGCTGTGCTCTGTTATCTGTAAGAGGTTTCATGCCTCAGGGGCTGGTGTGACTTCTTTACTGTGGATCTAAATCCATGTTCATCCATTCCTCTGTTTCACCTCTGCCCTCCCTGATCACCTCTCTGCCATTGTCTAACTTCCTCTGTCTCTAATAATGGGTGTATTTTAGCTCCATTTGGGATTTTACTGTTACTTCTGCCGACAGTGTCTAAATGAAGTTTCCATCACTCCCCAACCCTGACCATGTGCTGATGACTTCCCAGCTTTACATTCCCATCTTTCATAGTCAGGAATTGTTTTTCCTGCACTATAGTCCATTTCTTTTCCACTTCTGAGCTTATATTGACCATCAAATTCTGTGTAATTTTTATTCTCTGTAATTCATTCTGCATGGCCTGAAATGTTAGCTCTGTTTCTCTCTCCACAGATACCAGCAAATATTGCCAATCCCCAGTTGCCTGTGGGGAAGATGATGTTTGATATTCTTGAACCGCTGCAGTCCATGTGGTGAAGGTGCTCCCACAATGCTGTTAGGTAAGGAGTTACAGGTTATTTACCCTGTAATGATGAAGGAACAGTGATATATGACAAATTATTGTATTTATGTCGCACTTTCAATGTAAGACAATATTCCAAGGCATTTCACAGAAATATTGCAAAGCAAGGTTTGACACTGAGCCACATGAGGAGATATTAGGGCAGGTGACCAAAAGCTTGGTCAAATGGGTCGGATTTAAGGAGCATCTTAAAGAGGAGAAAGAGAGCTGGAGAAGTTTAGGGAGGAAATTCCAGAGCTTGTGGCCAAGGCAAATGAAAGAATGGTCACCAATGGTGGAGCGATTAAAATCAGGAATTCTCAGGAGGCCGGAACTAGAGGAGCTGAGATACCTCAGAGGGTTGTGAGGCTGGATTACGGAGATAGGGAGGGTGAGACCCTGGAGGGATTTGAAAATACGGATGAGAAATTAAAAATTTTGCTTCTTATCCTGGAGCCTGTGTAGGTCAGTGAGCACAGGGGTGATGGGTGAACAAGACTTGGTGTGAGTAAGCACACGAGCAGCAGAGTTTTGGATGGCTTCAAGATTACAGGGAGGTTGAATGTGGGAGGCCGGCCGGGAGTGCATTAGGATAGTTAAGTCTAGAGATAACAAAGGAATGGATGAGAGTTTCAGCAGCAGATGAGCTGAGACTGGGCTGGAGTCGGGCGATGTTACTGAGGTGGAAATAGGCGGTCTTGGTGATGATGTGGATATGTGGTTGGAAGCTCATCTTGGGGTGAAATATTTCACCATGATTGTGAACAGTCTGGTTCAGTCTCAGACAGTTGTCAGGGAGAGGGATGGAGCCTGTGGATAGGAAGTGGAGTTTGTAGCGGGGACTGAAGACAATGGCTTCAGTCTTCTCAATATTTAAATGGAGGAAATTTCTGTACATCCAGTACTGGATGTCAGACAAGCCAGGATGGTGTGTGACTTGGAGGGGAACTTGGAGGTGATGGTCTTCACATACACCTGTTACCCTGGTCCTTCTAGGTGGTGGAGGTTGAGGTTTGGAAAGTTTTGTCAAAGTTCTGGTTTAGTTGTAGATCTATAACAACCCTCTCCTCATCCCCTTCCTCTCCCACTCCCCTTCTCTCTCTGCCTCTCCCACTCCCCTTCTCTCTCTGCCTCTCCCATTCCTCTTCTCTCCCTACCTGACCCACTCCCCTTCTCTCTCTGCCTCTCCCACTCCCCTTCTCTCTCTGCCCCTCCCACTCCCCTTCTCTCCCTACCTCTCCCACTCCCCTTCTCTTTCTGCCTCTCCCTCTCCCCTTCTCTTTCTGCCTCTCCCACTCCCCTTCTCTCTCTGCCTCTCCCACTCCCCTTCTCTCTCTGCCCCTCCCACTCCCCTTCTCTCTCAGCCTCTCCCACTCCCCTTCTCTCTCTGCCCCTCCCACTCCCCTTCTCTCTCTGCCTCTCCAACTCCATTTCTCTCTCTGCCTCTCCCACTCCCCTTCTCTTTCAGCCTCTCTCACTCCCCTTCTCTCTCTCCCTCTCCCACTCCCCTTCTCTCTCCCCCTCTCCCACTCCCCTTCTCTCTCTGTCACATAGCATTCTCCAGCCCAGCGGGTTGTGGATGCTCCATCATGAATATATTTCAGGCTGAGATGGGGAGATTTTTGGTCTCTCAGGGAGTCGAGGGATATGGGGAGTGGGTGGGAAAATGCAGTTGAAGCCCAAGATCAGCCACGATCGTATTGAATGGTGGAGCAGGCTCGATGGGGTGTTAGGTCTTCTCTTGTTCCTATTTCTTATGTTCTTATAGAGACCAGAGTCCTGTGTAGGCCCAGACCGGGTGGCAGGTTCCCTCCCCTGATTGACATTAGTGAACCAGTTGGGTTTTTATGACAATCCAGCAGTTTTCATGGTCACTTTTTCCTCGTGCCGGCCCCACAAATTCCCAGATTCATTCAGCTCAATTTCACAACCTGCCTTTGTGTTTTTGTGGGTTCTCTCTCACTCCCTTTTTTCTGTTTTAAATCAATTTCACAGGGTAATAGAAGGGGAGGATTTACAGTCGGGAAACTGAAACCAAACATCACATCAGGATCTGACGGAGTCGCCCTATTGAACACGGACGGACAAAGCTCCGTTCACAGTGGGGAAACACCGTGGAAATGTGGGGATTGTGGAATGGGATTCAGATTCCCGTCTGAGCCGGAAACTCATCGCCGCAGTCACACTGGGGAGAGGCCGTTCATCTGCTTCGTATATGGGAAGGGATTTACTCGATCGTCCAGCCTGCTGACACACCGAGTTCACACTGGGGAGAAGCCGTTTGCCTGCCCCGATTGTGGGAGTGGATTTACGCGATCATCAGGGCTGGTACAACACCAGCAAGTTCATACAGGGGAGAGACCGTTCACCTGCCCCGAGTGTGGGCAGGAGTTCACCCGATCATCAGGGCTGCATCAACACCAGCAACTTCACACAGGGGAGAGACCATTCACCTGCTCCCAGTGTGGGAAGGGATTCACTGAGTCATCCTTCCTGCTCAGACACCAGCGAATTCACACAGGGGAGAGACCGTTCATCTGTTCCGAGTGTGGGGTGGGATTCATTCAATCATCGCATCTGCTGAGACACCAGCGGGTTCACACAGGGATGAGACCGTTCACCTGCTCCGAGTGTGGGATGGGATTCATTCAACTATCGCGTCTGCTGACACACCAGCGAGTTCACATTGACAAGAGACCTTTTAAATGCCCAGACTGCGGGAAGTGCTATTAAAGTTCCGGGAACCTGATGTCCCATCAATGTGTTCACACTGACGAGAGACCATTCAGCTGCTCTCACTGTGGGACTGGGTTCAGGGAATCATCTCAACTCACTGTACACCAGCGAACTCACACTGGAGAGAGACCGTTCACCTGCTCCAAGTGTGGGAAGGGATTCACTCAGTCATCCAGCCTGCTGAGACATCAGCAAGTTCACAAGTAACTCGTAACATTGAGTGGATTTTCCTGTTAGTCACATCCAGGACTGAACCAAAAAATATATAACGTGATAAAGTCATATAAATCAGTTTTGTATGAAATACAGGGAGTTGAGTCTTTTTAGTGGCTCTAACACAAGTTAGTTCATGTTGAAGGACCTTCCCTCTCCCCTGCCCCCTCCACCCTCCCCTCCAACGACAAGTGTGAGGAGCTCATGGAGCTTCTTTGTCACTAAGATTGAGACAATCCGATCAGCTGCCTCTGCTGCTTCCCTCCCTTCCACTAGCCCACCAGGACAAACTGCCTCTAAAGTTCCCCTTGTCTGAACCCTGAAATCGCATCTTCCTCCAGTTTCTCTCTCATCTCCCCTCCTGCCCTCTCAGTGCACATCTTGTCCATGAGAACCAGCTCCTGCCCCATCGATCCTATTCCCACTAAACTGCTGATCATCTAATTTCTCCATGTAGCTGATATTATTAATGGTTCTCTCTCTCTCCTGGGACTGTCCCTCTTCACCTTTCAATGCACCGTCATCACCCATCCTAAAAAAACAATCTCTGATCCCCCATTGTCTTCACAAACTATTGCCCCATCTCCAACCTCCCTTTCCTCTCTGAAGTCCTTGTACTTGGTGTCCTCCAGGATCTATCCTTGGCCCCTCCTATTTCTCATCTACATGCTGCCACTCGGTGACATCATCCAAAAGTACCGTGTTAGTTTTCACATGGACACTGACAACACCCAGCTCTACCTCAACACCATCCCTCTCCATTCCTCCACTGTTACTAAATTATCAAACGGCTTATCCCACATCCAGTACTGGATGAGCAGAAATTTCCTCCAATTAAAAATTGGGAAGACCAAAGCCATTGTCTTTGGTCACCACTACAAATTCTGTTCCCTAACTACCGAGTCCATCCCTCTCCCTGGGAACTGTCTGTGGCTGAACCACACTGTTCACAATCTTGCTGTCATTTTTGCCCCAAAGGTGAGTTTCTGACCACATATCCACACCATCACTAACACCAGATATTTCAATTTCCATAATGTCGCCTGTCTCTACCCCACCCCCAGCTCATCTGCTCAAACTCTCATCCATGTCTGTGTTACCTTTAGACTGGATGATTCCAATACATTTCTGTCCGGCCCCTCACATTCAACCCGTCCCACACGGAATCATGAGATCATCAAAAACTCTGTGTGTTCTCACCTCAAATCCCGTTCACCCATCACCCCTGTGCTCATTGACCCACATTGGCTCTTGGTCAAGCAATGTCTCCATTTTAAAATTGCATACTTGTTTCAAATCCCTCCATGGCCTCATCCCTCTCTATCTCTCTAATCTCCAGTCCTACAATCCTCCTAGATTTCAGCACTCATCCTCCTGGCCTCTTTGGCATCCCTGATTTTAATTACTCCACCACTGATGGCCGTGCCTAGGTGTGAAGCTTTGAAATTCTCTCCCTCAACTTCTCCACCCCTCCACCTCTCTCTCCTGATTAGATGTTGGTTAAAATTTACCTCTTTAATCACGGCTTTGTCCATTGACCCTAATATTGCCCTATGTGACTTGTCAGTTTTTTTCTTTATGAAACTCCTCTGAAGCACCTTGGGATGTTTTATATAAGTTGTTCCTGTTTCATGACAGCCAGTTTGTGCACAGTAAGATTCCACAAACAGCAATCAGACTAACTGATTAATCTAGTTTTTTTGGTGCTGTTAGTTAAAGCACGAATGTTGGTCCCACTGCACCAGGAGAACTCCCCTGTGGACAGGATGTGGAGTTGTTGAGCTCTCCTGAGCTGAGAGTGGAGCTGATTGAGCTGTGGGGCCTGCAGTGTACCTTCAAGAGCCGCTGTCTGGGATCTTTCCTCTTAATTCACTGACTCCCAGCTGAAGTTGTTGCTGCAGTAAAATAGTTAACTTTGAATATCAATCCCAATTTAACCTTTGGAGCAAAATCTGCAACTTTAAATCAGCTGTAAAAGAGAAAGCAAATTCATGCTAATGCATTTGGAGAGGGCAAACAAAGCTGGAGAATACACAATAAACAGGAGAATATTGGGAGGGGTAGAAAAAGTGAGAGACCTCGGAGTCCATGTCCACAGGTCCCTGAAGGTGGCAGGACAGGTGGATCAGGTGGTAAAGAAAGCATATATTTATCAGAACTCACCATACACCAGCACATTCACACTGGGGAGAGGTCATTCACCTGTACAGAGTGTGGGAAGGGATTCACTCAGTTATCCAACCTGCTGAGACACGAACAAACTCACACTGCGGGGAGGCCATTCAGCTGCTCCGAGTGTGGGAAAAGATTCACCCATTCAAACAACCTTGTGAGACACCAGCGAGTTCACACTGGAGAGAAGCTGTTCAGCTGCTCCGAGTGTGGCAAGAGATTTACTCAGTCATCCCACCTACAGACACATCAACAAATTCACACTGCCGAGTGGCCTTTTAAATGCCCAGACTGTGAGAAGTGCTTTAAAATTCCAGTGAACTGATGTCCCATCAATGTGTTCACACTGACGAGAGAGCGTTCAGGTGCTCTCACTGTGGGACTGGGTTCAGATGGTCATCTCAACTCACTGTACACCAGCGAGTTCACACTGGAGAGAGGCTATTCAGCTGCTCAGAGTGTGGGAAGGGATTCACTCAGTCGCTAACCTGCTGAAACACCAGCAAGTTCACAATTAACAAGTGATTGGATTTTGCTGTGAATCACATCCAGGTCTGAACCATGTTGATTGGGGTCTGTTTCTGCTGATGTTAATAAACTCCAGCCCAGTTATAGGGGTTTATATTCTGTATAAAAATCAGATGAATCAGATTTGTGTTAAACACATGGTGTATTGAGTCTTTTTTAATATTGCTAACACAAATCAGTTCCTTTTGAACATAGGAACATGTCTCAGTACATTGGAGCAGTAATGAACAAACACAGGGGAATATTGGATACAGAGTAAAAACAACATTATATTATTTTTCCATGTGACCTGTCTCAGAATTCTCTCATCAAACAGACCATCAACATGAGAGGAGTTGACATTTTCAGTCATTCCAAGAGGAAATTCGAGGCTGTAATTATCCACTGATGTTGTTCTGAAATTTTACAACCTCCCACTGTCACCAAAGCTGGCAATAGACAGCTCATTGTTCTAATTGTGTTGTAGCCTCTGTCCCAGATTTTGTTCAATGTAGATTTAATGTTCAGAGAAAGGGGTGGGATTGGATGGTCAAAACCGCTCACAGGCTATGGAGGGTGATGTTGACTTGAATGTGCCAAAAACAGTGTTCTTCATAGGCACCAATACTTTATCCCCAGTATTAGTCACTTTGGTTGGTGTTGTCCACCTGATAGGACAGGACGTGTCCTCATGTGTCTGTCTGTATGGGCGCGGGTGTATCCCTGAGTGTGGAAGTGTGTGTAAATGTGTGTGGGTGTGGAGAGGATGTCTGAGTGTGTGAGACAGACAGAGAATGTGTGTGTGGGTCTGTGTGTGTGGTTGTCTGTGCTGCTTCTCATTAGCTATAACAAAAACCTTCCTCTCCAAGCAGACAACATGGCTCCTGAGAATCCCATTCGGTGATGTGAATGGTACGATTTGGAGATTCTTCATCCAGGGTGAAACCACAGGCTGACTGTGTGCTGTGTAAAACCTGTTACCTATACAACCAGGCCCCACTTCTCCTGGAGCAACATGAAGTGTCTGCTGCTTTCCAGATCCATTCCTTTCCCCTCACCATTATCCTCAGATAGTTCACAAATTCCTTGTGTACATCATCCTCCAACATGCCTATGATTTCCATTTTAAATATTTCCATCGGTCTTTTTCACAGACAGCAATGGGATTGCTGCTATCACAGGAATCAGTGCTGAAATACCGTCCCTCTGATCTTCAGGCTTCCTGGAGTAATACACTGATCCCGATCTTCCCACCTAACACAAATCCATATCCCCATCTGAGTGCCAGATTTTAATGTGATTGTCTAATATAGAAAACATATATCATTTCACCCCTTTAAACCTGAGTCAGCACACCCCCTCCACACACACTACAAGAGGTTGTGTTTGAGATCAGTTGTTCCTTTGTAATCTGGGTTGTTCTGAATGATGACAATATGAACCTTCTTCCTAACCTGTCCTAACCCTTGAAAGGGGGGGAATGCGTCATTAACACATAGATGCTTCAAGTTAGTAATTCTGCTTTGTCTGGCTGACATAATTAATTTAGGACTAACAGAAGGATTGGGCTATGGTAAAATGGACAGATGTCCAACGGGGACATAAGGGGACTTCTTGCTAATGTCGGGATTACAAGGTTAGACATTACTTTTACATTGATTTTTTTTAACAATTTGCTGATTTTTGATGGAAAGGGAGACAGTGAGAAGGAGCTAGAAAGTCGAGAAGGTCAGAGGGAGTGCACTTGTGGTGTGGGGTGGGAGGGGAATAACAGAGGAACCAGGTATGGGTGCAGACCATTTCTACATAGGCATGAACGTACAGGATCGAAATTATAAACAAAGGCACACGGTTCATTCTGTAATCATCATCAATGCTGTAATGTCTACAAAATACTCCAAACGTACGGGAGAAACTTCTATCGATGAGATGTCTTTGGGGCTCTCCTGTATCCCCATATTTGTTGTTAATGTTGCTTTTCCATCACACAGCTGACTCATGTCGAGTGTTTTAGATTCTCCACAACACCCTTCTGTCGGTTCATTCACTGAAACCACGGACTCTCCTTGTTGTAACAGTGACATTCCCTGTCTGCCCGGTTATTTCTTGAAGTCAGTCAGCCCTTGAATTGTTTGTACATTGTTTCATCATGTCCCACCCAGCTGGCCACCAGTGCAGAGGCATTGAAGGAGGACGGTTTGGTCCACGTTGTTAGAGGCTGCAGACAGGCCGAGAAGGACAATGAGGGAGTTTTCCTTTGTCACATTCACATCGGGTGTCATTGGTGACTTTGGGAAGAGCTGTTTCGATACCGTGACAGAGACAGAGATCTTATTGGAGGGATTTAAACATGGAGTTCTGGGAAATGTGGACATGGATTTGGGAGGTGATCAGGACTTTGGAGAGCGAAAGGAGGTTGGAGCTGGAGCGGGAGTTTAATAGGGTCGTGGGGTCAAGTGTTGGGTTTATTGAGGACAGGTGATGATGGCAGATTTGAAGGAGAGATGGGCAGTACCAGGAGAGAGAGAACCATTAATATCAGTGAACATGGGGAAAATGGGTGATCAGCAGTTTAGCGGGAATAGGGTCGATGGAGCAGGAGGTGGGTCTCATGGACAAAGTGAGCTCTGAGAAGGCAGGAAGGGGAGATGGGAGAGAAACTGGAGAAAGATGTGGGTTCAGAAATCAGACATGAGGGATCTTTAGAGAAAGTTTGTCCCAATGGGCTCGTGGAAGGGAAGAAAGCAGCAGAGGCAGCTGATCGGATTGTCTCAATCTTAGTGACAAAGAAGCTCCATGAGCTCCTCACACTTGTTGCTGGAGGTGAATATGGAGGAGACAGGGGAGAGGGAGAGCCCTTCGAAAGGAACTAATGTCTTAGGGATAGTAAAAAGATTCAACATCATCTATTTAATAAAAAGCTTAATGATTTTATTTTTATCCAGAACGTTAACACCTATAACTGGGCTGCAGTTTACTAACATCAGCAGAAACAGACCCCAGTGAAACATGGTTCAGTTGCAAAACTCAATCACTGTAGTTACTCATGAACTCGCTGGTGTCTCAGGAGGTTGGATGACTGAGTAAATCCCATCCCATACTCGGAGCAGGTGAAAGGTCTCTCCCCAGTGTGAACTCGCTGGTGTGAAATAAGATTAGCTAAACGCCTGAACCCAGTCCCACAGTGAGAGCACCTGAACGGTCTCTCGTCAGTGTGAACACGTTGATGGGACACCAGGTCCCCGGAACTTTTATAGCACTTCCTGCAGTCTGGACATTGAAAAGGTCTCTCCTCACTGTGAACTCGCTGGTGCGTCACCAGATGGGATGAATCAGTGAATCCCTTCCCACATTCTGAACAGGTGAAATGCCTCTCTCCAGTGTGACCATGCTGGTGTCTCAGCAGGTTGGATGACTGAGTGAATCCCTTCCCACACTTGGAACAGATAAATGGCTTCTCCCCAGTGTGAATTCATTGGTGCACAGTCATATGAGATGATCACCTGAACCCAGTCCCAGAGTGAGAGCAGCTGAACAGTCTCTCGTCAGTGTGAACACGTTGATGGGACATCAGTTCCCAGGAACTTTTGAAGTACTTCCCACAGTCTGGGCATTTAAAAGGTCTCTCGTCAGTGTGAACTCACTGGTGTTTCAGTAGGTAGGATGAATGAGTGACTCCCACCCCACACTCGGAGCAGATGAATGGTCTCTCTGCTGTTTGACTGCACCGATGTCTTTCCATGTAATTGAATCCCTTCCCACAGTCCTCACATTTCCACGGTTTCTCCCTGTTGGGACTGCATTTATGTCCTGCCAGGTCAGATGATTGGCTGAAGCCTCATCCACACACAGAACACGTGTATGGTTTCTCCCCACTGTGAACGGTGCTTTTTCCTTCCATGTTCAAAATCCAATGATATTCAGGTTACAATAAACTGTGCAAATCCATCAGATCCTGATGTGATGTTTGGTTTCAGTTTCCTGACTGCAAATCCTCTCCTTCTAATATCCTGTGAAATTAATTTAAAACAGAAAAAAGGGAGTGAGAGAGAACCCACAAAAACAGATTATGAAACTGAGCTGAATGAATCTGGGAATTTGTGGGGCCGGCACGAGGGAAAAGTGACTATGAAAGATACTGGATTGTCACAAAAAGTCAACTGGTTCACTAAGGTCCACCAGAGAAAGGACCTTCTACACAGTCTGTGCCCATAAATTTCAAGATTGTGCCTGAACACCAAGGTCTAGATCATAGGAACAGGAGTCCTAACACTGACTCCTGGGGAAATCCACTTTCAACCTTCCTCCATTCTGAAAAATCATTACTCTCTGTTTCCTGTCACTCAGTTAATTTTGTACCCATGTCGCTGCTGCCCATTTTGTTCTATGAGCTATAACTTTGCTCACAAGTCTGTTATGTGGCACTTTACCTAATGCCATTTGGAAGACCATGTACACCACATTAATAGCATTACCCTCATCAACCACACTGTTAACTCTTGAAAAACCTTAAGCAAGTTAGTTTAACATGATTTTCCCTTAATAAACTTGTGCTGGCTTTCCTGAATTAGCCCACATTTGCTTAAGTGACTATTAATTTTGTCCAGAAATATCACTCCCAAGGCTAAACTGACTGGTCTGGTAGTTGCTGGGCTGATCATTACACCCTTTTTGAACAAAGGTGTATGATTTGCAATTCTCCTGTCCTCTGTCACCACTCATGGGTCTGAAGAAGATTGGAATAATATGGTCAGTGCCTCCACAATTTCCACTCTGAATTCCCTCAGTATCCTTGGATACATCTCATCCAATCCTGGTGCCTTGTCAACTTTATCAGACAGCCTATATACCTTCTCCTTATCAATATTAAACACCACAAGTATTTGAACTACCTCCTCTTTAACCATGACCTGTGCAGCATCATCTTCTTTGGTAAAGACAGATGCCAAATATTCATCTATACCTCATCCATGCCCCCTGTCCCAATGGGTAAATCACCTTTTTTTAAATCCCTAATCAGTCCCTTTTTCCTTTTCCCAACCTGTTACTAGGTATAAGCCAGAGAAAGCGTTTTGATTTCCTTCCATGTTATCTGCCAGTCTCTCCTCATACTCTCTCTTTGCTTCTCTTACTTTCTTTTTCCAATTTCTCTCTGAATATTCTTTCTTTATCCTGTCTCTCGGTTATATTAGCCACCTGATATCTCTGTTAGCAGACTTATTCATCTTCATCTTAATCTCTTCTCTTATTTAGTGAGCTGTGGATATGTTAGCCACACCTTCCTCATTTGTAAGAATATGTCATTACTATGTCTGATCTATTTCCTCTTTAAGGCAGCCCATTCCTCAATTACAGTTTCTCCTGCCAACCTTTGACTCTACTTTACTGGGTCAGATCCATTCTCACCCTACTGAAGTTGGCTTTCCCCAGTTAATTATTCTTTCTCCTACAAGTAACCTTTGCCCACAGACAGACAGGCCAACTGTTTACCTTCCAGATTTAAAGGCCGATGATATTCAGGTCCTCACGAATCGAGTGACTCTGCCAGATCTGAATTGATATTTGATTTGAGTTTCCCATCTGTCAACCCTCCACTTCTAAGATCCAGTATCAGAAATTTACAAAAACACTAACCGTCAGTCGAAGATAGAAATTGAGAAGAGACAAACATTTCTCTTGGTTTGAGTTTGCTGTGTGTAAATCCTTCCCATTTAACCCCCTGGAAAAGGAGTTTCCAAAATCCATCCCTGTCAGTCCAGGATAGAAATGCGCAACATCGTCTCCTCCTGCTACCTGGACAAGGATGGCCGCGCATGCGCCCTGCTGCACATTGCCCCTGTGAAGATGGCGGTTGTTAACTCGGGCCTGTCTCCGAGAGGAGACGCGGGTCAGAATTGTCTCCTCTCCATTCGGTGTAACCGCAGGACCGGTAGCTTCTTATTCAAGATATCAGACCTTCACAGGGTCTTCATGAAGCCTCCCCACCCACTCCGCCGCCTCCATCCCTCCCCCACTCACCGGCTCCTTTTACTCGCCTGTGTTCGCCATTTCTCAGCGACTTCCACCAGCTCCAGCTACAGATGGTATTGCGCATGCTCCAGTCAGAGTTCGCAATGCGCATGTACCAGTCACTGTCAGCTACTGCGCCTGCGCGAGGATCGCCTGACGTGAGCATACATCACATTCTTCCCCCCACTCAATCCTTGGTAAACGTACCGCCATTGAAAGGCCTTTTCTGATAAGATAATTATGTTTTATGATCCGATGATGATTGGCGCCATAGGGCCAATACATAAAATTATTAATATTGATATGGCAACCATAGTGCACGGCCCCTCCACCATAGTTCTGTCCTGGGTGTAATTAACAACAGAACAAACCCTGACAGTTAGATCTGAACTCACTGGAGTCTCAGCAGCGGCGCAGACAAGTGATTTTTCTTCCCATATTCTGACTACTGAAACTCTGTCTTGTCAGTTGGAATGTAGCAATTGTGGATCTAATCCTTTGACCTTCTAAAACTGGAGTGTTAGCAGGTGGGCAGTGAGCAAAGGGTTGCACACATGAAGTATCTGAATGGTCTCCCACAGGTATGACTGTGCTGCTGTGTCAGAAAATGGAATAACGAGGTGAATCCATTTCCACATTCAGCTGGTGTGATTTCATGGTGTGATTTTGCAACATGAGTTTCAGCTCACACTGGGATCTCAAACCCTTCTGAGAATGAGCTCTACATTCTCAACCACAGTTAGAGAAAGGTGGTGCTGTAAATCTGAAATAAAAAAACAAAATATTGGAATTTTCAGCAGATCTGGCAGTGTCTGTGGAGAGTGAAAGATGTATATAAATTTCAGGGCTGTGACTTTCCATCAGAACTACACTGCATCAGTGAGCAGACTTGAAAACTTAACTCTATTTCTCAATTCACAGATTCTCCTGGATGTGCTGAGTATTTCCATGATTTTCTGCTTTTATCTCTGATTGAAGAAGTTGCATATGAATTGTGCATTAGATTTATTGATGACTAACGTATATTTATTCTCAACCATCTACAAGTGGAAAACTCTTCCACTTGTCCACCCTGTCAACCCCTTTCATTATCTTAAAGGCCTTAGTCAGGTCATCCCTCACTTTCTTTTCCAGAGAAAAACTTTTCAATCCGTTAAATCTCTGTGAATTTGACATATTTTCCAATTCTGGCATCATTCCAGTAAATGTTTTTGCACCGTCCCCAGTGCTTCGCTCCTTCCTCTAATATGGAGACAGAGCTAATCTGAGCATCAAAGTCACATTGTCCCAAATTCCTGTATGTTGTAAGGTTCATTATGACAGTGGGAGAGGGGACTGTGGTTTCGAGCTGTTATTCACCATCCCCTGTTTCAACCATTCTCCCATTAGCTGAAAATAAGATTAGATGAAATGAGCAGATCTAATGAGCCAGTCTGTGACATAATGAATCAATTACAAAGTTGTCTCTCAGCCTTACAGTGAAGCAGAGGGTATTTTTCATTCTAAATTTGCTAATTATACCATTAAGAATACCTGTCAGAGAATGACTAGATTTCCGCATGGGGCCAGTGTAAAGCTCATTTAACATGATTACCAAGCAGTGAAGAGGTGAATTTGTAATTCACATGCACCTTGTTTGTGCATTTCCCAGATTAATAGTTGCACCGAGTCTGTTGTTCTCCATCTTGATATGTTCAAGAGGGAAATCCATAAATATGTGGGCACTAAGGGATATGGTGATAGGATGGGAAAGTGGAGTTGAGCTGGAAGAACATTGAATGGTGGAGCAGGCTCAAGGGGCCTTTTAGTCCAACTCTGCTCCTATTTCTTGTGTTCTTATGAACATCAGTGTGAATCATTTCCATTCAAGCACAGCAGATGCAGCAGCACCCGTCCACCTCCTCCCTTCCCACATTCCAGGGCCCCAAACACTTTCCAAGGGGCACAGTGATTTACCGGTACTTCTTGCTATTCAGTATTGTCTATTCACTGACCACAGTGTGGTTTTCTCTACATTGAGGAGATTAAATCCCAATTGGGTAACTGCTTTGTGGAACATCACCTTTCAGTCTCCAAGTGTGACCCTGAGGTTCTGGTCATTTACCAGTTTAATCTCCACCTACTCCCACTCTGACCTCGGCCTCCTGCACTGTTTCAATGAAGCTCAATGGAAGCTCGAGGAACAGCAGCCCATCTTTCATTGGACACTTTACATCCTTCTGAACTCAACCTTCATTTTGAAAATTTCAGATCATAACCACTGCTCCCATTTTTTCTGACAGTCGGTGCTGGTAATGGTTCTTCTTTTACCATTTATCCCTCCTCTGGGCCTGTGTTGTTTCTCCACTTGTCCCATTAGTTTATTTCCTTGTCTCATTATCACCCAATGCTGCCTTGCACCATCATCCCCTTTGTCATTTAATCACGAGTTCAGGCTTGGACAAGGGGGATCTTTAGAGATAGTTTGTCCCGGTGGGCTAGTGGAAGGGAGGGAAGCAGCAGAGGCAGATTATCAGATTGTCTCAACCTTAGTGACAAAGAAGCTCCATGAGCTCCTCGCACTTGTTGCTGGAGGTGAGGATGGAGGAGACAGGGCAGAGGGAGAGCCCTTCCAAAGGAACTAACTTGTGCTAGAGATAGCAAAACGACTCAACTGTTCATCACGAAGCTGATTTATTCCAATTTTATACAGAATCTGTAACTGGGCTGGAGTTTAACATCAAAAAGGAACTAACTTGTTAAAAATAGTAAAAAGGTTCAACACATTGTGTTTAACACAATGCTGATTTATTTGACTTTTATCTAAGCGGGCTGGAGTTTATTAGTGTCTACAGAAACACACTATAATGAACATACTTCAGTCCTGAATGTTATTAAGAGCAAAATCCCATCACGACAGTTACTTGTGAACTTGCTGGTGTCTCAGCAGGTCGGATGACTGACTGAATCCCTTCCCACATTTGGAGCAGGTAAATGGCCTCTCTCCAGTGTGAACTCTCTGGTGCAGCAGCAGGCTGGATGACTGAGTGAATCCCTTCCCACATTCGGAGCAGGTAAATGGCCTCTCTCCAGTGTGAACTCTCTGGTGCAGCAACAGGCTGGATGACTGAGTGAATCCCTTCCCACATTCGGAGCAGGTAAATGGCCTCTCTCCAGTGTGAACTCTCTGGTGCAGCAACAGGTTGGATGAATGAGTGAATCCCTTCCCACATTCGGAGCAGGTAAATGGCCTCTCTCCAGTGTGAACTCTCTGGTGCAGCAGCAGGCTGGATGACTGACTGAATCCCTTCCCACATTCAGAGCAGGTAAATGGCCTCTCTCCAGTGTGAACTCTCTGGTGTCTCAGCAGGTTGGATGACTGACTGAATCCCTTCCCACATTCGGAGCAGGTAAATGGCCTCTCTCCAGTATGAACTCTCTGGTGTCTTAGCCGGTGGGATGACTGACTGAATCCCTTCCCACATTCGGAGCAGGTGAACGGTCTCTCTCCAGTGTGGACTCGCTGGTGTGCAATGAGTTCAGATGATTGCCTGAACCCAGTCCCACAGTGAGAGCACCTGAAAGGTCTCTCGTCAGTGTGAACATGTTGATGGGACTTTAGTTCCACAGAACTTTTGAAGCACGTCTCACACTGTGGGCATTTAAAAGGTTTCTCATCTGTGTTAACTCGCTGGTGTCCCATGAGGTTGGCTAATTGAGTGAATCCCTTCCCACGCTCAGAGCAAGTGAATGGTCTCTCCCCAGTGTGATTGCACCAATGAGTTACCAGTTCCAATGGGGATTTGAATCTCTTCCCACAGTCCGTACATTTCCACGGTTTCACTCCATTGTGACTGCATTTATGCTCCATCAGGTCAGATGATCGGCTGAAGACTCGTCCACACACAGAACACGTGAACGGTTTCTCCCCACTGTGAACGGTGCTTTTTCCTTCCGTGTTCAAAATCTGAAGATACTCAGTTTAAGATAAATTAGGCGACTCCATCAGATCCTGATGTGATGTTTAGTTTCAGTTTCCCGACTGCAAATCCTCCCCTTCTCATACCCTGTGGAATTGATTTAAAACAGAAAAAGGGGAGTGAGAGAGAACCTACAAAAACACAAAGGCAGGTTGTGAAATTGAGCTGAATGAATCTGAGAATTTTTGGGGCCGGCACTGGGAAAAAGTGACCATGAAAACTGCTGGATTGTGATAAAAACCCAACTGGTTCACTAATGTCCATCAGGGGAGGGAACCTGCCACCCGGTCTGGGCCTACACAAGACTCTGGCCTCTATAAGAACATACGAAATAGGAACAAGAGAAGTCCTAACACCCCGTCGAGCCTGCTCCACCATTCAATACGATCTTGGCTGATCTTGGGCTTCAACTCCACTTTCCCGCCCACTCCCCATATCCCTCGACTCCCTAAGAGACCAAAAATCTCTCCATCTCAGCCGGAAATATATTCAATGATGGAGCATCCACAACTCGCTGGGCTAGAGAATTCAATGTGACAGAGAGAGAAAGAGAGAGGAGTGGGAGAGACAGAGAGAGAAGGTTACTAAACAAAGCACAGGATGTCAATAAACAGAATTCAAGTGCATGGGATTGGGGTAATATCCTGTTATAGATTGAGAATTTGTGAACAGACAGAAAACAGAGAGTCGGAATAAATGTCTCATTCTCAGGATGACAGGCAGTTATTTGTGGGATACTACAAGGATCAGTGCTTGGCCCACAGCCATTCACAAACTATACAAATGATTTGAAGGCAATCATTTAAGCAGCGCCTAAATTTTCACATTCTCATCCTTGTTTTCCTCCATGGTTGTGATCATTCCTATCTCTGAACCTCCTCCAGCCTCACAATCCCCCCGAGATATCTGCTCTTTTTGAATTCGAGAATTACTGATTTTAATAATTCCATCACTGGTTGCCATTCTGTAAGTTTCCAAGACTCTAGAATTCCCTCCCTAAACCTCTCCGCCTCTCTACCTCATTTGCATCCTTTAAGATATTCCTTCAGACCGACCTCTTTGACCAAATTATTGGCCACTTCCCCGAGTATCTCCTTGGTTTCTAACATTTCTGTGAAATGTCTTGGTAAACTATATAACAATAAATGTGCGATACAAACACAAATTGTTGTTGTTGATTTAGACATATATCAATGTCCCTTCCTCATCGCTGGGTGAATAACCTGTAGCTCCTTACCTAACAGCATTGTGCGAGCATCTTCACCACACGGACTTAATTAGTAATGGGTTGAAAGGTTATGGGGAGAGGGAGGGAAATTGGAGTTGAGGCCAAAATGAGATCAGCCGTAATTGTAATGAATGGCGGGGCAGGCTCGAGGGGCTGAATTGCCCACTCCTGCTCCTAGTTCTTATGTTCAAGGATCTATGGACATGCACACCAAGGGTCTGTACTTCCTCGGGTCCTACCATTCATCATGTACTCCCTTGCCTAGTTAGTCCTCCCAAAATGCATCACCTCACACTTTTTGGGATTAAATTCCATTTTCCACTGTTCTGCCCATCTGAGCAGCCCGTCTATATTGTCCTGTTGTCTAAGGGTTTCCTCCTCGCTATTTACCACACTAGTGATTTTTTTGTGTTACCTGTGAACTTACTGATCATACCTCCTACATTCATGTCTACATCATTAATGTCCACTACAAACAACAAGGGACCCAGCACCAAACCCTGCAGTACGCCACTGGACACAGACTTCCAGTCACAAAAACAACCTTTGACCATCACCCTCTGCCTCCTGACACTGAGCTAATTCTGGATCCAATTTGCCAAATTGCCCTGGATCACATGGGCTCTTACCTTCTGGACCTGTCTCCCATGCCAGACCTTGTCAAAAGCCTTAGAGAATTCCATGTGGACTCCATCAGTTGAACTACCCTCATCTACACACCTCGTCACCTCCTCGAAAAATTCAATCAAATTTGTTAGACATGATCTCTCCCTGACAAAGCCATGTTGACTATCCTTGATTAATTCTTGCCTCTACAGGTGGGGCTTAATTCTGTCCCTCAGAACATTTCCAAAAGTTTCCCTACCAGTGATGTTGGACTCACTGGCCTATTAGCTCCCTGGTTTATCCCTACCATTCTTCTTTAATAATGGTACCACATTAGCTGTCCTCCAGTCCTCTGGTACTTCTCCTGTGGCCAGGGAGGATTTGAAAATTAATGTTGAAAATCTCCTCCCTTGCCCCAACAGCACCTGGGATACATCTCATCTGGGTCTGGGGATTAATACACTTATAAGGCCCAATAAAACTACTAATACCTCCTCCCTCTCAATACTCATTTGTTGAAGTATATCACAGTCCCACTCCCTGATTTCTATATCTACATCGTCCTTCTGTATAGTTAATACAGATGCAAAGTACTCATTTAAAACCTCATCTACATCTTCCAGCTCCTCACCCAGATTGCTATTTTGATCCCTGATGGGCCCTAATCTTTTCCTGGTTATCCTCTTGCCCTGAATATACTTATAAAATGCCTTTGGAATTTAACTTATTTCACCCAGCTGTGATTTTCATGCCCCTTCTTCGCCTTCCTAATTTCTTTTTTAAGTAACCCCCTGCACTTTCTCTACCCATCAAGGGCTCCTGCTGTTTTGAGCCCTCGGTATGTACCATAAGCTTCCCTTTTTTTCCCCCCTTATCTAATCCTGTCAATTCCTCAACATCCCGGTTTCTCTGGACTTGTTGGTCCTTTGTGGGAAAATGTTGGTCCTGCACACTATTTCCTTT
Source organism: Cetorhinus maximus (assembly GCF_964194155.1). Taxonomy (NCBI): domain Eukaryota; kingdom Metazoa; phylum Chordata; class Chondrichthyes; order Lamniformes; family Cetorhinidae; genus Cetorhinus; species Cetorhinus maximus. Next base: position 40,485,782 of record NC_135901.1, on the reverse strand, counting down.
TTGAATGACTCCCACTGCTCTGATGTTGATTTTCCTACAAGTAGCTGCTCCCAGTCCACTTTGGCCAGGTCCTGTCTTATCATATTGAAATTGGCTTTCCCCCAATTCAAAACCCTTATTTTCGATCCATCTTCGTCCTTTTCAATAACTACTTAAATCTTACGGAGTTATGGTTATTATTACTGAACTGCTCCCCCACTGACACTTCTACAACTTGCCCAGCTTTGTTCTCTAAAAGAAGGTCCAGCACCTCTCATGTAGGACTTTCTATGTGCTGGCTTAAAAATCTCTCCTGGATACATTTGAAGAATTCAGCCCCCTCAAAGTTTTCACACTTTGTCTATCCCAGTTAATATTGGGGAAGTTGAAATCCCCGACTATTATTACTCTATTATTTTGACACTTCTGAGATTTGCCTACATATCTGCCCTTCTATCTCTCCCTGACTGTTTGGGGGTCTATAGTATGCTCCCAACAATGTGATTGCCCCCTTTTTGTTTTTAAGTTCTACCTATACAGCCTGATTTAACAGCAGCTCACACTTACACTGAAGATGTTCAAGGTAAAATACTGTCTTTCCCTTTTACCGTATTCCAGTGCCGTGCCAGGGTATACAATTCCGTTCGCATAGATTTAAGCAAAAAGAAATTCTAACATACCGCAAGATTCCCCACACCTTTTAAAGCACTTCTCACACTCTGGTCATTTAAAAGGTCTGTTGTCAGTGTGAATGTGGTGTCCCAGGTGGGATGATGTCCTGAAGCTCTTACCACACTAAGCAACTGAACAGCCTCTCGCCAGTGTGAATTCAATGTGTTTCAGCAGGTCAATCCAAAGAGACAAATATTTCTCTTGGTTTGAGTTTGCTGTGTGTAAATCCTCCCCTTGTAACCCCCTGTAAAAGGAGTTTCCAAACACTCTGTGTAAACTGGGCTCCGGGAGTTTCTAATCCGGGTTTGGAGTCCTACACAGGGTGTTTGTGAACCCTGCCAGTCCACCCTCCGGCTCCATTCCTCTCCTGCACTCGGCCCTTTCTCACCCGCTGGACTTTAAATTCCACCGCAACAAAAACAAAAATACCTGGAAAAACTCAGCAGGTCTGACAGCATCTGCTGAGAGGAACACAGTTAACGTCTCGAGTTCATATGACTCTTCAACAGAACTAAGTAAAAATAGGAGAGGTGAAATATAAGCTGGTTTAAGGGGGGTGGGACAAGTAGAGCTGGATAGAGGGCCAGTGATAGGTGGAGATAACCAAAAGATGTCACAGACAAAAGAACAAAGAGGTGTTGAAGGTGGTGATATTATCTAAGGAATGTGCTAATTAAGGGTAGAAAGCAGGACGAGCAAGGTACAGACAGCCCTAGTGGGGGTGGGGTGGGGGGATTGAAAGAGGCTAAAAGGTAGAGATAAAACATTGGATGGAAATACATTTAAAAATAACGGAAATAGGTGGGAAAAGAAAAATCTATATCAATTATTGGGAAAAAAAATCCACCGCCTTCGTCCCGGTCCCCCGCCCACACTGCGCATGCTCCACTCCCAGCAGGCTCCGCCCCTCTCACTCCGATTGGCTGGAGAACCAGTTGCTCCCGCTAGGTCCTCCAACCACGCCCCTTCTTCCTATTGGTCCAGAGCTGCCGCCAATCATTTGAAGTCGGAACATGCGCAGTCCGTGGAGACAGACGGGAGCTCGAGCGAGCGGATTTAAAATGCAGGTTATACAAACACCGAATGCAGATCCAGAACCGAAAATAAACGCGTGAACAGAGATAGGATTGGCGGATGAACTTGGAAGCTTCATAAACTCACGGTACCGGCCCCAATCCCTCAATATGAAGCCACCATCGCCGGGTTTGCTCGGCGCTGCGGGAGAAATGCCCGAGTTAACGCCGCCATCTTTATAGGGGCAATGTGGAGATTGGCGCATGCGCGGCCGCCATCTTGATTGGCCAATGTGCTACAGAGCGCATGCGCAGCCGCCATCCTCACGGGCACAATGAGCAACAGCCAGAGGGAGACGTTCATAAAATGTGTTTTCACCAGGAGTTTTAGATCAGCAGCAATAGAATTATAAACCCACAGTCACTCAGCAGTACAGAATTTAAACATTGCTGAAAAAGGGAGACATATTGCTGATATTTCATGTTGCACTCCTCCGGACAGATGCAAAAAACCCAAATTTCTCAGTGAATAACAACTTATGCTGCACAAGGAAAGGGTGTTGACTGGTTCGCCAGTCAGCTCTGATTGGTCAAGGCATTGCCATGGAGAATGCACCAAAGAGCTATCATCCTCTATGCTTTTGTTTAATTCAACAAACAGCCCCATCCCTGGACATGCACCTTCTGTCTGCAGTGGATGGTTCCCTGTGTATGAATACATGCAGCGTATAGCAAGCATAAGTGAGCCTCATTATGAGCCCGACTGATAATCTTTTAAATTTGATGTTCTTGCGCCTGTCCTGATGAGTACAAGAGAAAAGGTTTCAATAGAATGTCTCTTTTTTTAGCAATACTCAAGTGTCTTAAAGGGGGAAAATGTGGTAGACAGAGGGAGATGTGTAGGGAGAGAATTTCAGAATTTGGGAACGAGGGAACATAAGGCAAGGTCATTAATGCTGGAGCGATTAAAATGGAGAATGTACAAGCTATCAGAATTCGAGCAGTGCAGATATCTCGGAGGGTTGTGGGGCTGGAGGAGATTACAGAGAAAGGGAGGGGCGAGGCCATGGAGGGATTTGAAAACAAGGATGAGAATTTTAAAATCAAGCTGGTCAGGAAGCAGAGGGTGACAGAGGAACAGGACTTGCTACGAGTGAAGACATGGACAGCAGACTTTTGGATGGCTTCACATTTACGGAGAGCAGAATGTGGGAGACCAGCCAGGAGTGTGTTGGGATAGTCGTTCAAGTCTGGAGGTAACAACGGCAGTGATGAGGGTTTCAGCAGCAGATGCGCTGAGACAGGGTGAGGGCGGGTAATGTTACAGAGGTGGAAACAGGCGATTTTAGTGATGGCACAGAAATGAGGTCAGAATCTGATCTCGAGATCAAATGTAACACCAAGTTTATAAACAGACTGGTTTAATCTCAGACTGTTCCCAGGGAGAAGGATGGAGATGGTATCTCGGGAATGGAGATTGGAGCAGGGACTGAAAACAGTGTCTTCAGTCTTCTCAGTGTTTAATTGGAGTTAATTAGTCATCAGGAAGAGAAGCAGTAACCAGAATAGACCATGAGACTGATCCCAGGTATAACTTAGTTAGAGAGGGAGAGAAGGAAGGAAGGAAATCCTGGGAGGTTTGGAGAAACCACCTTCACAATCACTCATTAAATCTCCACACAGTAAGTTTTGGACACAAGGTGAATGTCTGCTATTCTGTGTGGTCGGTCAGGGAGTTTCAGATTAATGTTTTGTCATGAGTAATGACTGAAGTGAATGATGAAACATATTGTTATCTTCAGTTGGACAAATTTGTTATAAAGATACAGGAAGAATTATCCAAAACTCTGTTTGGCTTCAGCACAGGGAGGAGGGAGAATGTGTGGGACAGGGATTTGCAGCTTTGGGGGAAGAAGATAGAAAATAATGTTCCATAGAAATGAGAATTGTCTGCTCTGAATTTCTATCCTGTTCTTACAGTGATCACATTTGTAAACCCCTTTTACAGGGTATCGGAAGGGGAGGATTTACAGAGGGGGAACTCAAACCAAACATCACATCAAGATTGACCGAGTCACTCGATTCATCAGGACCTGAATATTATCGTCTTTGAATGTGGAAAGAGAAATGTTTGTTCTTTCTGTGGGAAAAGATTTCAAACATCAGTGTGAGTGGAAAAGCACCGAGACACACACACCCGAGTGAGAGTGTTCCAGTGAACTGACTGTGGAAAGAGCTTTAACCAGTTACACAGCCTGAAATAACATCAAACCATTCACAGCAGGGGGAAATTGTACACGTGTTCTATGTGTGGACAAGGATTCAACTGATCATCAAATCTGGAGAGACACAGGGCACTTGAACCATGGAGAAACTGTGGAAATGTGAGGACTGTGGGAAAGGATTCAATTACCCATCCCAGCTGGAAATCCACCGACGCAGTCACACTGGGGAGAGGCCGTTCACCTGCTCCGAGTGTGGGAAGGGATTCACTCTGTCAGCCAACCTGCGAACACACCAGCGAATTCACACTGAGGAGAGACCATTCACTTGCTCTGACTGTGGGAAGGGATTCACTCAATCATCCCACCTGCGAACACACCAGCGAATTCACAATGGGGAGAGACCGTTTGTCTGCTCTGAGTGTTGGAAGAGATTCAATCAGTCATCTGACCTGCTGATACACCAGTGGGTTCACACTGGGGAGAGACCGTTCACCTGCTCCGAGTGTGGGAAGGGATTTACTCAGTCATCCAGGCTCCGAACACACCAGCAAATTCACACTGGAGAGAGACCGTTCACCTGCTCTGTGTGTGGGAAGGGATTCACTCAGCCAGCTGGCCTGCTGAGACACCAACGGTTTAATACTGGGGAAAGACCATTCACCTGCTCCATGTGTGGGAAGGGATTCACTCAGTCATCCCACTTACGAATACACCAGCGAATTCACACTGGAGAGACACCATAAGAACATATAGAATAGGAACAGGAGCAGAACATTTGGCCTCTCAAGCTTGCTGTGCCATTCAATAAGATCATGGCTGATCTTCTTGTCTTTGAATTTCCACATTCCCATCTAACCTCGATAACCTTTGATTCCCTTGCCTAACAATAATCTATCTACCTGTGTCTTAAAAATATTCAATGATCGCGCCTCCACCGCCTTCTAAGGCAGAGAGTTCCCATTCGCACATCCCTCTGAGAGAAAAAAATTATCCTCATCTGTCCTAAAAGGGCAACCCCCTAATTTTGAAACAGTGCCCCCTAGTTCTGGACTCACCCACAAGAGGAAACATCCTTTCCATGTCCACCTTGTCAAGGCCATTCAGGATCTTGTATACTTCAATCAAATCACTCCTCCCTCTTCTAAACTCCAGTGGAAACAAGCCCAGTCTGTCCAACCTTTCCTCATAAGACAGCCCGCTCATTCCAGGTATCAATCTAGTGAACATCCTTTGAACCGCCTCCAATGCATTTATATCTTTCCTTAAATAAGGAGACCAAAACTACACACAGTATTCAAGGTGCGGTCCTGTATAACTGAAGCATAACATCCTTACTTTTATGTTCAACCCCTCTCCTAACAAAGGATAGCATTCCATTAGACTTATTAATTACTTGCTGTACCTGCATGCAAACTTTTTGTGACTCATTTACTAGAACACCTAGGTCCCTCTGCACCTCAGAATTATGCAGCCATTTTCCATTTAAGCAATACTCTGCTTTTTTGTTCATCCTGCCAAAGTGACCAACTTCACATTTTCCCACATTTCACTCCATTTGCCAGATCTTTGTCCACTCATTCAACCTATCTACATCCATCTGCAACCTCCTCATGTCCTCTTCACAACATACTTTCCTGCCTATCTTTGTGCCATCTGCCAATTTAGCTACCATGTCTTCACTCCCCTCATCTAAGTCATTGATGTAAATCATAAAAAGTTGAGGCCCCAGCACAGATCCCTGTGGGACTCCATTCATCACATCCTGTCAATCAGAAAAAGACCCATTTACACATACTCTCTGCTTTCTGTCAGCCAGCCAATCTCCTATCCATGCTAATAAGTTACCCCCTACACCATGCACTTTTATTTTCCATAATAATTTGATGTGGCACCTTCTCAAACGCCTTCTGGAAATCCAAGTAGAGTACGTCTACAGGCTCCCCTTTATCCATTGCGCATGTTACTCCTTCAAAAAAACTCCAATCAATTGGTTAAACAGGATTTTCCTTTCACAAAACCATGCTGACTCTTCCCAATTGCCTTGAGCTCTTCTAAGTGCCCAGCTATAACCTCCTTAATGATTGATTCTGATAAGTTCCCCATGACAGACGTCAAGCTAACTGGCCTATAGTTTCCTGTTTTCTGCCTCCCTCCCTTCTTGAATAGAGGGGTTATATTTGCTACTTTCCAATCTGACGGAAGCTTTCCAGAATCGAGCGAATTTTGGAAAATTAACACCAGCGCACCGACTATCGCATTAGCCGCCTCTTTTAAGACCCAAGGATGTAGTTCATTGGGTCCCAGAGACTTGACATCGGCAGCTCCTTCAATTTGCTCAGTACCATTTCCCCAGTGATTTCAATTTCACCAAGTTCCTTTCTCCTGTCACCTTCTGATTTGCAGCTATTACTGGAATGGTTTTTCTATCCTCTATATTGAACACAGAAGCAAAATATTATTCATTTCTTCCACCATTTCCTCATCTACTATTAACTCCCCACTGTCACCCTCTAGAGGACCAACACTCACTTTGCTCACTCTTTTCCTTTTTAAGCATCTGTAGAAACACTTGCTATCCATTTTTACATTTCTAGCAAACTTCCTCTCACCCTCTAATTTCTTTCTCCTGATTAACCTTTTAGCCATTTTCGACTGTTCTTTATATTCTGTCCAATCATCTGTCCTGCTGCTCATCTTTGTGGAGTTGTATGCTTTTTCCTTGAGCTTGATGCTTTCTTTAACTTCTTTAGTTAACCACAGATGGTGGGTCCTCCCCTTATAATTTTTCTTTATGGTCGGGATGTACTCATTCTGAATACTTTGAAATATCCCCTTAAATGTCTGCGACTGCTTCTCTATTCATCTATCCTCTAGGCTAGTTTCCCAGTTCACTTCTGGTAGCTCAGCTTTCATCCCCACATAGTTGCCCTTATTTAAGTTTAAGATACTAGTCTTTGACCCACTCTTCTCCCTTTCAAAATTGATGTAAAATTCAACCATATTGTGCTCGCTGCAACCTAGTAGTGCCCTTACTCTGAGGTCATTAATTAATCCTGTTACATTACACAATACCAAGTCAAATATAACCTGCTCTCTGATTGGCTCCTGAACATGCTGCTCTAAGAAACTATCTCAAAAGCATTCTAAGAACTCCTCATCCAGGCTATTACTGCCAATCTGATTTTTCCAGTTAATGTGTAGATTAAAATCACCCATGATTATTGCCATCCCTTTATCACAAGCACACAATATTTTCTCTTGAATACTTTGTCCGACACTATGGCTGCTGTTGGGGGCCCATCAACCACTCCCACTAATGACTATTTTTCCCCTACTATTCCTCATCTGCACCCAAACCGATTCTACATCCTGATCTCCTGATCCAAGTTCATCTCTAACTATTGCACCATTGCCCTCTTTGATTAACAATGCTACCCCTACACCTTTACCGAGCTTCCTATTCTCCTTGAATGTCATGTACCCCTCAATATTAAGGACCCAATCTTAGTTGTCCTGCAGCCACGTCTCCATAATTACTAACAGATCATATTTATTTACTTCTGTGTGAGTCATCAATTCATTTACTTTGTTTTGAATGCTATGTGCATTCGGATAGAAAGCCTTCAGTCTTGTCTTTTTGTTACCGTTGTAACATCTAGTCTTGACTATTGATTTATTCTTAGGTTTTTTCTCTCAGTCCTTTCCTGCCTTTCTCTGACCTTGTTTCTCATATTACTATTTTGCTTTCCTTTCTTGACTATACACCTTGAATTGCTACCTCTACCCAAGCTTGATCCCTCACCGCTCTTGTTTAGTTTAAAACCCTCTCTACTTCCCTAGCTATGCAATTTGTGAGGACACTCATCCCAGCACGGTTCAGGAGTAAACTGTCCCAACGGTACAGCCCCCACTGCCCCCAGCACTGATACCAGTGCCCCACAAGCTGGAACCCAGTTCTCCCACACCAATCTTTGAGCCACGCATTGGTCTCGCTAATCTTATTTGCCCGATGCCAATTTGCACGTGGTTCAGGTAAATAATCCAGAGATTATTACCTTTTAGGTTCTGCTACATAATTTGGTACCTAGCTCCTTATACTCACTTTACAGAACCTCTTTCTTAGTTCTACCTATATCATTGGTACGTACATAGACCACGACAACTGGATTCTCCCCCTCCCATTGCAAGTCCCTCTCCAGCCCTGAGCAGATGTCTGGAACCCCGGCACTGGGCAGGCAACACAGCCGTCTGGACTCTCACTTTTTGCTGCAGAAAACAGTGTCAATGCCCTCACTATTGTATTCCTTACTACCGCTACATTCCTTTTTGCTCCCCCTGCGTGAATGGCTTCCTGTACCACAGTGTCATGGCCAGCCAGCTCATCCACCTTGCACATTTCACTTTCATCCACACAGGTTGTGAGCACCTCAAACCTGTTTGACACTTGCAAAGTCTGAGACTCCTCCACTACTGCCTGCTCAGTCCCATTACCTGCCTCACTGACAGTCACATCCTCCTGTCCCTCACTGCTGATCAAACAGATGACCCTCTTCTAAGAGGTGTGACTGTCTTCTGGAACAAATTATCCAGGTGTTCCTCCCCATCCCTTATGTTGTACAGTGTCTGCATTTCGGTTTCCAGATCAATAATCCTGATCCAGAATTCCTCAAGCTGCTTACACTTCCTGCAGATGTGTTTGTCATGGATCGCCTTGATGTCCAAAAGCTCCCACATCTCACAGCTGCAACATAACCCCTGTCCTACCATTCTAACTTATGTTATTTAGTTAATTTACTTTAATTACTTTCTTCCTATGTATGCTACAATTTACTGTGTTTACTGAATGCTAGTACCCCTGACAACTAAAGATCATATGCTTCTTAACTACAAGGGATTTGTATTAGATGTTTATTTAAGTAACTCTATTTTATTGCTTGTTTAAAATCTTTGTTGTTTTATTTGAATTTTAAAGTGTTCAAATTTTGGTTTATTATTGTAAAGTTATTTTTATTTATAGATCTACCTGAACTCGCCTGTCCTAAGCTGGTTTCTCACACACTGTCCCTTAGACTGAACACTTACCAACCAATCAACGTACCAGCTTCCTGTGACATCACAGTTGCCTCTTTCCCCCCCCACTCCTGCTTCCTCACAGCAGCTGCAATAGTTAAACAGCCCATTCCTCACTCAAATACCCGTCTGTGTTTATAGACGCTCCTCACTCAAATCCCCAGTCTGTATTTATAGGCGTTCCTCACTCAAATACCCCGTCTGTATTTATAGGCGCTCCTAACTCAAATCCCCCGTCTGTATTTATAGGCGTTCCTCACTCAAATCCCCCGTCTGTATTTATAGACGTTCCTCACTCAAACCCCCCGTCTGTATTTATAAACGTTCCTCACTCAAATCCCCAATCTGTATTTATAGACGTTCCTTACTCAAATCCCCCGTCTGTATTTACAGACGTTCCTTACTCAAATCCCCCGTCTGTATTTATAGACACTCCTCACTCAAATCCCCGGTCTGTATTTATAGGCGCTCCTCACTCAAATCCCCGGTCTGTATTTATAGACGCTCCTCTCTCAAATCCCCAGTCTGTATTTATAGATGCTCCTCTCTCAAATCCCCGGTCTGTATTTATAGACACTCCTCTCTCAAATCCCCCGTCTGTATTTATAGACGCACCTCATTCAAATCCCCGATCTGTATTTATAGGGGCTCCTCAGCTCCCCACTGTCTCCTGCAGGTCTGCTCCACTCTGACTCCCAGCAAGGTAGGCCTCACTCGAATCCCCGACCTGTATTTATAGGCGCTTCTCATCTCCCGGGTATCTCCCACAGGTCCGGTCCGCTCCAACTCCCAGCAAGGGAGAGGGATGGAGCCAGTGACTATGGAGTGGAGTTTGTAGTGAGGACTGAAGACAATGGCTTTTGTCTTCTCAATATTTAAATGGAGGAAATTTCTGTTAATCCAGTTCTCCCAGTATCCTTGGGTACATCTCATTTGGCTCAGGTGACTTCACAACTTTAAAGTAAAAGCAAAATACTGCAGATGTTGGAATTCTGAAACAAAAGCAGAAAATGCTGGAAAAACTCAGTAGGTCTAACAGCATCTGTGGAGTGAGAACAAAACAGTGCATCATCCGGACTCGAAACATTAATTGTTTATTTTCATTCCACAGATGATGTCAGATCTGCTGAGTTTTTCCAGCAGTGACGGAGGAGTGGGCGGGGTTGGATGACCGAATGGGAGCAGCTGCTCCTCCAGCCAATCAGACTGAATGAGGGGCGGGGCTGATCTCGGTTCTCCCTCATTGGCTGAAACTCTGCATCATTCTGAAAGCTGATTTGTCTCAAACTCCAGGAGAAAACTGGACCTTTCTGTTTGTGACTTTAAACAGATGAAACCCTGTGGGTGTGGAGCAGACATTTCAACATTTGTTACTGAAATGTGGGAACAGAATAAAACAACGTACAAACAATTCAAGGGCTCACTTCAAGGAATGACTGGCCAAGCAGGGAAAGTCACCATTAGAACAAGTAGAATCACTGGTTTCAATAAATGAACGGGCAAAAGGGTTAGGACAGGTTAGGGAGAAGGTTAATACTGTCATCATTCAGAACATCACATGGAAGCCCAGGCCTGGGAGAGGGGGATCCACCGCAGACATAGGAACAGGGGAACGAAAACAAAAAATGCCGGAAAAACACAGCAGGTCTGAAAGCATCTGCAGAGAGAGAGACAGAGACAATGTTTCGAGTCCGTAAAACCCTACTTCAGATCTAAAAGGAGGTGGAGATGTGGTGAAATATGTACTGATTAAGGTGGGTGAATTTGCCCAATCTCTCTTCATAAGACAGTCCCACCATCCCCGGAACAAGCCTGTGAACTTACATTACACTCCCTCTATGGCAATAATATCCTTCTGAGGCAAGGTGACCAAAACTGCACACACTACTCCAGGTGCGGTCTAAACAAGATTCTAAACAATTGAAGCAAGACTTCACTCCTCCTGTACTCAAATCCTCTTGTGGAAAAAGCTAACATTGCACTAGCCTTCCGAATAGCTTGCTGCATCTGCATGTTAGCCTTCAGCGACTTATGGACAAGGACACCCAGGTCCCTTTGTACATCTACATTTTCTCATCTCTTATCATTTAGGAAATACTCTGAACGTTAGTTCCTTCTGCCATTTTTCCACAATATATTCCATCTGCCATGTTCTTGCCCACTCACTAAGTCAAATCCTCCCATAGCTGCTTTACATCTACCTCACAACACATTCCCACCTCGCTTTGTATCATTTGCGAACTTGGAAGGATTACATTTGGTCCCCACATCCATATCGTTAATATATATTGTGATCAACTGGGACCCAAGTACTGATCCTTGTGGTACCCCACTAATCACAGCTTACCAACACGAGAATTACCCATTTATTCCTACTCTCTGTTTTCTGCCTGTTCGCCAATCCTTAATCCATGTCAGTGTATTGCCTCCTATCCCATGTGGGTTTATTTTGCTAATTAATATGTCAGGTCCCAGTGACTTACGAACTTTCAATCCCATTCTTACTGATATTAATTTCCTTCAACTCCTTATTCTCCCTACTCCCTTGGATCTCTAAACCTGGGAGATTTCTTATATCTTCCCCGGTGAAGGCAGACTCAGAATTATCATTTAGCTTCTCTGCCATTTCTCTACTTCCACGACTCTGCATGCAATAGACCCACATTTGCCTAATGCAGCTTTTAGAGTCTGTTTTTGTCTTTTCTCTAGATTGCATTCATATGCTATTCTCTCTTTCTTTACCAGTTTCCTGGTCTTCTTTTGTTGTGTTCTAAAAGCCTCCCAATCCTCAGGTTTACTACCACTTCTGACAACTTTATGAGCCTTATCTTTAAATCTTATACCATCCTTAACTTCCTTTGTCAGCCACGGTTGACTGACATTTTGGGGCTTCTGCACCTTGATCGAAGGTGTATGTGCTGTAAGCTATGTAATAATTCTTTGAAGACTACCCATTGCCTCTGTACATTTTAATGTATTTTCACATTCTATCTCAGCCAATTTCTCCCACACGCCTTCATAATTTCCTTTATTCAACTTTAACACCCTTGCTTCAGAGTGAACTACCTCATTTTCAAACATAATATAAAATACTATAATATTGTGTTCACTCGCCCCTCAAGGTTCTTTTACAACAAGATTATTAATTAGTCCTTTTACATTAGATAATGCTAGATCTAAAATAGCCTGTCCTCGAGTCAGCTCCTCAACATACTGCTCTAGAAAACCATTCCCAACATACTCCAGAAATTAATCTTCCACAGCATCAGTGCTCAATTGGTTTACCCAGTATACATGTAGATTGAAGTCATCCATGATCAATGTATAGCCTATGCTACATGCTTCTATTATCTTTTGTTTAATACATTACCATTACCCTTACTATTTGGTAGGCTATGAATAACTCCAACAAATGTCTGCTGTCTTTTGCTAATTCTTAGCTCCACCCAGATTCCACATTGTTCTTCCAAACTGAGATCCCCTTTACTAATGCACTGATCTCATCCCTTATTATGAGCACAACTCCACCTCCTTTTCTTCCTTTACTAAACTTTCAGTAACCATGAATATTCAGTTCCCAGTTTGTGTCACCATGCAGCCATGTTTCCATAATGGCAATAATATCTTACCCCGATAGTATCTTCCTATTTGTGCCTTTTGATCATCGATTGCGAATGCTGTGTGCAGTCTGGGAGAGCACCTTTAATTTTGTCTTTTTAACATAATTCTGCATTCGAAGCAGACTCAATGCCCTGCTTTGTTTCTCCTGCCTTGTAGCCTCAGTACTACTTCCTGTTACCCATTTTACTTCCTTCTCATTTTACACTTAAAGTAAGGAGGATTAGTAAGAATAAATTAACAGTAACTTCACTTTGCGACACTTCTCCTAACTTTACCTTACTTTGGTTTACTTTATGACTCTATTTCACTTTGACTTGATTTAACGTTACTTCCCTATTGTTGGTGTTCCTTACTGAAATCCAGGCTTTATAAATGTTATGCTTTTTTTTTCTAGTTTTTAGCTATTTAAACACACTCCCTAACAGCAACGTCTCACCAACCAAGTTTTCCTGCGATGTCGCCCTTGGGTTTATTTTCAAACTCAGCCCGCTGCCCGATCGGAGGTGTTCCTCACAGGTCTGGCTGTCTCCTCTCCAAGAAGGTGAGACACGTCAGGAAGGACCAGAAGAGAAAGTATACCTGTGTCGCAGCCACATAGGATCTCACTTGTGGCTTTGATAAGAACTGTTTTTGAACAGAGGCAGGGCAGAAACCTGATTGGAGGGATTCAAACAGAGAGTTCTCAGAAAAATGGACACAGTTTTGGGAGATTACAAAATGTTTAAGGATTTTTGAAAGGAAAGAGAGGCTGGAGATGGGGCAGCAGCATGCAAAGATAGAAGAGTGAAGGGCTTGTTTTTATTTAAGGATGTTATAATGATGGAAGGTTTAAAGGAGAGCAGAACAGTATCTGAAAAGAGAGAACCATTGACAATGACGGTAAACATGGGGAAGTTGGATGGTCAGTAGTTTAGTGGGAATAGGGTCGATGGAGCAGGTGGTGCACACAGAGGGCATGAGAGGAGATGGGAGAGAAACTGGAAAAAGATGTGTTCACGGCTCAGACATTGGGGGAAATTTAGAGACAGTTTGTCCCGGTGGGTTAGTGGAAGGGAGGGAAGCAGCAGAGGCAGCTGATCGGATTGTCTCAATCTTAGTGACAAAGAAGCTCCATGAGCTCCTCACAATTGTTGTTGGGGCTGAGGATGGAGGAGACAGGGCAGAGGGAGAGCCCTTCAAAAGGAACTAACTTGTGCTAGAGATTTCAAAACGACTCAACACACTGTTTATCGCAAAGCTGATTTATTCCAATTTTATACAGAATCTGTAACTGGGCTGGAGTTTATTAACCTCAGCAGAAACACACTCTTATGAATATGCTTCAGACAAGAATATCATTGGGAACGAAATCCAACCACAGCAGTTACTTGTGAACCCACTGGTGTCTCAGCATATTGGATAACTGTATGAATCCCTTCCCACACTCTGAGCAGGTAAATGGCCTCTCCCCAGTGTGAACTCTCTGGTGTCTCAGTAGATGGAATGACCGAGTGAATCCCTTCCCACACTTGGAGCAGGTGAACGGTCTCTCCCCAGTGTGAACTCGCTGATGAAATGAAAGATGGAATCACCGAGTGAATCCCTTCCCACACTTGGAGCAGGTGAATGGTCTTTCCCCAGTGTGAACTCACTGGTGTTCCAGGAGGTTGGATGGATCAGCAAATCCCTTTCCACATGTGGAGCAGGTAAATGGTCTCTCTCCAGTGTGAACTCTCTGGTGTCTCAGCAGGCTGGATGAATCAGTGAATCCCTTCCCACAATCAGAACAGGTAAATGGTCTTTCCCCAGTATGAACTCTCTGGTGTCTCAGCAGGGTGCATGAATCAGTGAATCCCTTCCCACAATCAGAACAGGTAAATGGTCTCTCCCCAGTATGAACTCGTTGGTGTCTCAGCAGGGTGCATGAATCAATGAATCCCTTCCCACAATCAGAACAAGTAAATGGTCTCTCCCCAGTGTGAACTCGCTGGTGTTTCAGTCGGTTGGATGAATCAGCAAATCCCTTTTTACACACAGTGCAGGTAAATGGTCTTTCCCCAGTGTGAACTCGCTTATGTTTCATTAGGGAGGATGAATCAGCAAATCCCTTCTTACACACAGAACAGGTAAACAGTCTCTCCCTAGTGTGAACTTGCTGGTGTCTCAGCAGGTGGAATGACTGAGTGAATCCCTTCCCACACTCGGAGCAGGTGAACGGCCTCTCCCTAGTGTGAACTCGCTGGTGTTTCAGTCGGTTGGATGAATCAGAAAATCCCTTTCCACACACTGAACATATGAATGGCCTCTCTCCAGTGCTTGTACACTGATGGATTTCCAGCTGGGATGGGTCATTGAATCCCTTCCCACAGTCCCCACATTTCCATGGATTCTCTCCATTGTGACTGTGTTTCAATAGGTCAGATGACTGGCTGAAGCCTCGCCCACGCACAGAACATGCGTGTGGTTTCTCCCCACTGTGAACAGGGCTCTTAATCACCATATTCAAAATCCAATGGTATTTGGGTTACGATAAATTGGACAACACCGTCAGATCCTGATGTGATGTCGGGTATGTGATTCCGGACTGCAAACCCTGTGAAAATAGTACAAAACAAACAAAGGTGAGTGAGGGAGAACTCACAAAAACACAAAGGCTGGGTGTGAAATTGAGCTCAACGTGTGGGACTGGCATTAGGAAAAAGTGACCATGAAATTTGCTGGATTATCCTAAAAACCCAACTGGTTCACTAATGTCCTTCAGGGAAGGGAACCTGCCTGCCAGTCTGGGCCTACACAACTCTACCAGAACTTTGGCAGCATTTCCCAATCCCTTATCCTCCAACCTCCATAAGGACCAGGGTAGCAGGTGAATGTGAACACCATCACCTCCAAGTCACACTCCACCCTGATTTGTCTGACATCCATTACTAGATGGACAGAAACTTCCTCCATTTAAATTTTGGGAAGACTGAAGCCATTGTTTTCATTCCTCGCTACAAACTCCACTCCCCAACCTTCAACGCCTTTCTGACAACTCTGAGGCCGAACCAGACTGTTCACAATCTTGGTGTCATATTTCACCCCAAACTGAGCTTCTGACTACATACCACTAAGGCCGTCCATTTCCACATCAGTCATTTTGCCAAATTTCATTCCTGCCTCATCTCAGCTGCTGCTGAAACGCATCCATTCCTTTGCTACCTCTAAACTGGAATCTTCCTAGCCTGCCACAGAAACAATGGAGTCATTTAAAACTCCACTTCCCGTGTCTTTACTCGCACTTTGTCTCGTTCATCCAACGCCCCTGTTCTCATTGAGCTACATAGGCTCCTCGTTAAGCTGCGCCTCAATGTTCAAATTCTTATCCTTGTTTTGAAATCCTTCAGTGACTACGCCCCCTACTATCTCTATCATATCCTCCAATCTACATCCCTCCCAGATATCTGGACTCATTTCATTCAGGCCGATTGAGCATCCCTGGTTTTAATTGACTCACCATTGGTGACCGTGTCTTCAGCTGCTCAGGCTATAAGCTCTAGAATTCCCTATTTAGGCCTCTCTTTCTCATCCTTTAAGACTCTCCTTAAAACTTGCCTCTTTGACCAAGCTGTTGATCATGTGCCCCAATATCTCCTCATGTGCTTCAGTGTTAAATATTCCGGTATAATATTCCTGTGAAATACTTTGGAACGTTCTATTCTAATCAGTGTGCTACATAAATGCAACTTGTTGTTGTTGATTTGGACATTTATCATCGCTGAGTGAAAATCCTGTAACTCCTTACCAAACAGCATTGTTGGAACACCTTCACCACAGAGACTGCAGCGATTCAGGAAGAAGGCCCACCAACACCTGACCAACAGACAACTGGGGATTGACAATATCTGCTGCTCTTGTTAGTGACACCAAATACCAAGAATCGAGTTAACAAAAAATCTCGGAAAAAAAGGCACCGTGGAAATAGTTGTTACTAAAACAACACTCTTAAATTGAATGGACGTTTGTCACTCTGTTCTCCCCCAGGATCTAACTCCTTTAACAGCCTCACACTGGAAATTGCTGGGCCCGACTGGGTTGCAAAGTCCTCGGGGGTAATCCCAGCAGCTCCTCCTCCAATTCCACTCCAGCTCAAAACAGATGCAACAAAAAAGACCCCCATTCAACACCCACCCTAATTCAAACCGGCTCCTAATTGGTCTGTCTGTGTTTCCAGACTCGGCTGCATGAAACAATAAAATGAAAGCAAAGCTCTGCAAGACTGGAACTGAAGTTAAGACATAAAATATTTTAAATATCCAGCAGGTCAGGCAGCATGAACAGATTAAGGAACAGAAGTAGGGGCTCAGGTCGCTGACCTGCCTTCAGGCTGCACGATAACTCTCGGCGATGGCGGCCGACTAATGGCGGGCAATATTCCCACAATGCAATGCGCTCCAGAAACCGCTCTATCTAAAAGTTGTTAATTTCCTGTTGGAAGGTCGGTTGCCGCAATCGGCAGGTGGCAACTATGGCGCCGGGAGAGTCAAGGAGGTGAAGAACTGCAGCAAAATACAGGAGGACGATCACCCGCCATTATTACAGAACAATAAGCCGCGCATCTGCGCTTGCGCACCCACACCAGGGCCGGGACTAACAACTGTCCCGCATCCAGAATCACCGGGACCTGCAGCCTGGAACTGGGAGTGGGAGAAGCGGGAAGAATGAGGAGAAACAATATAATCCAACACTCACTGCAACCTCCAAACCACCTCCATTCCCGGGATAGTGAGACAGAGTTTAGAAACACTCACCAACACGATTCCAGTGAAACTTCCACGAGGAAAAGAGGGAGCAGTGCCTGTGCCTGCTCTGATATAGCCCCAGACCTGTCACTCAAACCCCCCAACTCCGCCCAATTCACAGCTCAGCCTACCAGCTTGCAGCTTCCTGCACATTGACCCCGCCCGGCCCAGGTGTGGGACAGTCCAAGGTGAGTCCTTCCTGTAACCAGGACAGTGGGGGAGGGGTGACCTCCCACCCTGTGCTTTGTCCCAAATGGTTCCATCCCCCCTCCCCCAAGGCCCACTATACACTGCATGCAGACGGCTGATGGACCTTGGATATCCTCACTGACCTGCACAGTTACACTATGCTGCTCCCCACCCCCGATACGCGTAAACATCTTGTTTCATACAAGTTTTGTTTAAGACTTGTTCAATCTTGTTTAATTGCAGGGCTATGGGGCAAAGGCAGGGACGTGGCATTAGGTAAATTGTCCCTTCAGGGGGCTAATACAGACACGACTGGCTGAACGGCCTCCTTCTTTGCTGCAACCATTCTATGATTCTTTGAATTGTCCCTATCCCGCTGCTCCATTCAAAGTGATTCCCAACTTCTGCTATTGTCCCTGGATCCCTGTTTAATCAAGTAATTCCTCCCCTTTCCCCTGCTCACCCTGTACAGTGTGTGTCAGACTTCCTCCGGACACCTCCCCCCACCACCATCCCGGCGCCATCAACCATCAGCCGATTTCTGCATGTCTGGTTTTAGTTTAAATTTACAGAATTCCTGGATTTAGCTTCAAACTCGCCTTAATTGAATCCAGTAAAACTGAAAAATTTTGTCCCACACAACAGGATAGATTCTTTTGTTTAAAGTCAGAGCGAAAAATGCAGTTACTGTCCTCAATTAAAGTGGCTCTTCATTTCATTCCGCACCAGACCAGCATCTAAAACAGTGAACATTATCCCCCAGACCCTAATATAAAACAGTAAACATTATCCCCCGGACCGGAATACAATACAGTGAACATTATTCCCCAGACCCGAATATAAAACAGAGAACATTATCCCCCAGACCTGAATATAAAACAGTGAACATTATCCCCCCAGTCCCGAATATAAAACAGAGAACATTATCCCCCAGACCCGAATTTAAAACAGTGAACATTATCATCCCAGGACCGAATATAAAACAGTGAACATTATCCCCCAGACCCGAATATAAAACAGCGAACATTCTCCCTCAGACCCAAATATAAAACAATGAGACTGGAGTTTCATGAGACCGAGACTTCTGTTATCGATGTGGCAAATTAATTTTGGACAATCTCTATCTTTACAAACTCTCACAGTCTACAATCCCGACATGAATCTGAAAATGCTGGAATTCCTCAGCAGGTCAGGCCTTCATCTGTGGCAAGAGAAACAGAGTTAACGTGACAGCTCTGTGACCATTCATCTGACCTGAGAATATATAGAAATGTTCATTACCAGATCAAAAGGAGATGCTTTACAGACTTCGGGGATCAAAATTTGAGTTCAACAATTTTCTATCCTAATCTCTGCCCTCATTTGTTCCTTATTTCTTTGAGTCCTAGTTTTCCTTTCTTATTTCTCTCATTTTCTTCACATTGCAATCAGACTGTTGTTATCGTGCCATTCACACCTAATCTAGAAGCAGCTTTTGTGTTTTTAACTGTCCCATTACCACTCCCTTTGACCTTGCATCATGAAACCTTTTGTCAGTTAATCTTTCCCACCCTACAGCCTTTCATAGACCTTTCTTTCTGTTCCTCTTCCACCGCCCCCTTTCAATGGCTCACAGACCTGAAACGTTAATTCTCTTTCTCTCTCTGCAGATTCTTCCAGACCTGCTGAGTGTTTCCAGTTTTTACACTTTTCATTTCATGTTTTAAGCATTGCAGTAATTTTCGTTTCTCCATTCCAAGCACTCTACCTGACATTGTTAATAATTCAATTCAGTTATTTATAAATTAATTTATCTGTACTTTATGTCTTGAAAACTGATTATTTATTGAGCTATTTATCAGTTATCAGTGTCTTTAAATGTTCCAATTTCACAACTCCTCACGTTTTCCTCACACTTCCTGGCACTAATATTAATCTTTAGTAATCTTAAATGGAAGGGTCAGCCCAGCATTGACAGACCAGTCAGTTTAACCTCTGTGTGGGAAAGCATTTAGAAGCGGCAATTCAGGTCAAAATTAGGTCACTTGTACAATTTGTTCAGGACAATCGTGTTGAACTAAATTTCTTGAGTTTTTGATCAGGCAACAGAGAATGTTGATGAGGGTAACACGGTTGATGTGCACATGAACTGCTAAACGGCATTTGATACAGTGCCAAGTAACAGGCTTGTCAGCAGAGTTAAAATTCATGGGGCAGAGGCAGCATTGGCTGTGTGACAGGCAACAACATGCATGGTGAACGGTTGCTTTTTCAAATTGAGGAAAAGTATACAGTGGGATCAGCAGGGGTCGGTGGTCAGACCACTGACTTCTTGATATATATTAATGATTTAGACTTGTGTGTGCAGGGCTGCATTTCAAAATTTGCAAACGACACCAAAGTTTCAAGATGTGTTCACAGTAGGGAGGACGGTGATAAACCTCAAGAGGACATAGACATGATGGTGGAATGGGCAGACAGGTGGCAGATAAAATTTCATTCACAGAGGTGTGAAGTGATTCATTTCGGTAGGAAGTACAAGGAGAGGCAATATAAAATAAAGGATACAAGTGTAAAAAGGTGCAGGAGCAGCGTAATCTGGGGCTTTATGTGCACAAATCATTGAAGATGGCGGGGCAGGCTGAGAAAGCAGTGAATAAAGCATGTGGAATCCTGGGCTTTATGAATATGGGAA
The DNA here is from genome assembly GCF_964194155.1 of Cetorhinus maximus. Classification (NCBI taxonomy): domain Eukaryota; kingdom Metazoa; phylum Chordata; class Chondrichthyes; order Lamniformes; family Cetorhinidae; genus Cetorhinus; species Cetorhinus maximus. The sequence goes on along the minus strand of NC_135901.1, from coordinate 40,465,579 downwards.
TAAAGTACAAAATCAACCAAGTTAGAATAAACCTGAATAAAACACTGCTTTGGACACAACTGCAGTATTATGTCCAATTCTGAGCTTTAGGAAGAATGTGAGAGTGTGGAGGAAAGATTCACGAGAGATCGGAACTTCAATTAGGCGAGGTGAAGTTGGTTTGTTATCCTTGGAAGGGGAACCATTTTCTTGCATCTTTTCTGGACCCTCTGTCTTCACTTCCTTCCGAAATTGTAGCCATTCAGTGGCGGTGGTGTTAAAAACTTTCTTTCATGGAATGTGGGCAGGGCCAGCATTTGTTGCCCTTGAAGCAAGTGCTTGCCACACCATTTCAGAGGGTATTTAACAGTAGCCACATTTCAATGTGGATCTGGAGTCACATGTCAGACCAGGTAAGGAGGGCAGATTTCCTCCCCGCATTAGTGAACCAGGTGGGATTTTATGACAATTGACAATTGCTGAATTGTCGCCCTTATTGAGATTCGCTTTCAATTCCAGATTTAATAATTGATTTTAAATTCCACCAGCTGCTGTGGTGGGATTTGAACCCCTGTCCCCAGAGCATCAAGCTGGTTTTCTGGATTATTAGTCCAGTGACATTCCCACTGTGGCACCGTCTCCCCCAATATATATTTTTATTTATTTGTAGCCAACAGTTGAGTATTTGTCAGTATTTTGTTCCATGTGGTTTCTATTCTGAGTTTCAGACAGTTTCTGTGCCAAGTGGACGAGGTGTTTAAAGTTCATTCATTTGCCCCTTTTCCATCTCCATGTCCGGGAAAGACACAGAGAATAATGTCCCCTCATTAAGTATCTATTGACGAGACTGAGATGGACAATTCCCGCTCCCCATCTTTCCGGTGGATAATGGATGTTCTGTTACATTCAGGTTTCTCTATCATTTCATCTCTAATTTTATTGAGTTTTTTTATTTTAATCCCCGAGACCCAGACCCAAAATAACGGCCGCCATCTTATTTCAGTAGGTAGTAGGGCGCATGCGCGGCCATCTTGTTGCTGCTGTAACAGTGAGTGGGCGGGGCTTCACGGTCCCGTTTCCCAACAGGGTCCTTGTGCCCAGGATAGTCATATTTTTGGCAGGGGGGACAGGGTTTTAAACAGCTTTACCCACTCCCAGGCTGCAGGTGATGTTTGCGGCCTAGAGGAGTCCATGGGCCATGTAAATGTTCAGAGTGAGAGGCTGCAGCCCCTATGGGACTGATTCGCAGCCTTTGTTGACACTTCAGCCCCACAATCCTAATCTCTGTTTGCCCAGTGTAGGAGGGGTGGGGAGAGGGGCTGCGGTATGACAGTGAATCTTCTCCTGTAACTGTTCATGGGCCTGTTTAAAACAGGAATTTGTTGATCCAGGATGGGTGACACACATGGACCTGGTCACACTGGCTGCCGATCTCTCTTCCGTGGTCCTGTCCATGTCTGGGTGTCCTTGGAGAGGGAACATGCGGTGTCCACCAGTGCGCTTGATACATTCCACATCCAGTGGGCATCTCAGGGTACAGAGTGTCTCATAGACACTGGAAACAACATCCTGGTTTAGTTAGGAAGGTTCCCTTTGCTTTTATTGGGACCTTGCTGTTGATTTGAACTTCTATCTGTTTGATTGGACCATATGTTTGGGGAAAGAACGTTCCAAAGAAACTCGAATTGTCTGTTTTGAATCTCTATCCTGTACTTACGATGAAGATTTTTGTAAACTCCTTTTACCGGGTACAAGAGGGAGATGATTTGCAGATAGGAAACTAAAACCAAATATCACATCAAGATCTGACAGTGTCACTCGATTCACCAGGAAACAAAAAAAACATAGAAAATAGGAGCAGGGGTAGGCCATTCGGCCCTTCAAGCCTGCTCCGCCATTCATTATGATCATGGCCGATCATCCAACTCAATAGCCTGCTGCCGCTTTCTCCCAATATCCTTTGATCCCTTTCGCCTCAAGAGCTATATCTAACTCATTCTGGAAAACATACAATGTTTTGGCCTCAACTACTTTCTGTGGTAACGAATTCCACAGGCTCACCACTCTCTGGGTGAAGACATTTCTCCTAATCTCAGTCCTAAATGGTCTACCCTGTATCCTCAGGCTGTGACCCCTGGTTCTGGACTCCCCCACCATTGGGAACACTTCTTCCTGCATCTACCCTGTCTAGTCCTGATAGAATTTTCTAGGTTTCCATGAGATCCCTCCTCATTCTTCTGAACTCCAGTGAATATAATCCTAAACGACTCAAACACTCCTCATATGTCAGTCCCGCCATCCCAGGAATCAGTCTGGTAAACCTTCGCTGCACTCCCTCTATAGCAAGAAAATGCTTCCTCAGACAAGGAGACCAAAACTGCACACAATATTCCAGGTGTGGTCTCACCAAGCCCCTGTATAATTGCAGCAAGACACCCCTGCTCCTGTACTCGAATCCTCTCACTATGAAGGCCAACATACCATTTGCCTCCTTTACCGTCTGCAGCACCTGCATGCTTACCTTCAGCAACTGGTGTACGAGGACACCCAGGTCTCGTTGCACATTCCCCTCTCTCAATTTATAGCCATTCAGATAATAATCTGCCTTCCTGTTTTTGCTACAAAAGTGGATAACCTCACATTTATCCACATTATACTGCATCTGCCATGCATCTGCCCACTCACTCAGCTTGTCCCAATCACACTGAAGCATCTCTGCATCCTCCTCACAGCTCACCCTCCCACCCAGCTTTGTGTCATCTGCAAATTTGGAGATATTACATTTAATTTCCTCACCTAAATCATTAATATATATTGTGAAAGCTGGGGTCCCAGCACCAATCCCTGTGGTACCTCACTAGTAAGTGCCTACCATTCTGAAAAAGACCCGTTTATTCTTACTCTTTGTTTCCTGCCTGCCAATCAGTTTTCTATCCATCCTCAATACACCATCCCCAATCCCATGTGCTTTAATTTTACACGCTAATCTCTTATGTGGGAATTTGTCGAAAGCTATCTGAAAGTCCAAATAAACCACATCCACTGGCTCCCCCTCATCAACTCTACAAGTTACATCCTCGAAAAATTCCAATAGATTTGTCAAGCATGATTTCCCTTTCGTAAATCCATGTGGACTCTGTCCCATTCTGCCACTGTTTCCCAAGTGCTCAGCTACTGAATCTTTTATAATGGACTCTAGAATTTTCCCTACGACCGACGGCAGGCTGACTGGTCTATAATTCCCGACATTGGACTGAATAACATTGATCTTTGACTGTGGAAGGAGAAATGTTTGTCTGCCCTGTCTGTGGGAAAAGATTTCAAACATCAGTGTGACTGGAAAAGCACCGAGACACAGACACACCCAAGTGAGAGTGCTCCAGTGAACTGACTGTGGAAGGAGCATTAACCTGTTACACCATCTGAAAAAAAATCTCACCATTCACAGCGGGGAGAAACTGTGCAAGTGTTCTGTCTGTGGACAAGGATTCAACTGATCGTCCAACATGGAGAGACATGGGGACACTGACACCATGGAGAGACCGTGGAAATGTGGGGACTGTGGGTTAGGATTCAGATCCCCATCTGAGCTGGAAACTCATCAGCGCACTCACACTGGGGAGAGGCCGTTCACCAGCACTGACTGTGGGAAGGGATTCACTCAGATAAGTACCCTCACTTCACATCAACTTGTTCACTCTGACAAGAGACCTTTTAAATGTTCTGACTGTGAAAATTGCTTTAATAGCAGAAAGATTCTGCTGACATATCAGCGAGTTCACACTGGGCAGAAACCATTCAACTGCTCCAAGTGTGGGAAAAGATTGACTCAACTAACCCAGCTCACTTCACATCAACGTGTTCACTCTGAAAAGAGAACTTTTAAATGTGCCGAGTGTGTGAAAAGCTGTAAAAGCAAAATGGATCTGCTGACACACCAGCGAGTTCACACTGGAGAAAGGCCATTGACCTGCTCCGTGTGTGGGAAGGGGTTCATTCACCCATCCCTCCGGATGAAACATCAGCAAGTTCACACTGGAGAGAGACTGTTCACCTGCTCCATGTGTGGGAAGGGATTCAGTCATTCATCCACCCTGCAGACACACCAGTGTCTTCACAAGTGACTCCCAGGGTTGGACTCTGCTGTTATTGCTGCTGTTAATCACATCCAGGACTGAACAATGCTCTTTCCGACAGCTGGGCTTTGTTTCTGCTGATGTTAATAATCCCTGTAACTGGGCTGGAGTGTAGTATTCTGGATAAAGGTTAAATAAATCAGCTTTGTGTCAGACATTGTCGACATATTAGTCGAGGCATTGAATGCAAGAGCAGGGACGTTATGATGGGGCAGTATAAAGCATTAGTTAGGCCACATTTGGAGTACTCTGTGCAGTGCTGTTTGCTGCACTATAGGAAGGATGTGATTGCACTGGAGAGGGTGCAGAGGAGATTCACTCAGGATGTTGCCTGGGCTGGAGAGTTTCAGCTATGAAGAGAGATTAGATAGGCTGGGGTTGTTTTCCTCAGAGCGGAGAAGGCTGAGGAGGTACCTGATAGAGGTGTACAAAATTATGAGGGGCATAGATAGGGTGGATTGGAAGAAATTTTTCTCTTTAGTGGAGGGGTCAATACTCAGGGGGGTATAGATTTAAGGTAAGGGGCAGAAGGTTTAGAGGGGATTTGAGGATTTTCTTTTCACCCAGAGCGTGTGGGCTATCTGGAACCTGCCAGCAAAGCTTACAACCCAAGAATGAATTTTAAAAGAACGACAACGCTTTCATCCCAGAAATCAACTGAGTGAACCTTCCCTGAAATGCTTCTAATACAACTCTATCCATCCTCAAGATTATCCCATAACTATGTTATCATAAGGTGCGAAAGGTATGAGCTGGAACTTGGTCTTTGTTATTTTTCAATCCATTTGCTAACAGAATCTCCCCCTCCCTTCCCCAGATTCAGACAATGATTAACTGAGACTCAGTCTCTAATGGCGGCCTTAAAAGTGGATAAATCCCCAGGCCCAGGTGAAATGTGGGACTCAGTGCCTGAGGGAGTGGTAGAGGCAGGAAACCTCACAACAGTTAAGAAGTATTTAGATGAACACTTGAAACACCACAGCTTACAGGACTACGGGCCAAGTGGTGGAAAATGGATGAGAGTAGATGGGCTTTGATGATGACCACTGCAGGAATTCACCAAGGCTCCTTCGACAGCGGAATCCAAACCCATGATCACTACCATCTAGAAGGATCAGGGCAGCAGATAGATGGGAACACCACCACCTGGAAATTCCCCTCCAAGTCACTCATCATCCTGAAAGGGAAATATATTGCCATTCCTTCACTGTCGTTGGTTCAAAATCCTAGAAGTCCCTTCCTAACAGCATTGTGAGTGTAGCTACACCACATGGACTGCAGTGGTTCAAGAAGGCAGCTCATCACCACCTTCTCAAGCGGAACTAGCGGTGGGCAATAAATGCTGGCCCAGCCAGCGATGCCCATATCCCATGAATGAAGAAGAAAAAACAGGGCATGAGTGATTATTGTGGCCAGTAGAATGAAACAACGTTTTAAATTATCAATACAGTAAGACCTATTCCAGATAAAAATTGTCTCTCAAACATTCAGGAAAGAATTAAACACCTTGAACATATCAAAGTGAGTCAAATTAATTTGAAGAAGGAAATAGAATCTGGATTTAGAAAATATCCACGAAGAGGATGTAGGTTAACAGAGAGCTGAAGAATCTTTAAAGTCTGTGCATAAACTTTTGTTTGAACCAGATGTAATTACAACATGTCAATAATTTAGAATTGTGTGGGATGATCAGCAGATGGGGAGGATGAATCTAAGTCGATAGTTATCACATTTTAGTGGAAAAGTTTTGACATTTATTCTTGGTAGCAGCTCAAGGGCTTGTGTTGCTGATTCTGATCATTCTAGTAGCTTTAGTATGTTATCTACAGTTTGTCATCAAGAAATTAGGAAAACAAGCTCGTAGCTTAGAAATAGTGAGGTTAGTCAGAAATCAGTTGTGAGAAGTCAGAAAGGATATTCCCTTCTCAAGCTGGGGAGATCTGTGAGAAATAACTGTCTAATTAACCTTATAAAATCTTCAGACATTTAATAAACATTACAGAAATAGTTCTCTCTCTCTCTTCCTTTAGGAAGAAAGAATCCTGAGTTGATAAACATAGGACAACGTACCCTTATGATAACTCATCGGGATGGTCTCAGTAGTTATGGGATGGGATTTGTAGTAGTGATTGAAGACATTGGCTTTTGTCTTCAATTTTTAATTGGAGGAAATTTCTGCTCATCCAGTACTGGATGTGGGATTAGCAGTTTGATCATTTAGGGACAGTGGAGGAATGGCGAGGGATGGTGGTGAGGTAGAGCTGGGCGTTGTCAGTGTACATGTGAAAACTAACACGGTGCTTTTGGATGATGTCACCGAGTGGCAGCATGTAGATGAGAAATAGGAGGGACCAAAGATAGATCCTGTTTTTAGGATGGGTCAGGATGGTGGATTAAAAGGTGAGAGGGACAGTACCAGAAGAGAGTGAGACAAAACTGTGAATAATATCAGCTAACATGGAGAAGTTGGGTTATCAGTAGATCAGTGAGAGTGGGGTCAGTACAGCAGAAAGTGAGTCTCGTGGACAAGATGAGCACTGAGAGGACATGAGGGGAGATGGGAGAGAAACTGGAGAAAATGTGGGTTCAGGTTTCAGACAGTTTGTCCCAGTGGGCTAGTGGAAGGGAGGGAAGCAGCAGAGGCAGCTGATCGGATTTTCTCAATCTTAGTGACAAAGAAGCTCCATGGGCAGAATTTTGCCCTTGGCGTGCGGGCTCGGCGGGGGCGAGTGGGGCAGTCGGGAAGCTGACCGCTGCCTGCAATCAGGCCCGGAAGGCAATTTCATACTGGGGGCCAATTAAGGCCTGCGCTGTGTGAAACGTGAACAGCAGTGCTCAGCCCTGCCTGTGCGGGCGGGGGGAGGAGTGCGAGATGGGTGAGTGTGACCTTTGTGCATGCACGCGAGAGTGAGCGATATAATCTCCCTGAGGCAGAGAGCTGTCTCCGGGAGATGGATTGATTTGAAAAAGAAATTAAAGATTTTATACAGGTTATGAAACATGTCCCCTCATATCATATGTCACATGAGCAGGGAGATGTTTTTAATTAATAAGGTAAAAGCAAAATACTGCAGGGCCGTACTTCTTCAAGACAGGCATTCCTGGAAGAGAAGTGGCAGTGAATTAAATAAGATAAAAGCAAAATACGGCAAAATACTTTTGCAAAAAAGCAAAACTCTGTTTGTCTCTCCAGAAATGCTATCAGACCTGCTAAATTTTTCCAGCATTTTCCATTTTTGTTTCATGTTTTTAATTCAAGTGTAAAATTTGATTTGCTTCAGGCGACCTCGTCCCGCCCGTGGATGAGGTTTCCTGAAAAAGGTAAAGGCCGCTTGGCCTTTTCGCCCGCCCACCAACCATTAGGTTCGATGGGCAGCGTAAATTTGAATTTAATTAACTTCTTAGTGGCCTTACAGGCTTCTTAATTGTTGGTGAAATATTGCGGGACTGCGTGATGACGTCGGGACGCTCGCCCACCGAGCGTAATTTTCTGCCCCATGAGCTCCTCACACTTGTTGTTGGAGGTGAGGATGGAGGAGACGGGGGTGAGGAAGAGCCCTTCAAAAGGAACTAACTTGTGTTTGAGAGATTGAAAACACTTGACACAGGGTGAGTTTAACACAAAGCTGATTTATTGGACTTTTATCCAGGATATTACTCCCTATAACTGACCTGGAGTTTATTAACATTAGCAGAAAGAGACCCCAATGAACATGGTTCAGTCCTGGATGTGATTTCACAACAACATCCAATCACTGTAGTTACTTGTGAACTTGCTGGTGTCTCTGTAAATGGTATAAGCGAGTGAATCCTTTCCCACACCCTGAACAGGTGAACGGCCTCTCCCCAGTGTGAACTCGCTGGTGTGTCAGGAGGTAGGATGACTGAGTGAATCCCTTCCCACACTCAGAGCAGGTGAATGGTCTCTCCCCAGTGTGAACTCGCTGGTGTACAGTGAGTTGAGATGATCGCCTGAACCCAGTCCCGCACTGAGAGCACCTGAACAGTCTCTCATCAGTGTGAACACGTTGATGGGACATCGGTTCCCCGGAACTTTTATAGCATTTCCCGCAGTCTGGGCATTTAAAGGGTTGCTTGTCAGTGTGAACTCGCTGGTGTCTCAGCAGGTTGAATGAGGTGGTGAATCCCTTCCCACACTCAAAGCAGATGAACGGTCTCTCCCCAGTGTGAATTCGCTGGTGTTTAGTGAGTTGAGATGATCGCCTGAACCCAGTCCCACAGTGAGAGCACCTGAACGGTCTCTGGTCAGTGTGAACATGTTGATGGGACATCAGTTCCCCGGAACTTTTATAGCATTTTCCGCACTCTGGACATTGAAAAGGCCTCTCCCCAGTGTGAACTCGCTGGTGTATCAGTAGATTGGATGAAGTAATGAAGCCCTTCCCACACTGGGAGCAGTTGAACGGTCTCTCCCCAGTGTGAATTCGCTGGTGTACAGTGAGTTGAGACGATCGCCTGAACCCAGTCCCACAGTGAGAGCACCTGAACGGTCTCTTGTCAGTGTGAACACGTTGATGGCACATTAGTTCCTCAGAACTTTTACAGCACTTCCCACAGTCTGAGCATTTAAAAGGCCTCTTATCAATGTGAACTCGCTGGTGTGTCTTCAGGCTGGATGACTGACTGAATCCTTTCCCACACTCGGAGCAGGTGAACGGCCTCTCCCCAGTGTGACTGCGGCGATGAGTTTCCAGATCAGACGGGAATCTGAATCCCATTCCACAGTCCCCACATTTCCACGGTTTCTCCCCACTCTGAGCGGTGCCTTTTCCTTCCATGTTCAAAATCCGATGATATTCATGTTACGGTAAATTGGGCGACACCGTCAGATGCTGATGTGATGTTTAGTTTCAGTTTCCCGACTGCAAATTCTCCTCTTCTAAAAACCAGTGAAACTGATTTAAAACAGAAAAAAGGGAGTGAGAGAGAACCCACAAAAACACAAAGGCAGGTTGTGAAATTGAGCTGAATGAATCTGGGAATTTGTGGGGCCGGCACTAGGAAAAAGTGACCATGAAAACTGCTGGATTGTCATAAAAACCCAACTGGTTCACTAATGTCCTTCAGGGAAGGGAACCTGCCACCCAGTCTGGGTCTACACAAGACTCTGACCCACAAGGGAGGAGAGGGAGAGAGAGGTGGGAGAGGCACGGTGTGAAGGGATACCTACAACACAACAAGAACTTTGACAAAGTCTCCAGAAACCTCAACCTCCACCACCGAAAGGACCAGGGTAGAAGGTGTATGTGAACACCATCACCTCCAAGATCCCCTCAAAGTCACACACTATCCTGACTCGTCTGGATGAACAGAAATTTCCTCCATTTCAATATTGGGAAGACTGAAGCCATTGTCTTCAATCCCCACTACAAACTCCACTCCCTGACCACTGGCTCCATCCCTCGCCCTGACAACTGCCTGAGGCTGAATCAGACATTTATAGGGACATAGGAGCAGGAATAGGCCATTCAGACCGTTGAGCCTGCTCCAACATTCAATCTGATCAAAGTCCTTTTCCACACCCTCCATATATCCCTGTATGTAATTGCTCAACCTGTCATCCATTCCTTTGTTCCGTCTAGACTTAACTCTCCGAACACACACCCGGCCGGCTTCCCACATTCAGCCTCCCTGTAATACAAAACTCTGCTTACTCGCATCAAGCCTTGTTCACCCATCACACCTGTATTAACCGACTTACAAAGCCTCTGGGTTAAGGAGGACCTCAATTTGAAATTTCACATCCTTGTTTTAAAATCCCTCCATGGTCTCTCCCTCCCTACCTCTGTAATCTCCTCCAGCCTCACAGCCCTCCGAGATATCTACACTTCTCTAATTCCGACCTGCTCAGAGTTCCTGATTTTAACTGCTCCACCTTTTGTGTCTCCCCCAGCAGCTGCCAAGGCCACAAGCTCTGGAATATCCCCCTTAAACCTCTCTACCTCACTTTCCTCCTTTAAGATAATCCATAAAACCTACATCTTTCAGTGAATTTTTGTGCATCTGCCCTGATATCTCTTCAGGTGGCTCAGTATCAAATGTTGCTTTCTAACACTCCTGTGAAACACCTTGGTACACTCCATTACACAATAGAATTAATTCATTACCATTTTAGGGTGGGCAGAATCTGTTGGTCAACTTAGGCACTAAAGTGGAAGAGAGATGGACTATAGCGCAGGATAAACAACTCCTGAAAGATACTGTGGGAAGATAAAGCTGGGGAGCCAGCAGCACATGGTCAGGGGATGGGCAGCAGTGGAAACCTCATTTAGACACATTTGGCAGAAGGAACATTAAAATCCTAAACATAGTTAAAATACATCCATTATTAGAGACAGAGAAAGTTAGACAATGGCAGAGAGGTGATCAGGGAGAGCAGAGGATGAAACAGAGCAATAGAGGAACATGGATTCAGATCCATAGTAAAGGAGTCACGCCAGCCCCAGACCATGAAATCTCTCATAGATAACAGAGAACAGCACTAAAAGCCCTAAACTGTTGATGAATAATCAAAAATTCTCAACTCTGAAATAATTACAGTTTTTAAATTTAAAATCTCCTGCTGGATCCCGCAGCTGGAAAGATATCAGAAGCACTGGAGTCAGAGAAAAATCTCCCAGTTGAGGAAATACCCGGGGAGCGGAGTGATGTCACCGTGTAATTGTCGATGTGTGATGATGTCACAGTGTAATTGTCGGTGTGTGATGATGTCATAGACATGAACACAGAACATCCGGGTCTGTGCAAACCAGTGATCACCACACATTGTGAAAGACGTGAGGGTCCTTGAGAAAGTGCAGAGGAGATTTACCAGGGTCAGGGATGAGGGATTTTAGTTGTAAGGTTAGTTTGGAGAAACTGGGGTTGTTCTCCTTGGAGTAAAGTGGATTGAGGGGAGATTTGATGGAGATGTATAAGTTTATGATAGGTTGAGATAAGAAACATGAAGATGTTCACATTAGTTGATCATAAAAGGTTTACGGATACAGAGTTAAGATTTGAGGCAAGATCTATAAGGGGGATGTGAGGAAAAAACTTTACACAGTGAGTGATTGAGTGATCCGGAACTCAGTGCTTACACTCAGAGGCCGATAATATTCAGGTCCTGATGAATCAAGTGACTCTGTCAGCTCTTGATGTGATGTTTGGTTTGAGTTTCCCGTCTACAAATCCTTCCCATTCAACATCCTGTAAAAAGGAGATTATAAAAAAACTCTGTCACTGTCAGTCTAGGATAGAAATTGCGAAGAGATAAATATTTCTCTTTGTTTGCGTTTGCTGTGTGTAAATCCTCCCCTTCTAACTGTAACAGGAGTTTCCAAAATCCATCCCTGTCAGTCCAGGATGCACAATATTCTCTCCTCCTGCTATCTGGACCAGGATGACCGCGCATGCGCCCTGCTGCACAGCCGCTGCCCACGGGCCGAGCAGAGGGAGAGACCCAGCTATTTCCGGTCTGTTCACCGCAAACGCGGGACCGGTAGTTTTATATTAAGGCTCTGCGGCCTGCACCAAGTGTTTATGAAACCTCCCTGTCCACACCGCTGGCTCCATTCCTCCCGCAACACCTACTAACTCTGCTATTCTGCTGCACTCGCCATTTTCTTACCAGGTCGCCGGCTCCGGTCACGGAACAGCAATGCGCATGCTCAGGTAGGAGACTGCAATGCGCGGGTGCCAATTACTCTTCGCTATGCGCATGCGCAAGGCCTTGGCGTTGTGGGTAGAACACTTTCTGTCCCGCTCTGAATGCTGGGTGTTAGGTCCGCCATTGGAGACCGATATTCCTGCATGTAAAATTATGTTTCATGTTCCGATGATGATCGGACGCTTGGAGAGAAAATTTAAAATTATTAATTCGATTAATACAACAGTCAAAGTACACGGGCCATAGTACAAAGTACCATAGTTCTGTCCTGGGTGTAATTAACAATGGAACAAACCCCAACAGTTAGAGGTGAATTCACTGGATTCTCAGCAGTCCGGGTGAAGAAGTGATTTTTCCTTCCATACGCCGAGCATTTAAACTCTGCTTTGTCATTCAGAACGTGACTGTTGCGAATTAAATCCTTTGAACTTTTAAAGCTGGATTGTTAACAGGTGGCCAAACTGAGAAAATCCCTTCACAGAGTTTTCTTCATCAGATGTAACTGCTGCTGTGTCAACTATTAAAGTGACACCTCAGTTAAACCTTATTTATTCTAATAATGCCACTGCGCAAAGCTAATGGAGTTTCCCCAGACAAGCGGTGGTCTAGCAAACGCAAACTGTTCACACTTGTGGTGAGCAAAATGAGTTGATTTCAGCGCATTGCACACTCTCGTCTGGGATTGAGTTTAACAGTTATAGTTTATTTTCCAAAATTATATTAGCAGATTGAAACATTATTTATCTGCTGGAATGTTGAAATGAGAGGGAAATGCTGATGGGATGGGAGTATGCTAATCCTCCCTCTGATACCTTGTGAAGTGAAATGATGCCCTGTCTACAAGGAGCACGTGTCCAAGCTTCCCAGAGGGTAGTTTAAACGGTTGTGTTAACCCATCTAACATAACTAATAGTAACACTACTTTGAACGTTATTTATAAATAATAATTTTAGGAAACTCTGGACACAGTAATGGCTCCTTGTGCATTATACCCAGTTCAGACTCAGTGAGGGGCAGTGGGAGCAGAGAGAAGAGAGTTTTCTGCTTCATGTTGACACATTGTACCCAGTTCAGACTCAGTGAGGAGGAGTGGGAGCAGAGAGAAGAGAGTTTTCTGCTTCATGTTGACACATTGTACCCAGTTCAGACTCAGTGACGGGAGTAAGAGCAGGGAGAAGAGAGTTTCCTGCTTCATGTTGACACATTGTACCCAGTTCAGACTCAGTGAGGAGGAGTGGGAGCAGAGAGAAGAGAGTTTCCTGCTTCATGTTGACACATTGTACCCAGTTCACACTCAGTGAGGGAGAGTGGGAGCAGGGAGGAGAGAGTTTTCTGCTTCATGTTGATACATTGTACCCAGTTCAGGCTCAGTGAGGGGCAGTGGGAGCAGAGAGAAGAGAGTTTTCTGCTTCATGTTGACATATTGTACCCAGTTCAGGCTCAGTAAGGAGCAGTGGGAGCAGGGAGGAGAGAGTTTCCTGCTTCATGTTGATACATTGTTGGGAACTGGACAGAGCAGTTCTGATGAATCATGCACCCCCAGCTGCTGATTTTGCTGAGTGCTTCCAGCTTTGTTTTTTTACTTTTAAATTTCAAGATTCATCTTCTGCAATTATTATTTTTATAGATCTGTATTTCAATTGATCCCAGGCTTGTGTTCAATTTGTGATTAGTATTTTTTCTGTTTTGTGTATCCATGCACAGAATGTGAGACAGCATTTATTGCCAATCCCTACTTGCCCTTGAGAAGGTGGTAGTGAGCTGCCTTCTTGAACGGCTGTAGTCCTTGTGGTGTAGGTACACCCACAGTGTTGTAATTAGGATACAACCTTTCAGAGCCAATAATTAAACTTGGCTCAAATATATTAAGAGGAGAAATGAAAGCAAAATGTTACTTATAAGGTACTGAAACATGATATTTTTTCATGTGCTGATATAATACGCGTCTATTTCATTGATTTTTTAACCTGTGTGCGCTGCTCCACCTGTGTTTTCCAACCCATCTTTTGAAGACTCCAGTCGAGCAAAGAAAGCAATCAAATTTAAATCAGCAAACTCGAACTTTATATTCACCCCCTTTCAGAATCAGGTGATTTTTTTTTGTGCTAAGCAGACTTCATACAATCCAAAGGAAGACATTTTATTAAATGGAAGTGACTTCCATCCCATCTTAACTGGATAATCTTAATTATTGCGCACGTGTCCTCTGAAGTCTGCGGCACATTTGTAACATTTAACTGTTAAGATGGCTTCTGAGTTTAATATCACTGCTCTAAATGGAGAAATCCAACTAAGGTGATAGTTGTAACTGTTTGTAAATATCAGGCTCCAGGTCAGTAGCTGGAATTGTTTTTTTTAACACATGTGACATTTGTTGTGTGACGTTTGACGTGTAACTTATGGACACTGGCTCCAATGCTTTATGCATATTTGTAAAGGTAAATGCTGGTCTGTTTTATAATGATTGGTGCACTAACCTTCTAGTGTTCGTTTTCTTATTTTGAATGCAAAGTTGGGGCTGTTTTCAGGATGAGCTGTCTTTCTAAAGCCGGGACATCCGTACGAGTAATCCAGAGGGTGGCTCATGCTCTGAGGACACAGGTTCAAATCCCATCACGGCAGCTGGTGGAATTTAAATTCAATTAATAAATCTGCAATCACAAGCAATGAGACTATCATCAGATTTCGTAAAAACACATCTGATCACTCATGTCCTTTAGGGAAGGAAATTTGCCATCCTCACCTGATCTGGCCAACATGTGACTGATAAATAACAATAAATAAGCAAAATAAATAAAATAAGAATAAGAAAAAATGCGCTAAGTAACTGATTTCCTGGTGGTAATTTAACCTGGAATCACCATGGGTGATATTAATAATTAACACATTCCCATGACGTCTCAGTTTACCAAAGCCTGTCCCAATCCATGTGAATGATAAATTTCTCACAATAGTGGGAGGTTAATTTCTTAGTGAAGCTTCATCTATTGTACCCAATATTTCATGCTGCCATTTATCCATTGATGCGTTTTTGACATTCAAAAGTTTCAGAAATATTACCAAACAGAAACAGACTGTCACCTCCAACAAGTCGATGTTTAGATTCCCCAACAGAATTAGTCTTAATCTCACAGACCCGCTAATCTGCCACGCTCTTTCTCCCCGTGTCTTCCCATCACCTTTTTAACATTTTCTTCTATGTTGCCCTGGTCTCTGCTTCAATCATTGACTCTGCTAATACATTTCATAGTCTCCATGGAGAAAACAACTCATCCAACTCAGGAATAGAGCCCAAATGTTCAAGTATCTCTCCCTCGCTGTACTTCCACACACGAGGCAGAATGCCACTGACTGAGCTGCATCCTTTCTGTCTCCTCAGCTCCAATCCCACCGTGTGGAGCTGAAAAACAACAGTTTTCACTGATTGACATTTAATCCAATAAAACACTGCAAAGCACTTCACAGGAGCATTCCCAAAGTTTGATCGTGACCCACCCAGAAGGAGATATGAGGATGGGTGGCCAGGAACGTGGTAAAAAGGGTAAGTTTTAAGGAGCATATTAAAGGAGTGGAGAGAGAGTGGTCAGAGGTGGAGAGTTTGAGGGAGTGAATTCTATCACTTGGAGCCTCGGCAGCTGAAAGTGAATGAAGGATGAAAGTGAGATGAATTTTATGCCGAGAGCTTAATAGTGAATTGACTCTAACTTTCTGAAATGGTTTGATCCACTTTTCAGAAGTGAGTCAAATCGCGGAGTCATAGGAAAGCACAAGAGGAGATGGTTTGACCCACTGTGCCTACAAGGGCAGAGCAACCAGTCCCACTTCCCCACCCTTTCCCCATACAGGAGGAGATGGTTTGACCCACTGTGTCTGCAAGAGCTGTGCAACCAGTCCCACATCCCCACCCTTTCCCCACAATGCTGCAGATTTTCCTCCTTCTCGTCTTCCCTTTTCAAGGCTGAAATTCATTCTGTTTGCATCATCCCATTAGGCAGTGATTTCCAATAAATCAATTTCAATTTTAAATAAAACACCTTATTGCCTCTGGTACTTCCGATACTCACCTTAAATCGGTGCAATCTGGTAATCGACCCTTCATCCATTTGAAGCAGTTTCTCTTTAATTTCTCTATCTGAACCTTTCATGATTTTAATCAGTGCAATCACAATTCCTGTTTTTCCTTCTCGGCCTTCAGAAGAACAACCTTAGATTCTTCGGTCTATGAACTAAGCTGTACTTCCTCATTTCTGAATTTGAACGCGGGTTTGTATCGTCACAACCAAGTTTTCTCCATGTCCCATTTGGGGGGAAAAAACAAGGTATTTTTTAGCTGAAGAGTTAATGGATAACAGCAGCATTGGCAAATTTTAGGGAATATTTTCTGGCAGTTTATGTGTCATAAAAAAGCCTGGAACTGTGCAGCCTCAATATGCAAGGGTGTCAAAAGAGAACATAATATAGCTGTTCTCGATCTACCAACCTCTCATGCAATTCTTAAATGTAGTAACTAATTACACCACAGGAACATGTACCAAGGTGAGTTGCAAGATGCCCTAAAGCTGGTATTAACAAGCCGAAGTTTCGGATTGTAGCCACAATAATTGCAGTTATCCTCATTCCGTTTCAGTTACTGATGGACAGTGATAGGATGCAAGGCACAAGGAATAAACTGACTAAAGGGATGATGCTGCGAGGCTAAATGTGGGTGGTAAAGGGATAAGTTTTTCTGCTTGATGTTCAAACCGGCAGAAATATCACTCCTGCTCAAACAATCGCAGCCACTATTTCAAAGCAGCACGCCAAACCGAGAAGTATAACATTCTATAATTTTATATTTCCCAACAGCACGGTTGTTTTTTCACGCTCATTCTGCCATTTTATAAACCAATCCAGCGAAATATATTTTTTTACGTTGTATCCTGTTCGTTTGAAGTCAAGACATAGAGCAAATTCAATGTGTTTTCTTGTCATTTCTCGAATGAGATTTTGGAACCAGGCTAGTTGAAGGACACTTTTATCGGTGCCAGTCCTTCACTGTCTCTCACTGTTTAAACAGGCACTGTTATCATCAGCCTGTTATGTACCTTACATACGAAAATAAGAACTAGGAGCAGGAGTAGGAAATTCAGCCCCTCGAGCCTGCCCCGCCATTAAATACGATCATGCCTGATCTCATTTCGGCCTCAACTCCAATTTCCCGCCCTCTCCCCATAACCTTTCAACCTGTTACTAATTAAAAATCTGTCTACCTCCTCAAATTTATTCAGCGTCCCGGCATCCATTGCACTCTGAGGTAGTGAATTCCACAGATTCACGGCCCTTTGAGAAAAGTAATTCCTCCTCATCTCTGATTTAAATCTACCACCCCTTTGCCTAAAACTATGGCCTCTCGTTCTAGAATGCCCCAAAAGGAGAAACATCCGCTCCACATCTAGTTTGTCTATCCCCTATAGCATCTTATATACCTCAATTAGCTCTTCTCTCATCAGTGCTGAATTTCTGCTGTGTCACCTTGTCAGTTTCACAGGCGCTGCAGTGATGAGGCTGGTGGGTTTTGGAAATTGAAAGTTGTACATGAGCAGCTTGAACAGCGGGTCGAACAAGTGCCAGCTCAGATTGACAGAATCAATATAAATTGCTGTGAGGAAAAAGGTGGGATAATGGAATTCGTTAAGTTGCCCTCCCACAGAGCCGGCACGGACACGATGGGCCCAATGTACTCCTTCTCTGCTGTAGGCATCTATGATTTTATACTAACAACATCATCCTGTGCATAGGGCCAGTGATCATGGCCGAGTGGTTAAGGCGATGGAGCCCAAATCCATTGGGGTTTCCCACTTCTCATTATTCCTGGTTTTAACTCTGTGTCTACAGAGTTAATTATCGGATACATTGAATCAAATTGATGCAAACGCTCGGGAGTTTTCCAATTTCTGTTCATTCACGAAATTTGCAGTTGGAAATGGAACAAATACGGAGCCAGGTTGGTGTGATGCTTGCTTTCTGGGTGTATGACTCTCCTTAGAGACAAACCCTTGTCCTCTGTCACTCTCTGTGTATATGTCTGTGTGTGTTCCTCTGTGTGTGTCAATGTGGTTCATCACCTCATTTTTACCATCCAAACATTATTCACCTTAGTTCTGCGGCTTCATATTAAGATGGTCCAGATGGAAAAAAAAGAGCAGTTTTCAAAGATGCAAGAGGATATTTCTTTCTGCTTATTTTTGAGCGGAGAGTGTTCACCTGCTAAATGCCCGGATGTTACAAAGCGGAGGATGATTGAAGTTGTCACATGATCTTATTAAGTAGCTGAGAATGCTCGAGGGGCCGAATGGCCTATTGCTGATCATAGGTTTGTATATTCTAATTCAGTGCCAATGCCGGTCAAGGTGATGGTTGTTTCTGCTCTGACTGTGGTTGAGTGGCCGAATGGACTGAGGTGCTGGTCGAGGTTCCTGTGATTTGGGCACTACTCCCGCGGTTGTTAAACTTTCCGGTGGTTTGTTTTTGAGACGCTTCTAAAAAATCCTCTGCGCGGCCAAGGAACGGCTGATCTGTGTTGCATTTTGGTTTGGAGAATGGGGAGAGTCAGTCTAAGTTGGGTTAATGGCACAGACTGAAAGTCTTTTTTCTCTGTTACTCCCTGTATCCATTCTATTATTTTATACAAACAACATATCAATTTCACTAAGCAGTTGTTGCCAACTGATTTTAACTGACGGTCTGCAGAATTAATTATCGGTTAGTTGGAATAAAAACTATCCAAATACCCCCGTGTTTCTTATTTATGTTATCAGCAAACATTCACTAAATTCGCAATTGGAAATGGAAGAGTAATTGACCACTCCTGATCAACCAATCACAACTGCTCTTTGACAGCAACACGCCAGGCCGAATGGCCTCTTTCTTTCCTGTAACTTTATATAACTTTATGTTCCCCAATGCCACGGATGCTCTTTCCCGGTTATTCTACCTTATTATAACCCATCTATCGACATGTACTTTATTACCTTGTGTCCTGTCCTTCTGAAGTCAAGACCCGGAATGAATTCAGTGAGAAGTTTTATTGTCATTTGCAGCAGGAGATTTGGAACCAGAACAGTTGAATGACGGTTTAAATAGTGCCAGCCCTTCACTGCAGCTCATTGTGCTTTTCAGTGGAGATGATTTCTATTTGTTACAAAGTGCAGCATGATCTGATTAACTGACGGAGTTGGCTCCAGATTCCGAATGTCAATTCCTACTCTGTTGCTTTTGTTCTATTTCAACACCAGTTAAGGAAATGATTAACAAACTTCAGTGATGCGGTACCGTGGCCGAGTGGTCTAAAGCGCTGGATTAAGGCTCTAGTCTCAATGGGGGTGTGGATTCGAATCCCATCGCTGCCAAATATTTAGCGGCCCCAGATGAACAAGCAGATATCACCTTAAATTGAGTGTGCGTTGTTGTATTCTGACAGGAAGAACGAGGAGACGAAAGAAATATGGGGAAAGGCGGGATGTGGAATTATAGTTGCTGAGTTGCTCTTCCAGAGGGTCGGCAAGTGAACGACCGTCTGATGCATCCGTCTGTGACTTCACACAAACAGCAGTGATGTCAGAATCGGTCCTGTGTTCACGGTGGAGTGGATAAGGGGTTGGAGTTGGTATCCTGTGGGGTCTCCTCACAGAGGTACAAATCCTACCGGCTCCAGTTCTCATCATTCCTGATTTTGATAAGATGCCCGTGGAATTAATTATTGGATAAATGGCATCAAAAACACGCAAACAGTCCCGTGGTTTCTTCTTTCCGTTGGTCTGTGTGTGTGTAAATGTGGTTCAGTTCCCCAAGGGAATGGACAAATTTTTAACAGAACAAACTTTATTCACATTAGTTGTGCAACTTCAAATCAAAAAATACCAGGGTGAAAGGTACAAGAGGAACTTTTCTCGTTCTCTGCATGCCCCATTACAACAACAGCTTATATTTAGATAGCACCTTCAATGAAACCTCCAAAGATGGTTCACAGGTTCATTATATAACAGAGCCTGACACTGACACACATAAGAAAATGTTAGGCCAGAAGGCCAAAAGCTTGGTCAAAGAGGTAGGTTTTAAGAAGAGTCTTAAAGGAGGAAAGTGAAGTAGAGGCGGAGAGGTTTAGAGAGGGAATTCCAGGGCCTCGTTAAATGAAACCATGGTCACCAATGATGGAGCGATTCTGATTGGGAATGTACAAGAGGCCAGAATTAAAGGAGCACAGGCATCTCACAGTCTGTGGGGTTCGAGGAGATCACAGAGATAGGGAGGGGCGAGAGGAAGGAGGGAATTGAACACAAGGATAAGAAATTTTGAAGTAGATACATTATCTGACCTGGAGCCAATGTCAATCAGTGAGCAGAGGGGTGATAGGGGAATGGGACTTTCTGTGAGTGTAGACACGGGCAGCAGTTTTGGGTGACCTCAATTTACGGAGGGGAGAATGTCCACTTACATTCCAGAACTGACATTCTGCTGGATCAGCACTGCCCTGTTTCCAAGACCAATATTGATCCTTTATAAGGTGCCGTTCCCAGAACTATACACAGTCCTCCAGGTGTGATCTAACCAGGGCTTTGTATAGCTGCAGCAAAACTTTCCCTCTTTTCTATAACAGCCTCTGTCACAGGT
This sequence comes from Cetorhinus maximus, assembly GCF_964194155.1. Lineage (NCBI taxonomy): Eukaryota > Metazoa > Chordata > Chondrichthyes > Lamniformes > Cetorhinidae > Cetorhinus > Cetorhinus maximus. Next base: position 40,445,146 of record NC_135901.1, on the reverse strand, counting down.
TGTCTAGCACGGGGAGTTAGATTGTATATATCGACTGAGAAAAATGAGGAGATGCTTGGTCAGAATGAACTTCTTTCAAATATTCAATGTGATGTCAATTGCACAAATAAATATTTATTTTTATTTCGAAGACAACACATGAATCCCCAGTCCAACTCTCCGTGTCATTGAGTCAGGGAAGCTTTGTTAATTTTCACACACTGAGCATGGACACTGCAGAAGCTCCTGCACCTCCTTCAGCATTAGTTTTCTTAACTCAGAGTTTTCAAAAGGGGATTGGGTACTTATTTGAAATGGAAAAAAAACCTGCAGCTTTAAGAAGGAAGAGAATGATATTGGAACTAAGTAGATAGCTCTTTGAAGAAAGCACACACCCGATGGGTCGAATGGCCACCTGATGAGCTGTGTCAGTTTACAATTAGATCAATTTCTCTGCAGCATTCCAAAATGTCCCATCCCAGTTCTATTCCTGTAAAACAGGATTTTGCAGTGCAGCAGGTCTACACAGTTTGAAATTCAATACAAGTCCCTTTGACTTTTTCTCACAAATTGTTTCTGTGGTGTAGTGACCTAGCCAGCAATGCCCACATCCCATAAATGAATAAAGAAACAAATAGTGATTATCACATTCGCTTCACATGTGCAAGGTCGCCAGCTCGAAAACTGGCAAAAATATTATCAAAACTGGATCAAAACTAATTATGAGAAGCTGCGCAATTCCCGCTTGTTGGCAAATAATAGCCAAATACATTATCTCACAGCCATGTGACATTGGCACTTCCCCAGGCTTTGAATAAATTTCTCCAAAAGGCACGTTTATGAGAAAGAGACAATAAATGAGACGAATTGCAGTGAGATAGTTCACACATGTGTGAAGTGTTGAATGACCTGCTGATGTGCTCTGTCATTTTATGATTCTAATGTCAGGTCATTTTTTCTGCCGCATGGTTATGTTTTTCAGCTGAATTATACTTCCACAAAACAGGGTTTGGAAGTGCAGTAAGACTGCACGGTTTGATATTCTAAGTCAGTCCCTGTGGTTCTGCCCATTGTTTCTGTAGTGCAGTGGTTATCTCAATGCAAGGGAAAAACATTATCTCCCAGTTGTGTGGAGAAGTTGTATCGCTCCCATTCCTGTTTGTTGTTGAATGTGAACTGAATGCTGGATCTTGCAGCCACATTAGATTCGCTCTTCACCATTTCTGAAGATAACATTCAGCAAAATAAGATGTTTCCACTGGCAGCGGGTGATTGGAGAGTGTGGGGCTGGAATATTGTTACTTTTTCCTGTCTCACTCACCGTGGAGCTAAGGAAGAGGCGATTAATTGATGTGTTTGTTTCAACCAATAGCCTCATAGATCTCTATTGATTTAGATGGGGGTACATGATCGTTCATATTCTTTGTTATATCTGAAATGAATATCCATAAACAGAGCTTGGTGTGGGAACTCAATGGGCGACAGCCGAGTTTTCAACGTGAGGGTGGGGGATTTTTTTGTGGTTTCAGGTCCCCAGAACAAATCAGAGCGTTAATGAGTGATGATGGGGAGAAAACAGTGGCAGTTTCGTCCCTGGGTGGTCTCGAACCACCAACCTTTCAGTTAACAGCCGAACGCGCTGACCAATTGCGCCACAGAGACTTAATAAAAGTACCTGTGCTCTGTAAGGTATCCTAAACCAATGGCTCAGCGAGTGAAAGCTTCAGATTGCTGAAAAGCAATGACAATTATTCCCTATCAGTTTTACTCTTCCCAAATAAAGGGTGGGACATTCATTGTGAATACATGGAAACAGTCTGATCCCACCCACTGCAGACACATCCATGTCCCCAGGAACCAGCTCCCCTACAACTGTTGCCGTCTCCCTTCGAGCCTCTCGGTGTTTTTCTGTTACCAAGTATTATGATTGTCCCGAAGCCAATAATTCTAAAGGGGTTTCTCTGTTACACAGCGAGTGGTTCGGATCTGGAATGCACTACCTGAGAGTGTGGGGGAGGCAGATTCAATCACGGATTTCAAAGGAGAATTGGACAGAAAATGCAGGTCTCCGGGGAAAACGCGGGGAAATGCAGGTTAGTTAGTTTCCAGAAGAGTAAAAGATCTCCCTTTTCCGATGGAGTTAAGGAGATTTTTTTTCCTCAGTGGGTCATTAGCCTGTGGACTTATTTTCATCAGAGGTTTGGTCATTGAATTTACACAAGGCTGAATTAGACAGATTTTTTATAGACAAGGGGGTCGAAGGTTATGGGGGGCAGACAGGAAAGTGGAGTTGAGGCCACAACCAGATCAGCCATGACCTCAATGAATGGTGAAGCAGGGTCAAGGAGTTGAATGGCCTACTCCTGCCCCTGAGTCCTTTGTTCCTATGACCCGGGCTGAATGGCCTCCCCTTAGCTCTGATTCTCTGACACGATGAGGTGCTCGAGGTGCAAAATGGTCAATCCCTGCTCCTGTTTGTTATGTTCTAATTTGGAGCAGTTACCACCCAAGGCAATGGTTAGTTTACCTTTGATAGTGGGAGCGTGACCTGGAAACTCATCGACGCAGTCACACTGGGGAGAGACCGTTCACCTGCTCCGAGTGCGGGAAGGGATTTACTCAGTTATCCACCCTGCTGAGACAGCAGCGAGTTCACAACGGGGAGAGACCGTTCACCTGCTCCGAGTGTGAGAAGGGATTCACTCAGTTACACCACCTCCTGACACATCAACGAATTCACCATGGGGAGAGACCGTTCACCTGCTCCGAGTGTGGGAAGTGCTTCACTCAGTTACACCACCTCCTGACACATCAGCGAATTCACACTGGGGAGAGGCCTTTCAACTGCTCTGAGTGTGGGAAGGGATTCATCAGTGTATCTAACCTGCTGAGACACCAACAAACTCACACTGGGGAAATACCCTTCACCTGCTCAGAGTGTGGGAAGAGATTCACTCAGTTATCCAGCCTGCAGAGACACCAGCGAATACAAACTGGGGAGAGACCATTCAGCTGCTCCGAGTGTGGTAAGGGATTCATTGATCCATCCATCCTGCTGAAACACCAGCGGGTTCACACTGGGGAGAAAACTTTTAAATGCCCAGACTGCGGGAAGTGCTTCAAAAGTTCCGGGAACCTGATGTCCCATCAACGTGTTCACACTGACGAGAGACCGTTCAGGTGCTCTCACTGTGGGACTGGGGTCAGATGGTCATCTGACCTTATGGTACACCAAAGAATTCACACTGGGGAGAGACTGTTCACCTGTATGGAGTGTGGGAAGGGATTGACTCGATCATCCAACCTGCTGAGGCACCAACACGTTCACAAGTAACTACAGTGATTGGGATTTGCTGATAATCACATCCAGGAATGAACTATATTCAATGGAGTCGGTTTCTATTGATCTTCATAAACTCCAGCCCAGTTATAGGGGGCCATTTGTATTTTTGAAGTGCTGTGTGTTAAATACAGTGTATTGAGTCTTTTTAGTACCTTTAACACAAGTTATTTCCTTTTGAAAGACTCTCCTTCTCCCCTGTCTCCTCCATCCACACCTCCAACAACAAGTGTGAGGGGCTCATGGAGCTTCTTTGTCACTAGGATTGAGACAATCTGATCAGCTGCCTCTGCTGCTTCCCTCCCTTCCACTAGCCCACTGGACCAAAGATCCATCCTCTTGGGACAGGGGTGAATTGCATAGAATTTGCATCAGGAAGTGAATAAAATAGGTGCATTTCAGGGGAAAATGGATAGCTCTATGAGAAAGAAGGGAATAGATGATTACATTGATAGATTTAGCTGAGAAAAAATGGGAGGAGGCTCGAGTGGAGCGTAAACACCAGCATGGACTGATTGGGCTGAATGGCCTGGTTCTCTGCTGTATATCCCGTGACCTCCTGTGCAATCTAGTCTAAATCCATGGTATTATCTGTCTGGAAGCAGCATGGCATTAAACTGAAAACTAAAATCAAACTTTACCAGGCCGTTGTCCTGACCACCCTGCTGTATGGAGCAGAATCCTGGGTCTGCTCTTGGAGCCACATCATTGCTCTGGAACACTTCCAGCAAAGACACCCGAGGTCCATCCTGAGAATTAGATGGCAGGACAAAAATCAGAAACGAGATTCTCCAACACGCTGGGTTCAACAGCTTGGAGACCACCCTCCAGAAAATTCAGCTCCGATGGCCAGGCCATGTTTCCCACATGGACAATCACAGAATTCCCAAGCTGATCTTCCATGGGGAACTGTCTCAGGGCAAACAACATCAAGGTGGTCAGTACAACCGATACAAGGACACCCTAGAAAAGAGCCTCATAAACTTCTGCATTTCAGACCGCCTCTCCTCAGAAAACACTGCAGTCGACCGGCCGAGTTCTGGTCACTACATTATAGGAAGGATGTGATTGCACTGGAGAGGGTGCAGAGGAGATTTACCAGGATACTGGCCGGGCTGGAGGGTCTGAGCTATGAGGAAATATTTGATAGGCTGGGGTTGTTTTCCCTAGAGCAGCGAAGGGGACCTCATAGTGGCGGATAAGATTATGAGGGGCATAGTTGGGTGGATAGGAAGGCACTTTTTCCATTAGTAGAGGGGTCAATAACCGGGGGCATACATTTAAGGTAAGAAGTAGAAGGCTAAGAGGGGAGTTCAGGAAAATTGTTTTTTCACCCAGAGGGTGGTGGGAGTCTAGAACTCACTGCCTGAAAGGGTGTAAATGATTTGGGTGGTTGAGTCAGAAACTCTTGTAATATTTAAGAAGTATTTAAATATTCACTTGCATTGCCTTAGCCTCCAGGGCTATGGGCCAAGCGCTGGATAATGGGATTAGTGTAGTCAGAACTTTGTGAGCAGTGTGGACACAATGGGCCGAATGGCCTTCTCCTGTGCTCTATGAGTGTATATGTGGAGGCAAGCACTGAAATTTGGTTCAGCGTGTTTCGAGGACCATCTACACCAAACTCAACATCCAACGTGCCCACAGGAAGGTCAGAGGTGACGCAGCTGCAGAAGTTAACCCAAGCACCACCAACAACAATATGAACGGTCAGTTTTGTGGACGTCCATGTCGAACCCACACCGAAATCTTCAGTCAGGAGAGGACCCACAGGAAATTATTAAATCATTTACAGTTTGGGGACTCGAACAATGAGAAGTCTACCCCAACTTTATCCCTGCTCTCTGGATCGGGGAACTATACCCTGTCTGTATTACTGTGGTGCTGTTAATAAAGTCAGCGTGAGACAGTCTGTTGTGAGCTTGATTATCTGGTGTCTGAATCCACAAGATTCACCATTTAGAGTCAACAAGATGAACAAGGAAACATATCACTGCCCAAAACTCCAGCTCGATATTCCCATGAGAAAGTCTGTTATCGAACACCTCGAATGGACAGAACAGAGAAAGATCCCAACTGTAAGAAACCCTTGAATCATTTGTAAAAATATTTCAAATGCTGACAGATTCCAGCTGTCAGTTTCCATCACATTGAAGTTAATGGAAGGTGAGAGCGTGGTTATTCTAGAACTATAAAAAAACACTAGTTAGAGCACAGCTGGAGTGCTGAGTCCAGTTGTAGTCAGCACATTACAGGAAGGATGTGATCACACTGGAGGGGGCGCAGAAGAGATTTACCTAGATGTTGGCAGGACTGGAGAATTTTAACTCCGAGGAAAGATTGGAGAGGCTGGGGTTGTTTTCTTTGGGACAGGGGAGGAAGAGGGGAGATTTAATTGAGGTGTAAAAATTATGAGGGTCCCAGATAGGAAGGACCCATTTCATTTACAGAGGTCAGAACCAAGAGGATAGAGATTTAAAGTAATTAGTGGAACGATTAGAGGGGAGTTCAATAACCCAGAGGGTGGTGGTCTTGGAACTCACTGACTGAAAGGGTGGTAGAGGCAGAAATACACAGATTTAAAAAGTGCTGGGATATACACTGGATGTGCTGTAACCTACAGGATTACGGACCAAGAGCTGGGAAATGGGATTAGACTGGATTGCTCATTTTCAGCCAGTACAGACATGATGGGCTGAATTGCCTCCTCTGTGCTACAATTTCTATGATTCTGTGGTGACAAGTGGTCCTGGTGTTTTTATCTGAGACAGGCCTCAGCCCTGTCATTTGCCCCGAGTGTCGATGTGATGGTTCAAGCCAAGAGATGCCGGGTACCGGGAGCAGCAGGAACAATAAATAAAACCGAGGTGCCAGTAAATATTGATATAGTTTATTTGTATCTAGTTCCATTTTTATAAATTCTGCTGAATGTTGCCCTCAACCAGTGTCAGGATATTGGATCAGAGCCACCATGGAAAATGAATTTGACACTGGTGAGATAGACAATGTCAACTGGATCCTCAGTATCTCTGTAAACTCCTTCAGCCCCACAACCCTTCCTGTAAATACAAGGTGTTGTTCTTGGATTACACCCTGAGATAGACAATGTAATTATATTTTAACCTTTATTCTTCAAGTAAAGTATCTTCATTCAGGCTGTTCTCAAGGTTGTGCAAGATGAAACCAAACAGTGATTTATTTGTACTTCTTGCAGTTTAGTTACTGTATTCACTGCTCACGGTGCGATCTGCTCTACACTGGGAAGACCAAACACAGATTGGGTGATCACTTTGTGGAACAACCTCCGTTCAGTCTGTCAGCTTGACCCTGAGCATCCGGTCACTTGTCATTTTAATTCTCCGCCCCACTCCCACTCTGACCTCTCTGTCCTTGGCCTCCTGCAATGTTTCAATGAAGCTCGTTGGGGGCTCGAGGAACAGCAGCTCATCTTTCAGTTCGGCACTTTACAACCTTCTGCACTCAACATCGAGTTCAGCAGTTTCTGCACCAACAGAGAGTTGTCAGGGTCTGGAACATTCTACCTGGGAAGGTGCTGGAACCTGATCCTATCAGGAATTTTAAAAGGGAGTTGACAGGGATTTGGGATTGAGGAACTTACAGGGTTACAAACAGAAAGTGGGCATGTGGGACTAAACACAACTGCTCTTTCAAAGAGACAGCACAAGCACAAAGGGTTGAATGGCCTCCTTCTGTGCTCTAAGTTTCGATGATTCTAGGAGTTGGCCATTTAGCCCCTCGAGTCTGTCCCACCATGCAATCAGATCACGGCTGATCTGTGACCCTTTGTCTCCTGTCCCTTGATTTATACCTTGTGTTAGGAAGGATCTATCAATGCCAGATTGAAACTGAACATTGATCAAGCATGAACTGCTCATTCAGGAAGAGAATTCCAAACTTCTCCCAACTTTATCTGAAGAAGATTTTCCTAATCTCACCCCTGAAAGTTCGGGCTCTAAGTTTTAGACTATATTCCTCAGTCCTGGATTCCCCAACCAATGGAAATTGTTCCCCTCTATCTACCACACCATGTCCAATTTATATCATGAAAACTTCGAGAAAATCCTCCTCAATCTTCTAAATTCCAGGGAATACAAACCTCACAGTGAGATGATGAATATTGGCAGAATGAATAGGGTACTCAATGGTACAGTCCTAAAGGGTGTGTAGGGACTGGGGGACCTGGGGGTTGATGTGCATACACATTTAAAAGGCGAAAGGACATATTGAGAGAGCAGATCTCAAAATATATGAGATCATGGGCTTCATAAGCAGATTTAATGTGTATAAACGCAGGGAAAATAAGCTGACCCGTCATAAAGCTCTGGTTAGGTCACAACAGGAGTATTGCATCCAGTTCTGGTCTCCACACTTTAGGAAAGGGGTGCGGGTCCTTCAGAGGATGCAGAGGAGATTTACCAGAATGGTTCCAGGAAAAAGGGAATTCGGTTACAAAGTGAGATTGGAGAAGCTGAAGTAGTTCTTCTTGGAGTTACAGAGTTGAGGGGAGATTGGATACAGGTGAACAAGATTGTGACAGGTTAAGACAAGGTGGACAAAGAAAATGTTGTTTCCATCTGGTGATGGTACAAGGATTAGGGGGACACATATTGAAGGTTATGGGCAATAGATACAGGGCAAATGCAGGGAGGAACATTTTACACAACAAGTGGTATTAACCCAGAACTCACTGCCTACAAGCAGGCTGGAAGCAGACATGATCAATGCTTTAAAATTAAATTGGACCAGCATTTAAGAGAAATAAACATGCAGGGGGTTGAAGACACAGGGGGGCAATGAGACAGACTGGTCAGCTCTACAGAGAGCTGGCATTGACTCAATGGGCTGAATGGCCTCTTTCTGTGCTGTAATTACTCTGATGCATTTGTTTGACCACTCCTCATAATTTAAACCTTGGAGTTCAGTTGTTATTCAGGTACATCTATTCCTGTCCTGATGAAAGGTCATGTTGACTCGAAACATTAACTCTGTTTCTCTCCACAGATGCTGCCAGGCCTGCTGAGCACTTCCAGCATTTTTTATTTTTATTACAGTGGTTCAGGTGCAGTCTAACCAGGATTTTGAAAATGTCGGTGCTTTTCCCACAAACAGAACAGATAAACCTTTTTCCTTCCACAATCAAAGTCCGATGATATTCAGGACCTGAGGAATCGAGTGACTCTGTTAGATCTTGATTGATGTTTGGTTTGAGTTTCCCCATCTCCAAATCCGTCCCATTGAAAATCCTGTACAAAGGAGATTATAAAAAAACATCTGTCAGTCCAGGATAGAAATTAAGAGACAAACATTTCTCTGGGTTGGAGTTTTCTGTGTGTAAATACTCCCCTTCTAACCCCCTGTAAAAGGAGTTTCCAAACACTCGGTGTAAACTGGGCTCCGGGAGTTTGTAATCCGGGTTTGGAGTCCTACACCGGGTGTTTGTGAATCCTCCCAGTCCACCCTCCGGCTCCATTTCTCTCCTGCACTCGGCCCTTTCTCACCCGCTGGACTTTCAACCCGACCGCCTTGATCCCGATCCCCACCCGCGTTGCGCATGCTCCAATTCAAGCCCAGCCACGCCCCTCATTCACTCCGAATGACGGGAGGAACAGCCGCTCCCGCTGGTCCTCCAGGCCCGCCCCCTGTCCCTATTGGTCCGTAGCTGCCGTCAATCATTGTGAGCTGAAGCATGCGTAAAGCGTGAAATCAGGCGTGAGGAGAGCTGGAGCGAGCGGATTTGAAATGCGGGATTTACAAAGACCGAGTGCGGACTGAGAGCTGGAAAAAAAACCCGTGAGCATACATAGGGCTGGCGGGTGAGTTGGGAGGCTTTATGAATTGACGGCCTCTGTCCTAAACCCTCAATAAGGAACCATCCTTCCAACCACAGATTAGGCCATTTCTCCGGAAGTAGGCCCAGGTTACCGGCCGCCAACTTTATAGGGGGCAAGGAGCAGCAGAGCGCATGTGCGGTCACCATCTGTATAGGGGACAAGAAGCAGCAGAGCGCATATGCGGTCACCATCTTTATAGGGGGCAAGGAGCAGCAGAGTGCTTGTTCGGTCACCATCTTTATCGGGGGCAAGGAGCAGCAGAGCGCATGTGTGGTTACCGTCTTTATCGGGGGCAAGAAGCAGCAGAGCGCATGTGCGGTCACCATCTTTGTAAGTGGCAATATCCAACAGGGAGCATGCGTGGGCGCCATCTTTACAGAGGTTGCAGACCCGGATGAATGACCCGCAGGAAGGACAATAAATCAGAGATAGAGTTTGGTGTGAAATCAATGGGTTGTTGTAAAACAGGAGATCAGGGTAACAGTCAGAAACAACAACAACTTCTATTAACATCATACATCATCCCAGTGAGCTTCACAGGGAAATTATAAAATAAAGTATAACATTCAGACACAGAAGGAGGTGACCAAAATACTTAAATAGTCACTTGTTTGTACGGAATTTGATTATTAACGAAAAAAGAGACAAGCTGTCAAAGCTTTTCCTGTTGCACTCACCAGGACAGACGCAAGAATCCCAAATTTCAAAGGGAACCACAATTTATACTGCACGAGAAAAGGGTGCTGATTGGTTGGCCCGTCGGCTCTGATTGGTTGTTGCCATGGACAATACAGCCAGGAGCTGTCATCCCCTCTGCTTTTGTTTAATTCCACAAAACACCCCGTGCCTGGACTTGTTCCTTCTGCCTGCAGAGGACAGGTCCCTGTGGATGAACATACGTAGCTTCTAGCAAGTGCAAGTGAGACACATTACTAGCCTGACTGATAATTTTTGAAATTTGGTATTCTTCCCTCTATCCTGATGAGTACAAGATAAAATGTTTTGAAAGAATGTCTTTTTTTATTAATACTCAGTTTTCTTAAAGGGGGAAAGTGGCTTAGACAGAGGGGGAAAGTGGCTTAGACAGAGGGAGAGGATCTCAGAGCTTGGGGTCGAGGGAACTGAAGGCACGGACACTAATGTTGGAGCAATTAAAACAAGGAATGCTAGAATTAGAGTAGTGCAGATATCATAGAGGGGTCTGTGGGAGCCACACAGAGAAGAGAGGACGCCATTGGGGGATTTGAAAACAAGGATGAGAATTTTAAAATCGAGTTGCTCCTTGAACGGGAGCCAAAAAAGGTCAGGGAACGGGTCTAGCTGTGAATGAAGACACAGACAGCAAAAATATGGATGTCTTCAAGGTTACGGAGGGTAGAATGTGGGAGACCAGCCAGGAGTGTGTTGGAATGGTCGAGTCTGGAGGTAAAAATGGCAGTGATGAGGGTTTCAGCAGCAGATGAGACACTCCTGAGACAGGGGTGAGGTCGGGTGATGTTACGGAGGTGGAAACAGGCGATCTTAGTGATGGCACAGACATGAGGTCAGCAGCTTTTTCGGTATCAAATGTGACACCGAGGTTGTGAACAGACTGGTTTAATCTCAGACTGTTCCCAGGGAGAGGGATGGAGTTGGTATCTGGGAAATGGAGATTGGAGCAGGGACTGAAAACAGTGTCTTCAGTCTTCTCAGTATTTAAATGGAGTTAATTAGTCATCAGGACGAGAAGCAGGAACCAAAATGGGCCATGTGACTGATCCCAGGTTTAACTCAGAGAGGGAGAGAAGGAAGGAAGGAAACTCTGGGATATTGGGAGAAACCATCTTCACAATCGCTCATTAAATCTCCACAAAGTAAGTTTTGGACACAAGGTTAACATCTGCTATTCTGTATGATCAGTCAGGGGGTTTCAGATTAATGTTTTGTCATGAGTAATCACTGAAGTGAATGATCAGACATATTGTCAACTCCAGTTGTAAAAATTTGTTAAAAAGATACAGAAAGAATTGTCCAAAACTCTGTTTGGATTTCAGCACAGGGAGGAGGGAGAGTGTGTGGGACGGGGATTTGCAGCTTTTGGGGAACAAGAGAGGAAAAAATGTTCCATAGAATTGTCTGTTCTGAATTTCTATCCTGTTCTTACAGTGATGGCTATTGTAAACTCCTTTTACAGATAATTAGAAGGGGAGGATTTTCAGGCAGGAAACTCAAACCAAACTTCACATCAAGATCTGACACAGTCACTCGATTCATCGGGACCTGAATATCATCACCTTTGAATGTGGACGGAGAAACATTTGTCTGTTCTGTCTGTAGGGAAAGATTTCAAACATCAGTGTGACTGGAAAAGCACCGAGACACACACACCTGAGTGAGAGTGTTCCAGTGAATTGACTGTGGAAAGAGCTTTAACTAGTTACACAGTCTGAAATAACATCACACCATTCACATTGGGGAGAAACTGTACACGTGTTCTCAGTGTGGACGAGGCTTCAACTGATCATCAAACTTAGAGAGACACAGGGACACCTGGACCATGGAGAAACCGTGGAAATGTAAGGACTGTGGGAAAGGATTCAATTGTCCATCCAAACTGGAAATCCATCGACGCAGTCACACTGGGGAGCGGCCGTTCACCTGCTCTGAGTGTGGGAAGGAATTCACTCAGTTATCCCACTTGCTGACACACCAGCGAGTTCACACTGGAGAGGGAGCATTCACCTGCTCCGAGTGTGGGAAGGGATTCACTTGGTCATCAAGCCTGCTGACACACCAGCGAGTTCACACTGGAGAGAGACCATTCAACTGCACGCTATGTGGGAAAGGATTCACTGGGTCCTCTAACCTGCGTAAGCACCAGCGAATTCACACTGAGGAGAGGCCATTCAGTTGTACTTCCTGTGGAAAGAGATTCAGGACTTCATTGAACCTCAAATTACACCAGCGAATTCACACTGGAGAGAGGCCTTTCACCTGCTCCGAGTGTGGGAAGGGATTCACTCTGTTATCCCACCTGCTGAGACACCAGCGAATTCACACTGGAGAGAGACCATTCACCTGCTCCCAGTGTGGGACGGAATTCACTCAGTCATCAAACCTGCTGACACACCAGCGAATTCACACAGGGGAAAGACCATTCACCTGCTCCGAGTGTGGGAAGGGATTCACTTGGTCATCAAGCCTGCTGACACACCAGCGAGTTCACACTGGAGAGAGACCATTCACCTGCACGGTATGTGGGAAAGGATTCACTGGGTCCTCTAACCTGCTGAAGCACCAGCGAATTCACACTGAGGACAGGCCATTCAGTTGTACTTCCTGTGGAAAGAGATTCGGGACTTCATCGAACCTCAAAGTGCACCAGCGAATTCACACTGGAGAGAGGCCTTTCACCTGCTCCGAGTGTGGGAAGGGATTCGCTAAGTCATCCAACCTGCTGACACACCAGCGAGTTCACACTGGGGAGAGACCATTCACCTGCTCCCAGTGTGGGAAGGGATTCACTCAGTTATCCCACCTGCTAAGACACCAGCGAGTTCACACTGGGGAGAGACCATTCACCTGCTCCCAGTGTGGGAAGGGATTCACTCAGTTATCCACCCTGCTGAAACACCAGCGAATTTACACAAGGAGAGGCCATTCCGCTGTACTTCCTGTGTAAAGAGATTCAGCCTTCATTCCACCTCAGTGTACGCCAGTGAATTCACATTGGAGAGAAAGTGTTCACCTGCTCCGAGTGTGGAAAGGGATTCACTCATTTATCCAACCTGTTGAGACACTAGCGAGTTCACACTGGAGAGATGCTGTTCACCTTCTCCGAATGTGGGTAGGGATTCACTTGGTCATCCCACCTGCTCAGACAGCAATGAGTTCACAAGTGACAGCAGGGGTTGGATTCTGTTGTTATTGCTGCTGTTAATCACATCCAGAACTGAACCATGTTCATTCTGACAGTTTTGGTTTGTTTCTATTGATGTTAACAATCCCTGTAACTGGGCTGAAGTTTAATATCTTGATGTCTGTTCAATAAATCAGTTTTGTTTCAAACTCTCAGAATGTCGAGTCCTTGATTTCTCCAGAATAAGAGGAGACTGATTGATGTTTTGTTCCCAACTGCTCCATTTTTGGATCTTGTCTCCTTTCTAACCCTAGATTTTTTCAGTTCTCAGACCTTTGGTTACTCTCATGTATAAGTCCCAACTCCCCACACCTCCCAGAGAGCCTTGGGATCCAGGGAAGTATCAGTGTTAAAAACAGAAAATGCTGGAGCTAACCAATACTTTTCCAAATGCCAATTGATTTTGTCCTGGATTATTGGCTCCAGCTTTTCCCCACCACTGACGGGAAGCTGAGTGTCCTGTAATTGCTGTGTTTTTGAACAGGGGTCTAACATTTACAATCTGTCATTCCTCTGACACCACTACTATATAAGGAGGATTGGAAGATTGTGACCAGAGCCTCCACAAGTTCCATGTGAAGGATGCTGTCTCTGACAGTGCAGCAGTCCCTCAGTGTCACCCTGGAGTGTCAGCCTAGATAATGTGCTCAGGTTTATTAATATTTCCTCTTGTTATTGATGTGGGTCATTAAGAAACAATGGACTCTTATGATGTCATCCAGTCCCAGTGCGATGATGTCATCCAGTCCCAGTGTGATGATGTAATGAAGACTATTAAATACCAGCGGAGCCTTAGTGGTGAAAACAGTTTTGTTCGAGATGGCAGCAAGTCCATTACTGATAGATCAGCAAATGGAATTATTGGGAAAGAAAGTGAGGCAGCTCATGAACATCAGGACTAGTGTTGTGAATTATGAAGATGAGAAACATGTCCAGTATATGTCCCATCTCCCGACACTCTGCCCCCATCTCCCGACACTCTGCCCCATCTCCCGACACTCTGCCCCATCTCCCGACACTCTGCCCTCATCTCCCGACACTCTGCCCCCATCTCCCGACACTCTACCCCATCTCCCGACACTCTGCCCCCATCTCCCGACACTCTGCCCTCATCTCCCGACACTCTGCCCTCATTTCCCGACACTCTGCCCCATCTCCCGACACTCTGCCCCATCTCCTGACACACTGCCCCCATCACCCGACACTCTGCCCCCATCTCCCGACACTCTGCCACATCTCCCGACACTCTGCCCCCATCTCCTGTCACTCTGCCCCCGTCTCCCGACACCCTGCCCCCGTCTCCCGACACTCTGCCCCCATCTCCCGACACTCTGCCCCATCTCCCGACACTCTGCCCCATCTCCCGACACTCTGCCCCATCTCCTGACACACTGCCCCCATCACCCGACACTCTGCCCCCATCTCCCGACACTCTGCCACATCTCCCGACACTCTGCCCCCATCTCCTGTCACTCTGCCCCCGTCTCCCGACACCCTGCCCCCGTCTCCCGACACTCTGCCCCCATCTCCCGACACTCTGCCCCATCTCCCGACACTCTGCCCCCATCTCCCGACACTCTGCCCCATCTCTCGAGCAGCCCGTCTCTACCTCTGCTGAACCCACACAGGATGCACCATGTTGAAGCCAGAGGAAAGGACTGGGTGAGAAATTGTAATTCACCAAGGGTGTGCACATGGGGGTTTGACAAAATATTAAGTTTACCGTTTTTAACAATGAAACTTAAAACGCATTGATTGGAACTACTTCCAGCTCTTGTCCATTCTGACATCCCGTGGGCCAGCTCACCCTCTCACTGGGTTCATGCTGAATGTCAATCCAGGCTGGGAGCCATTGGGTGGATGTGCAATGGGTGGATGAGTGGGTGAAGGAATGTTCAGTTCACAGGGAGGGGGATGGGGGAGGGGGGTTGGTGCTGGTGGTGGGAAGTGTTCATTCTGAAGGAGTCCCACCTGAAACAGTGACCACTAACTTATCACTTTCTAATGGTGATTGACCTGCTGTGTTTTTCTCTGAGACCAGGGATGGTCAAACTATGTCCCAAAGTTCAGATTTGGGCCTTGAGCCTGGGCTATGGGGCCCACATACACGGATCACAATTACCGGATGTCCTTCATCCCCGATTTTAATCACTCCACCATTGGTGGCCGGGCCTTCAGCTGCCTGGACCCTAAGCTGTGGAATTTCCACCCTAAACCTCTCCACCTTCCTCATTCACTTTCCTCCTTACAGACACTCCTTATAACCGACCTCTTTGGCCAAGCTTTTGGTCATCTGACTTAATATATCCCTCTGCCCCTGTGAAACTCCTTGGGACAATTTATTATGTTAGAAGCTCGATATAAATTTAAGTTGTTGTAGTTGTTGTTGTAGTTCAGTGAGATCTGATCACTTACTGAGTGATTGAGTCTGTTTCAATGTAACTCAGATAGACACAGCTTGTGTCATAGTTCAGTGAGATCTGATCACTTACTGAGTGATTGAGTCTGTGTCAATGTAACTCAGATAGACACAGCTTGTGTCATAGTTCAGTGAGATCTGATCACTTACTGAGTGAATGAGTCTATTTAATGTAACTCAGGCACAGCTTGTGTCACAGTTGAGAAAAGGTGATTCTTTCCAAACATTCAAAATTACCACAAAGCCATTAAAGAACATCTGTTGTGAGCTGAATTATTTGGTAGAATTAGAGTGAAGGAGTGGGATTGACCCACAGCCTGAGCCACCACTTTAAGGACAGGGAGAGAGGGAATCTGGAGAGGAGAAAATAATTAGTAGGAGACCAGGCACTGAATCTGTAACAATGAGCAGAGAGGGGGAGGAGTGTGTGGGACAGGGAATTATAGATTTGGGGGAATGAAAGGAGAAAGAATATCCCTTGGAACTAGAATTGTCTGTTCTGAATTTCTATCCTGTACTGACAGCGATGGCTTTTGTCAACTCTGTTTACAGGGTATTAGAGGGAGAGGATTTTCAAATGAGAAACTCAAAGCAAAAATCTCAAGATCTTATAGAATCACTGAATTCATAAATTATCAGCCTCTGATTATGGAAGGAGAAATGTTTGTCTGTTCTGTCTGTGGGGAAATATTTAAATCATCAGTGTGACTGGAAAATCACCGGGACACACACACCCGACTCAGAATCACATCTCGGGGTCAAACCTGACATCACGTGGGCAAAAAGTCTGGTTTACATTCAGACAGTTGCCAGGGAGAGAAATGGAGTTGGTAGCTCGGGAATGAAAACAATGGTTTCAGTCTTCCCAATATTCAATTGGAGGACATTTTTGCACATCCACCACTGGATATTAGACAAACAGTCTGATAGTTTAACAAAAGTGGAGAGAGGTGGTGATGAGGTAGAGCTGGGCACTGTCAGTGTATATGTGATAACCGACACTGTGTTTTCAGATGATGTTGTTGTGGGGAGCATGTTGATGAGAAATAAGAGGCCAAGACTGGATCCTTTGGGGACACCAGAGGTAACTGTGGGAGTGGGAAGGGAAGACATTACAAGTGATTCTCTGGCTATGATTAGATTGAGAAGAATGGAACCAGGAGAGAGCAGCCCCACCCAGCTGGATGACAGTGGAGAGATATTGGAGCAGAATGGTGTGGTCAACCTTGTCAAAGGCTGCAGACACATCAAGAAGGATGAGAAGGGATAGTTTACCTTTGTCACAGTCCCATAGGATGTCATTGGTGCTTTGATCAGAGCTGTTTCAGTACAGTAGCAGGGCAGAAACCTGATTGGAGGGATTCAGACAGGGAGTTCTGGGAAAGATGGGAATGGATTTGAGACGTGACAACATTTTCAAGGACTTTGGAAAGGAAAGAGAGGTTGGAAATGGTGTAGTCGTTTTCAAGGATGGTGGGGTCAAGGATGTTTATTGAGGAAGGGAATGATGATTAGAAGGAGAGGGGGGCAATAGCTGAAGAGAGAGAACTGTTAACAATATCAGTAAACATGGGGAAGTTGGGGGATCAGCAGTTTATTGGGAATAGGGTCGATAGCAGGAGGTGGGTCTCATGGACAAGATGAGCACTGAGAGGCCATGTGGGGAAATGGGAGAGAAACTAAAGAAAGATGTGAGTTCAGGCTTGAACAAGGGGAACTTTGGAGACAGTTTGTCCTGGTGGGCTATTGGAAGGGAGGGAAGCAGCAGAGGCAGCTGATCGGATTGTCTCAATCTTAGTGACAAAGAAGCTCAATGAGCTCCTCACACTTGTTGTTGGAGGTGAGGATGGAGGTGACAGGGGAGAGGGGAGCATTTCATAATAAACTAACTTGACTTCAAGTTATTAAAACAGAGCTTCCCAAATTGTGGCTCGTGATCCCCAGTGATGAGATTTTGGGCTCGCGAGCTCTGAGGCATCCATGGCTGCCAGGGAGCTTGGACTGTCCCCTGACAGCTACGAGGGCCCCTTAAATCCTCACCTTTTCCTATTGGTGGACGAGCTCTCATGGCTGCTATCTGAGGCTTGATTGCTGCATAAAACGCCCGTGAAAAGGTAGGTGTTTTGTTTTCTATTCATCAACTCCCCCAATTCATTCGTCGTTACCGAACTAAGACAAACACACATCCTGGGGATTATGATAGATTCAAAAAAGCTTTCTACCTCTTCTGTCATTTCAGCAGACGAAAGGAGGATCAGTCTGAATTTGAGGGATGTACGTTCACCATTTCGAAAAGTATATTTTTAGGATTACTAAAGGTTTTATGAGCCATTAAATATTTGTAGAGGAGAAAGCACCTTTCTGCCTGTATATCACGCTAATAGCTTCTGTTGTATATAACTAAAACCCTATTGTAGTGATTATGATAAAAGCTGTATCTGTGTGTAATTGAAAGTCATTTATATGAAATATCCTGCACACACAGAATTGGAACTTCAAGATTTTATTTAGTGAAGAATTATAGAGAGTTAAGAGAATCATTGAGTTAACTATACATGAGTCCAATTTACAATGTAGACTTTATAATCTGCTAATTTTTCATTGAGCAATTGCAAATATTTAGCTGCTTGAAGTACTTTCTGCAGAATAACAATTGTCCAAACTTTGCCTGAAGCCTCTTTCCCGCTCAACATCTCCTGTAATCCCCAGATTTTCACTCTAGGGTCACACCAAGTCTGAAACATTAACATGGGGTCTCACTTGGAAAGGTTTGGGAAGCACTGGATTAATAGACTCAGCACTTTGTGTTTAACACAAAGCTGTTTTATTTGAATTTTATCTGGAGTTTATAAACATCAGCAGAAACAGATCTCAATGAACATGGTTCAGTCGTGGATGTGATCAACAGCAAAATCCAATCACTGTCATGTCTCATGAACTCGCTGATGTCTCAGCATGTGGGATGAGGTAGTGAATCCCTTCCCACACTCAGAGCAGGTGAACGGTCTCTCCCCAGTGTGAACTCGCTGGTGTCTCAGCAGGTTGGATGATCGAGTGAATCCCTTCCCACACTCGGAGCAGGTGGACTGTCTCTCCCCAGTGTGAACTCGCTGGTGCATCAGAAGGTTGGATGCCTGAGTGAATCCCTTCCCGCATGCAGAGCAGATGAATGGTCTCTCCCCAGTGTGAACTCGCTGGTGCATCAGCAGGTTGGATGCCTGAGTGAATCTCTTCCCACACTGGGAGCAGGTGAATGGTCTCTCCCCTGTGTGAACTCGCTGGTGCATCAGCAGGTTGGATGCCTGAGTGAATCTCTTCCCACACTGGGAGCATGTGAATGGTCTCTCCCCTGTGTGAACTCACTGGTGTGTCAGCAGGCTGGATGCATGAGTGAATCCCTTCCCACGCATGGCACAGGTGAATGGTCTCTCTCCAGTGTGAGTGCGCCGATGAGTTTCCAGCTCAGACGGGTAGTTAAATTCCTTCCTACAATCCCCACATTTCCACACCTTCTCCCCAGTGTGAACGGTGCTTTTTCCTTCCATGTTTGAAATCCGATGATCTTCAGCTTCCGATAGACAGGGAAATTCTGTCAGATCCTGATGTGATGTTTAGTTTCAGTTTCCCGACTGCAAATCCTCCCCTTCTAATACCCTGTGAAATTGATTTAAAACAGAAAAAAGGGAGTGAGAGAGAACCCACAAAAACACAACGGCAGGTTGTGAAATTGAGCTGAATGAATCTGGGAATTTGTGGGGCCGGCACGAGGAAAAAGTGACCATGAAAACTGCTGGATTGTCATAAAAACCCAACTGGTTCACTAATGTCCTTCAGGGAAGGGAACCTGCCACCTGGTCTGGGCCTACACAAGACTCTGGCCTCGATTGGAGGAGAGAGAGAGAAAGATGGGAGTGGGTGAGAGAGAGAGAGGGAAAGGCAGGGGGTGAAGGAGAGGGGGGTGAAGGAGAGGGATAAAAACAAAGTGCTGGAAAATCTCTGCAGATCTGGCAGCATCTGTGGAGAGAGAAACAGAGTTAAAGTTTCGAGACTGTATTACACTTCTTCGGAATTGGTGAAGCAGACGGGATTTATATTTCTACAATTCAACCAGAACTTGGACAGAACCTCCCAAACCCTCAACCTCCACCACCCAGAAGGACCAGGGTAGCAGGTGTATGTGAACATTATCACCTCCAAGTTCCCCTTCAAGTCACACACCGTCCTAACTTGTCTGATATCCAGTACTGGATAAGCAGAAATTTCCTTTATTTAAATATTGGGAAGACTGAAGCCATTGTCTTCAGTCCTCTCTACAAACTACAATCCCTGATCACCGACTCCATCCCTCTCCATGCCAACTGTCTGAGACTGAACCAGAATGTTCACAACCATGGTGAAATATTTCACCCCAAGATGAGCTTCCAACCACATATCCACATCATCACCAAGACCGCCTATTTCCACCTCAGTAACATCGCCCGACTCCAGCCCAGTCTCAGCTCATCTGCTGCTGAAACTCTCATCCATTCCTTTGTTATCTCTAGACTTAACTATCCTAACACACTCCCGGCCGACCTCCCACATTCACCCTCCCTGTAATCTTGAGGTCATCCAAAACTCTGCTGCCTGTGTGCTTACTCTCACCAAGTCTTGTTCACCCATCACCCCTGTGCTCACTGACCTACAAAGTTTCCAGGTTAAGAAACACCAAAATGTTCAATTTCTTATCCTCACTTTCACATTTTTCCATGGCCGCTCCCGAACTCAAAAATCTCCATCAGTATCACAACCCTCCGAGATATCTGTACTCCTCTGATTCCAGCCTCCTGAGCATTCCTGATTTTAATCCCTCCACCACTGGCAGCCATTTGTCAGTTTCCAAGGCCCCAAGCTCTCGAATTTCCTCCCTAAACCTCTCTACCTTTGGAAGTCCCCGGAATCACAGATGCCAGTCCTCAGCTAATTCCATTCACTCCACGTGATATCAAGAAACGGCTGAAGACACTAGACACTGCAAAGCCTATGGGCCCTGACAATATTCAGCCAATAGTACTGAAAACTTGTGCTCCGGAACCTTCAGCACCCCTAGCCAAGCTGTTCCAGTACAGCTACAACACTGGCATCTACCCGGCAAGTGGAAAATTGCCCAAGTATGTCCTGTACACAAAAAGCAGCACAAATCTAACCCGGCCAATTACCGCCGCATCAGCCTATTCTTCATTATCAGTAAAGTAATGGAAGGGGTCATTAACAGTGCTATCAAGCGGCACTTGCTTAGCAATAACCTATTCACTGACGCCCAGTTTGGGTTCCGCCAGGGCCACTCAGCTCCTGACCTCATTGCAGCCTTGGTTCAAGCATGCACAAAAGAGTTGAACTCCCGAGGTGAGGTGAGAGTTACTGACCTTGACATCAATGCTGCATAAGACCTGCATAAGACCGAGTGTGGCATCAGGGGGCCCTAGCAAAACTGGAGTTGGTAGGAATCGGGGGGAAAATTCTCCGCTGGTTGGAGTCATACCTAGCACAAAGGAAGATGGTTGTGGTTGTTGGAGGTCAGTCATCTCAGTTCCAGGATATCACTGCAGGAGTTCCTCAGGGTAGCATCCTCAGCCCAACCATCTTCAGCTGCTTTATCAATGACCTTCCTTCCATTATAAGGTCAGAAGTGGGGGCATTTTCTGATCATTGCACAATGTTCAGCACCATTCATGACTCCTCAGATCCTGAATAACTCCATCTTCAAATGCAGCAAGATCTGGGTGACATCCAGGCTTGGGCTGACAAGTGGCAAGTAACATTCACCCCACAAAAGTGCCAGGCTATGACCATCTACAACAAGAGAGAATCTAACTATCGTCCCTTGACATTCAATGGCATTACCATCGCTGAATCCCCCACTATCAACATCCTGGGGGTTACCATTGACCTGAAACTCAACTGGACCAGCCATATAAATACTGTGGCTACAAGACCAGGTCAGAGGCTAGGAATCCTGTGGTGAGTAACTCACCTCCTGACTCTCCAAAACCTTTCCACCATCTACAAGTCAGGAGTGTGATGGAATACTCTCCACTTGCCTGGATGAGTACAGCTCCAACAACACTGAAGAAGCTTGACACTGTCCAGGACAAAGCAGCCCACTTGATTGGCACCACATCCACAAACATTCAGTTCCTCCACCACCGATGCACTGTAACAGCAGTCTGTACCATCTACAAGATGCATTGTAGGAATTCACCAAGGGTCCTTAGAGAGTGTCTTACAAACCTATGACCACTAGCATCTAGAAGGACAAGGGCAGCAGACACATGGGAACACCATCACCTGGAAGCTCCCCTCCAAGCCACTCGCCATCCTGACTTGGAAATATATCGGCTGTTCCTTCACTGTCATTGGGTCAAAATGCTGGGATTCCTTCCCTAACAGCACTGCGGGTGTACCTGCGCCATGTGAAATCCAGTGGTTCAAGAAGGCAGCTCACCACCACCTTCTCAAGGGCAATTAGGGATGGTCAGTAATGTTGGTCCAGCCAGCGAAGTCCACATCCCTTGGAAGAATTAAGAAGATTCCCTTTAAGAGTGACCTCTTTGACCAAGCTTTAGGTCACCTGCCCTAATATCTCCTCATGTGGCTCAGTGTCAAATGTTACTTTGTGACATGCCTGTGAAATGTCTTGGTACATTATATCACATTAAAAGTGTGATGAAACAAAAATGATTGTTGTTGATTTGGACATGTATCACTGTTCTTTCATCATCACTGGGTGAATATCTCCTTACCTAACAGCATTGTAGGAGCACCTTCACCTCACGGACTGCAGCGGTTCAAGAAGGTCAAACATCATCTTCCCCACAGGCAACTGGGGATTGGCAAAATCTGTGGAGAGGGAAACAGAATAAACATTTCAGGGTGTGCAGAACAAATTAAAGGGACTAAAAATGTTGCAGAATTTGATGGTCAACATAAGCTCAGAGGCGGAAGAGAAATGGACTATAGTGCAGGAAAAACAATTCCTGACTACGAAAGGTACTGTGGGAAGATAAAGCTGGGAAGACAGCAGCACATGGTCAGGGGATGGGCAGCGGAGGTAACCTCATTGAGACACAGTCAGCAAAAGTAACAATTAAATACTAAACGTACCTAAAATACACCCAGTATTAGAGGCAGAGGAATTGGAAAATAGCAGAGAAGACAGAGCTGAAACAGAGTAATGGATTGTGTTATAAATTCAATTCATCCTGGGTCCCTATAAATTAGCAACCTGAGGAGATTGTAACATTTAAGGTACAGGATGTTCCAATGCTTGTTACGTTGGTTCCTGTCTAGTAACAAGGGTGGGATCCTCTGGGAGTGTTTTGATAGAACACCAGATCAGTTCTAGAGTCAGTGAACAGCTCTTCTTGAGGCTGTTATTTCCGGGAGTTGCCAGGCAATAGGTGCCACAGGAACAGGTAGAGGTCCCAGTTAAGTTGAGTTAAAAATTTAGAGAAAAGGCTGCAGGGAGCAGACTTTAACTAAAGAGGGCTGTTGAAGCAAAGGTACCCCTTTGGAGCAATGGTGTTCTGTTTGGCATGGCCATAAGTCTCAGCTAGTGCAAGCTAGTGTTTGATTGTACTTGGGAATCCAGGAAGAAGGAATCTTGGAAAGCGAGACTGAAACTCTGCGAGGTGGGCAATTGTTAAAGCCATCTGAGTGGGAATGACTTTTGGAGAGAATTCCAGGTGAGATCTTCGAAGCTGGAGATTGGAAACCCTCTTGAGAAAGACTAAGTTTCAGTGAGATTGGTTGACTCACAGTGGAACTAATGTCTGGGTGGATTGTTGTGAAATCCATGGAATCTCTTTTGGTTGCATCTGTCATTTACTCTGTACTGTGGTGTGTCTCATCACAGTTCATCTGTTAATTCACATGTACCTCATACTTACCTTGAATGTTCGCGTATCAGGTACAGATTGTAAATTGTTTTATCTTTCTGAACTTGTACAGTAAATTTTGTTTTATTGTTGTTCAAAACCCATGGAAACTTGTGGCCTTTTTCCAAAAGTAGGTGTCTTAAATCTCAACCTTCACCTACTTGAAACAAAATGTTATTGATCCCTCACCCGATCGCATATGTGTCTGGCCAAGAATCGTAACAATATACATGGGATTCAGATCCACAGGAAAGAAGCCACACTAGCCATTAACAGGATCCACACCAATTGGTCAAGTGAAAACTAAGACACAGGGCCTTTTCTTGCTGAGAAAGTTTGTTGACTTGGTTCACTGTCAACACTGCTCACCCACACCCAGTGTCCCAGCTATCCCCTACTTCATTGTGTTCAAATACCCATCACATGTTTACCTGAACAATCTTATTGACAAACCTTAACAATGTAACTGAGAAGGCATTCACACCAACCTCAGAGCCATGGAACTTTGCACAGACAACAGAGCATAGACAACAGAGCATAAAACCAAAATCTTTAAATTGTAGATGAATAGTCAAAAATACTCACCTGTAAAACAATTTCGAGGTTCAACTTTAAATTCTCCTGCTGGATCCTGCAGCTGGAAAGATATCAGAAGCACTGGAGTCAGAGAAAAATCTCCCAGTTGAGGAAATACCTGGGGAGCGGGATGATGTCACAGTGTAATTGCTGATGTGGGATGATGTCACCGTGTAATTGTTGATGTGTGATGATGTCACCGTGTAACTGTCGATGTGTGATGACGTCACACACATGGACACAGAACATCTGGGCCTGTGCAAACCAGTGATCACCACACATTATGAAGGATGTGAGGGTCCTTGAGAGGGGACAGAGGTGTTTTAACAGAATGGGTCGAGGGATGTGGGATATGAGCTGGAAGGTTTTGTTCTCCTTCAAGCAAAGGAGATTGAGGGAAATTTAATAAAGGTGTACAAGATTATGATAGGTTTAGATAAGGTAGATCACACAGAATCTCGCAGTGCGGAAGAGGCCCTTTGGCCCATCGAGTCTGCACCAACACGTGAGAAACACCTGACCTACCTACCTAATCCCATTTACCAGCACTTGGCCCATAGCCTTGAATGTTATGACATGTCAAGTGCTCATCAAGGTACTTTTTAAAAGGATGTGAGGCAGCCTGCTTCCACCACCCTCTCAGGCAATGCATTCCAGACCGTCACAACCCTCTGGGTAAAAAAGTTTTTCCTCACAGCCCCGCAAACCTCCTGCCCCTCACCTTGAACTTGTGTCCCCTCGTGACTGACCCTTCAACTAAGGGGAACAGCTGCTCCCTATCCACCTGTCCATGCCCCTCATAATCTCGTACACTTCAATCAGGTTACCCCTCAGTCTTCTCTGCTCCAACGAAAACAACCCAAGCCTATCCAACCTCTCTTCATAACTTAAATGTTTCATCCCAGGCAACATCCTGGTGAATCTCCTCTGCACTCCATCCAGTGCGATCACATCCTTGCTATAATGTGGTGACCAGAAATGCACACAGTACTCCAGCTGTGGCCTCACCAAGGTTCTATACAGCTCCAACATGACCTCCCAACTTTTGTATTCTATGCCTCGATTGATGAAGACAAGTGTCCCATATGCCTTTTTCACCACCCCACTAAGATGTCCCTCCGCCTTCAGAGATCTATGGACACATACGCCAAGGTCCCTTTGTTCCTCAGAACTTCCTGCTGTCATGCCGTTTATTGAATACTTCCTTGTCAAATTACTCCTTCAAAAGTGTATTGCCTCACACTTTTCAGGGTTAAATTCCATCTGCCACTTATCTTCCTGTAGCCCAAGACACTCAACCTCACTGTTAACCACCCGGCCAATCTTTGTGTCATCCGCAAACTTACTTATCCTACTCCCCACATGTCGTTTATATAAATGACGAATAATACGGGACCAAGCACACATTCCTGTGGTACGCCACTGGCTTCCAGCCACTAAAGCAGCCTTCTGTCATCACCTCTGTCTTCTACACCTAAGCCAATTTTGAATCCAACTTATCAAATTACCCTGTCTCCCATGTGCATTTGCCTTCTTTATAAGTCTCCCATGTGGGATCTTGTCTAAGGCTTTGCTGAAATCCATATAAACTACATCAACCTCACTATCCCCATCTACACACCTTTTCACCTCCTCAAAAAATTCAAACAAATTTGTTAGGCATGACCTCCCTCTGACAAAGCTATGCTGACTTTCCCTGATCAAACCTTGCCTCTCCAAGTGGAGATAGATTCTCTCCTCCAGAATTTTCTCCAATATTTTCCCTGCCACTGACGTGTGACTCACTGGACTGTAGTTCCCTGGCTTATCTCTACAACCCTTCTTAAATAGCGGAACCACATTAACTGTTCTCTGGCAGTCCTCTGGCACCTCCCCCTTGGCCAGAGGGGAATTAAAATTTTGGGTCAAAGCCTCTGTGATCTCCTCCCTTGCCTCCCTCAGCAGTCTGGGATACAAATCATCCAGACCTAGAGATTTGTCCACCTTTGAGCCTGCCAACACCTCCAAGACCTTGTCACTCCCTATATCAATTTGCTCAAGAACCTCACAGTCTCTCTCCCTGAGTTCCATACCTTCATCCTCATTCTTTTGGGTGAAGACAGATGTGAAGTATTCGTTCAACACTCTAGCAATATCCCCTGGCTCCACCCATAGATTGACCTCTTGGTCCCTAATGATAATGATAGTTAACGAAAAGCTGTTCCAATTAAC
The DNA here is from genome assembly GCF_964194155.1 of Cetorhinus maximus. NCBI lineage: Eukaryota > Metazoa > Chordata > Chondrichthyes > Lamniformes > Cetorhinidae > Cetorhinus > Cetorhinus maximus. The sequence continues at coordinate 40,418,955 of NC_135901.1, read as the reverse complement.
TGATTGTAAAATGATTACGGGACACAGATTAAAGATTTTGGACAAGATCTGTAGGAGGAATGAGGAAGAAATTTTACACAGAGAGTGGTAATGACCTGGAACTCAATGATTACACTCTGAGGCCGATAATATCCAGGTCCTGAATTTCTATCCTGGACTGACAGTGACGTGTTTAGGAAACGGTATATACAGAGCATGGGCTGATCCAGGTCCTGATGAATCGGATGAATCGAATGACTCTGACAAATCTAAATGTGGTGTTGGTCTTGACATTCCAGTCTGTAAATCCTCCCCTTCTGGCCCCCTGTAAAAGGAGTTTCCAAAATCCATCCCTGTCAGTCCAAGATAGAAATGCACAATATATTCTCCTCCTGCTACCTAGACCAGGATTACCGCGCATGCGCCCTGCTGCACATTGCCCCCTATAAAGATGGCGGCCGTTACCCCGGGCCTGGCGAAGGGAGAAATCCAGATATTTGCGATCTGTTCTCTGCAAATACAAAACCGGTACCTTGTTATTTGGGCTTTGCGGCCTGCACTGTGCCATTATCAAGCATCCCTGCCCAGTCCGCTGGCTCCATTCCTCCTCACACACCCACTAACTCTGTTAGTTTGCTCCACTCGACATTCCCTCACCCGCTCTGAGCAGCTTCAGTCACAGACCAGTACGGCGCATGCGCATGAACATACCGCAATGCGCATGCCCCAGCACACACCGTAATGCGCATGTGCAAGAAGCTCCTGTTGTGAGGATAGGACACATTCTGCTCCCCTTTGAATGCTGGGTAGCCCCGCTGCCATTGAAAGTCCTTATTTCTGAATAGGAAATTATTATTTGTGATCCAGTGACGATTGAAGCCACAGGACCAAGATATAACAATGTTTTTTGATATCAATTGACTTAATAAAGTGCACTGGTCTTCCGCCATAGTTCTGTGCCAGGTGTAATTAACAGCAGAACAAATCCCTCGTTAAATGTGAACTCACTGGAATCTCAGCAGGCCGTGTGAACAAGTGATTTTTCATTCCATACACAGAACATTTAAATTCTGTCATCAGTAAGAATGTAACCACTCAGCTGGTGAACGATCATTTCACGGTGTGATTTTACCCATAAGTTTCCAGCTCACACGGGGATCTCAAACCCATCGGATAATGAGTTCCACATTCTCAAAAATCTACAGTTATCAAATAGCGGGTGCTGTGAATCTGAAATTAAAATGGAAAATGCTGAAATTTTTAGCAGATCTGGTAGTACCGGTACAGTGAGGAATATAGCATCAGTGAACAGTCCTGAAAACGTAATTCTTCTCAATGCAGATGCTCCTAGATGTGCTGAGTGTTTCTGGCACATTCTGCATTATCTCTGGTGAATGAAAATTGATCATGATTTACACATTAGATTTATTAGTGACTAACTTATATTTATTTCCATCCATTCACTAGTGGAAACATCTTCCACGTGTCCATCCTGTCAAACCCTTTCACTATCCTAAAGTTCTCGGTCAGGTCATCTCTCACTCTCTTCTCCAAACAAAATCTTTGCAAACTGTTGAATCTTTGTTGATTGATATAACTTTCCAATTCTGGCATCATTCCAGTAAATCTGTTTTGCACCTTCCCCAGTGCTTCTCGATCCAATTCAACATACGGAGACAGGGCTAATCTGAGCATCAACATCACTATTGCCCCAAATTCCTGTATGTTGGAAGGATCGGTATGGCAGTGGGAGAGAGGACTGTGGTCTCGAGATGACTGTTATTCATCATCCTCTATTTGAGAGATTATCGCACTAGAATATTTGGACACTAAGGGAATCAATGGATATGGGAATGGGGCGGGAAAGTGGAGTTGAGCTGAAAGATCATTTAATGGTGGAACAGGCTCAAAGAGCCATACGGTCTACCCCAGCTCCTATTTCTTGTTTTCTTATGAACATCGCTGTGAATCATTTCCATACAAGCACAGCAGATGCAGGGCCCGCTCTTCACCTCTTCCCTTCCCACATTCCAGGTCCCCAAACACACTTTCCAGGTGACACAATGAAAAAGGTCAGCGACCTAAAACATTCCGTCTGCTTGGTCAACATGAAACTAAACTCATGATTAATTCCTCCTCAATAACAGGGAGTAGATCAATAGCACTACTACTGACCGAGCTGGTCGATTCCTAAAAGAAATAGCTGCTAGACTGGGTCTGTGACAAGTCGTGAGAGACTTTTCAAGAGGGAAAAATATACTTGACCTCATCCTCATCACTCCGTCTGCTGCAGACGCACCTTTCCATGATAGCATCAGTAGGAGTCACCTCCTACGAAGTCGTTGTGGAGACGAAGTCCCATCTTCACATTGAGGATGCCCTCCATCATATGGTGCGGCATTACCATCGTGCTAAATAACATAGGTTTCGAACAGATCTAGAAACTCAAGGCTGGGCATCCTTGGGGCGCTGTGGACCAACGGCAGCAGCAGAATTGCACTCAACTGTAATCTGTAACCTTATGGCCTGGCAAACCCCCCCAACTCTACCAGTACCATTAAGCCAGGGGATCAACCCTGGTTCAATTAAGAGTGCAGGAGGGCATGCCAGGAGCAGCATCTGGCATACACAAAAATGAGATGTCAACCTGGTGAAGCTGCAACATAGGACTACTTGCAGACCAAACAGTGTAAATGATATGTGACAGACAGATCTAAGCGATTCCACAACCAATGGATCAGATCTAAGCTCTGCAGTCCTGCCACACTCAGTCGTGAATGGCGGTGGACAATTTAACAACTCACTAGAGGAGGAGGCTCTACAAATATCCCCATTAGTACTGAAAACCTGGACTCCAGAACTCGCTGCACCCATAGCCAAGCTGTTCCAGTACAGCCATAACACTCGCATGTCCCCAGCAATGTGGAAAATGGCCTGGGTGTGTCCTGTACACAAGGCATGATAAACCCAATCGGACCAATTACTGCTCTATCATTCTACTCTCGATCATCAACAATGTAATGAAAGGGGTCATCAACAGTGCAATCAAGTTGAACTTGCTTAGCAATAATCAGGTCACTGGTGCTCAATTTGGGTTTTGCCAGGATCACTCAGCTCCTGACCTCATTACAGCCTTCATTCAAACATGGACAAAACAGTTGAACTCCGGACGTAAGGTCAGCGTAACTGCCCTTGACATCAAGGCAGCACGTGACCGATTGTGGCATCAAAGAGCCCTAGCAAAACGGGAGTCAATGGAAATGAGGGGGGAAACTCTCCACTGGTTTGAGTCCTGGGTTGTGGTTGTTGGAGGTCAATCATCTCAACTCAGGACATCGTTGCAGGAGTTCCTCAGGATAGTGTCTTCGGCCCAACCATCTTTAGCTGCTTCATCAATGGCCTTCCTTCCATCATAAGGTCAGAAGTGGGGATGCTCTCTGATGATTGCACAATGTTCAGCACCATTCGTGACTCCTCAGGTCCTGAAATAATCCATGTCCAAATGTTCCAAGACCTGGAAAAACTTGGCGGATGGAATATAATTAGGGAATATGTGAGAGTATGCTATTTGACGGGAAGGATAGAGGAGCTGAATATTATTTAAGTGGAGAAAGACTGCAGAAGGCTGCAGCACAGAAGGATTTGGGAGTCCTTGTGCATGAATCCCAAAAAGCTAACATAAACGTTCAGCAGGTAATAGGGAAGGGAAATAGAATGTTGGTCTTAATTTCAAAGGGAATGGAGTATAAAAAAAGGGAAGTCTTGCCAAAACTATACAAGGCAGCAGTTAGACCGCCCCGAGAATACTGTGAACAATTTTGGTCCCCTTATCTAAGGAAAAATATTCTGGCACTGGAGGCAGCCCGGAGAAGATTCATTCTGTTGATCCCAGGTATGGAGGGATTTTCTTTTGAGGAGAGGTTGAGTAGGTTGGGCCTGTACTCATTGGAGTTTAGAAGAATGAGGGGCGACCTTATTGAAACATATAAGATTCTTCGAGGGCTTGACAGTGTAGATGCTGAGAGGTTGTTTCTCTTTGTGAGAGAGTCCAGGACTAGAGGGCACAATCTCAGAGTTAGGGGGTGCCCATTTAAAAAATAGATGAGGCAGAATTTCTTCTCTCAGAGGGTAGTGAATCTGTGGAATTCTTTACCACAGAGGGCTGTAGAGGCTGGGTCATTAAGTATATTCAAGGCTGAGATAGACAGATTTTTAATCAGTAAGGAAATCAAGGTTATGGGGACAAGGCAGGTAAGTGGAGTTGAGGATTATCAGATGAATGGCAGAGCAGACTCGATGGGCCAAATGGCCAGCTTCTGCTCCTAAATCTTATGGTCTTATGGACAATACCCAGGCTTGGTCTGGCAAGTGGTAAGTAACATTCATGCCACATAAGTGCCAGGCTATGACTATCTCCAACAAGAGAGAAGCTAAGCAACTCCCCTTGACATTCAAATGCATTACTACCATTTAATCTCCCATTATCAACATCCTGGGGTTACCATTTACCAGAAACTGAATTGGACCAGCCATATACATAGTCCGGCTACAAGAGCCAGTCAGAGGCGAGGATTCCTGCGGTGAATATCTCACCTCCTGACTCCCCAAAGCCTGTCCACAATCTACAAGGCACAAGTCAGGAGTGCGATGGAACACTGCTTGCCAGGATGAGTGCAGCTCCAAAAACACTCAAGAGCTCAACACCATCTAGGACAAAGCAATGCACTGGATTGGCACCACGTCCACAAACATTTATTCTATCCACCACCAACGCACAGTCGCAGCAGTATCTACCATCTACAAGATGCACTGCAGAAACTCACCAAGGTTCCTAAGGCAGCACTTTCCAAACCCATGACCACTACCATCTAGAAGGACAAGGGCAGCAAACCCATGGGAACACCACCACCTGGAAGTTCCCGTGCAAGTCACTCGCCATCCTGGCTTGGAAATATCGCCGTTTCTTCAATGTCACTGGGTCAAAATCCTTGAACTTCCCCCAGCATCTCATGAATGAATTTTTAAAAATCAATTGTAAACACAAAGCTTCCAGCCGGGATTGAACCGGGGACTTTCTCATGTAAAGTAAAGGTGATAATCAGTGCATTAGGGAAATGAGTGTGAATCCCCCCCGAACAGAGGGGAACTGACCATCCATCTCTAGCTCTAATTCCCAAACAGAAAATGCTGCCAAGAATCAGCAAGTCAGGCTGAGTCTGTGGCCGCTCTCACCATTTGAAACCGTCACAATGCCCGGCTGATTGACGGCAGCTCCGGGCCAATAGCAAGACGGGATGTGCCTGGAGGACCGCGCTGATCCTCCAGCCAATCGGAATGAATGAGGGGCGGGGCCGGGCTGGGAGTGAAGCATGCGCAGTGTGAGTAATGGCGACTGAGAGATGCTTCTTTTTCGGATCCGGAATCGGTGAGTGTGTGAATGGCGGGGCGGAGGGAGCGATGGATCCGGCGGGTGGGCGGGGAGGCTTTGGAAACATGTTATGTAAACAGAAATCCCTGAAAAATAACTTTCCGGTCCTCGGGGTAAGCGTTTCCCCATTTGCACCGAGCGAGGCCGCAACTTTCTCCCAGTTACAGACCCGGGGTGACGGCCGCCATCTTTATTGGGGGCAAAGTGCATCAGGGCGCACGCGCCGCCGCCATCTTTATTGGGGGCAAAAGGTCAAAATGTTGCAAAAGCTCAGCAGGTCTGACAGCATCTGTGAAGAGAGAGACAGAGTTCACGTCTCGAGTCCGTATGACTCTTCTTCAGAGCTAAGGAGAAGTAGAAATATCATGGACTTCACACTGTTTATGAGGGGTGAAGCAGGTGGAACAATGATGTTCAGGTCCTGTTGAATGGAGTGAATCTGTCCAATCTTGATGTGATGTTTGGTTTGAATTTCCCGTCTGCAAATCCTCACCAAGGCTCCTTAGGCAGCAGCTTCCAAACACACGACCACTACTATCTAGAAGGACAAGGGCAGCAGATACATGGGAACACCATCACTTGTAAATTCCCCTCCAAGTCACTCACCATCCTGACTTGGAAATATATCTCCGTTCCATCAATGTCGCTGGGTCAAAATCCTGGAATTCCCTTACTAACAGCATTGTGGGTGTACCTACACCACATGGAGTGCATCGGTTCAAGAAGGCAGCTCCCCACCACCTTCTCAAGGGCAATGAGGCATAGGCAAGAAATGCTGGTGCAGCCAGCGATGCTCGCATCCCATGAATGAATTAAAATAAAATGCTGGAAAAAGGAGATTCCAAAAATTCCATCACTATCCAAGGGTTGGTGCAGGAGGTAGGGCTTTAGATTCCTGGATCAATGGGCCCATTTCTGGGGAAGTTTGGGCCAATACAAGTCTGACAGGTTGCACCTGGGCTGGAACAGGACCAACATCCTTGCGAGGGGGTTGCTAATGCTGTGGGTGGGGGATTAAACTAACTTAGCAGGGGGATGGGTTACAGAGTGGAGGTATACTAGGCGTGATGCACAGACAAGTATAGAAAGAAAAAATCAAGTCAGTCTGGAAGGCAGAGCATATATTGTCAATTTAAGGCACAAGGCAGCATGGCAAGGCTGGATGGCAACTATTTTAATGCAATGAGTCTTGCGAATAAGGCTGATGAGTTGAGGGTGTTGATGAACACATGGGGATATGATATCATTGCTATAACGGAGACATGGTTGAGGGAGGGGCAGGACTCGCAGCTCAATACTCTGGGGTATGGAATCTTTGGGTGAGACGAGGGCGGGGGTGTAAAAGAGGAGGTGGGGTCACAATATTGACCAAGGAGTCAATTACGGCAATAAGGAGGGATGATATCTTAGAAGGTTCCTCAAATGTGGCCATATAGGTAGAACCTAAAAACAAAAAGGGGGTAATCACATTTCTGGTACTATAGACCCCCAAACAGACAGTGAGAGATAGAAGGGCAGATATGTTGGCAAATCTCAGGGAAGTGTAAAAATGATAGGGTAATAATAGAAGGGGATTTCAACTTCCCCAATATTAACTGGGATCGACAAAGTGTGAAAGGTTTAGAGGGGGCTGAGTTCTTAAACTGTACCCAAGAGAGCTTTTTAAGCCAGCACGTAGGAAGTCCGATGAGTGAGGCAGCAGTCCGAAGCCGGGCATGTGGTAGGAGTGTCTGTGGGGGAGCATTTTGGTGATAGTAACCATAATTGAGTAAGATTGAAGGTAGTTATGGAAAAGGCCAAAGATGATCTGGAAATAAAGATTCTGAATTGGGTGAAGGCTGATTTTAATATGATAAGACAAGATCTGGACAAAGTGGACTGGGAGCAGCTACTTGTAGGAAAATCTACATCAGAGCGGTGGGAGTCGGTCAAAAAGGAAATAGAGTGCAGGGCCGAAAATAAATTGAATTTTATTGGGAACAACAGTTTATACTGCATGAGAAAAGGGTGCTGATTGGCTGGCCAGTCAGTTCTGATTGGTCATTGCTATGGAGAATGTTCCAGGTCGTTATCATCATGTGCTTTTGTTTAATTCAACAAAAGGTGCCGTGCCTGGACTTGTTCCTTCTGCCTGCAGAGGACAGGCCCCCGTGTATGAATATATGTAGCTTCTAGCAAATGTAAGTGAGACACTTTACGAGCCTGACTGATAATCTTTGAAATTTGATGTTCTTGTGTCTGTCCTGATGAGTACAAGATTAAATGTTTTGACAGAATGTCTCTTTTTTTTAACAATACTCAAGTGCATTAAAGGGGGGAAGTGTGGTAGACAGAGGGAGAGGTGTCGGGAGAGAATCTCAGAGCTTGGGGACAAGGGAACTGAAGGCACGGTCACTAATGGTGGAGCGATTAAAATAGGGAATGTCCAAGGCGAGAATTAGAGCAGTGCAGATATCTCAGAGGGTTGTGGAGCTGGAGGAGATTACAGAGATAGGGAGGGGCGAGGCCTTGGAGGGAATTGAAAACAAGGATGAGAATTTTAGAATCAAGTTGTTGCTTGACTGGGAGCCAAGGCAGGTCAGGAAGCAGAGGGAGGTGAGGGGAATGGGCCTCACTGTGAGTGAAGACATGGACAGGAGACTTTTGGATGGTGTTAAGTTTGCAGAGGGTAATGTGAGCGACCAGCCAGGAGTGTGTTGGAATAATCGAGTCTGGAGGTAACAATGGCAGCGATGAGGGTTTCAGCAGCAGATTCACTGAGACAGGGTGAGGTTGGGTGATGTTACAGAGGTGGAAACAGGCGATCTTAGTAATGGCACAGATATGAGGTCAGAAACTCATCTCGAAATCAATTTTAACACCGTGGTTGTGAACAGACAGGTTTAATCTCAGACCTTTCCCAGGGTGAGGGATGGAGTTGGTATCTAGGAAATGGAGATTGGAGCAGGGACTGAAAACAGTGTCTTCAGTCTTCTCAGTGTTTAATTGGAGTTAATTAGTCATCAGGAAGAGAAGCAGTAACCAGAATGGGCCATGAGACTGATCCCAGGTTTAACTTAGTTAGAGAGGGAGAGAAGGAAGGAAGGAAACCCTGGGAGGTTTGAAGAAACCACCTTCACAATCGCTCATTAAATCTCCACACTGTGAGTTTTGGACACAAGGTTAACATCTGCTATTCTGTGTGGTCGGTCAGCGGGTTTCAGATTAATGTTTTGTCATGAGTAATGACTGAAGTGAATAATCAAACATATTGTTATCTCCAGTTGTACAAATTTGTTAAAAAGATACAGAAAGAATTGTCCAAAACTCTGGATTTCAGCACAGGGAGAAGGAGAGTGTGTGGGACAGGGATTTGCAGCTTTGAGGGAACAAGAGAGGAAATAATGTTCCACAGGAACTAGAATTGTCTGTTCTGAATTTCTATCCTGTTCTTACAGTGATGACTTTTATAAACTCCTTTTACAGAGAATTAGAAGGGGATAATTTGCAGATGGGAAACTCAAACCAAACATCACTTCAAGATCTGACAGTCACTCGATTCATCAGGACCTGAGTATCATTGGAATTTGAATGTGAAGGGAGAAATGTTTGTCAGTTCTGTCTGTGGGAAAAGATTTCAAACATCAGTGTGAGTGGAAAAGCACCAACACACACACACACCCGAGTGAGAGTGTCCCACTGCACTGACTGGAAAGAGCTTTAACCAGTTACACAGCCTGAAATAACATCACACCATTCACAGCGGGGAGAAACCATACCATGTTCTCTGTGTGGATGAGGCTTCAACTGATTATCAAACCTGGAGAGACACAGGGATACCTACACCATGGAGAAACCGTGGAAATGTGAGGACTGTGGGAAGGGATTCAGTTACCCATCTTCGCTGGAAATCCACCGACGTACTCACATTGGAGAGAGACCGTTCACCTGCTCCAAGTGTGGGAAGGGATTCACTTGGTCATCCAGCCTGCTGAGACACCAGAGAGTTCACACTGGGGAGAGGCCATTCACCTGCTCTGAGTGTGGGAAGGGATTCACTCAGTCATCCTACCTGCTAATTCACCAGCGGCTTCACACTGGGGAGAAGTCGTTCACCTGCCCTGTATGTGGGAAAGGCTTCACTGGGTCCTCTGACCTGCTGAACCACCAGCGAATTCACACAGAGGAGAGGCCATTCCCCTGTACTTCCTGTGGAAAGAGATTCAGGTCTTGGAACAACCTCAAAGTACACCAGCGAGTTCACACTGGAGAGAGACCATTCACCTGCTCCGAGTGTGGGAAAGGATTCACTCAGTCATTCAACCTGCTGATCCACCAGCGAGTTCACACTGGAGAGAGACCATTCACCTGCTCCAAATGTGGGAAAGGATTCACTCAGTCATCCAACCTGCTGAAACACCAGCGAGTACACACTGGAGAGAGACCATTCACGTGCTCCGAGTGTGGGAAGGGATTCACTCAGTCATCCAACCTGCTGAAACACCAGCGAGTTCACAACTGACTGCAGGAGTCCGATTTTGCTGTTATTGCTGCTGTGAATCACATCCAGGACGGAACCATGTTCATTCTGACAGTTGGGGTTTAAAGCCAGCTAGTCTGGGTGTTTTAATGTATAGTACTTTTGAGATGTTAATTAGATAAACATACGGAAGTTAAAAGGTAAAGTGTAAATTTACATTTGTTCAATACAGCATTCAAGAGTGGGAGTAAAACGTTGCACCTAGCTGGGAGATGCCAAGCAATGTGTTTAAATAACTAATAAAATTAGTGGGATGAAAATGTTATTGTTCGAAGATGTGACATTAAAAACCTAGGATGCAATGGAAAATTTACATTGAAATTGGAAGCTAGGTATAAACAGAAAGGAATTTGTGTGTGTAGCGCAGAGGCATTTAAGATCTAACCAGCCTGTAATCCTACAACTGTGTCTGCAAAGGAACCAAATTGAAAGGAACCTCACATTTAATTTGTAAGGTCAAATGTGCTTTGCCTGGTGTCCGTTTAAAGTCTATGGGTTACTGTTGCCTTGGTGAAGATTTACCTGGAGTGATTAATTTGGGGATTTGTTTACAAGTTATTATGATAGTAATTTGTAGACATGTGTATGTGTTTAACTTGTTAAATTAATAAATGATTAATTTAGTTTTATATATAAAAAAACCTTTTGAAGCTGGGTGGTCTTATTCCTGAATTCAGAGCCGCATCTCAAACATACCAATTGAAAATATAGGTTATGACAGTTGTTCAAGTTTCCCTCTTTGATTTAAACAACTGAGCCTTTACCAACTACTGTGTTATAACACCCAGTGACAGAGAAGGAACAGTGATATATTTCCAAGTCAGGATGGTGAGTGGCTTGGAGGGGAACTTCCAGGTGGTGGTGCTCCCATGTGTCTGCTGCCTTTGCCCTTCGGGATGGTAGTGGTCATGGTTTTGGAAGGTGCTGCCTTCTAGCTTTAGGCTCGGTGAGCACCTTCTAAACCCAAAAATTAGGGTGTGAACAATTGGAAAAACAATGAGATGCCCTCGCTCACATGAAATATTGGGGTGGTCTCTCTCCAATGTGACTGTGTTGCTCTGTCAGTAAATGGGATAACCGACTTCATCTCTTCCCACATCCAGCTGCTGAATGATCAGTCTGCAGTGTGAGTGATCCACGACTTTCCAGCTCAGACTGGAATCCGGTCCCTTCCCACATTCAACAACAACTTGCATTGATATAGCACCTTAACAGTAGTAAAAATGCCCCAAACTGCTTCACAGGAGTGGTAACAGCCCCCACATTAACATTATGGTTTCTTGACAACTCTGCTCATGTCTCCAATTGAATCTCTAAAAGACTGCTGTAATTTCCATACAAAAAACAGGAATGCACAGATTTTACTGACATAAACCAGTGGCTCTGCGAAATGTTCTATAACATTGATTAATGTCCTTACGGTTGGAAAACCACAGATCCTCTGACTCAGTCTGGTCCATGCCTTGGTTGACCTGCTAGGAATATAAAATAAACAGCAATTGTTTGTCTATATCATGTCAGTGACATCACCCACAGTTATTTTAGTCCAATGTCTCAGAGCTGATTGTCTCCCAGACAGATTTCTTCCAACAATCTTAACAAGTCTTACCTGTCTCCCAGTTTGTTTCTATTGCTCCTGCATTCAGCCGATCCCATTCTTATTTCCATGGATACTTCTCACTGGTATTGTCACTATTATTTTCTTCTCTTTACTGTTTCTAAATCCATTTCCTATCTGCTTTATGTCTCCCCATTCTGGCTATTCAGGCATTGTTCCCAAAGTTGGTAAGGATATGGAATGTATCAAGCAGCATGGTATATATACTGTATCTGCTGTGTGCCTGCCATTTTCACCAGTCTCTCTATATTCTCCTGACATTTGTTACTATCTTCCTCACTGTTTCTTGTATTTCCCAGTTTTGTGTCATGTGCAAATTTGAAATTCTGCCTGTATCCCCATGTCCAGGTCAGTAACATATATCAAAGAGATCAGCAGTGCCAACACTAGACCCTGTGGTCACACTGCTGTAAACTCCCATCCATTCTGAAAAACAAACTTTTCTGCTTCCTGTCCCTGAGCCAATTTTATACCCAGGCGGAAATTCATGGGTTTCAGCTTTGCTGACAAGGCTATTGTGTGATACCATATTAAACATCATTTGAATGCCCATGTAAAAGGTATCAACACCACTCCCCTCATACACCCTCCCGTTACTTCGCCAAGTTGGTCAAAAATTATTTGTCTTTAACAAATCCATGGATTTTTTCATTTATTAATCCATATTTTTCCAAGTGCCAATTGATTTTGTTCCGGATTATTGTCTCCAGCCTTTCCCCACCACTGATGTGAAGCTGATTGTCCTAGAATAGCTGTGTTTTTGAACAGTGGTGTAACATTTACAATCTATCAGTTCTTTGACACCGCTACTATATAAGGAGGATTGGAAGATTGTGATCAGAGCCTCCACAAGTTCCATGTGAAGGATGCTGTCTCTGACAGTGCAGCAGTCCCTCAGTGTCACCCTGGAGTGTCAGCCTAGATAATGTGCTCAGGTTTATTAATATTTCCTCTTGTTATTGATGTGGATCATTAAGAAACAATGGACTCTTATGATGTCATCCAGTCCCAGTGCGATGATGTCATGAAGACTATTAAGTACCAGCGGAGCCTTAGTGGTGAAAACAGTTTTGTTCGAGATGGCAGCAAGTCCATTACTGATAGATCAGCAAATGGAATTAATGGGAAAGAAAGTGAGGCAGCTCATGAACATCAAGAATAGTGTTGTAAATTATGGAGAGGAACAAAATCTTCAGTAGCTGCCAGGTTTGGCACAACACATGTCCCAGGGGCAGCAATGAACAAACTCAGGGGAATATTGAACTACAGAGTCAAAACAACATTATATTCTTCCACCATGTAACCTGCCTCAGAATTCACAACCTCACTAGACCATCAATACGAGGGGAATTAACATTTTCAATAATTCCAAGAGGAAAATAGAGGCTTTAATTATCCAGGATGTTGTTCTGAAATTTACACTACCTCCCACTGTCACCAAGGCTGGCAATAGGCCACTCAATGTTAGGATTTTGCTGTTGCCTCTGTCCCAGATGTGGTTCAATACAGACTTAATGTTAAGAGAAAGGGGTGGGATTGGATGGTGAAAACTGCGCACATACTATAGAGGGTGATGTTTACTAGAATTGGCCAAAAATTCTGGATCTCATAGGAACCAATACTTTTTCCCCAGTATTCGTCAGTTTGGTTGGTGTTGTCCACCTGATAGGACAGGAAGTGTTCTCATGTCTGTCTGTTTGTATTGGTGTGAATGTGTCTCTGAGTGTGTATATGTGTGTGCGTGTGGAGAGAGGATGCCTGTATGTGTGTTGTGTGTGGAGAGAGGGTGTGTGTTTGTGTGTCTGGAGAAGATGTCAGTATGTGTGTTGTGTGTGGAGAGAGGGTGTGTGTGTGTGTAAGACAGACAGACAAAGTGTATGTGGGTCTCTGTGATTGGGTCTCTGTGTGTGCTGCTTCTCATTCGCTGTAACACAAACCTTCCTCTCCAAACAGACAATGTGGCTTTTGAGAATCCCATCGACTGTCGTGAATATTACAATTACAACATTCTTCACCTCTAGGCTGACTGTGTTCTTTGTAAAACCTGACGTCAACACAACCAGGCCCACTTCTCCTGGAACAACATGAAGTGTCTGCTGCTTTCCAGGTCCCTTCCTTTCCCCTCACTATTATCCTCAGATCGTTTGTAAATTCCTTGTGAAGTGTGACTTTCTTTTACGGAATCCATGTTGAGGATCTCTAATGGATCTTTCTCTTCCCCAGTAATCAGAAACAGAATCTCTTAGGAGCCCTTCAAGCATCTTCACTGTGATCGAGGTCACACTGATGGGCCTGTTATTCTCTGACTCTGATTTTTCCCTGATTTGGAAAGTGGGAACTACGTGAGCTACTTTCTGATCTCAGGGAACAATCGCTGACTCTGTTGAGCTGCTGAAGATATGGACAAGAGGCTCACAAGGCACCCATTCTATCTCTTTAAACCCCCTTGGGTGGATATCATCTGGGCCTGGAGCACTGTCTAGTTTGAGATTTCCTACTTTCTCCAGGATGACAATCCCTTTCTATTTTAATATTGATGATGTTATTGTCGACAGCACATCCCACAGCTGGAATCTGAGCATCATCCACAGGCGTGCAGACTGATGTGAAACAGACATTTAACAGCTCTGTCATAGCCTGGCAATCTGATTCAATCTGTCCTCAATTGTCTTTCAGTGGCTCGAAACCACCTTTAACCATCTTCCCACTCCTGATGGAGCTGGAAAATCTTTGCTGTTATTCCCACAATTGTTCACCACCTTCTTTCCCAAAGGTCTCTTCTCTTCTCTAATGGCTGCTTTTCTCTCCCTCAATTGTGGGTGATATATGTCTAACACACACACACACACGCACACATCAATAAAACAGGGCATTCCAGGAAATACAAAGCAGGTCTTTCTTTATCTGGAGATAAATGTCTGTTGTATAATTCTCCCAGCAGTTTACAAGTACCTCTGAAATAGTCCATCTGCTACTTTAATGCAGAGTTTAATCAATGTATTTAAAATAGATTTATTATAAATGAGTTAACACCTGCCTTTCAATGGTGGATACAGAAAAATTACCACAATCATTTTCAGCCTGGAAACTTACGCCTGCCATTTCACTTTCAGTCAGGAACAGTTTTACACCAATCTCTGATTTGACAACACGTTTCCAGCATTCACCATTGTTCTTCCTGACTCTAAACACAGTTGTAAAGGAGCCTCCTGTTCTGTGTCCAGGAGCTCGGAACCATGGAAGAGAGCAGCTGGGACACATTTCTTACCCACCTCAGGGTTAAGCCACACAGGGACTTTGCTGTCAGTGAAGAGAGAGGAGAAAGACCAAAGTGCTGTTTGTCCCTCTCAGTGTGACCCTGAGGGACTGTGTCCAGGTTGAAGTTCTGTTCCTGCCGTATGTTCCTCGACCCAGATTGTCCTTCCTGAGCTCCAACCAGGTGATAACAAAGAACAAAGAAAAGTATAGCACAGGAACAGGCCCTTCGGCCCTCCAAGCCTGTGCCGATCATATTGCCTGGTCAAACTAAAACATTTTGCACTTGCGGGGTCCGTATCCCTCTATTCCCATCCTATTCATGTATTTGTCAAGCTACCTCTTAAACACCACTATCGTACCTGCTTCCACCACCTCCTCTGGCAGCAAATTCCAGACACTCACTACCCTCTGCATAAAAAACTTGCCCCACACATCTCCTCTAAAGTTTTCTCCTCTCACCTTAAATCTATGTCCCCTAGTAATTGACTCTTCCACCCTGGGAAAAAGCTTCTGACTATCTACTCTGTCCATGCCACTCATAATTTTGTAAACTTCTATCAAGTGACCCCTCAATCTCCGTCGGTCTAGTGAGAACAATCCGAGTTTCTCCAACCTCTCTTCATAGCTAATAACCTCCAGACCGGGCAGCATCCTGGTAAACTTCCTCTGCACCCTCTCCAATGCCTCCATATCCTTCTGGTAATGTGGTGACAATGTGTTGTTAAATACTCAGGTGTGAAAAGCAAAAAACTACAACAATGTGTTCAAAACATAGCTGATTTGTTTGAAATTTATCCAGAATATTAAACTCCACCCTGGTTACAAGCACGATTAACATCAGCAGAAACAAACCCCAATTGTCAGAATGAACAGTGTTCAGTCCTGGATGTGATTAACAGCAGCAATCCCAGCAGTATTGAACTCATTCAGTCACTTATGAACTCGCTGGTCTGTCAGTAGGTGAGGTGACTGAGTGAATCACTTCCCCACACAGAGCAGGTGAACAGCCTCTCCCCAGTGTGAATGTATTTGTGTTTCAGCAGATCCGTTTTGCTTTCAAATCTCCGTTCACAGTCAGAACTTTGAATAGGTTCCTTATCAGTGTGAACAAGTTGATGTGTATTGAGGTGGGACGACTGAATGAATCTCTTCCCACACCTGGAACAGGTGAATGATCTCTGTCCCCCATGTGAGTGCGCTGGTGAACACTGAATTCACATGAACACCTGAACCCAGTCCCACAGTGAGAGCACATAAACTGTTTCTCGTCAGTGTGAATATGTTGATGGCACGTCAGCTTCACAGAACTTTTATAACATTCCCACAATCCAGACATTTAAAAGATCTTCCGCCAGTGTGAACTCACTGCTGTGTCAACAGGCTGATTGAATCAGTGAATCCCTTCCCACACATGGAGCATGTGAATGACCTCTCCCCACTGTGAACCATCAGGAAATGTGGGTTGTTAAAGCTCTTGTCACAGTCTAAACATTTAAACCCTCTCTCCAATCTGAACTTGGGTATGCAGGCCCGAGAGAGAAAGATGTGAGGTCAGAGCTCAGACAAGGGGGAACTTTAGAGACAGTTTGTCCTGGTGGACGAGTGGAAGGGAGGGAAGCAGCAGAGGCAACTGATCGGATTGTCTCAATCTTAGTGACAAAGAAGCTCCATGAGCTCCTCACACTTGTTGCTGGAAGTGAGGATGGAAGAGAGAGGAGAGAGGGAGAGCCCTTCAAAAGGAACTAACTTGTGTTTGACATATTAAAAAGATTCAGCACAATATGTCTTTGGGAAAAAGGCTGATTTATTTGACTTTTACCCAGAATATTAGCCCCTAGAATTGGGCCAGGGTTTATTAACATCAGCAGAAACAGGCCCCAATGAACATGAAAACAAAAACAGAAATACCTGGAAAAACTCAGCAGGTCTGGCAGCATCGGCGGAGAAGAACAAAGTTGACGTTTCGAGTCCTCATGTCCCTTCAACAGAACAAAGTAAAAATAGGAGAGGGGTGAAATATAAGCTGGTTTGTTTCAGTCCTGGATGTGATTAACCGCAAAATCCAATCACTGTAGTCATTTGTGAGCTTGCTGGTGTCTCAGCAGGTGGGATGACTGAAGGAATCCTTTCCCACAGTCAGAGCAGGTGAATTGTCTCTGCCCAGTGTGAACTCGCTGTTGTAAAATGAGGGCAGATGACCATTTGAACCCAGTCCCGCAGTGAGAGCACCTGAATGGTCTCTCGTCACTGTGAACACGTTGATGGGACATCAGTTCACTGGAACTTTTAAAGCGCTTCCCACAGTCTGGGCATTTTAAAGGTCTCTCCCCAGTGTGAACTCGCTGGTGTGTCAGCAGGGTGGACAACTGAGTGAATCCCTTCCCACACTGAGAGCAGGTGAAAGGTTTCTCCCCAGTGTGAAGCCGCTGGTGTCTCAGTAGGGAGTTTAACTGAATGAATCTCTTGCATTTGGAGCAGGTGAACGGTCTCTCCCCAGTGTGAATTTGCTGGTGTACAGTGAGTTGAGATGATCGCCTGAACCCTGTCCCACAGTGAGAGCACCTGAATGATCTCTCATCAGTGTGAGTTCGCTGGTGTTTAATGAGTGCAGACGATGTCTTGAACCCACTCCCACAGTGGGGGCACATGAACGGTCTCTCATCCATATGAACACGTTGATGGCACATCAGATCACGGGAACTTTTATAGCACTTCCCGCAGTCTCGACATTTATGTGGTCTCTCATCAGTGTGAACTCGCTGGTGTGTCAGCAGGTTGTACGAATGCGTGAATCCCTTCCCACACTCAGAGCAGGTGAACGGTCTTTCCCCAGTGTGAATTCATTGGTGTCTCAGCAGGGTGGATGAATCAGTGAATCCCTTCCCACATTGGGAGCAGGTGAACGGTCTCTCCCCAGTGTGAATTCACTGGTGTCTCAGCAGCGAGGATGACTCAGTGAATCCCTTCCCACACTTGGAGCAGGTGAACGATTTCTCTTTGGTGTGAACTCGCTTGTGTCTCAGCAGGGACGAGGAATCAGTGAATCCCTTCCCACAATCAGAACAGGTGAACAGCCTCTCCCCGGTGTGACTGCACTGATGATTTTCCAACTTGGATGGGTAATTGAATCCCTTACCACAGTCCTCACATTTCCGTGGTTTCTCCCCAGTGTGACTATATTTATGTCGACAGACCAGATGTTCGGCTGAAGCCTCGTCCACACACAGAACACGTGTACGGTTTCTCCCCACTGTGAACGGTGCTTTTTCCTTCCATGTTCAAAATCCAATGATATTCAGGTTACCACAAATTGGGCGACCCCATCAGAACTGGATGTGATGTTTGGTTTCAGATTCCAGACTGCAAATCCTCCCCTTCTAAAACCCTGTAAAATTGATTTAAAACAGAAAAAAGAGAGTGAGAGCAAACCCACAAAAACACAAAGGCAGGTTGTGAAATTGAACTGAATGAATCTGGTAATCTGTGGGCCTGGAGCTAGGAATAAGTGACCATGAAAGCTGGTGGATTGTTGCAAAAGCCCAACTGGTTCACTAATGTCCTTCAGGGAAGGGAACATGCCACCTGGTCTGGGTCTGCACAAGACTCTGGCCTCTGTTACAGGAGAGGAAGGGAGGGAGAGAGGGGCAGGAGAGACGGGGGTGAAAGATTTTATACATCTACAATGCAACTTAAGCTTTGACAGAATCTCCCAAACCCTCAGCTTCCATCCCAAGAAGGACCAGGGTAGCAGGTGTACGTGAACACCATCACCTCCAAGTCACAAACCATCTTGACTTGTCTGACATCCAGTACTGGGAAAGAGACATTTCCTCCATTTAAATATTGAGAAGGCAGAAGCCATTTTCTTCAGTCCCTGTTACAAACTCCACTCCCTAGCCAGACTCCATCCCTCTCCCTGGTAACTGTCTGAAACTGAACCAGACTGTTCACAACCATGGTGAAATATTTCACCCTAAGATGAGCTTCCAACCACATATCCACATCATCACCAAGACTGCCTATTTCCATATCAGTAACATTTCCTGACTCCACCCATTCTTAGTTCATGTGCTGCTGAAACTCTCATCCATTTCTTTGTTACCTTTAAACTTAACTAGCCTAATGCTCTCCTGGCCGGCCTCCCACATTCAACCTCCCTGTAATTTTCAAAACTCTGCTACCTGTGTGCTTACTCGCACAAAGTCATGTTCACCCCTCACCCCTGTGCTCAGTGACCTACAAAGGTTTCCTTTTCATAAGCACCAACATTTCAAAATTATCATCCTTGTTTTGCTCCATGGTTGTGATCATCCCTGTCTCTGTAATCTCCTCCAGCCATATACCCCTCCGAGATCTCTACCCTTATCTAATTCCGGCCTCTTGGGCATTCCTGATCTTAATCGCTACACCATGGGTGACCGTTCTTTCATTTGCCTAGTCCACAAACTCTGAAATATCCTCCTTAAATCTCTCCACCTCACTTTCCCCCTTTAAGATTCTCCCTAAAACCTACCCCTTTGACCAAGCTGCCCTAATATCTCGTCTTGTGGCTCAGTGTCAAATGTTAATTTGTGACATTTCTGTGAAATGTCTTGGAAAGTTTCATTGTTTTAAAGGCACAATATAAATACAAATTATTGTCACTGACCTGGACATATATCGTTGTTTCTGTCTCATCAAGAAGACATTGTTACTCAAAGTGTGAAGCAGAAAGAATGGGAACAACTTGTCCATCAGTCATCGAAAAGGTTCCAAAAACATTGCCCCCTATAAAAATGGCGGCCGCGCATGCGCCCTGCTGCACATTGCCCCCAATAAAGATGGCGATCGTTAATCAGGATCTGCAACGGGGAGAAAGATGCGGCCTCGCTCAGTGCAAAAGGGGGGACCGGGAAGTTCGATTTTTGGGGTTTGCGGTTTACACAACATGTTTCCGAAACCACTCCGCTCACCCACCAGTTCCATCGCTCCCTTCGTCCTGCCATTTTTACACTCACCGATTGCGGATCCGAGAAAGAACCTCTCCAGCGCCATTACTCACACTGCGCATGCTTCACTCCCAGCCCGGCCACGCCCCCGTTCACTACGATTGGTTGGAGGACTAGTTGGACCTCCAGTCCCGCCCCCATCTTCCTATTGGTCCGGAGCAACCGTCAATCAGCCGGGCATTGTGACGGTTTCAGATGGTGAGCGCGGCCACAGACTCAGCCTGACTTGCTGATTCTTGGCAGCATTTTCTGTTTGGGAATTAGAGCTAGAGATGGATGGTCAGTTCCCCTCTGTCCGGGGGGGATTCACACTCATTTCCCTAGTGCACTGATTATCACCTTTATTTTACATGAGAAAGTCCCCGGTTCAATCCCGGCTGGAAGCTTTGTGTTTACAATTGTTTTTTTTTGATTCATTCATGAGAAGCTGGGGGAAGTTCAAGGATTTTGACCCAGTGACAGTGAAGGAACAGTGATATATTTCCAAGTCAGGATGATGAGTGACTTGGAGGGGAACTGCGAGGTGGTGGTGCTCCCATCTATCTACTGCCCTTGTCCTTCGAGATGGTAGTGCTGATGGGTTTGGAAGGTGCTGTCTAAAGAGCCTTGGTCAATTCCTGCAGTGCATCTTGCAGACGGTACATGCTGCTGCTACGGTGCTTCGGTGTTGAGGGAGTGAATGTTTGTGGAAGGGCAGCCAATTCACCAAAGCTCCTTCAACACCACCTTACAAACCCACTACTACCATTTAAAAGGACAAGGGCAGCAGATAGATGGGAACACCACCACCTGGACATTCGCCTCCAAGCCACTCACCATCCTGACTTTGAAATATATCGTTGTTCCTTCACTGTTGCTGGGTCAAAATCCTAGTACTCCCTCCCAAACAGCACAGTGGGTGTACCTACACCACATGGACTGCAGTGGTTCAAGAAGGCAGCTCACCATCACCTTCACAAGGGCAAGTTGGGATGGGCAATAAATGCTGGCCCAGCCAGATAAGCCCACACCCCATGAAAGGATAATTAAAAAAATCAAGCGGGTTGCTTTGTCCTGGATGGTGTTGCAATCTTGTGAGTGCTGTGGGAGCTGCACTCATCCAGGCAAGTGGGAGAGGATTGCATCACAATCCTGACTGTGCCTTGTAGATAGTGGACAAGCCTTGGGGAGTCAGGAGGTGTGTTACGCGTCGTAGGATTCCTCACCTCTGACCTTCTCTTGTAGACACAGTATTTATATGGCTGGTCTAGTTCAGTTTCTGGTCAAAGGTAACCCCCAGGACATTGTTTGGTTGGAGATTCAGCAGCAGTAATGCCATAACAATTCTGTAATAGACACATCAACTGTCCTGCCATCCTTGAAGTGTTTTAAATAATTATTTAATTATATTAATCATTTATTTATCTTGCTTTTTAATACATTTTATTATCTTGACCTCCAATTTGAATACTATTTGAAAGCTTAAGAATACAACTGACCTTAAGCACTCACCAGATACTCACCAAGCAGCTAGCTCCTTTCCCTGTAGTAGAGCATGAACCAATTCCTAAAGTGTGAGAAAGATAGAAAAAGGAAATGAACACCTCCTCCCTCCACTTCACCGAACTCCCCCTCTCACCAAACTCCAAGTATGCACACATTTGCCTTAGCTGCACTGAAGAGGCCTGTATTTATAGCCAACTGACCTGGGGCTAGAGTAACCAGACCAGTTAGCGAATTAACTACTCAGCTCTCACAACAGAGAGTCAGTCTTAGCTGCAAAAAAAAATAAATTAGCCTGCTTACACAGTATTTTCCAGTTACTGCTAATGGAGGAAAGGTTAGCAACAGGAGGAGGGAATGTGGAGCTGAGGCCACAATCAGGTCAGCTATGATCTTACTGAACGTCTGAGCAGGATAAGGGGTCGAATAACCTACTCCTGCACCTAATTCATAGGTTGAATACAGTGTGTTTAATACAAAGCTGATTTGTTTGACTTTATTCAGAATAATAATGCAATAATTGGGCCGCAGTTTATTAACATCAGCAGAAACAGACAGCTATGCACATGGTTCAGTCCTGGATGTGATTAGCAGCAAAATCCAATCACTGTAGTTACTTGTGAACTCGCTGGCGTGTCAGCAGGGTAGATAACTGATTGAATCCCTTCCCACACTCGGAGCAGGTGAATGGCCTCTTTCCAGTGTGAACTCGCTGGTGCAGCAGTAGGCTGGATGACTGAGTGAATCCCTTTCCACATTTGGAATGGCCTCTCACCAGTGTCAATTCGCTGGTGTTCAATGAGGTTAGATGATCGCCTGAACCCAGTCCCACTGTGAGAACACCTGAACGGCCTCTCGTCAGTGTGAACACGTTGATGGGTCATCAGTTCCTGGGATCTCTTAAAGCACTTCCTGCAGTCTGGGCATTTAAAAGGTCTCTCATCAGTCTGAACACGCTGATGAGACATCAACCGTGGAGGTGTCTGGAGGAAGTCTGACACATGCACTCCACAGGGTGAGTAGAGGAAAGGGGAGGAATTACTTGTTGAAATAGGGAGCTAAGGACAATAGCATTAAACGGGAATCACTGGGAATGGAGCAGCGGGATCTTAATCAGAGAATCACAGAATGGTTACAACACAGAAGGAGGCTGTTCAGCCTGTGTTGTCTGCCCCGCCCCCTGAAGGAACAATTTACCGAATGCCACCTCTCCACAATAGTCCCGTAGCCCTGCGTTTTCCCCCTTGTGTTAAACAAGGCTTAGTTAAGCAACGGCAGAGCAAAAAACAAAAAAAAACAACTTATTTCCGGAGTGAAACAGGATGGGGTGCAGGTTAATGTACCTGTGCAGGTCCATCAGCCGTCTGCATGCAGTGTTCAGTGGTCCCTGGGGGAGGTGATGAAGATGATTTGAGACACAGCACAGGGCGGAAGGTCCCCCCCCCCGATCCCCCTGGTTCCACAAACGACTCACCTTGGACTGTCCCGCACCTGGGCAGGGCGGGATCAAGGTGCAGGAAGCTGCAAGCTGGTAGGTTGAGCTGTGAACTGGGCGGAGTTGGGGGGTTTGAGTGACAGGTCTGGGGCTATATCAGAGCAGGCACAGTCACTGCTTCCCCCTTTCCTCGTGGATGTTTTAATGGAGTCGTGTTGGTGAGTGTTTCTAAACTCTGACTCACTATCCCGGGAATGGTGGTAGATTGGAGGTTGCTGTGAGTGTTAGAGTATATTGTTTCTCCTTATTCTTCCCGCTTCTCCAAATACCAGATCCAGGCTGCAGCCTCTGGTCACTCCGGTTTTCAGTCTCGGCCCTGGAATGGGTGCGCAAGAGCAGAAGCGCGGCTTGTTGTTCTACAATAATGGCGGGTGATCAACCCAGAATTCCTTGCAAGTTAGAATAAGCTCTATCTCCATCAGCAGGAGCGCAAACCGACCTCATTTCACTGTTTTGAATTTCATTTTCCGTTTCTCAGTCCAGTTTGCGATCCTATTTATGTTTATTATGTCTATTTATGTCTGCTCTGAAGAAGAGTCATGCGGACTCGAAATGTTAGCTCTGTTTCTTTCTCCACAGATGCTGCCAGACCTGCTTAGTTTTTCCAGCATTTTCTGTTGTTATTTCATACTTCCAGCATCCGCAGTATTTTGTTTTTACCTATTTATGTCTTACTGTATTTTGCTGCAGTTGACCACATTCTAAGCTCTACCCACCCGAGCGTTGTCGTATAAAATTGTGACAACCTCCCTTCAAATGATAGTGCACACATTTTAGATAGAGTGGTTTCTCGGGCTCACAGTATTGTGGGAACTGTGGCCGCCATTATTTAGCGGCTGTCTTGAATGTTTTGTTGCAGGTTGACAGCAGGTCAGGGACCTGAGTGCTTAAACCTGTTTCTCACTCCACAGATGCTGTCCGATTCGCTGAATATTTATAGTATTTTATCTTTTTTATTTCATTCCCAGCCTCTGCAGAATTTTGCATTTGTTTTATTGCTTTGTAGAGCCGAGTTTAGAAACACAGGAGGACCAATTAGAAGCCCGGCTGGGTGTTGGATGCGGAAGCCGGTCCCTGGCCTCCTGTGTGGGTGTTTACTGTTTCAGTTTGAGCTGGAGTGGAGCTGAGGGAGTAGCTGCCTGGTTTAACCCCAAGGACAGTGGAATCCAGTCGGGCCTAGCAATTTCCGATGTGGAACTGTCAAAGGAGTTAAATTCCAGGAGACGTTCGGTTTTTGCACTGACACTATCCATTCAATATAAAATAATCCTGTTTTCGCGACAGGTATTTCTATACTGCCTTTGAATCCACTTGACATATCAAGACTGCTTAAAAAAATTAAAAAAATCACTCTTTGAACCAGTTGGGTCCATCAGCTTTCAAGGTCATTTTGCAAGGCCGGCCCCACAAATTCCCAGATTCATTCAGCTCAATTTCACAACCTGCCTTTGTGTTTTTGTGGGTTCTCTCTCACTCCCATTTTTCTGTTTTAAATCAGTTGTACAGGGGATTATAAGGGGAGGATTTGCGGTCGGGAAACTCAAACCAAACATCACATCAGGATCTGATGGAGTCGCCCAATTTATCGTAGCCTGAATATCATCGGATTTTGAACATGGAAGGAAAAAGATTTGTTCACAGTGGGGAGAAACATTACACATGTTCTGTGTGTGGACGAGGCTTTAGCCAATCATCTGGCCTGTCAAGACACAAGTGTCGACGCTCTGCGGGGAAACTGTGGAAATGTAGAGACTGTGGGAAGGGATTCCATGCCCCATCCCAGATGGAAACTCATCAGCGCACTCACACTGGGGAGAGACAGATCAGATGTACTGTGTGTGAGAAGGGATTTGCTGATTCATCCACTGTACTAAATCAGAAGCATGTTCACACTGGAGAGAGGCCATTGCCTGCTCATTGTGCAGGAACGGATTCACTCAATTATCAAATCTGCTGACACATCAGCGAGTTCACATTGGGGAGAAGCCATTCACCTGATCACAGTGTGGAAAGGGATTCACTCAGTCATCCCACCTGCTGACAGACAAGCACACTCACAAAGGGGAGAAGCAGTTCACTAGTGGAAGGGATTCGTTCAGTCAGCTAACCTGCTGAAAGACCAGCGAGTTCGCAAATGACTACAGTGATTGGATTTTGCTGTTACTCACATTCAAGACTGAACCATATCATTGGGAGCTCTTTCTGATGATGTTAATAAACTCCAGCCCTGTCATTCTGGTTAATATTCTGGATAAAATAAAATACAAATCAGCTTTTTGTTAAATAAACTGTGTACTGAGTTTATTTTAACATCTCAAACACAAGTTAGTTCCTTTGAAGGGCTCTCCCTCTCCTTCAAATCTGTCATCATGACTCCCTCCTTAATTAAACCAACTGTTGAACCCAATGTCCTTGCAAATGAACTCCCCATCTCTCATCACTCTTTCATCTCTAAAGTCCCTGTCACCTTCCAGATCCATCTTTCCCAGAACTCCATGTTTCATTCCTACAATAATTTCCCTGCCCCTGTTACGGTGTCAAAACCACTCTTCTCAAAGTCACAAATTACATTCTCTGTGAACCTGACAAAGGTATCCGCTCCCTCATTGTCCTCATGGGCCTGCCTGTAGCCTTTGACACTGTTGACCAGGCAACCTTCTCCGATGCCTCTCCACTAGTGTCCAGCTGGGTGGGAAAGCGCGCTCCTGATTCCTTTCTGATCTATCTCATTTGTCATCAAGCTGTTAATGTATATCACATTATTGGGAAATATTTATCTTTTAAATTAAATGTTTAGTCTGTGTGTGTATAAATTGGATTAAAGCCAGCTAGTCTGGGTGCTTTGATGTGTACTAGTTTTGAGATGTAAACAGAGAAGGAGAGGTGCATTTGCATTTTGTTGAATAGAGCATTCAAGAAGTGGGGTGAAATCTTGCACGTAGCTAGTAGATACTAAGCAATGTTCATATTACTGATAAAAATATACTATAAAAAGAGTTTTATTGTTAGAAGAGGTGGAGTTCAAAGAGGCTGGTGATGCAGTCAGAAATTACATTAAATGAGATGTGTTGGATATAATGAGTTTTGTGTAGGCAAGACAGACGCAATGTAAGATCAAAGCAGCTGTAAGCCGACAACTGTCTCCACAGGAAGTAAAGTGAAAGGAACCTCCTTCTGAATTTGTAAGGTGAAAATGCTTTGCCTGGTGTCTGCTTAAAACCTACGGATTGCTGTTGCCTTAATGGAGATTAGTTTGGGAATTTGTTAAAAGCTATGGTGGTAGTAATTTGTAGCCATGTGTATATATTTAACTTGTGTAACTTAATTAAAATTTTCCTTTAGTTTAATTTTTTAAAAAAAACTTCTCAAGAGCTGGTGGTCTGATTCCTGAATTTAGAGTTGTCTCAAAAATATAGGTTATGACAGTTGTTTAATGTTTCCCTCTGGGATTTTGAAATAACTCAGCTTTACTAACTGCTGGGTCATAACAATTTAGGTGAAGTCCAGTAATAAAAATATTTCTAATTCCTTGATTGGTTTGGAATTGGTGAATCTTAAGGTTATGAGAAGCACTTAGAGTTCAGGAGTTGGTGAGGTATTTTAGAAGTGGTGAGACTGCAGGGTGGCTTTGGGAATTGCAGAGGCTTGTCTGGGCGTGGAAGTGATAACTCTGATTGGGTTGGAGAAAAAAAAAACAGAAGTAAGATTACAGAGTTGGCAGATAATGTAAAATTGGGGTTACCCGAAGGTGCTAGAAAATCAGATATAATTAAAAGTATAGCACAGCATCTGCAGTTGGAAATGAAACCTGACACTGGCGAATCATAGCTGGAGATAGTGAGACTTCAGCTGCAAATGAAAAAGCTTGAATTAAAAGCAAAGGACAGAGAAATGGCTTTTAAAAGGGGATCATAAACTCTTAAGATGGAGAAGGAGGAAAGAGAAAACAAAGGGAAAGAGGGAATAGCAACTGAAAATGTTGGAATTTAAAACACAGATGCCAATAGGTGAGGAAGGATTTATCTCTAGAGTAGAACCAGTGGGGAGATGTTTACAATTATACAAGCTCTTCCAAAGTTTGAGGGAAAATATATTGAAGCATTCTTTATTTCACTTGAGAAGCTAGCTAAACATATGAAATGGCCACAGGAAAACCAGACGTTATTATTACATCTTTGTTGTTCGGTAGGGCGCTTGAGGTTTATGCTTCACTATCAGAGGAAATGTTGGTGAATTATGACGTGGTGAAAAAGGCTATTTTGAGTGCATATGAGTTACTTCCTGATGATACGGGTGTTAAAAGTAGAAATAACCTTCTTAGGGAAGCCATACTTTTGAAATAATTTAAAGATTCTTTCTGTAGTGAGAACTCGTGTGGAGGAACAGAGGATTGATTCTGTAAGACAAGCAGCAGAGATAGCTGACGATTATGAGTTAGTTCATAGAGCTAAACATTTTTTCCGTCACCCTCTCAAATTGGAAAAAGGATAAAAAGTGGGAAGGAGAAAGGAAAGCAGGTAGTCAGGGAATTGAAGCAGCAGCTGGAAGATCTCAGAAGGTTTTTTCACAGAATAAAAAAGAAGCTGCTGAAGGTAGGACTTACATTCGAAAATTGAGGCGTTTTCATTGTAATAAAGTGGGGCACACGAAGTCAGTGTGTTGGAGATTGCAGGAAAAATCTGTTGGGATTGTTGGGGTACAGGAAAGCTCTGGAAGTAAAACTACTGTGGGTTCTGAGGTTCAGGCACAGGAGAAACCCATGGCTTGTGTACAGGTGAAACAGGGAGAATCAGTGAAAGGTGAAGAAGTGGGAATTTGTTAATAGTTTACTCAAGAATATTCTGAGGAGCAGGTTGCAGAAATATGTAAAGATTTTGTGTTTGAAGGGAAAGTATTCCCATGTGTACAGGGTGGAGTAGGTAAATGTGTTAAAATCTTAAGAGACACAGTGGCTAGTCAATCCTTAATGTTGTGGAATAGTGGTATTTGTTGCTTGAAGGGAGTATTGCAGGAGAAGATATTAATAAGTGGGGTTCATGAACCATAAACCTATTCCATTGTGGAAAGTAAATTTAAAGAGCAAATGGAAGACAGGTGAGATTATAGTTGGAGTGGTGGAAAAATTGCCCATTGCAGGGGTTTGATTTATTCTGGGTAATGATATAGCTGGATCGCAAATGTGAGTGATGCCTTTTGTTGGTTGAGGAGCCTATAGAAATGTTTTCAGTTGAAGTGTTACAGAAGGAACATCCCGGATTGTTTCCTGATTGTGTTGTACCGAGATCAAAGGCTCATGGGGAAGAACAATCCAAACAAGATAAGCATGCAGCTCAAGACAAAAAGGAGGTATCGAAATCCAATTAGCTGGCACTGTATTTGATAGCATTGTTCAAAGGAAGGAATACAGGAAAATTCAGCTGAAGTGTTTAACTCAAACAGGTTAGTGGAGTTAGAGAAACATGATTTGCAATTATAACAGGCATAGCTGAAAGCTTATTCAGAAACAGAAGCAACATATATTTCAATAGGTTATTATCTTCGGGAAGGTATTTTGATGAGAAAGTGGCGGTCAGATCATTTCTCAGCAAATGCATCCTGGAGGGAGATGTATCAGATTGTTACCCCATTAGGCTACAGAAATGAGAATCTGAGGATTGCTCATGAAATTCCAATGGGGTAACATTTAGTAAAACACAGGAAAAGATACAGAGGTATTTTATTTTTGGCCAGGATTGTATAGGGATGTAGTCAAATTCTGTAGAACCTGTTATACGTGTCAAATAACAGGAAATTCACTAACAGTGATTAAACCTGCGCCTTTAATCGCAATACCAGCATCTGAAGAAACTTTTACCAGTCATGATTGATTGTGTAGGACCCCTCCCTAAGACTAAAAGTGGAAATCCATATTTATTGACAATATTGGGTGTGTCTACAAAGTTTCCTGAAGCGATACCTTTGAGAAATATTTCAACTAAGAAGATTGTGGAGGAGTTAATTAAATGTTTTAGAAGATATGGTTTACCTAAGGAAATACAATTAGGTCAGATTTCATGTCACATCTGTTTAAGGAATTAATGAACAGCTTGGGGATTAAGCAGTTTAAGTACACAGCTTATCATCTTGAGTCACAAGAAGCTTTAGAAAGATGGCATCAAAGTTTAAAAATTATGATGAGAGCATACTGTCAAGATTATGCACAGGATTGGGATACAATAAATCCATTTTTGTATTTTGCTATTGGAGACACGCCTAATGCGTCGACTAGTTTTAGCCCTTTGGACCTGGTTTATGGTCATGAGGTAAGGGGACAACTGAAATTGATTCATGAGTAATTGGTGGGTCAAAATTCAGGAACTACTCTCCTCGATTTCGTATCAAATTTCAGGGAAAGGTTGAACAGAGCATTTGAGTTGGCTGGGGAACATTTAAGGACATCACAGCAAGTTATGAAATTGAAAACAAATAAGAAAGCTAAAACTCGCAGTTTTGTTTTGGGAGAGAAATTACTAGTTTTGTGACCAATGCTAGGTGATTTATTAAATGCAAGATTTAGTGGGCCTTACAGGGTTGAAAAAAAATTAAGTGAAATAAATTATTTGATAAATACTCCAGATAGAAGAAAGAAGCAGAGGGTGTGTCATTTAAATATGCTTGAAAAGTACTTTGACAGGGAAGAGGAACAAAAAGAGGTATCACTGACGGTGGATGGCGAGAAAGAGATAGAAGTGCAGGATTCTGACATTGATATTCCTCTAATCAAATTGGATAATGAGGGGGTGCTTGAAAATTTAAATTAAATATTGAGTTACCTTCCAAGCAAGTATCAAAGTGATTTGGAAAAGATATTATAGTCACACAAACCTATTTGTGGAAATAAGCTGGGAAGGGCAAATTTAACCGTACATGATGTATGTATAGAAAGATCATCTTCAATATTCTTAAAGATTAAATCCGGCAAAAGTTATCACAAGTACAAAAATAAATTGATTTCATGCTTCAAAATGATATGATGTCATTGAGTTGAATTTCAGTAATTGGAGATTCCCTATTGCACTGGTAACGAAACCAGATGGAACAGAAAGACTGTGTGTGGACTATTGAAAGGTGAGTGTGGTGACAAAAGAGAATTCATATCCCATACCATGGTTGGAAGATTGCATTGAGAAAGTGGGACAATCGAAATTGTTTGACTTGGCTTGCTGAAAGGATTTTGGCAGGTACCGTTGTTAGAGAGAGCAAAGGAGCTAACAGCTTTTGTGACGCCAAGTGGACTATATCAGTTTAAAGTCATGCCATTTGGTATGAAGAATGCACCTGTCAAATTTCAAAGACTGACAAACACAATAATTCCAGGTCTAAGCAATTGTGCAGTTTATTTGATGATCTAATTGTTTTCAGTCAGACGTGGGAGGTGCATTTACAGCATCTAGAAGAATTATTTACTCGACTACAAGAAGAATTTGGTGATGCACTTGACTAAAAATGAATTTGCAAAAGTTCAAGATATGGTTTCTGGGCCATACCATTGGACATGGTAAGGTGGCTCTGAGAGATGCAAAAGTCAAGACTATCGTGGATCTCCCAGCGCCTACAACAAAATGAGAAGTTTTGAGAATTATGGGTATGAAAGGATTTTACTGGAAATTTGTACCAAATTTTAGCCAAGTAGTAGCTCTGCTGACTGAACTCAAAAAAGAACGAGAAGTTTCAATGTACACTGGAGAGTCAGAAGTGATTCGATAGTTTGATACATGTATTAAGTGCGAGATCAGTGTTGGCAGTACCCAATTACACCAAGCAATTCAAGTTGGACATTGATGCAAGCAATAGAGGCACTGGGGCTGTACTGTTACAAGAAGATGACACTGGAATTGAAAAACCAACAGGGTATTTTTCACAGAAGCTGAATATACAACACAGAAGATATTCAACGATTGAAAAAGAGACTTTAGATTTGGTGTTAGCATTGCAGCAGTTTGAAATTTATGTTGCAAACAATTCATCAGAGCCAAATGTTTCTACAGGCAATAATCCTTTGATGTTTTTGGACAAATTTCGAGACATAAGTGCAAGGCTTTTCATTATTACATCCATTTAATCTACAGATTATACATATTGCTGGAAGAGAAAATCTGTTCGCAGATGAGTCTGAAGCTTAAAGGAAAATGGGACATTTAAAAAAAAACCTAAACACTGAAATGGAGTGATTTCTGTTGATACCAAGGACTTGTGTGTGTATATATATATATATATAGTTATCTTAATGCATGCATCTGATAATGTAATCGTGTAATAAGTATAGGGGATAGTGTGAGATGAGTTATTAAAATGAAGCCATCTTTTAGAATTATGACGGTTTTTCAATAGGGAGGGGGATGTCATGAAGCTATTACCATATATAATATTATTGGAAAATACTTTTGTTTTAAAATAGAGGTTTAGTCTGTGAGTGTGTCTTATTTGGATTAAAGCCAGCTAGTCTGGGTGCTTTGATTTACACTAGTTTTGATATGTAAACAGAGGAGTAGAGGTGCATTTGCATTTTGTTGAATAGAGCATTCAAGAAGTGTGGTGAAATGTGGCACATAGCTGGCAGAGACCAAGCAATGTTGATATTACTAATGAAATTGGGACTATGAAATGGGGTTTATTGTTAGAAGAGGTGGAGTTCAAAGAGTCTAGTGATCTAATGAAAATTTACATTGAATGAGATGTGCACTTGATCTTACTTAGCTTCCAATACATAAATTAACAGATTCAGACAAAAAAAAACTGATCAAGGCAAAATAGTGTGGATGCTGGAAATCTGAAACAAAAACAAAAAATGCTGTAAAAAGTCAGGAGGTCTGACAGCATCTGTGGAGAGAAAGACAGAGTTAACGCTTTGAGTCCTTATGAGTCTTCTTCAGAGCGAAGAGAAGTAAAAATGTGGTGAAATTTATACTGCTTAATGGGGGTGGAGCTGGTGAATCTGCATTGAAGGCCAGCGATACGTGGAGTTAAAAGAGAGATTGCCAAAGATGTCATAAACAAAAGGTCAAAGGGGTGTTGACGATGATGGTACTGGCGAAAGGAGGTGCTAATGGTGACATTAAGGGTAGAAAGCAGAATGTGATAATAGTCGGACAAGGGTAAGCACTCTTGAAAAAAAACATGAGCAACCGACAGATGGCTCTAGTGGGGGTGGGGTGGGGGGAGGGGAAGGTGGTGGGAAAAAAGATCGAAAATAGGCTATAAGGTGGGGATAAAACGATGAATAAAATTAAAAATGAATTTTAAAAATAATAATAAAAATAAGTGGAAAAATAACAATTAAAAAGTGAAAATTAAGATTGAAAAAAGTGGATAAAAAAAGGGTGATGATGGAGGAGAGAGTTCATGGGATGAAGTTGTTGAACTCAATGTTAAGTCCGGAAATAAACTGAAACTGGGATTGTAATGGCGGCCAGATTACCCACAATCCCGTGCGCCTGAGAAGCCGCCCTATCTGCCGCGGGTTGTCTGGGTGGAATGCGCATGCTCGGAGTCTCCTGCTCTCTTTGCTTGATGTTGGTGCCGGAGAGAAGCCGGAAGCGGCGGATTGACAGATTGGAGAATGTTCATTGGTTCAGATTCGGCTCTGGGGCCGCACTCGGGATTTGTAAACCCCGCCCCCCGACACAGACCACTCACCTGACAGCTCACAATGCCCGGCTGATTGACGGCAGCTGGGGACCAATAGGAAGAGGGAGGCGAGGCTGGCGGCTCGAGTGGGAGCAGCTGATCCTCCAAGCAATCAGAGTGAAAGAGGGGCGGGGCTGAGCCCGGATCTCCCTCATTGGCTGAAACTCTGCATCATTCTGAAAACGGATTGTCTCAAACTCCAGGAGAAAACTGGACCTTTCTGTTTGTGACTTTAAACAGATGAAACCCTGTGGGTGTGGAGCAGACATTTCAACAATTGTTACTGATGAAACAATGTACAAACAATTCAAGGGCTGACTTTAAGGAATAATAGGGCAGACAGGGAAAGTCATCGTTACCACTGGAGGGAACAAGGAGGGTCCCTGGTTTCAATAAATGAACGAGCAGAAGGGCTAGGACAGGTTAGGGAGAAGGTTAATACTGTCATCATTGAGAACATCACATGAAAGCCAAGGCCAAGGAGAGGGGGGCCCACCACAGACAGGTCGAGAAGGACCAGAAGGGAAAGTTCACCTTTGTCACAGCCATATGGAATGTCATTTGTGGCTTCAATAAGAACTGTTTTGGAACTGTGGCGGGGAATAAACCTGATTGGAGGGATTCAAACCTGGTGTTCTAGGAAAGATGGACATGGATTTGGGAGATTACAAAACGTTTAAGTATTTTTGAAAGGAAAGTGAGGATGGAGATGGGGTGGCAGCATGCAAAGATGGAGGAGTGAAGGGTTTGTGTTTTTGTTTAAGGACAGTGGTAACGATGTAAGATTTAAAGGAGAGAGGAACAGTACCTGAAAAGAGAAAACCATTGACAATGTTAGCAAAGATGGGGAAGTTGTGTTGTCAGTCGTTTAGTGGCAATAGGGTCGAGAGAGAAGGTGGTGCACACAGTGGGCACTGAGAGGTCATGAGGGAAGGTGGGAGAGAAACTGGAGAAAGATGTGGGCTCAGGGCTTGGACAAGGGGGAACTTTAGAGACAGTTTGTTCCGGTGGGAGAGTGGAAGGGAGGGAAGCAGCTGATCGGATTGTCTAAGTCTAAGTGACAAAGAAGCTCCATGAGTTCCTCATATTCTAGCTGGAGGTGAGGGTGGAGGAGGCAGGGGTGAGGGAGAACCCTTCAAAAGTAACTAACTTGTGTTAGAGATATTATAAAGGCTCGACACACAGTTTACCTAATACAAAGCAGATTTATTTGAATTTTACTGGGTTGGAGTTTATTAACATCAGCAGAAACAGACCCCAATGAAAACTGTTCAGATCTGAATGGCATTTGTAAGAAAATCCAAACCCTGCAATTCCTTGTGGACTCTGTGGTGCTTCAGCAGGTGGGATGAGCGAGTGAATCCCTTCCCACACACTGAGCAGATGAATGGCCTCTCCCCCGTGTGAACTCGCTGGTGTGTCTGCAGGAGGGATGACTGAGTGAATCTCTTCCCACACACAGAGCACGTGAATGGTCTCTCTCCAGTATGAGTGCGTCGATGAATTTCAAGCTGGGATGGTCTATTAAATCCTCACCCACAGTTCCCACGTTTCCACGGTTTCTCCCCAGTGTGAACTCGCTTGTGTTTCAGTAGGGTAGATGCATCTGCAAATCCCTTTTCACACACAGTGCAGGTAAATGGCCTCTCCCCATTGTGAACTCGCTGGTGTGTCTGCAGCGTGGATAACTGAGTGAATCCCTTCCCACACTCAGAGCAGGTAAACGGCCTCTCCCCAGTGTGAATTCTCTTGTGTTTCAGTAGAGTGGAAGGATCTGAAAATCCCTTTTTACACACTGAACATGTGAATGGCCTCTCTCCAGTGTGAGTGCGCCGATGAATTTCCAACTGGGATGGGTAACTGAACCTCTTCCCACAGTCCCCACATTTCCACGGTTTCTGCCCAGTGTGACTGCACTTGTATTCTGACAAGTCAGATGATCGGCAGGAGCCTCGTCCACACACAGAACACGTGCACAGTTTCTCCCCACGGTGAACGGTGCTTTTTCCCTCCATGTTCAAAATCCGATGATATTCAGGTTACGATGAATTGGCGACACTGTCAGATCCTGATGTGATGTTTGGTTTGGGTTTCCCGACTTCAAATCCTCCCCTTCTAATACCCTGTGAAATTGATTTAAAACAGAAAAAAGGAAGTGAGAGAGAACCCACAAAAACACAAAGGCAGGTTATGAAATTGAGCTGAATGAATCTGGGAACTTGTGGGACCGACACGAGGAAAAAGTGACCATGAAAACTGCTGGATTGTCATAAAAACCCAACTGGTTCACTAATGTCCTTCACGAATGGAACCTGCCAACTAGTCTAGGCCTACACAAAACACCAGCATCTCTGGGAGGAAACAGAGAGGGAGATGGGAGAGGCAGGGGTGAAAGAGAGAGATTGTGTACATCTACAACTCCACTGGACCTTCGACAGAATCTCCAAAACCCTCAACCTTCACCACCTGGAAGGACCAGGGTAACAGGTGCATGTGACACTCCAAGTTACACACTGTCCTGACTTGTCCGGCATCCAATACTGGATGAACAGAAATTTCCTCCATTTAAATACTGAGAAGACTGAAGCCATTGTCTTCAGGCCCACTACAAACTCCACTCCCTATTCAATGACTCCATCCCTCTCCTTGACAACTGTCTGAGGCTGAACCAGACTGTTCACAATCATGGTGAAATATTTCACCCCAAGATGAGCTTCCAACCACATATCCACATCATCACCAAGACCGCCTATTTCCACATCAGTAATAAAAACAGAAGATGTCGGAAACACTCTGGAAAGATAGAGATGAAATAGGTTTTGAGTCAGTGAAAGGGGGATTGTGAGGGTAGAACAAAATGGAAGGTCTGTGATCAGGTAGATCCACCTCAGTAACATCGCCCAGCTTTGCCGTTACCTCAGCTCAACCATTTCCGAAACTCTCATCCATTCCTTTGTTCCCTCTAGACATGACGATGCAGACACTTTCCTATCCGGCCTCCCACATTCAACCTCCATAAACCTGAGATCATCCAAAATTTCACTCTCTGTACCACAGAGTCACAGAATTGTTACAGCACAGAAGGAGGCTATTCGGCCCACGCCGTCTGCACCAGCTCTCCAAATGAGCAATTCACTTAATGCTAATCCATACCTTCACCCCGTAACCCTGCACACTCTCCCTTTTCAGGTATTAATCCAATTCCCTTTTGAATGCTTCAATCGAACCTGCCTCCACCACACTCTCAGGCAGAGCATTCCTGATCTTAACCACTCACTGTGTGGTAAGGTTTCTACTAATATCTCCATTGATTCTTTTTCAATTACCTTAAATCTTTGCCCTCTTCTTCTCGAACCTTCCACCAATGGGAATATTTTCTCCCTCTCAACTCTGTCTAGACTCCTGATGATTTTGAATACCTCTATCAAATCTAAAAAAATCTTACTCACACCGTGTCCCTTCCCCCCATCAGCACTCTGCTCATTGGCCTACACTGGCTCCCGGTGCAGCAACACATCAATTTTAAACTTCACATCCCTGGTTACAAATCCTTCTGAGGTCTCCTCCTCTCCATTTCCAGTCACACAGATGTTCAAAATCTCATAGCATAAATAAAACAAACAAACCTTATTCTTTCCACATTCAAAAGCTGATAATATTCAGGTTCTGAGGAATTGAGTGACTGTGAGACTTGAATATGATTGTTGATTTGAGTTTCCTGTCTTGAAATCCTCCCCTTCTAATATCCTGCAAAAGAAATTTACAAGACCTATATCAGAAGAGACAAATATTTCTCTTGGTGAAGTGTAAATCTTCCCCTTCAAACCCCCTGTAAAAGGAGTTTCCAAAATCAAATCCCTGTCAGTCCAGGATTGAAATGCACATAATTCTCTCCTCCTGTTTCCTGGACCAGGATGACCGCGCATGCGCCCTGTTGCACATTGCCCCCTATAAAGATGGCGGCCGGGCCTGGCAAAGGGAGAAATCCAGATTTTTTCGGCCCGTTCTCTGCAAACACAAGACCGGTACCTTGTTATTTGAGGTCTGCAGCCTGCGGCCTGAACTGTATCTTTATGAAGCCTCCCTGCCCACTCCACTGGCTCCATTCCTCCTCACACACCCACTAACTCTGTTACAAAAACAGAATTACCTGGAAAAACTAAGCAGGTCTGGCAGCATCGGTGGAGAAGAAATCAGTTAGTTTGCTCCGCTCGACATTCTCTCACCCGCTCTGAGCAGCTTCAGTCACAGACCTGCATTGCACATGCTCATGAAACACACCGAATTGCGCATGCTCCAATCACGCGCGCGCTCGCACACACAGCTCAATGCGCATGTGCAGGGAGCTGCTTTAATAAGGATAGCACATTCTGTCCCGCAGCGAATGCTGGGTGATCACCCCGCCATTGAAAGGCAATAATGCAGAATGGAAACCTATGTCCTGTAAGCAGAATACGATGAATGCCATTGGGCCAAGATATAAAATTGTTGAATCAATTGATGCAATCTGGCATCCACCATAATTCTCTCCTGGATGTAATGAACAGCAGAACAAACCCCGTCAGTTAGATCTGAACTCAATGGAGTCTCAGCAGATGGGGTGAGCTAGTAATTATATTTCCCCAATACGTGGTACATTTAAACCGTGTCTTGCCAGTAGCAGTGCTCTGATTTTAGATCAAATCCTTTGAACTTTTAAAGGTGGAGTGTTAACAAGTGGGGAAACTGAATAAAGCCCTTTGCACACATGAAGTATCTGAATTTTTAAAAAAATCATTCACGGGATGTGATCTTCACTGACTAGGCCAACATTTATTGCAGTGTCCGTAGTTGCCCTTAAAAAGGTGGTGATGAACAGCCTTCTTGAACCACTGCAGTCCATGTGGTGTAGGTACACCCACAGCCCTGTTAGGAAGGGAGTTCCAGGATATTGACCCAGTAACAGTGAAGGAACGCCGATACATTTCCAAGTCAGGATGGTGAGTGACTTGGAGTGGAACGTCAAGGTGGTTGTGTTCCCATGCATCTGCTGCTCTTGTCCTTCTAGATGGTAGTGGCCGTGGGTTTGGAAGGTGCTGTCTAAGGAATCTTGGTGAATTCCTGCAGTGCATCTTGTAGATGGTACATACTGCTGTCAATGTGCGTTGGTTGTGGAGGGAGTGAATGTTTGTTGATGTGGTAGCAATCAAGCCGGCTGCGTTGTCCTGGATGGTGTCAAGATTCTTCAGTGTTGTGTGAGCTGCACTCATCCAGGCAAGTGGGGCGTATGCCATCACACTCCTGACTTGTGCCTTGTAGATGGTGGACACGCTTTGAAAAGTCAGGTGGTGAGTTACTTGTCACACGACTCCTAGCCTCTGACCTGCTTTTGTAGCCACAGTATTTATTGGTTAGTCTAGTTCAGTTTCTGGTCAATGGTAACACCCAGGATGTTGATCGCGGGGGATTCAGTGATGGTAACACCATTGAACATCAAGGGACGATGTTTGGATTCTCTATCTTGTTGGAGATGGTCTTTGCCTGACATTTGTGTGGTGCGAATGTTACTTGACACTTGTCAGCCCAAGCCTGGATATTGTCCAGGTCTTGCTGCATTTGGACATGGACTGCTTCATTATCTGAGGAGTCGCGAATGGTGCTGAACATTGTGCAATCATCAGTGAACATCCCCCCTTCTGATCTTATGATGGAAGGAAGGTCTTTGATGAAGCAGCTGAAGATGGTGGGGCCGAGGACACTACCCTGAGGAACTCCTGAAGCAATGTTCTGGAGCTGAGATGACTGATCTCCAACAACCACAACCATCTTCCTTTGTGCTAGGTATGATCCACCCAGCAGGGGTTGCACTGGTGAGACTGTGTTGCTGTGTCTGTAAATGGGATGATAGACTGAATCCCTTTCCTGTTCCAGCTGGTGAATGATCTGTTTACAGTGTGAGTTTACCTATACGTCTTCAGCTCAGACATAGATCTCAAACCCTTCTGGTAATGAGTTCCACATTCTTAGCACTTAGTTAAAGAATCAGTTAAAGAAAAACAAAACGCTGCAGGTGCTGGATATCTGAAAGAAAAACAGAAAATTCTTGAATTCTCAGCAGATCTGTTGTGTCTGTCGGGAGGGAAACATAGTTTTCATTTCAGGTCTCTAACCTTTCGTCAGAACTACACTGCATCCCAACTGTTAATTATACCTCTCAATCCAAAGTTGCTGCCAGATGTGGTCAGGGAACTCAAGAAGAAAAGGAAAATCCATTTTGAGGAATGGGGTCAGAGGAGACTGAAGCGTGAACTGTCCGACTGACCAGAGACAGTCAAGACACCTTTCCCTTCTTTAAGGTGCTGGAATATTGATTCTGATGTTATCAGTGAAATTAACTGATCTGAAGCATTGAAAGGATTGTCGTTACTGCACATCAGGAATCCAAACCTAATATCGGCTTCAGGACAATCAGAATACTTGGTAACAGACAAGACACCAAAAGGCTCGAAGGGAGACAGCACCGGTTGTAGGAGAGCTGGTTCCGGGTGACATGGATGTGTCTGCAGTGGGTGGGATCAGACTGTTTCCATGTAACCACAATAAATGCCCCACCTTTTAATTTTGGAAGAGTAAAACTGATAAGAGAGCAATGGTAATTCCGGAAGTGGCAATCTGAAGCTTTAACTCGCAGACACCCACGTTTAGGATACCTTGCAGGTGAAGCTTGTATCAGTCTCTGTGGTGCAATTGGTCATCGCGTTGTCTATCAGCCAGAAGGTTGGTGGTTCGAGGCTACCCAGAAACGGAGTTTGCACTGTTTTCTCTCCATCAGCATTCATTGTCACACAGTTCTGGGTTGTCATTGGCTACTTGAACTTCAAAAAAAATCCCACAAACGTTGCAAACTCTACCCTTACCCAGTGAGTTCCCACACCAATGTTTTTGTTATGAATGTTCATTCCAAACACAATAAAAACAATGAACGACTATGTAATTACATCTAATTCATTAGAAACATGTGAAGTTATTGCATTCAAACAAACCCATCAATTATTCTCTCTTCCTCAGCTCCACAGTGAGTGAGACAGGGAAAAGCACAAACGCAGCAATATTCCGGCCCCGCACTCTCCAATCACCCGCTGCCAGCAGAAAGATACACTCACTTTGCTGAATGTTTATTTTGTGAAATGGTGAAGAGGAAATGTAATGCGACTGTGAGATATTACATTCACTGAACATACAACTACAAACGCAAAAGATGCAAAAAGTGCCAGCTCACTGTCAAAAAAGATGCCTGCCATGTTAAATTTTAATAGAAAGAATGAGGAGAGACAAGAGAAATATGAACTGCAGTGGGGAAAATGCGAGCTTATAAAATTAGCTGAATTCCTTTGCCACTAGCCGGCATGGACACGACGGGCCGAATGTCCTCCTCCTCTGCTGTAGACATTTATGATTTTATACCATCGACATTGACCTGTGCGCAGGGCCAGTTGTTGTGGCCGATTGGTTTAGTTGATGGAGCCCAAATCCATTGGGGTTCCCCGCTTCTCATTATTCCTGGCTTTAACTCTGTGTCTACTTAGAGACAAAGCCTCTCTCACTCTCGGTGTATATGTCTGTGTGTGTGTTCCTCTGTGTGTGTCAATGTAACTCAGTTCCCCGAGAGGTGAATACATTTTTACCAGCACAAACTTTATTCACATTAGTTGTGCAGCTTCAAGTTAAAATGGTAGAGAAAAAAATATCAGGATGAAAGTTGCAAGGGAGAGTTTGAAATGTTTGGAAGGAGGTGCAGCTAAGAAGTGGAAGATGTGAATGATGTTATTGATGATTGAGAGGAATGCATTTGAACCTTGGGGCTTTTGTAGGTCGATTATCTTCCACACATTGAAATTCGGAACAAACTGAGGCTCCAGGTGGAAAACAGCGTTTGTCTCCATATGTGTTGGGATATGAAGGTTTCTATCTCACACCCCCACTTTGCTCTGTCGCTAGATCATGAGACACTTCGTTTTAGTGTCGTGGATTTCGAGCCCCGTGCTGCATCTCTTAAAATTTTGCTGCTTTAAAACAAACAAAAAAAAAATCATTCTGTGGAACTTGCATCGAGGCTTAAAGGGTTTTCACAAAACGAAATTAAACATTTATTAATAAAGGAAATAATTTTAAGCACATACATAGGTCTATAAATTAGTACAATAATAGCTCCACTAATTAATCGAACTCCCAGTTATACCTTCGTTAACAGTAAAACACATCGCTTTTAAAAGACCCAGGCAAGTTGTGCCCTAAACAGTCGAATTCAAAGTGGGTTCCTTCACTTCACTTCGTGCAGGCAGCAAATTAAGGCTTAGAGCCTGGAGGCTTTTCGCGCTTGTTAGATCTTAGAATACCTCCCCTTGCACACCGCTTTCTCTTCTTTATACATATTTTCCCATTTGAATGCAAATTCCCATTGTTTCACTATATCTTGGGGATTACCTCTCTAATAATCAAAATGTATCGTAATGCTAATTTTACCAACAATCCATGGGATAAAATAAACACACTGTTTCTTAACTTCTGCTGGCTAGGTGAAATATTTCACTCCCTCTTTTGAATTCACGCTACTCCAGTTTATTTTAAAATGCAAATGTTCCCTTTACACCTCACATTCTACAACTTCACCCATGTTCACCGATTTAGCATTTCAAATCGAGCTTCTCTACTTACATCAAGGACTTCCACCCAGCTGCCTCTAATTCAATTAAGTCGAACACACACGGACAGACACACATAGAAAGACTCAGACCCCACTCTTACTCTACTTTAAAATTAATTCCAAATAACATTACAAAAAAATTATATCTTCCTGAAAACATCCTCAGTTCAGCGTTGGTGCTTTCAATTTTGATACGGTAATTTCAAGGTGGTTATATTGGGCGGAATCTTACGCCCCCGTGGCAGTGGGGCGGGGTCGAAAACTGCGACGAGCCCGTCAAAAGCCCATTGACTTTGGTGGGATGGTAAATCCAGGCGATGGAGGGCAGTGGACAGGCTGACTTCAGAATGGATAAGTTCAGAGTGTGCAGGTACAATTCAGTAAGACTGTATTCATTAAAGCCAGGGCGACGTCAGATTAGTTCAGTTATATTCAATGTATACATTGGGCTGGTAATTTCAACGAGAAAAGATCGTATTCAGCAAATGTTCTTTCAGCTTGGAATAGGGAATTTCAGCAGAGTTATACTTGCTGTGGACAGGAACAGTTAAGTAAATGTAATTTCAGTTTTGACAGCCGCAGTTGAACGTACACACTGTGCATTGGTTCATTTCGGCATTGCTACATTCTGTGCTGACAGGCTCAACGCTGACTGTTTATATGTGCAGTATACATAGTCTTAGTTCTGCACTTTTACATTCGGAGTTGACAACAGCTAAATCAGCATGATTGCCTTGATTGTGAACAGGAACATTTCAAAAGGGTCACTGCCAGTTTGGGCTGGCCCTACTTATCAAGGTAACATTTAGCATTACATCAATAAAGAAGCAAAGAAACAGACAAACAGATATAGAGATAGATAATAGAGATAAATAGATAGATAGATGAATTGGTAGGTAGTTAAATCACTATAGACACTATAAAACAGTATTAATTTCAGTACAAAAACAGAATTACCTGGAAAAAACTCAGCAGGTCTGGCAGCATCGGCGGAGAAGAAAAGAGTTGACGTTTCGAGTCCTCATGACCCTTCAACAGAACTGATTAATTTCAGTGCCTGTTTAAGCCAGGCATGTAGGCAGTACTTCCCAATGATTGGAGGTTCATATCAAACAGCCTGTTCCTTTGGATTGTCGCAGCAGGCAAAGTACTGACTGTACCCAGCTAGCCCGAGCTTGCAAAACTCAAAATATCCTGTCCAACATTATATGTGATTCCGCGATTGAACAACACTTGCTAAAAAATCCTGATTGTGCTAAGAATTGCACTGAAAGCCAATTTAAGATTGTCAGTCGGGTTCGCAATCTGGCTCAGTGACGCATGTTAGAATCCACATATATTCACACACAGGCCCTGTCCTTTGCAGAGTGAAGTAGCATGTGTACGAATAACGCCATTTCCAAACAATGAATAAGCTTGGGGCACCGCGATTCCCAGGTTCATTCCCCATGACGATGCCTTAACAATCAGAGTCGACCTGCCTGGTTTGAATGTGAAACAAGAAGCTTGGCAGTTAACAGTTACCTTTCCTCTGCTGCATCACCCATGGCAACTGCTCTACCAATCAGAGCACAATTCCTAACCAATCAGCAGCTCTTCTCATGCAAGTTAACTTGTAAGTGTATTTACTGCTGGTTTAAGTGGTGCTGTTATCCTGATGAGGGCAAGACGGACAACTTCGAAAGCATACCTCTTATTCAGCAACACTTGTAATTATTTTTCATTCTCGAACAGTGACTGAAAACAATTGATAAAACTCTCAGGTTTATTTCTGGATAAGTATGCAAACACTCTGAAACTTTGCTTTCGTGAGGAGACTAAGGTGAACTGCCCTGACTTTAAGTTTAAAATTAGGAAGAGTAGATATAAAGATATGATTCCAATTTTTGTTCAAGTAAACTTTTCGAAACGAAGGCTTAAATCATTAGACAGCCATTTTCAAGTCCTATAGAGTATTCAGGAGAATCAGATACAGCCAGAGACTGATAACAGTGCGAAACGTGTTGCCACAAGATGTAATTGAGACGAATAGAAGGGGGTGTCGTTAAAGGGATTATAGGTAGACAACTGAGCGAGAAAGGAATAGAGGATCTGTTGAAACAGTGAGATGAAGTAAAGTCGAAGAGCTTTATGGGAATCATAAACAGTAGCTCAGAGCTGTTTACCCAATTGGTCTATTTGAGTGCTTTAAATCGTATGTAAGACTGTGTCATACCGCTTCTTCGTATCAAACTCCACCTTGCTTTCCATTTCTTTGTCTGGCCAAGCGTAACTTACGCCGCTGGAGGGCGCTTGAAAAAGCCTCCGAGTTTCCCGGGCTTCATGAATTTACCTGTTCCTCCTGCGTGATTGGAGATTGTAATGGGCAACAACTATTCCACCCGCCAGAGGCGCACCAACCTGTTTATGAACTGTAATAACAAGCCGGCGCCGGCAGGTGCCAGCAAAGTGCGGCTTACTTTCACCAGACAAATGTTGGGCCATTTCTCCAGCCAGTGAGCACAAGCGGGGCGAACGTAAATAATTGATGACTGCGGAATACCAGGAACACGGTAAAAATAAAATAATTTCTCTCATATGTCAGCGTGGTGAAAAATGGTCGCAATTTTACAGTCGATAATTGTGAAA
The DNA here is from genome assembly GCF_964194155.1 of Cetorhinus maximus. NCBI lineage: Eukaryota > Metazoa > Chordata > Chondrichthyes > Lamniformes > Cetorhinidae > Cetorhinus > Cetorhinus maximus. The sequence goes on along the minus strand of NC_135901.1, from coordinate 40,375,211 downwards.
TGTCCTGTAAAGCTTAACAACTTATCGCAGCACCGGTGAAGTTACAGTTTCTTGTTCACGGCAGGTGTTTCCGTGTTCTGGCCCGAGCTGGTCGTGTGCACAATAATATGAAACATAACAAGAATGGTAATGACAATGTTAACTTTAACAATACTGATAATACTGATCATGATTATGATAATCATAATATTAATTTTATTGTCAATGAGAATGACCATGATAATAATAATGTTAGTAATGGGAAATATAACAAGAATAATAACAACAATGATTATATTAATGATAGGGTAGCGATAATGATAATAATTTTAATGATAATGATGATGATTTTCATTTTGTTAATAATAATTATTGTTATAGAGAGAATCTTATTGATAATCATAATGCTAACAATAATAAGATGATAATAATAATGATAATGCTGATGATGATTCCCGCAATATCTCAGATGTTTCGGAGGTGTTTCTATCCCCTGCTGAATGGGTTGCATTGGATGTTATGATTGAACTCGAAACTTAGACAGGTCTGTCTTTGTTCTTCCACGAATGTCTGTGCGACAGTATCAGTCAGAAAGAAATTGCTGGGCAAAACTATTACCTGATGCACTTTGTTCTCCCCACCGCAGAGTAAACCCATGCCGAGCAAAGGCAGTGAACTAGACCGGGCAGCAATGATTTAGGAAATGAAATGTCAGATTGTGCGAGATGCAGCTTTGGAATACATTGGAGACAGTGGAACGCTGCAGGTTCAGTATAAACCCACACATGTCTCAGTAATATTATCAATTCACATCGTCCACATTCTCATCAGCAATTTTATGAAACAGTTTTATTTTTTCTGATTCGCTGTTATAATGCACAACGTGGCCGTTAAATGTCTCGGATTGCTTTACAATGATTAATCGCTTCCTTTCTGATACTGGGAGTTTTAAGAAATACAGAGAGGCTGCTGAGGAAATCTGCCTGCTACTGATAGTGGCGGTGAACGGTTTCCATGGTTACTCACTGTTCAGCAAAACAGGAAACTGACTGAGAAACCATTAATTGCTGCCAACATTAACACAATGCAGTCGGAAAAAATGTTATTAACTATTCTCAGCAATGACAAAATGCGTACCCATTGCATTGCTCTGCTACCTCCCATAGTCCTGTATCTATTCACAAACAAATCCCATTGTCCCGTAAATTCCCAATAGCTGTGTATCAATTCATGAATTAATCTCGACGTCCGGTCCCTCACCATAGCCCAGTAACATTCTTGAACTAACCTTTCTGGCCCGTCTTCACCCCAAAACCTTCTTTCATTACTAAGCTAACCCCAATGCCTCTCTCTACTCTCCTGTATAAATGCTAAACCAATCCCAAGGCTTCACTGTCTCTCCATATCCTTGTATAAATTACAAAATAGCTCACTGTCCCACTCCCTCGCCGTCACACTATATCAATGCCAAACTAATCCAACTGTGTTGCACTTGCCCCAAAATCCTGTACCAACGCCAAAATTGCCTTAGTGCCCTGCGCTCTCCCAATAGCCCTGTAGCAATGCTAAATAGATACACTTTCCCGCTCTATCCCTATTGCCCTGTGCCAAAGCCAAAATGGTTCCACTGCCCCCGGGCTCCCCATAGCCCTGTGCATACGCCATAATAATCCCACAGTATTGTTCTCCACCCATAGATCTGTATCACACCCAATGTCATCCCACTGCTTCTCCAAGCCTCCATAGTACTGGAACCATCCCAAACTAAACCCACTGCCCCACCCTATCTCCATAGCCCTCTCCCAGTCCCAAATTCGTCCTCCAGTCACTCTATCTCCACATTTCACTGTCAAAGTAATCTTACTGTCCCAGTCTCTCCCGATAAACCTTATTCAATCACAAACTAACTGCTGCCTGTGTCTGCAGCCCTGCATCAATGAAATACCAATTCCACTACACCTATCTCTCCCCACACCCCTGTATCAACCTGAACTAATCCAAATCATAATGTCAAAAGAAATAGGAACACGAATAGGCCATTCGGCTCCTCTAGTTTGCTCCACCATTCAACAAGATGATGGCTGGTATAATTGTGACAATAACTGCCCTTTCCCGCTTGCCCACGTTAACTCTTAACTCTTTTGTCGACCCAAAGTGCAATAGTCTCTCCCATATACGTACATCAATTTCCTCAAATCCCGTTGCTCTGCCTTCTTCCGTTAGTCTTTTGTCATTTATGAACTAATATTACTGCTCTAAACTTATCCGTAGGCATTCCCAGGTTAAACTCACTTCTCTGCTTTCTCCTCGGAGCTAAATATCAATCGCAAACTAATCCCATTACTGTACTCCTTTTCCGTGGCCCTGGCCCTATACCGAAGTAATCCCACTCCCCCATTCCCTCCCCTTAGCACTACGTAAATTCCAAAACAATGTTTTCCCTGCGTATCATCCATATCATCCCCAAGCTAATTAAAATATTTGCTCCCTCCCCAGAGCGCTGTTGCATTTCTAAACTAACCACACTGCTTTGTGTTCACCCAATAGAGTTTCATCACTGCTAAATTCATCACAATGCTTCAATCTCTCGCCAAATGCCAAAAATGTCCCAGTGCCCCTATCTCTCCCAATAGAAATGTATCAATCCCAAATTCATTCCACCGGTCTCTCCCTCCCCTCCTCTGCATCAATCCCAAACTCATCCCAAATGCTACACACTCCCTGCATTTTCCTCTATCAATCCAAAATTACTACACTATCTTTCTCTCTCTAATGCAGTCCTGTATAATTTCCAAACTAATTCCACAGCTGCGCTCTCATCTAAAGCTCGTAACTTTCATAGATTAATCTCACTACCCTGCGCTGTCCCGGTAGCTCTACAAAAATCACAGACCAATCCCACCACAAGACTGCATCCCCGGAGCCCTGGACCTATCCCGAAATTGTTCACTTCCCCTCTACAACCCATCAAACCCAAAAGTAATGTGCCTTTCCTGCTCCCTGGTCTTGACCCGCTATCATTGCTAAACCAATCTCAATGCCCGTTTCATTATCTGGATAATTTCTAAACCAATCTCGCTGCTCCTCCTTCACACCGAAGCTCTATGTGATTACACAACTAATCCCAATTGCGCAGTCTCTCTCAGTGGCCCTGAATTTATCCCAAGTTAATCAAATGCTTCGCTCCTTCCCCAACACCTTGTATCAAGTACAAAATATCCTACTGCCCCGCTCCCTATCCGTCATCTTGTATCAGTTCCCAACTAATAGGACTCTCCCCATAACTGTTTATCAATCCCCAACATACTCCTACTATCCCCCTCTCTGCACACAACGATTTATCAATCTCAAACTAATCCTACTGGGCCACAATCTCCTCATAGCCCTGTATCAATGTCAAATAATCCCACTGCCACGGTCTCTCCCCATAGCCTTTGATCAAACTCGAACCAATCCAAGTGTCCCGCTTTTATTCCGTAGCCCGGTAACAATCTGCAAACGATTCCAATCCTTTTCCTTTCCCTCCTGCAACAATGTCAAAATAATCTCAATATTCCACTTTCCATTCATATCTTGTATCAAATACAAAGTAACCCCACTGTCTGTCTCTCTCCGTAGCGCTGCATCAATGCCAAACCAACTCCACTACGCCTCCCTGTCCCCGCAGCTCCGTATCAACCAAAACTGATTCCAGTCATAATATCATATTTGGAACAGAAATAGGCCGGAATGGCTGCATCATTCAACAAGGCCCTGCCTGATATCATTATGGCATAAACTTCAACTTCTTGCTTTCCTCCTAATAACCCTTAATCTCTCCTGCAGATCACAATACTCCAGTCCTCCCCATAGCCCTGCATCAATTCCAAAACTAATCCCATTGCCCCACCATGCCCCCTTATCCCTGTATCACTTACAAAAAAGTAATTCCACTGCCCCACATTCACATCGTATACCTGTGTACGTTCCCAGAATAGTTCCATTGCCCTGCGTTATTCCATTAGCCTCGTATCGTTTCCAAACTCTTCCTGCTGCTGCTCTCTCCTCGATAGCCCAGCAGCATTCACAGATAAATCCCAATGTCCTGCTCTCTTCCCATAGTGGTATAACAATCCCAAACTAATCAGTTACTCCACTGGCTTCCCATAGCCCCGGAACTACCAGTATGTCATTACACTGTCCTTGGCGTTGCAAAATAATCTAACACCCCTTCCCTCTGGTCTCTCACCCTCTCACTCTTCCCCCTCCCCCTCCTATCTCTCGCCGGACCTCTGTCCTGATGAGTGTAAGATTAAAAGCTTTGATAGTGTTACGATCCCAGCCGAGGTTACCCGTGGACCTGCATGATCTCAGGGTGGAACCCAGCTTGATCAATCCTGACTTTCATCTGTTTGTTTAGATACGTAGACAACAGCTACTGAACAGAGTCACCTGAGTCAGCTAATGGACTTTTAACAAAACAATAAAACATTTATTAAACAAGAAAAGATAAAATTTATTACAATACTGCACCTACATCTATCCATTTATAGATTTATACAGATTTGTAAGGCTAACACAAGTAGGTACACAGTCCATGTAATTCAATAGGCGACCTGTGGTCAGACACACCACACTCTGAAACCAAGTGATAGATGTCACCCCAGTCAGGTGTTATGGATCTCTCCTCAACTCCCCCAACGCATTTTTTATTCCGTGAGCCAGCTGGTCTCACCAAACCGCTTCTTTCAAAACGAGGGCTTCCAATCTCCACCCTCGAAAAACCCGCTTTGGAATCTTCTCCTAAACCAAAGTTTTCTCTCAGACGCCTTTCACAATGGTTCACCTCCAGTGTTTCGAGCTCTCCTTCCGACATTACTCTCCACTGGGTCAACACATGCATTCAGGTTTTCTTCCACACACCCTCTGTGAGCGAATCAGCTGTCAACAGTGCACCGCTGCTTCACGTGCCCATAGCAAAGAGTTACAGACCTTCAGCCGTCTCTTTGGACCTTCTGGCCTCTTGCAAGCTGTTCAAGCTTTAAATCTACTTCCTGCAGCTTTTGCCTCTTTAAGTCTCAGGGTTGGAGCCTTTCCTTCTGCCATTTACTCTTAACTTAACTTAACATAACCTTTTCCAGGTTCCTGACATTCCTTTGACTCGAATGTTGCTTGGGACTTTCTCCTGTTCCAAACCCCTGGATTTTGTTTTTATTTTCTTTAGTTTGGGACTGGCTATCTGTTCCCTTTGCTCCCGTCTCTCCTGGCACCTACTTTCAAAGCCAACTTAACTCCAACAGCTTCGAAACCAAACTGTTGTTTGCAATATCTCCTGTGTTTGTGTCTGTGGGAGGGACCAGCATCTCTTGACACCTGTTGCTAGTCAGCAGCCTAGTTTGTTTACCATTTTTTGTTTAACTTACCTGCAACAGTCTTAAAACTCTCACTAGAAATGCAGGGACCTTTTAAAATGAAACTAAATCTAAAGTTGACCTTTTCTTAACGCACAGATACAGAAATACAAGTCAAACTTAAACATTAAAGTTAAAAATCATTCCTAACAACAAAATAAAAACGTAAATTAATTAAACTATCTCTTACTCCAAACAATAGCATGTATCTTTTTTTCAGCAGTACTCATTTCTACACTACTAAACGACAATTTTAATACAAACGATTGGAAACAGCTAACGGACTGGACAGAGTAATGCCTATTGATAATGTTTATCTGGCTTTCTGCAATACATTACAAAATGTTTAAATGCACATGAGAGAAAAAAAAACTTTCAGGCTAATATTAATGTCAGTGAAATTACAGTGAAGTTGTTGGCCTTATTTTAGGACATTAGTGAGGCAGTCGAAGTCAGAATGCAGGCCTAACGGATGTGTACTCCGATTTCAGTGGACGTGACCTCTTTTCTGAGACTCAACTATTCACCATATGCATTATCATTTTAGAGACATAGAGTAATAGAGGTCTACAGCACAGAAAAAGGCCCTTCGACCAATCGACTCTGCGCCGGTCAAACAAGTACCTAACTGTTCTAATCCCATTTTCCAGCGCTAGGCCCATAGCCTTGTATGCCATGGCATCGCAAGTGCACATCCAAATACTTCTTAACTGTTATGAGGGTTTCTGCCTCTACCACCCTTTCAGGCAGTGAGTTCCAGATTCACACCACCCTCTGCGTGAACAAATCCTTCCACAGATCCCCTCTAAACCTCCTGTCCCTCACCTTATATCTATGCCTCCTATTTATTGATCCCTCCACCAATGGGAAACTTTCCTTCGTGTCTACCCTATTTATGCACCTCATTTTAATAACACAATTGCCAGCCATACATAGTAAGTATAGTAGATACAGTATAGAATTGCAAAGGGGCATTTATTGTTCATGTGAATGAGAGAAACTGTGGTAGATGAATTCGAGCTTCGGCAAATGCGAGTGCAGGTATTTTGGAAGTATAAAAAAAATCCTCCCAGTAGTTCTGAAGTGAAGAAATTCTAGGAAGTGTGACTCCCAAAAGATTTAAGGAAGCCCATACACAGATCACTAAAATCTCGTAGTCATGCGTGAAAGGAAACAACAAATGGCAATGAAAAATAGCCTTTAATCACAGCACAACTAGACTATAAAGACTGCATGTTTTTCTGCAGCAACATAAATCCCTTCCACGAATACATCTGGAGCACTGCGTAAGGCCCTTTGAAATGGCCAAGAATGATAAATATATTGACCATAGATGAAGCGCATTGCAGATTCGCCTGAATGTTAACAGCCCTTACAGTTTTGCAACATGAGCAAAATTCTATAAACTGATTTTGTATACAGTGAAACAGAAAAGGGCAAGGGGTAAATTGATTGTTTTTTAACTTACTGGACAAACCAGATAACGGTAAACAATTTTGTTTTCTGCAGATGGGGACATGTGCAAAAAAGTGGACATGACCTTTGGTATTGGTCAGAAACGTTTTTTGTGAAAATTGAGGTAGAGGTGATGAACTCTCTCCCAAAGACAGCAATACCAGCTAGCTCAGTCAATAATTTAAAATCTAAGATCAATTGTACTTTTTTTTTCTCACGAGAGATTGCATTTTTGTTTCTTTGGCCACAACATGTATGCAGGTTTTTAGTACATATCAGGTATGATCCCGAATGGCAGCAAAGACTCTAAAGATTGAATGGCCAACTCCAGTTCTTATCTTCATGTGTATCAAAGGAAAACTATCCCCAACTGTCCCTGTCGAAATCATTTATTAATTTTCCTGAAATGTCTGTACTCCATAATTCGGTACCAATTCAGCACTGATCCAGTGACACACACTCTGCCAATAGCCCTGTGCTAACCCGAAACTACATTCACTGCCACCTCTTACCCTATAGGTTTGTATCAATTCAAAACTCGTCACATTGCTCCCTGACCCTCCCCGTTTTCCAGTATGAATTCCATGCTACGTTCACTGTCTCGCCTGCACAAATCTAAAGTTAATCTCACTGTCCCGGCCTTTAACATTGTCCAGCAGCACTCTCTCTCTCTCTCTCTCCCTCTATTGTATTGCACAATTCTCGAGCAACTCCATTCTCTTTCCATTGTGCTGTACCGTTATTCAGCAATGCCACTGCTCCTGTGGTCTTGTATCATTCCTCTAAATATTCTCGCTGAATAGCACTTTTCCTGTAATCACGCATCAATTAGAAACTAAACACACCGTTTATTCTCTCTCCATAGTCAGGTAACAATCGTAAACAAATCACAAAGGCCCTACTCACTTTCCATAGTCCGTATCATTCCACATTAAAGGCTTTAACCATCGGCCTGTCATAGCCTTGTATCAGTCACAAGGCAACCCCACAGCCTCGCTGTATCTCCTTAGCCCAGTAGGTTAATAAAACTAACACCCGCTCCTTGTGTCCTCTATCAACCCAGTTTGCATTTCGCTGCTCACACTCTCCTCATAGCCAGGTAACAGTCCTCAATTAATCCCCTTGACTTGCTCTTGCTTCAGTGATCGCGATCAATCCAGAAACAAACTCACTGACAAGGCCTTTCCAAACGTCTGCATCAATCCTGAAAAAAATACAAAAGCACACGACACCCCCGTAGCCTCCTGTTTATGCAAATATAAGTGCTTTGCCCCGCTGGCTCGATCTCAGCCCCACACTAATGTCACCAGTTCGATCTTTAGCCATTTTCTTCTGACAATCAAAATCTATCCCTGCTGCCCACGATCTCTCCAATAGATCGTCTCCAATTCTCAATGAATCACACGGTGCTGTTTGCCACATAGCCCGTAATAATCATGAAATCACATCACTTTCCAGTCTCCCCGTAATACTGTAACAATCCGAAACTAAAGCTCCAACAATATCCACATAGTCCTGTATCAATCCCAAAATAATCCTAATGGCAATGTCTCTCCCCATATACCTATATCAATTCAAAATATCGTCTACTTACCCTCTCTTCTCTCAGAGCATTGTTTTTTAAAATTAATTCATGAGGTGTGTGTGTCACTGGCAAGGCCAGCATTTACTTCCCATCCCTAATTGCCTTTGAGATGGAGGAAGTAAGCCTCCTTGTTGAACTGCTCCAGTCCCTGTGGTGTAGGTGCACCCATAGTGCTGTCAGGGAGGGAGTTCCAGGAGTTAAGGTTTGGAAGGTGCTGTCCAATGAGCCTTGGTGTGACCCTGCAGTGTATGTTGTAAATGCTACACATTGCTGTCACTTTGCGTTGGTGGTGGAAGGGTTGAATGTTTGTTGATGGGGGGCCAATCATTGCCCTGGATGGTGTCAAACTTCTTGAATATTGTGGAAACTGCGCTCATCCAGGCAAGTGGAGAGAGTCTTCCACCACACTCCTAACTTGTGCCTTTTAGATAGTGGACAGTCTTTCGGGAGTCAGGAGATGAGTTACTCGCCGCACTTTCCTGGCCCCTGACCTGATCTTGCAGCCACAGCATTTACCTGGTTAGTGCAGTTCAGTTCCTGGTCAATGGTAACCCCTAGGATGTTGAAAGAGGGTGGGTTCAGTGATGGTAATGCTATCGAATGCCAAGGGGCGATGATTAGATTCTCTCTTGTGGGAGATTGTTATTGCCTGGCACTTGTATGTTGTGAGTGTTACTTGCCACTTGTCAGCCCCAGTCTGAATATTGTCCAGATCTTATTGCATTTGGACATGGACTGCTTCAGTATCTGAGGAGTCACGAATAGTGTTGAGGATTGTGCAGCCATCAGCGAACATCCCCACTTCTTATGATGAAAGGAAGGTTATTGATGAAGCAGCAGAAGATGGTTGGGCCTAGGACACTACCCTGAGGAACTTATCAACGTGGCTTCAATTGCACTGCCCAACTTTTACAAAATCCCTATGAATACCAGACTAATCTACACGATCCTCCTTTACCACCGGGCCCCGCATTAATCTCAACCTCCTCCTGCTGTTCAGGCTTTTCCTCATCATGCTGCGTCACTTTAGCAGTGATAGCACTGTCCATGTTCTCCCCGTATTCTTGTATCAATTCCAGTCTCAGCTATCAATCCATTCTTTCCTCGGAGTGCTCTATCGGTCACATAAAGAAAAAGGAATAACCTACATCAACGGGGCTGGAGGAGACAAAAATGAGACAAAGGAAGGTGAAGGGGATGATAAGAACTGCAACAGGGAAAAACTAAAGAAAGTTGCAAGTTAAAAATATTATTGCTATGGATCTAAACCCGTAAAATTCTTACAATTATTTCAGAAGGCGAGAAATATTCAAAAGCAGAATGGATTCTTTGAAGGATAGAAATTACAGCACAACAGGAGGTCATTCAGCCCGCCATGCCCATGCTTGCTGTTTGAAAGAGCGCTCCATTTTAACAATTCATCCCAGTTCTGCTCCAATGACCCTGCAATTTCGCCTTCCCTTGGTACGTGCCCATGTCATTTAAAAACAAATATTCTATCAAAATATAATTCCACCATCTTTACAGTTTGTGTCTTCTGGGTCTCAGCAACTGCCAGTGAGAAAGTAAAGTTCTCCTTTCTTTATTTTGAAAATTATTTCCAATGTGTGACCTCCGATTACCGATCCACTTGACAGAAGATATAATTTATCCTTAGCTGCTTTATCAAAACCTCTCATAATTTTGAATGCCTCTATTAGCGGTCCCACTAATTGGGATAAGAAGAGAAAGTCCAACTTCAATTCTAACTTTTGAAATATCTCTATTCTCCCTGGCATCGTCCTAGTAACACTTTTCTCCTCCCCGACTCCGCCCACCGCCTCAGGTTCATGACATCCCTCCAAAAGGGCGGTACCCAGAATAGTGAACCATGATCCAGTTGAGGCCAAACAACATAATTGTAAAGATCAAAATCAAGTCAGTCTGATTATTTTTTTCAACGTTAATGCTGCTTATCCAAAACCAATCATCCAATACACATTTTCAAATGGATTAACAACGTCTCATAACTTCTACACGCCCAGGGACATCTCCCGTGGGACCCCGTCAAAATAGTTGAATTTAAATTATACTCTCGATTTTAATTCTTGAACTGCAGCACTTGGCACTTATTTGCATTATTGTGTTTTTCCCATATGTCTACAAGTTTCAAGAATTTGTCTGTCTCTTTCTGAAATCTGCTAGTATCTCGCACTCTCTTCACCTATCTCTCTCTACCTCTATCAATCTCTCTATCTATCTCTTTGCCTCTCAATCTACCCCTCCCCCTCTAACTCTCTGCCTCGCTGACTGATTAAAGCTAGACAGGAGCAACTCTAAGAATATATTAACAAAGAAGAAAAGCACCTTGGGAGGTGGGAGTGGGGCTGGGTATGTTCGTATTTTATACTTTATTTATGTCAGAAATGTGAGCCTTTTAAAATACAGAGGCGAGTAATATTGCAACCGAAAATAAGCATATGGCAGGCTGTTTACACAATTACTTTTTACATCCCAACAGAATAGGAAGAAAATCGTACAGCTGACATTCCAGGATCATCACGAATATATATTAAAGACTTGAACTGATAACGTAAAGGTAAGAAAGGAAAGAATATTATAAAAGACGATGTCTCTAAACAATAACAATTCCCCAGGTCTGATGGTTTTATCCAAAGCTCATATTTAAGAAGGTCAGTAAATAATACGTAATTTGGCTACAATTTTCCAAAGCTCCCTCCGTTCAGGGATTGCCCCCTTAGATTGGAAACTGCAAACACATCTCCATTTTTATAGAAAATTGGGAGACAGATAGACATAATTGCAAAAATGGCAGCAACAATTAGAGGTGGCATTCAATGTGGAAGCTAAACGTGCTAAGTTGTTTGTATTTTCCACAAAAATGATCATCTGGACTTGTGCCTTGTAGAGGGTGGACCGGCTTTGGCAGTCAGGAAGTGAATTATTCGCCGCAGGGTTCCTAGCCCCAGGTCTGCTCTTGTAATCACAGTATTTATATGCCAGTCCAGGTCAGTTTCTGCTCAATGGTAACCCCGGGGTGTTGCTACTGGGGGATTCAGCGATAGTAATGTCATTAAATTACATGGATATTCGTGAGATCCTCTATTGTTAGTGATGGTCATTGCCTGGCACTTGTGTGGCGCGAATGTTACTTGCCACTTGTCAGCCCAAGCCTGGATGTTGTCCACGTCTTTCTGTATGCGGACATGAATGCTTCTGTATCTGAGGTCTCATGAATGATGCTGGACGTTGTGCTATCATCAGCGAACATCACCACTTCTGGCCTTCTGATGGAAGGAAGGTCATTGATGAAGTAGCTTAAGGTGTTTGGGCAGAGGACACTACCCTGAGGAGCTCCTGCAATGATGCCATGCAACTAAGATAATTGACTTCCAACAACCACAACCATCTTCATTTGTGCCAGGTGTGACTCCAACCAACGGACAATTTCTCTCCTGATTCCCCTTGACTCCAGTTTTGCGAGGGCTCCTTGATGCCACACGAATTTTGCACGAACCATTATGGGAAATTATCACCGTCACATAATTGGTCAAATGTTTGGACTGAAAGTTACTACAGCAAAGGAGGGTGAAAATTACACAAGCCATGTTCGATAAAATATTGAATAGACTGATGGGAATTGACACAAGCAAATGCCTAGCGCCCTCTGGAAACGACAAACATGAATTAACCATCCAAACAAACGACAAAGATTATTTGTTTCCAAGACAAGGAATAAACAATCTTTCTTCAAGTCTCAGCTCACAGAGAATGTGAGAGAGTGAGAGAACTATGGATAAAGGTATAAAGAGAACTAGTGAACGAGATGGAGACAGAGATTGGTCAGTCTGTCAGTAGATAGGTACATAGGTATATAGGTATATAGAAAGGGGAAGAGGCTGTTTTGTGGGATGTCTTATCTAAGATTTGCTATCTGAAATCTCTTATTGGAATGTGTGAAGAAGGAAGAGTGGCATTTTTGCACTTAGAGATATTTTAAATGATTAGAAAGAGCCGACTTGTATTTTCACAGGAAGGAAATGTGCAAAGAAATTAATTGTTTCTTTTTTTAACAAGTAAATTATGCTCCAAGTATATGGATGCCTATGCATGTAGCCATCGAATTTCTGATGGAATTTGCTTAGCTTCCATATAAGAGGCTTCTCCGTCAATTCCATTATGTTAATATTGTTTACATTTTTAAAACCAACAAAAGTTATAACAGTTATTAATAACTGTTTATGAGATTTTGTTTATTACTCAGTGAGGTAAAGTCCAAAGACTTAGTGAAACAATGGAAATTTGCATTCAAAGGAGGAAAAAGGGGAAAAAAGAACGAATGCGGGAGGCATTTTAAGAACTAAGGAATGTGAAAAGCCTTCAGCATCTATGCCTCAAGCTGCTGTCTAAATTTAAAACTCATGCATAGATCTACAAATTGATGTTCTGATAATGCCTAAACCCCTAATTATTCTAAATCCTTGTTACAAGTTCGTTAAGGCAACGGTAAGACACATAGGCATTAAAGGGCCCAGGCAAATAAACATGATACCCTGAACAATCCAATTCAAAGTGAGTTTCCTTAACCTCAGTGTTTTGTAGACAGAAGCTTGAGACGTAGGTGCTGAAGGCTTTTCACATTCGTTAGGTCTTAAAATGCCTCCCACATTCGTTCTTTTTTCCCCATTTTTCCTCCTTTGAATGCAAATTCCCATTGTTTCACTATGTCTTTGGACGTTACCTCACTGACCATAAACAAAATCTCATAATACTAATTTTCCCAATAATCTTTGGGAAAAATAAACCGACATTGTCTAAACCTCACCTGACTAGGTAACACATTTCACCCCTCCTTTGAAAACAATCAAGTCAGGTTTATCTAAAAAATCAAATGTGTCCCTTACGTCTTACATCTATCTACTCAACATCTCAAACGTAAGTTTTCTCCTGACACATCAAAGCCTTCAGGCCAGCTGCCTTTAATTCATTAAAGGCATAAAGAGGCGCAAAAACAGGCACAAATCGACACGGGTATCACTATTTTACAATAAATTCCAATACCATTATTACATCTTTCAGACTTCCCCTGCCTCATTCAAAAAATTAACCGTTTAATTTAAAAAGATGGCTTCATTGTTATTAACCCATCTTATACTAAATGCATAATCTGTCGTTTAAATAGTTGCAGTAATAAACTCCATCTGAATAGCCTTGCACTTCTGTCTCGAAATTTGTCCAGAAACTTTAAAGGATTATGGTCTGTATAAACAATTGTTTCTGAAGAATTGCTTGCAACGTAGATCTCAACATGCTGCAACGCTAACACCAAAACTCAAAGTTTCCTTTTCAATCACTGAATATCTTCCCCGGTGTGTATTCAACTTCTTAGAAAAGTATTCTATTTGTCAGTTCCTTTGTCATCTTCTTGGAGCTGTATGGCCCAACACCTATATCACTCGCGTCAGTTACCAAGTTAAATTGCTTGGTGCAATTGGGTGTTGGCAAACCTGGTAGACACATTCATTATTGTCATTTATTACTGATTTCCACTATTATTCTTAGGGAGGTGTCCTGCACGATCAATCATGGCCCTAGTAAAAGGTTTTCCAAAGGATGGAATTGAAATTAAAGCGTTGCCTTAATCACTGCTTGTGGTTTCGCTATCACCTGATATGTGTTTAAATGTTCTACAGAATTTGACTACAGCCCTATGCAATCCAGGCCAAAACAAGTTCTTTTAATCTCCAAACAAGGTGTTTACTAAAACCCGCTTTCACAGCCATATTTCCATTCTCAGTGACTGTCTCCGTCTCCGACTTACCCCACGTGGATTTCAACTGAAATTCCATCCCTCTTGTTTCGAACCGACCCAGGATTACAGGTATTTCCGGGACATAAAACGTTTCTCAGACTGCTGTTCCAGTCGCATTCTGAGATCCACGCTCAGTGCCATGCGCCGCCATATGAACACACTCGACCTCTCCCTCCAGCAGCACCGCCGCACCCTTTTTCAAAGCTGCACGTGCCCCCAGTTTCATTTTATTCTTCGTCTCATCCAACGCCTCAACAAGAAACTTTTTCTCTTTCTCTCAAGTGCTAAGGAACGCAAGCTCCAACAACTCATCGACACCAACACCCATCTAGGACCCTCCACCCCTGCTTGTCCCTCCGTCCCCACCCCATCTTCCAATCCCAGCCCCAGCCGCGTATTCACTATACCCCCTGACATTCCCCTCTCCAATGCTGAACGTTCAGTGCTCAGCAAAGGACTTAGTTTCATACCATTACGCCCTCATCTTAATGAATTTCGGGCTCAGCACGATGCTGAACTCTTCTTATGCCGTCTTTGTCTCCGTGCTCACTTCTTTGGGAAGGAGTCCTCTCCCCGTTCAATGGATCCTTTTACCCACCTCCAATATTCTCCCTCCACCTGGACCCCTCCCTCTGGATTCTTACCTTCTCTTGTTCTATTCATTGAGAACTGTCGGCGTGACATGAGTCATCTCAATTTCTCTGCTCCTCTCACCCATTCTAATCTGTCTCTCTCTGAACTTACTGCACTCCGTTCTCTCAGGTCCAACCCCAACATTGTCATCAAACCCGCTGACAAGGGTGGTGCTGTTGTTGTCTGGTGCACTGACCTCTTCCTCGCAGAGGCTGAGCATCAACTCGCAGACACTTCCTCCGACCTCTCCCTGGACCATGACCCCACCACAGAACATCAAGCCATTGTTTCCAGGACTGTCACTGACCTCATCTCCTCTGGAGATCTTCCTCCCACAGCTTCAAACCTGATAGTCGCCCAACCTCGTACTGCCCGCTTCTACCTCCTACCCAAAATCCACAAACAGAACTGTCCTGGCAGACCGATCGTGTCAGCCTGTTCCTGCCCCACGGAACTCATTTCTCGTTATCTTGACTCCCTTCTCTCTCCGCTTGTCCAGTCCCTTCCCACCTACATCCGTGATTCCTCTGACACCTTACGTCACATCAACAATTTCCAGTTCCCTGGCCCCAACCGCTTCCTCTTCACCATGGATGTCCAATCCCTCTACACCTCCATCCCCCACCAGGATGGTCTGAGGGCCCTTAGCTTCTTCCTTGAACAGAGGCCCCAACAATCTCCATCCACCACTACTCTCCTCCGTCTGGCTGAACTTGTTCTCACACTGAACAATTTCTCCTTTAACTCCTCTCACTTCCTCCAAATAAAAGGTGTGGCTATGGGTACCCGCATGGGCCCCAGCTATCCCTGTCTCTTTATGGGGTATGTGGAACATTCCTTGTTCGATTCCTACTCCGGCCCCCTCCCACAACTCTTTCTCCGGTACATCGATGATTACTTCGGTGCTGCTTCATGCTCTCGTCGGGACCTGGAAAAATTTATTAATTTTGCTTCCAATCTCCACCCCTCCATCATTTACACATGGTCCATCTCTGACACTTCTCTTCCCTTCCTTGACCTCTCTGTCTCAATTTCTGATGATAGACTGTCCACCAATATCCATTACAAGCCTACCGACTCCCACAGCTACCTCGACTACAGCTCCTCACACCCCGCTTCCTGTAAGGACTCCATCCCATTCTCTCAGTTCCTTCGCCTCCGTTGCATCTGTTCTGATGATGTTACCTTCAAAAACAGCTCCTCTGACATGTCCTCCTTCTTCCTTAACCGAGGTTTTCCACCCACGGTCGTTGACAGTGCCCTCAACCGTGTCCGGCCCATATCCCGCGCATCCGCCCTCACGCCTTCCCCTCCCTCCCAGAAACATGATAAGGTCCCCCTTGTCCTCACTTATCACCCCACCAGCCTCCGCATTCAAAGGATCATCCTCCACCATTTCCGCCAACTCCAGCATGATGCCACCACCAAACACATCTTCCCTTCGCCCCCCCGGCAGCATTCCGTAGGGATCGTTCCCTCCAGGACAGCCTGGTCCACTCCTCCATCACCCCCTACTCCTCAACCCCCACCTATGGCACCTCCCCATGCCCACGCAGAAGATGCAACACCTGCCCCTTCACTTCCTCTCTCCTCACCGTCCTAGGGCCCAAACACTCCTTTCAAGTGAAGCAGCATTTCACTTGTATTTCCCCTAACTTAGTCTACTGCATTTGTTGCTCCCAATGCGGTCTCCTCTACATTGGAGAGACCAAACGCAAACTGGGCGACCACTTTGCAGAACACCTGCGGTCTGTCCGCAAGAAAGACCCAAACCTCCCCGTTGCTTGCCATTTTAACACTCCACCCTGTTCTCTTGCCCACATGTCTGTCCTTGGCTTGCTGCATTGTTCCAGTGAAGCCCAACGCAAACTGGAGGAACAGCACCTCATCTTCCGACTAGGCACTTTACAGCCTTCCGGACTGAATATTGAATTCAACAACTTTAGATCTTAAACTCCCTCCCCCCATCCCCACCCCGTTCCTTCCCCCTCCCCCTTTTTTTTCAATAATTTATATAGATTCTTCTTTTCCCACCTATTTCCATTATTTTTAAATCTAAAACTAAAACTTTGTTAGTCTTTCCACCCCACCCCCACTAGAGCTGTACCTTGAGTATCCTGCCATCCATTCTTAATTAGCACTTTTCTTAGATAATATCACCACCTTCAACACCTCTTTGATCCTTTTGTCTGTGACATCTTTTGATTATCTGCTCCTATCACTGCTTGCTTATCCCTACAACCACCCCACCCTCAACCTCTCTGTCCCCCCGCCCCCCACCTTAGACCAGCTTATATTTCACCTCTCTCCTAACTATACTTCAGTTCTGCCGTAGGGTCCTGAGGTCTCGAAACGTCAACTGTTTTCTTCTCCACTGATGCTGCCAGACCTGCTGAGTTTTTCCAGGTAATTCTGTTTTTGTTAGGGAGAAGGTTCATGCTGTCATCATTGAGAACATCACATGGAAGACAAGACCAGAGAGAGGGAGGCCCACCACAAACAGGTCGAGAAGGACCAGAAGGGAAATATTACCTTTGTCACAGCCATATAGAATGTCATTTGTGGCTTCAATAAGAACTGTTTTGGAACTGTGGCGGGGAATAAACCTGATTGGAGGGATTCAAACCTGGTGTCCTAGGAAAGATGGACATGGATTTGGGAGATTACAAAACGTTTAAGTATTTTTGAAAGGAAAGTGAGGCTAGAGATGGGGCGGCAGCATGCAAAGATGCTGAAGGGTTTGTGTTTTTATTTAAGGACAGTGGTAACGATGTAAGATTTAAAGGAGAGAGGAACAGTACCTGAAAAGAGAAAACCATTGACAATGTTAGCAAAGATGGGGAAGTTGTGTTGTCAGTCGTTTAGTGGCAATAGGGTTGAGAGAGGAGGTGGTGCACACAGAGGGCACTGAGAGGTCATGAGGGAAGGTGGGAGAGAAACTGGAGAAAGATATGGGCTCAGGTCTTGGACAAGGGAGAACTTTAGAGACAGTTTGTCCCGGTGGGAGAGTGGAAGGGAGGGAAGCAGCTGATCGGATTGTCTAAGTCTTAGTGACAAAGAAGCTCCACGAGTTCCTCATATTCTAGCTGGAGGTGAGGATGGAGGAGGCAGGGGTGAGGGAGAGCCCTTCAAAAGTAACTAACTTGTGTTAGAGATACTATAAAGGCTCAACACACAGTTTACCTAACACAAAGCAGATTTATTTGAATGTTAGTGGGATGGAGTTTATTAACATCAGCAGAAACAGACCCCAATGAACACTGTTCAGATCTGAATGGCATTTGTAAGAAAATCCAAACCCTGCAGTTCCTTGTGGAATCTGTGGTGCTTCAGCAGGTGGGATGAGCGAGTGAATCCCTTCCCACACACTGAGCAGGTGAATGGCCTCTCCCCAGTGTGAATTCGCTGGTGCCTAAGCAGTGCGGATGACTGAATGAATCCCTTCCCACACACAGAGCAGGTAAATGGCCTTTCCCCAGTGTGAATGCGCTGGTGTTTCAGTAGAGCGGATGAATCAGCAAATTCATTTTTGCACATAGTGCAGGAAAATGGCCTCTCCCCAGTGTGAATGCGCTGGTGTTTCACTAGGGTGGATGAATCAGCAAATGCCTTTTTACATACGGAGCAGATGAATGGCCTCTCCCCCGTGTGAACTCGCTGGTGTGTCTGCAGGATGGATGACTGAGTGAATCTCTTCCCACACACAGTGCATGTGAATGGTCTCTCTCCAGTGTGAGTCCGTCGATGAATTTCTAGCTGGGATGGTCTATTAAATCCTTGCCCACAGTTCCCACATTTCCACGGCTTCTCCCCAGTGTGAACTCGCTTGTGTTTCAGTAGGGTGGATGCATCTACAAATCCCTTTTCACACACAGTGCAGGTAAATGGCCTCTCCCCATTGTGAACTCGCTGGTGTGTCTGCAGCGTGGATAACTGAGTGAATCCCTTCCCACACTCAGAGCAGGTGAACGGCCTCTCCCCAGTGTGAATTCCCTTGTGTTTCAGTAGAGTTGAAGGATGAGAAAATCCCTTTTTACACACTGAACATGTGAGTGGCCTCTCTCCGGTGTGAGTGCGCCGATGAATTTCCAACTGGGATGGGTAACTGAACCTCTTCCCACAGTCCCCACATTTCCACGGTTTCTGCCCAGTGTGACTGCACTTGTATTCTGACAAGTCAGATGATCGGCAGGAGCCTCGTCCACACATAGAACACGTGCACGGTTTCTCCCCATGGTGAACGGTGCTTTTTCCCTCCATGTTCAAAATCCGATGATATTCAGGTTACGATGAATTGGCGACACTGTCAGATCCTGATGTGATGTTTGGTTTGGGTTTCCCGACTTCAAATCCCCCCCTTCTAATACCCTGTGAAATTGGTTTAAAACAGAAAAAAGGAAGTGAGAGAGAACCCACATAAACACAAAGGCAGGTTATGAAATTGAGCTGAATGAATCAGGGAACTTGTGGGACCGACACTAGGAAAAAGTGACCATGAAAACTGCTGGATTGTCATAAAAACCCAACTGGTTCACTAATGTCCTTCACGAATGGAACCTGCCAACTAGTCTAGGCCTATATAAAACACCAGCATCTCTGGGAGGAAACAGAGAGGGAGATGGGAGAGGCAGGGGTGAAAGAGAGAGATTTTATACATCTACAACTCCACTGGACCTTCGACAGAGTCTCCAAAACCCTCAACCTTCACCACCTGGAAGGACCAGGGTAACAGGTGCATGTGACACTCCAAGTCACACTGTCCTGACTTGTCTGGCATCCAATACTGGATGGACAGAAATTTCCTCCATTTAAATACTGAGAAGACTGAAGCCATTGTCTTCAGGCCCACTACAAACTCCACTCCCTATTCAATGACTCCATCCCTCTCCTAGACAACTGTCTGAGGCTGAACCAGACTGTTCACAATCATGGTGAAATATTTCACCCCAAGATGAGCTTCCAACCACATATCCACATCATCACCAAGACCGCCCATTTCCACATCAGTAATAAAAACAGAAGATGTCGGAAACACTCTGGAAAGATAGAGATGTAATAGGTTTTGAGTCAGTGAAAGGGGGATTGTGAGGGAAGAACAAAATGGAAGGTCTGTGATCAGGTAGATCCACCTCAGTAACATCGCCCAGCTTTGCCATTACCTCAGCTCAACCATTTCCGAAACTCTCATCCATTCCTTTGTTCCCTCCAGACATGACGATGCTGACACTTTCCTATCCGGCCTCCCACATTCAACTTCCATAAACCTGAGATCATCCAAAATTTCACTCTCTGTATCACAGAGTCATAGAATTGTTACAGCACAGAAAGAGGCTATTCGGCCCACGCCGTCTGCACTAGCTCTCTGAATGAGCAATTCACTTAATGCCAATCCATACCTTCTCCCCATAACCCTGCACACACTCCCTTTTCAGGTATTAATCCAATTCCCTCTTGAATGCTTCGATCGAACCTGCCTCCACCACACTCTCAGGCAGAGCATTCCTGATCTTAACCACTCACTGTGTGGTAAGGTTTCTACTAATATCTCCATTGATTCTTTTTCAATTACCTTAAATTTTTGCCCTCTTCTTCTCGAACCTTCCACCAATGGGAATATTTTCTCCCTCTCAACTCTGTCTAGACTCCTGATGATTTTGAATACCTCTATCAAATCTAAAAAAATCTTACTCACACCGTGTCCCTTCCCCCCCATCAGCACTCTGCTCATTGGCCTACACAGCCTCCCGGTGAAGCAACACATCAATTTTAAACTTCACATCCCTGGTTACAAATCCTTCTGTGGTCTCCTCCTTTCCATTTCCAGTCACACAGATGTTCAAAATCTCATAGCAATAAAACAAACAAACCTTATTCTTTCCACATTCAAAAGCTGATAATATTCAGGTTCTGAGGAATTGAGTGACTGTGAGACTTGAATATGATTGTTGATTTGAGTTTCCTGTCTTGAAATCCTTCCCTTCCAATATCCTGCAAAAGAAATTTACAAGACCTATATCAGAAGAGACAAATATTTCTCTTGGTGAAGTGTAAATCCTCCCCTTCAAACCCCCTGTAAAAGGAGTTTCCAAAATCAAATCCCTGTCAGTCCAGGATTGAAATGCACATAATTCTCTCCTCCTGTTAACTGGACCAGGATGACCGCGCATGCGCCATGTTGCACATTGCCCCCTATAAAGATGGCGGCCGGGCCTGGCAAAGGGAGCCATTCAGATTTTTTCGGCCCGTTCTCTGCAAACACAAGACCGGTACCTTGTTATTTGAGGTCTGCGGCCTGCGGCCTGAACTGTATCCTTATGAAGCCTCCCTGCCCACTCCGCTGGCTCCATCCTCCTCACACACCCACTAACTCTGTTACAAAAACAGAATAACCTGGAAAAACTAAGCAGGTCTGGCAGCATCGGTGGAGAAGAAATCAGTTAGTTTGCTCCGCTCGACATTCTCTCACGCGCTCTGAGCAGCTTCAGTCACAGACCTGCATTGCACATGCTCATGAAACACACCGAATTGCGCATGCTCCAATCACGCGCGCGCTCGCACACACAGCTCAATGCGCAAGTACAGGGAGCTGCTTTAATAAGGATAGGGCACATTCTATCCCGCAGCGAATGCTGGGTGATCACCCCGCCATTGAAAGGCGATAATGCAGAATGGAAACCTATGTCCTGTAAGCAGAATACGATGAGTGCCATTGGGCCAAGATATAAAATTGTTGAATCAATTGATGCAATCTGGCATCCACCATAATTCTCTCCTGGATGTAATGAACAGCAGAACAAACCCCGTCAGTTAGTTCTGAACTCAATGGAGTCTCAGCAGATGGGGTGAGCTAGTAGTTATATTTCCCCAATACGTGGTACATTTAAATCGTGTCTTGCCAGTAGCAGTGCTCTGATTTTGGATCAAATCCTTTGAACTTTTAAAGGTGGAGTGTTAACAAGTGGGGAAACTGAATAAAGCCCTTTGCACACATGAAGTATCTGAATTTTTTTAAAAAATCATTCACGGGATGTGATCTTCGCTGACTAGGCCAACATTTATTGCAGTGTCCATAGTTGCCCTTAAAAAGGTGGTGATGAACAGCCTTCTTGAACCACTGCAGTCCATGTGGTGTAGGTACACCCACAGCGCTGTTAGGAAGGGAGTTCCAGGATATTGACCCAGTAACAGTGAAGGAACGCCGATACATTTCCAAGTCAGGATGGTGAGTGACTTGGAGTGGAACGTCAAGGTGGCTGTGTTCCCATGCATCTGCTGCTCTTGTCCTTCTAGATGGTAGTGGCCGTGGGTTTGGAAGGTGCTGTCTAAGGAGTCTTGGTGAATTCCTGCAGTGCATCTTGTAGATGGTAAATACTGCTGTCAATGTGCGTTTGTTGTGGAGGGAGTGAATGTTTGTGGATGGGGTAGCAATCAAACCGGCTGCTTTGTCCTGGATGGTGTCAAGCTTCTTGAGTGTTGTGTGAGCTGCACTCATCCAGGCAAGTGGGGCGTATGCCATCACACTCCTGATTTGTGCCTTGTAGATGGTGGACACGCTTTGGAAAGTCAGGTGGTGAGTTACTTGTCACACGACTCCTAGCCTCTGACCTGCTTTTGTAGCCACAGTATTTATTGGTTAGTCTAGTTAAGTTTCTGGTCAATGGTAACACCCAGGATGTTGATCGCGGGGGATTCAGTGATGGTAACACCATTGAACATCATGGGACGATGTTTGGATTCTCTCTCTTGTTGGAGATGGTCTTTGCCTGACATTTGTGTGGTGCAAATGTTACTTGACACTTGTCAGCCCAAGCCTAGATATTGTCCAGGTCTTGCTGCATTTGGACATGGACTGCTTCATTATCTGAGGAGTCGCGAATGGTGCTGAACATTGTGCAATCATCAGTGAACATCCCCCCTTCTGATCTTATGATGGAAGGAAGGTCTTTGATGAAGCAGCTGAAGATGGTGGGGCCGAGGACACTACCCTGAGGAACTCCTGAAGCAATGTTCTGGAGCTGAGATGACTGATCTCCAACAACCACAACCATCTTCCTTTGTGCTAGGTATGATCCAACCAGCAGGGGTTGCTCTGGTGAGACTGTGTTGCTGTGTCTGTAAATGGGATGATAGAGTGAATCCCTTTCCTGTTCCAGCTGGTGAATGATCTGTTTACAGTGTGAGTTTACCTATACGTCTTCAGCTCAGACATAGATCTCAAACCCTTCTGGTAATGAGTTCCACATTCTTAGCACTTAGTTAAAGAATCAGTTAAAGAAAAACAAAATGCTGCAGATGCTGGATATCTGAAAGAAAAACAGAAAATTCTTGAATTCTCAGCAGATCTGTTGTGTCTGTCGGGAGGGAAACATAGTTTTCATTTCAGGTCTCTAACCTTTCGTCAGAACTACACTGCATCCGAACTGTTAATTATACCTCTCAATCCAAAGTTGCTGCCAGATGTGGTCAGGGAACTCAAGAAGAAAAGGAAAATCCATTTTGAGGAATGGGGTCAGAGGAGACTGAAGCGTGAACTGTCCGACTGACCAGAGACAGTCAAGACACCTTTCCCTTCTTTAAGGTGCTGGCATATTGACTCTGATGTTATCAGTGAAATTAACTGATCTGAAGCATTGAAAGGATTCTCGTTACTGCACATCAGAAATCCAAACCTAATATCGGCATCAGGACAATCAGAATACTTGGTAACAGACAAGACACCGAAAGGCTCGAAGGGAGACGGCACCAGTTGTAGGAGAGCTGGTTCCAGGTGACATGGATGTGTCTGCAGTGGGTGGGATCAGACTGTTTCCATGTATCCACAATAAATGCCCCATCTTTTAATTTTGGAAGAGTAAAACTGATAAGAGAGCAATGGTCATTCCGGAAGTGGCAATCTGAAGCTTTAACTCGCAGACACCCACGTTTAGGATACCTTGCAGGTGAAGCTTGTATCAGTCTCTGTGGTGCAATTGGTCATCACGTTGTCTATCAGCCAGAAGGTTGGTGGTTCGAGGCTACCCAGAAACGGAGTTTGCACTGTTTTCTCTCCATCAGCATTCATTGTCACACAGTTCTGGGTTGTCATTGGCTACCTGAACTGCAAAAAAAATCCCACAAACGTTGCAAACTCTACTCCACACCAATGTTTTTGTTATGAATATTCATTCCAAACACCATAAAAACAATGAACGACTATGTAATTACATCTAATTCATTAGAAACATGTGAAGTTATAGCATTCAAACAAACCCATCAATTATACTCTCTTCCTCAGCTCCACAGTGAGTGAGACAGGGAAAAGCACAAAAGCAGCAATATTCCGGCCCCGCACTCTCCAATCACCCGCTGCCAGCAGAAAGATACACTCACTTTGCTGAATGTTTATTTTGTGAAATGGTGAAGAGGAAATGTAATGCGACTGTGAGATATTACATTCACTGAACATACAACTACAAACACGAAAGATGCAAAAAGTGCCAGCTCACTGTCAAAAAAGATGCCTGTCATGTTAAATTTTAATAGAAAGAATGAGGCGAGACAAGAGAAATATAAACTGCAGTGGGGAAAATGCGAGCTTATAAAATTAGCTGAATTCCTTTGCCACCAGCTGGCATGGACACGACGGGCCGAATGTCATCCTCCTCTGCTGTAGAGATTTATGATTTTATACCATCGACATTAACCTCTGCACAGGGCCAGTTGTTGTGGCCGATTTGTTTAGTTGATGGGGCCCAAATCCATTGGGGTTCCCCGCTTCTCATTATTCCCTGCTTTAACTCTGTGTCTACTTAGAGACAAAGCCTCTCTCACTCTCGGTGTATATGTCTGTGTGTGTGTTCCTCTGTGTGTGTCAATGTAACTCAGTTCCCCGAGAGGTGAATGCATTTTTACCAGCACAAACTTTATTCACATTAGTTGTGCAGCTTCAAGTTAAAATGGTAGAGAAAAAATATCAGGATGAAAGTTGCATGGAGAGCTTGAAATGTTTGGAAGGAGGTGCAGCTAAGAAGTGGAAGATGTTAATGATGTTATTGATGATTGAGAAGAATGCATTTGAACCTTTGGGCTTTTGTAGGTCGATTATCTTCCACACTTTGAAATTCAGAACCAGCTGAGGCTCCAGGTGGAAAACAGCGTTTGTCTCCATATGTGTTGGGATATGAAGGTTTCTTTCTCACACCCCCGCTTTGCTCTGTCGCTAGATCATGAGACACTTCGTTTTAGTGTCGTGGATTTCGAGCCCCGTGCTGCATCTCTTAAAATTTTGCTGCTTTAAAACAAACAAAAAAAATCATTCTGTGGGACTTGCATCGAAGCTTAAAGGGTTTTCACAAAACGAAATTAAACATTTATTAATGAAGGAAATGATTTTAAGCACATACATAGGTCTATAAATTAGTACCATAATACCTCCCCGAATTAATCTAACTCCCAGCTATACCTTCGTTAACAGTAAAACACATAGCTTTTAAAAGACCCAGGCAAGTTGCGCCCTAAACAGTCGAATTCAAAGAGAGTTCCTTCACTTCAGTTCGTGCAGACAGCAAATTGAGACTTAGAGCCTGGAGGCTTTTCGCGCTTGTTAGATCTTAGAATACCTTCCCTTGCACACCGCCTTCTCTCCTTTATACATATTTTCCCATTTTAATGCAAATTCCCAATGTTTCACTATGTCTTGGGGATTACCTCTCTAATAATCAAAATGTATCGTAATGCTAATTTTACCAAAAATCCATGGGATAAAATAAACACACTGTTTCTTAACTTCTGCTGGCTAGGTGAAATATTTCAACCCCTCTTTTGAATTCACGCTACTCCAGTTTATTTTAAAATGCAAATGTTCCCTTTACACCTCACATTCTACAACTTCACCCTTGTTCACCGATTTAGCATTTCAAACCTAGCTTCTCTTCTTACATCAAGGACTTCCACCCAGCTGCCTCTAATTCAATTAAGTCGAACACACACGGACAGACACACATAGAAAGACTCAGACCCCACTCTTACTCTACTTTAAAATTAATTCCAAATAACATTACAAAAAAATTATATCTTCCTGAAAACATCCTCAGTTCAGCGTTGGTGCTTTCAATTTTGATACGGTAATTTCAAGGTGGTTATATTGGGCGGAATTTTACGCCCCCGTGGCAGTGGGGCGGGGTCGAAAACTGCGACGAGCCCATCAAAAGCCCATTGACTTTGGTGGGATGGTGGACGGAGGGCAGTGGACAGGCCGACTTCAGAATGGATAAATTCAGAGTGTGCAGGTACAATTCAGTAAGACTGTATTCATTAAAGCCAGGGCGACGTCAGATTAGTTCAGTTATATTCAATGTACACATTGGGTTGGTAATTTCAACGAGAAAAGATCGTATTCAGCAAACGTTCTTTCAGCTTGGAATAGGGAATTTCAGCAGAGTTATACCTGCTGTGGACAGGAACAGTTAAGTAAATGTAATTTCAGTTTTGACAGCCGCAGTTGAACGTACACATTTATATTCACTGTGCATTGGTTCAGTTCAGCAGTGCTACATTCTGTGCTGACAGGCCCAACGCTGACTGTTTATATGTGCAGTATACATAGTCTTAGTTCTGCACTTTTACATTCGGAGTTGACAAGAGCTTAATCAGCACGATTGCCTTGATTGTGAACAGGAGCAGTTCAAGAGGGTCACTGCCAATTTGGGCTGGCCCTACTTATCAAGGTAACATTTAGCATTACATCAATAAAGAAGCAACGAAACAGACAAACAGATATAGAGATAGATAATAGAGATAAATAGATAGATAGATGGATTGGTAGGTAGTTAAATCACTATAGACACTATAAGACAGTAATAATTTCAGTACAAAAACAGAATTACCTGGAAAAACTCAGCAGGTCTGGCAGCATCGGCGGAGAAGAAAAGAGTTGAGGTTTCGAGTCCTCATGACCCTTCAACAGAACTGATTAATTTCAGTGCCTGTTTAAGCCAGGCATGTAGGCAGTACTTCCCAATGATTGGAGGTTCATATCAAACAGCCTGTTCCTTCGGATTGTCGCAGCAGGCAAAGTACTGACTGTACCCAGCTAGCCCGAGCTTGCAAAACTGAAAACATCCTGTCCAACATTATATGTGATTCCGCGATTGAACAGCACTTGCTAAACAATCCTGATTGTGCTAAGAATTGCACTGAAAACCAATTTAAGATTGTCAGTCAGGTTCGCAGTCTGGCTCACTGACGCATGTTAGAATCCACATATATTCACACACAGGCCCTGTCCTTTGCAGAGTGAAGTAGCATGTGTACGAATAACGCCATTTCCAAACAATGAATAAGCTTGGGGCACCGCGATTCCCAGGTTCATTCCCCATGACGATGCCTTAACAATCAGAGTCGACCTGCCTTGTTTGAATGTGAAACAAGAAGCTTGGCAGTTAACAGTTAACTTTTCTCTGCTGCATCACCCATGGCAACTGCTCTAGCAATCAGAGCACAATTCCTAATCAATCAGCAATCTCTTCTCATGCAAGTTAACTTGTAAGTGTATTTACTACTGGTTTAAGTGGTGCAGTTATCCTGATGAGGGCAAGACGGACAACTTCGAAAGCATGCCTCTTATTCAGCAACACTTGTATTTATTTTTCATTCTCGAACAGTGACTTTAAACAATTGATAAAACTCTCAGGTTTATTTCTGGATCGTTATTTTACAATAAGTATGCAAACGCTCTGAAACTTTGCTTTAGTGAGGAGACTAATGTGAACTGCCCTGTCTTTAAGTTTAAAATTAGAAAGAGTAGATATAAAGATATGATTCCAATTTTTGTTCAAGTAAACTTTTCGAAACGAAGGCCTAAATCATTAGACAGCCATTTTCAAGTCCTATAGAGTATTCAGGAGAATCAGATACAGCCAGAGACTGATAACAGTGCGAAACGTGTTGCCACAAGATATAATTGAGACGAATAGAATGGGGTGTCGTTAAAGGGATTATAGGTAGACACTTGAGCGAGAAAGGAATAGAGGATCTGTTGAAACAGTGAGATGAAGTAAAGTCGAAGAGCTTTACGGGAATCATAAACAGTAGCTCAGAGCTGTTTACCCAATTGGTCTATTTGAGTGTTTTAAATCGTATTTAAGACTGTGTCATACCGCTTCTTCTTATCAAACTCCACCTTGCTTTCCATTTCTTTGTCTGGCCAAGCGTAACTTACGCCGCTGGAGGGCGCTTGAAAAAGCCTCCGAGTTTCTCGGGCTTCATGAATTTACCTGTTCCTCCTGCGTGATTGGAGATTGTAATGGGCAACAACTATTCCACCCGCCAGAGGCGCACCAACCTGTTCATGAACTGTAATAACAAGCCAGCGCCGGCAGGTGCCAGCAAAGTGCGGCTTACTTTGACCAGACAAATGTTGGGCCATTTCTCCAACCAGTGAGCACAAGAGGGGCGAACGTAAATAATTGATGACTGCGGAATACCAGGAACACGGTAAAAATAAAATAATTTCTCGCATATGTCAGCGTGGTGAAAAATGGTCGCAATTTTACAGTCGATAATTGTGAAATGTTCTGTAAAGCTTAACAAATTATCGCAGCACCGGTGAAGTTACAGTTTCTTGTTCACGGCAGGTGTTTCCGTGTTCTGGCCCGAGCTGGTCGTGTGCACAATAATATGAAACATAACAAGAAAGGTAATGACAATGTTAACTTTAACAATACTGATAATACTGATCATGATTATGATAATCATAATATTAATTTTATTGTCAATGATAATGACCATGACAATAATAATGTTAGTAATGGGAAATATAACAAGAATAATAACAACAATGATTATATTAATGATAGGGTAGCGGTAATGATAATAATTTTAATGATAATGATGATGATTTTCATTTTGTTAATAATAATTATTGTTATAGAGAGAATCTTATTGATAATCATAATGCTAACAATAATAAGATGATAATGATGATGCTGATGCTGATGCTGATTCTCGCAACATCTCATATGTTTCGGAGGTTTTTCTATCCCCTGCTGAATGGGTTGCATTGGATGTTATGATTGAACTTGAAACTTGGACAGGTCTGTCTTTGTTCTTCCACGAATGTCTGTGCGACAGTATCAGTCAGAAAGAAATTGCTGGGCAAAACTATTACCTGTTGCACTTTGTTCTCCCCACCGCAGAATAAACCCATGCCGAGCAAAGGCAGTGAACTAGACCGGGCAGCAATGATTTAGGAAATGAAATGTCAGATTGTGCGAGATGCAGCTTTGGAATACATTGAAGACAGTGGAACGCTGCAGGTTCAGTATAAACCCACACATGTCTCAGTAATATTATCAATTCACATCGTCCACATTCTCATCAGCAATTTTATGAAACAGTTTTATTTTTTCTGATTCGCTGTTATAATGCACAACGTGGCCGTTAAATGTCTCGGATTGCTTTAGAATGATTAATCGCTTCCTTTCTGATACTGGGAGTTTTAAGAAATACAGAGAGGCTGCTGAGGAAATCTGCCTGCTACTGATAGTGGCGGTGAACGGTTTCCATGGTTACTCACTGTTCAGCAAAACAGGAAACTGACTGAGAAACCATTAATTGCTGCCAACATAAACACAATGCAGTCGGAAAAAATGTTATTAACTATTCTCAACAATGGCAAAAATCCGTACCCATTGCACTGCTCTGCTACCTCCCATAGTCCTGTATCTATTCACAAACAAATCCCATTGTCCCGTGAATTCCCAATAGCTGTGTATCAATTCATGAATTAATCTCGACGTCTGGTCCCTCACCATAGCCCAGTAACATTCCTGAACTAACCTTTCTGGCCCGTCTTCACTCCAAAACCTTCCATCATTACTAAGCTAACCCCAATGCCTCTCTCTACTCTCCGTGTCCCTGTATATATGCTAAACCAATCCCAAGGCTTCACTGTCTCTCCATATGCTTGTATAAATTACAAAATAGCTCACTGTCCCACTCCCTCGCCGTCACTCTATATCACTGCCAAACTAATCCAACTGTGTTGCACTTGCCCCAAAATTCTGTACCAACGCCAAAATAGCCTTAGTGCCCCGCGCTCTCCCAATAGCTCTGTATCAATGCTAAATAGATAAACTTTCCCTCTCTATCCCTATTGCCCTGTGCCAAAGCCAAAATGGTTCCACTGCCCCCGGGCTCCCGATAGCCCTGTGCCTACGCCATAATAATCCCACAGTATTGGTCTCCACCCATAGATCTGTATCACACCCAATGTCATCCCACTGCTTCTCCAAGCCTCCATAGTACTGGAACCATCCCAAACTAAACCCACTGCCCCACCCTATCCCCATAGCCCTCTCCCAGTCCCAAATTCGTCCTCCAGTCACTCTATCCCCACATATCACTGCCAAAGTAATGTTACTGCCCCAGTCTCTCCCGATAAACCTTATTCAATCACAAACTTACTGCTACCTGTCTCTGCAGCCCTGCATCAATGAAATACCAATTCCACTACTCCTATCTCTCCCCACACTCCTGTATCAACCTGAACTAATCCAAATCATAATGTCAAAAGAAATAGGAACACGAATAGGCCATTCGGCCCCTCTAGTTTGCTCCACCATTCAACAAGATGATGGCTGATATGATTGTGACAATAACTGCCCTTTCCTGCTTGCCCACGTTAACTCTTAACTCTTTTGTCGACCCAAAGTGCAATAGTCTCTCCCATATACGTACATCAATTTCCTAAAATCCCGTTGCTCTGCCTTCTTCAGTTAGTCTTTTGTCATCTTTAAACTAATATCACTGCTCTGAACTTATCCGTAGGCATTCCCAGGTTAAACCCACTTCTCTGTTTTCTCCTCGGAACTAAACATCAATCCCAAACTAATCCCATTACTGCACTCCTTCTCCGTGTCCCTGGCCCTATCCCGAAGTAATCCCACTCCCCCATTCCCTCCCCTTAGCACTACGTCAATTCCAAAACAATGTTTTCCCTGCGCCTACCCTTGACTCCGTATCATCCCCAAGCTAATTAAAATATTTGCTCCCTCACCAGAGCGCTGTTGCATTTCTAAACTAACCACACGGCTTTGTGTTCACCCAATAGAGTTTCATCACGGCTAAATTCATCACAATGCTTCAATCTCTCGCCAAATGCTAAAAATGACCCAGTGCCCCTATCTCTCCAAATAGAAATGTATCACTCCCAAATTCATTCCATCGGTCTCTCCCTCCCCTCCTCTCCATCAATCCCAAACTCATCCCAAATGCTACACACTCCCTGCATTTTCATCTATCAATCCAAAATTACTACACTACCTTTCTCTCTCTAATGCAGTTCTGTACAATTTCCAAACTAATTCCAATGCTGCGCTCTCACCTAAAGCTCATATGTTTCATAGATAAATCTCACTACCCTGTGCTGTCCCGGTAGCTCTACAAAAATCACAGACCAATCCCACCACAAGACTGCATCCCCCGAGCCCTGGACCTATCCCGAAATTGTTCACTTCCCCTCTAAAACCCATCAAACCCAAAAGTAATTTGCCTTTCCTGCTCCCTACTCTTGACCCGCTATCATTCCCAAACCAATCTCAATGCCCGTTTCACCATCTGGATAATTTCTAAACCAATCTCTCTGCTCCGCCTTCACACCGAAGCTCTATGTGATTACACAACTAATTCCAATCCCGCAGTCTCTCTCAGTGGCCCTGAATATATCCCAAGTTAATCAAATGCTTCGCTCCTTCCCCAACACCTTGTATCAAGCGCAAATTATCCCACTGCCCCACTCCCTATCCGTCATCTTGTATCAATCCCCAACAGACTCCTACTATCCCCCTATCTCCACACAACGATTTATCAATCTCAGACTAATCCTACTGGGCAACAATCTCCTCATAGCCCTGTATCAATGTCAAGTAATCCCACTGCCACGGTCTCTCCCCATATCCTTTTATCAAACTCAAACCAATCCTTGTGTCCCGCTCTTATTCCGTAGCCCAGTAACAATCTGCAAACGATTCCAATAGTTTTCCTTTCCCTCCTGCAACAATGTCAGAATAATCTCAATGTTCCACTTTCCATTCATAGCTTGTATCAAATACAAAGTAGCCCCACTGTCTGTCTCTCCCCGTAGCGCTGCATCAATGCCAAACCAACTCCACTACGCCTCCCTGTCCTCGCAGCTCCATATCAACCAAAACTGATTTCAGTCATAATATCATAATTGGAACAGAAATAGGCCGGATTGGCTGCGTCATTCAACAAGGCCCTGACTGATATCATTATGGCAAAAACTTCAACTTCTTGCTTACATCTTAATAACCCTTAACTTCTCTTGCAGATCACAATACTTCAGTCCTCCCCCTAGCCCGGAATCAATTCCAAAACGAATCCCATTGCCCCACCATGCCCCCTTATCCCTGTATCACTTACAAAGTAATTCCTCTGCCCCACATTCACATCGTATACCTGTGTACGTTCCCAGAATGGTTCCATTGCCCTGCGTTATTCCATTAGCCTCGTATCGTTTCCAAACTCTTCCTGCTGCTGCTCTCTCCTCGATAGCCCAGCAGCATTCACAGATAAATCCCAATGTCCTGCTCTCTTCCCATAGTGCTATAACAATCCCAAACTAATCAGTTACTCCACTCGCTTCCCATAGCCCCGGAACTACCAGTAAGTCATTCCACTGTCCTTGGCGTTGCAAAATAATCTAACACCCCTTCCCTCTGGTCTCTCACCCTCTCACTCTTCCCCCTCCCCCTCCTCTTTCTCGCCGGACCTCTGTCCTGATGAGTGTAAGATTAAAAGCTTTGATAGTGTTACGATCCCAGCCGAGGTTACCCCTGGACATGGATGATCTCAGGGTGGAACCCAGCTTGATCAATCCTGACTTTCATTTGTTTGTTTAGATACGTAGACAACAGCTACTGAACAGAGTCACCTGAGTCAGCTAATGGACTTTTAATAAAACAAGAAAACATTTATTAAACAAGAAAAGATAAAATGTATTAAAATACTGCACCCACAACTATACATTTATAGATTTATACAGATTTGTAAGGCTAACACAAGTAGGTACACAGTCCATGTAATTCAATAGGCGACCTGTGGTCAGACACACAACACTCTGAAACCAAGTGATAGATGCCACCCCAGTCAGCTGTTATGGATCTCTCCTCAACTCCCCCAAGGCAGTTGTTATTCTGTGAGCCAACTGGTCTCACCAAACCCCTTCTTTCAAAACGAGGGCTTCCAATCTCCACTCTCGAAAAACTCGCTTTGGAATCTTCTCCCAAACCAAAGCTTTCTCTCAGACGCCTTTCACAATGGTTCACCTCCAGTATTTCGAGCTCTCCTTCCGACATTCCTCTCCACTGGGTCACCACATGAATTCAAGTTTTCTTCCACGCACCCTCCCTGAGCGACTCAGCTGTCAACAGTGCACCGCTGCTTCACATGCCCATAGCAAAGAGGTACAGACCTTCAGCCGTCTCTTTGGACCTTCTAGCCTCTTGCAAGCTGTTCAAGCTTTAAATCTACTTCCTGCAGCTTTTACCTCTTTAAGCCTGTGGGTTGGAGCCTTTCCTTCTGCCATTTACTCTTAACTTAACTTAACATAACCTTTTCCAGGTTCCTAACAATCCTTTGACTGGAATGTTGCTTGGGTCTATCTCCTGTTCCAAACCCCTCGATTTTGTTTTTGTTTTCTTTAGCTTGGGACTGGCTATCTGTTCCCTTTGCTCCCGTCTCTCCTGGCAGCTACTTTCAAAACCAACTTAACTCCAACAGCATCGAAATCAAACTGTTGTTTGCAATATCTCCTGTGTTTGTGTCTGTGGGAGGGACCAGCATCTCTTGACACCTGTTGCTAGTCAGCAGCCTAGTTTGTTTACCTTTTTTTGTTTAACTTACCTGCAACAGTCTTAAAACTCTCACTAGAAGTGCAGGGACCTTTTAAAATGAAACTAAATCTAAAGTTGACCTTTTCTTAACGCACAGATACAGAAATACAAGTCAAACTTAAACATTAAAGTTAAAAATCATTCCTAACAACCAAAATAAAAACGTAAATTACTTAAACTATCTCTTACTCCAAACAAAAGTATGTCTCTTCTTTTCAGCAGTACTCAATTTCTACAAAACTAAACGACAATTTTAATACAAACGATTGGAAACAGCTAACGGACTGGACAGAGTAATGCCTATTGATAATGTTTATCTGGCTTTCTGGAATAATTTACAAAATGTTTAAATGCACATGAGAGAAAAAAAAACTTTCAGGCTAATATTAATGTCAGTGAAATTAAAGTGAAGTTGTTGACCTTATTTTAGGACATTAGTGAGGCAGTCGAAGTCAGAATGCAGGCCTAACGGATGTGTACTCAGATTTCAGTGGACGTGACCTCTTTTCTGGGTCTCAACTATTCACCATATGCATCATCATTTTAGAGACATAGAGTAATAGAGGTCTACAGCACAGAAAAAGGCCCTTCGACCAATCGACTCTGCGCCGGTCAAACAAGTACCTAACTGTTCTAATCCCATTTTCCAGCACTAGGCCCATAGCCTTGTATGCCATGGCATCACAAGTGCACATCCAAATACTTCTTAAATGTTATGAGCGTTTCTGCCTCTACCACCCTTTCAGGCAGTGAGTTCCAGATTCACACCACCCTCTGCGTGAACAAATCCTTCCACAGATCCCCTCTAAACCTCCTGTCCCTCACCTTAAATCTATGCCTCCTAGTTATTGATCCCTCCACCAAGAGGAAACTTTCCTTCGTGTCTACCCTATCTATGCACCTCATTTTAATAACACAATTTCCAGCCATACATAGTAAGTATAGTAGATACAGTATAGAATTGCAAAGGGGCATTGATCGTTCATGTGAATGAGAGAAACTGTGGTAGATGAATTCGAGCTTCGGCAAATGCGAGTGCAGGTATTTTGGAAGTATAAAAAAAATCCTCCCAGTAGTTCTGAAGTGAAGAAATTCAAGGAAGTGTGACTCCCAAAAGATAGGAAACCTGTACACAGATCACTAAAATCTCGTAGTCATGCGTGAAAAGAAACAACAAATGGCAATGAAAAATAGCCTTTAATCACAGCACAACTAGACTATAAAGACTGCATGTTTTTCTGCAGCAACATAAATCCCTTCCACGAATACATCTAGAGCACTGCGTAAGGCCCTTTGAAATGGCCAAGAATGATAAATATATTGACCATAGATGAAGCGCATTGCAGATTCACCTGAATGTTAACAGCCCTTACAGTTTTGCAACATGAGCAAAATTCTATAAACTGATTTTGTATACAGTGGAACAGAAAAGGGCAAGGGGTAAATTGAGTGTTTTTTAACTTACTGGACAAACCAGATAACGGTAAACAATTTTGTTTTATGCAGATGGGGACATGTGCGAAAAAGTGGATATGACCTTTGGTATTGGTCAGAAACGTTTTCTTGAAAATTGTGGTAGAGGTGATGAACTCTCTCCCAAAGACAGCAATACCAGCTAGCTCAGTCAATAATTTAAAATCTAAGATCAATTGTACTTTTTTTTCTCGTGAGAGATTGCATTTTTGTTTTTTTGGCCACAACATGTATGCAGGTTTTTAGTACATATCAGGTATGATCTCGAATGGCAG
Source organism: Cetorhinus maximus (assembly GCF_964194155.1). NCBI lineage: Eukaryota > Metazoa > Chordata > Chondrichthyes > Lamniformes > Cetorhinidae > Cetorhinus > Cetorhinus maximus. Next base: position 40,339,716 of record NC_135901.1, on the reverse strand, counting down.
CAAAGACTCTAAAGATTGAATGGCCAACTCCAGTTCTTATCTTCATATGTATCAAAGGAAAACTATCCCCAACTGTCCCTCTCGAAATCATTTATTAATTTTCCTGAAATGTCTGTACTCCATAATTCGGTACCAATTCAGCACTGATCCAGTGACACACACTCTGCCAATAGCCCTGTGCTAACCCGAAACTACATTCACTGCCACGTCTTACCCTATAGGTTTGTATCAATTCAAAACTCGTCACATTGCTCCCTTGCCCTCCCCGTTTCCCAGTATGAATTCGATGCTACGTTCACTGTCCCGCCTGCACAAATCTAAAGTTAATCTCACTGTCACGGCCTTTAACATTGTCCAGCAGCATTCTCATTCTCTCTCTCTCTATTGTATTGCACAATTCTCGAGCAACACCATTCTCTTTCCATTGTGCTGTACCGTTATTCAGGGATGCCACTGCTCCTGTGGTCTTGTATCATTCCTCTAAATATTCTCACTGAATAGCACTTTTCCTGTAATCATGCATCAATCACAAACTAAACACACCGTTTATTCTCTCTCCATAGTCAGGTAACAATCGTAAGCAAATCACAAAGGCCCTGCTCACTTTCCATAGTCCGTATCATTCCTCATTAAAGGCTTTAACCATCGGTCTGTCATAGCCTTGTATCAGTCACAAGGCAACCCCACAGCCTCGCTGTATCTCCTTAGCCCAGTAGGTTGATAAAACTAACACCCGCTCCTTGTGTCCTCTCTCAACCCAGTTTGCATTTCGCTTCTCACATTCTCCTCATAGCCAGGTAACAGTCCTAAATTAATCCCCTTGACTTGTTCTTGCTTCAGTGATCGCGATCAATCCAGAAACAAAGTCATCGACAAGGCCTTTCCATACGTCTGCATCAATCCTGAAAAAAATTCAAAAGCACACGACATCCCCGTAGCCTCCTGTTTATGCAAATATAAGCGCATTGCCCCGCTGGCTCGATCTCAGTCCCACACTAATGTCACCAGTTCGATCTTTAGCCATTTTCTTCTGACAATCAAAATCTCTCCCTGCTGCCCATGATCTCTCCAATAGATCGTCTCCAATTCTCAATGAATCACACTGTGCTGTTTGCCACATAGCCCGTAATAATCATGAAATCACATCACTTTCCACTCTCCCCATAATACTGTAACAATCCGAAACTAAAGCTCCAACAATATCCACATCGTCCTGTATAAATCCCAAAATAATCCTAATGGCAATGTCTCTCCCCATATACATATATCAATTCAAAATATCGTCTACTTACCCTCTCCTCTCAGATTTTTAAAAATTAATTCATGAGGTGTGTGTGTCACTGGCAAGGCCAGCATTTACTTCCCACCCCTAATTGCCTTTGGGATGGAGGAAGTAAGCCTCCTTGTTGAACTGCTGCAGTCCCTGTGGTGAAGGTGCATTCATAGTGCTGTCAGGGAGGGAGTTCCAGGAGTTTAGGTTTGGAAGGTGCTGTCCAATGAGCCTTGGTGTGACCCTGCAGTGTATCTTGTAAATGCTACACATTGCTGTCACTTTGCGTTGGTGGTGGAAGGGTTGAATGTTTGTTGATGGGGGGCCAATCATTGCCCTGGATGGTGTCAAACTTCTTAAATATTGTGGGAACTGCGCTCATCCAGGCAAGTGGAGAGAGTCTTCCACCACACTCCTAACTTGTGCCTTGTAGATAGTGGACAGTCTTTCGGGAGTCAGGAGATGAGTTACTCGCCGCACCTTCCTGGCCCCTGAACTGCACTTGCAGCCACAGCATTTACCTGGTTAGTTCAGTTCAGTTCCTGGTCAATAGTAACCCCTAGGATGTTGAAAGAGGAGGGGTTCAGTGATGGTAATGCCATCGAATGGCAAGGGGTGATGATAAGATTCTCTCTTGTTGGAGATGGTTATTGCCTGGCACTTGTATGTTGTGAGTGTTACTTGCCACTTGTCAGCCCCAGCCTGAATATTGTCCAGATCTGATTGCATTTGGACATGGACTGCTTCGGTATCTGAGGAGTCACGAATAGTGTTGAGGATTGTGCAGCCATCAGCGAAAATCCCCACTTCTTATGATGAAAGGAAGGTTATTGATGAAGCAGCTGAAGATGGTTGGGCCTAGGACACTACCCTGAGGAACTTATCAACGTGGCTTCAATTGCACTGCCCAACCTTTACAAAATCCCTATGAATACCAGACTAATCCATACGATCCTCCTTTGCCCCCGGACCCCGTATTAATCTCAACCTCCTCCTGCTGTTCAGGCCTTTCTTCATAATGCTGCGTCATTTTAGCATAATAGCACTGTCCATGTTCTCCCCGTATTCTTGTATCAATCCCAGTCTCAGCTATCAATCCATTCTTTCCTCGGAGCACTCTATCGGTCACATAAAGTAAAAGGAATAACCTACATCAACGGGGCTGGAGGAGACAAAATTGAGACAAAGGAAGGTGAATGGGATGATAATAACTGCAACAGGGAAGCACGAAAGAAAATTGCAAGTTAAAAATGTTATTGCTATGGACCTAAACCCGGAAAGATCTTACAATTATTTCAGAAGGCGAGAAATATTCAAATGCAGAATGGATTCTTTGAAGGATAGAAATTACAGCACAACAGGAGGTCATTCAGCCCGCCATGCCCATGCTTGCTGTTTGAAAGGGCACTCCATTTTAACAATTCATCCCAGTTCTGCTCTAATGAACCTGCAATTTCGCCCTCCCTTGGTACGTGCCCATGTCATTTAAAAACAAATATTCTATCAAAATATAATTCCACCATCTCTACAGTTTGTGTCTTCCGGGTCTCAGCAAGTGCCAGTGAGAAAGTAAAGTTCTCCTTTCTTTATTTTGAAAATTATTTTCAATGTGTGACCTCCGATTACCGATCCACTTGACAGAAGATATAATTTATCCCTAGCTGCTTTATCAAAACCTCTCATAATTTTGAATGCCTCTATTAGCGTTCCCATTAATTGGGATAAGAAGAGAAAGTCCAAATTCAATTCTAACCTTTGAAATATCTCTATTATTCTCCCTGGCATCGTCCTAGTAACACTTTTCTCCTCCCCGACTCCCCCCACCGCCTCAGGTTCATGACATCCCTCCAAAAGGGCGGTACCCAGAATAGTGAACCATGATCCAGTTGAGGCCAAACAACATATTTGTAAAGATCAAAATCAAGTCAGTCTGATTATTTTTTTCAACGTTAATGCTGCTTATCCAAAACCAATCATCCAATACACATTTTTAAAGGGATTAGCAACGTCTCGTAACTTCTACACGCCCAGGGACATCTCCCGTGGGACCCCGTCAAAATAGTTGAATTTAAATTATACTCTCGATTTTAATTCCTGAACTGCAGCACTTGGCACTTATTTGCATTATTGTGTTTTTCCCATATGTCTACAAGTTTCAAGAATTTGTCTGTGTCTTCCTGAAATCTGCTAGTATCTCGCGCTCTCTGTGTCTCTCTCTTCATCTATCTCTCTCTATCTCTATCAGTCTCTCTATCTATCTCTTTGCCTCTCAATCTACCCCTCCCCCTCTAACTCTCTGCCTCGCTGACTGATTAAAGCTAGACAGGAGCAACTCTAAGGATATATTAACAAAGAAGAAAAACACCTTGGGAGGTGGGAGTTGGGCTGGGTGTGTTCGTATTTTATACTTTATTTATGTCAGAAATGCGAGCCTTTTGAAATACAGAGGCGAGTAATATTGCAACCGAAAATAAGCATATGGCAGGCTGCTTACACAATTACTTTTTACATCCCAACAGAATAGGAAGAAAATCGTACAGCTGACATTCCAGGATCATCAGGAATATATCAAAGACTTGAACTGATAACGTAAAGGTAAGAAAGGAAAGAATATTATAAAAGACGATGTCTCTAAACAATAACAATTCCCCATGTCTGATGGTTTTATCCAAAGCTCTTATTTAAGAAGGTGAGTAAATAATATGTAAGTTGGCTACAATTTTCCAAAGCTCCCTCCGTTCAGGGATTGCCCCCTTAGATTGGAAACTGCAAACGCATCTCCATTTTTATAGAAAATTGGGAGACAGATAGACATAATTGCAAAAGTGGCAGGAACAATTAGAGGTGGCATTCAATGTGGAAGATAAATGTGTTATGTTGTTTGTATTTTCAACAAAAATGATCATCTGGACTTGTGCCTTGTACAGGGTGGACCGGCCTTGGTAGTCAGGAAGTGAATTATTCGCCGCAGGGTTCCTAGCCCCAGGTCTGCTCCTGTAATCACAGTATTTGCATGCCAGTCCAGGTCAGTTTCTGCTCAATGGTAACCCCGGGGTGTTGCTACTGGGGGATTCAGCGATAGTAATGCCATTAAATTACATGGATATTCGTGAGATACTCTGTTGTTAGTGATGGTCATTGCCTGGCACTTGTGTGGCGCGAATGTTACTTGCCACTTGTCAGCCCAAGCCTGGATGTTGTCCACGTCTTTATGCGGACATGAATGCTTCTGTATCTGAGCTCTCATGAATGATGCTGTACGTTGTGCTATCATCAGCGAACATCACCACTTCTGGCCTTCTGATGGAAGGAAGGTCATTGATGAAGTAGCGTAAGATGTTTGGGCAGAGGACACTACCCTGAGGAGATCCTGCAATGATGCCATGCAACTAAGATAATTGACCTCCAACAACCACAACCATCTTCATTTGTGCCAGGTGTGACTCCAACCAACGGAGAATTTCTCTCCTGATTCCCCTTGACTCCAGTTTTGCGAGGGCTCCTTGATGCCACACGAATTTTGCACGAACCATTATGGGAAAATATCATCGTCACATAATTGGTCAAAGGTTTGGACCGCAAGTTACTACAGCAAAAGAGGGTGAAAATTACACAAGCCATGTTCGATAAAATATTGAATAGACTGATGGGAATTGACATAAGCAAATGTCTAGTGCCCTCTGGAAATGACAAACACGAATTAACTATCCAAACAAACGACAAAGATTATTTGTTTCCAAGACAGAGAATCAACAATCTTTCTTCAAGGCTCAGCTCACAGACAATGTGAGAGAGCGAGAGAACTATGGATAAAGGTATAGAGAGAACGAATGAACGAGATGGAGACAGAGATTGGTCGGTCTGTCGGTAGATAGGCAGACAGGTATGTAGGTATATAGAAAGGGGAAGAGGCTGTTTTTCAGGATGTCTTATCTAAGATTTGCTGTCTGAAATCTCTTATTGGAACGTATGAAGAAGGAATAGTGGCATTTTTGCACTTAGAGATATTTTAAATGATTAGAAAGAGCCGACTTGTATTTTCACAGGAAAGGTAGGAAATGTGCAAATAAATTAATTGTTTCTTTTTTTAACAAGTAAATTATGCTCCAAGTATATGGATGCCTATGCATGTAGCCATCAAATTTCTGATGGAATTTGCTTAGCTTCCATAAGAGGCTTCTCCGCCAATTCCATTATGTTAACATTGTTTACATTTTTAAAACCAACAAAAGTTATAACAGTTATTAATAACTGTTTATGAGATTTTGTTTATTACTCAGTGAGGTAAAGACCAAATACATAGTGAAACAATGGGAATTTGCATTCAAAGGAGGAAAAAGGGGAAAACAGAACGAATGCGGGAGGCATTTTAAGAACTAAGGAATGTGAAAAGCCTTCAGCATCTACGCCTCAAGCTGCTGTCTAAATTTAAAACTCATGCATAGATCTACAAATTGATGCTCTGATAATGCCTAAACCCCTAATTATCCTAAATCCTTGTTACACGTTCGTTAAGGCAACGGTAAAACACATAGGCATTAAAGGGCCCAGGCAAATAAACATGATACCCTGAACAATCCAATTCAAAGTGAGTTTCCTTAACCTGAGTTTTTTTGTAGACAGCAGCTTGAGGCGTAGGTGCTGAAAGCTTTTCACATTCGTTAGGTCTTAAAATGCATCCCGCATTCATACTTTTTTCTCAATTTTTCCTCCTTTGAATGCAAATTCCCATTGTTTCACTATGTCTTTGGACTTTATCTCACTGACCATAAACACAATCTCATAATACTAATTTTCCCAATAATCTTTGGGAAAAATAAACCGACATTTTCTAAACCTCACCTGACTAGGTAACACGTTTCACCTCTCCTTTGAAAACAATCATGTCAGGCTTATCTAAAAATTCAAATGTTTCCCTTACGTCTTACATCTATCTACTCAACATCTCAAACCTAAGTTTTCTCCTGACACATCAAAGCCTTCAGGCCAGCTGCCTTTAATTCAATTAAGGCTTACAGAGGCACACAAACAGGCACAAATCGACACGGCTACCACTATTTTACAATAAATTCCAATACCATTATTACATCTTTCTGACTTCCCCCACCTCATTCAAAAAATTAACCGTTTAATTTAAAAAGATGGCTTCATTGTTATTAACCCATCTTATACTAAATGCATAATCTGTCATTTAAATAAACTCCATCTGAATAGCCTTGCACTTCTGTCTCGAAATTTGTCCAGAAACTTTAAAGGATTATGGTCTGTATAAACAATTGTTTCTGAAGAATTGCTTGCAACGTAGATCTCAACATGCTGCAACGCTAACACCAAAACTCAGTTTCCTTTTCAATCACTGAATATCTTCCCCGGTGTGTATTCAACTTCTGAGTAAAGTATTCTATTTGTCAGTTCCTTTGTCATCTTCTTGGAGCTGCATGGCCCAACACCTATATCACTCACGTCAGTTACCAAGTTAAATTGCTAGGTGCAATTGGGTGTTGGTAAACCTGGTAGACACATTCATTATTGTCATTTATTACTGATTTCCACTATTATTCATAGGGAGGTGTCCTGCACGATCAATCATGGCCCTAGTAAAATGTTTTCCAAAGGATGGAATTGAAATTAAAGCGTTGCCTTAATCACTGCTTGTGGTTTCGCTATCACCTGATATGTGTTTAAATGTTCTACAGAATTTGACTGCAGCCCTATGCAATCCAGGCCAAAACAAGTTCTTTTAATCTCCAAACAAGCAGTTTATTAAAACCCGCTTTCACAGCCATATTTCCTTTCTCAGTGACTGTCTCCATCTCCGACTTACCCCACGTGGATTTCAACTGAAATTCCATCCCTCTTGTTTCGAACCCACCCAGGATTACAGGTATCTCCGGGACATAAAACGTTTCTCGGATTGCTGTTCCCGTCGCATTCTGAGATCCACACTCAGTGCCATGCGCCGCCATATGAACACACTCGACCTCTCCCTCCAGCAGCACCGCCGCACCCTTTTTCAAAGCTGCGTGTGCCCCCAGTTTCATTTTATTCTTCGTTTCATCTGACACCTCAACAAGAAACTTTTTCTCTTTCTCTCAAGTGCTAAGGAACGCAAGCTCCAACAACTCATCGACACCAACACCCATCTAGGACCATCCACCCCTGCTTGTCCCTCCGTCCCCACCTCATCTTCGAATCCCAGCCCCAGTCGTATATTCACTATACCCCCTGACCTTCCCCTCTCCGTTGCTGAACGTTCAGTGCTCAGCAAAGGACTTAGTTTCATACCCTTACGCCCTCATCTTAATGAATTACGGGCTCGGCACGATGCTGAACTCTTCTTCTGCCGTCTTCATTTCCGTGCTCACTTCTTTGGGTAGGATTCCTCTCCCCGTTCAACAGATCCTTTTACCCTCCTCCAATATTCTCCCTCCACCTGGACCCCTCCCTCTGGATTCTTACCTTCTCTTGATCTTTTCATTGAGAACTGTCGGCGTGACATTAATCGTGTCAATTTCTCTGCTCCTCTCACCCATTCTAATCTGTCTCTCTCTGAACTTACTGCACTCCGTTCTCTCAGTTCCAACCCCAACATTGTCATCAAACCCGCTGACAAGGGTGGTGCTGTTGTTGTCTGGTGCACTGACCTCTACCTCGCAGAGGCTGAGCGTCAACTCGCAGACACTTCCTCCTACCTCTCCCTGGACCATGACCCCACCACTGAACATCAAGACATTGTTTCCAGGACTGTCACTGACCTCATCTCCTCTGGAGATCTTCCTCCCACAGCTTCCAACCTGATAGTCGCCCAACCTCGGATGGCCCGCTACTACCTCCTACCCAAAATCCTCAAACAGAACTGACCCGGCAGACCGATCATGTCAGCCTGTTCCTGCCCCACGGAACTCATTTCTCGTTATCTTGACTCCCTTCTGTCTCCCCTTGTCCACTTCCCACCTACCCCTGTGATTCCTCTGACACCTTACGTCACATCAACAATTTCCAGTTCACTGGCCCCAACCGCTGCCTCTTCACCATGGACGTCCAATCCCTCTACACCTCCATCCCCCACCAGGATGGTCTGAGGGCCCTTAGTTTCTTCCTTGAACAGAGGCCCGAACAATCCCTATCTACCACTACTCTCCTCCGTCTGGCTGAACGTGTTCTCACACTGAACAATTTCTCCTTTAACTCCTCTCACTTCCTCCAAATAAAAGGTGTGGCGATGGGTACCCGCATGGGCCCCAGCTATGCCTGTCTCTTTATGGGGTATGTGGAACATTCCTTGTTCCAGTCCTACTTCGGCCCCCCTCCCACAACTCTTTCTCCGGTACATCGATGATTACTTCGGTGCTGCTTCATGCTCTCGTCGGGACCTGGAAAAATGTATTAATTTTGCTTCCAATCTCCAACCCTCCATCATTTTCACATGGTCCATCTCTGACACTTCCCTTCCCTTCCTTGACCTCTCTGTCTCAATTTCTGGTGATAGACTGTCCACCAATATCCATTACAAGCCTACCGACTCCCACAGCTACCTCGACTACAGCTCCTCACACCCCGCTTCCTGTAAGGACTCCATCCCATTCTCTCAGTTCCTTCGCCTCCGTCGCATCTGTTCTGATGATGCTACCTTCAAAAACAGTTCGTCTGACATGTCCTCCTTCTTCCTTATCGAGGTTTTCCACCCACGGTCGTTGACAGGGCCCTCAACCGTGTCTGGCCCACCTCCCGCGCATCCGCCCTCATGCCTTCTCCTCCTGCCCAGAAACATGATAGGGTCCCCCCTGTCCTCACTTATCACCCCACCAGCCTCCGCATTCAAAGGATCATCCTCCGCCATTTCCGCCAACTCCAGCATGATGCCACCACCAAACACATCGTCCGTTCACCCCCCCCTGGAGGCATTCCGTAGGGATCGTTCCCTCCGGGACACCCTGGTCCACTCCTCCATCACCCCCTACTTCTCAACCCCCACCTATGGCACCTCCCCATGCCCACGCAGAAGATGCAACACCCGCCCCCTCACTTCCGCTCTCCTCACCGTCCAAGGGCCCAAACACTCCTTTCAAGTGAAGCAGCATTTCACTTGCATTTCCCCTAACTTAGTCTACTGCATTCGTTGCTCCCAATGCGGTCTCCTCTACATTGGAGAGACCAAATGTAAACTGGGCGACCGTTTTGCGGAACACCTGCGGTCTGTCCGCAAGAAAGACCCAAACCTCCCTGTCGCTTGCCATTTTAACTCATCACCCTGCTCTCTTGCCCACGTGTCTGTCCTTGGCTTGTTGCATTGTTCCAGTGGAGCCGAACACAAACTGGAGGAACAGCACCTCATCTTCTGACTAGGCACTTCACAGCCTTCCGGACTGAATATTGAATTCAACAACTTTAGATCTTGAACTCCCTCCCCCATCACCACCCCCTTTCCGTTTCTTCCCCCTTCCTTTTGTTTTTTCCAATAATTTATATAGATTTTTCTTTTCCCACCTATTTCCATTATTTTTAAATCTATAACTGTAATGCCCTGTCAGTCTTTCCACCCCATCCCCACTAGAGCTGTAACTTGAGTGTTCTGCCATCCATTCTTAATTAGCACATTCTCTTAGATAATATCACCACCTTTTACACGTCTTTGTTCCTTTGTCTGTGACATCTTTTGATTATCTGCTCCTATCACTGCTTGCTTGTCCGTACAACCACAACACCCCCCAACTTCTTTCCCCCCACCCACCCCCCCACCCCCACCACCTTAAACCAGCTTATATTTCACCCCTCTCCTAACTTTACTCAGTTCTGCTGAAGGGTCATGAGGACTCGAAACATCAACTCTTTTCTTCTCCGCCGATGCTGCCAGACCTACTGAGTATTTCGAGGTAATTCTGTTTTTGTTCTTTTATTCTCCGCCTCTGTGTTTCTTATTCCTCAACGTCCCCCATTTGGAATTTCATGAGCTATCCTCAGAGACTCATTTCTATATCCAATTGGCATTACAATCTCATACACATCTCTCCAGCTCCCATTTGTTGAAGCACCCTCCGTTCTCTCATTAAAACACGGCCCATAACATTCTGGAACACATTTTGCCTCTGTTTCTGAGTCAGCTGTCTGAAATAAATGTTCTATTTACATATCATTTTTTCCCTGTAACTTCACCAACATCTTTGAGTTAAACACTTCAGCTCATTTCCCCTTTGTACTTTCGTCGTGAACAATGTTATCATACAACATGTTATCTAATTGGATCTCCACATTTTTCCGTGCCTTTGAATTTCCTGTTATTGTTTGAAGCTATGAGCCTGTTATCTCGTTATCACACAACCTGGAAACAATCCAGGATGCCCATTCTGCATCACCTCTGTTGAAAACGCTTTTATTGGCTGCTGCACTATCATAGGCCTCATACAAACCTGTGATCCAGCTATATCATTACACACAATAAATTGAACCCCTGCAATGGGCATTTTTCCAACACTCCAACAATCACCTCGCCTGCTTCCCAGTTACTCTTTAAATTTAACTTCAACAATGGAATAGGTTTAGCATCTCCATGCTCTCGAATAATATCTCCTGTTCCTGCAATACTCCCTCTGAAGAACAAATGTCACTATCCCAAAACATTAAGGATTCACTAGCCCTTGTGCCTCTTAAAATTCTAACATCTTTACCTACTTCTCCCAATACACATGGGACGAGTTCCCCTTCACACACAACATCTTTAAACATTTCTGCAACTTGATCGTTCGAATTCTCTTGGGTAACTTGTGAACATATTCCCACTTGTTTACATATCATCGTTTGTCCGTGATTTACGTGTACACAAACCTTGTTTTTTCCTGTTCCTGACCCTCTGAACCCACAGTACTTTTACTCCCACAGCATTTTTTGGACACATAATTCCAACAGGTTTTCCCTGCAATTTCCAGCACACAGATTTCCTATGCTCAACTTGACTACAATGAATCCAGCCCAAATTTAGAATGTTGCTTGTACCCTCAGCACCCTTCTTTTTACACTGAATTAAACGACCAGTGAATTTCCACCTACGCCTTCTCTTACCTGATGGCCCACATTTATTTCGCCTCCCCCCACTTTCTATCTTTGTCTGATTTAAAACGGTGATGAATAAATATTTAGCTCTATGGAATAACTCTTAATCTTCAGCTTTCTCTGCTGCTTGTCTTACCGTTTCAATCTATTGGTCCTCCTCATGAGTTTTCACTAGCAAACGAATTGAATCTTTAGGTTCTTCTAATAGAATTACCTCTCTAAGAGCGCAATATGTTGCTTTTTTATTTTTAATGCTCGTATCTACCGATACAAAATACATTGTTTTACTATTCCAAACCAAGTATAAGTTTCCCCGGGCTATTTTCTCACATTCTCACATTTCTGCCTGTATGCCTCAGGAACCAACTCGCATGTACTCAATATAACTTTTTTTTTTAACCACTGAATATTTCACCGACATTTCTTCTGTAAGTGAAGCATAAACCTCATGTGCTCTACCCACCAACCTGGATTGTAACAGCAATGCCTAGTTTCCCTGTGATCATTCCATCTCTTTAGCTATCCTCTTAAATTAAATGAAGAAAGCTTCCACATCCCTTTCCTCAAACTTTGGAAGAGCTTGTAAAAATATAAAAATCTCCTCAGTGCGTTTTATTCTAAAGGTTTTATTTCATCCTCAGAACTTTCCTCAGCATCCGCTGTCTCATTTTTGAAATCCAGTTTTTTAAGCCGATACTCTCAGCCTCTTTCCTTCATTCTCTCCTCCATTGCTAACTTTTCCCTCGGAGATCAAGTTTTCGCATTTCAATTTTTTGGAAATAATCTCCCTTTTTCCCTTTCTTTTTCTTCTACCTCCTGTTCCAATTTCTTTTTTATTGCATTCCCAATTTTTTTTCCTTTTCGTTTGCCTCCAATTCAGGTTTTCTCAGTTCCTTTGATTGTTCAAATTCAAGCCTCTTCATTTCTAACAGAACGGAAGGCCTCTAGCTTTGACTCACAACTGTCAGTTATCACTTCCAACACTAAGTGCTGTGCTATACTTTCAATTGTATCTGCTTCTTTAGCCCATCCAGATTGTCCCAATTGTAATTTGTCCACCAATTCCATTAACTTATGGAAACCAGCCCGAAGTTATAACGTCAACCCCCAAACATGTCTGAGCAACTGCCAAAGCCATATTGCAGCCTCACTGCTTCAAAAAAGCTCACACCAACTCATGAATCCAAAGTGCTTCTCATACTGGTAACCTGAAGATTCAGCAACTCCAACCCAATCAAAGAATTTCAAACTTATCCGGTAAAGGGCCTCCAACTGCGTTATGGCACTGCTGATGGTGAATGCTGAGCTGCTCAAATCCCAAAGGGAAACGTGAAACAATTGTCACAACTTGTTCTGCATTTTGCATACATTTCGAGTTGCATGCTTTGAATTCAGTAACAATAAGACTATCATGGCTTATATGTTTCTTACCACACTAAATTAAACCTGTATTAATTGAGAAAAACCTTTAAATACACACATAGATCAACATGTTCCTATTATGATAACTTCAATAGCCCCTAATTAATCTAACCCTAGTTGCACTTTTATTAAGGCATCAGTAAGACTCGTGGGTTTTAACATACCCAGACAATGAATCATGATACCCTGAACAATCCAATTCAAAGAGAGTTTCCTTACATTCAGTTCTTTGTAGACAGCATGTTGAGGCGTAGATGTTGATGGTTTCTCACATTCATTAGATCTTAAATTGACTACCCTTACACACAACCGTCGCTCCTTTACACATAGTTTCCCTATTGAATGGAAACTCCCATTGTTTCACTATGCCTTTGGGCTTTACTTCCCTAATCATAACAAAATTTCTCATAATACTTATTTTACCAGTAATCTGTGGGGAAAATAAATACACTTTTTCTGAGCTTCACCTGGTTAGGTGACACGTTTCACCTCATTCCTTCGAAAATAATCTAGCCTGGTTTATTTAAAAATGCAAATGTTCCCTTTACCTCTTAGATCTAGCTACTTAACATTGCAACCCTAACTTGTTTCCTGACAGAGCAAAGCCTTCAGACCAGCTGCCTTTAACTCAATTAAGTCACACACAGACACACACACACACACAGACAAATATAGACACACATGTTAGCATTTTTACAATAAATGCCATTAACATTATTATAACTCCATTACAATACAAATAAATAAGTTCTATAAGATTGGAAAGAGTTTCATTGATCTGTTTAGGTGATTGGTTGGCAGTGGAAGACTGACATTATGGATAATAGCGTGTTATCTCATTGGAAGGAAGTGACTAATGAACTTAAGTGAGATTTGGAATTCTGAAAGAAAATAAGTGCGAATCACTTATATAAATGTTCCCATGGAAAACAGTTTTGTTGCACAGAGCAGCGTACAGTTACAAAGAGACAGTGATAGGTTAAGGGAGCTAGTGAAACTGTGACATATGCGTTTCAATGGAGGCATATGAGAGTTCCTTAATTCTCGATCTTAAACTGAAATGTTTGCGCATGGTTGGACAGGTGGAAATATAGGAATGTTGCAGTTGCAAAGAAATTTTAATGATCTTCACATGCAATTCAATTAAATGTAGGAGTTGTGCGCAAAGGATAATTATACATCTCAACATAATGTTTCCGTTACAGCTAGGGGGTATAAAATAGAAGGGAGGATGTCTTACTACATCGACGCTTAACCGTACTTAATATACACCTGGGATACTGTCTATAGGTCTGGGCAGAGTAACGTACAAAGAAGTGACTGACATTGGAATCTTTATCTCTCAGATTCAGCAGAATGTTTACCAACGTTCCGATGTTTAGAATATGAGCAGAGATGATACAAATCAGATTTGTCTTCTCAGGAATATAAAAATCAAGGGGTGATTTGATTGATGGTTTGGTATTTGAAAAGAATGGAACACTATAGAGGACTTGTTTTCACTGAATTGGGCGCTTCAGACACGTTGCTGAAATCTTAACCTCAGAGGTGGGATGTTCAGTCGAGATGGGAGCATTTTTTAACATGAGTCAGAACTTAGGAACATTGGAAATAGGAGCAGCAGTAGGCTATTCGGCCCCTCAAGCCTGCATAGCCCTTCAATTAGATGATGGCTGATCTTCCACCAAATGGCCACTTTCCTGCTCTATCCTCATATACCTCGTTGTCTCCATATCTAAAAACTTATCGATCTCTTTCTTGAACAGGCTCAATGAATCAGCATCCACATCCCTCTGTGGCAGAGAATTCCAAACTTTTACCGACCTCTGAATAAAGAAATTACTCCTCATCTCAGTCTTAAATGGCCTCCCCTTATTCTGCAACTATGTCACCTGATTCTAGACCCCGCATTCTTCTAAACTCCAGAGAACACAGGGCCAGTTTCCCCAATCTCCCCGCATAGGACAGTCTCGACAGTACAGGAGTCAGTCGGGTAAAGCTTCGTTGCTCTCACTTTATGGCCAGTGTACCCTTACTCACGTAAGGAGACTACAACTTTCACAATGCTGCAGGTGTGATATCAACAAGGCTCTATACAATTGCAAGCAAGACATCTTTACTCAAGTCCTCAAATCCGCTTGCAATGAAGGCCAACATGGAATTTGCCCAGCTAACTGCTTGCCACACCTCTATTTTATCTTTCAGTGACTCATGAACAAGGACACCCCGGTCCCTTTGGACATCAACAGTTCACAATGTCTCACCATTTAGCACATACTTCGCATTCCTGTTTCCCTCCTATCGAAAGATGGTGAACTTTACATTTGTACGCACATTACATTCCATCTGCCATGCCCTTGCCTATTCTCTTTGCCTGCGTAAACCCCCTTGAATCCTCTTTGCAGCCTCCTTACAACTCGCAGTTCTGGGCCTATAACAAATTTGAAAATGTGATGTTTGCTCCTCACATCTAAATCATTGACATAGATTGTGAATAGCTGAGCCTGAAACCCTGATACATGTAATACTTCACTAGTCACAGCCTGAAAACTTTAGAATGACCCGTTTACTCCTGCTCTCTGACTTCCGTCTGGTAAGAAATTCTAAATCCATGCTAGCTTATTACCCACAATTCTACGCGTTCTCATTGTGCTTAAAAACCTCTTGTGCAGGACCTTATCGAAAAGCATCTGAAAATCCGAATACATTGCATTAACTGGTTCCCCAACATCTATTCCACTAGTTACAGCCTCCAAGAATTCCAATATGTTTGTCAAACATGCTTTCCCGTCCATAAACCCATGTTGACTCTTCCACATCCTAACATTGTTCTCTAATTGTTCTGGTATCGCATGCTTTTTAAATACATTCTCGCAATTTCCCGACTACTACTGTCAGGCTAATGATGGTCGTGGGTGGTAGAACACCTCTATCCCACAAAATATTGCTTCAATATTAGTTCATTAAAGGGTCGATGAAGTTAAGATAATGGTCTACTGTCATCACAGTTAATATTTCAACAGGTTTGTTGAGCTTCATGTTCTCTTCCTGTTTCTCTGTCCCTGTGCATCAACCAAAACTTAAACCACACAATCACACTCTTTCCCAACAGCCCTCTATCAATCTTTTACAAATCGCATTGGCTTACCTTCTCTTCATAGTCCTGTAACAATCCAAAGTTGGACATATTTTACATCCCCCTCGATTACTTCAAATCAGTGACAAACTAATTCATCCAATACAACTTTACCCCATAGTTTGGTATCATTCTTACACTATTGCCACGACCCAGCCCTTTTCTTGTGGCCCTGGTTCAATCCGAAGCCAACCCCACAGACTTTGCCTCGCCTAGTAATCCTGTCTCAACTAATAACTAAATAC
This sequence comes from Cetorhinus maximus, assembly GCF_964194155.1. Classification (NCBI taxonomy): domain Eukaryota; kingdom Metazoa; phylum Chordata; class Chondrichthyes; order Lamniformes; family Cetorhinidae; genus Cetorhinus; species Cetorhinus maximus. Next base: position 40,323,596 of record NC_135901.1, on the reverse strand, counting down.
GCTGTCTCGCTCTCTCACCCTGCCCCTCATTGTGGATATAAACAGACTGATGAAGTTTTAGAATTCATCTTCAATTCTTTTGCAGTTTGGAACACAGTGTTGATCTTAAAAAAGGCTTTAAATGCATAGAAATTTAAGGAGTTTCAAATAACACGAACGTTCAGCTGAATGGCCAACGGAAAGAAAAGTAACCTCAAATTTAGCCATTAAGCAACTTAACATTAATTATTACAGAAAAATGCTAAGCTCAACAAATTACTTCAAGGCAAGTAAATGTTCACACTGAAGATGATGAATGCAGGTTCAGACATGGTACATGCAAAATTGGAAACCGCTTCTCGCAATTATGGCAAGGAACAATTGCACACTGATGTTTTGTGACATTCATGTGAAGTCGAAACCACCAATTTAGTTTTAGATGAATGAATCTATTATGGATCACAAATTCACAATCATGGCAAAGAAAGGCTTAAAACACTTGAATGACGTCCTGCCCTCTAATATGTTAAATGAAACCAATAGGTGATCAGAGGAAATTGGCCATAGCCTTTTTCCAAGGCATGAGCGGGGGAATCTCATCGGGACGCAGATCTAATTCATCTGTCGTCATCATGAACAATAGATCATTGGAATCAAGGAGAATTGTCTCCACTGTGTTGGTGCGCAGATAATGTTCAAGTACTTTAAGCCTTGAGCCTCAATTAATGCATGAATACATTGCGATGCCTATGGGAATATCTTGGGGGAGATTTTTGGCTCAACAGCATCATCGTTACTTATAGCAGCAAGGAAAATCCGGCGATGACATTTGCCCTTTGGAAAAAAAATTCGGACTAATTTTTGGTTCATTAGTTCAAATGAACTTGATATGGGCGGAATCAATGGTGGAAGTTCCATCTTGCAAGATTGACCAGGTGAAGTTTGATGTCCAGGTTTTACAGACAAATCAGGGACATAATAATATTTAACCTGCAGTAATATATCCTCAAGGCAGAAAGATGCTGAAGGTAATTATCAGGCAGCCAGGGAGAAGGTCTGGTTGACTTGAGAGCGGAAGTGATGACCTGCGAAGGGTCACATTGCCTTTGATTGGCTTTGATTTGTGTGTTCATTTTCAAAGACACAGAGTAACGCGGTAGAGAGCTGAGGCTGCAGAAATATCACCATGGTAACCTGTCTGTATACACAATGGTAACAATCAGGAAACGGATACACGCACAGGCAACATTAACTTACACGGACTGCGTGCGCGCCCTTGCTTCACCGACTGCGCTGCAGCAGCTTTTTCCACAGTCCGTTGAGAAATAAAAATTGGATGCGTGAGTTCGAAGGTGAGGAAGCTTTTCATCTATTTTGTTGCTGCATTTTTCATGGACTGGGGTGTGCGTCCTTGGTCAGCGGAGTGATGTTATTTTATGTCAGTCCTTAAATTGGTCTTCATCGAACGATCCTTGGCGCCCTCCAGGGAATAGAGATATAGTCCATTGTTTTTGTCTGTCATCAGGTTCGGCTATATGCCTCAAAGGAATGTGGGAACATAGTGAGCGTCCTGGGTTTGCGGCAGACAATGACAATACGTGATATAAATTCAATTTTATGTAAATTTGATGAGCATAGTGAGTAATTATTTTCGTGCTATGCATTTAGAATGAAGAGAAAAAAATGCACCCGAAGAGATTGGGCAATGATAACCACAGAAGAGGCAGGACTGATGTGAAGACCGAAGTCACCCAAATATAGAACAACGTGGAAAACCCAGGGGTAAGATGACGTTTTATGAATGAAAGACAAAGGCACACACGCGGCAGGACAAGGACACCGCGTGGTCGATGAAAAGCTCTGGAGCGCCACCATGTGGCCAGGCGAATAATAAACAAATTGTGTTGCAGCAGCATAATTTAATGGGTCACTTCTTGTGCTCAGGAGGAGGCTCAGCAAGTTATGCATATTGAACCACGAGGTGAAAAGGCGGTTGAGACGTATTGAGAAATTGGGCCAAACTGTGGCAGCTGTAGTTATATATCAGGAAGCGTGATAGTATCCATTGTGGACTGAATCGAACATTTCTTAAAACTGACATACTAGGAACCATAGAAGGGGAAAGTAATGGAGGTGATCATGAACACAAATCAATAAAAGATAGGGGCAGTCCCAATCGGCGATCAATCAGCAAAAATGGACGTTTGTCTTTAGTTCAGTTTGTTTGAAATACAAACGAGAGGAAATTGCTTTAATTGTATAGAGCTTTGCTCAGACCCACATGGACTTGTGCGTTGATTTATGGTCAGAGCATCTCTATTGGCGTGGGAAGTATACCATACAGGTTTGGCAAAAAATAGTCACCAGAGCTTCGAGACATAAATTACGAGAGAAAGTTGAAAATGCTTTGGCTGTATTTCGCCAATTTCAGAAAGATGGATAGTGGTCTAATCGAAGTGATTAAATGATAAAGTATTTGATGGAATAGGTATGCTGAAACTATTTGTCCGCCTAGGTGAAGCCGCAACACGGCGGCACCGTCATACATATGGAGTTAGGCCATTCAGCAATAAATTGGAAAAATGTGTCTAGATAATTATTTGCTTACATTATCAGGGTATAGACATCTAAAGCAGGTAAATGCAGGTGAAATACAGAACATGTATTGAATGGAGAAAAAGGGCTATGCAATCTGAATAGCTTTTTCCCGTTCCTATGCTCCAATATTATTGCAATTGCGGTAATTGGTCATTAGATGGCTCCTAACGCTGTTATATCAAATGAAGCTTCTTGACACAAGTGCATCAAGAACGGTAGATCACAAATACAGTTCTGGCAACACAGGACACATGATCCCTTCTGTTCCTCTTCCGCTTAATTTGATTTGGTTTATTTTTCTTTCTAAATGCCATACATCAAAAGTCAGTTGGAGAATAATAGCTTAAGACGTTCTCCCAAATTGCATTTCATTGGTATTTTGTTGTCGTGTTAACCTTTCCATTTGAAACGTGTGCTTTAAACTAGCTCAGGTATTAAGCTTTGGAAGTTTCTTTGGTAGTATTTCAGGTAATCTGACCGTTAAGAAGCACGTGAGTGAAAAGAAACAGGCTAATGTATTCTGAGGATGAAATATATCAACAACATCTTTCTGTACCAAGGCTGGAATTGCATCGCCTTCAGATTTTAGACTTGACTTTACACCTTTAATTGTTTTCTGGAACTTTATTTACTCCATAGGGTACTAACTTACCGGTGTTTTCTCAGCACGTATTGAAATGCAAATTCATTGACATGTGAGCCGAATAATTGTCAACTGGGCTGTGCTTGCACCAATATAGCTCTCAAGCACAATTCCTCTAAAACAGTGAAACCACTGCATGCAGGGAATTTCATTGCAACATGCTCTGGCCCGACCGGCATAACATCAGACGTTCGGTCAAAGTTAGAAAACCAGGAGTAGCTCCAAGCAAGCCTCTGTTCCGAGATCGGGTCCTGCTGTCTTGAATTCTTCGTGTGGGACTTGGTTCTTAGACATACTGTGGACACACTCTGGTGTCTGCTTAATATTTGATCATTGGTACCGCTTCTAAACAGGTTACAAATTAGATACGAATCTCCTAGATATTTTTCCAATCTTTCTTGAGAAAGCCTAACACGTGACTGACTAATGTCAGTGTTACATCATCATCTACGTCATACATCAGCGTGTTTGAAGGAGTGTCTGAGTTCTTTCCATTTGTTTTTACAGAGTAAGAAGAGGAGGGAAGGAACACTTGATTGTTTAAAATTGAAAATGAACAGGCAATAGATAAGCTTATTTAAGAATTATAAGTTAACAGCACCTGATGCGATGTGTCTAAGAACATTGAGAGAAACAAAGGTGGAAGTTGCGGAGGTACTTGTCATAAATTTTCAACCCCCCTTCGTGCCAGATTACTTGAGAATTGTAAAAAGCATTACCTTGTTTGGAATATGGACAAACCTAGCAATAACAGGCCAGTCAATTTAAGTTAAATGACGGGAGGATTTTAGATACTTCGATTCAGGAGAAATTTAACAGTCATTTGGACAAATGTGTTTTATTAAGCAGAGCCAGTATGGATTTGTTTAATTAACTTATTTGAGTTTTTTGTGAGGTAGCAGAGAGGGTAGATGAGGATAATATGATTTATGTGGTGGACATGACCCTCCAAAATGCTTTTGATAAAGTGCCACACAGCAGACAAGTGAGCAAAGTTAGAGCTGATGGAGTAAAATTAACAATAACAACATGAATACGAAATTGGCTGTGTGAAAGGAAAAAGACAGCAGTCTGCGTTAGTGCCCCCACTCTCTCCAATGTATTTTAATCGCCTAAAAATTGGCTAATAGAGCACAGTTCCAAACTTTGCGGATGACACAAAACCTGGAAGCATTCTAAATTATGAGGTGATTTGTATTAAACTTCAAAGGGCTTACACAGGTTCGTGCAATTCCCAGACAAGTGGCAGATGCGATATTGCAGAGAATTTTGGAATGACGAATTTTGGTTGGAAGAACTAGGAAAGGCCATACAAATTAAGAAGCAGAAGATCCTTGGAACACATGTGCTCTAATCTTTGACGTAGATAGGACAGGTTGAGAGTGTGTTTAATAAAGCATACAGGATCCTGAACATCATCAATAGGGACATAGTGTACAACAACACGAAACTTAGTGTATCCTGTGTAAAACTTTGGTTTGGCCTCAGCTAAAGTACTGCATCCAGTAATGGGCACCACAATTAATGAAAAATGTAAAGGCATTGGAGAGGATTCAGAAAACATTTTGAGAATGTAGCCAGTCATAAAGAAATGTCATTTACGTAGGGAGACTTCAGAAAGTGGTGGTATTGTTCGTGAAGAGAAGGTTTTGCGGCAATTTTATGGAGGTTTACAGAATCGTGAGTGTTCGAGATAGGGTAGACTAGGAGGAGCAGCTCGATTGTTGACGGGATCGAGAAACTGAGGGCACTTAATGAAGATAATTGGCTAACAAAGCAATGGCGCCATGAGGAAGTTTGTTTTCACAAAGTGTGGCCTTAGGGTCTGTAATATCCTGTCTGAGAGTGAGATAGATGCAATAATAATTCTCCCTTTCAAACGAGAATGATCCAATTGTTATGTTGCGGGAAACATGCATGCACTCGGATGAAAGGAAGAGGAGCTGTACTCGCTCAATGGTTCATGCAGAGGGCCTGTGTGGGCATGAGAGGCCGGAGGGCCCCTTTCTATGCAGTAACCATTCTGTGATACCATGAATTTATTTAACATCTTTATTCATTCCGCTTATGTCAGGTGTGTGTCATTGGAAGTTGTGAACTGTGATATCAGTGCAGCAATAGTTTGGTGTGACATCCTTTGAATGTTGTTCTAAGGGAGACAGAACCTGTTTACAGGAAATGGCTTAAGGTTTGAAATCAGAGGACAAAGGAACCTCACACAAAAGAGCTAAACAGTTGCAGTAGAATATCACAAACAGTAGCTCCCAATCTGTTGTTCTGCCTACGACAGCGATCAAGAACGCAGGAGATAGGAAAAAGGGCTGACCATACCTCCCGTCGACCCTGCTCCGCAATTCAGTAAGATAATGACAGATATTTGGATTCAACTCCACCTTCCTGCCCATTGCCTAGATCCCTCAATCTCCAGAGAGACCAACAATTTTTATATACTAGCCATAAATATGTGCAACTATGGTGAATTAACGAAACTCTCATGTGGACAGTTCCCAAGATTGAGAAATATTTGAATGGATAAAGTTCTCTTCATTTACATATTAAACCATCACTCCTTATCCAGTGATTATGCCAACACGATTTAGATTCCCCAATCAGCTGAAACAATCTCTATACTTTTAGTATATCCTAAGTTTAAATGAGATCACCCCATGCTCTTCAAAACTCAGAGAACAAAGGCTCAATTTACTGGAATTATTTTCAGAGGACAACCCTGGCATTTCGGGGGCCCATTTTAGTTAACATTTGTTGTACTGCCTCCAATGCTGGGATATCCTTCCGTAAATATGGAGACGAAAAATTCACACAGTATTCCAGGTATGGTGTCAAGAACACGCGGTGCAGTTGTAGCAAGACTTCTTTTTTCATGTATTTCAATCCTTTGCAAGCAAGATAAACGTGCCATTTGTCTTCCTAATTGCTTGATACAGCTAAACTAGAACTTCCTGTGTTCCTTGTGGGAGCACAACCAATTATTTCTGCACCTCAAAATGTACAGGGTTCACGCCGTAAAAAAAAACTCTGCTTTAATACCTTACAACCCTCGCATTCAGCACGTTATTCTCCATCTGCTATCTTGTTGTGCACTCACTTACCCTGTTTAAATCTCTTTACAGTCTCCCCGTGACCTCCTCATAGCTTATATTTCCACCTGGGTTTGTATGGTAAGCAAACGTAGATGCATTATTCACTGTCACTGCCCACATTATTAAAACAGGTTGTAAAAAGCTGAGACATCAGCAATGATCCTTGCAGCAATCCACGAGGCACAACCTGCCAAATTGTAATTGCTCCATTTATGCCTACTGACTGCTTTTCGCCATTAACAAATCTTCTATACGTTGTAAAATATTACAGCAAACTCCAATTGTGCTTTTCGTGCATATTATTCTTTTGTGCGGCACGTTATATAAGTTCTTTTGAAATTCCTAGTGTGCTACGCTTATTGGCTCTCCTTTATTTATATTTCCTTGTTACTAGATTTCAGCACTTCCCCAGTGTATTATTACCTTATATTAATTTGCCTGTCGTCCCCTGTTTTCTCACTACATCATTTTTTGAAAATCACTGCTGCATTTGCTATGTTCCAATATGTTGGAATCGTTCCTGGATCTCTGGAGCTATGAAAACTCATAGTTCAAGGGGAGGCAATGGCGTAGTAGTATAGTTACTGCACCATTAATTCCGAGATTTAGGATAATGCTCTGTGGACCCGAGCTTGACTCCTGGCACGGCAGATGGTGAGATTTGAATTCAACGCAAAACCTGGAATTAGAAGTCTAATGAAACCTTAATGAACCGGATTGTTGCAAAAACCCATCTGGTTTATTAATGTCCGCAAGAGAAGAACGTTTGCTGTCCCACAGGTGACTCCAGATCCACGGAAATATGACTGACTTTTAACTTCGCACTGAAAGAGCATGCCTCCCAGTTGTATCAAACAGCTACAAAGACCAAACAGAAATGAAACCAAACGGACCACTCAGCATCGATCTCGGCTCAGCACCGGAAACAACAATGGCAAACTCAGCCGTGTGGACCCTGCAAAGTCCTCCTTACTAATATCTTGGGGCTGGAGCCTAAATTGGGAGAGCTGTCTCAGAGACTAGTTAAGCAGCAGCCTGACATAATCAATCTCACAGAATCATATATTACAGACAATATCCTAGACATCACCATCACCATCCCTGGATATGTCATGTCCCACCGCAGGACAGGCCCAGCAGAGCTGGTGGCTCAGTGGTATGCAGTCAGGAGGGAGCTGTCTCGGAGTCTGCAACATCGACTCCACACCCCATGAGTTCTCATGGCATCAGGTCAAACATGGGCAAGGAAGTGTCCTGCTGATGAATCAGTGCTTCCCCCATGTTGAGCACAACTTGGACGAAGAACTGAGGGTTGCAAGGGCGCGAAATGTAGTCTGGGAGGTGGGCTTCAATGTCTATAACCAAGAGTGTGGAAGTAGCACCACTTTTGACTGAGCTAGCCGAGTCTTAAAATACATAACTGCTAGACTGGGAGTGCGACAGGTGATGCGGGAACCAACAAGAGGGAAAAATATAACTGACTTCATCCTCACCAACCTGCCTGCCACAGATGCGGTGTCTGTAGGAGCGACCACCGCAGTCGTTGTGGAGATGAAGCCCCTCTTTCACATTGATGATACCCGCTGTTGTGGTCTCTGACAAACGGACCACAGGAGTCTCAGGTACAGGTCACGATCGTTTTTTCGAGCAATTGCCAGGAGAGAACCATCCCAATACAGCTTGAAATAGAACTCTGCAAACTTCAAGTGTTCACCATATTTATTTATATTGATCACGTACAAGAACAGCTTCCAGATTCCGATCTCGTCAACAAATAGGTTTACATTAAACAGACATCTCTCTAGTAACAAAGGTACCAACTTATTGGCATCATCTGTTCATATTTTCACCCCCAGCGGTGACCTTCCCTCCCATCCCTACTAGGACCATCTGTTCTTTCCCTATCTGCTATAATCAAACCCAATCTTGGTTGTTTTTCAACCTAAGGCTTCGGTCTGACTCCTAAGACACCCAATGTAACAATTTGCATTCCTCTCTGTTCGGCCTGGCCTTGCTGATGGTCACAGGCTCTGAGGGTGTGCAAGTTTCAGATTCCTCTCTGTCCAGCCTGGCCTTTAACTATACTTGCAGGCACTGGCTGCTTGGATATTTTAAGTAGTCCACTCCCTTTCAATAAGTTCTTAATGTACCCCTATATTCCGCCCTTACACTTCTCCCTTTTGGCCCTTGGCCTAGCCCAAGGTAGCCAACTACAGTGGTACTGTCCGTCCCTTTACGTACCGCCACCCATTGATACTGGCCAGTTATCCAGCTTTGGTGCGTTAAAAGTACTGCTCAGACCATCTGGTCCTTTAATTTAAACCTCTGACTTGCCAAATTCATTCTCCTCCTGTTAAAACTCCCCCAGCGCCACATTTTTTGTGACTTCCGGATGCGATGAATCAAGTGTGTTAGATAGATAAATAATATCAGTTGAAGTATAACTAGGGTATGGGAGATAATCCGAATCCAGGGGCGCATCTGTACATTTGAGCCCCAGTTCCACCACCACTATGTCGAGAAACCTATTTGCTCGATATCCTCTTTTAAGGCTCTAACCTGTTGTTGCAATGCATTGTAAGTTCGGTATATCTGCTGAGCCTGTCTCCGAATCGTGGTTAGGCGCTCGGGTAATAAGGGAATTTCACTGGTTCAAATACTAACAGGTTGTCCTTAAGGTTTTCCTTGACCTGAATAGTAGTCGTTCCTCTGTTGTATATTTCGACCAGTTCCACCTTCCCTACCCTTGCTGGCGCCTGTGGGTGTAGGCACACTGAATGATTATGGATGGGGCATATCTGGCTGTTCCCGTTTTGGAACTTTTGCTGCCACATGGTAATACAATATCTCCCATTCCCCGTGTATGCAACATGGGTCAGTACTATTGCAGCCCATATATTTTCCATTGTACAGTTTGCTGCTGCTTTAAATCCACTTAGCTTCACCTGTCTCATATATTGAGTGTGCATACTACTGCGGTGGCCTCTATCCTACACTCTTCTAATGTGGTGCTAACTATATTCCCTTCTATGTCTACTGCATATGGTGGAATGTCATGATACCTAATATAATAATCCTTCCATATAACCCCAATATGTTCTACTTTATATAATGTCCTGCGGGTGTTGACATAGGTATGACAGGTATTAATAATACAATGCCTATTAGCATATTACTGTCCACTATATATTCAACATTCATTCTCTCTATGCGTGTTAAAAGTCTGAGCTGGCAACTGGCCAAGTCATGCTCCTTGTGGCATGAAAGAATACATAAATGTTCATTAGTTACCCATAAAGGTACTACCCTTTCATTAATCTGTCTTAAATTTTCTCGGGCTTGTTCCAGTGCCCAAGATCCATAGGTGCTGCAAACATCATTTCTCCTCGCTTTGTCTGAAATATTTTTCTCTATTTCCATAAGATTGTTGATAGTACCCGCATGACTTTCGAGTATGGCAGCCACGCTGCGGAATAACCGTGTCATGTCCTGGTCTGTGTTTAATTGGGTATTATGAATTCCTGCCCCACTCTGGAATTTCCTCCGCTTAAAGCTCAGGGTCCATCCTTCTGGTCAACAGTTGCTCGGTTCTGAATCAACCACTGATGTCCCTACATTGAATATCGTAGGGACATTATTTATCAGGCTACGATTAATGCGATTCTTTCCCAAGCCTGATAGCGTCCCGCCATTGAACTGAGATGCTTCAGTCATCATGGGGCCCACTAGAGCTGAATATAGTCCTCGAATATGGGTTAAGCACCACGGGGGCGGGGAAATCCCGGATATGTTCATGACTACAGGTGGTGTACATTATCATACAAAACTTCTGATTAACCAGTACCAGACCATTTGTTGGTCCTGGATGCATAGTCGGACAAGGTGGGTCAGTCGGTGCGGTTTGAGAGGTTTCAATTATCTCTACTTGGACTGTGGAAGTATATGTGGGAGGTGGCTGGGTAGTGGTACTAATCTTCTCTTTTGGGTGTACATCCCACGCCCGATCTGAAGCAAACCCTTACTACAATTCAAAAACACTTGCTCTCCTAATGTTACATTTATGATTCCCCGTTGCGTGTCGCATTCGGCACTATCCGTGCTGTACCAAAGTTCCTCCTGCGGTGCGGGATGAGCAGTGATGATCCCCGATCTTGTTGCCAGTACTGACACGTCCATGGCCAGGATCGTAGGTCTGTGGAGACATGAAGATCTGCTCCCGTTCTCCGGGTTACCGCTTGGTTAATTGTCATGTATCTTTAACTGTGTGTAATGCCTCCATTTATGTCTCGTTCTCATATCTACAAGTGCGCATGCATCAACTGTCATAATTACCTCATATGGTCCATGCCTGTTCGCTCTGGGCTCATCTTGACCATCACCTTATTCCCCACTTGGTCCATTGTTACTCTTTGGATTTGCCTGTTTCAATGTCCTTAATCACCTGTCGGTCTCTGACTTCCTTCTTTAAATCATGCAATTGCTTACTTATTTCCCTCACATAGTCTTGCATCCTTCCATTTAGTGGTTCTACATCTCCCAATCCTACTATAATTCCCTCGTGTAACTGCATTGCTCTCCTTGTCGTTATTTTAAATGGGATGAACCCGGCAGTACTGCTTGTGGTAGCCGTAAGGCGCATTAGAATATTGGGCTGTTCCCTGTCTCTTGAATTGCTTTTGTGATTGATGTTTTTTTAAAGTTCAGTTCACCCTTTCCACCATCCCCGAGCTCTGTGGCTGGTAGGGAATGTGAAATGTCTGTTTATATTTAAATATATACATTTCTTTAATAACTCTTCCTGAGAAATGAGTTCCCTGATCTGAATCCATCTGGATAGGCACCCTCTACTCCAACCAATCTACTGTCTCCTGCTGCTGTCCCACGTCGGACCTCAATTCCTTAAACTGCCTACACAACTCTACAGTGCACCTTCTTATCCTATCTTTCAATGGCCCAGTATCTTCACTTCCAGTGACTGTTCTCTCTGGGAGCCGCTTAACTGCCTGTCATCATAGTGTTAATCCTGTGTTCTTACTTTTTGTAGTTCGCAGGCACATTAATACAATTATTAATACATCTATTTCGCCTTTTAACAGCTTTCCCTTTACTTGTATCCTTGTTGTATATTGTTGTTAAGTATTATTTCTTCTTACATTTCAATTCCTGAATTACAGATTCCACATAGTTTTACCTCTAAGTTTTTTTCCCCTGACCATGATCATCCTAAGATTCTCTTGATGTCAGTTTCTCTATTTTTTTGATCGTTTATAATGTTTCCTTGCTCTTTAGCCCGTATTAACTATTCCATGTCACCGAGGATCATCTCTGTCTCTAGATCTTTGCTTCTCTCCCCCTGTGCGTTTCCAATGTCTCAGTTGATGGTCAGATTATCAAATTCAGTTCCCTTAAAACAGTTTGTATATAGTGTTCTCTTTCCCTAACTATTTCTCATACTTGCCTCATAACATTTTACACATGCAACTGCTGCCATCTTATCTTGTTCATGTTGCCTGGAGAGACTTTAAAATAAATAAAATATAACAGTTTTAAAAACAGAAATCAGTCATTGATATGTTCCTTATCTTCTTCTCAAACAACATTTTATTGTCTTAAAAGTAACTCACTAAATTTTGTCTGACCCGTTTCTTAGAATTATTCCAGATTCATTAACTCAGTCAAAAATTGGATTTCTGCCAAACTTTGTAAAGGTCTTGAGCTTAGATTCATATGTTGGGAACAGACTTACAGATACAAAAGCTTACAGCATTTGAATTAGTGTCAATTGTAGTCAAACCTTTTAAAATGAAAATTCCCTTTTGAGAAATTATCAGGAACCAAACCTCAACATTTTAAACTTTGTAAGAAATGTAATTTACGCTATCAAAATTAAAACTACCTCTCTCTTATGCGTATTGATTTGTATCCAAGTTATAATTCCCGTATGTTTATCGACACATTCTTTACCTTTGGATAGCATCCTCGTTATTCGAAGTGACCTGTTAAATTACACTGCACTTTACATCTCAAGCCATGTCCCAACTTCAAATAACAGTGCTGTTGGCATGCAGATTTCCTTTCATATTAAATTCATCTCTTCAAAGGAAAACCCCTTTTATCCATTGGAACCACTTAGACCGTGTGTTTATGCATTTTTGTTTTCCTAGAATTCCTTGAACTTCAGGTAACCTTTTCTTCCTTCAGAATTTTAGAATACGAACTCTTATCAGTTAATGCAACTCGTCTGTATCAATCCCAATCAACTTGGAAGCTGGTGATGCTAGTCTGCAAGGGGGTTTTAGATACAAAGATTGGCTCATCAAACCCTGCCTAGCTTCATGATACCTTCAAATTGCGATCCTTTTTGCCAGAAACTCAACTCAATCCTTATACTCAAAACTTTGGAATATTTTAGTGTACCTTTCCTTTAATCTAACATGGACATTTCAACCCTAAAGTGCTGAGCTACACATAAAAATGACAATTTACGGAAGAAAACACATTAAAGCTCACATATGTGAGAAGCACAGATATGGAGGCAAATTTCTGCTTGTAAGAACAAGAGGGCAATTATAGTAGGAGACTTCACCTATCCTAATATCAACTGAGATTCAAACAACATATGGGGCACTGAGGGAGAAATATTCAGGCAGTGTGTCCAGGAAAGTTTTTTCAACCAATCAGTGACAAACCCAACGAGAGGAGATGCAATTCTAGAACTTCTCTTGGGGAACGAAGACAGGCAAGTTGGTGATGTGACAGTTGGCAACAGTATTGGGGACAGTGATCACAATTCAGTTAGATTTAGCATTACCATGGTAAAGGACAGAGATAAGACAGGAGTAAAAGGCTTGAACTGGTGGAAGGCAAATTTTGCAGAAATGAGAAGGGACTTGTCTGAGGTGGACTGGACAGCAATGCTGGAGGATAAAACAGTGGCAAACCAGTGGGAAGCACTAAAAAGCGAGATCCTAATTGTACAAAGTAGACATGTCCCCGCCAAAAATAAGAGTGGTACTGCTCAATCTAAACCTCCCTGGTTGTCTAGAGGAATACAGGGGAAGATCAAACATAAAAAGAAAGCGTACAATAGGCACTGCAGATAGCGTACACGAATATAGGAAATGCAGGGACGAAGTAAAAAAGGAAATAAGGAAATCAAAGATAGGGCATGAAAAAAGATTAGCAAGTAAAGTTAAAGATAACCCAAAGATGTTTTACCAATACATTATTAGTTAAGGAAAAAGTGGGACCTATCAGAGATGAAGATGGAAACTTCTGTGCAGATGCAGAGGCTGTGGGAAGGGTTTTGATTGAATATTTCGTCTCCGTGTTTACAAAGAAAAGGGAGGACGTAGATATAGTAGTCCAGGAGGAACACTGCGAGATATTGGACGGGATAGTCATAAAGAGAGAGGAAGTACTCGAAGGGTTGAAATCCTTGAAAGTTTATAAGTCGCCAGGGCCAGATGGATTGTTTCTGAGGCTGCTGAAGGAAGTCAGGGAGAAGATAGCAGATGCTCTGAGGATGATTTTCCAATCTTCATTAGATTCAGGGGAGGTTCAGGAGGACTGGAGAAATGCAAACGTAGTTCCATTGTTTAAAAGGGGATCAAAGGAAATGCCAAACAATTATAGGCCAGTTAGTCTTACATCGGTGTTGAGCAAATTAGTAGCATCAATCCTGAGAGATAGGATTAACCGTCATGTGGGAAGGCATGGGCTACTCAGGGATGGTCAGCATGGATTTGTCAAAGGAAGGTCTTGCTTCACAAATTTGATTGAATTCTTTGAGAAAGTGACAAGAAGGGTTGATGAAGGTAGTGCTGTGGATGTTGTGTACATGGATTTTAGCAAGGCATTTGACATGGCAGATTGGTCAGGAGAGTAAAAGCCCATGGGATTCAGGGTAATGTGGAAAACTGGATAAAAGGTTGGCTTTGTAACAGGAAACAAAGGGTAATGGTCGATGAATGACCTTGCGAATGGAAATTTGTCTCAAGTGGTGTTTCACAGGGCTTGGTGTTGGGACTATTCCTGTTTGTGTTATATATTAACGATTTGGACGTGAACGTGGGGGGCACAATTTGGAAATTTGCAGATGACACAAAGATTGGCCGAGTAGTGGATAGCGTAGAGGATAGCCATAATCTCCAAAACGATTTGGATGGGTTGGTGGAGTGGGCGATTAAGTGGCAGATGGATTTTAACATAGAGGAGTGTAAGGTCATACATTTAGGGAGATCAAACAGTTTCAGGGATCAGAGAATAAATGTGAATATACTAAGAGGGGTAGATGAAGTGAGAGATCTTGGCGTACAAATACACAGGTCCCTGAAGGCAGCAGTTCAAGTAGACAAGGTTGTAAAGAAGGCATATGGTATGCTCTCCTTCATTGGCGGAGGTATATAAATCAAAAGTAAGGATATAATGTTGGAATTGTATAAAACACTAGTGAGACCACAACTGGAGTATTGTGTGCAGTTCTGGTCACCACATTACAGGAAGGACGTAATAGGTCTAGAGACAGTGCAGAGGAGGTTTACAAGAATGTTGCCGGGGTCAGAAAAGTGTAGCTACGAGGAGAGATTAGATAGGTTGGGGTTATTTTCCCTAGAACAAAGAAGGCTGAGAGGTGACTTGATTGAGGTGTATAAAATTATGAGGGGAATAGATAGAGTGGACAGGATAAAATTGTTTCCTTTGATGGAGAATTCTAGATCGAGGGAGCATAGATTCAAGATAAGTGGCTGAAGGTGTGGGGGGGACGTGGGGAAGAACTTTTTTACGCAGAGGCTAGTGGATGTCTGGAATTCGCTACCCAAGTTGGTGGTAGAGGCAGAAACTTTAAACTCTTTTACAAAGTACCTGGATCCGCAGCTAAAGTGTTGTAAGCTGCAGGGCTATGGGCTGGGTGCAGGAAGGTGGGATTAGAAAGGGCACCTGGGTGTCCTCGGGCTGGCATGGACCAGATGGGCCGAATGGCCTCCTGTGTGCTGTAACATTCATATGGTTCTATGGTTCTATACAAATGCTTCCTTGCACACAAACAAACATACATTTAGAAGTATGTATTTATATTCCTGTAACCTTAACTTGACTTAAAACTCTCATATTCTAAATGAAACTTCAAATAGCAATGGGGGAAATAAAGGGATCACGAAGGCACCACCTATAGGGTCCATCAAACTGACGAAAGCTCGCATTTCCCCTGCTACTGCCCGTCAATGATTATTAACCCCCTAGGGGTACCCCCTCTTCTAACTTAGATCAATTAATTTTGAAGTTACAGAAAATTCAGTAGCGGAGCTTCCGGGTCCCAATTATCCTTCCTCATTTGCAGGAAAATCTCGTCATACCCACCGGACATTATATACCCTCCAATTCGTCTCTCCCTCCCCCAAGGCTTCCTTAACTGCCTCCTCAAAGTCCCTGTGCAGGTCTGTCGCCTTCTCCAGATCTGGGTTGTCCCCAGGTTTCGCCCAGTCACCACTTGTAAACTGTATGTGCAATCTTCTCCAAATAGCCGCTGGCACTTCGCCTTCACCAGTATTTGGGTATCAAGGGGGTACATTGCATGGAAACCTTGCATTTCCCCCAGTTTGGTTCAAAAATCTGGGTTGTTATGCCGAGTTTTAAGTCTCAGCAGTTCTTTAAGCAAAACCTGCTTCTCCAATGGGCTGAATTGTACGTGCTTAACTTTCTCCGTAACGCTCTCCATCTCCTCGTCCTCTCTCCATTCCTCTGCCCCCTTTCTCCCTTCGGTTTCTTTATTAGCCTTTCGTGGCTTTACTTTTCCTAACAATTACTGCCATAGGGGCCATGGGATTCACCGGGCAAAGTGGTGCAGTTGGTTCTTATGAGGGCAGTTTTGTCCCAACTCCATCATAGGTTTCTCCTTTGGAGCTCTCTTCCTCTTGATCAGTATCACTGCAAGCTGCCGCCACTGCTCTGATCTGTCCTGGATCTGACCTTGTCTCTCTCTCTCTAATCGACTGGAACTTAGTATTAATCCGTCTACCCAACTGCAGGTACAAGTTAATAATAACCATCACCCCTTTCTTTCCCTTATCCTTTTTCTGCTCTATACAACATTGTTTTTGTACTCCGGGGGTTCCCTGTGGATTCCACCCCTCCTTCTGCATTTTTGTGATTAGCTAGGACTGCTGTTCCGCTATGTACCTCGTAATGGAGTCCGCGGTTCCCCACTTGAGTTCCATAGCACTGTTCTGTTTCCCTGACGGCGCTCTGTTCTTATTCCCATCTATCTCTGCACGGTGCATTCGCACAGCCCTAATAACTTACTTATTTGCGGTATGTGTGGTTTCATTGATTTCATTGGGGTCTGTCCTCCCTGCGCGGCTTCGGTTATGGTTATATTTCAAGCGGTAACCCGCCAGCACGGCTCTGCCTCCTCTGTTTGGTAGTGGTCTGGCCTTCCTGCGCGGCTTTGGCACCGCTAGCCCGCCTGCGCGGCTCCGCCTCCTACCCTGGCACCATCTATCTCCTGTCCTGTGTCCTCCTCCCGATTCTTTGATACTTGAACGGACTGTTCTCGGGTAGGCTCACTGCACTAACTACGGGTGGTAAATAAATATGCTCACCCACTTTGCAGAGCTGCCCCGAGGATCCAATCCAAGTATCCTGCCGACTACACCACACTGTTGTGGCCACTTTGACAAACGGACCACAGGAGTCTCAGGTACAGGTCACGATCCTTTATTCGAGCAATTGAAAGGAGAGAACGATCCCAATGCAGTTTTCAGATAGCACTCTGCTAAACTACAAGTGTTCACCATATTTATATGTTATTGATCACGTACAAGGGCAGTTTCCAGATTCCAATCCCGTCCACAGATTGGTTTACATTAAACAGATATCTCTCTAGTAACAAAGGTACCAAAGTGCAAGCATCATCTGCCCGGTGGAGACCTTCCCTCCCAACTCAACTAATACCATCTGTTCTTTCCCTATCTGCTATAAACAGACCCAATTTTGGTTGATTTTCAACCAAAGGCTCCGGTCTTACTCCTCCAAAACCCAATCTCTCACATTTGCATTCATCACTGTTCAGCATGGCCTTGCTGATGGTCACAGGCTCTGAGGGTGTGCAAGGTTCAGATTCCTTTCTGTCCAGCCTGGCCTTTAACTATACTTGCAGGCACTGGTTGCTTGGATATTTTAAGTAGTCCATTCCCTTTCAATAAGTTCTTAATGTCCCCCTATATTCTCTCCTAACACCCCCCATCGTGTTTTGTGGCACTACCTAAATGGGGTAGATTTCGAACAGATCTAGCAAGTAAAGACTGGGTATCCATGTGGTGCTGTGGCCCATTAGCAGCAGCAGAATTGTACTCGAGTGCAATATGTAATCTCATGGCCCAGCATAATAAAGGCATATTGGATACTGATTTTATTAGCCGAAGCATAGAATACGAGAGCAAGGACTTTATTCTGGAATTGTATAAGACGCTGGTTAGACCACAACTAGAATACTGCGTGCAATTCTGGTCACATTATAGGAAAGATGTGATTGCACTAGAGAGGATCCACTGGGCTGCAGGGTCTGAGCTTTGAGGAAAGATTTCATAGGCTGGGTTTGTTTTACTTGGAGCAGCAAAGGTTGAGAGGGGACCTGATAGATGAATATAAGAATGAGGTGCATAGATAGGGTGGGTAGGAAGGCACTTTTTCCATCAGTGGAGGGGTCAAAAACCAGGGGGCATAGATTTAATGTAAGAGGTAGAAGGCTGAGATGAGAGTTGGGGAGAAAGTCTTTCACCCAGGGGGTGGTGGCAGTCTGGAACTCACTGCCTGAAGTGGTGATTGAGTCAGAAAATCGCATAACATTTAAGAAATATTTAAGTATTCACTTGAGTTGCCATGGTCTCCGGGGCCATGGGCCAAGCGCTGGAAAATGGGATTAGTGTTGTCAGATATTTGCTGACTGGCCCAGATACGATGGGCCAAATGGCTTCCTTCTGTGCTGGTCTATGAGTCCACGAGCCGAGATCACCCACTCTATCATTACCATCAAGCCAGGGGATCAACCCTGGTTCAATGAAGAATTCAGGAGTGCATGTCAGTACCAGAACCTAAAAAAGAGGTGTCAACCTGGTGGAGCTATTACACATGACTACTTGCGTGCCAAACAGCATAATCAGCAAGTGATAGGCAGAGCTAAGCGATCCCACAACCAATGGATCAGATCTAAGTACTGCAGTCCTGTCACATCCAGTCGTGAATCGTGGTGGACAATTAAACAACTCACTGCAGGAGGAGGCTGCACAAGCATTCCCATCCTCAATGATGGAGGAGCCCAGCACATCAGTGCAATAGCTAAGGCTGAAGCATTTGCTACAATCTTCAGCCAGAGGTGCCCAGTGGATGACCCATCTCGGCCTCGTCTGGACATCCCCAGAATCAAAGATGCCGGTATTCATCCAATTCAATTCACGCCACGTAATATGAAGGAAAGGCTGAAGGCTCTGGTTGCACAAAGGCGATGGTCCCTGACAATATTCAGTCAATAGAACTGAAGACTCGTACTCCAAAACTTGCCACATCACTAGCCAAGCTGTTCCAGTACATCTACAATACTGGGTTCCTCAGGGTACTGTCCTCGGCCCAACCATCATCAGCTGCTTCATCAAAGAACTTCCTTTCATCATAAGGTCAGAGGTAGGGGTGTTTGCTGATGATTCCACAATGTTAATACACAATTCGCGACTCCTCTGATGCTGAAGCAGTTCGTGCCCAAATGCAGCAAGACCTGGACAATAACCTGGCTTGGACTGACAAGTAGCAAGTAACAAACGGGCCACTCCAATGACACAGGATGTCCATCTGCAACAAGGAAGAATCTAGCCACCGCCTCTTGAGGTGCAATGGCATTACCATCGCAGAATCCCCCAGGTATCAACATCCTGGGGGT
This sequence comes from Cetorhinus maximus, assembly GCF_964194155.1. Taxonomy (NCBI): domain Eukaryota; kingdom Metazoa; phylum Chordata; class Chondrichthyes; order Lamniformes; family Cetorhinidae; genus Cetorhinus; species Cetorhinus maximus. The sequence goes on along the minus strand of NC_135901.1, from coordinate 40,304,344 downwards.
TAACATTGACCAGAAATTGAACTGGAATAGGCATATAAATACATGCATATAAATACATAGACTACAAGATCAGGCCACAGTCTAGGAATCCTGGGGCGAGAAACTCACTTCCTGACTCCCCAAAGGCTGTCCACCAATCTACAAAGCACAAATCAGGAGTGTAATTGGATACTCTCCACTTGCCTGCATGAGTGCAGCTCCCACAGCACTCAAGAAGCTGGAGACCATGCCAGACAAACCGCCCACTTGATTGGCATCATATCCGCGAACATTTACCCCTTACAGCACTGTAGCAGCAGTGAGCACCATCTACTAGATGTACTGCAGGAATTCAACAAGGCTCATTCGACAGCACCTTCCAAGCACAGAAGCACTGCCATCTAGAAAGACAAGGGCTGCAGATATAGGGGAACGCCACCACCTGGAAGTTCCCTTCCAGGACACTCACCATCCTGACTTGGAAATATATCGGCTTTCCTTCACTGCCCCTGGGTGAAATTCCTGGAACTCCCTCCCTAACAGCACTGTGGGTGCACCTACATCACATGGAATGCAGAGGTTCAAGAAGGTCGCTCACCAGCTCAAGGGCAATTAGGAATGGGCAATAAATGCTGGCCCAGCCAGCGAAACCCACATCCTGTGAATGAAAATTAAATACCAGGGCATCCAAAGTCTCTGTATCTGGCACTTTTAGGGACCCATGTTATAAGCCATCAGACCCTGGGAACTTGTCGGACTTCCGTTTTTTTTTTCTTCAGTAATTTTTCTGTTGATATAAATTACCTTAATATATTCACACTTATCAGCACTTATGTTAACCAATATTTCTTTTGAGCATCTTGTGATTTCCATTGTGATGCTGCACACAACCTATCTGTTCAGTGTCTCTTCCATTACATCATTCGCACTAACAATTTCCCCTGACAGTTGTAATTGTTTACTTCAGCTATTTTCATTTTTTTTAACTAGTGAAAGTTTTTCCAATCTGTTTTTATGCTCCTGTATAGTTTGCTCTGAAATTGAATGCTTTACCCACTTTTTAACAACATTTGGCTGACACTTTCATGCTTTGTAATAAAATCTCAATCCTCAGCCTTGCTCCTAATCTTGGCAACATTATAAGTTTTTCTTTTTAATCTGATACTAACTTAACTTCCTGAGTAATACTCGGATGTGATTTTTCTTGCTGAGTTTTTGGTTTTTCAATAGAATGAATTTTGTCGAAAAATCTGAATTGTTCCTTGAAATGGTTCCCACTGTTTATTTACTACCATAGCTGTAATTCTACTTCCCCAACCACACTTACTCAGCCCTCTCCTCATTCCTAAAGAATTGGTTATGTTTAAATTGAATGTTAATTTTTGGTAGAATATGTCGCTCTCATGCTTAACGTGGAAGTTAAATGCATTACGATCACGAGCTCCCAGCGGATCTTTGACAATGAGATTACTAGTTAACTTTGTCTCATTTTCCGCAACACATTGTTCCAAGAAATACTCATCTTCTTGACGACCCTTCTCACTTTGTTATGCCCTATTTTTATGAGGATTAACGTTCCTCAGTTTTATTAAATTGCCTTTGTGACACGTTCCAACAATTTCTTGTTGAATGCTCTGTGCAACTGTTAGCATCTCCTATTGGATGTATAAGTTACTCCCACCAGCGTTTACTGACTCTCTTTGTCCAAAATATTCACCTAACTAGATTCCACTGCATGATATGCTGATCCAAGGCCCTTGCTCACTAAGGTCCTTATGTCATCATTTACTATCAGTCCCCCTTGACAATTCAGTCTGCATTTTAGAAATATTGCGTAGCCTGGAATATTTATTCCACAACCTTGGTCACCATGCAGCCATGTTTCTGTATTAAAGGACAGCTGTTAGTCATTTATCTCTATTTGTGACAATAGCTCATCGACTTATCGTATTGTGGGTGTTTTTGCATTCTGATAAGGATAATTTAATTTGATGTTGGCTACTATTGCCTGAATGTTATTTTTTCACTTCCTGATGCAGGATTACTGTTCAACTCTTCGCAACTTCCTGATCCGCTCTGGTGGTTTTTAGTTTGTTCCATTGCCTTGAGTTTTATCTTCTTATTTCTAAATCTCCCTTAACACAGACCATGCTCCCACCTGACATTTGACGATATACCAGAATCCCTAGTTATACAGTTCACCATGACACTGTCCCCAGTCCTGTTTCAGCACAGCCTGTGCCAGTTGAACAATCCTGTCTTTAATGGGTGCTTGTGTCGCTACCCCATGAATTGAGACCCCTTATTCATACACCACTCTTGAGCCTGGAGATGAACTCTCTATTCTTTTAGAATCTATGCTAATATCATGTCGGTCAGATTGGCTTTGATCTTCTGCATTTTAATTTCGATTCTAACTGCTCTCTTAGAAGTATTTGATTCCTAATTCTACCACAGTAACTGGATCTCCCCCTTTCCCCACCCCCCTCCCCACCACTTCACCTTTGCCTGAAGCCGCGAGGCGCTGTCCATCACCCTGGAAACGAGCACTTATACGAACATAAGAACAAGGAGCGGGAGAAGGTTATCCGGCCTCTCAAAATTGCTCCGCCAATCAATAAGACCATGACTGATCCGATAGTAACCTCAAAACTGCATCCCGCCTACCGGAGATTGCCTAACACCCCCATGCTTACCAAGAATCTATCCGCCATTTCCTTTAAAATATTCAAATACTCTGCTTCTAACGCCTTTTCCAGAAGAGAGTACCAAAGACGCATGACCCTCTTGGAGAAATTAATAATCGCTTTATTTCAGTTTGAAATGGGCGACTCCTTTTTTCGTAACAGTTACCTTGAGTTATAGATTCTCCTACAAGAGGAAAAACCCTCTCCACATCCACCCTGTCAAAACCCCTCAGGACCTTCTATGTTTCAGCCAAGTAACCTCTTACTCTTCTAAACTTCAGCAGATACAAGCCTAGCCTTTCCAACATATCCTCATTAGACAACCAGCCCATTCCATGTATTAGCCTGGTAAGCCTTATCTGAACTGCTTCCAACACATTTACACTCTTCCTCAAAAAACGTGATGAACACTGTGTACAGCAGTCCTGGTGTGGTGTCACTAGTGTCCTGTATAACTGAAGCGTAACCTCCCCAATTATGTGATCAATTTCCTCACAATTTTAGATAACATTCTATTAGTTTTCCCAATTAGTTGATGTGCTGCATGCTAGCCTTTTGTGATTCATGCACGAAGGTACCCAGATCACTCTGCACCTCAAAGTTCGACAGTCTCTCAACGTTTAGATAATGCGCCTCTCTTTTATTCTTCCTGACAAAATGGACAATTTCACATTTTCCCACATTATACTACATTTGCCAGATCTTTTACCACTCACTTAACCTATTTGTATTTTGTTGCCTTCTTATGTCCTCTTCACAACTGTATTTCTGACCTAACCTTGCAGCATCAGCAAATTTTCCAACATTCCCACCATCACTTCATCGAAGTCATTTATATACATTATATACAGTTAAAGTCACAGCACTGACCCCTGTGGCACAACACTTGTTACATTTTGACAAGCTGAAAAGGCCCATTTTGCCTCCTCTCTGCTTCCCGTTAGCCAGTCAATCTTCTATCCAGGTGAATATGTGATACCTTATACCATGAGAGCTTTTATTTTACGCAATAACATCTGACCTGGCACTTTATCAAATGCCTGCTGCAAATCTAAGTACAGTATATTCACCAGTTCCGCTACATCGACAGCACATGTTACTCCCTCAATGATTAAGCACAACCTTCTGAGCTTCAAGCCACAGCTGCAAATGACAGCGTCTACACCTAACTGTACTGTGCTCTGGCAGTTCTACAGTTCTTTCCACCTCCCGCTCCGCTGCCCCTTATCACCCCCACTCCCATTGAATGCTATCCTGCACCCTGGAGCCATCCTCAGTTTGGCTACAAACTGCAGTCTTTCTGCTCATTCAAATAGATTGCAAGCACCTCGGTCTCTTGGGCAAATTCATGGGCTCAGAACCCCCCATCAGTATCCACGGTATCCTGATCCCTGCCTATCTCACAGTCATAACCCGCTGTCCCTGGTCATCGAAAGACTCTAACTGTCTACCTGACCTAAAGGGGTGAGAGTGCCTGGTGGAACACAATGTCTAGGAAGCAATCCCCCCTTTATGATGCGACACAACGTCTGGGACTCTGGCTGCTGCTTGTTTTGGAATGCCTTTAAGGAGCGTATCTAAAACTACTATACACCATCAGAGAGATTGTGATGTATATGCTCAATTAATCATCACGCTGAAGATATGAGCAGCTCGAGAGACAGAACCTGTCAAGGGACTTTGAGCGATTGGTGCATGTGGTTTCACCCCATGAAATTAAAGGGCCCACATAATTGTGTTACCAATCTTCTTGGTTGAGGTATCTGTGTACCGCAGAAACCAGAACATTTCTCAACAGAACAGAGGCGAAGTCACTTGCCACAGATTTAGTTTTTTGGGATTGCAATCATTCCACAGATTCTGACGTTTTTGAATTACGGCACGCCAGCATCGCTGTCATGTCTGAATAATCTTATTTAATTAACAAATCAAATAGATACTAATTGGTACAGCTAAACTAATAGCAAGTTATGCTTCATAGTTTTTTTGGCAGAAAAAAACCTACCAGCTGCTGAAGGCCCCAGAATGGTACAAAAAGGGCACCTCCTTCACCCTTGGCAATGATTTCCCACTTACACCAAATTCCCAAATTGGCATTTGTTCCTCATCGCAGGCAAGTCTTGTCATCCCACTCTGTACACTTCTCTCTCTCGAGAGAGAGCAGATGGCTCAAACCAAGAAGCAAATGCTAAATCAGCTTTCTGCTATAGTAAATAACATCTACTCAGGTAGCAAATTCCAGTTGGCTGACTGATAACTGAAAGTGACATAGGTGGTTCTGTTAACTAGGCTTCTTAACTAGCATGCCTAGGTTTCTTATCAGAGAGTGACTGCTAATCTAAATTCAATCTTGCGAAACACTTACCAGAGAGATTCCTGTTGTATGGCAACTACCACTGTGCTATTTGGGATTGATTTCCAACACATCTTGCAACTTTAAACTGGCTATTCATGAGGCAATGTGGACTATCAGAAGCTGTGGAATTCTATTCAACCGCAATCTATAACCTCGAGGCCCGGCAAATATCCCACTGCGCCACTACCATCAAATCAGTGGATCCACTCTGGTTGAATGAAGAGTTGAGGAGGGCATGGCTTGAGCAGGATCAGGCAGGCCTAAAATTGAAGTGTCAACATGTCGAAGTGAGAACACAAGATACTTGATTGCCAAAGAGCAGAAACAGCATGCGAGAGAGAGAGGTAAGTGATCCCGCAACCAACGTATCATATTGAAGGGCTACAGTCCTGCCACATCCAATCATAAAAGGGCTTTGATAAGTCAACAACTAACAAGACGATGAGAATCCATAAATATCCTCATCATCAATAATGGGCGAGCCCAGATCATCAGTGCAAAAGACAAAGCCGAATCATTTGCAACTATCTTCAGCCAGAAATGCCCAGTAGATGGCTGACCTCGCCCTCCTCTTGAGGTCAGCCGTATCAGAAGAGCCAGTCTTCAGCCAATTCGATTCACCCCACTTCATGAGGAAACTGCTGAAGGTGCTCGAAACTGCAAAGGTTTGGTGACCTGACAACATTCCAGCAATCGGGCCGAGGTCTTGTCCTCCGGAATTAGCTGTACCCCTAGCCAAGCTGTTCCTGTGTATTTGGAACACTGGCATATACCCTGCAAAGTAGAACGTTGCCCAATTTTAGCGTGTGCACAAAAAGAAGGGAAAAATCCAACACGGCCAATTACCCCGCCATCAGTTTACTCTTGCTTATCAACAAAGTGACGGGAAGAGTTTTCAACAGTGTCATAAAGATGTACTTAATAAACAACCATCTGCTAACTGACGCTCAGTTTGTGTTGCATCATCGCTTCTCAGTTCTGAACCCCATTATATTCTTGATCCAAATATGAACCAGAATTGAACTCAAGGGGTGAGGTGAGAGTGAATGCTGTTGGCATCAAGGCATCATTTGACCGAGTGTGGCATCAAGGAGCCCTAAAATAACTGGAGTCAATGGGAAACTGGTGAGAGTCATGCTTAGTACAAAAGAAGATCATTGTGATTTTAGAAGGTCAATCATCTGAGTCCCAGGATATTCCTGCAGGAATTCCTCGGGGTAGTGATCTCGGCCCAAAGATCTTCCGCTGCTTCATCAATGACCTTCCTTCCATCATAAGGTCAGAAGTGAGGATGTTCGCTGATGATTGCACAAGGTTCAACATGAATATCTGCACCACAGATACTGAAGCAGCTCCTGACTTTGGGTAGCAAGAACAGGACAACATCTAGACTTGGCCTGATAACTTGAAACAAACATTCGTTCGGTACCATTATTAGGCAATGGCCATCTCCAACATGAGAGAATCTAATCACCTCCGTTTGACAATCAATAACATTACTATCACTGAAACCCCCAATATCAGAATTCTGGGGATTAGTATTTGACAGAAAGTGAACTGTGCCATCCATATGAATAATTTGGCTAAAAGAGCAGTTCACAGTCTAGGAATTCAGCAGTGAGAAACTCACCTCATCACCCCGCCCCCCAAGAGCTGTCCACGATCTGCAAGGCACAAGTCAGGAGTGTGATGGAATATTGTCCACTTGCCCAGATGAATGCAGCTCCAACAGCACGGAGGAAACTCGGCAACATCGAGGAATTGTTGCACCCTTCAATGGAACCCTATCCACCGCCTTAAAGATTTACTCCCTCCATCAGCGACAGGTAGTGCCAACAGTATGTACCACACAAAATGAACTTCAGCAACTCACCAAGCCTCCATCGATAGCACGATTCAAACCCGTGACTTCTGCCACGTTTGAAGGGCAAAGGCTGTAGATGAAATGGAACATCACCGACTGCAAATTCCCCTCCAAACCACGCGCCACCCTGACTTGGAAATATGTCGCCGTTCCATCAATGCTGCTGGCCCAAAGCCCTCTAACTGCCTTCCTAACATAAATGTTTTTACACATAAACCACGTGGGCCGCAGCATTTCATTAAGGCGGCGCATCAACACCTTTCAAGTGCAATTAGGGGTGGTCAATAATAACTGGCGTAACCAGAGGCGCCAACTTGCCATGAATAAATCAATAATTCCCAGCTGCTCCAAATTCGGGGCTTAGCTATCGTTCCTTGTTGCATAGCGGCCTATTCATCTCAAGCCGTGTTCCCACAGAATGCAGTTCATAAACCTAACTATATTGAATTATAAGCGTCACTTCAGTAACTTGATGATTGTTAATTCAACAAAATAATTATCAGAGCATAGCTGCTAAGAGTGCATACTCAATACCTAAGAATATATGTGGACCGTGTTTAAATATCTGATATGCTGTTGAATAATTAGACCTAATAAATGGTCCGGATTATTTCCCAGGTTCTCTTCAGCCACACAGTCTATGTTGCTGTCGTAAATTAAATAGCTGCAATAATAAATGTGGGTTAATCAGTTGATTGTTCAATTGAATTGTATCTCTCGTTATTTCTATTTTTGATGCTTTATAATTAATGATATTTACGGGTGAATTTCATTAACGTAATCATTGGAGCAAACGGAAACTTGAACAAAGTGTATAAGCAAAACAAACGTTAGAAATAAAGGCGGGACAGTCACTTTTTAAAAAATAAAACAACGGTGAATTTCAGCATGACACAGCTTATTTTATTATATTCTAAACCTTTGCGTATTAGGAGTATAAAATAGTGACTAAATAATAACACTGTAGCAACATTTAAAAGAGAGATGAATATTAGATGTATTGTTGAGACCATGCAATCTCTACATGACTAGCAATGGGGATAAGTTCCCAATGTTTCTAACATTTTATTTGGACAAATCACTGCAAATATTGGCATTACAGAGAAAGTCAACAAAGGATCCTGAGCCAATGCGGAACAACGAAGTTAAGGTGCACATCAGCCATGATCTAACTGAATGCAAAAAACCCTATCCGTATATGTTACAATTGTCACTCAATTTACGTCTTAATTGTTGAGAACACAAATATCAGTGTTTGTATCTGAAATTGTATAATGGAGAGAATTCACTTTCTAGATTTGATGTTTTATGGAAAGGGCTGGGGAATTGCAAGCATTGCGCCCTTGTTCATAAAAGGTTGTAAGAATAAGCCCAGTAATTACAGACCAGTCAGCTTAACTTCAGCGGTGGGCAAGATTCTAGAAAATAAAATTTTTACGGATAGAATTAGCAGTCACATGCAAACATAATGGTAGATAAGCAAGAGCCAGCATGGATTTCTCAGGGGGAAATCGTGTTTAACGAACTTGCTGGAGTTATTTGAAGAGGCAACAGAAAAGGTCAATGAGGGTAATGCTGTTTAAGTGGTGTACATGGACTTTCAAAAGGCATTTGATACAGTGCCAAACAGCAGCCTTGTGAGAAAAGTTATTGCTCATGGAATAAAAGTTCAACGTCGATGCAAAATTATCCGAAAAAAATACGAGGCAGAGACTAATGGTCAATGGATATTTTTCCGGCTGGAGGGAGGTTTGGAGTGGAGTTCTCCTGGGGTCGGCACTGGCACCCTTGCTTGTCCTGATACATGTTAATGATCTAAATCTTGGTGTGCGGGGGAGAATTTGAACGCTTATGGATGATACTCAGTTTGAGAGTGTTGTAAACAGCGAGGATGAAAGTGCAGAACTTCAAGAGGGCATAGCCAAGTTGATGGACTGGGGAGGTAGATGATGAAGTTCAATTCGGAGAACTGTGAAATGTTATATTTTATAGGATGAACATGTACAGACAGTATAAAATAAGCGATAAAATTTGAAAGAGGGTGCAGGAGCAGAAAGACCTGTAGTGTATATGTGCATAGATAATTGAATGTGGCAGGAGAGGTGGAGAGAGCAGTTAATAAAGCAGATCGTATACTGGGCATTGTTAATAGGAGCATAATGTACAAGAGCATGGAGGTTACTGATTTTATATACGACACTCACTAGGCCTCAGCTGGAGTATTGTTCTGGGCGCAACATTATAGGAATGATGTAAACACATTGGAGGGAGTACAGAAGAGGTTTACAAGAATGGTTCCACGGATGAGAATCTTCAGCTATGTGGAAAGATGGAAGAGGTTGGGACTGTTCTCCTTGGAGGCTAAGAGGGGATTTGATAGAGATGTTCAAAATCACGAGGGATCTGAATAGATTAGATAAGGAAAAGCTATTGCCGGTCGTTAAAGGATAAAGAACGAGAGGACAGAGACTGAAAGTGATTTGCAAACGAAGCAAATGCGACGTGAGAGAAAACGCTTTCACACAACAGTGGTTCTGGTCTGGAAGGTGCTGCTTGGAGGTATGGAGGAGGCAGGTTCAACGGAGGTTCAAGAGGACATTGGATATTTAATTGAATAGAAACAATGCTCAGGGGTACGGGGAAAAGGCAGGACAATGACACTAGGGCGTTATGCTCAGTTGGGGAGCCGGTGCAGGCACGATGTGCCGAATGGCCTCCTTCTGGGCGATTATGATTTTGTGGTTCTGTTATGTAGGTTCTCCTTTCTTGTGCCCTTAACGGATTTTCTTCAAACATGTTAAAAATTTGGCCAGAAAGAGATCTTCAGAGGAATTGATTTGGAGGCATCAGGGATCTCAGAGCAACAAGCCTCCAGAGAAATTCACAAGCATGTGTCGAAACACGGGTTTTGTTTTTAAACATATATTTCAGGAATCTGTGTAGCTAACAAGCAGTCAGGTCCGCCTTTAGTTTCCATTGGGTCTCTACAAGGATGTAAGCCCGTGCGACTGTGCCAGAAATCAATGTCTATGTTACTCGCATGACGCTGGTAAGCGAAGATGCAATGCTATGCTCCTCTGGAGGCTGTATGTGAGATATGCACAAAACATTTTGAAAATTTGCTCATTTACGCAGCACTAATTAAATCATTTCCACATTCAGATATGGTCTATGAATAATACTGGAGCAAATGCCAATAGAGAAAGTCTTTCCTTAACAAAATGGGGTTATCAATATAAGCGGTGACCAGATGAATGCTTACTATTGCTGCAGATCTTGTTTCAAAGATGTATTTTTGGGATTATTCACATGTGTTATTATTTCATCTCCTATAGGGAATGCCTGGACCTTCTGTAACAACCAGTGAGCCTGAAATCATACCAGATCAAGGGCAAACTCTACAAGCATGGCGGATTATCTACGAGCTCACGGACGTGGTAGGGGCGTTTTTCTTGCTAAATTTCCAATTCAAATCGTCATGAAATGATGGAGACAGGAAACACACCTATTATTCCCAAAGTAATGCTAACATACAGCGGCATTCAATGTTTTCTTCTCAATTTATTTTAATTGATTCTGTGGGATTTGCAGAACATACAGGTTTGTTGCAATGATGAAAAATTGCATTTAGAGCTGCTGCTTAACAAATAAAGCGTTAATTTATGAGCTAATAGAAGTAAATTAAGTAGTGTTGCCATGGATTCGCTGAGACTATGCTGGAACCACAAGGTGAAGTGGTGCAATGGAGCAACTGCTAACGCTGATAGAGTGAGACAATCCGGCCCCAAGTGAACTTCGCCAACAAGCTTTGAATGTAAAGGTCAATGCTCTCTGGTCAAGCAGCAGCGATTTCACCTGCAGTGAAAAAAAACATAGGATTAAAACCCAGTGAGTAACGCAATGAGAAAGATGATGTGCAGTTCAAATGAAAAGTCCGGGGTATACAACAACAACAACAACATCAACAATACTATGGATAAGACCATAAGACATAGGAGCAGAAATTAGGACCTTCGGCCCATCGAGTCTGCTCCGCCATTCAATCATGGCTGATAAGTTTCTCAACTCCATTCTCCCGCCTTCTCCCCGTACCAATCAAGAACCTATCTATCTCGGCCTTAAATACACTCAATGACCTGGCCTCCACAGCCTTCTGTGGTAATGAATTCCATAGATTCACCACTCTCTGGCTAAATAAGTTTCTGCTCATCTCTGTTCTAAAAGGTCTTCCCTTTACTCTGAGGCTGTGCTCCCGCGTCCTAGTCTCTCCTACTAATGAAAACATCTTTCCCACGTCCACTCTATCCAGGCCTTTCATTATCCTGTAAGTTTCAATCAGATCCCCCCTCATCCTTCTAAACTCCATCGAGTATAGACCCAGAGTCCTCAAACGTTCCTCATATGTTAAGCCTTTCATTCCTGGGATCATTCTCGTGAACCTCCTCTGGACCATCTCCAGGGCCAGAACATCCTTCCTGAGATACGGCGCCCAAAATTGCTCACAATATTTTAAATGTGGTCTGACCAGAGCCTTATAAAGCCTCTGCAGCACTTCCCTGCTTTTATATTCTAATCCTCTCGAAATAAATGCCAACATTTTATTTTCCATCCTAACTACCGACTCAACCTGCAAGTTTGCCTTAAGAAAATCCTGGACTAGGACTCCCAAGTCCCTTTGCACTCCAGATTTCTGAATTCTCTCCCCATTTAGAAAATATTCTATGCCTCTATTCTTCCGACCAAAGTGCATAACCTCACACTTGCCCACGTTGTATTCCATCTGCCACTTCTTTGCCCATTCTCCTAACCTGTCCAAATCCTTCTGCAGCCTCCCCGCTTCCTCAATACTACGTGTCCCTCCACCTATCTTTGTATCATCTGCAAACTTAGCCAGGATGCCCTCAGTACCTTCATCTAGATCAGTAATGTATAAAGTGAAAAGTTGTGGACCTAACACTGACCCCTGCTGAACTCCACTAGTCACCAGCCGCCATCCTGAGAAGGACCCCCTTATCCACATTCTCTGCCTCCTACCAGACAGCCAATCTTCTATCCGTGCTAGTACCTTGCCTCTCACACCATGGCCTCTTATCTTACTGAGCAGCCTCCTGTGCAGCACCTTGTCAAATGTTTTTTGGAAGTCCAAGTAGATAACATCCATTGGCTCTCCTTTGTCTAACCTACTCGTTACCTCCTCAAAGAATTCTAACAGATTTTTCAGGCATGACCTCCGCTTGATGAAACCATGTTGACTTTGCCCTATTTAACCATGCACTTCCAAGTATTCTGAAATCTCATCCTTAATAATGGACTCTAAAATCTTACCAACGACCGAGGTCAGGCTAATCCGCCTGTAATTTCCCGTCTTTTGCCTCACTTCCTTCTTAAACAGGGGGGTTACATTAGCGGTTTTCCAGTCCTCTGGGACCCTCCCGACTCCAGTGATTCTTGAAAGATCACCACTAACGCCTCCACTATCTCTTCAGCTATCTCCTTCAGAACTCTGGGGCGTAATCCATCTGGTCCAGGTTATTTATCTATCTTCAGACCTTTCAGCTTTCCTAGCACCTTCTACTTGATAATGGCCACCATACTCACTTCTGAGCCCCCGACTCTCTTGAACTTAGGGGATGTCACTCGTGTCTTCAGCCGTGAAGACTGATGCAAAGTACCTATTCAGTTCCTCCGCCCTTTCTTTTTTCCCCACTACTACTTCTCCAGCATAATTTTCCAGCGGCCCAATGTCCACATTTGCCTCTCCCTTAACTTTTATATATCTAAAAAAACTCTTGCAATCTTCTTTTATATTACTGGCTAGTTTACCCTCATATTTAATCTTCTCCCTCCTTATTTCTTCTTTAGTTGTCAACTATCGTGAAAGATAAGGAGCATTTGGAGTTTGGGTAATTACCCCCCACATTCAACGTTCAGAACCCTAAGCACAGAAAATCTCACTTGTCGTTTGTCTTCATAATTTAAAAATGATAATTGAATTATTTTTTATCTGATTTTAAATAGCCAACAGTAATTATACAATTTTCAGAATCAAATGTGACGATGCTTGTGAATCATTGCTTGACTCCTAGCACACCTAATGTAGTCCATCTACAGTTCCTATGATCTGAACATTGCATTCCAAATGAGATCAGATTGGCTTTTTTTAAAAAAAAAATTGCTGCTACTTAATAGCTTTGGATCAGAAAAACACCATCGCAATAGTAATTTTGATCACCCGCTAGGTTTCAATGAAATATTGACCTGGACAACAATGTCCTTTATTCGTGTGTATCTGTTCAGAACTTTCCCATTTCCACATTATTTCGGTTGGCGATCCCTACACTCAAAAAGCCGGCCCTCACATGGTTTTTACGTGCACAGAAATTGTCATTCATTTATCTGCAAGCTAAATTAAGCTGTTTGTTTATTGGAATGCCATGTTTTGTTCAAAGTCGAATGCACCCTCTCGGGTAGTATTGTCATCGATTGTATATATACTTTCCTCTGTTCCTTCGAATTCCAGTGAATTGTTTTGCAGTATAATCTCACAAGGTGAATAAGTATATGCATTTTCCATTTTATTATCATGGATCATGACTTAAGATTTAGAAAATACGTTGATATTACATGGATAATATTGTAGCTAAATGGTTAAATCTGTGCAGTTTTGGGTGGAGAAAAGCAGAGTTGGTTGAAGTATAGATTGCGATCTACAGCATTGTCAGAGAGGATGGGCATGCTAAGAGAAAAAACATTTTTATTAGTTTCTGTGTGTAATCACTACCTAATAGTGAATGTTCGCAATCTACATTGCAGATGTGCAGTTAGGAATTTATATTGCCACGGGGGAAATAAGGAGTGATAAAATGGCTTTGGAATGTGAACTGTATTCACATTCTAATTCTCCTTTGCTTTCTAGATGTGAAAGCAAAACTTGTTTCCGAACCTCCCTGTGCAATGCCACAGATTTTAATTTGTTTGTGTGTTTGTGTGTGTGTGTGTACATGAGACAAATAGTATTAAGTAGATACAGATATAGACAGGTAGATGACAGGTGGAGAGATGGTTAGTTGGAAAGTGAGATGGAAAACTAGAGAGATGAGTGGAACACATCAAGTGCGAGAGAGAAACAAAAATGGTTCACATTTGAAGGTGTAATTGTTCAGAATTTGATATTTAGCAACTTATTTAACTTCAGACATATCCGTTGTCTCCAGCTCTGTATCAATTTGTCGGTCTCCTACTGGATTATACATAGGGGTCTAAAACATAGTGCAATCTATGGAATTAGCCTTTATTCAAAAATATAGTTGAACAAGTAGATAGAGAGACAGTTGGAAAATCATTATAGATAAGAGAGAGAAATATTAATTTAAAAAAGGAAGAATTGCATTTATGGAGCGTTATTCATCACACCAGAACACTCAGCGTGCTTTCTGGCCAGTGAAATGCTTCTGAGCTGTAATCAGTTTTGTAATGCAGGGAACGCGGCAGTCGACTTGCCCACAACAATCTACCAGAAAACTCATTATGATAATGACCAGATCCTATTCATGATGTTGATTGAGTGATAAATGTTTACCAGAGCATTGGGGAGAGCTTCCCTGCCCTTCTTCGAAATAATGTCATTGGATCGTTTACTTCTGTATGAGGAAGCAAACGGGACTTCGGTTCACGGTCCCACGGTAGAGGACACCAAAATTACCCGAATCAAAATTCATAAAAAAACATCATATTTCCCACATGATAAAAACAATAAATATGCGTAAGGTAGAATGGAACTCAAACAACACGTATATGTTAATTCAGGAGCAGCAGGAGCCACTGCAGGCCTGAGAATCTCCTGGAGTGCATTAACTCCAGGAGGTTGTCATCCTGCCGATCCAGTGTTCAGGAAGTTAGTAAGTGGTTGGCCATCCGATAGGTTAAGGAAATGCTCACAGTGCAGGAAGCCTCCACGATTGTTACATATTCAAATCGGTTTGCAGGTCTTTGAATAGAGTTGTCTTTTAATCATCCACGGCACTATGGGCCATGATTGAAACACTTCGGTGAATCACAAAGTGTAGGATAGCAGTTCCTTGGGGAACTCCGTAGTCCGGATAATTGGCCGGCGCTTCTGCCACCACCAACATGTGTTTCACTTTACCTCAATAGTGCAAAAGTCAGTAACATCACTGAGTGGTTGGAGAGGATTTTGAGAAGGGAAGGGAAACGGCCAAACGCCACAGTCCATGTTTCAACCAATGATATAGGTAGGGAAAGGATTTAGGTGCTACCGAATTAGTTTTAGCACTTAGAGCAGAACATTCATGTTGGCAATCTCTCGATTATTCCCAATGCTACATGACAGTTAATGCAAGAGCAGCAACATAAACCAGGTTAATGGGCGAGTGGCGAAACTGTTCAGAAGATGCTTCAAATTACGGGGCCAGTGGGGCCAGTTGAGGAGTTACTGGGACCTGAACAAGGTGGAGGCCTTGCACACAAAGAGGACTGGAATCAATGCCGTCGCAGGAATGTTGATCATGTCGTGGCAGAGACTTTAAATGAGTATGGCAGTGAAGGCGGGCGCACCCCCAGACAGCCTATGAGGAACTAGAGGACGGAGAAAAGTTGCAGAGATAGCTTAAAGAAACAAACTAGATTGGATTGAAGAACAACTCCGAGTTAGAAGGGTTAATGCAGGGAGAATTGCAAAACAATCCAAGATCACGTTGTGTCCATGTGTGTTAATTCCCAGTAAATGTTAATTAACATCATTGGGCTGCAGGCTCTAGAGGTCACATAGCATTATGCTGTAATGGCAATAATAGAGACCTAGATGAAATGAAGCATGACATAGCCATTTTGTGATCACGTCGACAATGTATTGAGGAAAAATAAGGGAGGAAAAAAAGGAGGTAGGATGGCACTTTGATCAAATATACTGTGTTAGCACGAGGAAGTGTTGGTGTACTTGAGAGTTCAAAAACGGAATTTGTTTCAGTAGAACTGATGAATAGCAGAAAAAACTATTAGGTGCTAGGTGTATACTATAGAGCACCAAATAGCGGGGAGAAAATGCAAGACCGCAAATTTACAGGAACATCACAGAAATTTGCGAGAAATTCAGCGTAGTGACAATAGGGGGCATCATTTATTATACGAGGCTGAATTAAACAGTGGGCAGGATCTTGCCCTTGGATGGCGGGCGGGCCCCACCAGCTTGGCGGCGGGTGGGCAGCCAACCCCCGCCACTGAAACGGGTCCCGCCGCAATTTTAAGTGGGAGGGAATCCCCAACTGTCACTTCTCCCTGAGGCAAAACCCTGTCTCAGGGTGAATACTGACAGTGTCAAAAACATTAAAAATAGAAACATTAATAAGTTATTAACATGTCCCACTCATGTGACAATGTCACACGAGATGGGACATGTTAATACAGCCCACATACACTTTATTAATATTTTACAACACGGACATGAAACTTCATCCGTCCAGTGAATGAAGTTTCATCAATAATCCGAAGCCCGCTCAGGCTCCTGGTCTGCCCGCAAGCCTTAAAGTTGTACGGGCAGGTCTTTAATTACTTAAACTAGCCTGTTAATGGCCTCGGTTGGCCATTGGCAGGTCGGCGGGCGGACAGCTGGTTTCGCTCTCCACCCGCCTTCCGAAAAATTTAAATGGACCGGGATGACATTGGGTATTCCTCCCGACGTCATCCCGCGTAATTTTCCCTTCGGCGACCGGGAACCGCCCCCATATTGTCAAGGGGAAAGTCCTGGCCAGTATCAAACAAAAAGACATGGAAGAACTCCTGCAATATGGATAAGATAGTTCTCATGGTCACTGTGTTTTATTCCCCGACAAGGAAGGAAGCAGTGGCAGATCTAGTTCTCAGGAATTAGGTGAAGCATGCAATAGACGGAGATAATCTGAGAATCTAATGATCATATCATTAGGTTTAAAGTACTCATGGATTCTTACAAGGACTAATCATATGTGAAAATATTCAATGGAGGTGGTGTTAATTTCGGGGAATAGAAAGGTGATGTGCTCCGTAAGGATTGAAATCAAAGAAAGCAAGAAAAACTCTAAATGAACAAGAGGAGTTCTCAGAGTGGCGATAGTTTGGTTACAGAAAGTGCACAAAGGGAGAGCTAAGAGCTTAAATAAAAGTGGCAAGGAGCATTTGGCTATAGATTAGCGGGAAACAGAGACGTGAGTCTAAATGCCTTTTCTAAAGATATAAAGAGAAAACGTGTAGCCAAAGTAAGGGTGATTCGATTCGAAAGCGAAAGGTAAATCTGTTCTGGAGGCAGAGGGGGCGATTTAGGGACTAAGTTAATACTTTTCAGATATCGTTAGGAAAGAAGAGAACGCTGCAAATGTCACAGTCAGGAGGTGGCACTGGAAAGAAAAAACGGAGAGGATAAACACAGATGCAAGGGAAGAACTTAATGTTCTGCCAGTGCACAAAGTGAAAAATTCACCCAGCTGGATGGGATGGATCCGAAACGGATTAGTGAAGTACAGATTACAATTACAGATAGTCTGGACACAACGTTCCAGTTCTGCTTTGACATGGGTCTAATTACAGGGGAATGGAAGCTTACCAATGACGCATCCTGTCCAAAAAAAGGATAACATTATGCTATTGACCTACAACTTAGCTCCCCTCGCGCCAGAGGTGGGTAATATTCCAGGAAGCATATTGTCCCCAGTACTGAGCACCACACTTCAGGATGTAAAGTCTGAGCGACAACAGCAATGAGAATTACTAGAATGGCACCAGGAATAAAGCATTCAGTTATGTGGAGGCACTGGAAAACCTGGGATATTGGAATAGAAACGATTATGAGTAGATTTTAGTAAATAATGGAAAGAGCTTCCAGTGTTAGAATTGTCGTTTAATTGTCTCTGGAAGGGGGGCCTCTGAATTGGGATGTACATTTTCTGCGATGCTTGTAAACGGTTTGAGAAAATGGAATAGAGAGCCGTACACCTCAGTTTGATGACAATGCTAATTTAAGCAGCACAGCAAAGAGTAGAAAGTCGCAAACGGTCTTCCTAAAATGAAATCAATGGGGGATTGGGGTAGGCTCTGCACAATGATAGGTAAAGTTCCCTGTGGAAACGTGAGGTCATCTAGTCTGAAATTAAGAAAGATAGACGATTGTTATTTTCTAACAATGAGACGATTAAAACTATAGATCATCTCGAATAATTCGCCTTCCAACTACGGAAATCCTTAAAGTTAGTGGGAAAGAAATACAAATAATTAAAGAAGCAAATGGACAGTTGGCTTTAGCCCCGGGTGTGGGGTAGGTGGAATGCAAAGCGGTAGATGTATTGTCTCAGTTGTACAAAGCTCTTGTTACTGTGTTCAGTTCTGGGAAGCCCACATCAGGAAGTGCGTGCAGGGATGGAACAGAGATTCACCAGAACAACACTGGTCATAAAATGATTCAAATTATGCCAGAATGATCTTCACATTCGGCTTGTGTTGCCTTGCAGATTACAGGGTGATCTAATTGAGTTGCTTAAATAATTACTTGATATGGCTGTTAATATAGTAATAATTCAAAAGCAAAAATCTACCATACACAAACAACGTGGAAAAGACCTTAAAAGTAGAGTTAGGTATTTCAGGGACAAATCGAGGGAACACTTCTTTACACATTGGCTGGACGCAATCTAAGACTCTCCCCCCAGCCCAAATGGAAATAAATATGTTGAGGTTGGATGCCAATTTAAATGCTTACAATTGCGTGTGACAGACCTTTGTTAGTTAGGCATATTAATAAACATGAAGGCAAGGTGTGCTTAATTGGCTAAAGCACAGATCAGCCACAATCTGAATGAATGGCGGAGGAGGGTGAGCACCCAGCTGTCAAACTTCCCTTTGTCTTCTTCTTGACAGAATCTTTCCTCTTCGGTTTAATCCTAACCTTAACTCTTGTCATTTGCTAAAATTGAATCCCACATCTATAGTTTATTTTTCTATGATTGTGGATTTTTGTGCCCACCGACCTTAGTCTTGCATCATTTGCTTATTGATTTAAAGCTAACATTTTCTCCTTTCCTTCCGTACTCAATTCCCTTCTCACCTGTTAACAATGTTCCTGTTTGGTAATCTTCCATAGTCAATGTTTGTTTTCATCTCTCCAACGGCCACATCAGCTCGTATCCTTCCATAGTCACTGTTTTCCTCGTCTCTCCACAGTGATCCATTTCCCATCATTTCATAGGTTACACTTTCCTAATCATTTCACAGAGATTTTCCTTACATCGTTGTGAGTTAGTGCTTTCCTCAACCCGCACTGTATTCCACCACCCAGCAATCATAATAAATGATTTTCTCATCTCTTCGCATTGATCCATCTCTCATCAATCTGCAACCAATACTTTCTTCATCTCTTTACAGTGATCCAAGTTTATTGCAAACCCTTTCTCTCAGAGAAAACTGCTCGTGACTTCAGAAACCTCATGCTCAATGCTTCACGGGATTTGCCATTACATCAGCAACTCTTTCGGATCATTAGCCTAAAGCTCCAGAATCTAGAAACAATGCATCTTTTTTTTCATTATTGACATATTCTTCACCTTAATGTGGCAATAATATTACTATGCTTTAAGTCTTCTCCTCAATTTTCATATTAGGGATGTTTATAAAATATATCGATGGAAATTACTAATGAAACTCAACCTGATGCTGTGGGAATGGTTGAAATTATGCAAATATTGAAATGTTTAGTTCTTCATCTGTATCTTTGCTATATCTCGGGAAGAAACTCAACTGCTGAGTAAATTTACACACTTTCCCAGTACTATTGTGAGCCCTCTTTACCTTAAGGACTGTCAAGTACGAACTGTATATCATACTTAGAATGAACAAAGTGGCGAAAGCGACTACTGTTGATGCAGTGCCTACATCCTCGTCGAAGTTCTCTAATCTGTCTTCCTCTACCAATGGGTCTTCCAGAGCTTTCATTACTTGAGGAAGTTCTGGATTAAATAAACGGAGTGTGTTATAAATAAGATTAGGTTGAATATAGACCATATTTCACACAAAGGCGGCAGCTGGCAGGGGTATGCTGCATTGGAAGGCAAAGTAATGGAACATGAAAAGGACAGTCTCCACTTGCCTGAATGAGTGCAGCTCCACTGCACTCAGGAAGCTGAAGACTATCCAGGCAAAGCACCCCACTTAATTAGCATCACATCCACGAACATGTACCCCCTACAGCACGGTAGCAGCTGTGTGCACCATCTACTAAATGCACTGCAGGAATGCAACAAGGCTCCTTCGACAGCACCTTCCAAGCACATAAGCTGCGGGTGTACCTACACCACATGGACTACAGAGGTTCCAGAAAGCCGCTCAACAGCTGAAGGGCAATTAGGAATGGGCAATAACTGCTGCCCCAGCCAGCGAAACCCACTTCCCGTGAATGAAAATTAAATGCCAGGGCATCCACTGTCTCTTTTAGGCACCCACGTTATAAGCCATCAGGCCCTGGGAACTTGTCGGACTTCCGCTTTTTTTTCTTCAGTAATTTTTCTGTTGATATGAATTACCTTAATTTATTCACTCTTATAAGCACTTATGTTAACCAATATTTCTGGTGAGCATCTTGTGATTTACATAGTGAAGCTGCACACAACCTATCTGTTCAGTATCTCTGTCATTTCATCATTCCCCGTAACTATTTCCCCTGACAAATGTAAGTGCTTACTGCAGCTACTTTCATTTTTTATAACTTGTGAAAGTTTTTACAATCTGTTTTTATGCTTCTGTCAAATTTGCTCTGAAATTGAATGCTTTCCCTCCTTTTTAACAACTTTCGGCTGATCCCTTCATGCTTTGTAATACAATCTCAATCCTCAGCCTTGCTCCTACTCTTTGCAACATTATAAGTTTTTCTTTTTAATCTGATACTATCTTAACTTCCTGAGTAATACTCGGATGTGATTTTCCTTGCTGGGTTTTTGGTTTGTCAACAGAATGAATTTTGTCGAAAAATCTGAATTGTTCCTTGAAATGGTTCCCACTGTTTATTTACTACCATAGCTGTAATTCTATTTCCCCAACCACACTTACTCAGCCCTCTCCTCATTCCTAAAGAATTGGTTTTGTTTAAATTGAATGTTACTGTTTGGTAGAATATGTCACTCTCATGCTGAACGTGGAAGTTAAATGCAATACGATCACGAGCTCCCAGCGGATCTTTAACATTGAGATTACTTGTTAACTTTGTCTCATTTTCCGCAAAGCATTGTTCCAAGAAATACTGATCTTCTTGTCGACCCTTGTCACTTTCTTATGCCCTGTTTTATGAGGATTAACGTTCCTCAGTTTTATTAAATTGCCTTTGTGATACGTTCCAATAATTTCTTGTTTAATGCTCTGTGCAACTGTTAGGTTCCCCTAGTGGATGTCTAAGCTACTCCCACCAGCGTTTACTGACTCTCTTTGTCCAAAATATTCACCTAACCAGATTCCACTGCATGATCTTCTGATCCAAGGCCCTTGCTCACTAAGGTCCTTATGCCATCATTTACTATCAGTCCCCCTTGGCAAGTCAGTCTGCATTTTAGAAATATTGCGTAGCCTGGAATATTTATTCCACAACCTTGGTCACCGAGCAGCTATGTTTCTGTATTGAAGGATAGCTGTTAATCATTAATCTAGATTTGTGACAATAGTTCATCGACTTATCGTATTGTGGGTGTTTTTTTGCATTCTGATAAGGATAATTTAACTTCATGTTGGCTACTATTGCCTGAATGTTATTTTTTCACTTTCTGATGTAGGATTACTGTTCAACTCTTTGCACTTTCCTGATCCGCTCTGCTGGTTTTTAGTTTGTCCCATTGCCTTGAGTTTTATCTTCATATTTCTATATCTCCCTTCACACTGACCCTGCTCCCACCCTACATTTGACGATCTACCAGAAACCCTAGTCATACAGTTCACCATGACACTGCCCCCAGCCCTGTTTCAGCACAGCCTGTGCCAATTGAACAATCCTGTCTTTAAGGGGTGCTTGTGCCGCTACCCCATGAATTGAGACCCCTTATTCACACACCACTCTTTGAGCCAGGAGATGAATTATGTATTCTGTTTGAACCTATGCTAATATCATGTCGGTCAGATTGGCTTTGATGTTCTGCATTTTAATTTCGATTATAACTGCTCCCTTAGAAGAATTTGGTTCCTAATTCTACCACAGTAACTGAATCTCCCCCTTTCCCCACCCCCCATTCCCACCACTTCACCTTTGCCCGAAGCTGCGAGGCGGTATCCTTCAAGCTGGAAACGAGCAGTTATACCAGCATAAGGACAAGGAGCGGGAGAAGGTTATTCGGCCTCTTGAAATTGCTCCGCCAATCAATAAGACCATGACTGATCTGATAGTATCCCCAAAACTGCATCCCGCCTACCCGAGATTGCGTAACACCCCCGTGCTTACCAATAATCTATCCACCACTTCCTTTGAAATATTCAAATACTCTGCTTCTAACGCCTTTTCCAGAAGAGAGTACTAAAGATGCATGACCCTCTGGGAGAAATTAATGATCGCGTCATCTCCATTTGAAATGGGCGACTCCTTATTTCTAAACAGTTAACTTGAGTTATAGATTCTCCTGCAAGAGGACACATCAAATCCACATCCACACTGTCAAGACCCCTCAGGACCTTCTATGTTTCAGCCAAGTTACCCCTTACTCTTCTAAACTTCAACGGATACAAGCCTAGCCTTTCCAAGATATCCTCATTAGACAATCCGCCCATTCCACGTATTAGCCTGGTAAGCCTTCTCTGAACTGCTTCCATAACATTTACATCCTTCCTCAAAAAAACGTGATGAGCACAGTGTACAATAGTCCTGGTGTGGTGTCACTAGTGTCCTGTATAACTGAAGCATAACCTCCCCACTTATGTGATCAATTCCCTCCCAATTAATGATAACATTCTATTAGTTTTTCTAATTACTTGATGTGCTGCATACTAGCCTTTTGTGATTCATGCACTAAGGCACCCAGATCACTCTGCACCATAAAGTTCCACAGTCTCTCAACATTTAGATAATGTGCTTCTCTTTTATTCTTTCTGAAAAAATGGACAATTTCACATTTTCCCACATTATGTTACATTTGTCAGATTTTTTCCCGCTCGCATAACCTAATTGTATTTTTGTAGCCTCCTTATGTCCTCTTCACAACTGAGTTTCTGACCTATCTTTTCAGCATCAGAAAATTTGCAAACATTCCCACCCATAACTTCATCAAAATCATTAATATAAATTGTATACAGTTGAACTCCCAGCACTGACCCCTGTGGCACAACATTCGTTACATCCTGCCAAGCTGAAAAGGCCCATTTATGCCTCCTCTCTGCTTCCCGTTAGCCAGTCAATCTTCTAGCCATGCGAATATGTTATGCCTTATACCATGAGAGCTTTTAATTTACGCAATAACACCTGAACTGGCACTTTATCAAATGCCTTCTGCAAATCTAAATACAGTATATTCACGAGTTCCCCAACATCGACAGCACATGTTACTCCCTCAAATACTAAGCACAACGTTCGGTTCTTCAAGCCGCAGCTGCAAGTAACAGCGTCTACACCCTGACTGCACTTTGCTCTGGCATTACGACATTTCTTTCCACTACCCCACTCCGCTGCCCCTTACCACCCCCACACCCATTGAATGCTATCCTGCACGCTGGTGCCATTCTCAGTTTGTTCAACAAACTGCAGTCTTTCTGCTCATTCAAATCGCTCCCAAGCACTTCGGTCTCTTGGGCAAATTCAAAGGCTCAAAACTCCCCATCATTATCCACAGAATCCTGATCCCTGCCTATCTCACAGTCATAACCCTCTGTCTCTGGTAATTGAAAGACTCTAACTTTCTACCTGACCGAAAGGGTTGAGAATGCCTCCTAGAACACAATGCCCGGATAGTGATCCCCCTCCCAGATGCTACACAAAGTCTGGGACTCTGGCTTGTTGTGGAATTCCTTTAAGGAGCGTATCTAAAACCATGAGAGAGATTTTGATGTATATGCTCAATTAATCATCACGCTGAAGATATGAGCAGCTCGAGAGACAGGACCTGTCCACGGACTTGCAGAGATTGGTGCATCTGGTTTCACCCCTTGAAATAAAGAGCCCACATAATTGTGTTTCCAATCTTCTTGTTTGAGGTATCTGTGTACCGCAGAAACCACAACATTGCTCAACAGATCATAGGCGAAGTCACTTGCCACAGATTTAGTTTTTTGGGATTGCAATCATTCCACAAATTCTGACGTTTTTGAGTTACGGCACGTCAGCATCGCTGTCATGTCTGAATAAAGTTATTTAATTAAAAAATCAATAAGATACTAATTGATACAGCTAAACTAATAGCGAGTTATTCCTCATAGCTTTTTGGCAAAAAAAAACCCTGCAAGCAACTGAAGGCCCCAGAATGGTACAAAAAGGGCACCTCCTTCTCCCACTGCACCGATTTCCCACTAACACAAAATTCCTAAATTGGCATTTGTTCCTCGTCGCAGGCAAGCCTTGTCATCTCACTTTGTCATCTCACTCTGTATACTTCTCTCGAGAGAGCAGATGGTTCAAACCAAGATGCAACTGCTAAGACAGATTTCTGATATAGTAAATAACATCTATTCAGGTAGCAACTTTCAGCGCTGACTGATAACTGAAAGAAACATAGGCGTTTCTGTTAACTAGGCTTCTTAACTAGCATGCCTAGGTTTCATATTAGAGAGTGACTACTAATCTAAATTCTATCTTGCAAAACACTTACCAGAGAGATTCCTGTTGTATGGCACCTACCACTGTGCTATTTGGGATTGATTTCCAACACATCTTGCAATTTTAAACTGGGCATTCATGAGGCAATGTGGACCATCAGCAGCAGTGGAATTCTATTCAACCGCAATCTATAACCTCGAGGCCCGGCAAATAGCCCACTGCACCACTACCATCAAATCAGTGGATCCACTCTGGTTGAATGAAGAGTGGAGGAGGGCATGGCTTGGGCAGAATCAGGCAGGCCAAAAATTGAGGTGTCAACATGGCGAAGTGAGAACACAAGCTACTTGATTGCCTAAGAACAGAAACAGCATGCGAGCGAGAGAGGTAAGTGATCCCGCAACCAACGTATCATTTTGAAGGTCTGCAGTCCTGCCACATCCAGTCATAAAAGGGCTTTGATAAGTCAACAACTAACAAGACAATGAGAATCCATAAATATCCTCATCACCAATAGTGGGCGAGCCCAGAACATCAGTGCAAAAGACAAAGCCGAATCATTTGCAACAACCTTCAGCCAGAAATGCCCAGTGGATGGTTGACCTCGCCCTGCACTTGAGGTCAGCTGCATCAGAAGAGCCAGTCTTCAGCCAATTCGATTCACCCCACTTCATGAGGAAACTGCTGAAGGTGCTCGAAACTGCAAAGATTTGGTGCCCTGACAACATTCCAGCAATTGTGCTGAAGTCTTGTCCTCCGCAATTAGCTGTACCCCTAGCCATCCTGTTCCAGTGTATTTGCAACAGTGGCATATACCCTGCAAAGTAGAACGTTGCCCAATTTTAGCATGTGCACAAAAAGAAGGAACAAATCCAACACGGCCAATTACACCGCCAACAGTTTACTCTTGGTTATCAACGAGGTGATGTGAGGTGTTTTCAACAGTGTCATATAGACGTACTTAATAAACAGCTATCTGCTAACTGACGCTCAGTTTGGGTTGCATCATCGCTACTCAGCTTTGAACACAATTACATTCATGATCCAAATATGAACCAGAATTGAACTCAAGAGGTGAGGTGAGAATGACTGTTGTTGGCATCAAGGCATCATTTGACCGAGTGTGGCATCAAGGAGGCCTAAAATAACTCGAGTCAATGGGAAACTGGTGAGAGTCAAGCTTAGCACAAAAGAAGATCATTGTGACTTTTGAAGGTCAATCATCTTAGTCCCAGGATATTCCTGCTGGAGTTCCTTGGGGTAGTGTTCTCGGCTCAAAAATCTTCCGCTGCTTCATCAATGACCTTCCTTCCATCATAAGGTCAGAAGTGGTGATGTTAGCTGATGATTGTACAAGGTTCAACACGAATATCCGCACGACAGACATTGAAGCAGCTCCTGACCTTGGGCAGCAAGAACAGGACAATATCTAGACTTGGGCTGATATATTGAAACGAACATTCGTTTGATACCATTATTAGGCAATGGTCATCTCCAATATGAGAGAATCTAATCATTTCTGTCTGACAATCAATGACATTACTATCACCGAATCCTCCCAATATCAACATTGTGGGTATTACTATTGGACAGAAACTGAACTGTGCCATCCAGATGAATAATTTGGCGAAAAGAGCAGTTCACATGCTAGGAACTCTGAAGTGAGAAACTCACCTCATTACCCCCCACGAACTGTCCTCGATCTACAAGGCACAAGTCAGGAGTGTGATGGAATATTGTCCACTTGCCCAGATGTTTGCAGTTCCAACAGCACTCAGGAAACTCGGCAACACCCAGGAAATGGTACCACATCCATGGCACCTTATCCACCGCCTTAAACATTTACTCCCTCCATCGGCGACAGGTAGTGACAGCAGTATGTACCACACAAAATGAACTTCAGCAACTCACCAAGCCTCCATCGACAGCCCGATCCAAACCCGTGACCTCTGCCAACTTGAAGGACAAAGGCTGTAGATGAAATGGAACATCACCGACTGCAAGTTCCCCTCCAAACCAAACGCCACCCTGACTTGGAAATATGTCGGCGTTCCATCAATGCTGCTGGTCCATAGCCCTCTAACTGCCTTCCTGACAAAACGTTTTTACACATAAACCACGTGGGCCGCAGCATTTCATTAAGGCGGCGCATCACCACCTTTCAATTGTAATTAGGGATGGTCAATAATAACAGGCGTAACCAGAGGTGCAAACTTGCCATGAATGAACCAATAATTTCCAGGTGCTCCAAGTTCAGGACTAAGCTCTCGTTCCCTGTTGCATAGCGGCCTATTCATCTCAAGCCTTGTTCCCGCAGAACACAGTTAATTTAACTAACTATATTGAATCATAAACGTCACTTCAGTAAATTGATGATTGTTAATTCAACAAACTAATTATCAGAACATAGCTGCTAAGAGTGAATACACAATACCTAACAATATATGTGGACTGTGTTTAAATATCTGATATGCTGCTGAATAATTAGACCTAATAAATGGTCTGGATTATTTCCCAGGTTCTCTTCATCCACCCAAGCCTATGTTGCTCTAGTCAATTAAATAGCCGCAATAATAAATGGGGGTTAAAAAGCTTATTGTTCAATTGAATTGCATCTCTCGTTATTTCCATTTTGATGTTTTATAATTAATGATATTTAAGGGTGAGTTTCATTAACGTAATCATTGGAGCAAACGTAAACTTGAACAAAGTGTATAAGCAAAACAAACATTAGAAATAAAGGCGGGACACAGTTTTTTTTTTAAAAAAAACGGTGAGCTTCAGCATCACACAGCTTAATTTATTATATTCTAAACATTTGCGTGTACAGAGTATAAAATAGTGACTAAATAATAACACTGAAGCAACATTTAAAACAAAGATGAATATTAAATGTATTGTTGAGAACATGCAATCTCCACATGACTACCAATGGGCATAAGTTCCCAATGTTTCTAACATTTCATTTAGACAAATCACAGCAAATTTTGCCATTACAGATAAAGGCAACAAAAGATCTTGAGGCAATGCAGAACAATGAAGTTTAGGTGCACATCAGCCATGATCTAACTGAATGTAAAAAAACCCTATCTGTGTATATTATAATTGTCACTCAATTTACGTCTTAATTGTTGAGAACATCATATATTTGTGTTTGTATCTGAAATTGTATAATGGGGAGAATTCCCCTTCTAGATTTGGGCAGGGTAGTTTTTTGGAAAGGGCTGGGGAATTGCAAGCATTATGCCCTTGTTCAAGAAAGGTTGTAAGAGTAAGCCCAGTAATTACAGACCAGTCAGCTTAACTTCAGCTGTGGGCAAGATTCTAGAAAAAAAATTATTACGGATAGAATTAGCAGTCACATGCAAACATAATGGTTGATAAGTAAGAGCCAGCATGGATTTTGCGGGGGGAAATCGTGCTTAACGAACTTGCTGGAGTTATTTAAAGAGGCAACATAAAAGGTCAATGAAGGTAATGCTGTTGAAGTGGTGTACATGGACTTTCAAAAGGCATTCGATACAGTGCCAAACAACAGACATGTGAGAAAAGTTATTGCTCATGGAATAAAAGGAACAGTAACAACATCGACGCAAAATTATCTGAAAAAAATAGGAGGCAGAGACTAATGGTCAATGGATATTTTACTGGCTGGAGGGAGGTTTGCAGTGGAGTTCTCCAGGGGTCGGCATTGGGACCCTTGCTTGTCCTGATATATGTTAATGATCTAGATCTTGGTTTGAAGGGGAGAATTTGAACGCTTGCGGATGATACTCAGCTTGGGAGTGTTGTAGACAGCGAGGAGGACAGTGAATAACTCCAAGAGGACATCGCCAAGTTGATGGACTGGGGAGGTAGGTGGCAGATTAAGTTCAATGCGAAGAAGTGTGAAGTGTTGTATTTTATAGGATAAACATGTACAGACAGCCTAAAATAAGGGATAAAATTGTAAAGAGGGTGCAGGAGCAGAAAGACCTGGAGTGTATATGTGCATTGTGTCAATTGAATGTGGCAGGAAAGGTGGATAAAGCAGATAATAAAGCAGATCGTATACTGGGCTTTGTTAATTGGGGCATAATGTTCAAGAGCACAGGGGTTCGCTGATTTTATGTACGACACTCGCTAGGCCTCAGCTGGAGTATTGTGTATAGTTCTGGCTGCAACATTATAGGAAGGATGTAAACACAATGGGGTGAGTGCAGAAGAGGTTTACCAGAATGTTTCCACGGATGAGAATCTTCAGCTATGTGGAAAGATTGAAGAGGTTGAGACTGTTCTCCTTGGAGAGATGAAGGCTAAGAGGGGATTTGATAGAGATGATCGATATCACGAGGAACCTCAATAGATTAGATAAGCAGAATTTGTTGCCAGTCGTTAAAAGATAAAGAATGAGAGGACACCGACTTAAAATGATTTACAAACGAAGCAAATGCGACGTGAGAGAAAACGCTTTCACACAATAGTGGTTCAGGTCTGGAAGACGCTGCCTGGCGGTATGGAGGAGGCAGGTTCAATGGAGGTTCAAGAGGGCATTGGATATTTGTTTGAATAGAAACAATGTGCAGGGGTACGGGGAAAAGGCAGGGCAATGACACTAGGGCGTTATGCACATTTGGGAAGCAGATGCAGGCACGATGGGCCGAATAGCCTCCTTCTGTGCCATTATGATTTTGTGATTCTGTGATATGGGTTCTCCCTTCTTGTGCCCTTATCGGGTTCTCTTCAAACATGTTAAAAATTTGGCCAGAAATAGATCTTCAGAGGAATTGATTTGGAGGCATCAGGGATTTCAGAGCAACAAGCCTCCAGAGTAATTCACAAGCATGTGTCGAAACAAGGGCTTTGTTTTTAAACATATGTTTCAGGAATCTGTGTAGCTAACAAGCAGTCAGGCCAGCCTTTAGTTTCCATTGGGTCTCTACAAGGATGTAAGCCCGTGCGACTGTGCCAGAAATCAATGTCTATGTTACTCGCATGATGCTGGTAAGCGAAGATGCAATGCTGTGCTCCTCTGGAGGCTGTATGTGAGATACGCACAAAACTTTTTGAAAATTTGCTCAGTTACGTAGCACTAATTAAATAATTTCCACATTCAGCTATGGTCTATTAACAGTTCTGGAACAAATGCCAGTAGAGAAAGTCTTTCCTTAACAAAATGGGATTATCAATATAAGCGATGAACAGATGAATGCTTACTATTGCCGCAGATCTTGTTTCCACGATGTATTTTTGGTATTATTGACATGTGTGTTTTCATTTCCTATAGGGAATGCCTGGACCTTCTGTAACAGCTGGCAAGCCTTAAATCTTCCTAGGACAAGGGCAGGTTCGACAAGCATGGTGGGTTGTCTGCGAGCTCACGGACGTGGTAAGAGCGTTTTTCTTGTTAATTTTCCAATTCAAATTGTCATGAAATAATTAACAAATGTCTGAGACAAGAAACAAACCTACTATTTCAAAAGTTGTACGAACACATAACAGCATTCAATGTTTTCTTCTCAATTTATTTGAATTGATTCTGTGGGATTTGCCGAACATAATGGGTTGTTGTAATGATGCATAATTCTATTTAGCGCTCTTGCTTAACAAAGAAAGCGGTAATTTATGAGCTAATAGAAGTATATTAAGCAGTGTTGCCATGGATTGGCTGAGACTATGCAGCAACCACAAGGTGAAGTGGTGCAATGGAGCAGCTGCTAACGCTGATAGAGTGAGACAATCCGGCCCCAAGAGATCTTCGCCAACAAGCTTTGAATATAAAGCTGAAGTTCCCTCTGGTCAAGCAGCTGCTATTTCACCTGCAGTGAAAAAAAGTATAGCATTAAAACCCAGTGAGTAACGCAATGAAAAAGATGATGTGCAATTCATCTGAAAAGTCCAGTGTATACTATGGATAGCTATCGTGAAAGATAAGGAGCTTTCTGGGCTTCGGTAATTACCCCCCACAATCAACATTCAGAACCCTAAGTGCAGATAATCTCACTTGTCGTGTGTCTTCTCGATCTTATAAATGAAAAGTGAATTATTTGTTACCTGATTTTAAATACCCAACAATAATTATACAATTTTCAGAAACAAATTGAACGATACTTGTGAATCATTGCTTTACCCCTAGCACACCTAACGTACTCCATCTGCAGTTCCTATGATCTGAACATTGCATTCCAAATGAGATTTGTACAATGGACTTTTTTTTAAAAAAAATGCTGCTTACTCAATATGTTTGGAGCAGAAAAAGGCCATCGCATTCGTATTTTCATCACCCACTAGCTTTCAATGGAATATTGACCTGGACAACAATTTTTTTTATTCGTGTGTATCTGTTCAGAACTTTCCCATTTCAACATTATTACCGTTGGCGATCCCTACACGCAAAAAGCCGGTCCTCACATGATTTTTATGGGCACATAAATTGTCATTCATTTACCCGCAAGTTAAATTAAACTGCTTTCTATTGTAATGCCATGTTCTGTTCAAAGTCTAATGCACACTCGGTTAGTATTGTCAGTGATCGTATATGTGCTCTCCTCTGTTCCTTCAAATTCCAGTGAATTGTTTCGCAGTACGATCTCACAAGGTGAATAAGTGTATGCATTTTCCATTTTAATATCATGGATCATGACGTAACATTTAGAAAATACGTTGATGTTACATGGACAATATTGTAGCTAAATGGTTAAACCTACTGCAGTTTTGGGAGGAGAGAAGTGCAGTTGGTTGAAGTATAGATTGCGATCGACAGCATTGTCAGAGAGGATGGGCATGCTGAAAAAATCATTGTTTTTATTTTTTGTTTGTACTCACTACCGAATAAGCGAATGTTCACAATCTACATTCCAAATGTGCAGTAAAGGAATTTATAACGCCATGGGGGAAATAAGGACTGAGAAAATGACTTTGGAATGTGAACTGAATAATATACTTGCTCTAATTATCCTTTGCTTTGTACATGTGAAAGCAGTACTTGCTCCCGATCCTCCCTGTGCAATGCCACAGATTTTTCTAGTGTTTGTGTGTATGTGTGTGTGTGTGTGTGTGTGTGTGTGTGTGCATGAGAGAAATATTATTACGTACATACAGATATAAACAGATAGATGACAGGCTGGGAGATGGTTAGTCGGAAAGAGAGATGGAAAACTAGAGAGATGAGTGAAACATATCAAGTGTGAGAGAGAAAAAAAGAAAAAATGTTCACACTTGAAGGTGTAAGTTTTCAGATTTTGATGTTTAGTAACTTGTTTAATTTCAGACATGCCTGTTGTCTCCAACTATGTATCAATGTGTTGCTCTCCTACTGGATTATACGGAGGGGTCTAAAACCAAGTGCAATCTGTGGAATAAGTCTTTATTCAAAATGACAGTTAAATAAGTAGACAGTTGGAAAATTATTGTATATAAGAGAGAGAAATATTAATAAAAAGGAAGAATCGCATTTATGTGGCGCTATTACCACCTCAGAACGTCCAGCGCGCTTTCTGACCAGTGAAATCTTCTTGAGCTGTAATCAGTTTTGTAATGCATGGAACGTGGCAGTCGATTTCCACACAGCAATCTACCAGAAAGCTCAATGTGATAATGACCAGATAATCTCCTTTTCATGATGTTGATTGAGTGATAGGGGTTTACCAGAGCATGGGGGAGAAATTCTCTGCCCTTCTTTGAAATAATGTCATAGGATCGTTTGCTTCCGTCTGAGGAAGCAAACGGGACTTCGGTTTACGGTCCCACGGTAGAGGACATCAAAGTTTCTCTGATCAAAATTCATAAATAAACATCATGTTTCCAACATGAATAAAATAATAAAAATGAGTAAGGTGCAAAGGAACTCAAACAACTCGTGTATATTAATCTAGGAGCAGCTGGAGTTACTGCGGGCCTGAGAATCTCCTGAAGTGCATTAATCCCAGCAGGTTGTCATCCTGCCGATCCAGTGTTCAGGAGGTTAGTAAGTGGCTGGCCATCCGATAGCATAAGGATATGCTCACAGTGCAGGAATCCTCCAGGATTGTTACATATTCAAATCGGGTTTTGAGTACAGCTGTGTAGTAATCATCCACGGCACTATGGGCCAGATTGAAACACTTTGGTGAATCACAAAGTGAAGGATTGCAATTCCTTAGGGAAGTCGATAGTCCGGGGAAATGGCCGCCGCTTCTGCCACCACCAACATGAGGTTCGCTTTACCTCAATTGTGCCAAAGTCAGTAACATCACTGAGTGGACGAAGAAGATTTTGAGAAGGGAAGGAAAACGACTAAACGTCACGGCCCATGTTCAACCAATGATATAGGTAGGGAAAGGATTGAGGTACGACCGAAATAGTTTCAGCACCTAGAGCACAACCTGCATGTTGGCAATCTCTCGATTATTCCCAGTGCTACAGGACAGTTAGTGCAAGAGCAGCAACATAAACCAGGTTAATGCACGAGTGGCGAAACTGTTCAGAAGATGCTTCAAATTACGGGGCCAGTGGTGCCATTTGAGGGCTTGCTGGGACCTGACAAGGTGGACGCCTTGCACACAAAGAGGACTGGAAACAATGCTGTCGCAGGAATATTAACCAAATCGTGGCGGAGGCTTTAAATGAGTATGGCAGAGAAGGCGCACCCCCAACCCAGCAGATGAAGAACTGGAGGGCAGAGAAAAGTTGCAGAGAGCTTAAAGAAACAAACTGGATTTGATTGAAGAACAGCTCCGAGTTAGAAGGGTTAATTCAGGGAGAATTGAAAAACAATCAAGATCCCATTGTGTCCATGTGTGTTAATTCCCGGTAAATGTTAATTAACATCATTGGGTTGCAGGCACGCGAGGCCACATAGCATCATATTGTAACCGCAATAACGGAGACCTAGGTGACATGAGGGAAGACATCGCAATTTTGAAATCATGTCGACAATGTTTTGAGGAAAGATGAGCAAGGCAAAAAAAGGAGGGAGGGTGGCACATTTATCAAATATATTTTTTAAGCACGAGAAAGTGTTGGTCTACTTGAGAGTTCAAACACGGAATTCGTTTCAGTAGAACTGATGAATAGCAGAAAACCTAATAAGTGCTAGGTTTATACTATGGACCACAACATCGTGGGGAGGAAATGGAGGAGCAAAACTACAGGAACATCACAGAAATTCAGCATAGTGGCGATAGGGGGCAACATTTCTTATACGTGGCTGAAAGAAACAGTATCAAACAAATATACATGGAGGAACTCCTGCAATGTGGATAAGATAGTTCTCATGGTCACTGTGTTTTACACCCCCAGCAAGGAAGGAAACAGTGGCGGATCTAGCTCTAAGGAATTAAGTGAAGCATGTAGCAGGCGGAGATATTATGGGAAGCTAATGATAATATCATTATGTTTAAAGTACATATGGATTCTAAAAGGACTAATCATATGTGAAAATATTCAACGGAGGTGGCGTTAATTTCGGTGAATGGAAAGGTGATGTGCTCCAGATGGATTGAAATGAAAGAATGTAAGCAAAACACTAAATGAACAAGAGGAGGCTCTCTGAGTGGTAATAGTTTGGTTACACAGAACACACAAAGGTAGAGCTAAGAGCTTAAATAAAAGTGGCAAAGAGCATTTGACAATAGACTATCCGGTAACAGAGAGGTGAGTCTAAACCACTGTTCTAAACATGTAAAGAGAAAACGTGTAGCCAAAGTAAGGATCAGTCGAATAGAAAGCGAAAGTTAACTCTGTTCTGGAGGCAGAGGGAGCGGCTTAGGGGCTAAGTTAATACTTTCCATATGTCTTGAGGGAAGAAGATAACGCTGCAAATGTCACAGTCAGGAGGTGGCACTGGAAAGAACAAACCGAGAGGAGAAACACAGATGCAAGGGAAGAAGTTAATGTTCTGCCAGTGCGCAAAGTGAACAATTCACCCAGCTGAATGGGACGCATCCGAAACGGATTAATGAAGTACAGATTACAATTACAGATAGTCTGGACACAACGTTCTACTTCTGCTTTGATATGGTTTAAATCACAGGGGAATGGAAGCTTATCAATGACACACCCTGTCCAAAAAAAAAAGGATAACATTATGCCATTGACCTACACGCCAGCTCCCCTCGCCCCAGAGGTGGGGAATATTCCAGGAACCATAGATCAGTATTGCCTCCAGTTCTGAGCTCTACCCTTCAGGCTTTAAAGGCTTAGCGACAGCAGCAATGAGAATTACTGGAATGGCACCAGAAATAAAACATTCAGTTATGTGGAGGCACTGGAAAACCTGGGACATCGGAATAGAAACGATTATGAGTAGATTTTAGTAAATAATGGAAACAGCTTCCAGTGTTAGAATTGTCGAATAAATGTCTCTGGAAGGGGGGCCTCGGAATCGGGATGTAAATTTTCTGCGATGCTTGTAAACGGTTTGAGAAGACGGAATAGAGAGCCGTACACCTAAGTTTGATGACAATGATAACTTAAGCAGCACAGCAAAGAGTAGAAAGTCGCAAACGGTCTTCTACAATTAAATCAATGGGGGATTGGGGTAGGCTCTGCACAATGATAGGTAAAGTTCCCTCTGGGAACGTGAGGTCATCTAGTCTGCATTTAAGAAAGATAGACGATTGTTATTTTCTAACAATGAGACGATTGAAACTATAGAACATCTCGTATAATTAGCTTTCCAACTACGGAAATCCTTATAGTTAGTGGGAAAGGAATACAAATAGTTAAAGAAGCAAATGGATAGTTGGTTTTAACCCTGGGCGTGGGGTAGGTGGAATACAAAGGGGTAGATGTCTTGTCTCCGTTGTACTAAGCTCTCGTTACTATGTTCAGTTCTGGGAAGCCCATATCAGGAAGTGCGTGCAGGGATGGAACAGAGATTCACGGGAACGACATCGGTCATACAACGATTAAAAATATGCCCGCATGATCTTCACAATCGGCTTGTGTTGCTTTGAAGATTACAGGGTGATCTAATTGAGCAGCTTAAATAATTACTTGACATGGCTGTTAATATAGAAATAATTTAAAAACAAAAAATCTACCGTACGACAACAATGCGGAAAAAACCTTAAAAGTAGAGTTAGGTATTTCAGGGACGATTCGAGGGAACACTTCTTTACGCATTGGCTGGACGCAATCTAAGACTCTCCCCTCTGCCCAAATGAAAATAAGAATGTTGAGGTTGGATGCCAATTTAAATGCTTACAGCTGCATTTGACAGACCTTTGTTAGTTAGGCATATTAATAAACATAAAGGCAAGGTGTGCTTAATTGGCTAAAGCACAGATCAGCCACAATCTGAATGAAAGGCGGAGGAGGGTGAGCACCCAGCTGTCAAACTTCCCTTTGTATTCTTCTTGACAGAATCTTTCCACTTCGGTTTAATTCTAACCTTAACTGTAGTCATTTGCTAAAATTGAATCCCACATCTATAGTTTATTTTTCTATGATTGTGGATTTTTGTGCCCACCGACCTTCGTTTTGTATCATTTGCTTATCGATTTAAAAGCGAACATTTTCTCCATTCCTTCCGTAGTCAATTCCCTTCTCACCTGTTAACAATGTTCCTGTTTGGTAATATTCCATAGTCAATGTTTGTTTTCATCTCTCCAACGGCCAAATCACCTCCTATCCTTCCATAGTCACTGTTTTCCTCGTTTCTCCACAGTGATCCATTTCCCATCATTTCATAGGTTACACTTACCTAATCATTTCACAGTGATTAACCTCACATACTTGTGAGCTA
This sequence comes from Cetorhinus maximus, assembly GCF_964194155.1. Taxonomy (NCBI): domain Eukaryota; kingdom Metazoa; phylum Chordata; class Chondrichthyes; order Lamniformes; family Cetorhinidae; genus Cetorhinus; species Cetorhinus maximus. The sequence continues at coordinate 40,267,999 of NC_135901.1, read as the reverse complement.
GTGCTTTCCTCAACCCGCACTGTATTCCACCTCCCAGCAATCATAATAAATTATTTTCTCATCTATTCACATTGATCCTTCTCCCATCAATCTGCAATCAATACTTTCTTCATCTCTTTACAGTGATCCAGGTTTACATGCAAACCCTTTCTCTCAGAGAAAATTTCTCGTGACTTCAGAAACCTCATGCTCAATGCTTCACGGGATTTTCCATCACATCACCAACTGTGTCTAATCATTAAAGATCACTAAAGATCCAGAATCTAGAAACAATGCATCTTTTTATGTTTATTGACATATTCTCCTCCTTAACGTGGCAATAATATTACTATGCATTAAGTCTTCTCCTCAATCTTCGTATTAGGGAGGCTTATAAAATATGTCGCTTAATTAGATGGAAATTACTAATGAAACTAAACCTGACGCTGTGGGAAAGGTTGAAATTATGCAAATATTGAAATGTTTAGTTCTTCATCTGTATCTTTGCTATATCTCGGGAAGAAACTCAATTGCTGAATAAACTTACACATTTTCCCGATACTATTGTGAGCCATCATTACCTTAAGGAATGTCACGTACGAGCTGTATATCATACTTAGAATGAACAAAGTGACGAAAGCGACAACTGTTGATGCAGTGCCTACATCCTCATCGAAATTTTCTAATCCGTCTTCCTCCACCAAATCGTCCAGACCTTCCATTATTTGGGGACGTTCTAGAATAAATTAACGGAGTGTGTTATAAATGAGATCAGGTTGAATATAGACTAGATATAACAAAAATGCGGCAGCTGGCAGGGGTATGCAGCATTGGAAGTCAAAGTAACTGAACATGAAAAGACCATAAGTCGATTCAAGTAACTTTCCGAAAACATGAGGATGCAGGTTGGGTGCTGACAATCGTGGTCATACAGGGCCCCTAGGACAGAGGAGTTATTTTAAATGATAATGTGTGCATCATTTGCACTTTTCCACGAAAAATGATCAATCAGATGTGATTGAAGTATATTTTTACTCTTTTAGCAGCCGATAACATCAAAATAATCAAAAATATATTTAGAAGGCGAACTCGGCCCCTATCTGAAGGGTGGACTCAGGCTCGAATCACTTGCAGTTCACAGGCTAAACTAACCTAAGAGATCATCAGGAAAATTGGGGCGGAGTCAAATTTCAGCTCAAGATTGAGCTGTGCCTGATCGGCGCAGTTTATGTTCGCCTCTCAGGAGTTATTGACATTTTACAGCAAAGGTCACTCGTCGGTACAAACAAATGATTCCACAGCATTTAAACCGGTTAACGTGCATATATGTTGACAGTATAATCTGAACAGCGGCGTTAGTCTTTATCCAATGTCATCAGATTGTGTTGTTATCGATGACGTCAGCATTGCCGTATCGTCATCTTTGCTACGACTATCGCGATATATTATGGTTACAATTCTCTGTTTACTCCGTTACAAAGGTCCTGTGAATTCTCTAATACATTGTATCGTATATTTCCCTATGGCAGTTACAGCATTATGTCATAGTAACGCCACAGGGATGGTTACCCTGTGGGGTAGAACTGTGAGCGCCTGGATTAAAAAGGACGTTAACAATTCCCTCAATCCCCTGAATGTGTCACTACTATCAATTCTCTAATTCTGCAAGCTGTGCCATGGTGCTTGTCCTGGCCGATATTTCGATTTGTATTGAGTGCAGGTGGCTTAAGTGAATGCAGAAGCATCGAAATTTTGAGTACCTGCACCACAACAGAATAAACATTGTCATATTGTATTAAATTCACCGTTCTCATCAAATGCTAGCTTCCCCTCTATAGGAGTTGAATGAACTGACAGGCCTCGTTTTCTAGACAGCTAATCAAGACCTTCCAATTTTACAATTCGAAAGCGAGTGCCGATCTTACAATACCTACTCTATCTTGAATTATACCAGGCCATGTGCCCTTCATATATATGAGCTGATGATGCATTGTAGGATCAGGCGATCTACAGAAACATCTGTACTAGAGTAAGGCCAGCTGTTTAAGTTGTTTAACCGGACTCGAGTCAACGCAACTGAATAGTATCGAGATAATTCAAAGGCTGACATTGTGCAAGACACGGATATAAGTTCTGTTCACTAACCTATTGCACTTGAACGTGTGCCAAGTAGGGGATATTAATTGTAATATACACAGCTTCACCAAACACTCTGCGGGTAGATGGGCCGAATGGCCTCATTCTTTTCCTGGATAACTGCCACTCTATGAGCTTTCAACATAGATAGCAGCCAGACCCTATAGAAGACTGCTTCCTTCACTCAGCGAGATGTTTTCCAGCATGGAGAGATTCCATAACACATAAAAGAGCAGCTCTAACTACTGGTGGTTCAGAAACTCAGCAACATTTGCTTAACTCTGGTTCAGTCAGTCATGTCAGGTACATCAAGACAGTCACCTGGACATATATTCTCTGACTTGACGATGCATACATTTTTCCATGACATGGCTGATATTTCAGAGCAACAATGGATGAAGTATTGTACTCCTGCTATGTTTCTCACCTAGCAAACCAAGTATAACAGAAAGTTATGCCAGAATGCACTGTCCAGATGGTGAACTGTGCAATTATCCCTGGTTGACATGTTTTTATTTTGCCCATTGAAACTTTAATGGGTCTTTTTCAGATTGTGAGGATGTTTGTGGGCTGCCTGATAAGGCGACCTACCAACAAACTCTCCGATCTGCACCTTTAATTTTAGTGTGTTTTTCAACAGGGCGCAATGAGTAGCGGCCTGATGCACGTAAGCAAGGGGTAAGAAAAAACAGCGCAACTATTGATGACAAGAACGCGACCAGTTGATTTACTGCAGACTGAGATTCTCTTTGAAAAATCAGTTCTTGGTGCCTCTGCTTTGCATTGGACGTACGGACAGATTCTATGTTAAATTATGTGAGTTGAGCAAGGTTGATGATGGTGGCAACAAAGTCATACCCTGCTTCGTAGATCACCTTTCACTGATTCAGGATTTCCCAAATACTTCACAGGTAAATAATAATACTTTTTCAATAATTTAAATTCTTTAGTGTTTGAGTCCGCACCAAGTTAAACTAAAAAAACACCCCTAAAGAAAACAAAAGAAGCAAATAGGAAGCCAGTATAAACAATGCTGCTTCTGGACATAATAGAGATAACAGACTCTGGAAGATATCACTGCTCATGCAATTCTCCTTGGAGTCTTCAACATGCGCCTGAACTGTCGGATCGGGTCAAAAATAAGTCTCTCAAATGGAACACAGCAGCACTGAGACTTCAGCACCCATCAGACTGTTCGACTGCATTATGAGCCTCGATCAAGTGCCAGAATTGTGGAAAGATTAACCCATAACCTTCTGATTCAGAAGCCAGGGAAAGGTTAATGATATCCGCTGTGATTAAAAATAAATATACGGGGATAATTTCAAAGTCAATGCTTATCTCCGAATGCGATCTTTGGAAATTATACATATCGATCGTTCATTGCACAACAACATCAAGTTGCCGTTTTGCAGCACGATAAACGTGGGGAAAAGCCTCGAGGTGCTTAAGAGGAGCAAAATCAGACAGCACCTGATGCCAAGTCAAGTAAGATCCAATCAGGTCAAGTAACCAAATCTTTGTGAAATAACGTTGCTTTAATGCGCTTCTTGAAGTAGCAGAGCTAGGTTAAAGTAGCGCACAGGTTTAGTGATGCATTTGCAGAGCTTAGTGTTTGGGCAGCTGACGTCCCATATTCTATAAGTGATATGCGGAGCTTGTGGCATAACGTTGATGTCAGTGAGCAAGCAATAGTGGAAATCACCTTAGTAATGGTGACCACGAAATTACCACCGACTGCTGTAAACCAGATGTGCTTCACTAATGCGCCTGACGGAAGGAAATCTGAAACCCTTACATGGTCCGGCCTACATGTGACTCAAGGACTACACCAGTTCCGTTGACATTAAACTGCCCTCCAGCATAGCTTAGAAAACATCAGCTCATGGGCAATTCGGCAACAAGTGCTGGCCTTGCCAGCGACATCCCATGAAATAATTAAGACGAAAGAAAGAAAATTGAGCATGCACACGAGATCTGAATTGGAGGCACGTGGAGATCCGGGAGGGCAGGCTGACTGGGGCAATAGCCAGCATAAAGTTTTCTGCTTGGTCGGTAACATGTTAAACGTTTTAAACATTTTTCTCTTCACTCCCGACGCACAGTGGCAACAGTGTGACCCATCTACAAGAAACCCTCCAGCTACTCCCTAACGCTACTTTGACAGCACTTTCCAAACGCGGAACCACTACAATCTAGAAAGAAAAGAACAATAGATGCATGGGAACACCACCATCTGAGAACGCTCCTCCAAGTTGCACACCATCTTTACTTGCCACTAAATCACCATTCCATCATTATATCTGGGTCAAAATCCTGTAATCCCTTACAGTATTGTGCGCGTCATACGCCACGTGGATTGCAACGGTTCAAGAGAAAAGGTCGCCGCCATCTTCACTAGGACAATTAGGGACGAAACATGGCCTTGCCAGCAACACGAAAACTACCCGAATGAATACTATAAAAAGAAACAGTTGATCGAGGAGAGAAGCCATTTAAAAACAGGGATAAGAATTTTCAAATTGTGTAGTTATTTGACTTGAAGCCAGCACAAGAGTGATGGTTAAATGGGGACATGCCGTGAATTGGGCCACCGGCTCAAGAATTTTGGATGATTTTAGTTTGGAAGCGGATGCGTGGGAATGGAGTGTATGGCAGGATTCAAAGATGATAGCTTTGTTATCCTCGAGGAGACAACCTGTACTCACCTAATATTGATTGTCTAGACATGCAGTGCAAAAGTGAGAAGCAGTGGAGAATACAGAGAATGGGCAGTGAGGTAGTGCTCGGTGGCATCAGCGGACAAGGGGGATACAGAATTGCGATTTCGAATGATGTTGTTGAGGGGCATCATCGGGTTGAAACATAGAAGACGAGTAAATAGTCAGAAGCTAGAAGACTCTCAATTGTAGGTGATTTTCCGGCTAGAATTGATTTATCAAAGTGAAACCATTCAAACATCAGTTTTGGTGAATGTTGGTCACTATATAGGTTGAGCGTAACTTCCTCCAATTTATTCAATCCGCCCTCTAGGTAAATACCTCATTGTGAAAGAGTAAATCACAGTAACTCCGAATGAACGCTGATGCTTTGTGTAAACTGCTTGAAAGCACCACAAGTATTTCTAAAGGTGGAGGAACAGACGCGTGTTACACATTTTGGATATTGGAGCATATATATCTTATACATTTGCTTCAAATTATTAATGATCACCACGAAGATATCACACACACACACAAACCATGAATAGGCAAGGCAGCAAGTTTTCATTTTGCTTTTATTGCAATCAGCTGTGCCACATACAGACAAACCAACCATTTTATGTATATCAAATAGCGTCACTAAACCCTTCATGAGTTTTTTGATAATTTGGCAACTTGTATAAAATGCGAACAATCGTTCGCTGCCCTGGAGGGTGATTGTGAGGTCAGATGATTGGGAGATTGGATGATTCGGATGTTGAAATTATTAGGAACCTCACAGCGGTGACATTTCTACAGGAAAGGCCTGGTCAATCATGGCGGGTTATGCACACGATTTAACACTGTCGTTTAGGACAAGCGAAACATTAACTGAAGTAGGTTTACCATTGTATTTATTAATACTTCGGATTAAGTTCCTCTCGAGGGACGGGTGGCCCAGTAAACAGGAGTAAGTGGTGCCAGTGTTCCACTCGGCCGCGGTGAGTCTCAATCTGCCGGCTATGGAGCTGGAACCATTTCCCTTCTCAGTCTCCGGTTGGCTTGGATGACCTGAATCCAGAATGGTGTCATTGGCCATCCAAGCGATGTAAATCTCAGCAGGATAAAAACCGGTGGCGAGACACACCAGCGTTGCCGTATTCTCAGTGTCGATCTCGTCCTCTGACGGAGGCAGAATGTAGACTTTGGGACTAATCATTGTGCCAACTGTAAAGAGAGAAATATACAAATACGTTTTAATCTGACTCTGTCTATTGTTTGGTCCTCACTATCCATTTTATTTTCTTGGAAATACCATATATTTGGAAATTTGGAATATTTCCTATCTCTGAGGTTTAAAGATCTTTTTCCTTGCACATGGTTGTCATTCATATTTTTTCTTTTGATCGGTTGCTTTGTGGTCCGATTTTTTTCCCCAAAGAGTTGGAGAAAGCACTTTAAAGAAATGCTGACATTGTTGAGGGTGGGGGGAGCAGCAGTTTCACATTTCTTACATTTTTTTTTACCATCGTCTTCATCAACGTGGTGACTGGTAGGACTCGCGATTGTATTTCATTGATTATACTAGCATTTAATTTTTGGTCTGTTTTTTAAAATTTTCGTTTGGGGCCACTGGCAATTGAACCAGTCCCTTAACGAGTGTTAACTGTGCTTACCCTTTAATTTCCTGGTTGAGCGTCTCTTTGGTGTTGGTAATTCACTTCCTTCTACGAGACAGACATATTCCACCCCACTGTCCCACTCTGCCGCAGTGACCGTCAGTTTGCTCACGATGACCGAATTGCTTCCACTCCACTCAGGATTCTGGGTCTCAACTCCTTCCGTTCTCATTCTCCCATCCACTTGCCAGGACACGCTGACGCTTTCTAAATCACTGTAAAGGATTTCACAAGCAATGGTCGCTGTCTTTTGAACCCATATCTCTTCAAACGGAGGGTTCAATATATTGACAGAAATGTCTGGCTCATAGCAATCAGCTGGAAAGAAAAGCGAATGGTTGTTTCAAGCTCTCATGTTGAAATCACGGATGACAACCACTGCAGAATGCTAAAAAATGTGAAACAGTACTTACTGAAATGCGATTGAGTTGTTATTATCCTGTTGCTGGTTGAGATAACATGATGCTGTGCTCTCCTAGACTTATTGTATTCATCCCTATGGCTTCCATGGATCACGTTCTGAATAATATTCTCTGCAATAGTTTCCACGGCTCGCCGATTACTCTGACAGGGACTGAATATTTTATTTTATTTGCGCTGATACTGGAGGTCGAACGCTGTCTAGTGGCCTGTAGGTGCCGGATTCTTTTCCCACTCATGTAACGTAATTAAAAGTTCCCTCTATTTATGAGCCAATTTTCCCAGGACTGATCAATGGTCGGACGCGTGCCCTGAACAAAACTTTGTAGATGTTCTGCATTATTTGACACCAAGTTCACTCTCTCACTCAGAGAGTGGAATGTTTTAGAGAGAGAAAAATACCGCCCAGGTTCGGTAGGGGTGCCGATGGAATTTTGAGTTTAAGCAAACAATTGTTTTGCAGAATATAAAGTGAGGAAATCTATCAGATTACCAGGATATACCTGGCCCAGAGATACTCAAAGTTTAAATTAGTGGCAATGGGCAGGTCTTCTATACTATCCGTGCATCGACAGCAATAACAGGGTCACCAACAAAAATGGGGCTTGGCAGGGGGGTGGGGGGGGGGGGGGGGTGGGGGGCGGTGGGGGGGGGGGGGGCGGTGGTGCTGTACTTTTAAAAATAATAAAATTCTGCTTCTGGTCAGGGAAATAAGAACGTAAGGAATCGGAGCAGCAGCAGGCCATTCGATCCCTGAAGGCTCGCCGGCCATTCATTACGATCGTGACCTTCGTCTCCATCTCCAGCTCCCCGCCAACTACACATATCATTTGATTCCCTGAAAGACCAGCATTTATCCAGATGTGACCACGTACTTGCATGTTGGGGTGTGTGATTTAATCACTTGCCAAATCTCCTCTCAATGTCCGCTTATCCAAGGAGAACAGCCCTTCCCTGTAGAGTCTACCTACATAATTGATTCCTTTAAGCCTGGAATAATTCTCACAATCCCTTTCTGCACTCTCTCGAAAGCCTTCACATTTTCCTAAGTTGTGGTGCCCAGAAATAGACACATTATAAAATACTGATTTGACCTAAACTGGAATAAAGTTTGAACGTGATCTCCTTGTTTTGGAACTCTCTGCCTCTGTTTGTACAGCCCTGGTTCTCATCCTTTAACCATTGTCCCCAGCTTCCCCGCGCTCATTTGCACAGGTATAAGGCCACGTCTCTCTGTTCCTGCTACCCCTTCGGAATTGCAGTCTTTAGTTTATATTGTCTCTCCTCATTTGGCAGCAAAATAAAATATTTGGAGGGAATGAGGAAATTTAAAAAAATAATAATGACTGACTGTAATAAAACGAGCCATCTCAATGAGTTTAAACAGCATAAAACGTGGCAACGAGAAGGAATTTTGCAACCAATTAACAGAAAATAGTGCCCGTGTTTTAAAGGGGCTGATTTCAACATTGCACAGCTCAGATCATCCTTCTAGCAAAGAAAATGGGATCTTTTAGATTATTTTCTAACGGTTTCCTTGTAACTATTTGAACCAACATGAGACGTTTAACTCTATCAGATAAACATTATTTTCCGGTATAAGATCTAACGGGGAAGGTCACTTTGAGTATCTCTGTCAAGTGTCCATTGTTTATCGTGCACAGAATGTGGGCTTTGCTGGCCGGGCCAGCATTTGTTGCCCATCCCTAACTGCCCTTGAGAAGATGATGCCTTCTTGAACCACTGCAGTCTATGTGGTGTAGGTACACCCACAGTGCTGTTAGGAAGGGAGTTCCAGGATTTTTACCAGCCGCAGTGAAGGAAACGACAAATATATTTCCAACTCAGGATTGTGTCTTGGAAATATATTGCCTTCCCTTCACTGTCGCCCGATCAAAATCCTGAAGCTCCCTTTTTCACAGCGCTGCGGGTAAACCTACACCACGTGGACTGCAGCGGTTCACCACCTTCTGAAGTGCAACTAGGGATGGGCAATAAGTGCTGGGCCAGACAGCGAAGACCACATTACGTTGTGAGTGGGTCAGCAGGGAGAGAGTGCATCAGCAGCCTATTTTACCGAGAATGCATCACAGCGCCCCGTCCACTCTTGCCATCAGCAGATGTGCAAACATGTCGACTCCGACGATGCCCCCTCATGTCGTAGGAGGGGCAAAGAAAGGGTCCCTCCTCAGTTACCGGATACGCCCGGACTACTGTACCTTCCACGAGTCACCGGTTCAGTGTGGTTACCCCAGTGAGGTAAAAGAGCCACACTGAGGGAACATTTTATCAGTCAGTTCATATTACAGTGCATAGATGCTCAGCGATCAGATGGAGCTCGAGCTTTAAGAGGCTGGGGCTGCGTCAGTCGCAGTATTTGCCCTCTTAATGCCATTGCTCACTATTGAGTTCTGTTCATCACCTCTCGAACCTGAGCCAATGGTTATGCTCCATGAACCCGCATATGCAGAAACTTCCAGCAAGTTATTATGCCCTGCATGAATCGCACCCTATTTTACCTCCATTCATTCCAAATTGGCACAAGGGTAGCTGCCTTAGATTGGGAATCAAACCATATACTATTCCTACTGCACAAACGTAGAGTCACTGAGGCCAATTATCAGAACCCAGTCACCACAGGTCAATATCAACGAAGTCAGCAAAGTGCAGAGATCCAGCCTCCCGAGAAATCTCAAAATTCCCGGCCAATCACTGAGGCGCTGGGCAATTATTGTGCAGGTTTTATTTTTGCCTTCACTTAAAAAAAACTATACCGCCAAAAATGAAAAAGTTGATCAAAGGAGATTAAATTGATCAAAATAAATGGACACTTGATTAGGTTCAGTCCATGAAGACGTTATTTGTCCAGCCCTGTGACTACTAATGCATTTGTTCAAGTAGGTTTCAAGATTAGACACATACAAAACTGCTTCAATTGTTCAACTCCCTGGTAACTGGCTGTTTCTGGTTATGAATTCACTGCTGAAAAGCAGTCTCTGTTGTGGTTTGCTAAAACAGAAATTAAAGAGTGAAGTGGACCGCGCAAAGTCTTAACCCCACAGTGTGGAACACAGTATCCCTTAAGGTGTGCTTAGCACCATCTAAATAAAGCGCTCATTACCAGAATACTGTGAAGTTAAGTCTCAGATATTCTTATCCTGCCCCTTATCATCACTGGATTCTCAAATTGCTTGTGGAGGCGGACATATTGAGTGCTGAGCATTGTACCATCTCGGTGCTGTCTGGGAGCTCGGGCCACATTAATTGGTTCCCATATGTTTTTTAGTCCCTGCAACCTAGATGAATGTGCTTGCTACTGTGCGCGTTCTTCGGTGTTGTTGTCGAATTAAGCACAAACTTTGACTGTGGAAATGCATACTGAGAAACCGTTTTTACCTTTCTTTTTGCTGATGGTCATATTTTCTGTGGATTGTGTTGGTGGGTGTGAGGTGGCACAGGTGTATCTTGCTCCTGACTTCCATTCCGCTTCAGGTAAAGTGAGGAGGCTCCTTGTGCTGAAGGTCTGGTCCTGTTCAAGGGCCGTGGAGAAACTGGTGATGTTCGATCTCAAAGCAGCTCCGTTCTTCTGCCACGAAATGGTTATTTTGTCCGGGTAGAATCCTCTTATCAAACAAGTGAGGGTTGCGGCTTTGGTACTTTGAATTTCTTCTGGTGATGGAGGCAAGAGCCGGAGATTTGGCTTCACTGGCTCCACTGTAACAGAAGTTCAACCACTGTTAGTCTTAACTCCATTGTCATTCCTAACGTATATATATATATATATATATATATATATATATATGTATATATGTACATATATATAACCTTACCTATTTTTCTCTTTCGTGTGCCTTTTGATACTGGAGTCGATGATAGATTGTCCCGTGCTGAACATGAGTATTCAGCCCCGCTCTCCCACTCTTCCACGCTGCTTGTCAAGCGGCTGATGGTCAGGTACTGGTTACCATCTTGGGTACCTGTTTCGATTTGAACACCTTCAGCCCTCACCTTTCCATTCACCCTCCAGGAGATCACAACCTCATTGGGAGATGTGGACACCACTTCACACACTAGGATGGCAGTTTTATTGATCCAAATATCTTCAACTGAGGGATCTCTGAGAAGTACTGTTATATCTATAAGTGAGCAACAAAAAATTACAATCACGTGGAGGCTTTAAAGCTGACGATTCTACTTATTTAACAAGAATTTTAATATCAGTAACAATCGTTTGTTTGGCAAATCAGGTCTTTCACTGGTTATTGTTGAACTTACATTGAATTCTGCTGTTTACGCGGATGTTGACATGAATCACAGTTTGAACTGTTTATTTAGACTGAGTGACAGGGAGCGGGAGAGAAATACAGAGTTACCGGGAGACTTTAAACCTTAACATAAAGAGAAAGAGAGAGAGAGAGAGAGGGAGAGAGAGAGAGAGATTGAGAGAGAGAGAGAGGGAGGGAGAGAGAGAGAGAGAGAGAGTGATAGAGAGAGCGAGAGAATTGAGAGAAAAATAATTGAGAGAGAGAGAAAGAGAAAGAAAGGGAAGCAGAAACGCAGGTGGAGAAAAATCAGTCTTAGCCAGATAAAGGCTAAAATATGGGAGAGAACGGCTGGGGCATAAAGAAGCGAGACAAACGAGAGGGAGGCAGAAAGAGAGAGGTACGGCAGAATTTTCAACCCCCGCTGGCAAGTGTAGGAGGGGATAACAATTCCCCCGGCTTGCCTTCCCGCCGCCCTCCCACCCGTAAACAAGTTGGTCACAAATTTACTGGGGAGAATGGTCGGCACTCGCCCGAATTGAGGCTCTTAAGTGGCAATTATTGACCACTTGGATGGAACTTTCTCCCCTCTCGATTGAGGTGTTTTGAGGAGGGGAGGGCACTTAATCCTGCGGGAAGGTGGTGTGTAAACACCCCGCCTTCAGCCTCATTGCTTGAGGGCGGAATGTTTGGGTTTGACATTCTCTCCTCTCCACCAATTGAGGCCATTGAATGAAAAACTAATAACCACTTAAGAATTTTGGTATGAATGGAGCTGTGGGCAGACCTGTCACCACGTGGAATGTAGGACATTTTAACGTTTACGGAGGCAGGTCGCCTTCAAGGCACTCAGTGACTGGTGGAGAGACCCAGGGTCATGAAGGGGGTGCCGCGCCGTGAGTCACCCCCAGCAGGCAAAACTCCTTCCACCATTCCTCAGGCCTGGGTCGCCCCTTTTCTACGTTGGACGATACGTCCCAAGGACATTACCTTCCATCACACTATCTTAGCACCACCATGCCCATTCTACACCGGACGCCCTCCCAAAGACTGCCAACCGCGGATGCGCGCTTCCTTCCACCCCAGCCTCGCAATAAGGACTTCTTAACCATTTCTGCACACCCCCGGCATCATCTCCCCTGCCAGCCGTGAAACACCCGACACTTAAATGACCCTGGAATCCGAGATTCAGAGTCTGTGGACTTTTTGTGTCCCCAGACCTGCCCACTGCTGCCGCTGGTGCTGCTGGGAAAACAGCACTGCCCCAATCAGATTGGCTAGCAGCTCCCTGAGGTGGAATATCCACCTGATTTCGAGACACAAATCCGGATCGAGCCAATGAATGCGCCTGATTCAGGGGCTGCAGTGATTGGCGGGTAGGTGGTCCAACCACCAACCTCCCCCGCTCTGACCCCACCGCCCCCCCCCCACCCCCCCCACCCCCCCCCCCCCCCCCCCCGCCACCCCCCCACCCCCAAACCCCGCCCAGCCCTCACACTTCACCCCAATTCTGTGGCTGACAGTACGGGAGTCTCCTGATCCGGAACTTCCTGCCAATGACTGGTTAATTCCACTGTCTCTTTCTCTGTCCTTCTTTCTCTCTGCTCCATTCATCCATTTCATCTTACATGCACATTTTTGTACCGATACCCAGCAGCAAATAGAATCCACTCTGGCAATTGGAACGATTATCTGAATGAGGCTTTACAGTTTGACCGATTTCGTTGAAAATATATCCGTTTACTCTAACTCTCTGTTCTATTTTGCCTGCAGAAATTTGGCGAATTCAGTGGGTAGGGTGTGTCAACATTTTTTTTCTTGTAATATCATAATAGGTTATAAGAACATGAGAACGAGGAGCAGGAGTTGGCAATTCAGCCCCTCGAGCCTGCCCCGCCATCCAATACGATCATGGCCGATCTCATTTTGGCCTCAACTCCAATTTCCCGCCCTCTCCCCATAACCTTTCAACCCATTAGTAATTAAAAATCTGTCTATCTCCTCCTTAAATTTATTCAGCATCCCGGCATCCACTGCACTCTGAGGTGGTGAATTCCAAAGGTTCACGACCCTTTGAGAAAAGTAATTCCTCCTCATCTCTGATTTAAAACTACCATCCCTTAGACTAAAACAATGGCCTCTCGTTCTAGAATGCCCCAGAAGGGGAATCATCTGCTCCACGTCTACTTTGTCTATCCCCTTTAGCATCTTATATACCTGAATAGATCTCCTGTCATCCTTCTAAACTCTAGCGCGTATAGGCCTAAACTGTTCAATCTCTCCTCATAAGCCCCACATCGTTGGAATCAATCTAGTGAACCTCCTTTGATCCGCCCAAGTGCAGCTATATCCTTCCTCAAGTAATGGTGAAACTGTGCACCATACCCCAGGTGTCGTTTCACCAATGCCTTGTACAGTTGCAACAAACTCTTCCCTGTTTTTATAATCTATTCTTTGAGCAATAAATGCCAAAATTCCATTTGCCTTCCTTATTACCTGCTGTACCTGAATACTAGCTTTCAGCGATTCATGCACGAGGACACCCAGATCCCTCTGCACTGAAGCATTCTTCAGTTTCTCTCCATTTAAACAATAAGTCACCTTTTTCTTCTTTCGACCAAAATGGATAACCTCACACTTATCCACATTAAACTCCCTCTGCCAAATTTCTGCCTATTCACTTAACCTGTCCATATCCAATTTTTAATTTCTTATTTCTTCATTGCAACTTACTTTCTCACCTCTTTTGGTATCATCTGCAAATTTGGTTATAGTACCTTCTATCTCTGAATCCAAGTTATTAGCACAGATTGTAAATAGTTGGGGCCCAAGGACCGAACCCCATGGCACCCCACTAGTTAAAGCTTGCTATCGAGGAAAAGACCCATTTATCCAGAATCTCTGCTTTCTGTTGGTTAGCCAATCCTTTATCCCAGCTAATATATTACCCCTAACTCCGTGTGATCTTATTTTGTGTATTAATCTTTTGTGCGGCACCTTATCAAAGGCCTTCTGGAAATCCAGATATATTACATCTTCAGGATTACCATTGTCCACATTGCTTGTCACATCTTCAAAGAACTCAATATGCTCAATGCTCAATGCAAGGTTATGCTCAATGTGCACATTAACCAGAGCATAACATTCATCAGAAGGCGCCATGGAAATGCCTTTTGCAAAATTCGCCCGACTGTGAGCACCATCCAGAACTTCAGGCATTGCCGGTGCAATAGAGAATGCTAGAGAGCAGCAGGAGACCATTCGGCCGTTCATGACACTCACTAGCTCTTTGAAAGAGCACCATCAAATGCATTGGTCAATGCTGCTGAAACTCTTCCAAAAACTTTTATTGTAGTGTTTCACTGCATCTGGATCTGTCACTGATCACACTCAGTGTTGCCTGTTCCAGGACTTTGAATCCGAAGAGATAAATTATTGCAATAACATCCCAATTAATCTGATGCTAATAAAGTAAGACTGTTTGACATCTGCAACCGTGTGAATTGGTTAGATTTCCTCACCTGACGTTGATCTAATTTCTTTCTGCTTGTTACTGTTGGTTGCGGAATGGGTCACTTTGCATCTGTACACGGAACCGCTGCTCCAATCCTGAAGAGGCACATTCAGGAGGCTCGTGGAGCTGAAGTCTCCTTTCGATGATTTAGCTGGGGGTGTAGTGGTAACTCCAGAGCGTATGGTGTTTCCGTTCTTCTGCCAGGTGACCCCAATGCTTTCTGGCTTGTAGTCGCTAATGAGGCAAAGCAGCTGCACAAAACCATTTGCTCTCAGCTCCGAAGTGGCATGGTAGAAGAGACTGATTATTGGAGGAGTCGGCCCTAAAATGAAAAAAATAACATCTTCGTTCATTTCCAAAATTACGATAAATCGTTTCCAACATCTTTCCAGCAGTATTCATCCCTCGGCCAACATCAAAATCAGATATTGCAGTCACAGGCTCATTATAGGAGTTTGGTGCGAGCAAATTAACTGCCGTGTTTCTAACAGTACAATGGCGTCTGCACTTCAAAAATAATCTCATAGTTTGTAAGGCGCTATGTGGTGTTCTAAGGACCTGGAAGACGCAATAGAAATTCACGTTTTTTCTCAATTACTTATTGGAATATTTGCGCTTGGTTAATTGCCATTTCTATTATTATCGTAGCAATGCAATGGAATGTGACATCAACTGAAATCTTATCTAAAATAGAGGCCAGATTCTTAAGATAATATGAATGACTCACGGCCCTGGTCTGCACCGGGTGCAACACAAATGGAGGACAGATCAGAGATTATTGTTATTATTATTATTATTATTATTGTTATCTTAATAACTGCAATTGAAACTTCACCGAACCGTTCACATAATACAATACAATTGCCTGGAATTTCCTTTCCTCATATCGGCGCACATATGAGAAGTTCACCGCTTTAGCGGGAGGGAACTGAACCACAAGTATTGGGAGTCAATTTATGCTTTAATCAGGAAGTTGCATTTCGCCTTCAAGGGCTCGGCAAAAGCCCATGTCCTCGATCCAACCCGACCCTGTAATAATGGAAATTTGGCTGTGTTCCCGGAACTTAGCAAACCGTTTATTTAGTTATTTAGGGCCGATATTAGCGGGCGTGGATTCTGCTCAGGATGGAATTCACATACCGGTAGTATCTATTTGAAATTTATTTTAATGATTTATCACCAGTGCCTGTTGCAGGTAGCTATGGAAATTGGAACTTTTCTCAAGCTATTTTATAAGAAGTACATTTTGGCAGAAAGTGATAAATCGGAGCAGATATGAAACTGATGCAGCATTATTGCTTGCATTTTTTATTTATGCTTATCAAAGCTGCCTGGGAGCAGCTATGGAGGTGGCTGCAGTGATGTTAAGTTAAATGTTAATGGTCCCCTTATACCGACTGGCCAGCAGAATGAAAAACAGGATGCCACCCAACATTCCTGCAGTCAGCTCCATATCTGCCCCCACTCAGCCTGTTATAAGCAGCACATGAGAATGGGAATATTGTCATAAAGGAACTCAGGTCATCAATAGCAATTCAAATATTGCTGAAAAAAGGAATTTTTTGTTGAAGCTTTTTGTCTTGCACTCATCAGGATAGTTCGCAAGAAATTACTACTCTCAGGGGAAACGACATATTTATACTGTATGACAAAACAGACGCACAAGATAGGAGCTCACCGTATTGCGGGTAATGTATTAGCATGGATTAAGGATTGACTATCACAGGGAGGACAAAGAATCGGCAATAAATGTTTTTATTTCAGGTTGGAAAACCACAAAGTTCAGTCCTAGGGCCTCAATTATTTACTATCAATATTAATTACTTGGAGTCGGGGCAGAGTGTGATATATCCAAATTTGCTGACGATATAAAATAGGTGGGAGGGCATGTTGTGATGAACGCATAAGCAATTGGCAAGGGAATATAGATGGGTTGAGTAAGTGGGAAAAACTTGCAGATAGAGCTTACTGCAGGAAAGTGTGAGGTTATGCACTTTGGTAGGAAGAAGCAACAGTCAGACTATTATTTAAATTGTTAGAGGCTCCTAAACGTGCAGCACAGATGGATCTAGGTGTTATAGAACAAATAACAAAGTAAAGTACAGCCCAGGAACAGGACCTTCGACCCTCCAAGCTTGCGCCGATCATATTGCCTGTCAAACTAAAACATTTTACACTTCCCGGTTCCATATCCCTCTATTCCCATCCTATTCATGTATTTGCCAAGCTGCCTTTTAAACATCACTATCGTACCTGCTTCCAGCACCTCCTCTGGCATCGAATTCCAGACACTCACTACCCTCTGGGTAAAAGGCTTGCCCCACACATCTCCTCTAAAGTTTTCTCCTCTCACCTTCAATCTATGTCCCCTAGTAATTGACACTTCCACCCTGGGAAAAAGCTTCTCACTATCTACTCTTTCCATGCCACTCATAATTTTGCAAACTTCTATCAAGTCGCCCCTCAATCTCCGTCGCTCTAGTGAGAACAATCCGAGTTTCTCCAACCTTTCCTCATATACAATAACCTCCAGACCAGGCAGCATCCTGCTAAACCTCCTCTGCACCCTCTCCACCGCCTCCATATCCTTCTGGTAATGTGTTGACCAGAATTGCACGCAATATTCCCAATGTGGCCTAACCAAGGTTCTATACAGCTGCATCATGACTTCCAGGCTTTTAGACTCAATAAACCTGCTGATGAAGGCAAGCATGCCATATTCCATATGCCTTCCTGACTACCTTATCCAACTGCGTTGCCACTTTCAGTGGCCTGTGGGTCTGTACACCCAGATCCCTCTGCCTGTCGATTCACTCAAAGTTTCTGACAGTTACTGTATATTTCCTACCTGTATTAGACCTTCCAAAATGCATTACCTCGCATTTGTCTTGATTAAACTCCATGTGCCATTTCTCCACCCAAGTCTCCAACCAATCTTTATCACATTGTGTCCTTTGACTCTCTTCACTATCTGCAACTCCTCCAACCTTAGTGTCGTCTGCAAACTTACTGATTAGCACAGTAACATTTTCCTCCAAATCATTTACGTATCCTACAAACAGCCAATGTCCCAGCACTGATCCCTGTGTAAATCCACCAATCACATCTCTCCATTCAGAAAAGCACCCTTCCCCTGCTACCCTCTGTCTTCTATGACCAAGCCAATTCTTTATCCATCTTCCCAGCTCACATCTGATCCCGTGCGACTTTACCTTCTGTACCAGTCTGCCATGAGGGACCTTGTCAAAGGCCTTACTGAAATCTATGTAGATAGCATCCACCGCCCTTCCATCATCGATCATCTTTGTCACTTCCTCGAAACACTCGGTCAAGTTAGTGAGACACGACCTTCCCTTCAAAAAACCATGCTGCCTTTCACTAATACACCTATTTGCTTCCAAATGGCAGTAAATCCTGTCACGAAGAATCTTCTCCAATAATTTCCCTACCATTCACCGGTAAGGCTCGCCAGCCTGTAATTTCTTGGATTATCACTGCTACCCTTCTTAAACAATGGAACAACATTGTGCATGAAACACAAAAACAAAGTTATCAAACAGGTGCAACAGATGATTAATAAGGCAAATGGATTTTGGTCTGTATTGCTAGGGGGTTAAAGTTTAAAAATAGGAAGTCTTTTTACAACTGTGGAGGGGGTTGGTGAGGCCGCACCTGGAGCACTGTCTACAGTTTCGGTTCCTGATGTTCAGAGAATCACTGAATCACACAGTGCAGAAGGGGCCCTTCGGCCCATCGACTCTGCACTGACACGTGAGAAACACCTGATCTACCTACCTAATCCCATTTACCAGCACTTGGCCCATAGCCTTAAATGTAATGACGTGCCAAGTGCTCATCCAGGAACTTTTTATAGGATGTGAGGCAACCCGCCTCCACCACCCTCCCAGTCAGCGCATTCCAGACCGTCACAACCCTCTGGGTAAAAATGTTTTTCCTCACATCCCCCCTAAGCCTCCTGCCCCTCACTATGAACTTATGTCCCTTCGTGACTGACCCTTCAACTAAGGGGAACAGCTGCTCCCTATCCACCCTGTATATGCACCTCATAATCTTGTACATCTCGATCAGGTCGCCCCTCAGTGTTCTCTGCTCCAACGAACACAAACCAAGTCTCTCCAACCTCTCTTCATAACTTAAGTGTTTCATCCCAGGCATCATCCTGGTGAATCTCCTCTGCACCCCCTCCACTGCAATCACATCCTCCCTATAATGTAGCGACCAGAACTGCACACATTACTCCAGCTGTGGCCTCACCGAGGTTCTATACAACTCCAAGATGTCCTCCCTAGTTTTGTAATCTATGCCTTGATTGATAAAGGCAAGTGTCCTATTATGCCTTTTTCACCACCCGACGAACATGCCCCTCTGCCTTCAGACATCTAGGGACACACACGCCAAGGCCTCTTTGTTCCTAAGAACTTCCTCGTGTCATGCCTTTCATTGGAATTCTTCCTTGTCAAATTACTCCTTCCAAAGTGTATCACCTCATACTTTTCAGGGTTAACTCCCATCCGCCACTTATCTGCCCATTTGACCATCCCGTCTATATATTCCTGTAGCCCAAGGCACTCAACCTCACTGTTAAACATCTGGCCAATCTTTGTGTCATCCGCAAACTCACTAATCCTACCCCCCCCACCCCCCCCCCCCCACATAGTTTTATATGTCGTTTATATGAATGATAAATAAAAGGGGACCCAGCACACATCCCTGTGGTATGCCAACGGACGCTGGCTTCCAGTCACTAAACCATCCTTCCGTCATCACCCTCTGTCTCCAACAACTAAGCTAATTTTGAATCCACCTTATCAAATTACCGGTATCCCATGTTCATTTGCTGTCTGTATAAATCTCCCATGTGGGACCTTGTCAAAGGATTTGCTGAAATCCACATAAACTACATCAACTGCAGTACCCTCATCTACACGCCTGGTCCCCTCCTCAAAAAATTGAAGCAAATTTGTTAGGCATGGCCTCCCTCTGACAAAGCCATGCTACCTATCCCTGTTCAAGCCTTACCTCTCCAAGTGTAGATCGGTTCTCTCCATCAGATTTTTCTCCAATAGTTTCCCTACCGTTGACGTGAGACTCACTGGTCTGCAGTTTCCTTGCTTATCTCCACACCCCTTCTTCAATAGCGGAACCACATTCGCTGTTCTCCAGTGCTAAGGCACATCCCCCATGGCCAGAGAGGAATTAAAAATTTGGGTCAGAGACCTGCCTCCCTCAGCACTTTGGGACATAAATCATCTGGACCTGGATGTTTGTCCACTTTTAAGCCTGCCAACAACTCCAATATCTTGTCACTCCCTATGTCAATTTGCTTAAGGACCTCGCAATCTCTCTCCATTAGTTGGAAATCTTCATCCTCACTCTCTTGGGTGAAGACGGATGAGAAGTATTCATTCAACACATTTAAGAAAGGAAGAACTGGCATTGAAGGCAGTTCGAAAGATATTCACTGGGCTGATTCATGGGTTGAAGGGATTGACTTATCACGAATGGCTAAACAGTTTCGCCTTTGTCCATTAGAGTTTCGAAGAATGAGGGTTAACTTATTGAAACGAACAAAATCCTGAGGGGGCTTAGCAGGGTAGGCGTTGAGAAAATATTTCCACCACTGGGGAATCTAAAACTAGGGTACATGGTTAGAGAATAAAGGGACAATCATTTGAAACTGAGATGCAAAGGAATTTATTCTCTTAGAGGGTAATGAATGTCTGGAATTCTTTACCCCAGAGTGTTGTGGAGCCTAGGTCACTGAAAGTACTTAAAGACGAGATGGATAGGTTTTTGAAATATCGGGAAGTTGAGAGCTATGAGGAGCTGGCACGAAAGAGGAGTTGTGGCCTGGGGCAGATCAGCCATGATTTTAATGAATGGCGGGGCAGTCTTGAGAGGCCAAATGGCCTACTCATGCTATTTGTTTTGTTCATAAGAGTTTGCTGATTGGTTGGAAAATGGCTCTGATTGGTAGAGGCGTTACCGCGGAGGATGCACAAGCATCAAGCTTACATAGAGAGCAAATGGCTCGGGCCCGATTTAGGGGTTTTATGATACGGTAAATTTTATAGCGCATGAAACTTTAAGAGTCCCAACGCCTGTTTTGAGCATTGTGGATTGACCTGCAGCAAACCGTGACTGTCAGCACTTGTTAATTTATGACTGAACTGTTGTCAGTGCCGTAGGTCCAATATTTCTTCACTTTTGCCATGCCAAGTAGTGATTGTCAAATATTCAACGTACATTGATTCTTTCTCTGTCATTTCCCATTTAAACCCGGCCCCTCGGCGATGTTATCTGAAACCACACCATTAATTTTCACCTATATGATGACGATTCTGAATTCTACCCCACCACCACCTTTATCTACTCCTCCAATGTCATGAAATTGCCAGACTGTTTGCCCGACATTCAGTCCTAGATTAACAGTAATTTCACCCAACTAAATATCGTGAATGCGGAAGTCATGATCTTCAGAACCAGCTGCATATTCCATTCCCTTGAGGCCGGTTCCACCCCTCTGTCTGTCTTTGGCTGAGGCTGTATTAGACTCTTTGCCACTTTGGTGTAATTATTTGACCCCAAGACCAGTTTCTGACCATGTATTTGCTCCATTGCTCAGACAGTCTATTTGAATCTCAGGAAGATCTCCCCACTCCGCTCACACTTCTCCACAATCTATGTTGCAGCTTCATTCATACCTGTATTCCCTTTAGATTTGGCTATTCCAATGCACTTGTAGCGAATATCCCACATTCTATCCTCAGTGAACTTTAGGTCATCCAAAACTACTGCCCGTTTATTAATCGTGCTAAGTACTATTCACCAATCAACTTCTGCTTGCTCAACGGCATTGTGCCCCGTTAAACCAAAGCATTGATTTTTAAATTCCCATCAACACGTGGTCTTGTTCATCCCACACCCTGTAAACTCATCCAGCTCTGTAACTTTCCAAAAATGTGGGCCTGCCAAATAAAGCTTCTCCGATTTAAATTGCACCCCCGGCCGCCCTATGGAACAAGCGCTGGAATTCCTTCCCCAAACTTCACCCCTTATCCAGCGTTTTTTTTTTAACCAAACATTAGGCCATTCTCCTTATTATCGCCTTATGTATCTCATCGGTTTGGCTCTTAAGACTCCTCTGAAGTGCATTGGGACGTTTCATTGCGCTGAAGGTAATGTAAGTCCAAGTTTTGTTTGTTAACTGCTATCGATAACCTGTTTTACCTTTAATGTTCATGGAGCAATATGGTTTTGTACCTTTATCTGGAAACATTTTCAAACAAAATTTTCTGAAATAATGGGATTTATAGTCGACAGCAAAATAGAATTGTGGCCACACTCAAATCATTCCTGATATTATCAAATGGGGGAACATGATGAAGCGGCCCATCAGCTCACTCCAAATCTGTTTGTTCACATCGGCTAACGATAACAATCCAAGTACATCTAAGTTGCTTCATAATTTAAATTCTGTGTCACATAGCTTATTTCCTCTCTGCCCTTTCTAAGATTTTAACATCATCCCTTAACTGCAGTTCACATAATTAGGCACATTATTCCAACTGATTCTTAAGCACTATTCTTACTGTTATGACACAACTGTGGATAAAGGCTAACCTTTAAAATCTCAGAGGGAAACTTTAAACAACTGTCATTACCGATATTTTCATTTGGTGCGTTTGAGATGCAACTCTGAATTCAGAAATGAACCCCCCAACCCTTCAGTGGTTTTTATATCAAACTAAATGATACATTTATGAATAGACAACAAGGCATTAAACACATAAACATTTCTACAAATTATTATCATAACTTATAACAAATTCCCAAATTAATTTCCAAGAAGGCAGAAGTAGCCAATAGACTTAACCAGACGCCAGGCAAAGCAATTTCATCTTATAAATTCAAAATGAGTTTCCTTTCAAGTTGGTTCCTTTGCAGGCAGTTGTAGGCTTACAGCCTTTGACCTAACATGCCTCTGGCTTCAACACAGAGAACTCTTATGCATATACCGAGCCTTCCCCTTTGAATGCAATTTTTCATTCTATCACCAGGTCTTTTGAACGCATTTTACAATACCAATTTTGTTAGTAATATAAACATTGCTTTGTTTCTCTTGGCTAAGTGCAAGTTTTCCTCCGCTTCTCGAATGCTGCATTCAACAAAATGCAAATACACCCTAGCATACTGTTTACATCTCAAAACTACTATGCATTAAAGCAGGCAGGCAAGCTGGCTTTAGTCCAATTAACACACACAGACTAAAGCCCTATTTAAAAAACAATTACAATACGCAGATTAATATTTCTTCCTGACATTTTAAGTTTAGCATAACCTTATTACTTTATGTTTTAAGAAACAACTGCAAATGTCTGCTCCCTTCAAATATCACTGTGCATGCGGCCCCAGGTCACTCGGTTCACCTTGTCCACCGACTAAGAACTGCTTATTTAGTTTTTGTTACAATTTCTCATTCATCCATCAAAAACGTATACCACAACACTTCCCTGCATTAAACAGAACCCGCCATGCATCAACCCAGTTGGCCAGTCAGACTACGTTCCCGCAGCTCTTTATTATATTTACACGTTGCGTGCCATCTGCAATCTTTGAAATTCTGCCACGTATCTCTGTGTCCAGGTCATTAATATGTACCAGAAAGAACAATAGTCCTCAAACCGCCCCGGGCTGACACCGGGTACTTGATTCCAATCGGGAACAATAATTCAGAACCATTATTCAGTGACTTCTATCCCTTCCCAAATCTGTATTCAGCCTCCGTTTTAACCCCGTGGGCTTTAATTTTGGTGCTTAAAAAAACAATATATGGGGGTCCATATACCCAGCATCACCTGCGCTGAGCTCAACAACTGCCTCTGTTATACAATAAAAAACTCAGCCAAGTTAGTTAAACATGATTTTCCTTTAACAAACTCCGTTTGCTGGTAACTATTGAACTGTAGTTGAGTATCAATTAATTTTGTCCGCATTATTGTCTGTACAGTTTTCCCCATTTCTAATGCTGGGCTGACTGGCGGCATTTCTCAAGTTTATTACTCTCCGCTTTGTGGGCCCGGGTGCAACATTTTTGGAGCACCCAGTCTTCCGGGACCACTCTCATATCTAAGGAGATTTGGAAGGCAGTGCTGATAGCTTTAACTGTTTCGTCACTTGTTTCTATCAACATTCCATCCGTCCAAGTGATTTTTTTTCAATTTAATTACTGCCAACATTGTAAACAACATTTTTTATATATTGAATCTCTTCCGTTTCCCTAGTGCCCCCTAGCTTGCTGTGACATTGGCAGAGTTCCGCGTTTTTTTTTCAGTGAAGGCACATGTAAACAATTTATTTTTGCCTCTGCCGTGCCCTCTACTGCCATAACAATATCTGTTTCGCCCCCTATTTATCCTCACCGTTCCTTTGACTATCTTACTGTTAGGTGCTCATAAAAAACACGTTATAAAACACTTTGAGTTTCCTTTTTATTTTAAAGGCAAATATATTCACATACATTGCCACTATTATTCCATTTTTCTCGTTCGCGCTTTACTTTATATGCTCAACTTTCTTCTTTACTTGTGAAACATACATTTCCAATAAGCCTTGCAATTCTGCATCTTGTTAATTTATACGTTTAGTCATTCATGGAGCTCCAGCTTGACGTTCTTCCCTTTCGTTTCATGGAAATGTGCCTACACTGTGACCGAGCTATTCCCTCTTTAAAGATCTCTCATTATACGTTTTTGGTTTTAACTATCAATTCATGATTCCAATCAGCCTGTGTCAGGCACATTAACATATCATTGATAATGTTTCACAATTTTATATGTATTTCTTTCTCATTTTCTAGGAGAATTTTTCACGCACTTGTGCTTTAATGTTAGTAGTTTAGAGGAAATAGCATTAAATAAAGGGTGGTTTTTATTCCTAGAGTCCTCTCTCTGTATTGGATCGTTTGGGCTCTCTCGCTGCGATAAGAAAACATTACATTGCTGTCCTGTCATTCGTTGCCACAAAACGTTCCTTGGCTAACCAGTAAGAATAAGAAACTAGTTACACAGTGGCACAAGACAAATGGGAAGATACGATTTGAAAATAGATGAAGAATGAGATTTACTTCGAGAAGATGAAAAAAAAACAAAAAACAAACACATTGATAAACACGGGATTTGTCTCGGCTGTAAACAAAATACTTTCATGGAGATTGAATGTTAGAAGGGAATAGTGTGGACGAGTTCAAATGTGAGAACGTTAAGTTGAAATTGGAAAAAAAAATAAACTAAAATAAAACCCAGCAAGAGGTAATTGATGGCACATAGCCTAGAATATCGATAACAGACAAAGAGCAGATGGTTTATCGAGAAACGTACAGATATATTTGGATTGAACGTGTGCCCGAGACATGGAGTGTTAGCAATGCAATTTAATTATTTGAGCAGTGGTAAAGGAATACACAGGATAAGGGTGCAGCAAATAATGCTAAGTCATCTTCTGGAGTCATAAAGCTGAAGGAAATTAGCACTATTTATGGGCCTGGATGTGTTAGAGTGAAATGTGCAAACAAACATTCCTCAGATATGTCGGGAAGATAACATGGGCAAAGTTGGGAAGGGTTTGGATATGTTAGATGATTATGGTAGCCGAAAAAAGTGGAAAATTCAGAGAAAAATAAAATGCATCACAAATTACAGTTGATGAAAGTGTACAAAACTGGGTAAATATTGATACATGTCTACAAAAATAAAAGAGGGAGTGCTGAAATGGGGATGAGGAAGTGAACAAATTAATCAGCTGCATAATTATCGTCAATGCAAGTCTTAAATTCACAATCCTTTGCCAAGTTGAAAAAACTTTCTAAAATGATTTCCCTCTGATGTTGGGAATGTGAATATTATTGAAGTATATATTAAAACCATTGTTTTGCCCGCTGATTTGTCAGCAAGCAATGATATCCAGCTACAGATCTCCTTTTCCAATTTCAGGGAATTACGTATAGCGTTTGAGCTTCCTCGTTACATTATTCGACAAAGGATTAAAAACATTTTATTATAAATAAATTAATGCCTGTTAAATGCCGCGGACAGACTAAGCGGTACAGGACGTAACAGCTCAAGGGAAAGGTGACAGTTTTAATATGGTTTAAATTGGGGAGCACCAGTTGCAGCGAGAGGGAATTCTATGGGTGGAACAACCTGTATGACACCAGGTAATGGAAGCAGTTCTAGTTTACCGCCGCGCGTTTTATTTTTCTGCTTTTATCGAATGTTGCACTTTTCTATTAATGACTGCTCCATCTCTGCAGCGATTCCCTTCAACCTCAGCAATGCTCCTAGTCCAGTCTGCGTATCGCCCTTCCTTTTCATTGTTAATGTGTTAAAGGTTCATCTCTGCCGATAGCGGAAATCGGGCAGAAGCGGATCAGTGGCTATTATGCGCAGCGCCTGATGTAAAGCCCATTGCAATCAGTGAAACATAACATCAGACGCTGCTTTAAACAGGCGGCCGAGCCAAAACCGCCAGTTTTTGCACTACCACCAGGGACGGATTTCCAGCCCTCAGAACCCAAATTAACAAATTTCTTCTTCAAATAAAGTAAGGCAATGAACGGTTTAACAGACCAAGTGTGGGAAAAGACTTCAACATTCTCAATAAAGCTTTAAGTAAGGGAGGGGGCGGGGGTGGGAGCTCTTATTTTTTTTTCCATGCATAGAATTTAAAAGAAAATATAATTGGAACATTGTAACCCGCTGTTGTTTCAAAGTTCCTGTTCATCCTAATCATACACACAGAGCGCCGCTATTTGCTGAAATACGGGTCTGGGAGACTGGTTTCCATGGAAACATGATTCCCATAGAATTGCAGTCCAGGGGTAAAATTTGCTGTCGTTGGTAATACAACACCACCTGATAGCGAATCGGGAGTCAGTGTTTCACCTTATACGGTCTACTTTCCACTGAGGTTCACAGAACCACATTTCAATCTCTTTTAGGAAACTCGACTGGTTTCCCTGTCGTTTTTCCTTGATGACAGCTTAAAACCATGATATTGTAGTCCAAGTCAATCGAGGAGGGGAAAGCTGGCGGTTGTAAAATAGGTGTCTGAATCTCTAGCGCACCTTTAACGCCACTGGGACAGACCTTTGTCATGCCCAGTGATTCACTTTCTAGGTCACTGACTTGTGCTCTTAAATCAAAAGTCACAAATCTCCTGGTGCGATTGGACAACGATTTTTCAGGGTCTGTGCCGATATTAACGTAAATCTTTGTCATAGAGAACGATAAAGGTTTTAGAGGGAGTAATATATTGTAAGCTGTGTTTTATAAAATAAAAGGATGCATTCTTTACTTGTTTTCAGAAATCATTCCTCACTGCAAAATTGTATTAATTTTTCGGATTAGAAATGTTGTCTCTACTTTGTGAAGGAACAGATCAGTAAGGAGGAACTTTGCAAATCTGGTTCCGTTTTAAGTATTAAAAAATTCACCATCTTTCTGAACAACTATCTTAAGTGTTATGTGACAGATAAGTTATATACCTAGAACCAATTTCACTATATTCTCGAACAAAATATCTTTTGAAATAACAAAGTTCTAAGCCCGTTCTAAGTTGACCGACAATCAATCTAATCAGGACCTGGAAAGCAGCTACGAACATCACAAACCTGCTTCAGCCGATTTTAATGAGAATATTGATTCTTCTTATCCTCTATGTACAAAATCTTAGTGGCAAAGTGGAAAGAAAGGTCACTTACCAGAGTTCACAGTCAGCACCGTGCCAGCCCCATCATCGTAGCTGCAGTAATACCCACACAGTCAGTCAGCTCCCAGTCAGCCCAGTTCAAAAAGTGTCAACGAAGAATAATTTGCTAATAAATATCCCAAAGCAAGACGGATCCAAGAACATTTTGCATACTTTTTATTCATTAATAAATCTTTATTTTCTGTCAGTTTCTGTACGTGCCGATAGTTCGTATGAGCAATGTGAATTTTTGTAACACTGAAAAAGACAATCCAGTGTTTCAATGTTACTGGGAATGCGGATAGATTCCAACCAAAAGCCGATCAGGAACTGATTTCAACCTCTGTGCATCAAGAGATCAAGTGTAAGAAAGTCGATTATTCAGCCATATTCATGAGTAGTAAAGTAAATAACTGTCGGGGAGGTTTGCGCTGTGGCCCGAGTCACTGTGTCACTGCAGCTACACATCAATTCACCCCAACGCAATAAATCCATTGTCCAAAACATTACAAAAAATCCGTCAAATATTCAAGAAATTGATTGAAAAATGTAGCAAATTGTTGCCTTTAAGTTAGGATCCTATAGATGCCTATAATTCTCACCCACTCGAAAAATCCTGGCGAATCTAAAGTGTTCCATTATGAAGATGACATTTATAAAATCTATAAAATTACCACCTAAATAACAAGAAAAAAAGCCTCTAATATACCAGGCACTGTCTGACGAAGATAATAAATATTTAGCCATGAGATATCTTAGCCACTCAGAAAGTGATATCTGTTCGCTTTGCCTTAAGAGGTGTGGGGAAGTTTGTGTATTATGGGAATCCAGGATTCATCACTGTGGCACTGCAGTCACACAGTCATAGAGATCAGTGCAAAAAGGTCGCACGTGCAGTAATACAAGTCTCTCAGTTTTGATGTAAACAGCAATCTGTATACACATCACGATGTTGGTTTTTCAAACCTTTTATAACTAAACGTGTTACCCCTCCAAATCACTGAGTAACCAATAAGTTGCTGCTAAACCCGTTGAGAAATGGTGACTTTGTTCTTACTTTTAAAACAGAATCTCTGCTGGTAGTTTGTGTATTACAGGAACCGTCTTCTCGATTGCTGTGGCTGCAGTAGTATGTACACAGTGGTACAGCCCAGTACACAAATAGGTTCACTTCCGAGACTGTAAATTGAACAACCGCACTTCAAATCCGCATTCTCACTGCGGGGATTTCTGATCCTGAAACTCTCACCAGTTATTTACACATCTCCGCCGGTCTAAGATGGGAATCCGTGGCTGCAAAGTGAAGGTTTGAGTGAAAAGAGCGAAACAATTCGTATTTCATTCAACAGAAGATTCGAGCGTGTTCTTGTGTGAGTGGAAGCTCAAACTCATTACTGTGTTGCCATAGTAAGCTTTGCAGTAAAACGTGGCACTGTCTTCAACTGTCAGGTCATTGATTCGCAGGGAAAATGAGTTGCTTCCCTTGTTGACTGATTCAACATATCGGCCGCCAATGGTTATCTGTTCCCGATTTGTCGCTCCCGGGTTTTTCCGGTACCATGATGTACAGCACAAGCTATAGCTAGCGTCCCTTAGGACGCAGTTGATTGTCAAGGATTCGCCTGTCTCTTTCGTTGCCGTTGTTGGTGTTTGGTCCACCCGTACACTGAAGGCATCTGAATGGTTAAAAAAAATAAAATAAATATTATATGTAATAAATAAATAAATATTGCAGGTCTGAAACAACAGAAAAACCTATATGCAAGGGAAAATACACAATGTGGGCGCAGCCGCATAACTGTATCCAGTTAACACATTTATTTCAATGAAAAGCACTTACTTGGTAACCAGGTTAAAAGAAGCGAAAGGCAGAAAATATTCATTGTTTCTTCACCAGTGTGGAAAACATAAGCGGAACGAACTCTCGACCTCAACACCCACTGTTCTGTGTAATGGTGTGTCGCAGAACACCGACCTTATAAACTTCAAGAGGCTGGGCGAATTTGCATAGGGCGGAGTGATAGACCATTAGCAATGTGCGTTGTTGGCGGTTTGCCATAGGTTAGGTTATAACTCTAATATCCACAGTGTGTATGTGTAAGATGCACAATTCCCACGCCATAAAATCACTCGACTTCACCCCTGTCTCCGCTCACCTTGTGCTGAACACTTCACCCTTGCCTTCGTTACCTCTAGATTCGATTATTTCAACCCACTCCTGTCTCCCAGATTCTACCCACTGTAAACTTGAGGTAACATAAAACTCTGGCGACCTCATCTTATCTCACAGCAAGTCCCATTCCCCCATAACCCCTTTGTTCACTAACTGACATTTAATTCTGGCCAAGCAACCATTGATTTAATATTCTAATCCTTGTTTTCACAACCCTCCATGGCCTTGCCCCTTTCTACATCTGCACTCTCCTCCAACCTCAAAACCCTCCAAGATATCTCTGCCTTTTTTTTCTGGCCCCTTGAAAACTCCCAACTTTAATTGCTCCACATTTGGTGACCATGCCATCAGCTGCCTGGGCCAAAAACTCTGAGATGCAATCGTTACAATTCTCCGCCTTTCTGCCTTGTTTTCTCCGTTTAAGACATTAATTAAAACTAACTGTTTGACGAAGCTTTTGGTAATCTGACCCAGTGTCTCTTTTTGCGTTTTGCTGTCATTCTTTATTTAATACAGCACTGGGGAAGCGCCTTAGGCCGATGAAGGACGCTACATTAGTACTTTTAAAAAACTGTTTTTGTTGTTATTACCGCGACGAGAGCTTTCCGAAAGGTGTACGCAACTTAAGAAATAGCCTTTAATATTTAGAAGACCAAACGGAAATGGTTAATACGCGATAAAGAGCGAATAAGTGGGAGGTGAAATTCAGTGCCAATACGTTTGAGATGATGCAGGTTGTAAAAGACACGCTGGAAAAGATACTCGGAAAGGAAATTAGCTCGGTTTTGGGGCAGAGTACAGAGCGTAAATAATGTTGGCTCTCCAATATGGTATGGACCTTGACGCTTTAAAAATTGTGCAAAACATTTTCTGTTGCTTTATTCATTCACAGGATACGGTGCCTCTGGCAAAACTAAGATTTACTGACTGTCCCTAATTGCCCCTGGGATGTGTTGCTGAGCCTCTTGCTTGACAGGGATTACTTACTTGATAATTTCAGAGAGCAGTAAAAAGTCAGTTACATTGTTGGATATTTGGGCTTTTGTGTATGTGAGACCGGGTGAGAATAGTAGGCATCATTCCCTAATGGACATTATAAAACGAAAGGGCCGGCCTCTATAACAATCCGGTAGTTTCATGTCAACTTTGCCTATCGTAGCGTTTTAATTGCAGCTTTATTAAATTTGCTGAACTTTAATTCCAAAGTGGCTGCTTTGGTATTTGAACTTATGCTCCTGTATTATTAGGCCTGCCTTCTGGCCTATTTGTTCTGTAGCATAATCACTCTGCCGCTATTCCTGATGACTAGAACGATGCCAGGTATGACGATATGTAAATAGGAATAAAAGAAACAATGAACTTGCTCATTTTCCTTTTAAAAAAGCTTACATTATGAGTCGATAAAACAAACTGTTTAAAAATGTCAAAGAATGGGAAGGATAGATAAATGGAAGTAGAACGTTATTAATGGTTAAGGGATCAAGAAGAGGACAATATTAAATTTGAGAGATTTTAAGAATTGATCGAGTGTAAAGTATTCATACGGAAAGTTGTGGGGCTGCAAGATTTACGAGCAAGTTTAATGCTTGATTCATGAGCTTTGTGGACATACATGTACAATTAGTTTGGAATGCGTTTGGAGTTGACATCCTTTTTGAATCTCCTGAACAGAGCTCCAGGAGCCAGATGCATTGCCTCTGACGGACATAAACGTGCATTACCTCATGGAAAGCACAAAACCATGTTCATGTTGGAAGGCACATGTGGATATATTCCCTGAAAGCACGGAATGGGACACTTTTAGTCCTCCAATAGTCGAGCCTAACGCCATACATGGGAGGAGTAACTGTAAGATCAAACGTGCAAGATTCAAACAATGCACTTTCCACCGGTGTCTTTCTTGAAAGGCTTTCTAACTCAAATCGTCATAATTGCGTCCCGTCTCGTGATTCTCAATCATTAATATCTATGGGCGGTAAATCACCGCCCGGAAGTACTTTGATACAAACTTGCCAACAATCTCCAGAACCATCACCATCTCAATCATTTGTGATTCATAATTGTTAGAACATGGGCCTTATAATCGTTTCACGCAAGAGCAATGCCCATATGGTCAATGAGTTTTCACCTACTGGGGGTTGGTTGTCTTTAGATTGGTCATATACATTAGCTGGCAACATGATAGTGTTAATGGGCATGGATGAAGTTCATATTATGAAAACAGCGTCGGTTTGATAATAACTGATCTGAGAACAGTGCTATTTCTAATTGCTGGCATCATGAGCAGCTGACGTTAACATTTGCATATTAATGTTGATGACGTTGGCAAACCAACTTTAAGAGCATTGGGAAACAATTTTCATTCGCTGTTGAACAGAGATTTTAATTGGTTTATTTTAAACAGATGAATAACCCAGTTACGAAATGTGATGAGGAACATTATAGGAATCCTATTTCGTCGCGCTGATTTCTTTCGGTCCACTTGCAATTATTAACCGTCTGCTGTGTATGTGCGAGCCGCAACATTGTATATGGAGTTTATCCCGTGCTACATACAGACTGAGGTTATAATATAGCTTTCAGAGAATAAAATTGGGAATATGTCAGTGAGTACAATTGCACACATGGCAGCAAGGTAAGATGTGACGTAGAGTTGGTTGAATGAAATGTACTGGCAGCTGAACCTTAGCTGAAAGATCAGGAGCATAATGTGTGTGTCCTCCATTCCCCACTCCCCTTTGATTCCCATTTCTACTAAAGCCCACGTTCCCGATTCTGTCTTCAACATTGTGAGACTTGCGCTATTGATGCTCGATTATCCCAAACTCCATTCTTTATTCCCCTCAACGATTTCGCATTGGTTTGACTAAACGTATACATTAACTTAATCAAGGACAGCGGAGAAGGGGCCCTAAAATGTGACGAGCCATTGAATAGTCCATTGAATTTGGTGGGACCGGGAAATCCCGCCGGCAGGGAGGGCCAACATTTCCACCCATAGTGTCCGCTGTGCATTCTTAAGAGTGTGGAGGATCTACTAATTTAATTGAATTTTTGAGGATGGTAACAATAAGTAGAAACCAGTGCATCCAGCGACACTAGCCATATAGATTGACTGAAACCCTCACATAAGGCCCACAGAAACTCAAATAGAAGCAAAAAGGACGACACAGAAAGTTGTGATAAATGTTAAACATTCGGATTGATGGGATCTGACATGTGGTGGTTCCCCAGGATCGTGTTCTGGGTTTTCAAATTCCCGTCACATTTATTGAATGCCTTTGGTGAATAAAGAATACAGATTTAAATGTCTAAGTCTGCAGAGGGTTGGAAGCATGTGCGCTAGTAAATAGTGCAAATGGGAGCACAGCATTGCACAGGGGCATCTACAGATTAGGAGTTCCCCTGAAAGCCCGGCAGATGGAGATTAATTTGAGTAAGTGCAAGGTCACGTTGCTTTCATGCAAGACAAATACTTCGAGATGTATTCTACATTCTGATACAACTATATGCTGCAGAGGAGGAGCAAAGAGATTTCCCACTATACATATTTGTTAAAGCTGTACAGAGGTGCAACAGTGAATCAGAAAAAAAGGCTAAAGGTGTGATGATTATTATTGACCATAATTGAAGAGAGCATTTCAGTGCAGTTACTGGTTATTCAGACAAATAGATCTTTGCGGTTGCTGATTTTCCACAAAAGCCTCTTTCCACCTTACTTCATGTCAATAAATCAAAATATGCTTCAAGCCTTCCTCCTACATGTACTCTAGCTTCTCCTTAATTTTATTATTAATATCCCCCACCACCGCACCATGTAGGAGCGGTTGCTTCATTTTCTTTAATTTCTGTGTTTTCTGAATAAATTTGAAAAAGTGGACAAACATTGGGCAAATGAAGTTGAGCATAGATAAATGTGAAGGAACACATTTTGGTAGGAAAAATGTGGAGGTCACTTATAACTTGGAAGGAGTAAGTCATGATGGAGTAAAGGCGGAAACAAGCACGATCGTGGGGTGTTAGTGCTTTGTTCTCTATAAATTGTGCGACAGGTTAGCAAGACTATAAAAACAATATAATCCGGGATTCTTTATGGAGGGTTATAATTAAAAATCAGGAGCGTTATGCTTAACCTGTATCGAACATTAGTTCAACTACACTTGGAGTAAGGGGCGCAGTTCTGGTCGCCGTATTATAAAATTAAAGGATATTGAGGCGCTTAAGAGTGAAAGGAAAATGCACAACGATGTTACCAAAATTGCGTGGATATACACATCAGGAAGGGCTTAGCAGCCAGCGCCACTTCTCCCTTGATGTAAAGAAGGCTGCATAGTGACATAATAGAGGCAATTAGGTATGCAAGGCTTGGATAGAGTCTATACGAAGGAAATAGTTTATTTGTTGATAAATAACATAACTAGAGGCTATCATTATAAGAGATGCAACAAATCCGACCTGTAATTCAAAATAAACTTATTCTCCCAAAGAGTGATGAAAATTCAGAACTCGCTACCACAAGGCTGAATCGAATATTAAGGGGTTAATTAAGGGCAACCTAAACAAACCACATAAGGAGATAAAAACATAAAATACTGAAAAAAAAACTTATCAGGTCTGGCAGCATCTACGGAGAAAAAAACAGATTTAACGCTACGAGTCCGTATGACCCTTCTTCAGATTCATACGGACTCGAAATTCTGTTTCTGTTTCCCTCTCCACAGATGCTGCCAGCCCTGCTGAGTTTTTCCAGTATTCTCTGTTTTTGTTTCTGATTTCCAGCATTCTCAGTACTTTGCTTTCACATGAGGAGATATTTGGACAGGTGTAAAAAAAATATTTGGTCAGTGTGCTAGGTACTGAGGAGCGTTTTAAGGAAGGCAAGAATTGTAGGAATGTGGAGATGTGTAGTGACTGAATTGTAGAACCCAGGTCCTTGGCCGCGGAAGGCAATATTATGAAGTGACTAAATTTGAGGGTGTACAACAGGCACGATTTGGTGGCGTTCACTTATCTCGACGGATAGTAGGCCTGAAGGGAATTAGAAAGATAATAAGGGGGTGAGGTCACGAAGGGATTTGAAAACCAGAGATATAATTCCAAAATGCTCACCTATGCAGACATCTACAAATATTGAAAATCCCATGAGCTCCAGTGTGCTTAATGTTACACATTTAGATGCGTCGGGTAATGTGTGCCTCTAACAGAACACCATTCATCAATGAGCTTCTTTAATGTTAAGCTGCTGCCATTGAGTGCTAGAGTTTTGATATATGTGGGTGTTGTTGCTATCCAGTGTTCCGCACATACTTTATTCTTTGCATCCTAATTCATTCACATGTGCAAACCTGTGCACAACGTTTCCGCCCACACCTGTATTATGGAATGATTTACTACATATCTCCTGAAGCATTTCCCTTACAATAGACGGAGAGATACTGTCTTCAACATTCCAAGCCTGTCCGCCTTAGACATTATATAGTTCAACCACAGAGCGTTTTGGTGGCGAATTGTACAGGTGCACGTGGGTTTTAAGACATAATATGGAATTATCTATTTTTTAAAAAACGCTTACTATGGCTATTCTACCCCGTGGGCTTGAACTTATAAGGGTCAGTGCAACTGAGTCATAACACGCTCCCCTTAATATCCCAGCCAAATGTGAAACAGTAAACAGCGTATTAAGCAATTTCCATTGTTTTTTTTTTTACCTGCCTACACGTTTTTAATTAATCATAAGCTTGACTGTCATATTTTCGCTCCTCTATATTTGCTACCTTCCGCCGGTTTGTAACATTATCCAAGAGTCCGGGACAGTGGCAGTGTAAAGTGCAATGCTGAATTCATGAAATATGTCCAAAGCATGTCTTTCCACCTCAAGAAGGAAGGGCGCTGCAATGGATCTAGTTCCAAGAAATTAAATGTTGCTAGCGGAACATGTTTCATTGGGAAAGTATTTCGGAAACAGGAATTATAATATCATCATAACAGCATCGTGTTTAGAATTTGGGACCATCATTCATCAGAAACTAAATTAGACCAACTATGTTTACAAAGTAACTACAAAATAAAACAGATCAGCGACTGGGAACTCAGAGGCAAGTAACTCACCTGGTGACCACTTCCACACACCCCGAATCCCCAAAAAGCCTATAAAGATTCTTCAAGATACGAGTAAGGAATGTAATGGTATATCTCCTCTTGAATGTATCAGTGCACTTCCAACAACCATAACGAAGCTCGGCGCCATTCTGGACAAGGAAGCCGAACAATATACCAAACATTCATTCGCAGTATCAGCAGTGTTTTCCATTCAAAGTGATCACGGCAGCAACCCATTGCTCCAGTCAATCTACATAAATATCGTTTAATCTCTACACCCTGTCTCCAACCTTCCATCCAAGTTACAAACTATGTCAAATGGTTACATCCTTATAAATTTGCTCCATTTCTTCGTGAGTTGGCAACACACAGATTATACATATTTGAGGAATTCCTCTCCCTCTTTGCACTTAACATTGCCGCTATCTCCGTATATATTAAGATATTTGAAGCCCCGTTTGTCACTACAATGTAATCATATGTTCTTTCTGTAATTTGGCTCCAAATTTGCTCTGCAATCTCCTTCTTAATATTTGGAGCCTTATGGTAAATTCTCGGACAATATTAGGCTACAACAGAAGTAAGGTAATGTAGATGATCAAAGATACTGGGCAGCTAACCGATTTATTAAAAGTTGGTAGGCAGGTACAACAATAATGAATATTGCTTAATAGCATTTTTACCATTTTACATGCGGCTAGAATAAACTGTGGAGTACGTTATGTCTGAGATGTACGACCCTCGAAGTAAGTTGAAGTGCAACATGGATATATATATGTATATATAAAAGGCTTAGTAAGTGCGTTCTGGAAATTCATGTAGAAATGGCTTACAAATAACTACGCCATGTTGGTTGTCTCTGATTAGCTAATATACCTTTACGTATTCAGTAATTCTATCGAAGATGGCATATTCTAGCAGCTTCAAGACAGCTGATATTAAACTCAAAGGCCCGTAGTTTCCTGCGTTATCTCTTCCAGCCATTTTAAATAAGGGAATTAAATTCGAAATTTCCCTTTTCTTCCGATCACGGTTCACAACAAACACTCACACAAGCCCAATTTACTCACCGCAAACCTCGGGCTCCCACCTCCGCCCCCACCCCTCTCCACCCGCATTCTTATCCGGCTCCAGCTCTGCACTCCATTGGGCACCGGCTGCAGTCGGAGCCGTCGCCGCTCCTCCAGTTTCTGCAGCTGACATTGGAGAGTTTCTGGCCACTGGATTGGCCAGTATCTCTTGACGGCTGGACGTCTTCCCGGGTGGGGGTGGAAGTCATGAAGTGAATCAATTTACAAACCGATGTCCATTCACTCCGCGGTTTTCCGTCTGAATTTTAAGGTGCTGAACGCGTCCAGCGCCTGCCGGTATATTTTCACCGTGGATGGAATTAATCAAGGGCATAGGTGAGGCCAAGTCTGGAGCAGCATGTGCTGTTTGTGTCCCTGGCCTTATGGAAAGATATACTTCTCCTTGTGGGTGTATATCTAACGCTCGCTAGTTTGTTTCAGTTGCGAGAGGAATTTCATATAACGATAAATTTAGCCTATACTTTCTGAAGTTTCGGGATTGAGAGATAATTGCATTGACAGGCAAAAATAAACCTTTTAGGGAGGTTTATAGGGTAATTGCTAAGATGTTTTCTCTGTTGGGAGAGTCAAGAATTGGGCTTCATTCCCTCTGGTAAGTGGCCGGTCATTTAAAACTGTGATGTTTAAAAAACAAAAATCTTCCTTAAGAGGGATCAACATTTTCGCATTTTTCTATCCAGAGAGTAAAGACGCTGACTTGGAACTATATCCCCGATCCTTCACTGTTGCTGGGACAAATTCATAGTGTCACAGGTTCATAGAGGCGTACAGCAAATAAAAAGGCGCTTCGGCCATCCGAGACTGCGCTGGTCAAACAAGTACCTAACTATTCTAATCCCATTTTCCAGCACTAGGCCCATAGCCTTGTATGCCATAGCATCGCAACTGCACATCCAAACACTTCTTAAATGTTGTGAGGTTCTCTGCCGCTGCCACCCTTTCAGGCAGCGGGTTCCAGATAACCACCACCCTCTCGGTGAAAAAAGTTCTTCCTCACATTGCCTCTAAATCTCCTGCCCCTTTCCTTAAATCTATTGCCCCTGATTATTGATCTCTCCACCAAGGAGAAAAGTTCCTTCCTGTCTACCCTATCTATGCCCCTCATAATTTTATACACCTCAATCATGTCCCCCCTCAATCTCCTCTGCTCCAAGGAAAGTAACCCCAGACTATCCAATCTCTCCTCATAACCAAAACTCTCCAGCCCAGGCAACATCCTGGTAAATCTCCTTTGCACTCTCTCTAGTGCAATCACATCCTTCCTAAAATGCGGATTCCAGAACTGCACGTAATGCTGTGCAATGAAGAGCGTTTTATACTTCTCCAGCACAACCTCCCTGTCTTATATTCTGTGCCTCAGCTAATAAAGGCAAGTATCCCATATGCCTTCTTAGCCACATTATCTACCCTTCCCGCAACCCGAAAGGACCGGTGGACATGTACACCAAGGTGCCCCTGATCCTCGGTACTTCCCAGGGTCCTGCCATTCATTGTGTATTCCCGTGCGTTGTTTGTCTTGCCCAAGTGCATCACCTCACATGTTTCCAGATTAAATTCCATTTGCCACTGATCAGCCCATTTGACAAGCCCGTCTATGTCCTCCTGTAATCTAAGGCTATCCACCTCACTATTTACTATCCCACCAATTTTCGTGTCATCCGCGAACTCACTGATCAACCCTCCTATATTCAAGTCTAAATCGTTTATATATACCAAAAACAGCAAGAGATACAACACCGACCCCTGTGGAACCCCACGGGACACAGCATCCAGTCACAAAAGCACCTTTCGACCATCACTCTCTGCTTCCCGCCACTCAGCCAATTCCAGATCCAATTTGCCAAGTTGCCTTGGGTCCCATGGGCTCTTACCTTCGTTATCAGTCTCCCATAAGCAGTCATGTCAAAAGCATTGCTGAAGCCCAAGTAAACTACCCCAAATGCATTGCCCTCACATATATACCTGGTCACCTCTTCGAAAAATTCAATCAAATTGGTCAGACATGACCTCCTATTAACAAAACCATGCTGACTGTCCAAGAGTAATCCCTGCCTCTCCAAGTGTAGATTAATTCTGTCCCTCAGAATTGCTTCCAATAATTTCCCCACTAATGAAGTGAGACTGACCTGTAGTTCCCTGGTTTATCCCTTCCTCCTTTCTTGAATAATCGTACCACATTGGCTGTCCGCCAGTCCTCTGGCACCGCTGCTGTGGCCAGAAAGGTATTGAAAATTATTTATAGCGCCTCTGCTATCTCCTCCCTTGCCTCACTCAACAGTCTGGGATATATTTCATTCAGGCTTGGAGAGTTATCTACTTATAAGCCTGCCAGACCACTTAGAGCCCCCTCCATTTCTATGCTAATTTATTTAATTATATCACAGTCCCTCTGATTGATTTCCATACCCACGTTGTCCCGTTCACTTGTGAACACCGACACAAAGTATTCATTTAGAACCCTACCTGCGTCTTCCAGCTCCACACACAAATTACCACTATGGTCCTTAATGGGCCATACTCTTTCCCTAATTTTCCTCTTGCTCTCAATGTATTTGAAAAATAACTTTGGATTTTCCTTTATTTTACCTGCCAATGTTTGTCATGCGACATCCAGGGTTCCCTGGATTTGCTGGTCCCACCCTTTGTCTTCACTGGAATAAGTTGGCCCTTATTTCCTTCTTGATTGAGTCCCACTCCTCTGGCTTAAAATAAGCTGCTCCCAGTCCACTCTGGACAAGTCATATCTGATCTTATTAAAATCGGCCTTCCCCCAATTTAGAACTCTGATTTCTGGCCCATCTAGTCCTTTTCCATAACAACCTTGTTTCTTACGGAGTTATGATCACTACCTGCAAAATGCTCCCCACTGATTCCTCGTCCAGCTTCATTCCCTAAAATTAAGTCGATGACCGCCCCCTATCTTGTAGGACCTTCTACGTACTGGCTTAAAAGTCATTCCTGGATGCATTTTAAAGATTCCACTCCCTCTAAACCTATGACTAACCCAGTTAATTTTGGGTAAGTTGAAATCCCCCACCATTACTACCCTATTATTTTTACACTTGTCTGAAATTTACCTATATATCTGCTCTTCTATTTCTCTCTGGCTGTTTGGGGCCCATAGAATACTCCCAGCAATGTAATTGCTCCTGTTATGTTTTTAAGTTCTACCCAAATTACTTCATTTTGGTAGAAATCTTTTCCTGACAGCACTGTGGGTGCACCTATACCACATGGACTGCAGCGGATCAGGAAGGCGGCTCACCACCACCTTCGCAAGGGCAATTATGGATGGGTAATAAATAATGGCATAACCAGCAAAGCCAACACCCCATGAACGAATAAATAAAAGCTGAGGATATGAATTTTGGGAAATGTCAGTATTTTACACTATTGAATCAAAGGATTGGTGGAGCGATGTGCAGGGGGAAGGTGATATACAAGTTCAGCCATGATCTTGTTGAATTGTGGAGCAGGCTCAAAACACCAAATGACATATTCCTGGACGTATCTACTTTGTTTGCCTAATAACGCACTTCTGTGCTCTTGTATTATCGCATATATCCAAGTTTGAAACTGTCATACTGAAATGGTTGTATAATGATTTGGTAACAATCATTGCGCTTGATTGATGGAAAGAATACCCCTCCAATGCACTCATTGGCCTTTCGGTCCCGCACGTAAAGATTTCAGTATGTCCATAAATCAATGAAACTGCTCCATAATATCGACAACTTGCAGCTATATTAACATATTCATCACGCTCTTCCGAAATCCATTCCAATCATTTTAATAACTGAAGTCATTCCAAAGGATCAGACGTTCGGTAATCTTGCACAATCCGCAGATCATTAAGTTTCAGTGGGAAGAGCCTTTGGAATATAAAGTCCGTGCAAAGGGAAAGTTAGTTGTACAATCCCTGAATATTAAACAGTGATCCACATGCCAGACTTTCGGTATTCACATCATAATCGGGTCACCTGCGAAATCGACAGAGGAATTAATTTCAGAACCTTTAGCCATACAATCAGAGACTGGGTACAGCGCAGAAGGAAGCCATTCTGATCGCCATGCCCGTGCCCATTCCCTGCAGCAGCAACTCATATAGACCCAATCCTCCGCCTTGCATTGTTTCTCCCTCAGATAATGACACAATTCTCTTTTGAAGACATGATTGATTCTCCCCCCAGGGCATTCCAGAGCCCAACCGCTCGCTGAGTGAAAGAAAAGTTTTTTTTTCCTTTCCCTTGTGCAGCCTTTTTTTCACGTTAAATCAGTTCCCCCTGGTTCTTGATTCTTCCGCCAATGGAAAAGTTAATCGCTTTGTATTCTGTACAGACACATCATAATTTTAAATATTTCTTTAAAACCTGCTCTCGTCCTTCCCTTCTCCAAGTTGAACAGCTCCAGCTTCTCCAAACCACTCGTGAAACGGAACCACCCCATCCCTGGAACCGTTATTGAAATTCGCTTCTGTGCCCTAATTAATGCCTTCACATCCTTCCGAATGTGTAGAGCCCAGAACTGAGCATAATATTCCAGTTAGTGTCATACATTTTTATAAAGGTTTATGACAACCTGCTTGTTATTGTGCCACATGCTTCTAATTATGAAGCCCAGGACGAGCTATCAACTTGTTCTGTTGCATCCATTGGTTTGTGCAAATATACCCCGCAGCTCCCTCTGTGCCTTCATTCCCCTGAGGAAAGTGCCCTTATTTATTCAGTGCCTAGCCTCATTCTTCCTGCCAAAATTTATCACTTCAATAAAAGCAAAATACTGCCGATGCTGGAAAACTGAGACAAAAACAAAAATAGCTGGAAAAAATCATCAGGTCTGGCAGCATCTGCGGACAGGAATACAGTTAACGTTTCGAGTCCGTATGACCCTCCTTCATAACTAAGGAAATATAGAAATGAGGTGAAATATAAGTTGCTTGAGGGGGGTGGGGCAGATAGAGCAGTGATAGGTGGTGGCAAAGAAGAGATTGCCAATGATGTCATAAACGAAAGGACGAAGGGGTGTTGACGGTGGTGACATTATTTAAGGAATGTGCTAATGGTGACTTTAAGGGTGGAAAACAGCACAAGCAAGTGGCAGGTGGCCCTAGTGGGGTTGGGGTGGGGGGAAGGGATCGAAATGGGCTAAAAGGTGGAGATAAAACGATAGATCACTCGGACTCAAAACGTTAACTATATTCCTCTGTGCTGTGAGATCTGCTGAGTTTTTCCAGCTATTTTTGTTTTTATCGCTTCAATGTTGTCTAAAGTAAATGGCATCTATCACTTGTCCACCTATACCACCAGTGTGCCCATGTCCTCTTCAAATCGATGGCTATCCGTCTAACAAGTCTGTAATACTTCCACGATTTCCACAATGTGTCAATTTTGAAACTGTTTCCTTGCAAACCCTAGTCCAAGCCCTTAACTTATATCAAGGAAAACAGTTATCCTAGTACCTGCTGCTGGAGAATCCTACTTCATGCCTTCCTCTGGTTAGAAAAAAAAACATGATTCACCACTGCTCTCTGTTATCTGTCACTCATCCATCTTTGGACCCAGCCTGCCGCTGTGCCTTTTATACAGTGACATTAACATTGCTGGCAAGCGTGTTATTTTGAAAATTTTCAACACTTTCTGTCTCCTCATCAAACCCCAACAACAAAATGAACTGCATCAAAATTTATGCAAGTCACTACGTATCTTCTTAAATCTATCATGATGAACTTGTCATTTCCATGGGGCTGTCTATACTGGCTGGAGATACCCAAAGCAAGACATTTCTAAGGAGGGCAACTGCACATACAATCGCACTCAGTGCAAGAATAGATGTAGAATCCCACTGCAGACGCCATAATGAGTGA
Organism: Cetorhinus maximus; assembly: GCF_964194155.1. NCBI lineage: Eukaryota > Metazoa > Chordata > Chondrichthyes > Lamniformes > Cetorhinidae > Cetorhinus > Cetorhinus maximus. The sequence goes on along the minus strand of NC_135901.1, from coordinate 40,225,334 downwards.
ATCCGTGAAACGAAGAAACACCTCGGGATTGAAAAATGAAAATCTATTTTCATGACCGTTTTCAAGATCATGGTAATGCAAAATTCAACTCAGTTTTGCACCTCTTCACCTCTATTAGTAATAGATTCCTCCGCCATAGCAGACCTTCTCAACTAAACATATTTTGTGAAGAAATAGCAAAAACAGTGAATGGTGGACAGCCTGGTCATGAAGTACACTTGGTTTCAATACAAGCTTTCTATAAGGTTCCACATCAAAGGCTGTAGCAGTGGATTAAAACATTGCGGGAGGGAAGTTTTATTGACTGCTGGGTAAAAGACTGGTGACACCTATTCGCCAGGTCACCTTGCGCCTGCCTAAGGTTTAATATCCATTGGTTCATGGATAAAAGGTGAAGATGGCGTAGCATTTCACTGAAGGACGGTAAATATTCAATTCTAGTTAGGGGTGTAATTTAGTGTTAAAAAAGTTGGGTTTCCCAAGTATGGGAGTCAAGCTTCCCACATTATTCAAGCGATCCCAATTCAGAAAGAAATACAAGATGGCCCAGATCGCAGAAGAAATGTATTGGAATGCATTTAACCACACAATAATTTGGTTACTGGCGGCTAGTTATTTGGTGTCTGTCCGGATAGGACTACGACAAATTAAATACAATACAAGCAATTAACATTGAGATTATGAAATGGAACGCGCTACCTTGAGGATGATGAGCAAGCTGAAATGGATGGGAGTATGGGCCGAGTTTATGTCTTCACATTATGGGGGCATAATTCAACCAGCCAAAGACGGAAAATCGGGTGGGTAGGTTGGCACTTTGGTAGAGAAATCCTTCCGACCTGCCTACCTTTTTTGATAAACAGTGTTTGATTCTCCTCTCCGTTACCCAGACCATTCTATCCAGGTTGGTGCTAAAGGCGAACACTGATCCCTGGAAATGTGATAGAGATGGAGCCTTGTTCGATAAAGTAATGCTTTCTAATCCATACCGCCATCTTGGTAGGGTAACCCTCTAAGTCTATTGGGTTAACCTGACACCTTCAACATTTCAGGTCAAGCCTTGAAACTAGATTTCAACTGGGGTCCCTGTGACACAACAGTAAGGCCCAAACACTGGCATTGGTGCCGGGCGGCGTTACAGATGATATTCCTACAGTCAGAGGATCAGAATATTAGCAGGCCTCAGGAAATTCCAGATCATTGACCTATAAATGAGGCGAATCTATGAGTTTCATAAAAGAGATGAAGCTGGAGATCAAATTTAAATTGAGTGCAGGTCAATTGAACGCACACACAAACTGTTAAATGGCGCGTTTCTGACTGATGTTTGATAGAACTTGTATAGATTAAGAATTAGCATTCCCTGGAAGGGTATTCTGATAGGGATGTGGAAATAAAATCTGTAAATGGTGCAAGAGTCTTCTGGGCTTCTGGCAGTTGAATCAAGAGAATATGATTCTTTCATTTTTGTTTATGTTTGATGTCTGCCTGAATGATATCAGCCTCGCCATTACTAACTCGAGTAAGAGTTACATTGACACACTTGGCAGGGGCATGCCTAACATAACGTATACCCTCCTTTTTTCAAATAGATACTAAGTCTAAATTTCCCGACTTTATCACCATAATTAGGGCCACCTCTTGTAGGTTTCGCTTTGGGGAGGGATGTTTTATTGACAGTTGGGTAAAAGGCGTTTGACAATGATTCGCCAGCTCACTTAACGTCGACCTTGGATTTAAAATTCATTGGTGCCGTGCTTGGAATCTGAACACCAACGTCAACAACCATATCAATCCAGAGCATATGTTCCTCATGTTCTCGAAAGCCCGCTCACTATAATAGGATTCAGTTTCCATGTGCGGACACAGGGTCACAAATAATCAGCATTTACGTTTGAACCAAGTAAGGAACCGGCTACAAACCGATGCTGCCAGACCTGATGAGTTTTTCCAGGTATTTCTATTTTTGTTTTTATTTTGGATTTCCAGCATCCGCAGTTCATTGCTTTTATCACCGAATTAGTACTAATCCCGGGGATAATATTACAGTGCCCAAGTTTCAGTGCACTTTTGATTTATGCATGTTGTTACAGGAATACAAATCAACGAACGGAAGTCCAAATGAACGGCGATGCAATCGCCTAAATTAAGTGCTGAGGGGTGAACATTATCTATACACGTGTATCTTTTACTGCGGCGACTACAAAAGTCTCGCATTGCCTGTGAAATGTTTTGACGTGGCATACGGTGGTGAAAGATGCTATAGTACGTTCTTTTATGTAAATACCACTGATTAATCGACACACACAAGCACACATTTATAAATACAAACACAAACACACACACGCACATACATAAATATATCACAATAAATAAATCAATCTTGAGTTGAGCCAATCAATATCGTTGATGTTCACCGCAACTCACAGGCGGGGTTCGCCCCGATGTCACTTATAACCTGCAGTTCTGGTATCATAAGGAACTAAAACAAGGAACTGGCTCTTTCCTTGCGTGTGGTCACCATTATATCCTCGCTTCCATATTGCCAACTAGTAATGATAATGTGTTCCCCACTTCAGTCAACCTCCAGAACACTTTTCAATTTATTAAAATACAGTTGACCTGCAATAGACACGGATTAAGACCATGTCATGCATCGCAAGCTGTCCTAAGCCGCATCCTTATCTCTGGGATGGAGTTATCTCAGCTATTGCACATTTTAGCTTATGACTGACACGTCGACATTGCAAGCCAAATATTGAATATTGATTCAGTTCCTCACACAAGTTCTCAGCCAGAAATTGCTCTCAAAGCAGGTTGACAAATATGGGGGAGGGAACTAAAAATAACACTGTAAACTTCTCAGTTCCGCAATGTATTCGTGAAAAATAGTTGAGAATAGAGCATAACACATTTCAGAGCGGAAGCAGGGAGTTCGCAGTTGACCCAGCGAGCGTCCCAAAGTGGATCAGTAGGAAGCACAGACTGATGAAGGTTCAAATATTTGTTACGGGAAAATCGATCAACGAATTTGCAATACATGAGCACAGTAGAATCAGAGACTTTTATTTCAATCTCTTATCGATAGCAGTCCTTGTATTGTTCTGCTCTAGGTGACAATTTACCGAGATGAGCCAGATGGCTGCTCATCCGCACTCAGTTACGGGTCAGTACCTTGCATTCTGGGAACTGAGCACTATTTTTCAGCATACAGATGACGTTTTCCACCTAATGGTTAGATCATAAATGATTATATTTGCTTAAAGACGCACAAGTAAACCCAAATATTAACAATGATGTTATTTGTCTATCATTTAATCTCACTTCAGCTGAGTTGATCGGCGAACAATTCTATATTATCATTTTTTAAGGGAAGGCAGAACTTACGACTGAGTATTTATTAGTGATTTTCTGCTGGTATTAAGAAAAACATAAAATATGTAAATTGGGGGCGAAACCGCCCAATGTTCAGTAGTTTTAACACCTGCAACTCACATTGATATTTCTGTGCCGCTTTCTTCTGAACCATGTAAACTTGGAGCAGGTTCGCACAGATGGACGGCAAGCAGGAAGTACCGAAAGGTTCAATGTAACAATATCACGCCTGATATCTCCAAGAAGGTGTAGGTGACCAGAAATGACAAAATCGGCTAATGATACAAACATTGCTATTTTCTACTGACGGGCTGCTTTGGGGGAATGTTGTGCTACAGAATAGGGGGTAACGGACGGGGATACTATTTGAAGAGGGGACAGGAACAGGTGCTCAAGGGATACACGGAGGTAAATATTTAAAGAACCTTCACAAGTTGAGAAATTTGTTCATAGGGTAAAAGCGATCTTTGGTTTTATTAATAAAGGTATAGACCACAGCAGAATTTCCACTAATTTTTTAATAAATCAATGATTATGCATCCGCTGCAGTTTTGCATTTCATTCCAGGCATTACAACTTAGGGACAACATCAAGGTCTCGAAACTGAGATTTAACAACGATTATGGGTTTCAGTTTTGTGGGGAGACTAGGAAAACTTTGCCTGTTCTTCCTATAAAAATAGTTACAAGGAGATATAATCAAGATGCTCAAAATGATTAGAGCTTTGGATAGTCTCGAAAAAGATTAAATGCTTCACTTGCAAGAGGGTCTGTAACCTTGGAACGCAAATTCGAAACAAACGGTAAAGAAACAGAGCAGGAGAACAATTTATTTTTGTTACATTGTGTGCTGTGGTTGGGCTTGAACTGGTAGTGCAAGCAGGTGCAACAGTATGATTCAGATGAAAACTGGACATGTAATTAGAAAATAATTAGATAATAATATTTGCAGGGGTGTCGGTAAAGGGGAGGTAAGTGGGAATTCTTGAGTAGCTTTTAGAGAGAGAGAGCGTGTTTGGAGGATTTACAACACCATGATTATATTATTCTGCGAATGTGACAAATAAGGAAATCTGTGAATGGAATTTTTATTAATTAGTATGGAATGCGTTCCTATTTCTTACTGAGATGGCATAATATAATGGACCTTTGGTGGGCCGGGGAGATAGGCGCTGCAGTAGTGGTAAACTCACTTGACTGATAAACCAGAGGCTCAGGATTATGCTCTGGGGACATTGGTTCAAATTGCAACTTAGCAGCTGGAGCACTTTAAATTCAATTAACAAATCAGTAATGGTGACTAAAAAGTCAGCAGACTGCCACCCTGTAACGCCATCCCCACAGTAAAGTGACTAACTTTTAACTGCCGTCTGAAATTGCAGAGCAAAACTTTCAGTCCAAGGGCAATTAGGGATGGGTAACAAACGTTAATCTTACCAGCGGCCACATCGCATGAAAGGAGACAAGAAGAAAGATAGATTAGTGCAGTGTTTACTAATGTTGAGAACAGTGTGCAACTTGTCGATTCTGAAATTATTCCTGCCCAGCATTTGATAAAAGCTTCAAGCGGAAATGTGGGGGAATGTGTTTTGGCAGAAGGCGTAGGGAAAGGCAATATCAATACCGTGGCGAAGTTCTCAACAGTGCGCAGGGGCAGAGGGTCCTGAGGGTGCATGTGCATTGGCCTTTGCAGGTAACATGACTTATTGAGAGACTGAATTGCGAAGCAGTGGGATGTTGACATTCAGAAAGATAAACATTGTGTACAAAAACAAGGAAATTGCACTGATCTTGTTGGACCACAACTAAAGTATAACATCGAGTTCTAGCCACCACATGTTAGCAAGGATTGCATGGTCCTTGAGAGGGCGCAGAGAAGATTTAGCAGGAAGATTGTAGGGATTTAGGGCTGGGGAGCAGGAGGGGGGAGGGGGGAGAGAGCGCGGGGGCGGGGATGCAGGATGTTAGCTACAAGGTTAGGTTGGGGAAACTGGGGTTGTTCTTCTTTGCACATAGAAGATTTAGCGGAGGTGGGATAACATTATGAAAAATTGTAGCTCGTTTGGAGGAGGCAGGCTAGGGCTTTTCCCAGATTATTTGATGGGAATGGAACTATGGGGCACAAGATCAAGATTTTGGGCAAAAGCCGCATGGGAAATGCTAGGAACAGCTTGTCTTTGCAATGCAGCGAGTGACAAGGGCCTGAACTCACTGCCCACAATGGTGCTGGAAGCAGAGACCAATGATGATTTCAAAAGGAAACTCAATAGGGACTTGAAATAACTTAAGCTGTAGGGTTAGGTGGATAAAGAGAGAAATGGGACTGACTACATTGCTCCATGGAGAGTGGGCACAGACTCAATGGACCGAATGATCAACAGCGAGGGTTAATAGGACTTTGCATCACTTCCATACGACGTATCAGCAGATATAGGCTATTCGGTCCATTGAGTCTGCTCCGTCATTCAATGAGATCATGGCCAATTTGATAATCCTCAAATCCACTTCCCTGCTTTTTCCCCACAGTCCTTGATCCCCTTACTGTTTAAAAATCGGTGTATCTCAGCCTCGAATATACTTAACGACCCAATGTCTACAGCCCTCTGTGGTAAAGAATTCCACAGATTGACTACCCTCTGAGAGAAGAAATTCCTTCTGATCGGAAAGTTTGCAATCTCTCAGTACTGCACTGGATCGTCAGTCTAGAAAAGGTGCTGAAGCTTCTGGAGTTGGATTTTAGCCCCTGAGCTCCTCAGTGTGAAGTGTCATTACCGCAACTGCGGCAGGACTGACTGTATGCTGTTTATACTTGGTGTTGAGTGCTAGTGGATAGAGTTATTCATCTTGCAGACACTGAGTAGCTTAAATGTTTTGTTATTTTGGATGTAGAGATATTCGAGAAGGACTCGCACACACGTTATTGAGCATATTAGTGGAAATAAGTATTAATAAACTGGGATGTCTGTTCCCATAATCCAAATCCAACACATGGATGTTGGCAACATTTAGTGTTGTTGCAGGAGTGAGAAAAACATCTGGTCTTTCACGACAAATTGATACGAAATGAACAACTGTTATCAAACAGGCGAACATTTTCTGGTAACATGCATTTTTTTCATTCATAAGATGTGGGCGTCACTCTGTAGGCCAGCATTTATTGCCCATCAGCAATTGCCCTTGAAAAGGTTTTGGTGTGCTGTTTTCTTGTACCGCTGCAGTCCATGGGGTGCAGGTAACCCCACAGTGCTGTTAGGGATGAAGGGGTGAGGGGTGGGGGGTGCAGTTCCAGGTTTTTAACCCATTGACTGTGAAGGAACGGCGATATATTTCCAAGTCAGAATGATGAGTGACTTGGAGGGGAACTCCCAGGTGATAGTGTTCCCATGTGTCTGCTGCCCTTGTCCTTCATGATGGTAATGGTAGTGGGAGTGGAATGTACTGACGAAGGAGCTTTGGTGAATCCCTGCAGTGCATCTTCTAGGTTGTACACGCTGCTGCTATTGTGCGTCGGTGCTGGAGGGAGTGGATGTTTGTGGATGGTTTGCCAATCAAGCGGGCTGCTTTGTTCTGCATGGAGTCAAGCCTATTTTGTGTTGTCGAAGCTGAACTCTTCCAGGCAAGGGGGGAACATTCCATCGCTCTCCTGGCCTGTGTCTTGTAGATAGTGTAAGGGCTTTCGGAGTCAGGAGGCGAGTTACTCACGCAGGGTTCCTAGCCTCTGTTCCGCCCATGTAGCGACAGTATTAATATGGCTGCTCCAGTTCAGTTTCTGGTCAATGGTAACCCCCATAATGTTGATAGTGGGGAATTCAGCGATGGAAATGCCAATAAATGCCACGGAACGATGGTTAGGTTCTCTCTTGTTGTAGATGAACATTGTCAGACACTTGTGTGGCGCGGTTGTTACGGGCCACTTGTCAGCCCAAGCCCGGATATTTTCCAGGGCTTGCAGTATTTGGACATGGATGCTAAATCGCCCGTTTATATTTCAATGTGTTTCAATAGTTGTGAGTTCGAGGTAGGTAGCGTTCGGGCTGTTAGTGGTGTTTTGGCAGCGACGTGCATGGCCAATCCTCAGCACCTTGCAAGATGTTGAGCAGGGCCAGGAGCTGCCACACTCTTGTCCAAAGCTTCACAGGCCATGATTCGGTTGGGAGCGCTCTCGCTTCTCGGTCACAAGGTTCCCGTTTCATGTCCTAATCCACGTCTTGAGCACACGTCTTGACGGTGGGATGGTCACATATTGGTTATGTCACTGGACCAGTAACCCAGACGCCCAAGCCAATGTTCTTGATATATGGGTTGAAATCTCACCCTGGTAGCTGGTGGAATTTAAATTCGATTAATACAACGTGGAATTGAAAGCTAGCCTCAGTAATGGTGACCATGACAACTATCATCGATTGTCATGAGGACACATTAGGTTCACGAAGGTCCTTCAGGAAAGAAAACACGCCATCATTTCCCAGCCTGACCTACATGTGACTCAGGAGCTACAATAATGGCTTAGCAAGCACGCAGCTCAAGGGAAGTTAGGGTTGGGTAACAACTGATGGCCTTTCTGGCAGCACCCACATCCCGTGAAATAATAACAAAAACAAACATAACGCCTGGCACTCCATTTCAGTGCTGAGTAAAGGATATACTGTCCGAAGTGCCATATTTAGGATGGAATATTAAATGAAGGCCTCGTGTACCATCCAGGAGGAAGTTAAAAGATCCCATGGTACCATTTTAAAGAAGGTGAGGCGAGGTATCCCTGCTGTCCTGGCCCACATTTGTCCCTCAATAAACGTCACAAAGTCAGGCGACACAGTCATTGTTAAACTGCTTTTTTTTTGGCACTTGCAATGTGCAAATTGGAAGAGACATTTCCAACATTACATCAGCGATAACGCTACAAAAGTGCGTCACTGCCTGCAGAGAACTTTGAGGGGGCCGGTGGTCATGAAAAGTGATATGCCAATACAAGCATATATTTCTCTGTTTTCCTTTTCTTTCCCGGCCTCCCGGAACATATAAATATGCCATCAGCCCAAGAAAATGTGGCCCGTGGGGTATACATCTTGTACTGCCGTTCTCTGATCCAACCCCTCACACCCCACTTCCCACCAATTGTTGCGAATCTGCTTTCGACTCATCACTGAACGCCTTTCTCTCCAATAATTGGAATCGTATAGCTCTCCATCAACACCGTTGCCACTAATTAACCGCATTATGCATTCAGCAGGTTCGCATTTCACCGTAAACTAACGTGCACTTCGAATGAAATCGTACTGAATGGCAGTATATTCCAGAAAAGTGTAGAGTTCTCTGTGATCTTCAGACTCTGGTCAGCAATGTCGGTGGTGCTGTCAGGAAGAAAGAATTAAATGTACGATCAGGATGAAGATATTGCAGATGTTGTAAACTCCGTCGATAATATTGTAAGTGTTTTGTTCTCAGGGCGAACTGATGCCAGTATCACTGAATTTGCCGCATGCACATGTTTTCAAGTCCCCTCTTTAAACATAGTTACCTATCTCTCTTGAGTCAATGGTGTAGGATTTCTAAGGGGTAACAAGTTATGTTCTGTTAGGTGGTGAAGGCATCTTCAGGAAACAATTGGATATTCACAAGAAAGACAACATTTCCGTTCTGTCCATGAAACCTATCCGAAGGAGCGGAAGTAACCGAGGCTGTGATACTGGGGTGAGGGTTGGAGCCACTGCTGAATCTCACTGACATTACAATTAGTGCCATGAGCGACGCATGCAAAGGTTACGCAATATTACGGGCAGGTGAGGGAGGCGTGGACCGATGGATTTGGAATGGCAGGCTTCAATGAAACACTCACTTACACTGTAATGAAGAAGAATGTATTTCACGGTGGCAGCCATGCAGGCCAGGCTGGCTTTCAAATTTGGTGGAGCCAACGTTGTGAAAAAAGCGAGAACCGGTTGAAAAATAGGGTGTGGGGAAAGGATCATAGTATTTGGAGCAGCATTATAACTGAAAAGTTACGGATTTGCACCTTCACAATGCACTGTCACAGCGATGCAACAACCTCATTACAGAAGCTAACTACTGGTGAACTCAATTAATTAACGCTTAAAAATGGGGACGCTATTAAGTTGTAAAAGAATCCGTGTTGTGCATCTTATTAATATCGGGGAAGAATAATTCGGATGCAGCTAGGACAAATTCTATGACAAACATTTGAAAAGGTCAAGTCAATAATTCTGCAAACGTGTAGGTCTGCATTGGTAAAATATTTAAATAAAAAACATCTGTGACTAGTATCAGTTGGTTGATCAATTGCCTGCAGTGGTCTGAACGGACGTTCCCTACTCGGTTTCTCCTCTCTGTGTCTCCAGTAAAATGTATCCAATTGAATCTTAAGTCCTATTGAATTGGTTCACAGCAGATTAAATTGTATCCCGCTTCCTTCGGCACCACTTTTTGCTGGGTTACCGGGGCTGGAGGTTAAATGTCGTTTTTCCAGCACCTCAGTACTGCCTATAAGTTTTGGCTGTTACTTCCTCGCCCATCGACCGGTAAGTTGCTCAAATCTGCTGCAGGCGCCCATGAGGTTTGGCCATGTTGTTCACACTAGGACAGCAACTGGTGATTTGAGGAAGTCGAGTTCAGGCAAAGACAGTGACCGGTGAGATGGAGAGTGTTTGTGATATCCTGGGACAGGGACTGGCGAGGGGATACATTGGGGTCCCGTCTGGTTTGGTGATGTGAAAAGAAATCTGTTCAGTCAAGGGCAGGGGCTGCTGAGGTGGAGAGTCTTTGCTGCAGCCTGGGACAGGGATCTTCCTGGTGGTTCAGTCTGGGACAGTGGCCTATGCGGCTGAGTGTTTCAGTAGGCTATCACCCCATGTCTCTCGCTCTCTCTCTCCCCATCTCTTTGTCACTCTCTGTCCTTCTCTCACCCCATACCTCTGTCTCTCTCTCTCTCTCTTGCCCCATCTCTCTGGCTCCCTCTCTCTCTCTCGTTCCATCTTTCTGTCCATCTCACTCTCGCCCCATGTCCCTCTCTCTCTCCCCATCTCTCTGTTGCTCTCTCTCCCTCGGTCTCTCAGCCTGCCTCTCTTTCTCTCTCGTTCCGCCTCTCTGTCACTCTCTCTCTGTTTCACTCCCCATCTCTCTTGCTCCGTCTCTCTTTCTCCCTCACCCCGTCTCTTTGTCAATGCCTGTCCCTCTCTCTCTCGCCCTGTCTCTCTCTCCTCGTCTCTCCATCGCTACCTCTCTTTGTCTCACACTGTCTCTCTCTCACCCCGTCTCTCTCTCTCTCCCTCACACACACCCATCGACATGTTGTTCTTTGTCCCTGTCTCCCTCACCCCATCCCTCTATTGCTCTCTGTCCTTCTCCCCCTCTCTCTCTCTCTCTCTCGCCCTGTGTCTGTGTCGCTCTCTCTCTCACTCTCTCTCGCTCGTCCGTGCTGTACCTGCCCTGGGAGTGCTTGATGGGGACAGTGCAGAGGGAGCTTTACTCTGTATCTAAACCTGTGCTGTACATGTCCTGGGAATGTTTGATGGGGGCAGTGCAGAGGGAGCTTTACTCTGTATCTAAACCTGTGCTGTACATGTCCTGGGAGTGTTTGATGAGAACAGTGTAGAGGGAGACAGAACTCAACGTATTGGTTAAGGGTTTTCTACAGTTTAGACGGAGGTGTAGAATGCTCTCCCCCAGGGACTGATCTCAGGACAACTCACATAGAGACCCCTCGAGCCTGCTCCATCATTCCCTACTCAGCCTTCAGTGTCCCTCCTCTGGATATTTCACCTGTGGATTCATACAACACACACAGCAAAGTCTATGATATGATGGGAAGCAGCAAACACTGTTACACTCAGTACACACGGTACTTTAATGCTGCAATGTTATAACATCTAGTCAGGTAACTGTCATCGCACATGGAAAACATTTCACTGGCTCAACATTCTCCCTGTCTCCCTCCCTCTCACCCCATCCCCATCCTTCACCCCTGCTCCCTCTCTCTCCCTCTCACCCCGACTTTCTGTCGCTCTCTCTCTGTCACACTCTATCTCTCTCTCTCTCCTTCTCTCTCTCTCTCACCCCCCCCAACTCACCCTCTGTCTCTCTCTCTCCCTCTACCCCTCTCGCTCTCTCTCAGTCTCTCTCTGTCTCGCTCTCTCTCAGTCTCTCTCTTTCTCTCTCTCTCTCTCTCTCTCTCTGTATCTCTCACTGTATCTCTGAAATTCTTCAAAATCAATCCACAAACATCAAGCAGCCATTTTCGGTTTGTTCACAGTGCCCATTTTATGTTCCCACAGCACTGGGACATTTATGACAGAGTGGACCCCTCACGAATGTGACGTTAATACTTTCAACGTGACAGAGACACAGCTATGGAGACACTGAGACACACAGAACCTAACAGGAGGGAAAGATTCCCTTCAGGACGGATGTGAATTTGAGAAGGTGCAGAAAAGATTGATGAGAATGGGTCGAGTGATGAGGGACTTCAGTTATGTGGATCGATTGGAGAAGCTGGGCTCATTCTCCTTGGAGAAGAGAAGCTTGAGAGATTTGATAGACGTGTTCAAAATCATGATGGGTCGAGACAGAGTCGATCGAGAGAAATTGTTCCCATGGGCAGAAGGACCAAGAACAAGAGGACACCGGTTTAAGGTGACAGGTAAAATAATCATATTTTAAAGATGAAGAAGGGATCTCCCCCATTTTAAAAGCACATAAGGGATCTCCCTCCATTTTAAAGACAGGAAATGGATCTCCCTCCATTTTAAAGACATGAAAGGGATCTCCCTCCATTTTAAAGATGCACAGATATATTGTTTCTCATACACACACGCACACACACGCACAAGAGATATTCTCCCTCTCGCACACATACACAAACATTCTCTCTCGATCATACACATGCTCACACATTCTCTCTCTCTCACACACGCACCCTCACACACACAGTCACACTCACAGATATATTCTCTCTTTCACACACACACACACACACATATGCACACTCTCTCACACACACTCAAACAGGTATATTTTCTCTCACACACACAAACATTGACACACACAGATATATTCTTTCTCATACACAGGTACAAGGACAAACATACCCTCACATACACACAGTCACATTCACAGATATATTCTCCCTCCCGTACCCAAACACATACATTCTCTCTCTCTCTCTCTCTCTCTCTCACACACACACACACACACACACACACATGTGCGGGCACACTCACACAGATATATGCTCTCACACACACACAAACACACAACACATTTTCTCTCTCACACAAACACACCAAGGCAGATATATTCTATCTCATACATATACACACACAGTCATACTCACACAGGTATTTTCTCTCTCTGACACAAACAAACACATACACACAACACACACATTTTTTTCCCTCTCTCTCTCACACAATCACACACACACATACACACACATAGACACACACATACCTTCACACAAACCCTCACACACATAGTCATACTCACACAGTTATATTCTCCCTCTCTCGCACACAGGCACAGACACACTCACACACAGATTCTCCCTCTATCATCTCTCTCACTCACACACACACAGGTTTGCATAGATATATTCTCTCTTTCACACACATGCACACACACACGTTCTTTCACGCACACAGGCGCAGGTACACAGTTATATCTTCTCTATCACACTCAAACACAGACATTCTTTCTCATACACAGACGCACACATACACACACACATACACACACACACATACACACAGACATAGTCACACCAACAGATGTATTCTCCCTCATATACACAATCACACGCATCCTCTCTCTCTCTCACTCACACACTCATTCAAATACATACACTCACATAGATATATTCTTTCTTATGGACGCAGACGCACACACTTACACGTTCTCTCACAGACACACACTCGCACAGATATATTCTTATACACGCACACGCACACACACACGCATGCACACTCCCACAAACAGCCACACTCACACAGGTATCTTCTCTGTTTCACGAACACACATTCTCTCTCTTGCATACACACACACTCGCACAGATATATTCTCTCATACAAGCAGAACGTATGCAAACACCCTCACACACAGTTACAGTCACACAGATATATTCTGTCCTTCACACACGCGCACACACACACACACACACACACACATACACTCTCTTTCACACTGGCGGGCACACTCACACAGATACATTCTCTCTCACACAAGCACAGACACAAGGATTTTTTCTTTCTCATACACAGACACCCACACACACAGCCTCTCACAAACACAGTCACACTTCAAAGATATATTCTCCCTCTCACACACACACATACATTCTCTCCCTCTCTCTCACACTTGCACAGATATATACTTTCTCATACACTCAGACACACACACAGTCACACACGCACAGATATATTCTTTCTCATTCACAGACACACAGACATATACACAGTCATACTCAGTTATATTTTCCCTCTCACAAACACACACACACATATTTTCTCTCTCTTACACAGACGCACATGCACACACACACACCCTCACACACAGTCACACTCACATATACATTCTCCCTCACAAATTCTCTCTCTCTCACACACACATTCCCTCTCACAAATACGTTCTTTCTCATTCACACGCACACTCGCGCGCGCACACACACACACACACACACACAAACAAACGGTCGCATTCACAAAGGTATATTGTCCTCACACATACATACACACACATTCTCACTCTATCACATACATACTCACTCTCTCTCTCTCTCACACACACACACACATTCTCTCTCACACACGTGGGCATACTCACACAGACATATCTTCTCTCTCACACACAAACACAGAGACACGCAGATATATTCTTTCTCATACACAGGTACACACACACATATACCCTCACACACATTCAGAGATATATTCTCCCTCACACACACATACAAACACACATTATGTCTAACAGAGACCAATTCTCTCTCTCTCTCTCACACACACACAAACACACACACAAATACCCTCACGCACACACAGTAACACTCACAAAGGTCTATTTTCCCTCTCGTACACATACACACATATTCTCTCTCTCATGCACACATCCTCTCACACATTTACATATACACTCACACAGATATATGATCTCACACACGCAAGCACACAACACATTCTTTCTCTCAGACAAACATACCCTGACAGATATATTCTTTCTCATGCATGGACACACACACAGTCACACTCACACAGATATATTCTCTCCCTTACACACATGGACATGCACACACACACACACACACGCACACACACACACCCTGACACACACACAGTCACACTCACATATGTATTCTCCCTCTCACACACATACACATACATTCTCTCTCTCTCACACACATTCCCTCTCACAAATACATTCTTTCTCATTCATGCGTGCGTGCACACACACACACGCACACACACACAAGGTCACATTCACAAAGATATATTGTCCTCACACACATACACACACATTCTCACTCTATCACATACATACTTACACATTCTCTCTCTCTCTCTCTCTCTCTCACACACACACACACACATTCTCTCTCTCACACACACGTGGGCACACTCACACAGACATCGCTTCTCTCTCACACACAAACACAGACACATGCAGATATATTATTTCTCATTAACAGGTACACACACACACACACACATACCCTCACACACACACATATATTCTCCTTCACACACACATGGGCACACACATTAACCTCATGCACAGACCAATTCACTTGCTCTCTCTCTCTCTCACACATAGAAACTCGCACACTCACACACAGTCACTCTCGCAAAGGTATATTCTCCCTCTCGTACACATACACACACATTCTCTGTCTCGTGCACACACACTTACACACATATGCTCTCTCACACACACGTGGGCACACTCACACAGACATAGCTTATCTCTCACACACAAACACAGACACACGCAGATATATTCTTTCTCATTAACAGGTACACACACACACACATACCCTCACACACACATATATATTCTCCCTCACACACACATACGCACACACATTACCTCTTGCACAGACCAATTCTCTTGCTCTCTCTCTCTCACACACACACAGAAACTCACACACTCACACACAGTCACACTCGCAAAGGTATATTCTCCCTCTCGTACACATACACACATTCTCTCTCTCGTGCACACACAATTACACACACACACACTCACACAGATATATGCTCTCTCACACACGCAAGCACACAACACATTCTCTCTCTCACAGAAACACACCCTGACAGATATATTTTTTCTCATGCATGGACACACACACACAGTCACACTCACACAGATATATTCTCTCTCTGACACACACAAGCACACAGACTTTTTCTCCCTCACTCACACAATCACACACACATGCATGCACACACACACAAACACACACAGATATATTCTTTCTCATTCACAGACACGGACACGGTCATATATACACACAGTCACACTCACAGAGATACATTTTCCCTCTCACAAACACACTCACACATTTTCTCTTACACACACACACATGCACACATACACACACAGTCACTCTCGCATATACATTCTCCCTCACACTTACATTCTCTCTCTCACACACATTTCCTCTGACACATACATTCTTTCTCATTCATGCACGCGTGCGCGTGCGCACACACGCACACAAAAACACACACACATTCTGTCTCTCTCACAGAAACACACACATGCAGATTTGCACAGACATATTCTCTCTTACACAAACACACACACACACACACAGAGGCACAGACACCGTTATATTTTCTCTCTCACACTCAAACACAGACATTCTTTCTCATACACATGCGCACATGCACACATGCACACACACACACACACACACACATACCCTCACACACACACAGTCACACTCACAGGTATATTCTCCCTCACACACATTCTCTCTATCTCTCACACATGCACACACCTCGCACAGATATATTCTTTCCTATAATGTAGACACACACACACTCTCACACAGACACAAACTCGCACAGATATATTCTTATACATGCACACTATGCATACATATGCACACACCCACCCTCATACACAGTCACACTCACGCAGATATCTTCTCTCTTTCACACACACACATTTGCTCTCTCTCGCACACACACACTCGCAGAGATATATTCTCTCATACACGCAAACACATAGGACACACCGTCACAAAGTTATACTCACACAGATATATTCTGTCCTTCACTCTCTCACACACACACACATTCTCTCTCTCACACAGAGAGGCACACTCATACAGATATATTCTCTCTCACACAAACACAGACACATAAGGATGTATTCTTTCTCATACACAGAAACCCATACACACATATCCTCTCACACACACGGTCACACTCACAGATATATTCTCCCGCTCTCACACAAACACATACATTATCTCTCTCCCTCTCTCACACGTACACACACTTACTTTCTTATACACTCAGACAAACACACACACCCTCACACACAGTCACACTCACACAGAGATATTCTCTCTTTCGCACACATACACATGCAAATTTGCTCTCTCTCTCACACACGCACCCACACAGATATATTCACTCACTCACTCATTCGCCCATTCATTCTTTCTCATACCCTGTCCCTCACTCACTGATACTTCACTTCTCCCCCCATTTTAAATATGTAGAAGGGATATCCCTCCATTTTAAATATGGAGAAGGGATGTCCCTCCTTTATAAGACGGAGAAGGGAATTCCCTCTATTTTAAAGCTGGAGAAACGTTTTACATTCATTTTAAAAATGGACAAGTTATGTCCCTTCATTTTAAAGATGGATAAGGGATCTCCCTTCATTTGTCAGACACACCCAAACTCTCAAGTTCCCGCACACACCCTTTCACACGCTCACAAACACACTCACACAATAACTCTGGCTCACTCTCTATAACACACTCCCTCTCACGTGCTCCCTCTCACTCTCACTCTCTCTCTCTCTCTCTCTCTCACTCATGCGCACTTCACTGGTCCCTCCATTTGAAAGATGGAGAAGGGATCGATCTCCATTTAAAAGATGTAGAAGGGATCTCCCTCCATTTAAAAGATGGAGAAGGGATCTCCCTCCAGTTAAGAGAGGTAGAAGGGATCTCCCTCCATTTAAAAGAGGGAGAAGGGATCTCCCTCCATTTAAAAGAGGGAGAAGGGATCTCCCTCCATTTAAAAGAGGGAGAAGGGATCTCCCTCCATTTAAAAGAGGTAGAAGGGATCTCTCTCCTTTTAAAAGAGGGAGACGGGATCTCCCTCCATTTAAAGGAGGGAGACGGGATCTCCCTCCATTTAAAAGAGGTAGAAGGGATCTCCCTCCATTTAAAAGAGGTAGAAGGGATCTCCCTCCATTTAAAAGGGGAATAAGGGATCTCCCTCCAATTAAAAGAGGTATAAGGGATCTCCCTCCATTTAAAAGAGGGAGAAGGGATCTCCCTCCATTTAAAAGAGGGAGAAGGGATCTCCCTCCATTCACAGGAGGAAGAATGGATCTCCCTCCATTTACAAGAGGGAGAAGGGATCTCCCTTTATTTACAAGAGGGAGAAGGGATCTCCCTCCATTTATAAGAGGCAGAAGGGATCTCCCTCCATTTACAAGAGGGAGAAGGGGTCTGCCTCCATTTAGAAGAGGGAGAAGGGGTCTGCCTCCATTTACAAGAGGCAGAAAGAATCTCCCTCCATTTACAAGAGGGAGAAGGGATCTCCCTCCATTTACAAGAGGGAAAAGGGATCTCCCTCCATTTACAAGAGGGAAAAGGGATCTCCCTCCATTTTAAAGAGGGAAAAGGGATCTCCCTGCATTTTAAAGAGGGAAAAGGGATCTTCCTCCATTTTAATGAGGTAAAAGTGATCTCCCTCCATTTTAAAGAGGGGGAAGGGATCTCCCTCAATTTTAAAAACAGGAGAGGGATCTCCATCCATTTTAAAAACAGGAAAGGGCTCTCCATCCATTTTAAAAACAAACAGGGGATCTCTCTCCATTTTAAACCCGGTTAGGGATCCACCTCCATTTTAAAGATGGTGATCCCTTTTGGTTCTCTCACTCCTGCTCTCTCTCTCTTTTGACCCATCACTTTTCTCTCTCACCTCTCTGTGACTATCTCTCTCTCTCATCCCAATTCTTTCTCTATCTATTGCCTTGTCTCTATGTCTCTCTCTCTTTTTCTCTCTTGTCCTGCCTTCTCTCTCTTGCCCTATTGTCCTTAATCTCTCTGTCGCTTAGAACCATAGAAAAGTGACAGCACAGGAGGAGGCCATTCAGCCCATCTGGTCCCTGCCAGCCCGAGGATACCCAGATGCCCTTTCTGATCCCACCTTCCTGCACCCGGCCCACAGCCCTGCAGCTTACAGCACTTAAGGGGCAGATCCAGGTACTTTTTTAAAGAATTTCGAGTTTCTGCCTCTTGTCCCACCTCTTTCTCTCTCTCTCTCTCTCTCTCCCTACATCTCACTCAGTCCACCTTTCTCACCCCTGTTTTGTTTCTCCCTCACTCACCGCTTCACATTCCTTGTCTCTCCCTCGCACCCCATTTCTCCATCTCTCTCGCCCCATCTTTTTGTTTCTTTCTCTCTGAACCCACCTCTTTATCTTACACTCACTCCCCAATCTGTCTTTCTCCTCCTCTCACCACATCTCTGTTTGTTTCACTCAGTCACCTCTCCCTCTCTCTCGCCCTGTCTCTCAATCTCTCGCTCCGTCTCTCTCCTTCTCTCACTCTATCTGTCTCTCGCCCTGTCCCTCTTTCTCTCGCCCCGCCTCTTTGCATCCTTTTCTCTCACCCTGTCTCTCTCTCTCTCTCTCTCTCTCTCACTGTTCCCCTCTATATCAACTTCCTCTCTCCCTCTCCCGCCGTCCCTATCTCTCTCTTTCTCTCTCTCGCCCTGTCTCTCTCTCTCTCTCTCTTTCACTGTCCTCCTCTATCCCGACTCTCTCTCTCCCTTTCCCACCGTCCCTATCTCTGTCTTTCTCTCTCTCTTGCGCTGTCTCTCTCTCTCTTACTGTCCCCCTCTCCCCTTTCTCTCTCTCACTCTCCCACCGTCCCTATCTCTCTCTTTCACTCTCTCGCCCTCTTTCTCTCTGTCTCACACTTTCCCCCCGCTCTCTCTCTCTCCCTTTCCCATCGTCCCTATCTCTGTCTTTCCCTCTCTCTCTCTCTCTCTCTCTCTCTCTCTCTCTCTCTCTCTCTATCTCTCTTGCCAAGTATCTTTTGAGCCAAAATTGGATGTGAAGCGGAAGTGAAAATATTTCCAGAGTTACAGGGAAAGGGCAGATGAGTGAGACCAGCGAAACCTTTCTTGCAGATGATCGACAGCAGCACAATGGGCTGAATGGCCTCCTTCTCTGTTGTAACTGTTTTGTCATACACAAACAGGTTAACTTTTCAGTCTTGAATAAGCTTTATTCTTTCCTCCATTGTGGGTTCCAACACTTCCACATCACAATTTAGGGAAGGGATCTGCCTCCATTTAAAAGATGGAGAAGGGATCTCCCTCCATTTTAAAGATGGAGATAGGATCTCTCTCTCACTCTCACCCGTCACTTTTTCTTTCACACGTTGGCCTCTCTCTCTCTTACCCCTCTCTCTCCGTCTCTCTCTCACACCAAATCTCTGTCGCCCTCCGTCCCTCTCCCTCTGGCCCCACGTCTCTGTCGCTCTCCCTCTGTCTCACTCTGTACCTCTCATGCCTGTCTTTCTCTGTGTGTGTCTCTCTCTCTCACTGTCCCTCTCTCCCCGTCCCCATCCCTCGCCCCTGCTCCCTCTCTCTTCCTCTCACCCCATCTTTCTGTCGGTCTCTCTCTCTCTGTCACAGTCTATCTCTCTCCCTTGCTGGGTCTCTCTTATTCTCCCTCTCGCTATTTCTCACTGTCCCTCTCTCTCTGTCTCTCTCTAACCGGCTCTCTCTCTCTCTCTCTCTCTCTCTCTCTCTCTCTCTCTCTCTCTTTCTCTCTCTCTTTGTGTCTCCCTCTATCACTCTCTCTCTGTCTCTCTCAGTCTCTCTCTGTCTCCCTCCATTTTAAAGACGGAGAAGGGATCTCCCTGCATTTTAAAGGTGGAGAAGGTATTTCCATGCATTTCAAAGACGTAGAAGGGATCTCCCTACATTTTAGGATGGAGAAGGGATCTCCCTGAATTTTAAAGACGGAGAAGGGATCTCCCTGCATTTTAAAGGTGGAGAAGGGATCCCTCTGCATTTTGAAGACGTAGAAGTTATCTCCCTGCATTATAAAGACGGAGAAGGGATCTCCCTGCATTTTAAAGACAGAGAAGGGATCTCCCTGCATTTTAAAGAAGGAAAAGGGATCTCCCTGCATTATAAAGACGGAGAAGGGATCTCCCTGCATTATAAAGACGGAGAAGGGATCTCCCTGCATTTTAAAGACGGAGAAGGTATCTCCCTGCATTTTGAAGACGGAAAAGGTATCTCCCAGCTTTTCAAAGACGGAGAAGGTATCTCCCTGCTTTTCAAAGACGGAGAAGTGATCTCCCTGCATTTTAAAAATGGATAAGGGATCTCCCTGCATTATAAAGACGGAGAAGGGATCCCCCTGCATTATAAAGACGGAGAAGGGATCTCCCTGCATTTTAAAGATGGAGAAGGAAGCTCCCTGCATTTTAAAGATGGAGAAGGTATCTCCCTGCATTTCAAAGACGGAGAAGGGATCTCCCTGCATTTAAAAGATGTGGAAGTGATCTCACTGCATTTTAAAGACGGAGAAGTGATCTCGCTGCATTTAAAGACGGAGAAGGTATCTCCATGCAATTCAAAGATGGAGAAGAGATCTCACTCCGTTTAAAGACCTATAAGGGATCTTACTGCATTTTAAAGACGGAGAAGGGAGCTCCCTGCATTATAAAGACCTAGATGGTATCTCCTTGCATTTTAAAGACGGAGAACAGATTTCCCTGCATTTTAAAGATGGAGAAGGAATCTCCCTTCATTTTATAGACGTAGAAGGGCTCTACCTGCATTTGAAATACGGAGAAGTGATCTCCCTGCATTTGAAAGATGGAGAAGGGATCTCCATACATTTAAAAAATGGAGAAGGGGTATCCCTGCATTTCCAAGACGGAGAAGGGATCTCCATGCATTTTAAAGACGGAGAAGGAATCTCCCTTCATTTTAAAGATGGAGAACGGAGCTCCCTGCATTTTAAAGACGGAGAAGGGATCTCCCTTCATTTTAAAGATGGAGAACGGATCTCCCTGCATTTTAAAGACGGATAAGTGATCTCCCTGTATTGTAAAGACGGAGAAGGGATCTCCCTGCATTTTAAAGACGGAGAAGGAATCTCCCTGCATTTTAAAGACAGGGAAGGCATCTCCTTGCATTTAAAAGAGGGAGAAGGGACCTCCCTCCTTTTAAAAGAGGTAGAAGGGATCTCCCCCTATTTACAAGAGGGAGAAGGGATCTCCCTGCATTTTAAAGACAGAGAAGAGATCTCCCTGCATTTTAAAGACAGACAAGGGATCTCCCTGCATTTTACATAGAGAGAAGGGATCTCCCTGCATTTTAAAGAAGGAAAAGGGATCTCCCTGCATTTTAAAGATGGATAAGAGATCTCCCTTCATTTTAAAGATGGAGAAGGTACCTCCATGCATTTCAAAGATTGATAAGGGATCTCCCTGCATTTTAAAGATGGAGAAGGTATCTCCCTGCATTCTAAAGACGGAGAATGGATCTCGCTGCATTTTTAATATGTAGAAGTGATCTCCCTGCATTTCAAAGATGGAGAAGGGATCTCCCTGAATTTTAAAAACCTAGAAGGGATCTCCCTGCATTTTAAAGATGGAGAAGGTATCTCCCTGCATTTCAAAGACGGAGAAGGGATCTCCCTGCATTTAAAAGATGTGGAAGTGATCTCACTGCATTTTAAAGACGGAGAAGTGATCTCGCTGCATTTAAAGACGGAGAAGGTATCTCCATGCAATTCAAAGATGGAGAAGAGATCTCACTCCGTTTAAAGACCTATAAGGGATCTTACTGCATTTTAAAGACGGAGAAGGGAGCTCCCTGCATTATAAAGACCTAGATGGTATCTCCTTGCATTTTAAAGACGGAGAACAGATTTCCCTGCATTTTAAAGATGGAGAAGGAATCTCCCTTCATTTTATAGACGTAGAAGGGCTCTACCTGCATTTGAAATACGGAGAAGTGATCTCCCTGCATTTGAAAGATGGAGAAGGGATCTCCATACATTTAAAAAATGGAGAAGGGGTATCCCTGCATTTCCAAGACGGAGAAGGGATCTCCATGCATTTTAAAGACGGAGAAGGAATCTCCCTTCATTTTAAAGATGGAGAACGGAGCTCCCTGCATTTTAAAGACGGAGAAGGGATCTCCCTTCATTTTAAAGATGGAGAACGGATCTCCCTGCATTTTAAAGACGGATAAGTGATCTCCCTGTATTGTAAAGACGGAGAAGGGATCTCCCTGCATTTTAAAGACGGAGAAGGAATCTCCCTGCATTTTAAAGACAGGGAAGGCATCTCCTTGCATTTAAAAGAGGGAGAAGGGACCTCCCTCCTTTTAAAAGAGGTAGAAGGGATCTCCCCCTATTTACAAGAGGGAGAAGGGATCTCCCTGCATTTTAAAGACAGAGAAGAGATCTCCCTGCATTTTAAAGACAGACAAGGGATCTCCCTGCATTTTACATAGAGAGAAGGGATCTCCCTGCATTTTAAAGAAGGAAAAGGGATCTCCCTGCATTTTAAAGATGGATAAGAGATCTCCCTTCATTTTAAAGATGGAGAAGGTACCTCCATGCATTTCAAAGATTGATAAGGGATCTCCCTGCATTCTAAAGACGGAGAATGGATCTCGCTGCATTTTTAATATGTAGAAGTGATCTCCCTGCATTTCAAAGATGGAGAAGGGATCTCCCTGAATTTTAAAAACCTAGAAGGGATCTCCCTGCATTTTAAAGACGAAGAAGGGATCTCCCTGCATTATAAAGACCTAGATGTTATCTTCCTGCATTTCAAAGATGGAGAAGGTATCTCCCTGCATTTCTAATACGTAGAAGTGATCTCCCTGCATTTCAAAGATGGGGAAGGGATCTCCCAGCATTATAAAGACCTAGATGGTATCTCCCTGCATTTTAAAGATGGAGAAGGGATTTCCCTGCATTTTAAAGATGGAGAAGGAATCTCCCTTCATTTTAAAGACGGAGAAGGGATATCCCTGCATTGTAATGATGAAGAAGGGATCTCCCTGCATTTTAAAGGCGGAGAAGGGATCTCCCGCTGCATTTTAAATACGTAGAAGCTATCTCCTTGCATTTCAAAGACAGAGAAGTGATCTCACTGCATTTTAAAGACAGAGACGGGATCTCCATGCATTTTAAAGATGGATAAGGGATGTCCCTTCAGTTTAAGGGCGGATAAGGGATCTCCCTGCATTTTGAAGACGGAAAACGGATCTCCCTGCGTTTTAAAGATGGAGAAGTGATGTCCCTGCATTTTAAAGACGGAGAAGGGATCTCCCTACATTTTCAAGATGGTGAAGGGATTTCCCTGCATTTTAAAGACGGAGAAGGGATCTCCCTGCATTTCAGAGATGGAGAAGGGATCTCCCTGCATTTTAAAGATGCGGAAGTTATCTCCCGGCATTTTAATGAGGATAAGGGATCTTGCTACATTTAAAGACAGAGAAGGTATTTCCGTGCAATTCAAAGAAGGAGAAGAGATCTCCCCGCATTTAAAGACCTAGAAGGGATCTCCCTGCATTTTAAAGACGGAGAAGGGATCTCCCTACATTTTATAGACAGAGAAGGGATCTCCTTGCATTTTAAAGACCTAGAAGGGGTGTGCCTGCATTTTAAAGACGTAGAAAGGATCTCCCTGCATTATAAAGATGGAGAACGGATCTCCCTGCATTACAAAGACGGAGAACGGATGTCCCTGCATTTTGAAGACGAAGAAGGAATCTCACTGCATTTTAAAGACGGAGAAAATCTCCCTGCATTTTAAAGACGGAGAAGAGATCTCCCTGCATTTTAAAGACGGAGAAGGGATCTCCCTACATTTTATAGACAGAGAAGGGATCTCCTTGCATTTTAAAGACCTAGAAGGGGTGTGCCTGCATTTTAAAGACGTAGAAGGGATCTCCCTGCATTATAAAGATGGAGAACGGATCTCCCTGCATTACAAAGACGGAGAACGGATGTCCCTGCATTTTGAAGACGAAGAAGGAATCTCACTGCATTTTAAAAACGGAGAAAATCTCCCTGCATTTTAAAGACGGAGAAGGGATCTCCCTGCATTTTAAAGACGGAGAAGGGATCTCCCTGCATTTTAAAGACAGAGAAAGGATCGCCCTGCATTTTAAAGAAGGAAAATGGATCGCCCTACAATTTAAAGAATGAAAAGGGATCTCCCTGCATTTTAAAGATGGATAAGGAATCTCCCTGCATTTCAAAGATGGAGAACGTATCTGATTGCATTTTAAAGACGGAGAATGGTTCTCCATGCATTTTTAATACGTAGAAATGATCTCCCTGCATTTCAAAGATGGAGAAGCGATCTCCCTGAATTTTAAAGTCCTAGAAGGGATCTCCCTGCATTTTAAAGACGAAGAAGGGATCTCCCTGCATTATAAACACCTAGATGGTATCTCCCTGCATTTTAAAGATGGAGAAGGGATCTCCCTGCATTTTGAAGATGGAGAAGGGATCTCCCAGCATTTTTAAGATGGTGAAGGGAACTCCCTGCATTTTTATGACGGAGAAGGGATCTCCTTGCATTTTAAAGGCAGAGAAGGGATCTCCCTGCATTTTAAAGACGGAGAAGATATCTCCCTGCATTTCAAAGACGGAGTAGGGATCTCCCTGCATTTTAAAGACGGATAAGGGATTTCCCTGCATTTTAAAGACGGAGAAGCTATCTCCCTGTATTTCAAAGATGGGGAAGTGATCTCCCTGCATTTAAAAGACCTACAAGGGATCTCCCTGCATTTGTAAGACGAAGAAGGGATCTCTCTGCATTATAAAGATGTAGGAGGGATCTCCCTGCATTTTAAAGATGGAGAAGAGATATCCCTGCATTTTGAAGGTGGAGAAGGGATATCCCTGCATTTTAATGGTGGAGAAGGGATCTCCCTGCATTTTCAAGATGGAGAAAGTATCTCCCTGCATTTAAAAGGTGGAGAAGGGATATTCCTGCATTTTAAAGACGCGGAAGGGATATCCCTGCATTTTATAGACGTAGAAGGGCTCTACCTGCATTTGAAATACGGAGAAGTGATCTCCCTGCATTTGAAAGATGGAGAAGGGATCTCCATACATTTAAAAAATGGAGAAGGGGTATCCCTGCATTTCCAAGACGGAGAAGGGATCTCCATGCATTTTAAAGACGGAGAAGGAATCTCCCTTCATTTTAAAGATGGAGAACGGAGCTCCCTGCATTTTAAAGACGGAGAAGGGATCTCCCTTCATTTTAAAGATTGAGAACGGATCTCCCTGCATTTTAAAGACGGATAAGTGATCTCCCTGTATTGTAAAGACGGAGAAGGGATCTCCCTGCATTTTAAAGACGGAGAAGGAATCTCCCTGCATTTTAAAGACAGGGAAGGTATCTCCTTGCATTTAAAAGAGGGAGAAGGGACCTCCCTCCTTTTAAAAGAGGTAGGAGGGATCTCCCTCTATTTACAAGAGGGAGAAGGGATCTTCCTCCATTTACAAGACGGAGAAGGTATCTGCCTCCATTTACAAGACTTAGAAGGGATCTCCCTCCATTTACAAGAGGGAAAATGGATCTCCCACCATTTACAAGAGAGAGAAGGGATCTCCCTCCATTTTAAAGAGGTAAAAGTGATCTCCCTTCATTTTAATGATGGAGAAGGGATCTCGCTCCATTTTAAAGAGGGAGAAGGGATCTCCCTCCATGTTAAAATCATGAAATGGATCACCATCCATTTTAAAAACGGAAAAGGGATCTCCATCCATTTTAAAAACAAGCAGGTGATCTCCCTCCGTTTAAAACCGGTTAGGGATCCACCTCCATTTTAAAGATGGTGATCTCTTTTTGTTCTCTCACTCCTGCTCTCTCTCTCTCTTTTGACCCTTCACTTTTCTCTCTCACCTGTCTTTGTCTATCTCTCTCTCTCATCCCAATTCTTTCTCTATCTATTGCCTTGTCTCTCTGTCTCTCTCTCTTTTCCCTCTTGTCCTGCCTTCTTCTCTCTCTTGCCCTCTTGTCCTTAATCTCTCTCTCGCTTAGAACCATAGAAAAGTGACAGCACAGGAGGATGCCATTCAGCCCATCTGGTCCCTGCCAGCCCGAGGATACCCAGATGCCCTTTCTGATCCCACCTTCCTGCACCCGGCCCACCGCCCTGCAGCTTACAGCACTTAAGCGGCAGATCGAGGTACTTTTATAAAGAGTTTAGAGTTTCTGCCTCTTGTCCCACCACTTTTTATCTCTCTCTCTCCCTACATCTCACTCAGTCCACCTTTCTCACCCCTGTTTTGTTTCTCCCTCACTCACCCCTTCACATTTCTTATCTCTCCGTCGCACCCCATTTCTCCATCTCTCTCGCCCCATCTCTCTGTTTCTTTCTCTCTCAACCACCTCTTTATCTTACACTCACTCCCCAATCTGTCTTTCTCCTCCTCTCACCACATCTCTTTTTGTTTCACTCAGTCACCTCTCACTCTCTCTCACCTTGTCTCTAAATCTCTCGCTCCGTCTCTCTCCTTCTCTCACTCTATCTGTCTCTCGCCCTGTCCCTATTTCTCTCGCCCCGCCTCTTTCCATCCTTTTCTCTCGCCCTGTCTCTCTCTCTCTCTCTCCCTCTCTCACTGTTCCCCTCTATATCCACTTCCTCTCTCCCTCTCCCACCGTCCCTATCTCTCCCTTTCTCTCTCGCGCCCTGTCTCTCTCTCTCTCTTTCCCTGTCCTCCTCTATCCTGACTCTCTCTCTCCCTCTCCCACTGTCCCTATCTCTCTCTTTCTCTCTTGCCCGGTCTCTCTCTCTCTCTCTCTCTCACACACACTGTTCCCCTCTCCCGTCATCTCTCTCCATCTCACACATCCCAATCTCTATCTTCCTCTTTCTCGCCCTCTCTCTCTCTCCCTCTCTCTCTCTCTCTCTCACTCACTTTCCCCTCCCCCGTCTCTCTCCCTCTCCCACCATTCCTATCTCTCTCTTTCTCTCTTGCCCAGTCTCTGTCTCTCACTGTCCCCCTCTCCCCTCTCTCTCTCTCCCTCACTCTCCCACTGTCCCTATCTCTCTCTTTCTCTCTCTCTTGCCCTGTCTCTCTCTCTCTCTCTCACTGTACACCTCTCCCCTTTCTCTCTCTCCGTCTCCCACCGTCCCTATCTCTCTCTTTCTCTCTCTCGCCCTCTTTCTCTCTGTCTCACACTGTCCCCCTCTTCCCACCCCCTCTCTCTCTCCCTTTCCCATCGTCCCTATCACTGTCTTTCCCTCCCTTGCCCTGTCTCTCTCTCTCTTTCTCTCTCTGTCTTGCCAAGTATCTTTTGAGCCATAATTGGATGTGAAGCTGAAGGGAAAATATTTCCAGAGTTACAGGGAACGGGCAGATGAGTGAGACCAGCGAAACCTTTCTTGCAGATGGTCGACAGCAGCTCGATGGGCTGAATGACCTCCTTCTCTGTTGTAACTCTTCTGTGATACACAAACAGGTTAACTTCTCAGTCTTGAATAAGCTTTACTCTTTCCTCCATTGTGGGATCCAGCACGTCCACATCACAATTTAGGGAAGGGATCTGCCTCCATTTAAAAGACGGAGAAGGGATCTCCCTCCATTTAAAAGATGGAGAGAGGATCACTCTCTCACTCTCACCCATCACTTTTCCTTTCACACGAAGGCCTCTCTCTATCTCTCTCTCTCACCCCTCTCTCTCCGTCACTCTCTCACTCCAACTCTCTGTCGCCCTCCGTCCCTCTCCCTCTGGCCCCATGTCTCTGTTGCTCTCCCTCTGTCTCACTCTCTACCTCTCATGCCTGTCTCTCTCTGTGTCTCTCTCTCCCTCACTGTCCCTCTTTCCCCGTCCCCATTCTTCGCCCCTGCTCCCTCTCTCTCCCTCTCACCCCATCTTTCTATCGGTCTCTCTCTGTCACACTCTATCTCTCTCCCTTGCTGGCTCTATCTCTCTCTCCCTCTCCCTCTTTGTCACTGGCTCTCTCTCTCTCTCTCTCTCTCTCTCTTTCTCTCTCTCTCTCTCTCTCTTTCTCTCTCTCTCTGTGTCTCCCTCTCTCTCTCTCTCTCTCTGTCTCTGTCTCTCTCTTTCTCCCTCCATTTTAAAGAAGGAGAAGGGAACTCCCTGCATTTTAAAGACAGAGAAGGGATCACCCTGCGTTTTAAAGATGGAGAAGGGATCTCCCTGAGTTTTAAAGACGGAGAAGGGATCTCGCTGCATTTAAAGACGGAGAAGGTATCTCCCTGCAATTCAAAGACGGAGAACGGATCTCCCTGCATTTTAAAGACGTAGAAGGGATTTCCCAGCATTTTAAAGACGGAGAAAACATCTCCCTGCATTTTAAAGACAGAGAAGGGATCTCCCTGCATTTTAAAGAAGGAAAAGGGATCGCCCCGTATTTTAAAGATGGAGATGGAATCTCCCTGCATTTTAAAGACGGAGAAGGGATCTCCCTGCATTGTAAAGATGGAGAAGGGATCTGCCTGCGTTTTAAAGACGGAGAAGGGACCTCCCTGCATTTTAAAGACGGAGAAGAGATCTCCCTGCATTTTAAAGATGGATAAGGGATTTCCTTGCCTTTTAAGGACGGATAAGCGATGTCCCTGCATTTTAAAGACGGAAAAGGGATCTCCCTGCAATTTAAAGATGGAGAAGGGGTCTCCCTGCATTTTAATGATGGAGAAGGGATTTCTTTGCATTTTAAAGGCGAAGAAGGGATCTCCCTTCATTTTAAAGACGGAGGAAGCATCTCCCTGCATTTTAAAGACGAAGAAGGTAATTCCCTGCATTTCAAAGTTGGAGAATTTATCTCCCTGCATTTTAAGGACGGATAAGGGATCTCCAAGCATTTTACAGATGGAAAAGCGATCTCCCTGCATTTTGAGATGGAGAAGGGATCTCCCAGCATTTTAAAGATGTGGAAGTGATCTCCCTGCATTTTAATGATGGAGAAGGGATCTCGCTGCATTTAAAGACGGAGAAGGTATCTCCCTGCAATTCAAAGACGGAGATGGGATCTCCCTGCATTTCAAAGACGTAGAAGGGATTTCCCAGCATTTTAAAGACGTGGAAGTGATCTTCCTGCATTTTAATGATGTTGAAGGAATCTCGCTGCTTTTAAAGACCGAGAAAGCATCTCCCTGCATTTTAAAGACAGAGAAGGGATCCCCCTGCATTTTAAAGAAGGAAAAGGTATCTCCCTGCATTTCAAAGATGGAGAAGATATCTCACTGCGTTTTAAAGAGGGAGAATGGATCTCCCTGCATTTCTAATACGTAGAAGCGATCTCACTGCATTTCAAAGATGGAGAAGGGATCTCCTTGCATTTTAAAGACCTAGAAGGGATCTCCCTGCACTTTAAAGACGAAGAAGGAATCTCCCTGCATTATAAGGACCTAGATGGTATCTCCCTGCGTTTTAAAGACGGAGAATGGATCTCACTGTATTTTAAAGATGGTGAAGAGATCTCCCTGCATTTCGAAGACGAAGAAGGGATCTGCCTGCATTATAAAGAACTAGATGGTATTTCCCTGAATTTTAAAGAAAGAGAAGGGATCTCCCTGCATTTTAAAGAAGGAAAAGGGATCTCGCTGCATTTTAAAGATGGATATGGTATATCCCTGCATTTTGAAGACGGAGATGGTATCTCCCTGCATTTCAAAGATGGAGAAGGTATCTCCCTGCATTTTAAAGACGGTGAATGGATCTCCCTGCATTTCTAATACGTAAAAGTAATCTCCCTGCATTTTAAAGATGGAGAAGGGATCTCCCTGCATTTTAAAGATGGAGAAGAGATCTCCCTGCATTTTGAAGACGAAGTAGTGATCTCCCTGCATTATAAAGACCTAGATCGTATCTCCCTGCATTTTAAAGATGTAGAAGGGATCTCCCTGCATTTTAAAGATGGAGAAGAGATCTCCCTGCATTTTGAAGATGAAGAAGGGATCTCCCTGCATTATAAAGACCTAGATGGTATCTCCCAGCATTTTGAAGACGAAGAAGGGATATCCCTGCATTATAAAGACCTAGATGGTATCACCCTGCATTTTAAAGATGGAGAAGGGATCTCCCTGCATTATAAAGACGGAGAAGGGATCTCCCTGCATTTTAAAGACGGAGAAGGAATCTCCCTGCATTTTAAAGACGTGGAAGTGATCTTCCTGCATTTTAATGATGTTGAAGGAATCTCGCTGCTTTTAAAGACTGAGAAAGAATCTCCCTGCATTTTAAAGACAGAGAAGTGATCCCCCTGCATTTTGAAGACGTAGAAGGGATCTCCCTGCATTTTAAAGACGGAGAAAGCATCTCCCTGCATTTTAAATACAGAGAAGGGGTCCCCCTGCATTTTAAAAAAGGAAAAGGTATCTCCCTGCATTTCAAAGATGGAGAAGGTATCTCACTGCATTTTAAAGACGGAGAATGGATCTCCCTGCATTTTTAATACATAGAAGCGATCTCACTGCATTTCAAAGATGGAGAAGGGATCGCCTTGCATTTTAAAGACCTAGCAGGGATCTCCCTGCACTTTAAAGACGAAGAATGGATCTCCCTGCATTATAAGGACCTAGATGGTATCTCCCTGCGTTTTAAAGACGGAGAAGGGATCTCACTGCATTTTAAAGATGGTGAAGAGATCTCCCTGCATTTCGAAGATGAAGAAGGGATCTCCCTGCATTATAAAGACCTAGATGGTATTTCCCTGCATTTTAAAGACGGAGAAGGGATATCCCTGCATTGTAGAGATGAAGAAGGGATCTCCCTGCATTTCAAAGATGGAGAAAAGATCTCCCTGCCTTTTAAAGATGGAGAATGGATCTCCCTGCATTTTAAAGATGTCGAAGGGATCTCCCTGTATTTTAATGATGGAGAAGGGATCTCCCTGCATTGTAAAGATGAAGAAGCGATCTCCCTGTATTTTAAAGACGTAAAAGGGATCTCCCTGCATTTTAAATACGAAGAAGGTATCTCCTTGAATTTCAAAGACAGAGAAGAGATATCACTGCATTTTAAAGGCATAGAAGGGATCTTCCTGCATTTTAAAGACGGAAAATGGATCTCCCTGCATTTTAAAGATGGAGAAAGGACCTCCCAGCATTTTAAAGATGGAGAAGGGATCTCCCAGCATTTTAAAGATGGTGAAGGGATCTCCATGCATTTTAATGACGGAGAAGGGATCTCCTTGCATTTTAAAGACAGAGAAGGGATTTCCCTGCATAGTAAAGATGGAGAATGGATCTCTTTGCATTTTAAAGATGCAGAAGGGATCTCCCTGCATTTTGAAGATGAAGAAGGTATCTCCCTGCATTATAAAGACCTAGATGGTATCTCCCAGCATTTTGAAGACGAAGAAGGGATATCCCTGCATTATAAAGACCTAGATGGTATCACCCTTCATTTTAAAGATGGAGAAGGGATCTCCCGGCTTATAAAGACGGAGAAGGGATCTCCCTGCATTTTAAAGACGGAGAAGGAATCTCCCTGCATTTTAAAGATGGAGAAGGTATCTCCCTGCATTTTAAAGACGTGGAAGTGATCTTCCTGCATTTTAATGATGTTGAAGGAATCTCGCTGCTTTTAAAGACCGGGAAAGCATCTCCCTGCATTTTGAAGACAGAGAAGGGATCCCCCTGCATTTTGAAGACGTAGAAGGGATCTGCCTGCATTTTAAAGATGGAGAAAGCATCTCCCTGCATTTTAAAGACAGAGAAGGGATCCCCCTGCATTTTAAAGAAGAAAAAGGTATCTCCCTGCATTTCAAAGATGGAGAAGGTATCTCACTGCATTTTAAAGACGGAGAATGGAACTCCCTGCATTTTTAATACGTAGAAGCGATCTCACTGCATTTCAAAGATGGAGAAGGGATCTCCTTGCATTTTAAAGACCTAGAAGGGATCTCCCTGCACTTTAAAGACGAAGAATGGATCTCCCTGCATTATAAGGACCTGGATGGTATCTCCCTGCATTTTAAAGACGGAGAAGGGATCTCACTGCATTTTAAAGATGGTGAAGAGATCTCCCTGCCTTTTGAAGATGAAGAAGGGATCTGCCTGCATTATGAAGACCTAGATGGTATTTCCCTGCATTTTAAAGACGGAGAAGAGATTTCCCTGCATCTTAAAGATGGAGAAGGGATCTCCCTTCATTTTAAAGACGGAGAAGGGATATCCCTGCATTGTAAAGATGAAGAAGGGATCTCCCTGCATTTCAAAGATGGAGAAAAGATCTCCTTGCATTTTAAAGATGGAGAAGGGATCTCCCTGCATTGTAAAGATGAAGAAGCGATCTCCCTGTATTTTAAAGACGGAGAAGGGATCTCCCTGCATTTTAAATATGAAGAAGGTATCTCCTTGCATTTCAAAGACAGAGAAGAGATCTCACTGCATTTTAAAGGCATAGAAGGGATCTACATGCATTTTAAAGATGGATAAGGGGGCTCCCTTCAGTTTAAGTGCGGATGAGGGATCTTCCTGCATTTTTATGACGGAAAAGTGATCTCCCTGCATTTCAATGATGGAGAAGGGACCTCCCAGCATTTTAAAGATGGAGAAGGGATCTCCCTGCATTTTAAAGATGGTGAAGGGATCTCCCTGCATTGTAATGGCGGAGAAGGGATCTCCTTGCATTTTAAAGACAGAGAAGGGTTTCCTTGCATAGTAAAGATGGAGAAGGGATCTCTTTGCATTTTAAAGATGCAGAAGGGATCTCCCTGTATTTTAAAGATGGAGATGCGACGTGCCTGCATTTGAAAGACGCTGAAGGGATCTACCTGCATTTTAAAGATAGAGAAGGCATCTCCTTCCATTTAAAAGAGGGAGAAGGGTTCACCATCCATTTAAAAGAGGTTGACGTGATCTCCCTCCATTTAAAAGAGGGTGAAGGGATCTCCCTCCGTTTTCATGGGGGAGAAGGGATTTCCCTCCATTTTCATGAGGGAGAAAGGATCTGCCTCCATTTTCATGAGGGAGAAGGGATCTCCCTCCATTTACAAGACGGAGAAGGGATCTCCCTCCATTTACAAGACACGGAAGGGATCTCCCCCCATTTTCAAGAGGGAAATGGATCTCCCGCTATTTACAAGAGGTAGAAGGGATCTCGCTCCATTTTAAAGAGCGAGAAGGGTTCTCCATCCATTTTGAAAACAGGAAAGGGATCTACATACATTTTAAAAACATAAAAGGGATCTTCATCCATTTTAAAGACAAGCAGGGATCTCCCTCCGTTTGAAAACCGGTTAGGGATCCACCTCCATTTTAAAGATGGCGATCTCTTTTTGTTCTCTCACTCCTGCTCTCTCTCTCTCTTTTGACCTTTCACTTTTCTCTCTCACCTGTCTGTGTCTATCTCTCTCTCTCATCCCAATTTTTTCTCTATCTATTGCCTTGTCTCTCTGTCTCTCTCTCTTTTTCTCCCTTGTCCTGCCTTCTTCTCTCTATTGCCCTCTTGTCCGTAATCTCTCTCTCGCTTAGAACCATAGAAAAGTGACAGCACAGGAGGAGGCCATTCAGCCCATCTGGTCCCTGCCAGCCCGAGGATAACCAGATGCCCTTTCTGATCCCACCTTCCTGCACCCGGCCCAGAGCCCTGCAGCTTACAGCACATAAGCGGCAGATCCAGGTACTTTTTTTAAGAGTTTAGAGTTTCTGCCTCTTGTCCCACCTCTTTTTCTCTCTCTCTCTCTCTACATCTCACTCAGTCCTCCTTTCTCACCCCTGTTTTGTTTCTCCCTCACTCACCCCTTCACATTCCTTATCTCTCCCTCGCACCCCATTTCTCCATCTCTCTCGCCCCATCTCTCTGTTTCTCTCTCTCTAAACCCACCTCTTTATCTTACACTCACTCCCCAATCTGTCTTTCTCCTCCTCTCACCACATCTCTTTTTGTTTCACTCAGTCACCTCTCTCTCTCTCTCGCCCTGTCTCTCAATCTCTCGCTCCGTCTCTCTCCTTCTCTCACTCTATCTGTCTCTCGCCCTGTCCCTCTTTCTCTCGCCCCGCCTCTTTGCATCCTTTTCTCTCACCCTGTCTCTCTCTCTCTCTCTCTCTTTCACTGTCCTCCTCTATCCCGACTCTCTCTCTCCCTCTCCCACCGTCCTTATCTCCCTCTCTCTCTCTCTCTCTCTCTCTCTCACAATGTCCCCCTCTCCCCTCTCTCTTTCTCCCTCACTCTCCCACCGTCCCTATCTCTCTCTTTCTCTCTCTCTTGCCCTGTCTCTCTCTCACTGTCCCCCTCTCCCCTTTCTTTCTCGCCCTCTCCCACCGTCCCTATCTCTCTCTTTCTCTCTCTCGCCCTCTTTCTCTCTGTCTCACATTGTCCCCCTCTTCCCCCTCACCCCTCTCTCTCCCTTTCCCATCGTCCCTATCTCTGTCTTTCCCTCCCTCGCCCTTTCTCTTTCTCTCTCTCTCTCTCCCTCTATCTCTCTCTCTCTGTCTCTCTCAGTCTCTATCTTTGTCCCTCCATTTAAAAGAAGGAGCAGGGATCTCCCTGCATTTTAAAGACGGAGAAGGGATCTCCCTGCATTTTAAAGACGGAGAATGGATCTCCCTTCATTCCAAAGACGGAAAAGGGATCTCCCTGATTTTAAAGACGCAGAAGGGATCTCCCTGCATTTTAAAGATGTCGAAGGGATCTCCCTGCATTTTAAAGACGGAGAAGGGATCTCCCTGCATTTTAAAGAAAGAGAAGGGATCTCCCTGCATTTTAAAGAAAGAGAAGGGATCTCCCTGCATTTTAAAGAAGGAGAAGGTATCTCACTGCATTTCAAAGACGGAGAAGGGGTCTCCCTGCATTTGAAAGACGGAGAAGGGATCTCCCTGCATTTTAAAGACGGAAAAGGGATCTCCCTGCTTTTAAAGACGGAGAAGGGATCTCCCTGCATTTTAAAGGCAGAGAAGCGATCTTCCTGCATTTTAAAAACAGGTGAGGGATCACCCTCCATTTAAAATATGAAGAAGGGATCTGACTCTCTTAAAAACAGCAAAGGGATCTCCCTACATTTTAAAGACAAGATACTCTTTTTTTTTCTCACTCCTGCTCTCTCTCTCTTTCGCCCCATCCCTTTTCTCTCTCTCCCCTGTCTGTGTCTATGTCTCTCCCTTCCCAATTCTTTCTGTCTATTGCCCTGTCTCTCTGTCTCTCTGTCTCTCTCTCTCTCTCTCTCTCTCT
Source organism: Cetorhinus maximus (assembly GCF_964194155.1). NCBI lineage: Eukaryota > Metazoa > Chordata > Chondrichthyes > Lamniformes > Cetorhinidae > Cetorhinus > Cetorhinus maximus. The sequence continues at coordinate 40,189,544 of NC_135901.1, read as the reverse complement.
CTCTCTCTCTTTCTCTCTTGTCCTATCTCCTTCGCTCTCTTTCCCTCATGCCCAATCTCTCTCTCTGAGAACCATACAAAAGTTACAGCACAGGAGGAGGTCATTCGGCCCATCTTGTCCCTGCTAGCCCGAGGACCCCCAGGTTCCCTTTCTAAACCCACCTTCCTGCACCCGGCCCACAGCCCTGCAGTTTACAGCACTTAAGGTGCAGACCCAGGTACTTTTTAAAAGAGTTTAGAGTTTCTGCCTCTTGTGCCACCTCTTTTTATCTCTCTCTCCTTACATCTCACTAAGTCCACCTCTCTCAAACATGTTTTGTTTCTCCGTCTCTCACCCCTTCTCATTCCTTAACTCTCTCTCCCACCCCATTTCTCTGTCACTCTCTCTCTCTCAACCCACCTCTTTATCTTACACTAGCTCCCCACTCTGTCTTTCTCCCCCTCTCACCACATCTCTTTTTCCTTCACTTGGTCACCTCTCTCTCTCTCTCGCCCTGTCTCTCTATCTCTCACCCCATCTCTCTCTCTTTCTCTCACTCCATACCTTCCTCGGCCAGTCCCTCTTTTTCTCACCCTGTCCCTCTCTGCCTCTCTTTCTCTCGCCCTGTCTCTCACTCTCTCTCTCTCTCTCACACACTGTCCCACTCACCCCCTCTCTCTCTCTCCCTCTCCCACTGTCCCTATCTCTCTCTTGTTGTCTCTCGCCCTGTCTTTCTCTCTCTCTCTCTCACTGTCCCCCTCTCGCCCTCTCTCTCTTTCTCCCTCTCCCTCCGTCCCTATCTCTCTCTTTCTCACTTGCCTTGTCGCTCTCTCAAGGTCCGCGTCTCGCCCTCTCTTTCTCTCGCTCTCCCAGCATCCCTATCTCTCTCTTTCTCTCTTCCCTTGTCTCACTCTTTCACGGTCCCCGTATCCCCCCTTTCTCTCTCTCTCTCTCTCTACCTCTCCTCTCTCTATCTCTCTCAGTCCCTCTCTGTCTTCCTCCATTTTAAAGACGGAGAAGGGATCTCCCTTCATTTTAAAGACGGAGAAGGGACTTCCTTCATTTTAAAGACGGAGAAGGGATCTACAAGCATTTTAAAGATGGAGAAGCGATCTCTCTGCATTTTAAAGACGGAGAAGGGATCTCCCTTCATTTTAAAGACGGAGAATGGATATCCCAGCATTTTAAAGACGGAGAAGGGATCTCCCTACATTGTAATGACGGAGAAGGGATCTCCCTGCATTTTAATAATGGAGAAGGGATCTCCCTGCATTTTAAAGATGGAGAAGGGATCTCCCTGCACTATAAAGATGTAGAATGGATCCCCCTGCATTTTAAAGATGCAGAAGGGATCTCCCTGCATTATAAAGATGGAGAAGGGATCTCCCTGCATTTTAAGGATGGAGAAGGGATCTCCCTGCATTTCAAAGATGGAGAAGGGATCTCCCTGCATTTTAAAGATGGAGAAGGGATCTCCCTGCATTTTAAAGATGGAGAAGGGATCTCCCTGCATTTTAAATTGGAGAATGGATCACCCAGCATTTTCAAGACAGGAAAGGGATCTCCATGCATTTTAACGACGGACAAGGGATTTCCCTGCATTTTAAAGACGGAGAAGGGATCTCCCTGCATTTTAAAGGCGGAGAAGGGATCTCTCTGCATTTTAAATACAGGTGAGGCATCTCCCTCCATTTTAAATATGGAGAAGGGATCTCCCTCTCTTAAAAACAGCAAAGGGATCTCCCTACATTTTAAAGACAGAAATCTCTTTTTCTTTTCTCACTCCTGCTCTCTCTCTCTTTCGTCCCATCACTTTTCTCTCTCTCCCCTGTCTGTGTCTATGTCTCTCCCTTCCCAATTCTTTCTGTCTATTGCCCTGTCTCTCTGTCTCTCTCTCTCTCTCTCTCTCTCTCTCTTTCTCTCTTGTCCTATCTCCTTCGCTCTCTTTCCCTCATGCCCAATCTCTCTCTCTGAGAACCATACAAAAGTTACAGCACAGGAGGAGGTCATTCGGCCCATCTTGTCCCTGCTAGCCCGAGGACCCCCAGGTTCCCTTTCTAAACCCACCTTCCTGCACCCGGCCCACAGCCCTGCAGTTTACAGCACTTAAGGTGCAGATCCAGGTCCTTTTTAAAAGAGTTTAGAGTTTCTGCCTCTTGTGCCACCTCTTTTTCTCTCTCTCTCCCTACATCTCACTAAGTCCACCTCTCTCAACCATGTTTTGTTTCTCCGTTTCTCACCCCTTCTCATTCCATATCTCTCTCTCCCACCCCATTTCTCTGTCACTCTCTCTGTTTTTCTCTCTCTCTCAACCCACCTCTTTAACTTACACTCGCTCCCCACTCTGTCTTTCTCCCCCTCTCACCACATCTCTTTTTCCTTCATTTGGTCACCTCTCTCTCTCTTTCGCCCTGTCTCTCTATCTCTCACCCCATCTCTCTCTCTTTCTCTCACTCCATACCTTCCTCGGCCAGTCCCTCTTTCTCTCACCCTGTCCCTCTCTGCCTCTCTTTCTCTCGCCCTGTCTCTCACTCTCTCTCTCTCTCTCACACTGTCCCACTCACCCCCTCACTCTCTCTCCCTCTCTCACTGTCCCTATCTCTCTCCTTCTGTCTCTCGCCCTGTTTTTCTCTCTCTCTCTCACTGACCCCCTCTCGCCCTCTCCCTCTTTCTCCCTCTCCCTCCATCCCTATCTCTCACTTTCTCACTTGCCTTGTCGCTCTCTCAAGGTCCACGTCTCGCCCTCTCTCTCTCTCGCTCTCCCAGCATCCCTATCTCTCTCTTTCTCTCTTCCCTTGTCTCACTCTTTCACGGTCCCCGTATCCCCCCCTTTCTCTCTCTCTCTCTCTCTCTCTCTCTCTCTCTCTCTCTCTATCTCTATCTCTCTCAGTCCCTCTCTGTCTTCCTTAATTTTAAATATGGAGAAGGGATCTCCCTTCATTTTAAAGACGGAGAAGGGATCTCCCTTCATTTTAAAGACGGAGAAGGGATCTATAAGCATTTCAAAGATGGAGAAGGGATCTCCCTGCATTTTAAAGACGGAGAAGGTATATCCCTTCATTTTAAAGACGGAGAAAGGATCTCCCAGCATTTTAAAGACGGAGAAGGGTATTCCCTGCATTGTATTGACGGAGAAGGGATCTCCCTGTATTTTAATAATGGAGAAGGGATCTCCCAGCATTTTAAAGATGGAGAAGGGATCTCCCTGCATTTTAAAGATGGAGAAGGGATCTCCCTGCATTTTAAAGATGTAGAAGGGATCTCCCTGCATTTTAAAGATGGAGAAGGGATCTCTCTACATTTTAAAGATGGAGAAGGGATCACCCAGCATTATCAAGACAGGAAAGGGATCTCCATGCATTTTAAAGACGGACATGGGATTTCCCTGCATTTTAAAGACGTAGAAGGGATCTCCCTGCATTTTAAAGGCGGAGAAGGGATCTCTCTGCATTTTAAAAACATGTGAGACATCTCCCTCCATTTTAAATATGGAGAAGGGATCTCCCACTCTTAAAAACAGCAAGGAATCTCCCTACATTTTAAAGATACTAATCTCTTTTTCTTTTCTCACTCCTGCTCTCTCTCTCTTTCTCTTTCTCTCTCTGTGTCTCCCTCTATCTCTCTCTTTCTGTCTCTCTCAGTCTCTCTCTGTCTCCCTCCATTTTAAAGACGGAAAAGGGACCTCCCTGCATTTTAAAGACGCAGAAGGTATCTCCCTGCATTTCAATGATGGAGAAGGGATCTCCCGGCATTTTAAAGACGTAGAAGGGATCTCCCTGCATTTTAAAGATGGAGAAGTAATCTCCCTTCATATTAAAGATGGAGATGGGATCCCTCTGCATTTTTGTGACGGACATGGGATCGCCCTGCATTTTAAAGACCGATAAGGGATCTCCCTGCATTTTAAGGATGGATAAGTGATCTTCCTGCATTTCAATGATGGAGAAGGGATCTCCCGGCATTTTAAAGACGGAGAATGGATCTCCCTGCATTTTAAAGATGGAGCATGGATCTCCCTGCATTGTAAAGACGCAGAAGGTATCTCCCTGCATTTCGAAGATGGAGAAGGGATCTCCCTCAATTTTAAAGATTGAGAAGGGATCTCCCTGCATTTGAAAGACGGAGAAGGGATCTCCCTGCATTTTAAAGACAGAGAAGGGATCTCCCTGCATTTTAAAGACCTAGAAGGGATCTCCCTGCATTATAAAGACGGAGAAGGCATCTCCATGCATTGTAAAGATGGAGAAGTGATCTCCCTCCATATTAAAGATGGAGATGGGATCTCTCTGCATTTTCATGACAGACAAGGGATCTCCCTGCATTTTAAAGACCGATAAGGGATCTCCCTGCATTTTCAGGATGGATAAGAGATCTCCCCGCATTTTAAAGATGGAAAAGGTATCTCACTGTATTTCAAAGATGAGGAAAGGGAACTCCCTGCATTTCAAAGATGGAGATGGGATCTCCCTGCATTTTAAAGAGGGAGAAGGGCTCTCCCTGAATTTCAAAGATGGAGAAGGGATCTCCCTGTATTTTAAAGATGGAGAAGAGATCTCACTGCATTTGAAAGATGGAGAAGGGATCACCCTGCATTTTAAAGACGGAGAAGGGATCTCCCTGCATTTTAAAGACGGAGAATGGATCTCCCTGCATTTTAAAGACGGAGAAGGGATCTCCCTGCATTTTGAAGACTGAGAAGGGATCTCCCTGCATTTCAAAGACAGAGAAGGGATCTCCCTGCATTTTAAATACCTAGAAGGGATCTCCCTGCATTATAAAGACGGAGAAGGCATCTCCCTGCATTTTAAAGATGGAGAAGTGATCTCCCTTCATATTAAAGATGGTGATGGGATCCCTCTGCATTTTTATGACGGACATGGGATCTCCCTGCATTTTAAAGACCGATAAGGGATCTCCCTGCATTTTAAGGATGGATAAGTGATCTCCCTGCATTTCAATGATGGAGAAGGGATCTCCCGGCATTTTAAAGATGGAGAAGGGATCTCCCTGCATTTTAAAGATGGAGAATGGATCTCCCTGCATTGTAAAGACGCAGAAGGTATCTCCCTGCATTTCGAAGACGGAGAAGGGATCTCCCTCAATTTTAAAGACGGAGAAGGGATCTCCCTGCATTTGAAAGACGGAGAAGGGATCTCCCTGCATTTTAAAGACAGAGAAGGGATCTCCCTGCATTTTAAAGACCTAGAAGGGATCTCCCTGCATTATAAAGACGGAGAAGGCATCTCCATGCATTGTAAAGATGGAGAAGTGATCTCCCTCCATATTAAAGATGGAGATGGGATCTCTCTGCATTTTCATGACAGACAAGCGATCTCCCTGCATTTTAAAGACCGATAAGGGATCTCCCTGCATTTTCAGGATGGATAAGAGATCTCCCCGCATTTTAAAGATGAAAAAGGTATCTCACTGTATTTCAAAGATGAGGAAAGGGAACTCCCTGCATTTCAAAGATGGAGATGGGATCTCCCTGCATTTTAAAGAGGGAGAAGGGCTCTCCCTGAATTTCAAAGACGGAGAAGGGACCTCCCTGTATTTTAAAGACGGAGAAGAGATCTCACTGCATTTGAAAGATGGAGAAGGGATCACCCTGCATTTTAAAGACAGAGAGGGTATGTGCATGCATTTTAAAGACAGCCAAGGGTTTCCCTGCATTTTAAAAATTCGATGTGATCTCCCTGCATTTTAAAGACGCAGAAGGTATCTCCCTGCATTTCGAAGACGTAGAAGGGATCTTCCTGCATTATAGAGACAGAGAAGGCATCTCCCTGCATTTTAAACACGGGGAATTGATCTCCCTTCATAGTAAAGATGGAAATGGGATCTCTCTGCATTCTAAAGACGGAGAAGGGATCTCTCTGCATTTTAAAGACCGACAAGATATCTCCCTGCATTTTAAGGATGGATAAGGGATTTCCCTGCATTTTAAAGATGGAGAAGGGACCTCCCTGCTTTTTAAAGACGGAGAAGGAATCTCCCTGCATTTTAATGATGGAGAAGGGATCTCCCTGCATTTTAAAAACGGATAAGGGATCTCCATGCATTTGAAAGACACAGAAGATATCTCCCTGCATTTCGAAGACGTAAAAGGGATCTCCCTGCATTTCAAAGACAGAAAAGGGACCTCCCTGCATTTTAAAGACCTAGAAGGGATCTCCCTGCCTTATGAAGATGGAGAAGGCATCTCCCTGCATTTCAAAGACGGAGATGTGATCTCCCTTCATATTAAAGATGGAGATGGGATCTCTCCATATTTTAAAGACGGAGAAGGGATCTCTCTGCATTTTAAGGACCGATAAGGGATCTCCCTGCATTTTAAGGACGGATAAGGGATCTCCCTTCATTTTAAAGACGGAGAAGGGATCTCCCTCTCTTAAAAACAGCAAAGGGATCTCCCTACATTTTAAAGACAGAAATCTCTTTTTCTTTTCTCACTCCTGCTCTCTCTCTCTTTCGCCCCATCCCTTTTCTCTCTCTCCCCGTCTGTGTCTATGTCTCTCCCTTCCCAATTCTTTCTGTCTATTGCCCTGTCTCTCTGTCTCTCTGGCTCTCTCTCTTTCTCTCTTGACCTCCTTCCTTCGCTCTCTTTCCCTCATGCCCAATCTCTCTCTCTGAGATCCATACAAAAGTTACAGCACAGGAGGAGTTCATTCGGCCCATGTTGTCCCTGCCAGCCCGAGGACCCCCAGGTTCCGTTTCTAAACCCACCTTCCTGCACCCGGCCCACAGCCCTGCAGTTTACAGCACTTAAGGTGCAGGCAAAGGTACTTTTTAAAAGAGTTTAGAGTTTCTGCCTCTTGTGCCACCTCTTTTTCTCTCTCTCTCCCTACATCTCACTAAGTCCACCTCTCTCAACCATGTTTTGTTTCTCCGTCTCTCACCCCTTCTCATTCCATATCTCTCTCTCCCACCCCATTTCTCTGTCACTCTCTCTGTTTTTCTCTCTCTCTCAACCCACCTCTTTATCTTACACTCGCTCCCCACTCTGTCTTTCTCCCCCTCTCACCACATCTCTTTTTCCTTCATTTGGTCACCTCTCTCTCTCTCTCGCCCTGTCTCTCTATCTCTCACCCCATCTCTCTCTCTTTCTCTCACTCCATACCTTCCTCGGCCAGTCCCTCTTTCTCTCACCCTGTCCCTCTCTGCCTCTATTTCTCTTGCCCTGTCTCTCACTCTCTCTCTCTCTCACACACTGTCCCACTCACCCCCTCTCTCTCTCTCCCTCTCCCACTGTCCCTATCTCTCTCTTGTTGTCTCTCGCCCTGTCTTTCTCTCTCTCTCTCTCACTGTCCCCCTCTCGCCCTCTCTCTCTTTCTCCCTCTCCCTCCGTCCCTATCTCTCTCTTTCTCACTTGCCTTGTCGCTCTCTCAAGGTCCGCGTCTCGCCCTCTCTTTCTCTCGCTCTCCCAGCATCCCTATCTCTCTCTTTCTCTCTTCCCTTGTCTCACTCTTTCACGGTCCCCGTATCCCCCCCTTTCTCTCTCTCTCTCTCTCTACCTCTCCTCTCTCTATCTCTCTCAGTCCCTCTCTGTCTTCCTCCATTTTAAAGACGGAGAAGGGATCTCCCTTCATTTTAAAGACGGAGAAGGGACTTCCTTCATTTTAAAGATGGAGAAGGGATCTACAAGCATTTTAAAGATGGAGAAGCGATCTCTCTGCATTTTAAAGACGGAGAAGGGATCTCCCTTCATTTTAAAGACGGAGAATGGATATCCCAGCATTTTAAAGACGGAGAAGGGATCTCCCTACATTGTAATGACGGAGAAGGGATCTCCCTGCATTTTAATAATGGAGAAGGGATCTCCCTGCATTTTAAAGATGGAGAAGGGATCTCCCTGCACTATAAAGATGTAGAATGGATCCCCCTGCATTTTAAAGATGCAGAAGGGATCTCCCTGCATTATAAAGATGGAGAAGGGATCTCCCTGCATTTTAAGGATGGAGAAGGGATCTCCCTGCATTTCAAAGATGGAGAAGGGATCTCCCTGCATTTTAAAGATGGAGAAGGGATCTCCCTGCATTTTAAAGATGGAGAAGGGATCTCCCTGCATTTTAAATTGGAGAATGGATCACCCAGCATTTTCAAGACAGGAAAGGGATCTCCATGCATTTTAACGACGGACAAGGGATTTCCCTGCATTTTAAAGACGGAGAAGGGATCTCCCTGCATTTTAAAGGCGGAGAAGGGATCTCTCTGCATTTTAAATACAGGTGAGGCATCTCCCTCCATTTTAAATATGGAGAAGGGATCTCCCTACATTTTAAAGACAGAAATCTCTTTTTCTTTTCTCACTCCTGCTCTCTCTCTCTTTCGTCCCATCACTTTTCTCTCTCTCCCCTGTCTGTGTCTATGTCTCTCCCTTCCCAATTCTTTCTGTCTATTGCCCTGTCTCTCTGTCTCTCTCTCTCTCTCTCTCTCTCTCTCTCTCTCTTTCTCTCTTGTCCTATCTCCTTCGCTCTCTTTCCCTCATGCCCAATCTCTCTCTCTGAGAACCATACAAAAGTTACAGCACAGGAGGAGGTCATTCGGCCCATCTTGTCCCTGCTAGCCCGAGGACCCCCAGGTTCCCTTTCTAAACCCACCTTCCTGCACCCGGCCCACAGCCCTGCAGTTTACAGCACTTAAGGTGCAGATCCAGGTCCTTTTTAAAAGAGTTTAGAGTTTCTGCCTCTTGTGCCACCTCTTTTTCTCTCTCTCTCCCTACATCTCACTAAGTCCACCTCTCTCAACCATGTTTTGTTTCTCCGTTTCTCACCCCTTCTCATTCCATATCTCTCTCTCCCACCCCATTTCTCTGTCACTCTCTCTGTTTTTCTCTCTCTCTCAACCCACCTCTTTATCTTACACTCGCTCCCCACTCTGTCTTTCTCCCCCTCTCACCACATCTCTTTTTCCTTCATTTGGTCACCTCTCTCTCTCTTTCGCCCTGTCTCTCTATCTCTCACCCCATCTCTCTCTCTTTCTCTCACTCCATACCTTCCTCGGCCAGTCCCTCTTTCTCTCACCCTGTCCCTCTCTGCCTCTCTTTCTCTCGCCCTGTCTCTCACTCTCTCTCTCTCTCTCTCTCTCACACTGTCCCACTCACCCCCTCACTCTCTCTCCCTCTCTCACTGTCCCTATCTCTCTCCTTCTGTCTCTCGCCCTGTTTTTCTCTCTCTCTCTCACTGACCCCCTCTCGCCCTCTCCCTCTTTCTCCCTCTCCCTCCATCCCTATCTCTCACTTTCTCACTTGCCTTGTCGCTCTCTCAAGGTCCACGTCTCGCCCTCTCTCTCTCTCGCTCTCCCAGCATCCCTATCTCTCTCTTTCTCTCTTCCCTTGTCTCACTCTTTCACGGTCCCCGTATCCCCCCCTTTCTCTCTCTCTCTCTCTCTCTCTCTCTCTCTCTCTCTCTCTCTCTCTATCTCTATCTCTCTCAGTCCCTCTCTGTCTTCCTTAATTTTAAATATGGAGAAGGGATCTCCCTTCATTTTAAAGACGGAGAAGGGATCTCCCTTCATTTTAAAGACGGAGAAGGGATCTATAAGCATTTCAAAGATGGAGAAGGGATCTCCCTGCATTTTAAAGACGGAGAAGGTATATCCCTTCATTTTAAAGACGGAGAAAGGATCTCCCAGCATTTTAAAGACGGAGAAGGGTATTCCCTGCATTGTATTGACGGAGAAGGGATCTCCCTGTATTTTAATAATGGAGAAGGGATCTCCCTGCATTTTAAAGATGGAGAAGGGATCTCCCTGCATTTTAAAGATGGAGAAGGGATCTCCCTGCATTTTAAAGATGTAGAAGGGATCTCCCTGCATTTTAAAGATGGAGAAGGGATCTCTCTACATTTTAAAGATGGAGAAGGGATCACCCAGCATTATCAAGACAGGAAAGGGATCTCCATGCATTTTAAAGACGGACATGGGATTTCCCTGCATTTTAAAGACGGAAAAGGGATCTCCCTGCATTTTAAAGGCGGAGAAGGGATCTCTCTGCATTTTAAAAACATGTGAGACATCTCCCTCCATTTTAAATATGGAGAAGGGATCTCCCACTCTTAAAAACAGCAAGGAATCTCCCTACATTTTAAAGATACTAATCTCTTTTTCTTTTCTCACTCCTGCTCTCTCTCTCTTTCGCCCCATCCCTTTTCTCTCTCTTCCCTGTCTGTGTCTATGTCTCTCCCTTCCCGATTCTTTCTGTCTATTGCCCTGTCTCTCTGTCTCTCTCTCTCTCTCTCTTTCTCTCTTGACCTCTCTCCTTCGCTCTCTTTCCCTCATGCCCAATCTCTCTCTCTGAGAACCATACAAAAGTTACAGCACAGGAGGAGGTCATTCGGCCCATCTTGTCCCTGCTATCCCGAGGACCACCAGGTTCCCTCTCTAAACCCACCTTCCTACACCCGGCCCACAGCCCTGCAGTTTACAGCACTTAAAGACTTTAGAGTTTCTGCCTCTTGTGCCACTCTGTTTCTCTCTCTCTCCCTACATCTCACTAAGTCAACCTCTCTCAACCATGTTTTGTTTCTCCGTCTCTCACCCCTTCTCATTCCATATCTCTCTCTCCCACCCGATTTCTCTGTCACTCTCTCTGTTTTTCTCTTTCTCTCAACCCACCTCTTTATCTTACACTCGCTCCCCACTCTGTCTTTCTCCCCCTCTCACCACATCTCTTTTTCCTTCATTTGGTCACCTCTCACTCTCTCTCGCCCTGTCTCTCTATCTCACACCCCATCTCTCTCTCTTTCTCTCACTCCATACCTTCCTCGGTCAGTCTCTCTTTCTCTCACCCTGTCCCTCTCTGCCTCTTTTTCTCTCGCCCTGTCTCTCACTCTCTCTCTCTCTCTCTCTCTCCCTCTCCCACTGTCCCTGTCTCTCTCTTTCTATCTCTCGCCCTGTCTTTCTCTCTCTCTCTCACTGTCCCCCTCTCGCCCTCTCTCTCTTTCTCCCTCTCCCTCCGTCCCTATCTCTCTCTTTCTCACTTGCCTTGTCGCTCTCTCAAGGTCCACGTCTCGCCCTCTCTCTCTCTCGCTCTCCAAGCATCCCTATCTCTCTCTTTCTCTCTTCCCTTGTCTCACTCTTTCACGTTCCCCGTATCCCCCCCTTTCTCTCTCTCTCTCTCTCTCTCTCTCCCTGTCTCTCTCTCTCTCTCTCTCTATCTCTCTCAGTCCCTCTCTGTCTTCCTCCATTTTAAAGATGGAGAAGGGATCTCCCTGCATTTTGAAGACGGAGAAGGGATCTCCCTTCATTTTAAAGACGGAGAAGTGATCTCCCTTCAATTTAAAGACGGAGAAGTGATCTATAAGCATTTTAAAGATGGAGAAGGGGTCTCCCTGCATTTTAAAGATGGAGAAGGGATCTCCCTTCATTTTAAAGACGGAGAAAGGATCTCCCAGCATTTTAAAGACGGAGAAGGGATTTCCCTGCATTGTAATGACGGAGAAGGGATATCCCTGCATTTTAATAATGGAGAAGGGATCTCCCTGTATTTTAAAGATGGAGAAGGGATCTCCCTGCATTTTAAAGATGGAGAAGGGATCTCCCTGCATTTTAAAGATGGAGAAGGGATCTCCTTGCATTTTAAAGATGGAGAAGGGATCACCCAGCATTTTCAAGACTGGAAAGGGATCTCCATGCATTTTAAAGACGGACAAGGGATCTCCCTGCATTTTAAAGATAGAGAAGGAATCTCCCTGCATTTTAAAGAAGGAGAAGGTATCTCCCTGCATTTTAAGGTCGGAGAAGGTATCTCCCTACATTTTAAAGACGGGGAAGGGATCTCCCTGCATTTTAAAGATGGAGAAGGGATCGCCCTGCATTTTAAAGATGGAGAAGGGATCGCCCTGCATTATAAAGATGTAGAATGGATCCCCCTGCAGTTTAAAGATGTAGAAGGGATCTCCCTGCATTATAAAGATGGAGAAGGGATCTCCCTGCATTTTAAAGATGGAGAAGGTATCTCCCTGCATTTTAAAGACGGAGAAGGGATTTCCCTGCATGTTAAAGATGGAGAAGGGATATCCTTGAATTTTAAAGATGGAGAAGGGATCTCCCTGCATTTTAAAGATGGAGAAGGGATCGCCCTGCATTATAAAAATGTAGAATGGATCCCCCTGCAGTTTAAAGACGTAGAAGGGATCTCCCTGCATTATAAAGATGGAGAAGCGATCTCCCAGCATTTTTAAATGGAGAAGGTATCTCCGTGCATTATAAAGACGGAGAAGGGATCTCCCTGCATTTTATAATGGAGAAGGGATGTCCCTGCATTTTGATGACAGGAAAGGGATCTCCCTGGATTTTTAAGATGGAGAAGGGATCTCCCTGCATTTTAAAGACAGATAAGGGATCTCACTGCATTTTAAAGATGGGGAAGGGATCTCCCTGCATTTTAAAGACGGAGAACGTATCTCCCTGCATTTTAATGTCGGAGAAGGTATCTCCCTGCATTTTAAAGACGGAGAAGGGATTTCCTTGCATGTTAAAGATGGAGAAGGGATATCCTTGCATTTAAAAGATGGAGAAGGGATCTCCCTGCATTTTAAAGACGGAGATGGGATCTCCCTCCATTGTAAAGAAGGAGGGATCTCCCTGCATTTTAAAAACAGGTGAGTGATCTTCCTCCATTTTAAATATGTAGAAGGGATCTCCCTCCATCTTAAAAACAGGAAAGGGATCTCCCTCCATTTTAAAGACAGAAATCTCTTTCATTCTCTTTCACTGCTGCTCTCTCTCTCTATTTCGCCCCATTTCTTTTCTCTCTCTCACCTGTCTGTGTCTATCTCTCTCTCTTCCCAATTCTTTCTGTCTATTGCCCTGTCTCTCTGTCTCTCTCTCTCTCTCTCTTTTTCTCTCTTGTCTTGTCTCCTTCGCCCTCTTTCTCTCATGCCCAATCTCTCTCTCTCAGAACCAAAGAAAAGTTACAGCACAGGAGGAGGTCATTCGGCCCATCTTGTCCCTGTCAGCCCGAGGACCCCCAGGTGCCCTTTCTAAACCCACCTTCCTGCACCCGGCCCACAGCCCTGCAGTTTACAGCACTTAAGGTGCAGATCCAGGTCCTTTTTAAAAGAGTTTAGAGTTTCTGCCTCTTGTGTCAACTCTTTTTCTCCCTCTCTCCCTACATCTCACTAAGTCCACCTCTCTCAAGCATTTTTTGTTTCTCCATCTCTCACCCCTTCTCATTCCTTAACTCTCTTTCCCACCCCATTTCTCTGTCACTCTCTCTGTTTTTCTCGCTCTCTCAACCCACTGCTTTATCTTACACTCGCTCCCCACTCTGTCTTTCTCCCCCTCTCACCACATCTCTTTTTCCTTCACTTGGTCACCTCTCTCTCTCTCGCCCCGTCTCTCTATCTCTCAGCCCATCTCTCTCTCTTTCTCTCACTCCATCTCTTCCTCGCCCAGTCCCTCTTTCTCTCACCCTGTCCCTCTCTGCCTCTCTTTCTCTCGCCCTGTCTCTCACTCTCTCTCTCTCTCTCACACTGTCCCACTCACCCCCTCTCTCTCTCTCCCTCTCCCACCGTCCCTATCTCTCTCTTTCTGTCTCTCGCCCTATCTTTCTCTCTCTCTCTCTCTCTCTCTCTCTCTCTCACTGTCCCCCTCTCGCCCTCTCTCTCTCTCCCTCTCCCACCGTCCCTACCTCTCTCTTTCTCTCTTGCCTTGTCTCTCTCTCACGGTCCCCGTCTCGCCCTCTCTCTCTCTCTCTCTCTCACTGTCCCTATCTCTCTCTTTCTCTCTCTCGCCCTGTCTCTCTCTCAATCTCACTGTCGCCCTCTCCCCATCTCTCTCCCTCTCCCACCGTCCCGATCTCTGTCTCTCTCTCTCTCTCGCTATGTCTCTCTCTCTCTCTGACTGTCTCGTGCAGAGTATATTTCGAGCCAAAATTGGATGTGAAGCTGAAGGGAAAATATTTCCAGAGTTATATGGAAAGGGTAGATGGCTGAGACCAGCGAAACCTTTCTTGCAGATGGTCGAGAGCAGCTCGATGGGCTGAATGGCCTCCTCCTCTGTTTTAACTGTTCTGTGATACACAAGCAGGTTAACATTTCAGTCTTGAATAAGCTTTATTCTTTCCTCCATTGTGGTTTCCAGCACTTCCATATCACAACTTGGGGAAGGGATCTCCCTCCATTTAAAAGATGGCGAAGGGATCTCTGTCCATTTAAAAGATGGAGATAGGATCTCTCTCTCACTCTCACCCATCACTTTTTCTTTCAGACGATGGCCTCTCTCTATCTCTCTCTCTCTCACCCCTCTCTCTTTTTTTCTCTCTCTCTCTTTCTCTCACTGCAACTCTCAGTCGCCCTCCACCCCTCTCCCTCCGGCCCCATGTCTCTGTCGCTCTCCCTCTGTCTCACTCTGTATCTCTCATGCCTGTCTCTCTCTCTCTCTCATTGTCCCTCACTCCCTCTCTCTCATCCTCTCCCACCGTCCCTTTCTCTCTCTTTCTCTCTCTCGCCATGTCTCTCTCTCTCTATTGCTGGCTCTCTCTCTTTCTTCACCTCTCGCTCTCTCTGTCTTTCTTTCTGAATCTCTCTCTGTCACACTCCATCTTTCTCTCTCTCTTTCTCTCTCTCTCTCTCTCTCTCTCGCTCAGTCTCTCTCTCTCTCTCTCTCAGTCTCTCTGAGATTCTTGAAAATCAATCCACACACATCAAGCAGCCATTTTCAGTTTGAACACAGTGCTCATTTTATGTTCCCACAGCACTGGGACATTTATGACAGAGTGGACTCCTTACAAATGTGATGTTAGTACATTCAACGTGACAGAGACACAGCTATGGAGACACTAAGACACACAGAACCAAACAGGAGGGAAACATTCCCTTTGGCACAGATGTGAATTTCAGAAGGTGCAGAAAAGATTGATGAGAATGGGTCGAGTTATGAGGACTTCAGTTATGTGGATCGATTGGAGAAGTTTGGCTCATTCTCCTAGGAGAAGAGAAGCTTGAGAGATTTGATAGACGTGTTCAAAATCATGATGGGTGGAGACAGAGTCTATCGAGAGAAACTGTTCCCATTGGCAGAAGGACCAAGAACCAGAGGACACTGGTTAAAGGTGACAGGTAAAATAATCACGTTTTAAAGATGAAGAATGGATCTCCGTCCATTTTCAAACAGGAAATGTATCTCCCTCCATTTTAAAAACAGGTGAGAGATCTCCCTCCATTTTAAATATTGAAATCTCTTTTTCCTCTCCCACTCCTGCTCTCTCTCTCTTTTGCCCCATCCCTTTTCTCTCTCACCTGTCTGTGTCTATCTCTCTCTCTCATCCCAATTCTTTCTCTGTCTAGTGCCCTGTCTCTCTGTCTCTCTCGCTCTATCTTTTTCTCTCTTGCCCTGTCTCCTTCTCACTCTCTTTCCCTCTTGCTCAATCTCTCTCTCTTAGCACCATAGAACCATAGAAAAGTGACAGCACAGGAGGAGGCCATTCAGCCCATCTTGTCCCTGCCAGCCCGAGGATATCCAGATGCCCTTTCTGATCCCACCTTCCTGCACCCGGCCCACAGCCCTGCAGTTTACAGCACTTAAGGTGCAGATCCAGGTACTTTTTAAAAGAGATTAGAGTTTCTGCCTCTTGTCCCACCTCTTTTTCTCTCTCTCTCTCTACATCTCACTCAGTCCACCTATCTCACCCCTGTTTTGTTTCTCCCTCTCTCACCCCTTCTCATTCCTTATCTTCCCTCCCACCCCTTTTCTCCGTCTCTCTCGCCCCATCTCTCTCTGTTTCTCTCGCTCTCTCAACCCATCTCTTTATCATACACTCGCTCCCCACTCTGTCTTTCTCTCCCTCTCACCACATCTCTTTTTCTTTCACTTGGTCACCTCTCTCTCTCTCGAACCGACTCTCAACCTCTCGCCCCGTCTCTCTCTTTCTCTCACTCCATCTCTCTCTCGCCCTGTCCCTCTTTCTCTCGTCTCGACTCTCTGCCCCTCTTTCTCTCGCTCTGTCTCTCTCTCTCTCTCTCTCTCACTGTCCACATCTAGCCCACTCTCTCTTTCCCTCTCCCACCGTCCCTATCACTCTCTTTCTCTCTCTCTGTCTCTCTCTTTCTCTCCTTCACTGTCCCCCTCTCCCCCTCTCTCGCTCTCCCTCTCCCACCATCCCTATCTCTCTCTTTCTCTCTCTCGCTCCGTCACTCTCTCCCTCTCCCATCGTCCCTATCTCTGTCTTTATCTCTCTAGCCCTCTGTGTCTCTCTTGCCGAGTATCTTTCGAGCCAAAATTGGATGTGAAGCTGAAGGGAAAATATTTCCAGAGTTACAGGGAAAGGGCAGATGAGTGAGACCAGCGAAACCTTTCTTGCAGATGGTCAACAGCAACTCGATTGGCTGAATGGCCTCCTTCTCTGTTGTAACTGTTCTGTGATACACAAACAGGTTAACCTTTCACTCTCGAATAAGCTTCGTTCTTTCCTCCATTGTGGGTTCCAGCACTTCCACATCACAATATAGGGAAGGGATCTCCCTCCGTTTTTCAGATGGAGATAGGATCTCTCTCTCACTCTCACCCATCACTTTTTCTTTCAGACGATGGCCTCTCTCTATCTCTCTCTCTCTCACCCCTCTCTCTCTGTTTCTCTCTCTCTCTTTCTCTCACTGCAACTCTCAGTCGCCCTCCACCCCTCTCCCTCTGGCCCCATGTCTCTGTCGCTCTCCCTCTGTCTCACTCTGTATCTCTCATGCCTGTCTCTCTCTCTCCCTCACTGTCCCTCTCTCCCTCTCTCTCATCCTCTCCCACCGTCCTTATCTCTCTCTCAATCCAACTCTTTGTCGCTCTCCGTCCCTCTCCCTCCAGCCCCATGTCTCTGTCGCTCTCCCTCTGTCTCACTCTGTACCTCTCACGACTGTCTCTCTCTCTCTCTCTCTCTCTCTCTCTCTCTCTCTCTCTCTCTCAATGTCCCTCTTTCCCTCTCACCCCATGCCCATCCCTCACCCCAGAAGGACCGAAAACCAGAGGACACCGGTTTAAGGTGACTGGTAAAAGAATAGCATTTTAAAGATGAAGAAGGGATCTCCCCCCATTTTAAAAACAGGAAAGGGATCTCGCTCCAGCATAAAACAGTTAAGGATCTCCCTCCATTTTAAAGACGGAGAAGGGATCTCTTTCCATTTTAAAAACAGGTGAGGGATCGCCCCCAAATTTAAAAATAGGTGAGGGATCTCCCTACATTTTAGGGACGGAAATCTCTTTATCTTCCCTGACTCCTGCTCTCTCTCTCTTTCGCCCCATCCCTTTTCACTCTCTCACCTGTCAGTGTCTTTCTCTCTCTCTCATCCCAATTCTTTCTCTGTCTATTGCCCTGTCTCTCTGTCTCACTCTCTCTCTTTTTCTCTCGTGTCCTTCTCCTTCTCTTTCTTTCCCTCTTGCCCAATCTCTTTCTCTTAGAATCATAGAAAAGTGACAGCAGAGGAGGAGGCCATTCGGCCCATCAAGTCCCTACCGACCCGAGGATACCCAGGTTCCCTTTCTAAACCCACCTTCCTGCACCCGGCCCACAGCCCCGCAGCTTACAGCACTTAAGGTGCAGATCCAGGTACTTTTTAAAAGAGTTTAGAGTTTCTGCCTCTTGTCCCACCTCTTTTTCTCTCTCTCCCTACATCTCTCCAGTCCACCTCTGTCATCCATGTTTTGTTTCTCCCTCTCTCACCCCATCTCATTCCTTATCTCTCTCTCCCACCCCATTTCTCCGTCTCTCTCGCGCCATCTCTCTCTGTTTCTCTCTCTCTCAACCCACTGCTTTATCTTACACTCGCTCCCCACTCTGTCTTTCTCCCCTTCTCACCACATCTCTTTTTCTTTCACTCGGTCACCTCTCCCTCTCTCGCCCTGTCTCTCTATCTCTCGTCCCGTCTCTCTTTCTCTCTCTCTCATTGTCCCACTCTCCCCTTCTCTCTCCTTCTCCCACCGTCCCTATCTCTCTCTCTCTCTCTCTCTCTCTCTCTCTGTCTGTCTGTCTGTCTGTCTCTCGCTGAGTGTCTTTTGAGCCAAAATTGGATTTGAAGCTGAAGAGAAAATATTTCCAGATTTACAGGGAAAGGTCAGATGAGTGAGACCAGCGAAACCTTTCTTGCAGAATGTCGACAGCAGCTCGATGGGCTGAATGGTTTCCTCAGTTGTAACTGTTCTGTGATAAAAAAAAACAGGTTAACTTTTCAGTCTTGAATAAGATTTATTCTTTTGTAGGTTCCCGCACTTCCACATCACAATTTAGGGAAGGGATCTCCCTCCATTTAAAAGATGGAGACGGGATCTCCCTCCATTTTTCAGAGGGAGAGGGAATATCCCTCCATTTTAAAGATGGAGAAGGGGTCTCCTTCCATTTTAAAAACAGGTGAGGGATACGATCTCTCTCTCACTCTCACCCATCACTTTTTCTTTCAGATGATGGCCTCTCTCTATCTCTCTCTCTCTCTCACCCCTCTCTCTCTGTTTCTCTCTCTCTCTTTCTTTCACTGCAACTCTCAGTAGCCCTCCACCCCTCTCCCTACGGCCCCATGTCTCTGTCGCTCTCCCTCTATCACTCCCACCCATCACTTTTTCTTTCACACGATGGCCTCTCTCTATCTCTGTCTCCCACCCCTCTCTCTCTGTCTCTCTCTCTCTCTCTCTCTCTCTCAGTCCAACTCTCTGTCGCTCTCTGTCCCTCTCCTTCCGTAGCCATGTCTCTGTCGTTCTCCCTCTGTCTCACTCGGTATTTCTCATACCTGATCCTCTCTCTGTCTCTCACTGTCCCCCTCTCCCTCTCTCTCACCCCCTCCCACCGTCCCTATCTCTCTCTTTCTTCTCTCGCCCTGTCTCTCTCTCTCTGTGCCTTTCACCCAGTCCCTTTAGAGCCAAAATTGGATGTGATGCTGAAGGGAAAATATTTTCAGTGTTATGGGTAATGGCCGGATGAGTGAGACCAGCAAAACTCTTCTTGCAGAGAGTTGATAGTAGTTCGATGGACTGAATGGCCTCCTTCTGTGTTGTACCCGTATGTGATACACAAACAGGTTAACTTCTCAGTCCCAAATTAGGTTTAATCGTTCCTCCATTGTATGTTCCCGCACTTCCACATCACAAGTTGGAGAAGGGAGTTCCCTCCATTAAAAAGATGTAGAAGGCATCTCCCTCCAATTTAAAGATGGAAAAGTTATCTTCCTCCATTTTACAGATGGGGAAGAGATCTCCGTCCATTTTAAAGATGCAGAAGGAATCTCCCTTCATTTTAGAGATGGAGAAGGTATCTCCCGCCATTTTAAAGATGTGGAAGAGATCTCCTTCCATTTTAAAGATGCAGAAGGGATCTCCCTCCATTTTAAAGGCAGAGAAGGGATATACCTCCATTTTAATGATGGTGAAGGGATCTTCCTCCATTTTGTGGATGGAGAATGGATCTCCCTCCAGTTAAAAGAAGGGGGAAGCTGTATCCCTCCATTTTACACATGGAGAAGGGTTCTCTTCCATTCGAAAAATGGAGAAGGAATTTCCTCCATTTAAATATTGGGAAGTGATCTCCCTCTATTGAATAGATGGGGAAGTGATCTCCCACCATTTTTAAGATGGGGAAGGAATATGTCACAGTATATTGTTGTTCATACCAAGGCATGTTTGCAAACCTTTGAAGCTTTATCCTTTTCTTCAGCCAAATATCTTTGCTTTTAATTTGAACTCCAATTCATAGGAGAATCACACTTTTCAGTCGCATAATTCAAGTGTAGAGGGAGCTTTACCCTGTATCTAACTGTGTGCTGTACCTGTCCTGGGAGTGTTTGATGGGGACAGCGTAGAGGGAGCTTTACTCTGTAACTAACCCCGTGCTGTACCTGTCCTGGGAGTGTTTAAAGGGGAAAGTTTAGAGGGAGCTTTACTCTGTATCTAAACCCGTGCTGCACCTGCCCTGGGAATGTTTGATGGGGACAGTGTAGAGGGAGCTTTACACTGTATCTGACCCTGTGCTGTACCTGTTCTGGGAGTGTTTGATGGGGACAGTGTAGCAGGAACACACACATAGCCAGAAACAAACAAAACACACAGTCACACGGAGTCAGAATCAAGCTGAGTAAATGGTTGATGTTTAAATTGATCCTTTCAAATGTCCTTTCTCAATCCAAGTTTTCTTGTGAAAGAGGAATATGTGGATGGAGCTTTCATCACTAACTCATAAAGATGTCTTTCTAAAATTGTCTCGAGCCTTGGAAAGACCTCACCTGGAGAATCGTGAGCAGTTTTGGTCTCCTTATCTAAGGAAGGATATACTTGGCATTGAGGGAGGGCAGCGAATGTTCACCAGACTCATCCCTGGGATGGTGGGATTCTCTTATGAGGAGAGATTGAGAAATCTGGGCCTGTATTCTGTGGGCTTTCGAAGAATGAGAGGTGATCTCATTGAAGCTTAGAAAATTCTTACAGGATGTGACAGGGTAGACGTGGATAGGATGTTTCCCCTGGCTGGGGAGTCTAGAAACAGGCGATATAGTCTCAGAATAAGGGGCAGGCCCATTACGACTGAGATGAGGAGGAATTTCTTCACTCAGAGGGTGGTGAATCTTTGGAATTCTCTACCCCAGAGGGCTATGGAAGCTCAATCATTGACCATGTTCAAGAGAGAAATCGATGGGTTTCTGGAAACTAATGTTATCAAGGGATATGGGGATGTGGGGAAAATGCAGGACAGGGAGATGATCAGCCATGACCTGTTTGAATGGTGGAGGAGGCTTGATGGGCCGAATGGACTCCCCCTGTCCCTATGTTCCCATGTGACAGAAACACACTGAATATCTGTCTGGGTATTTCAAGGCTGAATTCATTAAATATACCTTGTGGTCGATATTGTCTGATCAGATGCTGCAAATGTTTTTGTACACAATACACACAAATATTTCCTCCCTGTCTACTCTGTCCACACCCCTCATGATCTTGAATCTCTCTCTCTCTCTTCAGGTACCATATCCAATGAGGACCTTGGCCTTCCATGTCTTGCTCGATGGTTATGCTTGACAAGATACTGCAGTGGTTTGCCATTGCCTTCTGCAGGTTCTGGATGACCAGAAGACTTCCATTCTCAACACCTGCCATAAGGTGTATTGGAAGGATTTCCAGGCTGATAATGAACCTGTTTGGCCACGTTATGAACACACCTTCCATGGCCATCAAGTCCTGAAGTGGGACTCAAACCCGGAGCTACTGGCTCAGAGGTAGGGGCACTAACCAGTGTGTCACAAAACCCCAACCAGCATGTTGTATATCCATATCAATTCTCCCCTCATCCATCTTTTCTCCAAGGCAAACAGTCCCAACATCTCCTATCTATCTTCAGAACTGAAGTTCCTCATCCCTGAAACCATCCTCGTGAATTTTTTCTGCACTTTGTCCAGTGGCTTCACATCCTTTCTGAAGTGTGGCACCCAGAACAGGACACAATACTCGAACTGAGGCCTAAATCGTGCCTTATACAAGTTCAATATAAACTCCTTGTTCTTGTACTCTGTGCCCCTATTAATAAGCGTTACTCCCTGGTTATTGACCTCCCTTTGTTTCTCTCTCTTTATCTCTCTCTCCCTCTCTCTCCCTCGCTCTCTCTCTCTCTCTGGCAATCTGTAAAATAAAAAATCCAAAATCCTCAGTCAGCCATTTGAAGTTTCTTCACAGTGGCCATTTTCTCCCCAAATCCCTGCGGCATCGGAGCAAGATTTACTCTTGTACACCAAATATCTGGCAATAAACACCAACATTTTATCCAACCCCTTGCTGTAAGGGGATAGTGCAGAAGGATATTTACTTTGTGTCTGAACCGGTGCTCTACATGCCCGAGGAGAGTAGATGGAGCTTCCCGAGTCATCTTTGGGTTTTCTTGTATTCGCTCATACTTCATCGTTATTTGCTTTTTAATTTCACCCCCCGCACTTTCTCCATTCCTTTAACCATGCTGATCACATATCACACTCACTCTCTCACACTTCTAAGGCCCCAGGCGCGCGCGCAGTATGCGTGTGCACACACACACACCC
Organism: Cetorhinus maximus; assembly: GCF_964194155.1. NCBI lineage: Eukaryota > Metazoa > Chordata > Chondrichthyes > Lamniformes > Cetorhinidae > Cetorhinus > Cetorhinus maximus. The sequence goes on along the minus strand of NC_135901.1, from coordinate 40,167,576 downwards.
ACTCATGTTTGCACAAACTGATGCAGAGACAGAGTCATGCACAGCGTCTCCCCTATGGGCCTGTGCATGGATACATGTAGGTACCACACTCGCACACACTGACTCAAGTGCTGACTTGCATGCACACGTAGACACGCATTCACATGCACGGCTGTACACACATGCACTGTCTAACACACTTACATACTCTCAATCACACCCACACACACTCACAGTAAACTGTATGATCTGTTGAAATGTTGCTGATGTTGTTACTTGTTGATGTTGTCGGTACCTTCATGTTCCTAGAAGATGTTTTCACATCTGTTCTGATAACTGTCATCCCACAGGGGAAAAATTTCATTGGGTCAACATTCTCAGCAAACACGGAATCGTCCACAAAGCAAGACTTACAAAATGAACACAAGTTTCCTTGTTTGACTGTCCCTGGTCTGTTCTGATTCTCTGATAGATTCCTGGTGCTTATCCTCCACATGAGCAGTCGTCCTAATCCCGTGTGCCTGTCCTGCTCCCAAACACAGCATCCGACTAGAATAAGGCAAGTGATACAGGAGCGTCTGAGTGACTGAGACAGGTGAGTCTTGATCCTGACCCGGGTGTGTACATGACCCAGCTTAATTCCAGGGACAATAGAAACAGAGCTTTACTCTGTACCTAAACCGTGCTGAGGAGAAGTAAATCCTTCAAGTTCATATCAAAGTCTGTTTGAAACGTGATGAGTGTTCCTGCCTCTCCCACCCTTTCAGATAGTGAGTTCATGTGGAGCAGATAATGTCTCATATTTGAATAATGAGCAAAATTGATGCTGATGTGATTAAAGGGGCAGTGGCAGAATCTATATGACATTGGCTAAGTGACAGAACACAGTGTGGTAGCGAATGGTTGTTTCAGATTGGAGGGAGGTACAGTGTCCTATTTGGTTCATATCAAGGGCATTGCTTTTTCTGTTATATAACAATAAACTGGAGCTGGGTTCACAGGGCATCACTTCACAGTTTGCAGATGTCTCCCAAAGTGACAATGTAGTAAACAGGAAAGAGAATAGGAGCAGACTTCAGGAGGATATAGTCAGTCTGGTGAAATGGATAGACTTCTAGCAGGATAGCTTCAATATTGTGATATGTGCCGTGATCCATTTTGAATGTTAGACTGAGGAGGGGCAACATGAATTAAATTGTCCGATGTTAAAGTGTGTACATAGAACAGAGAAAGCTGCAGTTTCATTTCTGTATTGCTTTCTATATCTTTAAGGTTCAATTTTGGGCTCTAGTCCTGAAATTCTCATCCTGAAAGCTGTTAGCAACTGCATTGGGGAAATTTGTCAAAAACATTTTTTCTTCAGGAATTCCTGCATTGTGGAAATGTGAATTATCTTTGTGGGAAGATGAGATGGGGAGATTTGAATGGACATGCCGGTTTTTAGTTGATTAAACTGCAAATTCAATGATGTCCCTTTGAGATAATCTGGTTACAGTATGTGTCTCGAGACAATTAAAAGCTTTCACGCTGTCTGGCTAAATATCAATTCTTCAGAAACATGAAGGAAGCAAAGAGATTGTAAAATACAAAAGGTGAGATGGCAGCTGACCATTGAACTGAAGGTGTGAATCTTGTTCAGAATGTGTCACGTTTTTAAATCTGTAAACGTGGGCTGATCCTGAAAGCAGGAATTTATCAAAAGCCACACTGGGCTGCTGCGAATTAAAATTCTGTTTTCCCTGAGCATAAAAAATGAATCTGAAATTGTGAAATATCTCCTGAATGGAATGATTCACTCCCTTCTGCTTCCGCATAACCCGTTTCTGTGTGTGTGTGTGTGTGTGTGTGTGTGTGTTTGTGTGTGTCTGTGTGTGTGTCTCTGTCTGTGCGTGTGTATGTGTGTGTGTGTCAGTGTGTGTGTGTGTGTGTGTCTGTGTGTGTCAGTGCCTGTGTGTGCATCAGATTCACTGTAGTTACTAATGCTTTAAGATGACGTGATAGAATGCCACATAGGCAGCATTGCAAGCAGTGTAGCATTAGATTGCAAAGGGATACTAATACCTTTAGTGAAAGAGAAAAACTGTGTTAAGCTGAAATTCAATGGAGGCAATTGTGAATTCATCCGCTTGGAACTGAGAAAGGATTTAACAGATTACTTCCTTAAATGTCACAAAGCTTGAAACAGATCCAAGGAGGCTTGAGGGTCCATCGGTTTGAGTGCAGCGTAGCTTTACCAGGTTAATACCTGGATTCCAAGGTTTAGAATTTAATAGGATCAGGGTGATTTGATCCAAGTTGTCAAAATATTAACAGGAACTTATGGGGTAGATTAGGAGAAACTATTTCACAGGTTGAGGGATCTTGGACTATGGGGTCATACTGTAAAAATTAAAGCTTTCAGAAGTGAAGTTGGAAACACTTCCACACGTAAAGGGCCGTAGAAATTTGGAACTGTCTTCTGCAAATTGCAGTTGATGCTGAGTCAATTTTTAGTTTTTAAATAAAAGAATGACCTGATCTGATGCTTTCAAAAATCCAGATAATTTCCCGTACATCTCTGTTGCTTGCTGACTGTGTGTCCGTGTGTTTGTGTCTATGTCTGTCTTTGTATGTGTGTCAGTGTGTGTGTGAGTGTGTGTGTGTCTGTGTGTCAGTGCCTGTGTGCGCATCAGGTTCCCTGTGTGTGTGCCTGTTTGACTGTGTCTGTTTGTTTGTGAATGTGTGTGCCTCTTTCTGTGTGTGTGTTCATGTGTGCGCGCGTGTGTGTGTATTTTTCTCTCTCTGAACCTCTTTAAGTCTCCACAGACATCATTTCGCCATGATAATTTGGTTCATGGTGGCTATTTTTACAACAAATCCCTGTTTAATCACAGCAAGACTCCCTTAATATTGTACACCAATTGATGGGACATTGTAGAGGGAGCTTGACCCTCTGTTTCTTACGTCTGCTGTTCCTGTCCTTGGCATGTTTAAATGGGAGATTGTAGAGTTAGCTTTACTCTATACTTTCCCTATCTTGGGAGTTTTTGAGATGTGATTATAAAAGGAAATTTCCTCTGTAACTCACACTGTGCTGCTCCTGCCCAGATTCCTGTGAATCTTTGATTGGACAGTGTAGAGGGAGCTTTGCTCTGTATCTAACACCGTGCTGCTCCTGCCCTGAGAGTTTTTGATGGGGTCATAGTAGAGGGAGCTTTATTCTATATCTAACCCCGTGCAGTGCCTGGCCTGGAGTGATTGATGGTGACTGTGCAGAAGGATATTTACTCTGTATCTAAACCCGTGCTGTACCTGTCCTGGAGTGATTGATGGGGACAGTGTAGAGGGAGCTTTACTCTGCATCTAACCTCGTTCTGTGCCTGTCCTGGGAGTGTTTGATGATGACAGTGTAAAGGGAGATTTACTCTGCACCCAACCCGTGGTGTACGAGGCCTGGAAGTGTTTTGTTGGAACTGTGCATTGGGAACATTATTCTGAACAATATTGCACCCTGTACAATAGCTGCCCTTGGATTCTTAGATGGCGACAGTGTAGAGGAAGCTTTACTTTGTATCTAACCCCGTGCTGTACCTGCCCTGGGAATGTTTGATGGTAACAGTGTAGAAGGAACTTTACTCCGTATCTAACTCTGTGCTGTGTCGCTCTGTCTCGCTCTCTCTGTCTCTCTCTCTCCGTGAGAATCTGTCAAAAATCCACAAACATCAGTCAGCCATTTTAGGATTGTTCAAAGTGGCTAAGTTATGTTCGCTGAGCAATGGAACATTTATGACAGAGTTGACTCCCTCATTAGTACTTTAAATGTGACAGAGACACTTTTTTAGCGCGCGTTCCTCCCTCCATTTTCCCTAAATTCTCCATTCATTTTAAAGATGTAGCAGGGATCTCCCTCAATTTTAAAGATGGAGAAGAGATCTCCCTCCATTTTAAAGAGGGAGAAGGGAACATTAGATTAGATTACAGTCTGTAACTCACTCCCGGGTGTCTGTTATTCTACACATAAAACAAGACGAACTCCTGGATTAGATCCCAATCTGTAACACACACCGGGTGTCCGTTATTCTATATATAAACCACCCAAAACTCCTCGATTAGATTCCAGTCTGTAACTCATTCCCACATATCTGATATTCTATATATAAGCCACCCCGAACCCCTCGATTAGATCCCAGTCTATAACAGACTCCCCGGTGTCTGTTATTCTATATATCAACCACCCCGAACCCCTCGATTACATTTCGTCTGTAACTCACTCCAGGGTGTCTGGTATTCTATATAAAAACCACCCCAAACTCCACAATTAGATTGAAGTCTGTAACTCATTCCTGGGTATTTGTTATTCAATCTATAAACCACCCTGGACCCCTCGATTAGATGCAATTCTATTACTCACACCCGGGTATCTGTTAGCCCATCTTTTAACCACCATTTACCACTCGATTAGATTCCAGTCTAATAACTCGCTCCTAGGGAATGGATTTGCTATGTATAAAACACCCCAAAAACCTCGATTATATTCCAGTCCGTAATTCACTCCCGGGTATCTGTTGTTCTATATGTAAACCGCCACAAACCTCCCGATTAAATTCCAGTCTATAACGCAGACCCGGGTATCTGTCATTGTATATATAAAACACCGCGAACACCTCTATTAGATTCCAGTCAGCAACTGACTCCCGGGTGTCTGTTATTCTACACATAAATCCACCCCGAACCCCATGATTAGATTCCAGTCTGTAACTAACTCCCGTGTACCTGTTATTCCAGATATAAACCACCCCGAAAACTTTGATTAGATTCCAATCCGGAACTCACTCCCGGGTATCTGTTATTCTCTACATAAACCACTCTGAACCCCTCGATTAGATTCCAGTCTGTAACTCACTCCCGGGTGTCTGTTATTTTCCATATAAACCACCCCGAATCCCTCGATTAAATTCCTCTCTGTAATTCAATCCGGGGTATCTGATATTTTACATAGAAACCTCCCCGAACTTCTCGATTAGATTCCAGTTTGTACCTCATTCCCGGGTATCTGTTATTCTAGATATAAACCACTCCAAACCAATCGATTAGATCCCAGTCTGTAACTCACTCTCGGGTGTCTGTTATTCTATATATAAACGCCCAAACCCCTCGATTAGATTCCAGCCTGTAACTGACTCCCAGGTGTCTGTTATCCAACATATAAATCCACCCCAAACCCCTCGATTAGATTCCAGCCTGCAACTCACTCCCGGGTATCTGTTGTTCTGCATATAAACCACGCCGAACCCCTCGATTAGATTCCAGCCTGTAACTCACTCCCGGGTGTCTGTTATTTTCCATATAAACCACCCCGAACCCCTCGATTAGATTCCACTCTGTAACTCACTCCGGGGTATCTGATATTTTATACATAAACATTCCCGAACTCCTCGATTAGATTCCAGTTTGTTACTCATTCTCACGGATCTTTTATTCCAGATATAAACCACCCCAAACCCGTCGATTAGATCCCAGTCAGTAACTCACTCTCGGGTGTCTGTTATCCTATATATAAACGCCCAAACCCCTCGACTAGATTCCAGCCTGTAACTCACTCCCGGGTGTCTGTTATTTTCCATATAAACCACCCCGAACCCGTCGATTAGATTCCAGTCTGTAACTCACTCCCGGGTACCTATTGTTCTACATATAAACCACCCCGAAACCCTCGATTAGATTGCAGTCTGCAAATCAGTCCCGCGTATCTGATATTCTATATATAAACCACCCCGAACCCCTCGATTAGATTCCAGTCTGTAAGACACTCCCGGGTGTCTGTTATTCTATACGTCAACCACCTCGAACCCCTCGATTAGATTTAATCTGTAACTTACTCCAGGGTGTCTGGTATTCTATATAAAACCCACCCCAAACTCCTCAATTGGATTAAAGTCTGTAACTCATTACCGGGTATTTGTTATTCAATATATAAACCACCATGAAACCCTCGATTAGATGCCATTCTGTTACTCACATCCGGGTATCTGTTAACCCATCTTTTAACCACCCCGAACCCCTCGATTAGATTCCAGTCTGTAACTCACTCCGGGGTATCTGACATTTTATAAATAAACCTCCCCGAAATTCTCGATTAGATTCCAGTTTGTACCTCATTCCCGGCTATCTGTTATTCTAGATATAAACCACCACAAACCAATCGATTAGATCCCAGTCTGTAACTCACTTTCGGGTGTCTGTTATTCTATATATAAACACCCAAACCCCTCGATTAGATTCCAGCTTGTAACTGACTCCCGGGTGTCTGTTATTCAACATATAAATCCACCCCAAACCCCTCGATCAGATTCCAGCCTGCAACTCACTCCCGGGTACCTGTTGTTCTACATATAAACTACGACGAACCCCTCGTTTAGATTCCAGCCTGTAATTCAATCCCGGGTATCTGTTATTTACCATATAACCCACCCCGAACTCCTCGATTAGACTCCTCTCTGTAACTCACTCCGGGGTATCTGATATTTTATATATAAACATTCCCGAACTCTTCGATTAGATTCCAATTTGTAACTCATTCCCATGGATCTTTTATTCTAGATACAAACCACCCCAAACCCGTCGATTAAATTCCAGTCTGTAACTCACTCCAGGGTATCTATTGTTCTACATATAAAACCACCCCGAAACCCTCGATTAGATTGCAGTCTGGAAGTCACTCCCAAGTATCTGATATTCTGTATATAAACCACCCCGAACCCCTTGATTAGATTCCAATCTGTAACTCACTCGCGTGTACCTTTTATTCCAGATATAAACCACCCCGAAACCTTTGATTAGAGTCCAATCTGGAAATCACGCCCGGGTATCTGTTGTTCTCGACATAAACCACTCTGAACCCTTCAATTAGATCCCACTCGGTAACTCACTCCCGGGTGTTTATTATTCCAGATATAAACCACCCTGAACCCCCCGATTAGATTCCACTCTGTAACTCCCTCCCGGGTGTCTGTTATTCTACATATAAACCAACCCGAACCCCTCGATTGGATTCTATTCTATAACGCACACCCTCGTATCTGTCATTCTATATGTAAAAGACCCCGAACGCCTCGATTAAATTCCAGTCAGTAACTGACTCCCGGGAATCTCTTATTCTACACATAAATCCACCCCGAACTCCTTGATTAGACTCCAGTCTGTAACTCACTCCCGCGTACCTGTTATTCCAGATATAAACCACGCCGAAAGCTTTGATTAGATTCCAATCCAGAACTCACTCCCGGGTATCTGTTATTCTCTACATAAACCACTCTGAACCCCTCGATTAGATCCCACTCTGTAACACACTCCCGGGTGTCTGTTATCCTCCATATAAACCACTCCGAACCCTTCGATTGGATTGCATGCTGTAACTCACTTCCGGGTGTCTGTTATTTTCCATATAAACCAGCCCGAAACACTCGATTAGATTCCAGTCTGTAATTCACTCCAGGGTATCTGTTATTCAATTTCTAATCCTCCCCGAACCCCTCAATTAGATTCCAGTCTGTAACTCACTCCCAGTTATCTGTTACCCTATCTTTTAACCACCACATACCACTCGATTAGATTCCAGTTTAATAACTCACGGTTATGCGATATATAAAACACACTGAACCCCTCGATTAGATTCTCGTCTGTAACTCATTCCCGGGTGTCTCTTATTCTATATATAAACCACCCCGAAGCCCTCGATTAGGTTCCTCTCTGTAACTCACTCCGGGATATCTGATATTCTATATATAAACCACCACGACCCCCTCAATTATATTCCAGTCTGTAACTAACTATCGGGTATCTGTTAATCTGTATATAAACCACCCCGAATCCATCGATTAGATTCCTCTCTGTAACTCACTTCTGAGTATCTGATATTCTATATATAAACTACCCCGAACCCCTCAATTAGATTCCAGTCTGGAACTCACTCCCGCATATCTGTTATTCTACATATAAACCACCCTAAACCCCTCGATTAGATTCCAGTCTAAACTTACTCCCGCATATCTGTTACTATATATATAAACCACCCCGAACCACTCGATTGGATTCTAATCTAACTCAATGCCGGGAATCTCTTATTCTACATATAAACCACACTGAACCCCTCGATTCGATTCCACTCTGTAATTCATTCCCGAGTATCTGCTATTTGATATATAAAAAAAAACCACAAACCACTCGATTCGATTCCAGTCTGTAACTCACTGCCGGGTATCTGTTATTCTATATATAAACCCCCAACGAACCCCTCGATTAGATTCCAGTCTGTAATTCACTTCTGGGTATCTTATATTCTATATATAATTCCCCGAACCCCTCGATGAGATTCCAGTCTGTAACTCATTCCCGGTTATCTGTTGTTCTATATTTTAATCACGCCGAATCCCTTGATTAGATTCCAGCCTGTAACTCACTCCCGGGTATCTGTTATTCTACATACAACAAACCCCGAACCCCTCGATTAGCTTCCAGTCTATAATGTTCACCCTGGTATCTGTCATTCTATATATAAAACACCCCGAACGATTCGATTAGATTCCATTCAGTAACTGACTGCCGGCTATCTGTTATTCTACACTTAGACCACCCCGAAACCCTTGAATAGATCCCAGTCTGTAACTCACTCCCGGGTCTTTGTTATTCCAGATATAAACCACCCTGAACCCCCCGATTATATTCCAGTCAGTAACACACTCCCGGGTGTCTGTTATTTTCCATATAAACCACCCCGAACCCCTCGATTAGGTTCCTCTCTGTAACTCACTCCGGGGTATCTGATATTTTATATCTAAACTTCCCCGAACTTCTCGATTAGATTCCAGTCTGTACCTCATTCCCGGGTATCTATTATTCTAGATATAAACCACCCCAAACCTCTCGATTAGATCCCAGTCTGTAACACACTCTCGGGTGTCTGTTATTCTATATATAAACACCCAAACCCCTCGATTAGATTCCAGCCTGTAACTGACTCCCGGGTGTCTGTTATTCAACATATAAATCCACCCCAAACCCCTCGATTAGATTCCAGCCTGAAACTCACTCCCGGGTGTCTGTTATTCTGTATATAAACACACAAACCCCTCGATTAGATTCCAGCCTGTAACTCACTCCCGGGTATCTGTTATTTTCCATGGAAACCACACCGAAACCCTCAATTAGATTCCTCTCTGTAACTCACTCCGGGGTATCTGATGTTTTATATATAAACATTCCCGAACTCCTCGATTAGATTCCAGTTTGTAACTCATTATCAGGTATCTTTTATTCTAGATATAAACCACCCCGAAACCCATCGATTAGATTCCAGTCTGTAACTCACTCCAGGGTATCTATTGTTCTACATCTAAACTACCCCGAACCCCTCGATTAGATTCCAGTCAGTAAGTGACTCCCGGGTATCTCGTATTCTACATATAAATCCACCCTGAACTCCTTGATTCGATTCCAGTCTGTAACTCACTGCCGGGTATCTGTTACTCTATATATAAACCCCCAACGAACCCCTTGATTAGATTCCAGTCTGTAACTCACTCCAGGGTGTCTGGTATTCTAGATAAAAACCATCCCAAACTCCTCAATTGGATTAAAGTCTGTAACTCATTCCCGTGTATTTGTTATTCAATCTATAAACCACCCTGTACCCTTCGATTAGATGCAATTCTGTTACTCACACCCGGGTATCTGTTAGCCCATCTTTTAACCACCATATGCCACTCGATAAGATTCCAGTCTAATAACTCGCTCCTAGGGAACGGTTTTGCTATGTATAAAACACCCCAAAACCCTCGATTAGATTCCAGTCCGTAATTCACTCCCGGGTATCTGTTGTTCTATATATAAACCACCACAAACCTCCCGATTAAATTCCAGCCTGTTAATAACACCCGGGTATCTGTTATTCTACATATAAACCACCCCAAACCCCTCGATTGGATTCCAGTCAATAACGCAACCAGGGTATCCGTCATTCTATATGTAAAACACCCCGAACGCCACAAATACATTCCAGTCAGCAACTGACTGCCGGGTATCTGTTATACTACACATAAATACACCCCGAAACCTTTGCTTAGATTCCAATCCAGAACTCACTCCCAGGTATCTGTTGCTCTCTACATAAAGCACTCTGAACACCTCAATTATATCCCAGTCTGTAACTCACTCCCGGGTATCTGTAATTTTTCATATAAACCACCCCGAACCCCTGAATTAGTATCCAGTCTGTAACGCACTCCCGGGTACCTGTTATTCATTATCTAAACCACCCCGAACACCTCGATTAGATTCCTCTCTGTAACTCACTCCCGGGTATCTGTAATTCTACATGTAAACCACCCCGAACCCCTCGATTGGATTCCAGTCTATAACACATACCCGGCTATCTGTCATTCTATATGTAAAACACCCCGGACGCCTCGATTAGATTCCAGTCAGTAACTGACTCCCGGGTATCTGTTATTCTACACATAAATCCACCCCAAACCCCTTGATTAGATTCCAGTCTGTAACTCACTCCCGCGTCCCTGTTATTCCAGATATAAACGACACCGAAAACTTTGATTAGATTCCAATCCGGAATTCACTCCCGGGTATCTGTTATACTCTACATAAACCATTCTGAACACCTCGATTAGATGGCAGGCTGCAACTCAAACACGGGTGTTTGTTATTCCAGATATAAACCACCCCGAACAACTCGATTAGATTCCAGCCTGTACCTCACTCCCGGGTATATGTTATTTTCCATATAAACCATCCCGAACCCCTCGATTAGATCCCCGTCTGTAACTCACTCTCGGGTGTCTGTTATTCTATATATAAACACCCAAACCCATCAATTAGATTCCAGCTTGTAACTGACTCACGGGTGTCTGTTACTCAACATATAAATCCAGCCCAAACCCCTCGATTAGATTCCAGCCTGCAACTCACTCCCGGGTATCTGTTGTTCTACATATAAACCACGCCGAACCCCTCGATTAGATTACAGCCTGTAACTCACTCCCGGGTATGTCTTATTTTCCATATAAACCACCCCGAACCTCTCGATTAGATTCCAGTTTGTAACTCATTCCCAGGTATCTTTTATTCTAGATATAATCCACCCCAAACCTGTCGATTAGATTCCAGCCTGTACCTCACTCCCGGGTATTTGTTATTTTCCATATAAACTACCCCGAAACCCTCGATTAGATTGCAGTCTGCAACTCACTCCTGCGTATCTGATATTCTATATATAAACCACCCCGAACCCCTCGATTAGATTCCAGTCAGTAAGTGACTCCCGGGTATCTCTTATTCTACATATAAATCCACCCTGAACCCCTTGATTAGATTCCAATCTGTAACTCACTCCCGTGTAACTTTTATTCCAGATATAAACCACCCTGAACCCACCGATTAGATTCCACTCTGTAACTCCCTCCCGGGTGTCTGTTATTCTACATATAAACCACCCTGAACCCCTCGATTGCATTCTATTCTATAACGCACACCCTCGTATCTGTCATTCTATATGTAAAAGACCCCGAACGCCTCGATTAGATTCCTCTCTGTAACTCACTCCGGGATATCTGATATTCTATATATAAACCATCTCGAACCCCTCAATTAGATTCCAGTCTGGAACTCACTCCCACGTATCTGTTATTCTACATATAAAGCACCCTAAACCCCTCGATTAGATTCCAGTCTAAACTAACTCCCGCATATCTGTTAATACATATATAAACCACCCCGAAGCCCTCGATTGGATTCTAGTCTAACTCAATGCCGGGTATCTCTTATTCTACATATAAACCACACTGAACCCCTCGATTCGATTCCACTCTGTAATTCATTCCCGAGTATCTGCTATTTGAAATATAAAAAAACCACAAACCACTCGATTCGATTCCAGTCTGTAACTCACTGCCGGGTATCTGTTATTCTATATATATACCCCCACTGAACCCCTTGATTAGATTCCAGTCTGTAATAAACTTCTGGGTATCTTTTATTCTATATATAATTCCCCGAACCCCTCGATGAGATACCAGTCTGTAACTCACTCTCAGGTATCTTTTGTTCTAAATATAAACCACCCCGAACCCCTCGATTGGTTTCCAGTCTATAATGCTCACCCGGGTATCTGTCATTCTATATATAAACACCCCGAACGACTCAATTAGATTCCAGTCAGTAACTGACTGTCGGGTATCTGTTATTCTACACATAAAACCACCCCGAACCCCTTGATTCGATTCCAGTCTGTCTCACTCCTGGGTATCTGTTTTTCAATATATAAACCACCCAGAACCCCGTGATTAGATTGCTGTTTGTAACTCACTCCCGGGTATCTATTGTTCTACATATAAACCACCCCGAAACCGTCGATTAGATTGCAGTCTGCAACTCCCTCCTGCATATCTGATATTCTATATATAAACCACTCTGAACCCCTCGATTAGATTCCAGTCAGTAAGTGACTCCCGGGTATCTCCTTTTCTACATATAAATCCACCCTGAACCCCTTGATCAGATTCCAATCTGTAACTCACTCGCGTGTACCTTTTATTCCAGGTATAAACCACCCCAAAATCTTTGATTAGAGTCCAATCTGGAACTCACGCCCCGGTATCTGTTGTTCTCGACATAAACCACTCTGAACCCTTTGATTAGATCCCACTCTGTAACTCACTCTCGGGTGTTTATTATTCCAGATATAAACCACCCTGAACCCCCCGATTAGATTCCACTCTGTAACTCCCTCCCGGGTGTCTGTTATTCTACATATAAACCAACCTGAACCCCTCGTTTGGATTCTATTCTATAACGCACACCCTCGTATCTGTCATTCTATATGTAAAAGACCACGAACGCCTCAATTAGATTCCTCTCTGTAACTCACTCCGGGGTATCTGATATTCTATATATAAACCACCCCGAATCCCTCAATTAGATTCCAGTCTGGAACTCACTCCCGTGTATCTGTTATTCTACATATAAATCACCCTAAACCCCTTGATTAGATTCCAGTCTAAACTAACTCCCGCATATCTGTTACTACATATATAAACCACCCCGAAGCCCTCGATTGGATTCTAGTCTAACTCAATGCCGGGTATCTCTTATTCTACATATAAACCGACTTGAACCCCTCGATTCGATTCCACTCTAATTCATTCCCGAGTATCTGCTATTTGATATATAAAAAAACCACAAACCAGTCGATTCGATTCCAGTCTGTAACTCACTGCCAGGTATCTGTTATTCTATATATATACCCCCACTGAACCCCTCGATTAGATTCCAGTCTGTAATTCACTTCTGGGTATCTTTTATTTTATATATAATTCCCCGAACCCCTCGATGAGATTCCAGCATGTAACTCACTCCCGGGTATCTTTTGTTCTAAATATAAACAACCCCGAACCCCTCGATTGGTTTCAAGTCTATAATGCTCACCCGGGTATCTGTCATTCTATATATAAAACACCCCGAACGACTCGATTAGATTCCAGTCAGTAACTGACTGCCGGGTATCTGTTATTCTACACATAAAACCACCCCGAACCCCTTGATTAGATTCCTGTGTGTAACTCACTCCTGGGTATCTGTTTTTCAATATATAAACCATCCCGAACCCCGCAATTTGATTCCTGTTTGTAACTCAGTCCCGGGTATCTGTTATTCCAGATAAAACCACCTCGTGCCCCTCAATTACATTCCAGTGTCGAACTCACTCCGGGGTATCTGTTATTCAATATATAAACCACCCCGATCTCCTCGATTAGGTTGCAGTCTGTAACTCACTCCCGGCTGTCTGATATTCTATATATAAACACCCGATCCTTTCGATTAGATTTCAGTCTGTAACTCACTCCTGGCTATCTGTTATTCAATATATAAACCACTCCGAACCGCTTGATTAGATTCCAGTCTGTAAATCACTCCCGGGTATCTGTTATTCTATACATAAACCACCCCGAAAGGCGCAATTAGATTCCAGTTTCGAACTCGCTCCTGCTGATCTGTTATTCAATATATAAACTACGCTGAACCCCTCGATTAGATGCCAGTCTGTTACTCACACCAGGGTATCTATTAACCTATCTTTTAACCACCACATAACACTCGATTGGATTCACGTCTAATAACTCGCTCCTAGGGAACGGTTATACGATGTATAAAGCACCCTGAAACCCTCGATTAGATTCCAGTCTGTAATTCACTCCCGGGTATTTGTTTTTCCATATATAAACGACCACAAACCCCCCGATTAGATTCCAGTCTGTAACTAACAACCGGGTATCTGTTATTCTACATATAAACCACCACAAAACCTTCAATTAGATTCCAGTCTAATAACTTTCTCCCGGGTATCTGTTATTCTACATATAAACCACCCCAAATCCCTCAATTAGATTCCAGTCTGGAACTCACTCCCGCGAATCTGTTATTCTACATCTAAAGCACCCGAAACCCCTCAATTAGATTCCAGTCTAAACTAACTCCCGCATATCTGTTACTACATATATAAGCCACCCCGAAGCCCTCGATTGGATTCTAGTCTAATTCAATGCCGGGTATCTCTTATTCTACACATAAACCACCCTGAACCCCTCTATTCGATTCCATTCTGTAATTCCCGAGTATCTGCTATTTGATATATAAAAAAACCACAAACCACTCGATTCGATTCCAGTCTGTAACTCAGTGCCGGGTATCTCTTATTCTATCTATATATACCCCCACCGAACCCCTCGATTAAATTTCCAGACTGTAATTCATTTCTGTTTATCTTTTATTCTATATATAATTCCCCGAACCCCTCGATGAGATTCCAGACTGTAACTCACTCCCGGGTATCTGTTGTTCTATATATAAACCACCCCGAACCCCTCGATTGGTTTCCAGTCTATAATGCTCACCCGGGTATCTGTCATTCTATATATAAAACACCCCGAACGACTCGATTAGGTTCCAGTCAGTAACTGACTGCTGGGTATCTGTTATTCTACACATAAAACCACCCCGAACCCCTTGATTAGATTCCAGTCTATAACTCACTCCTGGGTATCTGTTTTTCAATATATAAACCACCCCGAACCCCGCCATTAGATTCCTGTTTGTAACTCACTCCCGGGTATCTGTTATTCCAGATAAAACCATCCGTACCCCTCAATTACATTCCAGTCTGGAACTCACTCCTGGGTATCTGTTATTCAATATATAAACCACCCCGATCTCCTCGATTAGGTTGCAGTCTGTAACTCACTGCTGGCTGTCTGATATTCTATGTATAAACCCCCGATCCTTTCAATTACATTTCAGTCTGTAACTCACTCCTGGCTATCTGTTATACAATCTATAAACCACTCCGAACCCCTTGTTTAGATTCCAGTCTGTAACTCATTCCCGGGTATCTGTTATTCAATATATAAACCATGCTGAACCCCTCGATTATATGCCAGTTTGTTACTCACACCCGGCTATCTGTTAACCTATGTTTGATTGGATTCCAGTCTAATAACTCGCTCCTAGGGAACAGTTATGCGATGTAAAAACACCCTGAAACCCTCGATTAGATTCCAGTCCGTAATTCACTCCCGGGTATCTGTTTTGCTATATATAAACCACCACAAAACCCCCGATTAGATTCCAGTCTGTAACTAACAACCGGCTATCTGTTATTCTACAAAAAACCACCCCAAAACCTTCAATTAGATTCCAGTCTAATAACTTTCTCCCGGGTATCTGTTATCCTACAAATAAACCACCCCGAAACCCTCGATTGGATTCCAGTCTGTAACTCACTCCCGGGTATCTGTTATTCTACATATAAACCACCCGAAACCCTCGATTAGATTCCAGTCGGTAACTGACTCCCGGGTATCTGTTATTCTACATATTCTACATATAAACCACCCCGAACTCATCGATTAGATTCCAGTCGGTAACTGACTCCCGGGTAGCTGTCATTCTACATATTAATCCAGCCAGATCCCCTTGATTAGATTCCAGTCTGTGACTCACTCCCACGTGTCTTTTATTCCAGATATAAACCACCCCAAACCCTTTGATGATATTCCAGTCTAGAACTCACACTGGGGTGTCTGTTATTTTCAAGATAAACCACACCGAACGACTCGATTAGATCCCAGTCTGTAACTCACTCTCGGGAGTCTGTTATTCTCCATATAAACCACCCCAAACCCCTCGATTAGGTACCAGTCTGTTACTCACTCCCGGGTATATGTTATTCTATATAAAACCACCCGGAACCCCTCAATTAGATTCCAGTCTGTAGCTCACTCCCGGGTGTCTGTTATATGACATATAAGTCCACCCCAAACCCATCAATTAGATTCCAGCCTGCAACTCACTCCCAGGTATCTGTTGTTCTATATATAAACCACGCCGAATCCCTCAATTAGATTCCAGCCTGTAACGCACTCCTGGGTATCTGTTATTCTGTATATAAACGACTCCGAACCCTTCGATTGATTTCCAGTCTATAACACACTCCCGGGTATCTGTCATTCTATATGTAAAGCATCCCGAACCCCTCGATTAGATTCCAGTCTGTAACTCACTCCCAGGTATCTGCTATTCATTATCTAAACCACCCCTAACCCCTCGATTAGATTCCTCTCTGTAACTCACACTGGGGTATCTGATATATTATATATAAACCTTCCCGCACTCCTCGATTAGACTCCAGTTTGTGACTCACTCCCGTGTATCTGATATTCTATATATAGCCCCCCGGATATCTAAATTAAATTCCAGTCTGTAACTCACTCCCGGATATCTGTTATTCTATATATAAACCACCCCGAACCACTCGATTAGATTCCAGTCTGTAACTTACTCCTGGATATCTGTTATTCCATATATAAACCAACCCAAACCCCTCGATTAGATTCCAGTCTATAACTCACTACCCGATATCTGTTATTCTATATATAAACCAACCCGAACCACTCGATTAGAATCCAGTCTGTAACTCACTACCGGGTAACTGTTATTCTATATATAAACCAACCCGAACCCCTCGATTAGATTCTAGTCTGTAATTCACTCCAGGGTATCTGTTATTCTATATATAAACCAACCCGAACCCCTCGATTAGATTCTAGTCTGTAATTCACTCCCGGGTATCTGTTATTCTGTATATAAACCAACCCGAACCACTCGATTAGATTCCAGTCTGTAACTCACTCCCAGTTATCTGTTACCCTATCTTTTAACCACCACATACCACTCGATTAGATTCCAGTCTAATAACTTGCTCCTGGGGAACGGTTATGCTATATATAAAACACCCCGAACCCCTCGATTAGATTCCCGTCTGTAACTCACTCCGGGATATCTGGTATTCCATATATAAACCACCCTGAAACCCTCAATTAGATTCCAGTCTAATAACTTGCTCCTGGGGAACGGTTATGCTATATATAAAACACCCTGAAACACTCAATTAGATTCCCATCTGTAACTCACTCCGGGATATCTGATATTCCATATATAAACCACCCTGAAACCCTCAATTAGATTCCAGTCTGTAACTAACTCCCGGGTATCTGTTATTCTGTATATAAACGTCCCCAAACCACTCGATTTGATTCCAGCCTGTAATTCACTCCCGGGCATCTTTTGTTCTATATATAAACCACCCCAAACCCCTCGATTAGATTCCAGTCTATAACTCACTACCGGGTATCTGTTATTCTATATATAAACCAACCCGAACCACTCGATCAGATTCTAGTCTGTAACTCACTACCAGGTATCTGTTATTCTATATATAAACCAACCCAAACCAGTCGATTAGATTCCAGTCTGTAACTCACTACCGGGTATCTGTTATTCTATATATAAACCAACCCGAACCACTCGATCAGATTCTAGTCTGTAACTCACTACCAGGTATCTGTTATTCTATATATAAACCAACCCAAACCAGTCGATTAGATTCCAGTCTGTAATTCACTCCAGGGTATCTGTTATTCAGTATATAAACCACCCCGAACACCTCAATTAGGTTCCAGTCTGTAACTCACTCCCAATTATCTGTTACCCTATCTTTTAACCACCACATACCACTCGATTAGATTCCAGTCTAATAACTTGCTCCTGGGGAACGGTTATGCTATATATAAAACACCCCGAACCCCTCGATTAGATTCCAGTTTGTGACTCTCTCCCGTGTATCTGATATTCTATATATAACCCCCCGGATATCTAAATTAAATTCCAGTCTGTAACTCACTCCTGGATATCTGTTCTTCTATATATAAACCACCTCGAACCACTTGATTAGATTCCAGTCTGTAACTCACTCCCGGATATCTGTTAGTCTATATATAAACCACCCCAAACCCCTCGATTAGATTCCAGTCTGTAACTGAATACCGGGTATCTGTTATTCTATATATAAACCAACCCGAACCACTCGATTAGATTCTAGTCTGTAACTCACTACCGGGTATCTGTTATTCTAAACCAACCCGAACCACTCGATTAGATTCCAGTCTGTAACTCACTGCCGGGTATCTGTTACCCTATCTTTTAACCACCACATACCACTCGATTAGATTCCAGTCTAATAACTTGCTCCTGGGGAATGGTTATGCTATATATAAAACACCCCGAACCCCTCGATTAGATTCCCGTCTGTAACTCACTCCGGGATATCTGGTATTCTATATATAAACCACCCCGAACCCTTCAATTAGTTTCCAGTCTGTAACTAACTCCCGGGTATCTGATATTCTATATATAAACCACCCCGAACCCCTCAATTAGATTCCAGTCTAAACTAAGTCCCGCGTATCTCTTACTACATATATAAAGCACCCCTAACCCCTCGATTGGGTTCCAGTCTGTAACTCAATGCTGGTTATCTGTTATCCTACATATAAACCACCCTGAACCACTCGATTCGATTCCAGCCTGTAATTCATTCCCGAGTATCTGCTATTAAATATATAAAAAAACCACAAACCAATCGATTAGATTCCAGTCTCTAAGTCACTGCTGGGAATCTGTTATTCTATATATAAATCCCACCGAATCCCTCAATTAGATTCCAATCTGTAACTCACTACTGAGTATTTGTTATTCAATATTTAAAGCACTCCGAACCCCTTGATTAGATTCCAGTCAATAACGCAATCCCGGGTGTCTGTTATTCTACATGTAAACCACCCTGAACCGCTGGATAAGATTTTGTCCACCACTCACTCCAGAGTATCTGTTATTCTATGTATAAATCACCCCTAACTCCTTGATTAGCTTCCAGTCTGTAACTCACTCCAAGGTATATGTAATTCCGCATATTATCCACCCCGAGCCCCTCGATTAGATCCCAGCGCTTCCACATCACAAATTGAGGAAGGGATCTCCCTCGATTTTATCAATTGAGAAGGGATCTCCCTCCATTTTAAAATGGAGATTCGATCTCTCTCTCTCTCTCACCCATCACTTTTTCTTTCACACGATGGCCTCAATCTTTCTTTCTTGCCCTGTCTCGCTGTCTCCCTTTCTATCTCACCCCTCTTTCTCTGCCTCTCTCTCTCACTCCAACTCTCTGTCGCTCTTCATCCCTCTCCCTCTCGCCCCGAGTCTCTGTCATTCTCCCTCTGTCTCACTCTGAATCTCTCACACCTGTCTCTCTCTCTCCCTCTCTCTCTCTCTCTCAATGTCCCTCTCTCCCTCTCCCTACCCCCACCCCCTCCCCCCCCCCCCCCGCCCCCCGCTCTCTCCCTCTCCGAGCGTCCCTATCTCTTTCTTTCTCTCTCTCGCCCTGTCTCTCTCTCCCTCTCTCTTTCTCTCTCTCTCTATCTCTATCTGTGCCTTTCACCCCGTCCCTTTAGAGCCAAAATTAGATGTGATGCCGAAGGGAAAATATTTTCAGGATTATGGGGAAAGGCCGGAGGAGTGAGACCAGCAAAACTGTTCTTGCAGAGAGTTGATAGTAGTTCGATGGGCTGAATGGCCTCCTTCTGTGTTGTCACCGTATGTGATACACAAGTAGGTTAACTTTTCAGTCCCAAATTCGGCTTAATCTTTCCTCCATTGTAGGTTCCCGCACTTCCACATCACAAGTTGGAGAAGGGAGTTCCCTCCATTTTAAAGATGGAGAAAGGATCTCTTCCATTTTAAAGATGGAGAAAGGATCTCTTCCATTTTAAAGATGGAGTAGGGATCTCCCTCCATTTTAAAGATGGAGAATGGATCTCCCTCCGTTTGAAAGATGGAGAAAGGATCTCTTCCATTTTAAAGATGGATAAGGAATGTGTCACAAGATATTATTGTATATATGCAGGCATGTTTACAAATTTTTGAAGCTTTATCCTTTTATTCAGCCAAATATCTATGCTTTTAATTTGAACTCCAATTCATAGGAAAATCACAATTTTCAATCTCATTACTCAAGTGTAGAGGGAGCTTTACCCTATATCTAACCCCGTGCTGTACCTGTCCTGGGAGCGGTTTATGGAGACAGTGTAGAGGGAGCTTTTCTCTGAATCTAACACCGTGCTGTCTCTGTCCTGGGAATGTTTGTTAAGGGCATTGTCGTTAGAGGCTTACTGTGTGTTAAAGTGGTGCAGGACTTGCCCTGGGAGTGTTTGATGGGGACAATTAAAACCAACTTTAATTCCTCTCTTAACCAGTGCTGTCCAATAACGGATGCAGAAACAGAGAAATCTGTGGTTTCATTTTTGTGTCACTTTCTATATCTTGAAGCTTCTGTTTGGAGCTGGAATTCTGTCAGTTGATGAATGTTGTCCTGAAAATTTCACCCTGTAAAGTGTGAGTGTTTGTATTGTGGAAACGTGTGACGAAAGTGTTTGCATTCACACATTCCGACATTGTGAAATGTGAGTTATCTTTGAAGCAATAGGATGGAGGCCCAGGGAGTCTGAATGGACAAACCGGTTTTGGTTGATTACAGAGTGAATTTTAATGATGTCCTTTGCAGGAGCCGTTTACTGTAAATGCCAGGGACAATGAAATACTTCAGGAGCTGTTCACAGGAAATGTCCCGAGAGAATGAAATGGTTCCCCAATGTCTGAATCACTTTCCAAGTCTTCAGAGACATGAAGGGGGCAGAGATATTGTAAGATACTGATCATGAGATGCCAGAGAATCACAGAATTGACGTTGTGGCGCCCTCTCCTGTTTCAGAATGTCATATTTTATGTTTTAATCTGTAAACCAGGGCTAATGATTCAGAAAGCAGGAGGCTCAAATCCCACACTTTGCAGTTGTGAATTTGAATTCTGAATTTTCCTTGTTTGAATCTGGAAATAAAAACCTCCGGGATGGGATAATTCACATTCTGTCTGCTGCTGCAAAGCTCGTGTGTGTGTGTGTCACAGTTTATCTGTGTTTATTAAGCATTTAAGATAACAGGATAGAATTCCACAAGTTTGCTATTTGCTAAAGGGCACAAAAAGAGGCAGCATTGTCAGCATTGTAGCTGGAAGCTTCAAATGACAGAGATATGAACGTCTTAAGTGAATGGGTAAAAGAGTGAAAGATGGATTTCATTGTAGGCAAATGTGTGGTCGTCACTTTAAAAAGGATGGAACAGATTCCTTTATAAATTGTGAAAAGCTGGAAACAGTGGGCGTCCAAAGAGACTTGGGAGTCCCTGTCCATTTGTGTGCAGTGTAGATTTACCAGGATGATAGCTGGACAGCGAGGGGTAAATTGCAAGGTGGTATAATAACACAAACAAGGGGTTATTGCCTGGAATTTTGAAAGATCAGGGGCGATTTAATCAAAGTTTTCAGGAGAATAATGGAATCTGAGAGGGTTCTTGCTGGTTGTGGAGTCTAGATCTAGGATCATAGTCTAAAAATCCATCAATAGTCTGAAGGCCTTTCGAGAGTGAAATGAAGAAACACTTCTTCAAACAAGGAATGGTAGAAGTTAGGAACTGTCTTCTGTAAATGATCCCTCCCTATCTCCTCAGTCCCAGTATCCTCGGATATCTGTTTTCCTTTGCTCCTGGCTCCCTGATCATCCTCAATTTCAATGGTTTCACCATTGGTGGCCGGACCTTCAACTGCCTGGGCTCTAACTCTGGAATTCCTTCCCGTCTTCATAACTCCCTTTCCTCCGTCTTCATAACTCCCTTTCCTCCATTCAGACACTTCCTAAAAAGAATCCTTTTCCTGCAAACCATTGAGCGTGTAGGTTCGTTCAGAATTAATTATTCATGGTATAAAATTTAAACAAAGCACTTGTCCAGACCTTAGGAAATTAATACTTTGCTGTTCGTATCCAATCAATGCAGTCCTCTGTGTCCACGGAGGCTTTTTCTTAAACTGACCAAGATAGAAAATTCTCCCCTCGTTGTTGCCCCTCTCAATCATGTCAAAGTTAAGAAAACATCAGATAGTTTCAATGAGAAATTTAATATGATCGATTGGATAAAGCTGGTTAACTACTCACACGGCACATGCCATGAATCAGTCTCTTTATCCGGCACTTCAGCACATCACAAGAAAAATGAGATTTTTTAACGGTTCGTGATTTGAACGAATAATTCTATGTACACACGCCCACCGAACCCCTCGATTAGATTCCGGTCTGTAACTCACTACCGGGTATCTGTTATTCTATATATAAATCCCCACTGAACACCTCGATTAGATTTCAGTCTGTAACTCGCTGCCGGGTATCTGTTATTAAATATATAAAGCACCCCAAACCCCTCGATTAGATACCAGTCTGTAACTCACTCCCGAGTATCTGTTATTCAATATATGATCCCCCGAACTCCTGAATCAGATTCCTATCCGTAACTCACACCCGGGTAACTCTTATTCTGTATATAAACCCCCGAAACCCTCGATTAGATTCCAGTCTGTAACTCACTGGCGGGTAACTGTTATTCAATATATAAACCACTCCAAACCCCTCGATTAGATTCCAGCCTGTAACTCACTCCCGGGTATCTGTTATTCTATATCTTAACCACCCCGAACCCTGCGATTAAATTCCAGTCTGTAACTCACTCCCGGGTATCTGTTATTCTATATATGAGCCATCCCAAACCCCTCAATTAGATTCAAGTCTGTAACTCACTCCCTAGTATCTGTTATTCTATATACAAACCACCCCGAACCCCTTGATTAGATTGCAGCCTGCAACTCACTCCTGGGTATCTGTTGTTCTATATATAAACCACCCTGAACCCCTCGATTTGATTCCCCTCTGTAACTCACTCCTGGGTGTTTGATATTCTTTATATAAACCACCCCGAACCCCTCGATTAGATTCCAGTCTGTCACTCACACCCAGGTACCTGTTATTCAATATATAAACCACCCCGAACCCCTCGATTAGATTCCAGTCTGTAACTCACACCCGGGTATCTGTTATTCAATATAGAAACCACCCCGAACCCCTCGATTAGATTCCAGTCTGTAACTCACTCCCGGGTGTCTGTTATTTTACATATAAACCACCCCGAACCCCTCGATTATATTCCAGTCTGTTATCCTTCATATAAACCACCCCGAACCCCTCGATTAGATTCCAGATTGTAACTCACTCCCGGGTATCTGTTATTCTATATATAAACCACCCAGAACACCTTGATTAGATTCCAGTCTGTCACTCACTCCCGGGTATCTGTTATTCAATAATTAAACCACCCCAAACCCCTCGATTAGATTGCAGTCTGTAACTCACTCCCGGGTATCTGTTATTCTATATACAAACCACCCCGAACCCCTTGATTAGATTCCAGCCTGCAACTCACTCCTGGGTATCTGTTGTTCTATATATAAACCACCCTGAACCCCTCTATTAAATTCCAGCCTGTAACTAACTCCCGGGTATCTGTTATTCTGTATATAAACCACCCTGAACCCCTCGATTTGATTCCAGTCTGTCACTCACACCCAGGTACCTGTTATTCAATATATAAACCACCCCGAACCCCTCGATTAGATTCCAGTCTGTAACTCACACCCGGGTATCTGTTATTCAATATAGAAACCACCCCGAACCCCTCGATTAGATTCCAGTCTGTAACTCACTCCCGGGTGTCTGTTATTTTACATATAAACCACCCCGAACCCCTCGATTAGATTCCAGACTGTAACTCACTCCCGGGTATCTGTTATTCTATATATAAACCACCCAGAACACCTTGATTAGATTCCAGTCTGTCACTCACTCCCGGGTATCTGTTATTCAATATATAAACCACCCCAAACCCCTCGATTAGATTGCAGTCTGTAACTCACTCCCGGATATCTGTTATTCTACATATCTACCACTCCAAAACCTTCATTTAGATTCCAGTCTAATAACCCGCTCCCGGGTTTCTGTTATTCTACATGTAAACCCTCGAACCACTCGATTCGATTCCAGTCTGTAACTCACTCCCTGGTATCTGTTATTCTGTAGATAAACCACCCCAAACACCTCGATTAGATTCCAGTCTGTAAATCACTCCCGTGTATCTGTTATTCAATATATAAACCACCCCAAACCCCTCTATTAGATTCCAGCCTGTAACTAACTCCCGGGAATCTTTTATTCTGTACATAAACCACCCCGAACCCCTCAATTTGATTCCCCTCTGTAACTCACTCGAAGTTACAAGGGACGAAGGGCCTGTTTCTGTGCTGTACAACTCTGATTCTATGACTTCCCTCCCTTTGCCCCGTAGCCCTGAGATTAAACAAGTCTTAAATAAGACTTGTATGAAACAAGATGTTTCGGCGATTGGGTAGCAGCAAGAAAGAAAAACAACCTTTTCAAACAGTGAATCGGTGGCAGGCAGCAGGATAATGTAACTGTGCAGATC
Source organism: Cetorhinus maximus (assembly GCF_964194155.1). NCBI lineage: Eukaryota > Metazoa > Chordata > Chondrichthyes > Lamniformes > Cetorhinidae > Cetorhinus > Cetorhinus maximus. The sequence goes on along the minus strand of NC_135901.1, from coordinate 40,142,746 downwards.
CGTGAGGATCCCCAAAGCCCATCAGCCGTCTGAATGCTGTGTATAGAGGGCCCTGGGGGAGGGGAGAATGGGACCATTTGGGACACAGCACAAGGCGGGAGGACACCCCTCCCCCACTCCCCTGGTTACACAAATGACTCACCTTGGACTGTCCCACACCTGAGCCGGGCGGGGTTAAAGTGCAGGAAGCTGCAAGCTGGTAGGCTGAGCTGTGAACTGGGTGGAGTTGGGGGGTTTGAGTGACAGGTCTGGGGCTATATCAGTATGTGTTCATACTGACAGCAGACTGTTCAGAGTGGGTTCAGGCAATCACCTAATCTCACTGTGCACCAGCTAATTCACACTGGGGAGAGGCCTTTTACCTGCTCCAAGTGTGGAAGTCGATTCGCTAGTTCTTCCACCCTGCTGAGACACCTGTTTAGACTGTGACAAGAGCTTTAAAAACCCACATTCATTGATGGTTCACCAGTACATTCACTCCGGTTCCACTCCATTCATCTGCTCTCACTGCGGGGAGAGGTTCAGGTGATTGTCCATCCTGCTGCAACACCAGTGAGTTCACACCGGGGAGAGGTCATTCACCGGTTCCATGTGTGAGGAGGGATTCTCACTGATGAAGATCTTTTAAATGTGTGAATTGCGGAAGGAGTTATAAAAGTTCTGTGGAGCTGATGTTCCATCAAAGTGTTCACACTGACCAGAGCCTGTTCAAGTTCTCTCACTGTGACACTGGGTTCAGGTGATCATTTGAACTCAGTGTTCACCAGCGCACTCACACTGGGGAGGAGACCATTCATCTGTTCTGTGTGGGAGAGATTCACATCGTCATCCCATCTCAATACACATGAGTTCTGAAGAGGAGTCATACCGACTTGAAACGTTAGCTCTGTTTCTCTCTCCACAGATGCTGCCAGACCTGCTGAGCTTTTCCAGCATTTTCTGTTTCTAATTTTAGATTTCCAACATGTGCAGTATTTTGCTTTCATCTATACACATCGACTTGTTTACATGGGTCAGAAACCTTTTCAAAGGTCTGACCATGAGCCGAGATTTAAAAGCAAAATGGGTGCTGAGACACAAAAGCATTCACACTGGGGAGAGGCTGTTCACCTGCTATGTGTGTGGGAGGAGATTCACTCAGTCATCTCACCTATTGACACCCCAGCGAGTTCACAAGCGGCTGCAGGAATTGGATTCTGCTGTTATTGCTGCTGTTAACCACATCCAGGACTGAACCATTCTGACAGTTGGAGTTTGTTTCTGCTGATGTTCATAAACCCTGTAACTGTACTGAAGTTTAATATTCTGGATAAAAGTGAAATAAATCAGGTTTATTTTAAACACGTTGTGGATTTTTTGCCTTTCCCACCTGGGTGTTTAACATCACCTGGCTGGAGCTTAGAAAGGACAATCTGGGTCGTGGATCATACAGCAGGAACAGAACTTCAGCCTGGACACAGTCCCTCAGGGTCACACTGAGAGGGACAAACAGTACTTTGCTCTTTCTCCTCTCTCTTCACTGACAGCAAAGCCCCCGTGTGGGTTAATCCTGAGGTGTGTAAGAAATGTGTCCCAGCTGCTCTCTTCCCCATAGTTCAGAGCTCCTGGACCCAGAACAGGAGGCTCCTTTACAACTGTGTTTAGAGTCAGGAGGAACAATGGTGAATGCTGGAAACGTGCTGTCAAATCAGAGGTTGGTGTAAAACTGTGATCTGTTTCTGACTGAAAGGGAAAATCAGGTTTAAATTTCCAGTCTGAAAATTACTGTGCTAATTATTCTATGAAGATTTACTGTGTTTGTGACAGACCAAAATCGATTACTTTAAGGCAGAATTAAACACATTTGAAATAAGTTTGCAAAATTCTGTATTAAATTAGCAGGTAGATGATTTCAGAGGTACCTGTTAACTGCTGGGAGAATTATACAACAGATAAAGAAAGACCTGGAGCACATTTCCTGGAGTTCCCTGTTTTATTGATGTGTGTCAGACACCAGGATAACTAAAAATACTCAACCCTGAACATCCATGTGGTTGCGACCCTCAAAGTTACTCTGGAATCACTCCCGCTGTGTAGCTCCAGCACTGATCCTGCTGCAGGTTGGAGGCTCGGGGAGTGGGCCCTCCAGGAGTGGATTGGGAGAAAGCAGTGTTTCAGTATCCTGACTAATATACGGTGAGGAACCAGAGGAATCCTTACTGAGGAACTGTCTGGGGCTTTACCTCTCAGTGTAGGTCTAGGGGTGAATGATTCCTGACTCCCTGAACTGTCTGACACTGAACCCCGTTTGGAACAAGATGAATTCAGTGTCCAGGAGAACTGGGACAAATATCACCCACAATTGAGGGAGAGAAAAGCAGCCATTAGAGAAGAGATCTTTGGGAAAGAAGATGGTGAACAATTGTGGAAATAACAGCAAAGCTTTCCCAGCTCCATCAGGAGTGGGAAGATGGTTAAACGTAATTTTGAAACACTGAAAAACAGTTGAGGACGGATTGAATCAGATTGCCAGGCTATGACAGAACTGTTAAATGACTGTTTCACATCAGTCTGCATTCCTGTGGATGATGCTCAAATTCCAGCTGTGGGATGTGCTGTCGACAATAACATCATCAATATTAAAATAGAAAGGGATTGTCACCCTGGAGAAAATAGGGAATATCAAACTAGATGGTGCTACAGGTCCAGATGATGTCCACCCAAGGGGGTTTAAAGAGATGGAACGGGTGCCCTGTGAGCCTCTTTTCCGTAACTTCAACAGCTCAATAGAGTCAGCGATTGTTCTCTGAGATCGGAAAGTAGCTCATGGTGTTCCCACTTTCCAAATCAGGGAAAAATCAGAGCCAGGGAATGACAGGCCCATCAGTGTGGCCACGATCACAGGGAAGATGCTTGAAGGTTTCTGATTCTGTTTCTGATCACTGGGGGAGAGAAGGATCCATTCGAGATCCTCAACATGGATTCCGGGAAAGAATGTCATGCCTTAGAAACCTGTTTGTGTTTTGTGAAGAAGTTGCTGTGCTGGTGGATGAGGGGAATCAGGTTGACATTGTCTATCTCAGGGTGTAATCCAACACCAGCATCTTGTATTTACACAGAGGGTTGTGGGGCTGGAGGAGGTTACAGAGATACTGAGGATCCGTTTGACATTGTCTATCTCAGAGGTGTCAAACTCCTTTTCCATGGTCGCTCTGCCAATATCCTGGCACTGGGTGAGGGCCACATTCAGCAGAAGTTATTAAAATGAAACAAGATACTGATAAACTTTATTAGTACTCACTGACATCTCGATTTTATTCACTGCTCCTGCTGCTCCTGATACCTGGCACCTCTTCACTTGAACCATCACATCAACACTTGGAGCAAATGACTGGGCTGAGGTCTGTCTCGGATAAAAACATGAGGACCACTTGTCACCACAGAATCTTAGAAATTATAGCAGAGAGGAGGCCATTCAGCCCATCATGTCTGTACTGGCCGAAAATGAGCCATCCAGTCCAATCCCACTTTCCAGCTCTTGGTCTGTAGTCCTGTAAATTACAGCACGACTGGTGCATAACCCAGTACTTTTTAAATGTGAGTATTTCTGCCTCTACCACCCTTTCAGATAGTGACTTAAAATTCCCCACCACCCTCTAAGTGAAAACATTACTCAACTCCCCTCTAATCTTTCCACCAATTATTTTAAATCTCAGCCCCCTGGCTACTGGCCTCTCTGTTAATAAAATAGGTCCTTCCTATCCATCTATCTGGGACCCTCATCATTTTATACACATCAATTAAATCTCCCCTCAGCATCCTCTATTCCAAAGAAAACAACACCCGCCTCTCCAAATCCTCCTCAGGGTTAAAATTCACCAGTCCTGGCATCATCCAGATAAATCTTTTCTGTACCCTCTCCAGTGTGATCACATCCTTCCTGTAAAGTGCTGACTAGAACTGGACTGTGCACCTAGTGTTTGTTATATTTCTAGAATAACCACGCTCTCACCTTCCATTAACTTCAATGTGATGGAAACTCACAGCTGGAACCTGTCAGCATTTGAAAGATATTTACAAATTTTCGAGGGTTCCTTACAGTTGGGATCTTCCTCTGTTCTGTCCACGCGAGGTGTTAGATAACAGACTTTCTCCTGTGAATATCGAGCTGGAGTTTTGGGCCATGAGGTGTTTCCTTGTTCATCTTGTTGACTCTAAAAATTGAATTGTGTGGTTTCAGATACCAGGTAATCAAGCTGACAACAGATTGTCTCACCAGTGTAAATATTAACAGCACTGCAATCATACAGATAGAGTATAGTTCCCCGATCCAGAATAGGGATAATCATAGAATCATTATAGTGGAGGCCATTCAGCCCATCGAGTCTGCACTAGCTCTCTGAAAGAGCATTCCACCTAGTCCCACTCCCCTGCCTTATCCCGTAACCTTGCACATTCTCTCTTTTCAGGTAGCAATCCAGCTCCCTTCTGAATCCCTCAATCGAACCTGCCTCTACTGCCCTTCCAGGAAGTTCGTACCAGACTCCAACCACCCTGTGGGTGAAAAAAATGTTCCCTCACATCACATTTAGGGAGGGAATTTAAAAGCTTCACACCAAGGCACAGCAATAATGGCAGAGTAATTAAAATCCTGAATGTTGAAGAGGCCAGAATGAGAGGAGTGCAGATATCTCAGAAGGGTGTGTGACTGGAGATTACAGAGATAGGGAGTGATGAGGTCATGGAGAGATTTGAGAATGAGGATACAAATTTTAAAATTGAGGCATTCCTTGACCAGGAGCCAATGTCGGTCAATAAGCACGGGGGTGATGAGTGAATGGAACTTGGTGTGAGAAAGCTCACGGTCAGCAGAGTTTGGATGATCTCACGTTTCTGTGTGGGGTTGGGGTGAATGTGAGAGGCCGGCCAGGAATGTATTGGAATCGTCAAGTCTAAAGGTAACATGGATGAGGGTTTGAGCAGCAGATGAGCTGGGGGTGGGGTGGAGACAGGCGACGTTATGGAGATTGAAATATCTGGTATTAGTGATGGAGTGGATATGTGGTCAGAAACTCATCTTGGAGTCAAAGATGACACCAAGATTGTGAACAGTGTGGTTCAGGCTCAGACAGATCCCAGGGAGAGGGATGGACTTGGTAGTTAGGGAACGGAATTTGTAGCGGTGACCGAAGACAATGGCTTTGGTCTTGCCAATTTTTAATTGAGGAAATTTCTGCTCATCCAGTACTGGATGTGAGACAAGCAGTTTGATAATTTAGTAATAGTTGGATGATGTCATCTAGTGACAGCAAGTAGATGAGAAATAGGAGGGGCCAAGGATAGATCCTTGGGGGACACCAATTACAAGGACTTTGGAGAGGAAAGGGAGGTTGGAGATGGGGTGGTAGTTTACAATGACAATTGTGGAAAAAGCTTTTTTTCAGGAGGGTGATGATGGTGGATTTAAAGGTGAGGGGAACAGTACCAGGAGAGAGACAGAACCATTAGCTGATATTGTTGAAATGGAGAAGTTGGATGGTCAACAGTTTAATGTGAATAGGGTTATGGGAACAGAGGTGGGTCTCATGGACAAGATGAGCACTGAGAGGGCTTGAAGGGAGATGGGAGAGAAACTGGAGAAAGATGTGGGTTCAGGGCTCAGACAAGGGAGAACTTTAGAAACAGTTTGTCCCGGTGGGTTAGTGGAAGGGAGGGAAGCAGCAGAGGCAGCTGATCGGATTGTCGCAATCTCGGTGACAAAGAAGCTCCATGATCTCCTCACACTTGTTGGAGGCGAGGGTGGAGGAGACAGGGGAGAGGGAGAGGGAGAGTCCTTCAGAAGGAACTAATTTGTGTTTCAGATATTAACAAGATTCACCAGACAGTGCATTTTACACAAAGCTGATTTATTTGACTTTTATCCAGAATATTAACACCTATAACTGGGCTGGAATTTATTAGCATCAGCAGAAATACTCCCAAATGAAAATCGTTCAGTCCCGGGTGGTGTTAACAGGAAAATCCCATCATTGTATTTACTTGTGATCTTCAAAAGACTCAATATTGTGTGTGTAATACAAAGCTGATTTATTTGACTTTTGTCAAGAACATTAATGCCTAGAACTTGACATTAATGCCTAGAACTCAACATCAGAGAAACAGACCCTAATAAACATCGTTCACTCCTGAATATAATTAATTAACAGTAAAATCCAATCACTGTCTTTATGTGTGAACCCGCTGGTGTATCAACAGGTTAGATGACTGAGTGAATCCCTTCCCACACTGGGAGCAGGTGAACGGCCTCTTCCCAGTGTGAACTCGCTGGTGTTTAGTGAGTTGAGATGCTCGCCTGAAGCCAGTCCCACAGTGAGAGCACCTGAACGGTCTCTCGTCAGTGTGAACACGTTGATGGGACATCAGTTCCCCAGAACTTTTAAAGCACGTCCCGCAGTCTGAGCATTTAAAAGGTCTCTCGTCAGTGTGAACTCGCTGATGTTTCAGCAGGTTGGATGACTGAGTGAATCCTTTTCCACATTCAGAGCAGGTGAACGGCCTCTCCCCCTTGTGAACTCGCTTGTGTTGTTGCAGCCCTGTTGATCGAGTGAATCCCTTCCCACACTCGGAACAGGTGAACTGTCATCCCCAGTGTGAACCCGCTGGTGTTTCAGCAGGTCAGATGACCGAGTGAAACCCTTCCCACACTCGGAGCAGGTGAACGGTCTCTCCCCAGTGTGGACTCGCTGATGTCTCAGCAGGTCAGATGACTGAGTGAATCCCTTCCCACACTCAGAGCAGGTGAACAGTCTCTCCGTCGTGTGAACTGGTTGGTGTGGCAACAGGTCGGATGAGTGAATGAATCTCTTCCCACATTCGGAGCAGGTGAATGGTCTCTCCCCAGTGTGAATTCGCTGGTGTGTCAGCAGGTTGGACGATCGAGTGAATCCCTTCCCACCCTCGGAGCAGGTGAACGGTCTCTCCCCAGTGTGAGTGCGCCAGTGAGTTTCCAGCTCAGATGGGCATCTGAATCCCTCTTCACAGCCTCCACATTTCCATGGTTTCTCCCCACTTTGAACAGTGCTTTTTCCCTTCATGTTCAAAATCAGTTTACGATAAATTGGGTGACTCCTTCAGATCCTGATGTGATGTTTGGTTTCAGTATCCTGACTGCAAATCCTCCCCTTCTAATACCCTGTGAAATTGATTTAAAACAGAAAAAAGGGAGTTAGAGAGAACCCACAAAAACACAAAGGCAGGTTGTGAAATTGAGCTGAATGAATCTGGGAATTTGTGGGGCCGGCACGAGGAAAAAGTGACCATGAAAACTGTTGGATTGTCATAAAAACCCAACTGGTTCACTAATATCCTTCAGGGAAGGGAACCTGCCACCAAGTCTGGGTCTACACAAGACTCTGTCCTCCTTAAGATAACAGATAGGAACCGGAATAAACCATACGGTTCATTGAGCTGCTCCACCATTCGAAATGAGCATGGCTGATCTTGGGCTTCAACTCCACTGTCCGAGAGAGAGAGAAAAGAAGAGAAGGGGGTAGTAGAAGCGGGGGTAAAGAAGACGGACTTAATAGAGCTACTTCTCACTACATAAGTGTGAGGTTATCCATTTTGGTCGGAAGAATGAAAAGGCGACATTATTTAAATGGCGAGAAACTTCAGAATGCATCAGTGCAGAGGGATCTGGGTGTACTCTTGCATGAATCGCTGAAAGCTAGTATGCAGGTACTGCAGGCAATAAGGAAGGCAATTGGAATTTTGTAATTTATTGCTAAAGGAATAGAGTATAAAAATAGAGAAGTTGCTGCAACGGTACAAGGCATTGGTGAGAACGCACCTGGAGTACTGTGCACAGTTTTGGTTCCCTTACTTGAGGAAGGATGTAGTTGCATTGGAGGAGGCTTAGAGGAGGTTCACTAGATTGATTCCAGAGATGTGGGGCTTGGTTAATGATGAGAGATTCAGCAGTTTATGCTCATACTCGCTAAAGTTTAGAAGTATGAGAGGAGATCTAATTGTGGTATATAAGGTGCTAAAGGAGACAGACAAAGTAGACGTGGAGCGGATGTTTCCCCTTGTGGGGTATTCTAGAATGAGAGGCCATAGTTTTAGGCTATGGGGTGGTAGATTTAAATCAGAGATGAGGAGGAATTGCTTTTCTCAAAATCTGTGGAATTCACTACCTCAGAGTGCAGTGGATAAACTTAAGGAGGAGATAGATAGATTTTTAATTCGTAACGGTTTGAAAGGTTATGGGGAGATGTTGGGAAATTGGAGTTGAGACCGAAATGATATCAGCCATGATCGTAATGAATGGCGGGGCAGGCCCGAGGGGCTGAATTGCCTACTTCTGCTCCTAGTTCTTATGTTCTTATTCAAGAGTCAAGCCTGGTACAGAATTTTTTTTTCTAATTATTTGATGGTATATGGTGGTATATGGCTTGGTCAGCATTTATTACCCATCTCTATTTGCCCCTGAGAAGGTGGTGTTGAGCTGCCTTCTTGAACCACTGGCAGCTCAGCCTCACCTTCTCAATGCACATTGTCCTCGGGGAGTCAGGCATTCCCCAGTCACGTGCTCAGCCCTGGCTCCCCGCTCTCATTCTCTTCCGCCTTTGTCATCCAGCCCAAGCCCCGCCCACTCCATGACGTCACCAATATGGCCGCACATGCGCCCTGCTCCCCGCTGAAACAAGATGGTGGCCATTAAACCGGTCCCGGGGAAACAGCGGCTCCGGAGATTCGCAGCACCGGACAGAAACGGTTCGGGAGTTTCTTGTTCGCGGCTTGTGGCCTACACCGGGGGTTTCTGAAGCCTTCCCGCCCACCCACTGTCGGTAACGCTGCCTCCGCTTCGGAAAAGAGGTAAAATATAAGCTGGTTTAAGGTGGGGGGGTGGGGAGGGGTGGAGACAGGTAGAGCTGGATAGAGGGCCAGTGATAGGTGGAGATAACCAAAATATGTCATAGACAAAGGGATAAAGAGGTGTTGACGGTGGTGATATTATCTAAGAAATGTGATAATAGGTGACATTAAGGGTAGAAAGCAGGATGAGCAAGGTACAGATAGGGTTATCTGTGGGGGTGGGGTCGGGGGGGAAGGGATCGAAATAGGCTAAAAGGTAGAAATAAAACAATAGATGGAAATACATTTAAAAATAATGGAAACAGGTGGGAAAATAAAAATTTATATAAATTATTGGGAAAAGGGGGGATCGGAAAGGGGGTGGGGATGGAGGAGAGAGTTCATGATCTAAAATTGTTGAACTCAATATTCAGTCCGGAAGGCTGTAAAGTGCCTAGTCGGAAGATGAGGTGCTGTTCCTCCAGTTTGCGTTGAGCTTCACTGGAACAATGCAGCAGGCCAAGGACAGACATGTGGGCATGAAAGCAGGGTGGAGTGTTGAAAAGGCAAGCAACAGGGAGGTCTGGGTATTGCTTGCGGACAGACCTAAGGTGTTTCGCAAAGCGGTCACCCAGTCTGCATTTGGTCTCTCCAATGTAGAGGAAACAGCATTGGGAGCAACGAATGCAGTAGACTAAATTGAGGTAAGTCCAATTGAAGCACTGCTTCACTTGAAAGGATTATTTGGGCCCTTGGACGGTGAGCAGGGGGGAATTAAAGGGGCAGGTCTTGTTTTATCTCTACCTTTTAGCCTATTTCGATCCCCCCCCTGCACCCCACTCCCACAAGGGCTATCTGTACTTAGCTCGTCCTGCTTTCTACCCTTAATGTCCCCATTATCACATTTATCAGCTAATATCACCATCGTCAACACCTCTTTGTCCTTTTGTCTATGACATCTTTTGACTATCTCCACCTATCACTGGCCCTCTATCCAGCTCTACCTGTCACACCACCCCTTAAACCAGCTTATATTTTCTATTTTTCCTTAGTTCTGATGAAGAGTCATTCGGACTCGAAACGTTAGCTGTATTCCTCTCCGCAGATGCTGTCGGACCTGCTGAGTTTTTCCAGGTATTTTTGTTTTTGTTCTAGAAACTCACAACATTCTCTCCTCCTGCGACCTGGACCAGGATGACCGCGCATGCGCCCTGCTGCACATTGCCCCTATAAAGATGGCGGCCGTTACCCCGGGCCTGGCGAAGGGAGAAATCCAGAATTTCTCGGCCCGTTCTCTGTAAACACAAGACCGGTACCTTGTTATTTGGGGTCTGCGGCCTGCACTGTGTCTTTATGAAGCCTCCCTGCCCACTCCACCGACTCCATTCCTCCTCACACACCCACTAACTCTGTTAGTTTGCTCCACTCGACATTCCCTCACTCGCTCTGAGCAGTTTCAGTACCAGACCAGCACTGCGCATGCTCGTGAAAAATACCGCAATGTGCATGCTCCAAGCACACACCGTCCTGCGCATGTGCGGGGAGCTGCTGTAATGAGAATAGGGCACATTCTGCACCGCAGTGAATGCTGGGTGACCACTCCGCCATTGAAGGGTAACGTTGTAGAATGAAACTGCAGTCCAGTAATCAGAATACAATGGGTGCCATCGGGACAAGGTATAAAGTCTTCGAATCAATTGATACAGCAACTAAAATGCTCTGGGCTGTACCCTAATTCCCTCCTAGATGTTATGAAGAGCAGAACAAATACCCTGCAGTTAGATCCGAACTCGATGGAGTCTCAGCATATAGATTATTTTTCACTATACATGGTTCATTTTAACCCTGCCAACAGGAATGCTCTGACGGTGGATTAAATCCTTTGAATTTTAAAGTTGGTGTGTTTACTGCTTTGCAAACTGAATAAATCCCTTCGCACATGTGAAATATCTGGATGGTCTCTGGATGTGACTGTGTTCCTGTGTCAGTAATTGGGTCAATGGTGTGAACCATTTGCATTTTCAGCTTGTGCACGTGAGCTTACTTAGACATTTTTAGCTGAAAAATGGATCTCAAACCTTATGGCTTCCACATTCTTAGCACTAATTAGTTAAAGAAAATCAAAATGCTGCAGATGCTGGCTTACTGAAATAAAAAAAAGCAGAAAATGCTGGAATTCTCTGCAGGTCTGGTCGCGCCTCTCGAGAGAAAAACATAGCTTTTAGCGGATTAGCGGGTCTGTGAGATTAGGACTAATTCTTTTGTGGATTCTCAACATAGACTTGTTGGAGGTGACAGTCTGTTTCTGTTTGGTAATATTTCTGAAACTTTTGGATGTCAAAAACGCATCAATGGATAAATGGCAGCATGAAATATTGGGTACAGTCGATGAAGCTTCACTAATAAATTGGCCTCCCACTATTGTGAGAACCTATTTATCATTCACATGGATTGGGACAGACTTTGGTAAACTGAGATGTCATGGGAATGTGTTAATTATTAATATCACCTATGGCGATTCCAGGTTAAATTACCACCAGGAAATCAGTTACATAGCGCATTTAAAAAAAAATTATTTTACTTATCTTATTTATTGTTATTTATCAGTCATATGTAGGCCAGACCAGATGAGGATGGCAAATTTCCTTCCCTAAAGACATGGGTAATAAGATGTGTTTTTACGAAATCTGATGGTGGTCTCATTGCTTGTGATTGCAGATTTATTAATTGAATTTAAATTCCACCAGCTGCCGTGGTGGGATTTGAACCTGTGTCCTCAGAGCATGAGCCACCCTCTGGATTACTCATACAGATGTCCCGGCTTTAGAAAGACAGCTTATCCTGAAAACAGCCCCAACTTTGCATTTAAAATAAGAAAACGAACACTAGGTGGTTATTGCACCAATCATTATAAAACAGACCAGCATTTAACTTTACAAATATGTATAAAGTAATGGAGCCAGAGTCCATAAGTTACACGTCAAACATCACACAAAAAATGTCACAATGTGTTACTCATACAAAATCTTTAAAAAAAACCAATTCCAGCTACTGACCTGATATTTACAAACAGTTACAACTATCATCTTAGTTGGATTTCTCTATTTAGAGCAGTGATCTAAACTCAGAGTTTAACAGTTAAATGTTACAAATGTGCCGCAGCCTTCAGAGGACACGTGCGCAATAATTAAGAATATCCAGTTAAGATGGGATGGAAGTCACTTCCATTTAATAAAATGTCTTCCTTTGGATTGTATGAAGTCTGCTTAGCACAAAAAATCACCTAATGCTGAAAGGGGGTGAATATAAAGTTCAAGGTTGCTGAAATAATTTAATTGCTTTCTTTGCTCGGCTGGAGTCTTCAAAAGATGGGTTGGAAAACACAGGTGGAGCAGCACACAGCAGGTTAATAAATCAATTAAATAGATGCGTATTATATCAGCACATGAATAAATATCGTGTTTCAGTATCTTTTAAGTGAACATTTTGCTTTCATTTCTCCACTTAATATATTTGAGCCAAGTTTAATTATTGGCTCTGAAAGGTTGTATCATAATTAAGTCCTCTCTAACAGCATTGCGGGTGTTCCTACACCACAAGGACTGCAGCCGTTCAAGAAGGCAGCTCACTACGACCTTCTCAAGGGCAAGTAGGGATTGGCAATAAATGCTGTCTCACATTCTGTGCATGGATACACAAAACTGAAAAACTACTAATCACAAATTGAAAACAAGCCTAGGATCAATTGAAATACAGATCTGTAAAAATAATAATTGCAGAAGATGAATCTTGAAATTTAAAAGTAAAAAAACAAAGCTGGAAGCACTCAGCAGCTGAGGCTGCATGATTCATCAGAACTGCTCTGTCGAGTTCCCAACAATGTATCAACATGAAGCAGGAAACTCTCTCCTCCCTGCTCCCACTCCTCCTCACTGAGTCTGAACTGGGGACAATGTGTTAACATGAAGCAGGAAACTCTCTTCTCTCTGCTCCCACTGCCCCGCACTGAGCCTGAACTGGGTACAATGTATCAACATGAAGCAGAAAGCTCTCTCCTCCCTGCTCCCACTGCCCCTCACTGAGTCTGAACTGGGTATAATGTGTCAACATGAAGCAGGAAACTGTTCTCTCTGCTCCCACTCCCCCTCACTGAGTCTGAACTGGGTACAATGCACAAGGAGCCATTACTGTGTCCAGAGCTTTCTAAAATTATTATTTATAAATAACGTTCAAAGTAGTGTTACTATTAGTTATGTTAGAGTGGGTTAACACAACCGTTTAAACTACCCTCTGGGAAGCTTGGACACGTGCTCCCTGCAGACAGGGCATCATTTCACTTCACAAGGTATCAGAGGGAGGATTAGCATTCTCCCATCCCATCAACCTTTCCTTCTCATTTCAACATTCCAGCAGATAAATAATGTTTCAATCTGCTAATATAATTGTAGAAAATAAGCTATAACTGTTAAACTCAATCCCAGACGAGAGTGTGCAATGCGCTGAAATCAATTCATTTTGCTCACCACAAGTGTGAACAGTTTGCTAAAAACAAAAAGCTAAAAGCTACTGCGGATGCTGGAAATCCAAAACAAAAACAGAATTACCTGGAAAAACTCAGCAGGTCTGACAGCATCGGCAGAGAAGAAATCAGTTAACGTTTCGAGCCTTCATGGCCCTTCGGCAGAACTGAAGCATAGTTAGAAGAAGGGAGAAATATAAATTGGTTTAAGGTGGGGGTGGGGAGAGAGAGAGACATTGAGGGTGTGGTGATTGTGGAGATGAGCAGATAATCAAAAGATGTCACAGACAAAAGGGTCAGAGAGGTGTTTTGTCTGAGAAAAGTGCTAATTAAGAATGGAGGACAGGATATTCAAAGTACAGCTCTAGTGGGGGTGGGGTGGAAAGGCTAACAAGGTTTTAATTTTAGATTTAAAAATAATGTAAATAGGTGGGGAAAGAAGAATCTATATAAATTATTGAAAAAAAAGCGGGGGGGTGGGGAGGGAAAGAAACGGGGTGGGGATGGGGGGAGGGGGAGTTTAAGATCTAAAGTTGTTGAATTCAATATTCAGCCCGGAAGGCTGTAAAGTGCCTAGTCGGAAGATGAGGTGCTGTTCCTCCAGTTTGCGTTGGGCTTCACTGGAACAATGCAGCAAGCCAAGGACAGACATGTGGGCAAGAGAACAGGGTGGAGTGTTAAAATGGCAAGCGACAGGGAGGTTTGGGTCTTTCTTGCGGACAGACCGCAGGTGTTCCGCAAAACGGTCGCCCAGTTTGCGTTTGGTCTCTCCAATGTAGGGGAGACCGCATTGGGAGCAACGAATGCAGTAGACTAAGTTAGGGGAAATGCAAGTGAAATGCTGCTTCACTTGAAAGGAGTGTTTGGGCCCTTGGACGGTGAGGAGAGAGGAAGTGAAGGGGCAGGTGTTGCATCTTCTGCGTGGGCATGGGGAGGTGCCATAAGTGGGGGTTGAGGAGTAGGGGGTGATGGAGGAGTGGACCAGGGTGTCCCGGAGGGAACGATCCCTACGGAATGCCGTCAGGGGAGGTGAAGGGAAGATGTGTTAGGTGGTGGCATCATGCTGGAGTTGGATCAAAGGATCATCCTCCGCCATTTCCGCCAACATGTCTGACATGTGACTCCAGATCCACACTGAAATGTGGTTACTCTTAATAACCCTCTGAAATGGTGTGGCAAGCACTTGCCTCAAGGGCAACAAATGCTGTCCCTGCCCACATTCCATGAAAGAAAGCTTTTAACATCACCGCCACTGAATGGCTACAATTTCGGAAGGAAGTGAAGACAGAGGGTCCAGAAAAGATGCAAGAGAATGCTTCCCCTTCCAAGGATAACAAACCAACTTCACCTCGCCTAATTGAAGTTCCGATCTCTCGTGAATCTTTCCTCCACACTCTCACATTCTTCGTAAAGCTCAGCATTGGACACAATGCTGCAGTTGGGTCCAAAGCAGTGTTTTATTCAGGTTCATTCTAACTTGGTTGATTTTGTACTTTATTCCTGTATTCATAAAGCCCACGATTCCACATGCTTTATTCACGAATTTCTCAGCCTGCCCCGCCATCTTCAATGATTTGTGCACATATGGACCCAGATTACGCTGCCCCTTTTACAATTGTATCCTTTATTTTATATTGCCTCTCCTTGTTCTTCCTACCGAAATGAATCACTTCACACCTCTCTGAATGAAATTTTATCTGCCACCTGTCTGCCCATTCCACTATCTTGTCTGTGTCCTCTTGAGGTTTATCACCATCCTCCCCACTGTAAACACAACTTGAAAATTTGGTGTTGTTTTCAAATTTTGAAATGCAGCCCTGCACACACAAGTCTAGATCATTAATATATATCAAGAAATCAGTGGTCTGACCACCGACCCCTTGTGATCCCACTGTATACTTTTCCTCAATTTGAAAAAGCAACCGTTCACCATGCTTGTTGTTGCCTGTCACAAAGCCAATGCTGCCTCTGCCCCATGGATTTTAACTCTGCTGACAAGCCTGTTACTTGGCACTGTATCAAATGCCGTTTAGCAGTTCATGTGCACATCAACCGTATTACCCTCATCAACATTCTCTGTTGCCTTATCAAAAACTCAAGAAATTTAGTTCAACACGATTGTCCTGAACAAATTGTACAAGTGACCTAATTTTGACCTGAATTGCCGCTTCTAAATGCTTTCCCACACAGAAGTTTAACTGAATGGTCTGTCAATGCTGGGCTGACCCTTCCATTTAAGATTACTAAGGATTTAATATTAGTGCCAGGAAGTATGGGGAAAACGTGAGGAGTTGTGAAATTGTAACATTTAAAGACACTGATAACTGATAAATAGCTCAAGAAATAATCAGTTTTCAAGACATAAAGTACAGATAAATTAATTTATGAATAACTGAATTGAATTATTAATAATGTCAGGTAGAGAGCTTGGAATGGAGAAACGAAAATTACAGCAATGCTTAAAACATGAAATGAAAAGAGTAAAAACTGGAAACACTCAGCAGGTCTGGAAGAATCTGTAGAGAGAGAAACAGAATTAACTTTTCAGGTCTGTGAGCCATTGAAACGGGGGAGATGGAAGAGGAACAGAAGGAAAGGTCTATGAAAGGCTGCAGGGCGGGAGAGATTAACTGACAAAAGGTTTCATGATGCAAGGTCAAAGGGAGTGGTAATGGGACTAATAAAAGCACAAAAGCTGTTTCTAGATTAGGTGTGAATGGCACGATAACAACAGTCTGAATGCAATGTGAAGAAAATGAGAGAAATAAGAAAGGAAAACTAGGACTCAAAGAAATAAGGAACAAATGAGGGCAGAGATTATGATAGAAAATTGTTGAACTCAAATTTTGATTCCCGAAGTCTATAAAGCGTCTTCTTTTCACCTGGTAATGAACTGTTACATTTCTATATATTCTCAGGTCAGATGAAAGGTCACAGAGCTTTCACGTTAACTCTGTTTCTCTTGCCACAGTTGAAGGCCTGACCTGCTGAGGAATTCCAGCATTTTCAGATTCACGTCGAGATTGTAGACTGTGAAAGTTTGTAAAGATAGAGATTGTCCCAAATTAATTTGCCACATCGATAACAGAAGTCTCGGTCTCATGAAACTCCAGTCTCATTGTTTTATATTTGGGTCTGAGGGAGAATGTTCGCTATTTTATATTCGGGTCTGGGGGGATAATGTTCACTGTTTTATATTCGGTCCTGGGATGATAATGTTCACTGCTTTAAACTCGGGTCTGGGGGATAATGTTCACTGTTTTATATTCGGGACTGGGGGGGATAATGTTTACTGTATTGTATTCCGGTCTGGGGGATAATGTTCACTGTTTTAGATGCTGGTCTGGTGCAGAATAAAATGAAGAGCTTCTTTAATTGAGGACAGTAACTGCATTTTTCGCTCTGACTTTAAACAAAATAATCTATCCTGTTGTGTGGGACAAAATTTTTCAGTTTTACTGGATTCAATTAAGGCGAGTTTGAAGCTAAATCCTGCAATTCTGTAAATATAAACTAAAACCAGACAAGCAGAAATCTGCTGATGATGGATGGCGCCGGGATGGTGGTGGGGGGAGGTGTCCGGAGGATGTCTGACACACACTGTACAGGGTGAGCAGGGGAAAGGGGAGGAATTACTTGATTAAACAGGGATCCAGGGACAATAGCAGAAGTTGGGAATAACTTTGAATGGAGCAGCGCGATAGGGACAAGTCAGAGAATCATAGAATGGTTACAGCAAAGAAGGAGGCCATTCAGCCAATCGTGTCTGTATTAGCCCCCTGAAGGGACAATTTACCTAATGCCACGTCCCTGCCTTTGCCCCGTAGCCCTGCAATTAAACAAGATTGAACAAGTCTTAAACAAAACTTGTATAAAACAAGATGTTTACGCGAAGGGGCAGCAGAAAAAAAGAAAAACAACTTGTTTACAGAGTGTATCGGGGGTTGGGTGCAGCATAATGTACCTGTGCAGGTCAGTGAGGATACCCAAGGTCCATCAGCCGTCTGCATGCAGTGTTTAGTGGGCCTTGGGGGAGGGGGGGATGGAACCATTTGGGACAAAGCACAGGGTGGGAGGTCACCCCTCCCCCACTGTCCTGGTTACACGAAGGACTCACCTTGGACTGTCCCACACCTGGACCGGGCGGGGTCAAGGTGCATGAAGCTGCAAGCTGGTAGGTTGAGCTGTGAACTGGGCGGAGTTGGGGGGTTTGAGTGACAGGTCTGGGGCTATATCAGAGCAGGCACAGTCACTGCTCCCTCTTTTCCTCGTGGAAGTTTCACTGGAATCGTGTTGGTGAGTGTTTCTAAACTCTGTCTCACTATCGCGGGAATGGAGGTTGTTGTGAGTGTTGGATTATATTGTTTATCCTCATTCTTCCCGCTTCTCCCACTCCCAGTTCCAGGCTGCAGGTCCCGGTGATTCTGGATGCGGGACAGTTGTTAGTCCCGGCCCTGGTGTGGGTGCGCAAGCGCAGATGCGCGGCTTATTGTTCTGTAATAATGGCGGGTGATCATCCTCCTGTATTTTGCTGCAGTTCTTCTCCTCCTTGACTCTCCCGGCGCCATAGTTGCCACCTGCCGATTGCGGCAACCGACCTTCGGTCAGGAAATTAACAACTTTTAGATAGAGCGGTTTCTGGGGCGCATAGCATTATGGGAACCTTGCCCGCCATTAGTTGGCGGACGTCGCCGAAAGTTTCCGTGCAGTCTGAAGGCAGGTCAGCGACCTGAGCACCTACTTCTGTTTCTTCATCTGTTCATGCTGTCTAACCTGCTGGAGATTTAAAATATTTTATCTCTTAACTTCAGATCCAGCCTTGCAGATCGTTGCTTTCGATTTATTGTTTTATGGAGCCAAGTCTAGAAACACAGACAGGCCAATTAGGAGCCAGTTTGAAATCGAGTTTGTTGTTTCAACAGTTTTGAGCTGGAGAGGAGTTGGCGGAGAAACTGCTGGGTTAAAGCCCGGGGACTTTGAAAACCAATCGGGCCCAGCAATTTCCAATGTGAGAATGTGATGGGAGGGAGATTCTGGGGGTGATCAGGTTGTTGAGCAGGCACTGTCCATTATATCTAAGAGCATTGTTTTAATAACAAGTATCTCTATCGCTTATTTTTATCAGAGATTTATTGTTAACTCCATTCCTGGTAATTGGAAGTCACTAACAAGACCAGCAGATATTGTCACTCCCCAGTTGTGTGTTGGTCAGGTGTTGGTGGACCTTCTTCCTGAACCGTTGCAGCCACAGTGGTGAAGATGCTCCCAGAAAGTTGTTTGGGAAGGAGTTACAGGACTTTCAGTCAATGATATTATATGTCCAAATCAACAACAATATTTGCATTTATATAGCACGCTGAACATAACAAAACATTCCAAAGTATACTGGAATATTTAAAACTGAAGCACGTGGGCAGATGATCAACAGCTTGGTCAAAGAGGTTGGTTTTAAGGAGAGTCTTAAAGGAATGTTCCACATACCCCATAAAGAGACAGGCATAGCTGGGGCCCATGCGGTACCCATAGCCACACCTTTTATTTGGAGGAAGTGAGAGGAGTTAAAGGAGAAATTGTTCAGCGTGAGAACAAGTTCAGCCAGACGGAGGAGAGTAGTGGTAGATGGGGATTGTTCGGGCCTCTGTTCAAGGAAGAAGCTAAGGGCCCTCAGATGGAGGTGTAGAGGGATTGGACGTCCATGGTGAAGAGGAAGCGGTTGGGGCCAGGGAACTGGAAATTATTGATGTGACGTAAGGTGTCAGAGGAATCACGGATGTAAGTGGGAACGGACTGGACAAGGGGAGAGAGAAGGGAGTCAAGATAACGAGAAATGAGTTCCGTGGGGCAGGAACAGGCTGACACGATTGGTCTGCCGGGACAGTTCTGTTTGTGGATTTTGGGTAGGAGGTAGAAGCGGGCCGTCCGAGCTTGGGTGACTATCAGGTTGGAAGCTGTGGGAGGAAGATCTCTAGAGGAGATGAGGTCAGTGACAGTCCTGGAAACAATGGCTTGATGTTCAGTGGTGGGGTCATGGTCCAGGTAGAGGTAGAAGGAAGTGTCTGCGAGTTGACGCTCAGCCTCCACGAGGTAGAGGTCAGTGTGCCAGACAACAACAGCACCACCCTTGTCAGCGGGTTTGATGACAATGTTGGGGTTGGACCTGAGAGAACGGAGTGCAGTAAGTTCAGAGAGAGACAGATTAGAATAGGTGAGAGGAGCAGAGAAATTCAGATGACTAATGTCACGCAGACAGTTCTCAATGAAAAGATCAAGAGAAAGTAAGAATCCAGAGGGAGGGGTCCAGGTGGAGGGAGAATATTGGAGGTGGGTAAAATGATCCGTTAACGGGGAGAGGACTCCTGCCCAAAGAAGTGAGCATGGAGACGAAGACGGCGGAAGAAGAGTTCAGCATCGTGCCGAACCCAAAATTCATTGAGATGAGGGCGTACGGGTATGAAACTAAGTCCTTTGCTGAGCACTGAACGTTCAGCATCGGAGAGGGGAAGGTCAGGGGGTATAGTGAATACGCGGCTGGGGCTGGGATTGGAAGATGGGGTGAGGACGGAGGGACAAGCAGGGGTGGAGGGTCTTAGATGGGTGTTGGTGTCGATGACTTGTTGGAGCTTGCGTTCCTTAGCACTTGAGAAAAAGAGAAAAAGTTTCTTGTTGAGGCATTGGATGAGACGAAGAATAAAATGAAACTGGGGGCACACGCAGCTTTGAAGAAGGGTGCGGCAGTGCTGCTGGAGGGAGAGGTCGAGTGTGTTCATATGGCTGCGCATGGCACTAAGTGTGGATCTCAGAATGCGACGGGAACAGCAGTCCGAGAAACGTTTTATGTCTCGGAGATACCTGTAATCCTGGGTGGGTTCGAAACAAGAGGGATGGAATTTCAGTCGAAATCCACGTGGGGTGAGTCGGAGACAGAGACAGTCACTGAGAAAGGAAATGTGGCTGTGAAAGCGGGTTTTAGTAAACACCTTGTCAAACACCAGGAGAGAAATGGAAAGCAATGAAGGTGAACAAGGCAGAAAAGACAGGCGGAAATCCTGTCGGAGAGCAGAGCAATACATCTTCAAGGTAGGCATTTCTTGAAGAGGAGTGGCAGTCAATTAAACATAGAGATAAAAACAAAAAACTACTGCGGATGCTGGACATCCAAAACAAAAACAGAATTACCAGGAAAAACTCAGCAGGTCTGGCAGCATCGGCGGAGAAGAAAAGAGTTGACGTTTTGAGTCCACATGACCCTTCAGCAGAACTGAGTAAAGTTAGGAGAGGGGTGAAATATAAGCTGGTTTAAGGTGGGGGGGTGGGTTGGGGGTGGGGGGGGGGGGGGGGGGGGAGGTGGGGGAGGGTGTGGTGGGTGGGGGGAGAGAAGTTGGGGGGGGTGGTTGTAGGGACAAGCAAGCAGTGTTAGGAGCAGATAATCAAAAGATGTCACAGACAAAAGGAACAAAGAGCTGTTAAAGGTGGTGATATTATCTAAGAGAATGTGCTAATTAAGAATGAATGGCAGGACACTCAAGGTACAGCTCTAGTTGGGGTGGGGTGGAAAGAGTGACAGGGTATTACAGTTATAGATTTAAAAATAATGGAAATAGGTGGGAAAAGAAAAATCTATATAAATTATTGGAAAAAACAAAAGGGAGGGGGAAGAAACAGAAAGGGGGTGGGGATGGGGGAGCGAGTTTAAGATCTAAAGTTGTTGAATTCAATATTCAGCCCGGAAGGCTGTAAAGTGCCTAGTCGGAAGATGAGGTGCTGTTCCTCCTGTTTGCGTTGGGCTTCACTGGAACAATGCAGCAAGCCAAGGACAGACATGTGGGCAAGAGAGCTGGGTGGAGTGTTAAAATGGCAAGCGACAGGGAGGTTTGGGTCTTTCTTGCGAACAGACCGCAGGTAGAACACCTGTTTGCCAATGTGGTCGCACAGTTTGCGTTTGGTCTCTCCAATGTAGAGGAGACCGCATTGGGAGCAACGAATGCAGTAGACTAAGTTAGGGGAAATGCAAGTGAAATGCTGCTTCACTTGAAAGGAGTGTTTGGGCCCTTGGACGGTGAGGAGAGAGGAAGTGAAGGGGCAGGTGTTGCATCTTCTGCGTGGGCATGGGGAGGTGCCATAGGTGGGGGTTGAGGAGTAGGGGGTGATGGAGGAGTGGACCAGGGTGTCCCGGAGGGAACGATATGATTACTTTTAAATCTATAACTGTAATACCCTGTCAGTCTTTCCACCCCACCCCCACTAGAGCTGCACCTTGAGTGTCCTGCCATTCATTCTTAATTAGCACATTCTCTTAGATAATATCGCCACCTTTAACAGCTCTTTGTTACTTTTGTCTGTGACACTTTTTGATTATCTGCTCCTATCACTGCTTGCTTGTCCCTACAACCACCAGCCCCCCAACTTCTACCCCCCCCCCCCCACCCACACCACCCCCCCACCAACCCCAACTTAAACCAGCTTATATTTCACCCCTCTCATAACTTTACTCAGTTCTGCTAAAGGGTCGTGAGGACTCGAAACGTCAACTCTTTTCTTCTCTGCCAATGCTGCCAGACCTGCTGAGTTTTTCCAGGTAATTCGGTTTTTGTTTTGGATTTCCAGCATCCGCAGTAGTTTTTTGTTTTTGTCAAAGTTCTTCTTGTGTTGCAGATATCCCTTCACCTCTGCCTCTCCCACCTCCCTCTCCCTCTGCTTCCTGTTAGGCCAGAGTCTTGTGTAGGCCCAGACCGGGTGGCAGGTTCCCTTCCCTGAAGGACATTAGTGAACCACTTGGGCATTTATGACAATCCAGCACTTTTCATGGTCACTTTTTCCTCGTGCCGGCCCCACAAATTCCCAGATTCATTCAGCTCCAGTTCACAACCTGCCTTTGTGTTTTTGTGGGTTCTCTCTCACTCCCTTTTTTCTGTTTTAAATCAATTTCACAGGGTATTAGAAGGGGAGAATTTTCAGTCGGGAAACTGAAACCAAACATCACATCAGGATCTGACGGAGTCGCACAATTTATCATAACCTAAATATCATCGGATTTTGAACATGGAAGGAAAAGGCACCGTTCACAATGGGGAGAAACCACAGAAATGTGTGGATTGTGGGAAGGGATTCAGATACCCATCTGAGCTGGAAACTCATCGACGCAGTCACACTGGGGAGAGGCCATTCACCTGCTCTGAGTGTGGTAAGGGATACAGTCAGTCATCCAGCCTGAAGACACACCAGCGAGTTCACACTGATAAGAGGCCTTTTAAATGCTCAGACTGTGGGAAGTGCTCTAAAAGTTCTGAGGAACTGATGCGTCATCACTGTGTTCACACTGACGAGAGACCATTCAGGTGCTCTCACTGTGGGACTGGGTTCAGACGATCATCTGAACTCACTGTACACCAGCGAGTTCACACTGGGGAGAGGCCTTTTCAATGTCCATACTGTGGGAAATGCTATAAAAGTCCTGGGAATCTGATGTCCCATCAACGTGTTCACTCTGACGAGAGACCTTTTAAATGCCCAGACTGTGGGAAATGCTATAAAGGTTCTGGTGAACTCATGCTCCATCAACGTGTTCACACTGACGAGAGACCGTTCAGGTGCTCTCACTGTGGGACTGGGTTCAGGCGATCATCTCAACTCACTGAACACCAGCGAATTCACACTGGGGAGAGACCTTTCACCTGCTCCAAGTGTGGGAAGGGATTCACTCAGTCATCCAGCCTGCTAACACACCAGCGAGTTCACACTGGGGAGAGACCATTCACCTGCTCTGTGTGTGAGAAGGGATTCACTCAGTCATCCCATCTGCTGAGACACCAGTGGGTTCACACTGGAGAGAGGCCGTTCATCTGCTCCATGTGTGGGAAAGGATTCACTCTTTCATCCCATCTGCTGACACACCAGCGGGTTCACACTGGGGAGAGGCCGTTCACATGTTCCAGGTGTGGGAAGGGATTCACTCGCTTATACCATCTGCTGAGACACCAGCAAGTTCACAAGTAACTGCAGTGATTGGAGTTTGCTGTGAAATTACGTCCAAGACTGAACCATGTTCATGGGGGTCTCTTTCTGCTGATGTTAATAAACTCCAGGTCAGTTATTGGGAGTAATATCCTGGATAAAAGTCAAATAAATCATCTTTGTGTTAAACTCACCATGTGTCAAGTGTTTTTAATCTCTCAGACACAAGTTAGCTCCCTTTGAAGGGGTCTTCCTCACCCCCGTCTCCTCCATCCTCACCAACAACAAGTGTGAGGAGCTCATGGGGCAGAAAATTACGCTCGGTGGGCGAGAGTCCCGCCGTCATCGCGCAGTCCCGCAATATTTCACGAACAATTAAGAAACCTGTAAGGCCACTAAGAAGTTAATTAAATTCAAATTTACGCTGCCCATCGAACCTAATGGTTGGCGGGCAGGCGAAAAGGCCAGGCGGCCTTTACCTTTTTCAGGAAACCTCATCCACGGGCGAGACGAGGTCACCTGAAGCAAATCAAATTTTACACTTGAATTAAAAGCATGAAACAAAAACGGAAAATGCTGGAAAAACTTAGCAGGTCTGACAGCATCTCTGGAGAGACAAACAGAGTTTTGCTTTTTTGCAAAAGTATTTTGCTTTTATCTTATTTAATTCACTGCCACTCTCTTCCAGGAATGCCTACCTTGAAGCAGTACTGCTCTGCAGTATTTTGCTTTTATCTTATTAATTCAGAACATCTTCCTGCTCATGTGACAGAGTGACATGAGGGGACATGTTTCATAACCTGTAAAAAATATTTATGTCTATATTTTTTCAAGTCAATCCATCTCCCTGAGACAGCTCTCTGCCTCAGGGAGATTATGTAGCTCGCTCTCGCGTGCATGCACAAAGGCCACACTCACCCAGCTCGCACTCCTCCCCCTGCCCGCACAGGCAGGGCTGAGCACTGCTGCTCACGTTTCACGCAGTGCAGGCCTTAATTGGCCCCCAGCATGAAATTGCCTTCCGGGCCTGATTGCAGGCAGTGGTCAGCTTCCCGACTGCCCCACTCGCCCCCGCCAAGCCTGCACGCCAAGGGTAAAATTCTGCCCATGGAGCTTCTTTGTCACTAAGATTGAGAAAATCCAATCAGCTGCCTCTGATGCTTCCCTCCCTTCCACTAGCCCACCGGGACAAACTGTCTGAACCCTGAACCCACATTTTCTCCAGTTTCTCTCCCATCTCCCCTCATGCCCTCTCAGTGCTCATCTTGTCCATGAGACTCACTTTCTGCTGTACTGACCCCACTCTCACTGATCTACTGATCACCCAACTTCTCTATGTTAGCTGATATTATTCACAGTTTTGTCTCTCTCTCCCCTGGTGCTGTCCCTCTCACCTTTTAATCCACCATCCTGACCCATCCTAAAAACAGGATGTCTCTTTGCCCCCTCCTATTTCCCATCTCCATGCGACCACTAGGTGACGTCATCCAAAAGCACCGTGTTAGTTTTCACATGTACACTGACAACACCCAGCTCTACCTCACCACCATCCCTCTCCATTCCTCCACTGTTACTAAATTATCAAACTGCTTATCCCACATCCAGTACTGGATGAGCAGAAATTTCCTCCAATTAAAAATTGAAGACAAAAGCCATTGTCTTCAATCACCAGTACAAATTCCATCCCATAACTACTGAGACCATCCCGATGAGTTATCATAAGGGTACGCTGTCCTATGTTTATCAACCCAGGAATCTTTGTTCCTAAACAAGGAAGATAGAGAGAGAACTATTTCTGTAATGTTCGTTAAATTTCTGAAGATTTTATAAAGTTAATTAGACAATTATTTCTCACAGATCTCTCCACCTTGAGAAGGGAATATCCTTTCTGACTTCTCACAACTGATTTCTGACTAACCTCACTATTTCTAAGCTACTAGCTTGTTTTCCTAATTTCTTGATGACAAACTGTAGATAACATACTAAAGCTACTAGAATGATCAGAATCAGCAACACAAACACTTCAGCTGCCACCAAGAATAAATGTCAAAACTTTTCCACTAAAATGTGATAACTATCGACTTAGATTCATCCTCCCCATCTGCTGATCATCCCACACAATTCTAAATTATTGACATGTTGTAATTACATCTGGTTCAAACAAAAGTTCATGCACAGACTTTAAAGATTCTTCAGCTCTCTGTTAACCTCCATCCTCTTCGTGGATATTTTCTAAATCCAGATTCTATTTCCTTCTTCAAATTAATTATACTCACTTTGATATGTTCAAGGTGTTTAATTCTTTCCTGAATGTTTGAGAGACAATTTTTATCTGGAATAGGTCTTACTGTATTGATAATTTAAAACGTTGTTTCATTCTACTGGCCACAATAATCTCTCATGCCCTGTTTTTTCTTCTTCATTCATGGGATATGGGCTTCGCTGGCTGGGCCAGCATTTATTGCCCACCGCTAGTTCCGCTTGAGAAGGTGGTGATGAGCTGCCTTCTTGAACCACTGCAGTCCATGTGGTGTAGCTACACCCACAATGCTGTTAGGAAGGGACTTCTAGGATTTTGAACCAATGACAGTGAAGGAATGGCAGTATACTTCCATTTCAGGATGATGAGTGACTTGGAGGGGAATTTCCAGGTGGCGGTGTTCCCATTTATCTGCTGCCCTTATCCTTTTAGATGGTAGTGATCATGGGTTTGGATGGTGCTGTTGAAGGAGCCTTGGTGAATTCCTGCAGTGGTCATCATAAAAGCCCATCTACTCTCATCCATCTTCCACCACTTGGCCCGTAGCCCTGTAAGCTGTGGTGTTTCAAGTGTTCATCTAAATACTTCTTAACTGTTGTGAGGGTTCCTGCCTCTACCACTCCCTCAGGCACTGAGTCCCACATTTCACCTGGGCCTGGGGATTTATCCACTTTTAAGGCCGCCATTAGAGACTCAGTCTCAGTTAATCATCGTCTGAATCTGGGGATGGGAGGGGCAGATTCTGTTAGCAAATGGATTGAAAAATAAAAAAGACCAAGTTCCAGCTCATACCATTCGCACCTTATGATAACATAGTTATGGGTAATCTTGAGGATAGACGGAGTTGTATTAGAAGCATTTCAGGAAAGGTTCACTCAGTTGATTTCTGGGATGAAAGCGTTGTCTTTCTTTTAAAATTCATTCATGGGATGTAGGCTTCACCAGCAGGTTCCAGATAGACCCCACCCTCTGGGTGAAAAGAAAATCCTCAAATCCCCTCTAAACCTTCTGCCCCTTAACTTAAATCTATGCCCCCCTGAGTAATGACCCCTCCACTAAAGAGAAAAATGTCTTCCTATCCGCCCTATCTATGCCCCTCATAATTTTGTACACCTCTATCAGGTACTCCCTCAGCCTTCTCTGCTCCAAGGAAAACAACCCCAGCCTATCTAGTCTCTCTTCATAGCTGAAACTCTCCAGCCCAGGCAACATCCTGAGTGAATCTCCTCTGCACCCTCTCCAGTGCAATCACATCCTTCCTATAGTGCGGCAAACAGAACTGCACAGAGTACATCAAATGTGGCCTAACTAATGCTTTATACTGTTCCATCATAACCTCCCTGCTCTTGCATTCAATGCCTCGACTAATATGTCGACAATGTTTGACACAAAGCTGATTGATTTAACCTTTATCCAGGATATTAAACTCCAGCCCAGTGACAGGGATTATTAACATCAGCAGAAACAAACCCCAACTGTCGGAAAGGGCATGGTTCAGTCCTGGATGTAATTAACAGCAGCAATAACAACAGAATCCAATCCCGGGAGTCACTTGTGAATACACTGGTGTGTCTGCAGGGTGGATAAATGACTGAATCCCTTCCCACACATGGAGCAGGTGAACAGTCTCTCTCCAGTGTGAACTCGCTGGTGTTTCAGCTGGAGAGATGGATGAATGAATCCCTTCCCACACACGGACCAGGTCAATGGCCTTTCTCCAGTGTGAACTCGCTGGTGTGTCAGCAGACCCATTTTGCTTTTATAGCTTTTCACACAGTCAGCACATTTAAAAGGTCTCTTTTCAGAGTGAACACGTTGATATGAAGTGAGCTGGGTTAGTTGAGTGAACCTCTTCCCACGTTTGGAGCAGTTGAATGGTTTCTGCCCAGTGTGAACTTGCTGGTGTGTCAGCAGAATCTTTCTGCTTTTAAAGCACTTTTCACAGTCAGAACATTTAAAAGGTTTCTTGTCAGAGTGAACAAGTTGATGTGAAGTGAGGGTACTTATCTGAGTGAATCCCTTCCCACAGTCAGTGCAGGTGAACGGCCTATCCCGGGTGTGAACTCGCTGGTGTATCAGCAGATTCCTTTTGCTTTTAAAGCTCTTCTCATAGACGCAACATTTAAAAGGTCTCATGTCTGAGCAAAAAGGTTGAGGTGGAGTGAGGTGGTTTACGAGATTGAATCCCTT
This sequence comes from Cetorhinus maximus, assembly GCF_964194155.1. Classification (NCBI taxonomy): domain Eukaryota; kingdom Metazoa; phylum Chordata; class Chondrichthyes; order Lamniformes; family Cetorhinidae; genus Cetorhinus; species Cetorhinus maximus. The sequence continues at coordinate 40,114,991 of NC_135901.1, read as the reverse complement.
CCCACACTCGGAGCAGATGAAAGGCCTCTCCCCAGTGTGAGTACGCTGATGAGTTTCCAGCTCAGATGGGGATCTGAATCCCTTCCCAAAGTCTCCACATTTCCACGGTTTCTCCATGGTGTCAGTGTCCCCATGTCTCTCCATGTTGGATGATCAGTTGAATCCTTGTCCACACACAGAACACTTGCACAGTTTCTCCCCGCTGTGAATGGTGAGATTTTTTTTCAGATAGTGTAACAGGTTAAAGCTCTTTCCACAGTCAGTTCACTGGAGCACTCTCAGTCGGGCGTGTCTGTGTCTCGGTGCTTTCCCAGTCACACTGATGTTTGAAATCTTTTCCCACAGACAGAAGAGTCAAATATTTCTCCTTCATAGTCAAAGATCAATGATATTCAGGTCCAACGACGGGAATTATAGACCAGTCAGCCTGACGTCAGTTGTGCGGAAAATTCTAGAGTCCATTATAAAAGATTTAATAGCTGAGCACTTGGAAAAATAAAGTGGCAGAATGGGACAGAGTCAGCATGGATTTATGAAAGGGAAATCATGCTTGACAAGTCTACTGGAATTTTTCGAGGATGTAACGAGTAGAGTTGATGAGCGGGAGCCAGTGGATGTGGTTTATTTTGACTTTCAGAAGGCTTTCAACAAAGTCCCACATAACAGATTAGCGTGTAAAATTAGAGCACATAGGATTGGAGGTAGTGTATTTAAAGGTATAGAAAACTGGTTGGCAGACAGGAAACAAAGAGTAGGAATAACTGGGTCTTTTTCCAAATGGCAGGCAGGCAGTGACTAGTGGGGTAGCGCAGGGATAGTTACTGGGACCCCAGTTATTCACCATATATATCAATGATTTAGATGAGGGAATTAAATGTAATATCTCCAGATTTGCAGATACACAAAGCTGGGTGGGAGGGTAAGCTGTGAGGAGGATGCAGAGATGCTTCAGTGTGATTTGGACAATCTGAATGAGTAGGTAAATGCATGGCAGATGCAGTATAATGTGGATAAATGTGAGGTTATCCACTTTGGTAGCAAAAACAGGAAGGAATATTATTATCTGAATGGCTATAAATTGAGAGAGGGGAATGTGCAACGAGACCTGGGCGTCCTCGTATACCAGTTGCTGAAGGTAAGCATGCAGGTGCAGCAGGTGGTAAAGAAGGCAAATGGTATGTTGGCCTTCATAGCGAAAGCATTCAAGCACAGGAGCAGGGATGTCTTGCTGCAATTAAACGGGGCCTTGGTGAGACCACACTTGGAATATTATGTGCAGTTTTAGTCTCCTTGTCTGAGGTAGGATGTTCTTGCTATAGAGAGAGTGCAGCGAAGGTTTACCAGACTGATTTCTGGGATGGCAGGACTGACACATGAGGAGAGTTGGAGTTGGTTAGGATTATATTCACTGGAGTTCAGAAGAATGAGGCGGGATTTCATAGAAACCTATATGCAGAAGGATGTTCCCGATGGTGGGGGATTCCAGAACCAGGGGGCGCAGTCTGAGGATATGGGGTAGACCATTTAGGACTGAGATGAGAAGTTTCTTCACCCAGAGAGTGGTGAGCCTGTGGAATTCGCTACCACAGAAAGTAGTTGAGGCCAAAACCTTGAATGTTTTCAAGAAGGAGTTACAAATAGCTCTTGGAGCGAAAGGAATCAAAGGATATGGGGAGAAGGCGGGAGGAGGCTATTGAGTTGGATGATCCGTCATGATCATAATGAGTGGTGGAGCAGGCTTGAAGGGCCGAATGGCCTGCTCCTGCTCCTATTTTCCATGTTTCCTGGTGAATCGAGGGACACTGTCAGATCTTGATGTGATATTTGGTTTGAGTTTCCTATCTGCAAATCATCTCCCTCTTGTACCCTGTAAAGGAGTTAACAAAAATCTTCATCGTAAATACAGGATAGAAATTCAAAACAGAAAATTCGAGTTTCTTTGGTACATTCTTCACCCAAACATGTGGTCCAATCAAACTGAAAGAAGTTCAAATCAGCAACAAAGTCCCAACAAAAGCAAAGGGAACCTTCCTAAGTAAGCCAGAAAGTTGTTTCCAATGTCTATGAGACACTCTGTACCCTGAGGTGCCCACCGGTTGTGGGAGGTATCAAGCGTACCGGTGGACACCGCATGTTCCCTCACCAGGGACACCCAGACACAGACAAGACCATGGAAGAGAGGTCGGCAGCCAATGTGACCAGACCCATCCTGGATCTAGAAATCCCTGTGTTAAACAGGCGCATGAACAGTTACAGGAGAAGATTCTTTGATTTAACCATGCCCGCACCACCACCCCGCCCTCCCCCCACCCCGCCCCCACCCCCCCCCCCCCCCCCCACCCCACTTTACACTGGGCAGCCAGAGATTAGGATTGTGAGGTTGAAGTATCGCCAGAGGTTGAGGATCAGCACCTCTCACCCTGAATATGTAAATGGCCCATGGACTCACTCATTGTTACATCCACAAGAAGGCCGCGCATGAAACTGTCTGAAACGCAGAATAGAAACCACATGGAACAAAATACTGACAAATACTAAACTGTTGGCTACAAATAAATAAAAATATATATTGGGGGAGACGGTGCCACAGTGGGAATGTCACTGGACTAATAATCCAGAAAACCAGCTTGATGCTCTGGGGACAGGGGTTCAAATCCCACCACAGCAGCTGGTGGGATTTAAAATCAATTATTAGATCTGGAATTGAAAGTGAGTCTCAATAAGGGCGACAATTCAACCATTGTCGATTGTCATAAAAACCCACCAGGTTCACTAATGTCCTTTCGGGGAGGAAATCTGCCGTCCTTACCTGGTCTGACATGTGACTCCAGATCCACATTGAAATGTGGCTACTCTTAATAACCCTCTGAAATGGTGTGGCAAGCACTTGCTTCAAGGGCAACAAATGCTGTCCCTGCCCACATTCCATGAAAGAAAGTTTTTAACATCACCGCCACTGATTGGTTACAATTTCGGAAGGAAGTGAAGACAGAGGATCCAGAAAAGATGCAAGAAAACGGTTCCCCTTCCAAGGATAACAAACCAACTTCACCTTGCCTAATTGAAGTTCCGATCTCTTGTGAATCTTTCCTCCACACTCTCACATTCTTCGTAAAGCTCAGAATTGGACACAATACTGCAGTTGGGTCTAAACCAGTGTTTTATTCAGGTTCATTCTAACTTGGTTGATTTTGTACTTTATTCCCGTATTCATAAAGCCCAGGATTCCACATGTTTTATTCAATAATTTCTGTGCCTGCCCCGCCATCTTCAATGATTTGTGCACATATAGCCCCAGATTACGCTGCTCCTTTTACAATTGTATCCTTTATTTTATATTGCCTCTCCTTGTTCTTCCTACCGAAATGAATCACTTCACACCTCTCTGAATGAAATTTTATCTGCCACATGTCTGCCCACTCCACCATCGTGTCTATGTCCTCTTGAGGTTTATCACCATCCTCCCCACTGTAAAGACAACTTGAAAATTTGGTGTCGTTTGCAAATTTTGAAATGCAGCCCTGCACACACAAGTCTAAATCATTAATATATATCAAGAAATGAGTGGTCTGACGACCGACCCCTTGTGATCCCACTGTAGACTTTTCCTCAATTTTAAAATGCAACCGTTCACTATGCATGTTGTTGCCTGTCACACAGCCAGTGCTGCCTCTGCCCCATGGATTTTAACTCTGCTGACACGCCTGTTACTTGGCACTGTATCAAATGCCGTTTAGCAGTTCATGTGCACGTCAACCGTGTTACCCTCATCAACATTCTCTGTTGCCTTATCAAAAACTCAAGAAATTTAGTTCAACACGATTGTCCTGAACAAATTGTACAAGTGACCTAATTTTAACCTGAATTGCCGCTTCTAAATGCTTTCCCACACAAGAGGTTAAACTGACTGGTCTGTCAATGCTGGGCTGACCCTTCCATTTAAGATTTAATATTAGTGCCAGGAAGTGTGGGGAAATCGTGAGGAGTTGTGAAATTGTAACATTTAAAGACGCTGATAACTGATAAATAGCTCAATAAATAATAAGTTTTCAAGACATAAAGTACAGATAAATTAATTTATGAATAACTGAATTGAATTATTAATAATGTCAGGTAGAGTGCTTGGAATGGAGAAACGAAAATTTCTGCAATGCTTAAAACATGAAATGAAAAGATTAAAAACTGGAAACACTCAGCAGGTCTGGAAGAATCTATAGAGAGAGAAACAGAATTAACGTTTCAGGTCTGTGAGCCATTGAAAGGGGGGAGGTGGAAGAGGAACATAAAGAAAGGTCTATGAAAGGCTGCAGGGCGAGAGAGATTAACTGACAAAAGGCTTCAGAATGCAAGGTCAAAGGGAGTGGTAAGGGGACTATTAAAAATATAAAAGCTGTTTCTAGATTAGGTGTGAATGGCACGATAACAACAGTCTGAATGCAACGTGAAGAAAATGAGAGAAATGAGAAAGGAAAACTAGGACTCAAAGAAATAAGGAACAAATGAGGGCAGAGATAATTACTTGGTTAAACAGGGATCCAGGGACAAAAGCAGTAGGTAGGATTCACTTAGAATGGAGCATCGGGATAGAGACAAGTCAGATAATCATAGAATGGTTGCAGCAAAAGAAGGAGGCCGTTCAGCCAGTCGTGTCTGTATTAGGCCCCTGAAGGGACAATTTACCTAATGCCACGTCCCTGCCTTTGCGCCATAGCCCTGCAATTAAACAAGATTGAACAATTCTTAAACAAAACTTGTATGAAACAAGGTGTTTACGCGAAGGGACAGCAGAAAAAAAGAAAAGCAACTTGTTTACAGAGTGTATCGGGGCTGGGGAGCAGCATAATGTACCTGTGCAGGTCAGTGAGGATCCCCAAGGTCCATCAGCTTTCTGCATGCAGTGTTTAGTGGGCCCTGGGGGAGGGGAGGATGGAACCATTTGGGACACAGCACAGGGCAGGAGGTCACCCCTCCCCCACTATCCTGGTAACACGAAGGACTCACCTTGGACTGTCCCACACCTGGGCCGGGCGGGGTCAAGGTGCAGGAAGCTGCAAGCTGGTAGGTTGAGCTGTGAACTGGGCGGAGTTGCGGGGTTTGAGTGACAGGTCTGGGGCTATATCAGAGCAGGCACAGGCACTGCTTCCCCCTTTCCTCGTGGAAGTTTGACTGGAATCGTGTTGGTGAGTTTCTACGGGCGACTCCTCGTAGCAGACGTAATGTACAAGAACGCTCCACTCCGGTTAATTAACGTGTATGGCCCGGCACAAGGGGCTGAGCGGCTGGAGGTTTTTCAGCAGCTCCCACTGCTGCTGGCGACCTCCAGGCCGGTCATTCTGGGCGGGGACTTCAACTGCATCATCGATGCGGCTGGACGATCCGGCAGGGCCGGCAGCAGATTGGACACTACGTCCAGATCCCTGATGGAAACAGTTAAGGATGCCAAGCTGCACGACGTCTTCAGCAACCCTGCAGACGGAGCGCAGCGTAGATACACCTGGTCGCGGCCAGACGGGTCCATTCGTTCCAGGATAGACTTCCTGTTTGTGTCCCGTGCATTCACAGTCAGATCCACCGAGGTCAAGCCGGTGTTCTTCTCTGACCACTGCCTCCTTCTGGCGGACTGCCACTTGGAGAAGGACCTGAGGGTGGGCAGGGGGGCATGGAAGCTAAATGTGCAACTGCTGACCCCAGAGAACATTGAGGAGCTCAAGAGGGATTACAAAGGTTGGAGAACCGTGAAACCCCTCTTTGAGTCCCTGACACACTGGTGGGAAGCGATCAAGGGAAGCATCAAGAGGTTTTTCATCCTCAAAGGCACCCAGAAAGCTAGAAAGGAACAGAGGGAAATGTCCCGACTCCAGAAAAAGATGCAGAACCTGCTCCGGCTGCAGTCGATGGGGGTCGATGTCAAGGAGGAGCTCCAAGAGGTGAAGGGCCAGCAAGCCTCGCACTTTGCCTCGGAGGCCTCCAAGATCATCTTCCGTTCCAGAGTCCGCTCCGTGGAGCAGGATGAGACGTGCTCACGTTTCTTCTTCCAAAAGGTACACAGAGAGCGCTCTGTGATCAGCAGCCTGAAGGAAGAAGACGGCTCAGTAAAGTCATCACGGTCCGACATTCTGAGGATCAGCAAATCCTTTTATGCCAGATTGTATGACGTGAAGCCCACGGACAGCACGGCCTCCCAGTCCTTCCTGTCCTCTATCACGGAGGTCTTAGACCACAGTACGCGGGAGAGCCTGGACAAACCGCTAACTCCTGATGAACTGACTAAGGCCCTTGAGTCCTTGGAGAAGAGTAAAACTCCCGGAAGCGACGGCTTGCCGGCGGAGTTGTATTCGGCTCTGTGGGACTTGATCGGCCCAGACCTGCTAGGGGTGTACGAGAGTATGCTCCTGGCCGGTAGTATGTCAGAATCCATGAGGAAAGGCATCATCACCCTCATCTACAAGCACAAGGGGGAAAGGGAGGAAATTAGAAATTGGCGACCCATTTCACTGTTGAATGTGGACTATAAGATTCTGTCCAAGGTCATCGCCAATCGGGTCAAATCCGCTCTGGAATTGGTGATTCACCCTGACCAGACCTGCTCTGTGCCAGGCAGGAAGATCTCTGACAGCCTGGCGCTGCTCAGGGATACGATTGCCTATGTACAGGACAGGGGTGTGGATACCTGCCTCATCAGCTTGGATCAGAAGAAGGCCTTTGACAGAATATCGCACACCTACATGGTGGATGTGCTCTCCAAAATGGGGTTTGGGGAGGGATTTCGAAATTGGATCCAACTGCTCTACACTAACATCAGTAGCGCAGTCTCAATCAATGGGTGGGAAACGGATAGCTTCCCGATTAAATCTGGAGTCAGGCAGGGCTGTCCTCTCTCGCCTGTTCTTTTCGTGTGTTGCATAGAACCCTTTGCCGAGTCCATCAGGAAGGATCCGGGCATAAGAGGAGTGACGATCCCAGGCAGTGGAGGCACTCAGGTAAAAGCCTCCCTGTACATGGACGACGTCGCCGTCTTCTGCTCGGATCCGCTGTCGGTGCGCAGACTGATCCACATCTGCGACCAGTTCGAACTGGCCTCGAGAGCCAAGGTAAATCGTGGGAAGAGCGAGGCCATGTTCTTTGGGAACTGGGCTGACCGATCCTTTGTCCCCTTCACTGTCAGGGCTGACGGCCTGAAGGTGCTGGGGATATGGTTCGGAGGGACCAGGGCATGCGTTAGAAACTGGAAGGAGCGAGTGTCTATGGTGAAAAGGAAACTGGGCATGTGGGAGCGACGCTCCCTCTCCATTGCGGGTAAGAACCTGGTCATCAGGTGTGAGGCACTCTCGCTGTTGCTGTACGTGGCGCAGGTCTGGCCCATTCCACACTCCTGCGCGATGGCGATCACTCGAGCCATCTTCCGCTTTATCTGGAGGTCGAAAATGGATCGTGTCCGCAGGGACGCGATGTACAAGCCTCTAGATCAAGGGGGAAAAAACGTGCCCAACATCGCCCTCATACTGATGGCCACCTTTGTGTGTGGCTGCATCAAGCGGTGCGTAGACCCTCAGTACGCAAACACCAAGTGTCACTACGTGCTGAGGTTCTACCTGTCCCCGGTGTTGCGAAGGATGGGTCTGGCCACGCTGCCGCGGAACGCTCCAAGTAGTTGGACCGTGCCGTACCACCTGTCCCTGGTGGAAAAATTTATGCAGAAAAACACCTTTGACCACAAGTCCATCAGGCAGTGGTCAGCACGTAACGTCCTAGAGGCCCTGAGGGAAAAGGAGAGGGTGGACCCTGTGGGATGGTTCCCCGAGCAGACTGTCAAAGTCATTTGGCAGAATGCCTCATCGCCAGAACTGTAATACCCTGTCAATCTTTCCACCCCACCCCCACTAGAGCTGTACCTTGAGTGTCCTGCCATTCATTCTTAATTAGCACATTCTCTTAGATAATATCACCACCTTTAACAGCTCTTTGTTCCTTTTGTCTGTGACATCTTTTGATTATCTGCTCCTATCACTGCTTGCTTGTCCCTACAACCACCCCCCCCAACTTCTCTCCCCCCGCCCACCCCACCCCCACCACACCCACCCCCCCCCACCCCCCCACCTTAAACCAGCTTATATTTCACCCCTCTCCTAACTTTACTCAGTTCTGCTGAAGGGTCATGAGGACTCAAAATGTCAACTCTTTTCTTCTCCGCCGATGCTGCCAGACCTGCTGAGTTTTTCCTGGTAATTCTGTTTTTGTTTTGGATGTCCAGCATCCGCAGTAGTTTTTTGTTTTTATCTCTGTGTTTAATTGACTGCCACTCCTCTTCAAGAAATGCCTACCTTGAAGACGTATTGCTCTGCTCTCCGACAGGATTTCCGCCTGTCTCTTCTGCCTTGTTCACCTTCATTGCTTTCAATTTCTCTCCTGGTGTTTGACAAGGTGTTTACTAAAACCCGCTTTCACAGCCATATTTTCTTTCTCAGTGACTGTCTCCGTGTCCGACTCACCCCACGTGGATTTCGACTGAAATTCCATCCCTCTTGTTTCGAACCCACCCAGCATTACAGGTATCTCCGAGACATAAAACGTTTCTCGGACTGCTGTTCCCGTCACATTCTGAGATCCACACTTAGTGCCATGTGCCGCCATATGAATACACTCGACCTCTCCCTCCAGCAGCACTGCCGCACCCTTTTTCAAAGCTGCACGTGCCCCCAGTTTCATTTTATTCTTCGTCTCATCCAATGCCTCAACAAGAAACTTTTTCTTTTTTTCTCAAGTGCTAAGGAACGCAAGCTCCAACAAGTCATCGACACCAACACCCATCTAAGACCCTCCACTCCTGCTTGTCCCTCCGTCCCTACCCCATCTTCCAATCCCAGCCCCAGCCGCGTATTCACTATACCTCCTGACCTTCCCCTCTCCAATGCTGAACGTTCAGTGCTCAGCAAAGGACTTAGTTTCATACCCTTACGCCCTCATCTCAATGAATTTTGGGTTCGGCACGATGCTGAACTCTTCTTCCGCCGTCTTCGTCTCCGTGCTCACTTCTTTGGGCAGGAGTCCTCTCCCCGTTCAACGGATCCTTTTACCCACCTCCAATATTCTCCCTCCACCTGGACCCCTCCCTCTGGATTCTTACTTTCTCTTGATCTTTTCATTGAGAACTGTCTGCGTGACATTAGTCGTCTCAATTTCTCTGCTCCTCTCACCTATTCTAATCTGTCTCTCTCTGAACTTACTGCACTCCGTTCTCTCAGGTCCAACCCCAACATTATCATCAAACCCGCTGACAAGGGTGGTGCTGTTGTTGTCTGGCACACTGACCTCTACCTCGTGGAGGCTGAGCGTCAACTCGCAGACACTTCCTTCTACCTCTACCTGGATCATGACCCCACCACTGAACATCAAGCCATTGTTTCCAGGACTGTTACTGACCTCATCTCCTCTAGAGATCTTCCTCCCACAGCTTCCAACCTGATAGTCACCCAAGCTCGGACGGCCCGCTTCTACCTCCTACCCAAAATCCACAAACAGAACTGTCCCGGCAGACCAATCGTGTCAGCCTGTTCCTGCCCCACGGAACTCATTTCTCATTATCTTGACTCCCTTCTCTCTCCCCTTGTCCAGTCCCTTCCCAGTTACATCCGTGATTCCTCTGACACCTTACGTCACATCAATAATTTCCAGTTCCCTGGCCCCAACCGCTTCCTCTTCACCATGGACGTCCAATCCCTCTACACCTCCATCTGAGGGCCCTTAGCTTCTTCCTTGAACAGAGGCCCGAACAATCCCCATCTACCACTACTCTCCTCCGTCTGGCTGAACTTGTTCTCACGCTGAACAATTTCTCCTTTAACTCCTCTCACTTCCTCCAAATAAAAGGTGTGGCTATGGGTACCGCATGGGTCCCAGCTATGCCTGTCTCTTTATGGGGTATGTGGAACATTCCTTTAAGACTCTCCTTAAAACCAACCTCTTTGACCAAGCTGTTGATCAGCTGCCCACGTGCTTCAGTTTTAAATATTCCAGTATACTTTGGAATGTTTTGTTATGTTCAGCGTGCTGTATAAATGCAAATATTGTTGTTGATTTGGACATATAATATCATTGACTGAAAGTCCTGTAACTCCTTCCCAAACAACTTTCTGGGAGCATCTTCACCACAGCGGCTGCAACGGTTCAGGAAGAAGGTCCACCAACACCTGACCAACACACAACTGGGGAGTGACAATATCTGCTGGTCTTGTTAGTGACTTCCAAATACCAGGAATGGAGTTAACAATAAATCTCTGATAAAAATAAGCGATAGAGATACTTGTTATTAAAACAATGCTCTTAAATATAATGGACAGTGCCTGTTCAACAACCTGATCACCCCCAGAATTTCCCTCCCATCACATTCTCACATTGGAAATTGCTGGGCCCGATTGGTTTTCAAAGTCCCCGGGCTTTAACCCAGCAGTTTCTCCGCCAACTCCTCTCCAGCTCAAAACTGTTGAAACAACAGACTCGATTTCAAACTGGCTCCTAATTGGCCTGTCTGTGTTTCTAGACTTGGCTCCATAAAACAATAAATCGAAAGCAACGATCTGCAAGGCTGGATCTGAAGTTAAGAGATAAAATATTTTAAATATCCAGAAGGATAGACAGCATGAACAGATGAAGAAACAGAAGTAGGTGCTCAGGTCGCTGACCTGCCTTCAGACTGCACGGAAACTTTCGGCGAAGTCGGCCAACTAATGGCGGGCACGGTTCCCATAATGCTATGCGCCCCAGATACCGCTCTATCTAAAAGTTGTTAATTTCCGGTTGGAAGGTCGGTTGCCGCAATCGGCAGGTGGCAACTATGGCGCCGGGAGAGTCAAGGAGGAGAAGAACTGCAGCAAAATACAGGAGGACGATCACCCGCCATTATTACAGAACAATAAGCCGCGCATCTGCGCTTGCGCACCCACACCAGGGCCGGGACTAACAACTGTCCCGCATCCAGAATCACCGGGACCTGCAGCCTGGAACTGGGAGTGGGAGAAGCGGGAAGATTGAGGAGAAACAATATAATCCAACACTCACAACAACCTCCAAACCACCTCCATTCCCGGGATAGTGAGACAGAGTTTAGAAACACTCACCAACACGATTCCAGTCAAACTTCCACGAGGAAAAGAGGGAGCAGTGCCTGTGCCTGCTCTGATATAGCCCCAGACCTGTCACTCAAACCCCTCAACTCCGCCCAGTTCACAGCTCAACCTACCAGCTTGCAGCTTCCTGCACCTTGACCCCGCCCGGCCCAGGTGTGGGACAGTCCAAGGTGAGTCCTTCGTGTTACCAGGACAGTGGGGGAGGGGTGACCTCCTACCCTGTGCTGTGTCCCAAATGGTTCCATCCTCCCCTCCCCCAGGGCCCACTAAACACTGCAGGCTGATGGACCTCGGGGATCCTCACTGACCTGCACAGGTACATTATGCTGCTCCCCGCCCCCAATACACTCTGTAAACAAGTTACTTTTCTTTTTTTCTGCTGCCCCTTCACGTAAACATCTTGTTTTGTTTAAGTTTCGTTTAAGACTTGTTCAATCTTGTTTAATTGCAGGGCTATGGGGCAAAGGCAGGGACGTGGCATTAGGTAAATTGTCCCTTCAGGGGCCTAATGCAGACACGACTGGCTGAATGGCCTTTTTTTGCTGTAACCTAATCTAGAAACATCTTTTGTGTTTTTAATAGTCCCATTACCACTCCCTTTGAACTTGCATTATGAAACCTTTTGTCAGTTAATCTCTCCCGCCCTGCAGCCTTTCATAGACCTTTCTTTATGTTCCTCTTCCACCTCCCCCCTTTCACTGGCTCACAGACCTGAAACGTTAATTCTGTTTCTCTCTCCAAAGATTCTTCCAGACCTGCTGAGTGTTTCCAGTTTTTAATCTTTTCATTTCATGTTTTAAGCATTGCAGAAATTTTCGTTTCTCCATTCCAAGCACTCTACCTGACATTATTAATAATTCAATTCAGTTATTCATAAATTAATTTATCTGTACTTTATGTCTTGAAATCTGATTATTTATTGAGCTATTTATCAGTTATCAGTGTCTTTAAATGTTACAATTTCACAACTCCTCACGATTTCCCCACACTTCCTGGCACTAATATTAAATCCTTAGTAATCTTAAATGGAAGGGTCAGCCCAGCACTGACAGACCAGTCAGTTTAACCTCTTGTGTGGGAAAGCATTTAGAAGCGGCAATTCAGGTCAAAATTAGGTCACTTGTACAATTTGTTCAGGACAATCATGTTGAACTAAATTTCTTGAGTTTTTGATAAGGTAACAGAGAATGTTGATGAGGGTAACACGGTTGATGTGCACATGAACTGCTAAACGGCATTTGATACAGTGCCAAGTAACAGGCATGTCAGCAGAGTTAAAATCCATGGGGCAGAGGCAGCATTGGCTTTGTGACAGGCAACAACATGCATGGTGATCGGTTGCTTTTTCAAATTGAGGAAAAGTATACAGTGGGATCACAAGGGGTCGGTGGTCAGACCACTGATTTCTTGATATAAATTAATGATTTAGACTTGTGTGTGCAGGGCTGCATTTCAAAATTTGCAAACAACACCAAATTTTCAAGTTGTCTTTACAGTGGGGAGGATAGTGATAAACCTCAACAGGACATAGACACGATGGTGGAATGGGCAGACAGGTGGCAGATAAAATTTCATTCAGAGAGGTGTGAAGTGATTCATTTTGGTAGGAAGAACAAGGAGAGGCAATATAAAATAAAGGATACAATTGTAAAAAGGTGCAGGAGCAGCGTAATCTGGGGCTTTATGTGCACAAATCATTGAAGATGGTGGGGCAGGCTGAGAAATTAGTGAATAAAGCATATGGAATCCTGGGCTTTATGAATACGGGAATAAAGTACAAAATCAACCAAATTAGAATAAACCTGAATAAAACACTGATTTGGACCCAACTGCAGCATTGTGTCCAATTCTGAGCTTTAGGAAGAATGTGAGAGTGTGGAGGAAAAATTCACGAGAGATCAGAACTTCAATTAGGTGAGGTGAAGTTGGTTTGTTATCCTTGGAAGGGGAACCGTTCTCTTGCATCTTTTCTGGACCCTCTGTCTTCACTTCCTTCCGAAATTGTAACCTTTCAGTGGTGGTTGTGTTAAAAACTTTCTTTCATGGAATGTGGGCAGGGACAGCATTTGTTGCCCTTGAAGCAAGTGCTTTCCACACCATTTCAGAGGGTTATTAAGAGTAACCACATTTCAATGTGGCTCTGGAGTCACATGTAAGACCAGGTAAGGACGGCAGATTTCCTTCCTGAAAGGACATTAGTGAACCAGGTGGGTTTCTATGACAATCGACAATGGCTGAATTGTCGCCCTTATTGAGACTCACTTTCAATTCCAGATTTAATAATTATTTTAAATCCCACCAGCTGCTGTGGTGGGATTTGAACCCCTGTCCCCAGAGCATCAAGCTGGTTTTCCGGATTATTAGTCCAGTAACATTCCCACTGTGGTACCGCCTCCCTCAATGTATATTTTTATTTATTTGTAGCCAACAGTTTAGTATTTATCAGTATTTTGTTCCATGTGGTTTCTATTCTGAGTTTCAGATAGTTTCATGCGCGGCCTTCTTGTGGATGTAACAGTAGTGAGTCCATGGTACATTTACATATTCAGGGTGAGAGGTGCTGATCCTCAACCTCTGGCGATACTTCAGCCCCACAATCCTAATCTCTGGCTGCCCAGTGTAAAGTCGGGGCGTGAGGGGGGGGGGGGGGGGGTGGATAAATCAGAGAATCTTCTCCTGTAACTGTTCATGGGCCTGTTTAAAACAAGAATTTCTAGATCCAGGATGGGTGACACACATGGGGGTGGTCACACTGACTGCCGACCTCTCTTCCATGGTCTTGTCCATGTCCGGGTGTCCCTGGAGAGGGAACATGCGATGTCCACCAGTACGCATGATACCTCCCACAACCGGTGGGCACCTCAGGGTACAGAGTGTCTCATAGACATTGGAAACAACATTCTGGCTTACTTAGGAAGGTTCCCTTTGCTTTTGTTGGGACTTTGTTGCTGATTTGAACTTCTTTCAGTTTGATTGGACCACATGTTTGGGTGAAGAATGTACCAAAGAAACTCAAATTTTCTGCTTTGAATTTCTATCCTGTACTTACAGTGAAGATTTTTGTAAACTCCTTTACAGGGTACAAGAGGGAGATGATATGCAGATAGGAAATTCAAACCAAATATCACATCAAGATCTGACCGTGTCACTCGATTCACCAGGAAACATAGAAAATAGGAGCAGGAGTAGGCCATTCGGCCCTTCAAGCCTGTTCCACCACTCATTATGATCATGGCGGATCATCCAACTCAATAGCCTGCTCCCGCCTTCTCCCCATATCCTTTGATTCCTTTCGCTCCAAGAGCTATTTGTAACTCCTTCTTGAAAACATTCAAGGTTTTGGCCTCAACTACTTTCTGTGGTAGCGAATTCCACAGGCTCACCACGCTCTGGGTGAAGAAACTTCTCCTCATCTCAGTCCTAAATGGTCTACCCCATATCCTCAGACTGTGCACCCTGGTTCTGGAATCCCCCACCATCGGGAACATCCTGCTGCATATAGGTTTCTATGAGATCCCGCCTCATTCTTCTGAACTCCAGTGAATATAATCCTAACCAACTCCAACTCTCCTCATGTGTCAGTCCTGCCATCCCAGAAATCAGTCTGGTAAACCTTCGCTGCACTCTCTCTATAGCAAGAACATCCTACCTCAGATAAGGAGACTAAAACTGCACACAATATTCCAGGTATGGTCTCACCAAGGCCCCGTTTAATTGCAGCAAGACATCCCTGCTCCTGTGCTTGAATGCTTTCGCTATGAAGGCCAACATACCATTTGCCTTCTTTACCACCTTCTGCACCTGCATGCTTACCTTCAGCAACTGGTGTACGAGGACACCCACGTCTCGTTGCACATTCCCCTCTCTCAATTTATAGCCATTCAGATAATAATATTCCTTCCTGTTTTTGCTACCAAAGTGGATAACCTCACATTTATCCACATTATACTGCATCTGCCATGCATTTACCTACTCATTCAGATTGTCCAAATCACACTGAAGCATCTCTGCATCCTCCTCACAGCGTACCCTCCCACCCAGCTTTGTGTATCTGCAAATCTGGAGATATTACATTTAGTTCCCTCATCTAAATCATTGATATATATGGTGAATAACTGGGGTCCCAGTAACTATCCCTGCGCTACCCCACTAGTCACTGCCTGCCTGCCATTTGGAAAAAGACCCAGTTATTCCTACTCTTTGTTTCCTGTCTGCCAACCAGTTTTCTGTACCTTTAAATACACTATCTCCAATCCTATGTGCTCTAATTTTACACGCTAATCTGTTATGTGGGACTTTGTTGAAAGCCTTCTGAAAGTCCAAATAAACCACATCCACTGGCTCCCCCTCATCAACTCTACTCGTTACATCCTCGAAAAATTCCAGTAGATTTGTCAAGCATGATTTCCCTTTCATAAATCCATGCTGACTCTGTCCCATTCTGCCACTTTATTTTTCCAAGTGCTCAGCTATTAAATCTTTTATAATGGACTCTAGAATTTTCCGCACAACTGACGTCAGGCTGACTGGTCTATAATTCCCGTCGTTGGACCTGAATATCATTGATCTTTGACTATGAAGGAGAAATATTTGTCTCTTCTGTCTGTGGGAAAAGATTTCAAACATCAGTGTGACTGGGAAAGCACCGAGACACAGACACGCCCGACTGAGAGTGCTCCAGTGAACTGACTGTGGAAAGAGCTTTAACCTGTTACACTATCTGAAAAAAACATCTCACCATTCACAGCGGGGAGAAACTGTGCAAGTGTTCTGTGTGTGGACAAGGATTCAACTGATCATCCAACATGGAGAGACATGGGGACACTGACACCATGGAGAAACTGTGGAAATGTGGAGACTTTGGGAAGGGATTCAGATCCCCATCTGAGCTGGAAACTCATCAGCGCACTCACACTGGGGAGAGGCCTTTCATCTGCTCCGAGTGTGGGAAGGGATTCAATCTCGTAAACCACCTCACTTCACCTCAACCTTTTCGCTCAGACATGAGACCTTTTAAATGTTGCGTCTCTGAGAAGAGCTTTAAAAGCAAAAGGAATCTGCTGATACACCAGCGAGTTCACATGCGGGAGAGGCCGTTCACCTGCACTGACTGTGGGAAGGGATTCACTCAGATAAGTACCCTCACTTCACATCAACTTGTTCACTCTGACAAGAAACCTTTTAAATGTTCTGACTGTGAAAAGTGCTTTAAAAGCAGAAAGATTCTGCTGACACACCAGCAAGTTCACACTGGGCAGAAACCATTCAACTGCTCCAAACGTGGGAAGAGGTTCACTCAACTAACCCAGCTCACTTCACATCAACGTGTTCACTCTGAAAAGAGACCTTTTAAATGTGCTGACTGTGTGAAAAGCTATAAAAGCAAAATGGGTCTGCTGACACACCAGCGGGTTCACACTGGAGAGAGGCCTTTCACTTGCTCCATGTGTGGGAAGGGATTCATTCATCCATCTCTCCGGCTGACACACCAGCGAGTTCACACTGGAGAAAGGCCATTGACCTGGTCCGTGTGTGGGAAGGGATTCATTCATCCATCTCTCCAGCTGAAACACCAGCGAGTTCACACTGGAGAGAGACTGTTCACCTGCTCCATGTGTGGGAAGGGATTCAGTCATTTATCCACCCTGCAGACACACCAGTGTATTCACAAGTGACTCCCGGGGTTGGATTCTGTTGTTATTGCTGCTGTTAATTACATCCAGGACTGAACCATGCCCTTTCCGACAGTTGGGGTTTGTTTCTGCTGATGTTAATAATCCCTGTCACTGGGCTGGAGTTTAATATCCTGGATAAAGGTTAAATCAATCAGCTTTGTGTCAAACATTGTCGACATATTAGTCGAGGCATTGAATGCAAGAGCAGGGAGGTTATGATGGAGCAGTATAAAGCATTAGTTAGGCCACATTTGATGTACTCTGTGCAGTTCTGTTTGCCGCACTATAGGAAGGATGTGATTGCACTGGAGAGGGTGCAGAGGAGATTCACTCAGGATGTTGCCTGGGCTGGAGAGTTTCAGCTATGAAGAGAGACTAGATAGGCTGGGGTTGTTTTCCTTGGAGCAGAGAAGGCTGAGGGGGTACCTGATAGAGGTGTACAAAATTATGAGGGGCATAGATAGGGCGGATAGGAAGACATTTTTCTCTTTAGTGGAGGGGTCAATACTCAGGGGGGCATAGATTTGAGTTAAGGGGCAGAAGGTTTAGAGGGGATTTGAGGATTTTCTTTTCACCCAGAGGGTGGGGTCTATCTGGAACCTGCCGGTGAAGCCTACATCCCATGAATGAATTTTAAAAGAAAGACAACGCTTTCATCCCAGAAATCAACTGAGTGAACCTTCCCTGAAATGCTTCTAATACAACTCTATCCATCCTCAAGATTACCCATAACTATGTTATCATAAGGTGTGAATGGTATGAGGTGGAACTTGTTCTTTTTTATTTTTCAATCCATTTGCTAACAGAATCTGCCCCTCCCATCCCCAGATTCAGACAATGATTAACTGAGACTCAGTCTCTAATGGCGGCCTTAAAAGTGGATAAATCCCCAGGCCCAGGTGAAATGTGGGACTCAGTGCCTGAGGGAGTGGTAGAGGCAGGAACCCTCACAACAGTTAAGAAGTATTTAGATGAACACTTGAAACACCACAGCTTACAGGGCTACGGGCCAAGTGGTGGAAGATGGATGAGAGTAGATGGGCTTTGATGATGACCACTGCAGGAATTCACCAAGGCTCCTTCGACAGCACCATCCAAACCCATGATCACTACCATCTAGAAGGATCAGGGCAGCAGATAGATGGGAACACAACCACCTGGAAATTCCCCTCCAAGCCACTCATCATCCTGAAAGGGAAATATATTGCCATTCCTTCACTGTCGTTGGTTCAAAATCCTCGATGTCCCTTCCTAACAGCATTGTGGGTGTAGCTACACCACATGGACTGCAGTGGTTCAAGAAGGCAGCTCATCACCACCTTCTCAAGTGGAACTAGCGGTGGGCAATAAATGCTGGCACAGCCAGCAAAGCCCATATCCCATGAATGAAGAAGAAAAAACAGGGCATGAGTGATTATTGTGGCCAGTAGAATGAAACAACGTTTTAAATTATCAATACAGTAAGACCTATTCCAGATAAAAATTGTCTCTCAAACATTCAGGAAAGAATTAAACACCTTGAACATATCAAAGTGAGTCAAATTAATTTGAAGAAGGAAATGGAATCTGGATTTAGAAAATATCCACGAAGAGGATGTAGGTTAACAGAGAGCTGAAGAATCTTTAAAGTCTGTGCATAAACTTTTGTTTGAACCAGATGTAATTACAACATGTCAATAATTTAGAATTGTGTGGGATGATCAGCAGATGGGGAGGATGAATCTAAGTCGATAGTTATCACATTTTAGCGGAAAAGTTTTGACATTTATTCTTGGTGGCAGCTGAAGTGTTTGTGTTGCTGATTCTGATCATTCTAGTAGCTTTAGTATGTTATCTTCAGTTTGTCATCAAGAAATTAGGAAAACAAGCTCGTAGTTTAGAAATAGTGAGGTTAGTCAGAAATCAGTTGTGAGAAGTCAGAAAGGATATTCCCTTCTCAAGGTGGAGAGATCTGTGAGAAATAACTGTTTAATTAACCATATAAAATCTTCAGAAATTTAATGAACATTACAGAAATAGCTCTCTCTCTCTCCCTTCCATGTTCAAAATCCGATGATATTTAGGTTATGATAAATCGTGCGTATCCGTCAGATCCTGATGTGATGTTTGGTTTCAGTTTCCCGACTGCAAACCCTCTCCTTCTAATACCCTGTGGAATTGATTTAAAACAGAAAAAAGGGAGTGAGGGAGAACCCACAAATACACAAAAGCATGTTGTGAAATGGAGCTGAATGAATCTCGGAATTTGTGGGGCCAGCACGAGGAAAAAGTAACCATGAAAACTGCTGGATTGTCGTAAAAGCCCAACTGGTTCACTAATGTCCTTCAGGGAAGGGAACCTGCCACCCGGTCTGGGCCTACACAAGACTCTGGCCTAGCAGGAAGCAGAGGGTGAGAGAGGCAGGGGGTGAAGGGATATCTGCAACACAACAAGAACTTGAACAAAGTCTCCAGAAAACTCAACCTCCACTACCTAAAGGACCAGGGTAGCAGGTGTATGTGAACACCATCACCACCAAGGTCCCCTCCTAGTCACACACCATCCTGACTTGTCTGACATCCAGTACTGGATGAACAGAAATTTCCTCCATTTCAATATTGGGAAGACTGAAGCCATTGTCTTCAGTCCCCACTACAAACTCCACTCCCTGACCACCGGCTCCAGCACCCTTCCTGACAACTGCCTGAGGATGAACCGGACATTCACAGGGACATAGGGGCAGGAGTAGGCCATTCAGTCCATCGAGCCTGCTCCAACATTCAATCTGATCAAAGTCCTTTCCCACACTCTCCACATATCCCTGCATGTAATTGCTCAACCTGTCATCCATTCCTTTGTTCCGTCGAGACTTAATTATCCGAACACACGTCCGGCTGGCCTCCCACATTCAGCCTCCCTGTAATCCAAAACTCTGCTTACTCGCACCAAGTCTGGTTCACCCATCACCCCTGTACTCACCAACTTACAAAGGCTCTAGGTTAAGGAGAAACTCAATTTTAAATTTCTCTTCCTCGTTTTCAAATCCCTCCATGGTCTCTCCCTCCCTACCTCTGCAATCTCCTCCAGCCTCACAGCGCTCCGAGATATCTACACTTCTCTAATTCCGACCTGCTCAGCATTCCTGATTTTAACTGCTCCACCTTTCGTGTCTCCCCCAGCAGCTGCCAAGGCCACAAGCTCTGGAATATCCTCGCGACACCTCTCCGCCTCACTTTCCCCCTTTAAGATACTCCTTAAAACCTACCTCTTTAAGTAAACTTTTGTGCATCTGCCCTGATATCTCTTCATGTGGCTCCGTGTCAAATGTTGCTTCCTAACACTCCTGTGAAACACGTTAGTACGTTCCATTCCACAGTAGAATTAATGAATTACCATTTCAGGATGGGCAGAATTTGATGGTCAATATAGGTGCCAAAGTGGGAGAGAAATGGACTATAGCGCAGGAAAAACAATTCCTGAAAGATAATGTGGGAAGGTAAAGCTGGTGAGCCAGCAGCACATGGTCAGAGGATGGGCAGCAGTGGAAACCTCATTTAGACACAGTGGACAGAAGGAACAGTAAAATCCTAAACATAGTTAAAATACACTCATAATTAGTGACAGAGAAAGTTAGATAATAGCAGAGAGGTGATCAGGGAGGGCAGAGGTGAAACAGAGCAATGGATGGACATGGATTCAGATCCACAGTAAAGGAATCACACCAGCCCCAGAGCCATGAAACCTCTCATAGATAACAGAGCACAGCACTAAAAGCTCTAACTGTGGATGAATAGTCAAGAATACTCAACTCTGAAACAATTTCAGTTTTTAAATTTAAAATCTCCTGCTGGAAAGATACCAGAAGCATTGGAGTCAGAGAAAAATCTTCCAGTGGAGGAAATACCCGGGGAGCGGGGTGATGCAACCGTGTAATTGTCGATTTGTGATGATGTCACAGACACGAACACAGAACATCTGGGTCTGTGATGACCAGTGATCACCACACATTATGAAGGATTTGAGGGTCCTTGAGAGGGGGCAGATGAGATTTACCAGAGTGGGTAAGGGATGAGGGATTTTAGTTGTAAGGTTAGTTTGGAGAAACTGGGGTTGTTCTCCTTGGAGCAAAGTGGATTGAGGAGAGATTTGATGGAGGTGTACAAGTTTATGATAGGTTGAGATAAGAAAAAGATGTTCACATTAGTTGACCATAAAAGGATTACAGACATAGATTTAAGATTTGAGGCAAGATCTACAGGGGGCCTGTGAGGAAAAAAATTTACCCAATGAGTGATTGAGTGGAACTCAATGCTTTTGCTCAGAGGCCGATAATATTCAGGTCCTGATGAATCGAGTGATTCTGTCCGATCTTGATGTGATGTTGGTTTGAGTTTCCCGTCTGCAAATCCTTCCCATTCAACATCCTGTAAAAAGGAGATTATATAAAAAAAATCCATCCCTGTCAGTCCAGGATAGAAATGCACAGCATTCTCTCCTCCTGCTACCTGGACCAGGATGACCGCGCATGCGTCCTGCTGCACAGCCGCTCCCCCAGGCCGCGCAGAGGGAGATTCAGCCATTTCCGGTCTGTTCGCTGCAAGCGCGGGGCCAGTAGTTTCTTATTAAGGCTCTGCGGCCTGCACCAAGTGTTTAAGAAAGCTCCCTACCCACTCCGCTGGCTCCATTCCTCCCGCCCACCCACTAACTCTGTTTTTCTGCTGCAGTCGCCATTTTCCTACCAGCTCGTTGTCACCGGTCACAGGACAGCACTGCGCATGTTCAGATAGGAGACCGCAATGCGCAGGTGCCAATTACACTCCACAATGCGCATGCGCCTTGGCGTTCTGGATAGGACACTTTCTGCGCCGCTCTGAATGCTGGGTGATAGGTCCGCCATTGGAGACCGATATTCTTGCATATAAAATTATGTTTCATGTTCCGATGATGATCGGACGCTTAGAGAGAAAATTTAAAGTTATTAATTCTATTAATAGAACAGTCAATGTACAAAGGCTTCCACCAAAATTCTGTCCTGGGTGTAATTACCAGCAGAACAAGCCTCTGCAGTTAGAGGTGAATTCACTGGATTTTCAGCAGTCCGGGTAAAGAAGTGATTTTTCCTTTCATACGCCGAGCATTTAAACTCCGTCTTGTCAGTCAGGACGTGACTGTTTTGAATTAAATCCTTTGAACTTTTAAAGCTGGATTGTTAACAGGTGGCCAAACTGAGAAAATCCCTTCGCAAAGTTTTCTCCATCAGATGTGACTGCTGCTCTGTCAACTAATGAGGCGATCGAGGGAATCCATTTCCACATTCAGCTGATGAATTATGTTTTCATAGTGTGACTTTACCCAGGATTGTCCAGCTCAGACTTGGATCTCTAATCCTTCTGGCAATGAGTTCTACATTCTGCTTAAAGAAAAGATAAAGGCGATGCTATAACTCTGAAATATAACACAATATTTTGGAACTAAAACAGCTCTGCTGTCATCGGAGGTCTGTGACTTTTCAGCAGAACTGTACTGAATCAGTGCACAGACCTGAAAACATAATTCTGGTTCTTAATCCACAGACATTCCCAGATATGCTGAGTATTTCCATCATTTCCTGCTTTTATCTCTGGTTAAAGTCGTTGCCTCTGAATTGGACATTGGATTTATTGGTGACTAATTTACGTTGATTCTTGTCTATCCGCAAGTGGAAACATCTTCCAAACCCCTTTCCAAAATTAATGGCTTTGCTGAGGTCATTCCTCACCCTTCTCTCCACAGAAAGCCTTTTTAACCTGTTCAATCTCTTTTGAATTAGATAACTTTCCAATTTTAGCATAAATCCAGTAAACCTTTCTTGCATCTTCCCCAGTGCTCCGAGATCCATCTAATTATATAATGAGGGAGCTAATCTGAGACTTCAAACTCATCATTTCCCCCAAATGCCTGTATGCTGGTAGGATCAGTATTGCAGTGGGAGAGAGGACAAAGGTTTCAAGCTGTTATTTCCCAACCTCTCTTTCAGCCATTTCCCACGAGCAGAACTTAAGATGAAATGAACACATCCAATGGAAAGATTTAGAAAGTGGCGTGTTACTTTTATTTGTGACTAACTCACTCTTGCATTCTGTAAATACTGCTCGGGTTTTTGTGAATCAGATATCATCTACCTGCAATTTCCTGAGCCCATGCTTGGTGCATTGGGAGATTTGGACTCTGTTGCAGTATCTGCATCCCAGAGAAGGGCAGTAACCCGCTGATTGAAACTGCAATTGCCACTTTCCCCTGCTGGCTGTTGGAGAGTGATGGGCCAGATAATTACAGCTTTCTACTTTTCCCTATCTTACTGCGGAGCTGAAGAAGACAGAATACTTGTTGGGTTTGTTCGAATACAATAACTTTTTAGGTTTCTAATGGGTTAGATGTAAGTACTTGGGAGATGTAATTGTTTTCTAATCAGAAGCCAATTGGCAGCAGGGGGACAGATTCATAAATCAAAGAAAGTAGCAACACTACCGCTGAATCCTCACTCAGGTAAACGCAGCAACGTGTAAATGGTGAGAAAATATTTAGTGATACAAGTGTTACAGAATCAAATTCATGAATATGTCTAGCCAGCGTTAGTAACCACAGCACTGACAAAGTTCAATCAACACAATCAATAAATACTGAAAACTCAGCTCTTCACAGATGCTGCCTTGCCTGCTGAATTTTAACAGAATCCTCTGGGTTTATTTCACTATCTTTTCACATATGTAAACAGTCTCCAAAGAGACTACCAAAAATTGCTAATAGTGATTTTGTTACAAGTTACCATAGCGGGGTATTGGGAAAAATTTTCAATAAGCAATAATCACCCCTCAGTTAAACCTCATTAGCTACAATAATGCCGCTGCACAAAGCTAATAGAGTCACCCTGGACATGTGGTGGTCTAGCAAACGCATACTGTTCACATTTGTGGTGAGCAAAATGAATTGATTTGAGCACATTGCACATTCTCGCCTGGGATTGAGTTTATCAGTTATAACTTATTTTCCAAAATTATATCAGCAGATTGAAACATTATTTATCAGCCAGAAAGTTGAAATGAGAAGGAAAGGTTTATGTGATGGGAATATTCTAATCCTCCCTATGATACTTTGTGAAGTGAAATGATGCCCTGTCTGCAGGGAGCACGTGTCCAAGCTCCCCAGAGGGTAGTTTAAACGGTTGTGTTAATCCGCTCTAATATAACTAATAGTAACACAACTTTGAACGTTATTTATAAATAATAATTTTAGAAAACTCTGGACACAGTAATGGCTCCTTGTGTATTGTACCCAGTTCAGACTCAATGAGGGGGATTACGAGGAGGGAGAAGAGAGTTTTCTGCTTCATGTTGACACATTGTAACCAGTTCAGACTCAATGAGGAGGAGTAGGAGCAGGGAGAAGAGAGTTTTCTGCTTCATGTTGATACATTGTTGGGAACTGGACAGAGCGGTTCTGATGAACCATGCAGCCTCAGCTGCTGAGTGCTTCCAGCCTTGTTTTTTTACTTTTAAATTTCAAGATTCATCTTCTGCAATTATTATTTTTACAGATCTGTATTTCAATTGATCCCAGGCTTGTTTTCAATTTGTGATTAGTAGTTTTTCAGTTTTGTGTATCCATGCACAGAATGTGAGACAGCATTTATTGCCAATCCCTACTTGCCCTTGAGAAGGTCGTAGTGAGCTGCCTTCTTGAACAGCTGCAGTCCTTGTGGTGTAGGAACACCCGCAGTGCTGTTAGAGAGGACTTAATTATGATACAATCTTTCAGAGCCAATAATTAAACTTGGCTCAAATATATTAAGTGGAGAAATGAAAGCAAAATGTTCACTTAAAAGATACTGAAACATGATATTTATTCATGTGCTGATATAATACACTTCTATTTAATTGATTTTTTAACCTGTGTGCGCTGCTCCACCTGTGTTTTCCAACACATCTTTTGAAGACTCCAGCCGAGAAAGAAAGCAATCAAATTTAATTCAGCAACCTCGAACTTTATATTCACACCCTTTCAGCATTAGGTGATTTTGTTTGGCTAAGCAGACTTCATACAATCCAAAGGAAGACATTTTATTAAATGGAAGTGACTTCCATCCCATCTTAACTGGATATTCTTAATTATTGCGCACGTGTCCTCTGAAGGCTGCGGCACATTTGTAACATTTAGCTGTTAAACTCTGAGTTTAGATCACTGCTCTAAATAGAGAAATCCAACTAAGATGATAGTTGTAACTATTTGTAAATATCAGGTCAGTAGCTGGAATTGTTTTTTTTTAAGATTTTGTATGAGTAACACATTGTGACATTTTTTCTGTGATGTTTGACGTGTAACTTATGGACACTGGCTCCAATACTTTATACATTTTTGTGAAGTTAAATGCTGGTCTGTTTTATAATGATTGGTGCAATAACCACCTAGTGTTCGTTTTCTTATTTTGAATGCAAAGTTGGGGCTGTTTTCAGGATGAGCTATCTTTCTAAAGCCGAGACATCTGTACGAGTAATCCAGAGGCCCAGGCTCATGCTCCGAGGACACAGGTTCAAATCACACCACGGCAGCTGGTGGAATTTAAATTCAATTAATAAATCTGCAATCACAAGGAATGAGACCATCATCAGTTTTCGTAAAAACACATCTGATTACTCATGTCTTTAGGGAAGGAAATTTGCCATCCTCACCTGGTCTGGCCTATATATGACTGATAAATAACAATAAATAAGATAAGTAAAATAAATAAAATAAGAATTTTAAAAAATTCGCTAAGTAACTGATTTCCTGGTGGTAATTTAACCTGGAATCACCATAGGTGATATTAATAATTAACACATTCCCATGACATCTCAGTTTACCAAAGGCTGTCCCAATCCATGTGAATGATAAATGGGTTCTCACAATAGTGGGAGGCCAATTTATTAGTGAAGCTTCATCGACTGTACCCAATATTTCATGCTGCCATTTATCCATTGATGCGTTTTTGACATCCAAAAGTTTCAGAAATATTACCAAACAGAAACAGACTGTCACCTCCAACAAGTCTATGTTGAGATTCCACAAAAGAATTAGTCCTAATCTCACAGACCCACTAATCCGCTAAAAGCTATGTTTTTCTCTCGAGAGGCGCAGCCAGACCTGCAGAGAATTCCAGCATTTTCTGCCTTTTTTTTATTTCAGAAAGCCAGCATCTGCAGCATTTTGATTTTCTTTAACTAATTAGTGCTAAGTATGTGGAAGCCATAAGGTTTGAGATCCATTTTTCAGCTGAAAATGTCTAAGTAAGCTCACGTGCACAAGCTGAAAATGCAAATGGATTCATTCCATTGATCCAATTACTGACACAGGAACACAGTCACATCCAGAGACCATCCAGATATTTCACATGTGCGAAGGGATTTATTCGGTTTGCAAAGCAGTAAACACACCAACTTTAAAATTCAAAGGATTTAATCCACCGTCAGAGCATTCCTGTTGGCAGGGTTAAAATGAACCATGTATGGTGAAAAATAATCCATATGCTGAGACTCCATCGAGTTCGGATCTAACTGCAGGGTATTTGTTCTGCTCCTCATAACATCCATGAGGGAATTAGGGTAGAGCCCAGAGCATTTTAGTTGCTGTATCAATTGATTCGAAGACTTTATAGCTTGTCCCGATGGCACCCATTGTATTCTGATTACTGGACTTCAGTTTCATTCTACAACGTTACCCTTCAATGGCGGAGTGGTCACCCAGCAGTCACTGCGGTACAGAATGTGCCCTATTCTCATTACAGCACCTCCCCGCACATGCGCATGACGGTGTGTGCTTGGAGCATGCGCATTGCGGTCTTTTCACGAGCATGCGCAGTGCTGGTCTGGGACTGAAGCTGCTCAGAGCGGGTTAGAGAATGTGGCGTGGAGCAAACTAACAGAGTTAGTGGGTGTGTGAGGAGGAATGGAGCTGGCGGTGTGGGCAGGGAGGCTTCATAAAGATACAGTGCAGGCCGCAGACCCCAAAGAACAAGGTACCGGTCTTGTGTTTACAGAGAACGGGCCGAGAAAGTCTGGATTTCTCACTTCGTCAGGCCCGGGGTAACGGCCGCCATCTTAATAGGGGGCAATGTGCAGCAGGGCGCATGCGCGGTTATCCTGGTCTAGGAGACAGGAGGAGAGAATATTGTTGATTTCTAAGATAAAAGCAAAATACCGCGGATGCTGGAAATCTAGAGCAAAAACAAAAATACCTGGAAAAACTCAGCAGGTCTGACAGCATCTGCGGAGAGGAATACAGTTAACGTTTCGAGTCTGAATGACTCTTCATCAGAACTAAGGAAAAATAGAAAATATAAGCTGGTTTAAGGGGTGGTGGGACGGGTAGAGCTGGATAGAGGGCCAGTGATAGGCGGAGATAGTCAAAAGATGTCATAGGCAAAAGGACAAAGAGGTGTTGACGGTGATATTAGCTGATAAATGTGATAATGGGGACATTAAGGGTAGAAAGCAGGACGAACAAAGTACAGATAGCCCTTGTGGGGGTGGGGTGCGGGAGGGGGGGATCGAAATAGGCTAAAAGGTAGAGATAAAACAAGACCTGCCCCTTTAATTCCCCCCTGCTCACCGTCCAAGGGCCCAAATAATCCTTTCAAGTGAAGCAGTGCTTCATTTGCACTTCCCTCAATTTAGTCTACTGCATTCGTTGCTCCCAATGCGGTTTCCTCTACATTGTAGAGACCAAATGCAGACTGGGTGACCGCTTTGCCGATCACCTTCAGTCTGTCCGCAAGCATGACCCATACCTCCCTGTCGCTTGCCATTTCAACGCACCACCCTGCTTTCATGCCCACATGTCCGCCCTTGGCTTGCTGCATTGTTCCAGTGAAGCTCAACGCAAACTGGAGGAACAGCACCTCATCTTCCGACTAGGCACTTTACAGCCTTCTGTTCTGAATATTGAGTTCATCAATTTTAAATCATGAACTCTCTCCTCCATCCCCACCCCCTTTCCGATCCCCCTTTTTCCCAATAATTTATATAGATTTTTCTCTTTCCACTTATTTCCATTATTTTTAAATGTATTTCCACCCATTGTTTTACTTCTACCTTTTAGCCTATTTCGATCCCTTCCCCCCCACCCCACCCCCACAGATAGCCCTATCTGTACCTTGCTCATCCTGCTTTCTACCCTTAATGTCACCTATTATTACATTTCTTAGATAATATCACCACCGTCAACACCTCTTTTTCCTTTTGTCTATGACATTTTTTGGTTATCTCCACCTATCACTAGCCCTCTATCCAGCTCTACCTGTCTCTCCGCCCCCCCACCCCTTAAACCAGCTTATATTTCACCTCTTTTCTAATTTTCCTTAGTTCTGTTGAAGAGTCATACGGACTCGAAACGTTAACTGTGTTCCTCTCCACAGATGCTGCCAGAGCTGCTGAGTTTTTCCAGGTATTTTTGTTGTTGTTATGGACAGACGCTTGGTTGTTGGATTTTAGGAGGTGAGGACGCGGCGAAGCGGAGGTAATGTTAGCGACGATGGATGGGCGTGAAGGCTTCAGAAACCCCCGGTGTAGGCCACAAGCCGCGAACAAGAAACTCCTGGGCCGTTTCTGTCCAGTGCTGCGAATCTCCGGAGCCACTGTTTCCCCGGGACCGGTTTAACGGCCGCTATCTTGTTTCAGCGTGGAGCAGGGCGCATGTGCGGCCATATCGGTGACATCATGGAGTGGGCGGGGCTTGGGCTGGATGACAAAGGCGGAAGAGAATGAGAGTGGGGAGCCAGGGCTGAGCACGTGACTGGGGAATGCCTGACTCCCCGAGGACAATGTGCATTGAGAAGGTGAGGCTGAGCTGCCAGTGGTTCAAGAAGGCAGCTCAACACCACCTTCTCAGGGGCAAATAAGGATGGGTAATAAATGCTGACCAAGCCATATCCCACATCCCATCAAATAATTAGAAAAAAAAATTCTGTACCAGGCTTGACTCTTGAATAAGAACATAAGAACTAGAAGCAGGAGTAGGCAATTCAGCCCCTCGGGCCTGCCCCACCATTCATTACCATCATGGCTGATCTTTCGGCCTCAACTCCAATTTCCCAACATCTCCCCATAACCTTTCAAACCGTTACTAATTAAAAATCTATCTATCTCCTCCTTAAATTTATCCACTACACTCTGAGGCAGTGAATTCCACAGATTTTGAGAAAAGCAATTCCTACTTATCTCTGATTTAAATCTACCACCCCTTAGCCTAAAACTATGGCCTCTCATTCCAGAATGCCCCACAAGGGGAAACATCCGCTCCACGTCTACTTTGTCTGTCTCCTTTAGCATCTTATTTTCCTCAATTAGATCTCCTTTCATATTTCTAAACTCTAGCGAGTACAGACATAAACTGCTCAATCTCCCCTCATTAAACAAGCCCCACATCTCTGGAATCAATCTAGTGAACCTCCTCTGAGCCTCCTCCAATGCAACTACATCCTTCCTCAAGTAAGGGAACCAAAACTGTGCACAGTACTCCAGGTGCGGTCTCACCAATGCCTTGTACCGTTGCAGCAACTTCCCTATTTTTATACTCTATTCCTTTAGCAATAAATTACAAAATTCCAATTGCCTTCCTTATTGCCTGCAGTACCTGCATACTAGCTTTCAGCGATTCATGCACGAGGACACCCAGATCCCTCTGCACTGGTGCATTCTGAAGTTTCTCTCCATTTAAATAATGTCGCCTTTTCATTCTTCCGACCAAAATGGATAACCTCACACTTATGCAGTGAGATGTAGCTCTATTAAGTCCGTCTTCTTTACCTCCGCTTCTACTACCCCCTTCTCTTCTTTTCTTTCTCTCTCAGACAGTGGAGTTGAAGCCCAGGATCAGCCATGCTCATTTCGAATGGTGGAGCAGCTTAATGAACCGTATGGTTTATTCCGGTTCCTATCTGTTATCTTAAGGAGGACAGAGTCTTGTGTAGACCCAGACCAGGTGGCAGGTTCCCTTCCCTGATGGACATTAGTGAACCAGTTGGGTTTTTATGACAATCCAGCAGTTTCCGTGGTCACTTTTTCCTCGTGCCGGCCCCACAAATTCCCAGATTCATTCAGCTCAATTTCACAACCTGCCTTTGTGTTTTTGTGGGTTCTCTCTCACTCCCTTTTTTCTGTTTTAAATCAATTTCACAGGGGATTAGAAGGGGAGGATTTTCAGTCGGGAAACTGAAACCAAACATCACATCAGGATCTGAAGGAGTCACCCAATTTATCGTAAACTGATTTTGAACATGAAGGGAAAAAGCACTGTTCAAAGTGGGGAGAAACCATGGAAATGTGGAGGCTGTGAAGAGGGATTCAGATGCCCATCTGAGCTGGAAACTCATTGGCGCACTCACACTGGGGAGAGACCGTTCACCTGCTCCGAGCGTGGGAAGGGATTCACTCGATCGTCCAACCTGCTGACACACCAGCGAATTCACACTGGGGAGAGACTTGATCCGAATGTGGGAAGGGATTCATTCACTCATCCGACCTGTTGCAACACCAATGAATCCACACTGGGGAGAGACCGTTCACTTGCTCCGAGTGTGGAAAGGGATTCAATCAGTCATCCAACCTGCTGAAACACCAGCGAGTTCACACTGACGAGAGACCTTTTAAATGCTCAGACTGCGGGACGTGCTTTAAAAGTTCTGGGGAACTGATGTCCCATCAACGTGTTCACACTGACGAGAGACCATTCAGGTGCTCTCACTGTGGAACTGGGTTCAGGCGAGCATCTCAACTCACTGGACACCAGCGAGTTCATACTGGGAAGAGGCCGTTCACCTGCTCCCAATGTGGGAAGGGATTCACTCACTTAACTAATCTGCTGAGACACCAGCGAGTTCACACTGATGAGAGACCGTTTAAATGCCCAGACTGCGGGAAGTGTTACAAAAGTTCCAGGGAACTGATGTGTCATCAAAGTGTTTACACTGACGAGCGAACGTTCAGGTGCTCTCACTGTGGGACTGGGTTCAGGCGAGCATCTCAACTCATCTACACCGGCGAGTTCACACTGGGGAGAGACCATTCACCTGCTCCCAGTGTGGGAATGGATTCACTCAGTTATCGCACCTGTTGACACATCAGCGGGTTCACACTGGGGAGAGACCATTTACCTGCTCCCAGTGTGGGAAGGGATTCACTCACTCATCTAATCTGCTGAGACACCAGCGAGTTCACACTGACAAGAGACCGTTTAAACGTCCAGACTGTGGAAGTGTTTCAAAAGTTCCAGGGAACTGATGTGTCATCAACGTGTTCACACTGACGAGAGACCGTTCAGGTGCTCTCACTGTGGGGCTGGGTTCAGGCGAGCATCTCATCTCACTGCACACCAGCGCATTCACACTGGGGAGAGACCGTTCACCTGCTCCCAGTGTGGGAAGGGATTCACTCAATCATCCTACCTACTGATACACCAGCGGGTTCACACATAAAGACAGTGATTGGATTTTACTGTTAATTATATTCAGGAGTGAACGATGTTTATTAGGGTCTGTTTCTCTGATGTTAATTTCTAGGCATTAATGTCAAGTTCTAGGCATTAATGTTCTGGACAAAAGTCAAATAAATCAGCTTTGTATTACACACACAATATTGAGTCTTTTTAAGATCACAAGTAAATACAATGATGGGATTTTCCTGTTAACACCACCCGGGACTGAACGATTTTCATTGGGGAGTATTTCTGCTGATGCTAATAAATTCCAGCCCAGTTATAGGTGTTAATATTCTGGATAAAAGTCAAATAAATTAGCTTTGTGTAAAACACACTGTCTGGTGAATCTTGTTAATATCTCAAACACAAATTAGTTCCTTCTAAAGGACTCTCCCTCTCTCCTGTCTCCTCCATCCTCACCTCCAACAACAAGTGTGAGGAGCTCATGGAGCTTCTTTGTCACTAAGATTGAGACAATCTGATCAGCTGCCTCTGCTGCTTCCCTCCCTTCCACTAACCCACCAGGACAAACTGTCTCTAAAGTCCTCCTTGTCCGAGCCCTGAACCCACATCTTTCTCCAGTTTCTCTCCCATCTCCCCTCATGCCCTCTCAGTGCTCATCTTGTCCATGAGACCCACCTCTGTTCCCATAACCCTATTCACATTAAACTGTTGACCATCCAACTTCTCCATCTCAACAATATCAGCTAATGGTTCTGTCTCTCTCCTGGTACTGTTCCCCTCACCTTTAAATCCACCATCATCACCCATCCTGAAAAAAAACTTTTTCCACAATTGTCATTGTAAACTACCACCCCATCTCCAACCTCCCTTTCGTCTCCAAAGTCCTTGTACTTGGTGTCCCCAAGGATCTATCCTTGGCCACTCCTATTTCTCATCTTCAGGCTGCCACTAGGTGACATCATCCAACTGTTACTAAATTATCAAACTGCTTATCTCATATCCAGTACTGGATGAGCAGAAATTTCCTCAATTAAAAATCAGGAAGACCAAAGCCATTGTCTTCGGTCACCACTACAAATTCCGTTCCCTAACTACCGAGTCCATCCCTCTCCCTGGGAACTGTCTGAGGCTGAACCACACTGTTCACAATCTTGGTGTCATATTTGACTCCAAGATGAGTTTCTGACCACATATCCACACCATCACTAATACCAGATATTTCGATCTCCACAACGTCGCCTGTCTCCACCCCACCCCCAGCTCATCTGCTGCTCAAACCCTCATCCATGTTACCTTTAGACTTGATGATTCCAATACATTCCTGGCTGGCCTCTCACATTCACCCCATCCCCACACGGAAACATGAGATCATCCAAACTCTGCTGACTGTGAGCTTTCTCACACCAAGTTCCATTCACTCATCACCCCTGTGCTCATTGACCGACATTGGCTCCTGGTCAATTTTGCCTCAATTTTAAAATTTGTATCCTCAGTTTCAAATCCCTCCATGGCCTCGTCACTCCCTATCTCTGTAATCTCCAGTCACATGACCCTCTGCGCTCCTCTCATTCTGCCGTCTCGAACACCCAAAATTATAATTACTCCATCATTGGTGGCTGTGCCTTGATGTGAAGCTTTTAAGTTCCCTCCCTAAATGTGATGTGAGGGAACATTTTTTCACCCACAGGGTGGTTGAAGTCTGGTACGAACTTCCTGGAAGGGCAGTAGAAGCAGGTTCGATTGAGGGATTCAGAAGGGAGCTGGATTGCTACCTGAAAAGAGAGAATGTCCAAGGTTACGGGATAAGGCAGGGGAGTGGGACTAGGTGGAATGCTGTTTCAGAGAGCCAGTGCAGACTCAATGGGCCGAATGGCCTCCTGCACTGTAAAGATTCTATGATTATCCCTATTCTGGATCGGGGAACTATACTCTATCTGTATGATTGCAGTGCTATTAATAAAGTCAGTGTGAGACAATCTGTTGTCAGCTTGATTACCTGGTGTCTGAAACCACACAATTCAATATTTAGAGTCAACAAGATGAACAAGGAAACACCTCATGACCCAAAACTCCAGCTCGATATTCACAGGAGAAAGTCTGTTATCTAACACCTCGAGTGGACAGAACAGAGGAAGATCCCAACTGTAAGGAACCCTCGAAAATTTGTAAATATCTTTAAAATGCTGACAGGTTCCAGCTGTGAGTTTCCTTCACATTGAAGTTAATGGAAGGTGAGAGCGTGGTTATTCTGGAGCTATAAAAAACACTAGTTAGAGCACAGTCCAGTTCTAGTCAGCACTTTACAGGAAGGATGTGATCACACTGGAGAGGGCACAGAAAAGATTTATCTGGATGATGCCGGGACTGGTGAATTTTAACCCTGAGGTGGATTTGGAGAGGCGGGTGTTGTTTTCTTTGGAATAGAGGATGCTGAGGGGAGATTTAATTGATGTGTATAAAATGATGAGGGTCCCAGATAAAGTGGGTAGGAAGGACCTATTTCATTAACAGAGAGGCCAGTAACCAGGGGGCTGAGATTTAAAGTAATTGGTGGGAAGATTAGAGGGGAGTTGAGTAATGTTTTCACTTAGAGGGTGCTGGGGAATTTTAAATCACTATCTGAAAGGGTGGTAGAGGCAGAAATACTCACATTTAAAAAGTACTGGGTTATGCACCAGTCGTGCTGTAACCTACAGGACTACAGACCAAGAGCTGGATAGTGGGATTGGACTGGATAGCTCATTTTCAGCCAGTACAGACATGATGGGCTGAATGGCCTCCTCTGTGCTGTAAATTTCTCTGATTCTGTGCTGACAAGAGGTCCTCATGTTTTTATCCGAGACAAACCTCAGCCCAGTCATTTGCTCCAAGTGTTGATGTGATGGGTCAAGTGAAGAGGTGCCAGGTATCGGGAGCAGCAGAAGCAGTAAATAAAATCGTGATGTCAGTGAATACTAATAAAGTTTATCAGTATCTTGTTTCATTTTAATAACTTCTGCTGAATGTGGCCCTCACCCAGTGCCAGGATGTCGGATCAGATCCACCATGGAAAAGGAGTTTGACACCCCTGAGATAGACAATGTCAAATGGATCCTCAGCATCTCTGTAACCTCCTCCAGCCTCACAACCCTCTGTGTAAATACAAGATGCTGGTGTTGGATTACACCCTGAGATAGACAATGTCAACCTGATTCCCCTCATCCACCAGCACAGCAACTTCTTCACAAAACACAAACAGGTTTCTAAGGCGTGACATTCTTTCCCGGAATCCATGTTGAGGATCTCGAATGGATCCTTCTCTCCCCCAGTGATCAGAAACAGAATCAGAAACCTTCAAGCATCTTCCCTGTGATCGTGGCCACACTGATGGGCCTGTCATTCCCTGGCTCTGATTTTTCCCTGATTTGGAAAGTGGGAACACCATGAGCTACTTTCCGATCTCAGAGAACAATCGCTGACTCTATTGAGCTGTTGAAGATATGGAAAAGAGGCTCACAGGGCACCCGTTCCATCTCTTTAAACCCCCTTGGGTGGACATCATCTGGACCTGGAGCACCATCTAGTTTGATATTCCCTATTTTCTCCAGGGTGACAATCCCTTTCTATTTTAATATTGATGATGTTATTGACGACAGCACATCCCACAGCTGGAATTTGAGCATCATCCACAGGAATGCAGACTGATGTGAAACAGTCATTTAACAGTTCTGTCATAGCCTGGTAATCTGATTCAATCTGTCCTCAACTGTTTTTCAGTGTTTCAAAATTACGTTTAACCATCTTCCCACTCCTGATGGAGCTGGGAAAGCTTTGCTGTTATTTCCACAATTGTTCACCATCTTCTTTCCCAAAGATCTCTTCTCTAATGGCTGCTTTTCTCTCCCTCAATTGTGGGTGATATTTGTCCCAGTTCTCCTGGACACTGAATTCATCTTGTTCCAAACTGGGTTCAGTGTCAGACAGTTCAGGGAGTCAGGAATCATTCACCCCTAGACCTACACTGAGAGGTAAAGCCCCAGACAGTTCCTCAGTAAGGATTCCTCTGGTTCCTCACCGTATATTAGTCAGGATACTGAAACACTGCTTTCTCCCAATCCACTCCTGGAGGGCCCACTCCCCGAGCCTCCAACCTGCAGCAGGATCAGTGCTGGAGCTACACAGCGGGAGTGATCCCAGAGTAACTTTGAGGGTTGCAACCACATGGATGTTCAGGGTTGAGTATTTTTAGTTATCCTGGTGTCTAACACATATCAATAAAATAGGGAACTCCAGGAAATGTGCTGCAGGTCTTTCTTTATCTGTTGTATAATTCTCCCAGCAGTTAACAGGTACCTCTGAAATCATCTACCTGCTATTTTAATACAGAATTTTGCAAATTTATTTCAAATGGGTTTAATTCTGCCTTAAAGTAATCGATTTTAGTCTGTCACAAACACAGTAAATCTTCATAGAATAATTAGCACAGTAATTTTCAGACTGGAAACTTAAACCTGATTTTCCCTTTCAGTCAGAAACAGATCACAGTTTTACACCAACCTCTGATTTGACAGCACGTTTCCAGCATTCACCGTTGTTCCTCCTGACTCTAAACACAGTTGTATAGGAGCCTGCTGTTCTGGGTCCAGGAGGTCCGAACCATGGAAGAGAGCGGCTGGGACACATTTCTTACACACCTCAGGATTAACCCACACGGGGGCTTTGCTGTCAGTGAAGAGAGAGGAGAAAGAGCAAAGTGCTGTTTGTCCTTCTCAGTGTGACCCCGAGGGGCTGTGTCCAGGCTGAAATTCTGTTCCTTCTGTATGATCCACGACCCAGATTGTCCTTCCTGAGCTCCAGCCAGGTGATGTTAAACACCCAGGTGGGAAAGGCAAAAATCCACAACGTGTTTAAAATAAACCTGATTTATTTCACATTTATCCAGAATATTAAACTTCAGTCCAGTTACAGGGATTATGAACATCAGCAGAAACAAACTCCAGCTGTCAGAATGGTTGAGTCCTGGATGTGGTTAACAGCAGCAATAACAGCAGAATCCAATTCCTGCAGCCGCTTGTGAACTCGCTGGTGTGTCAATAGGTGAGATGACAGAGTGAATCTCCTCCCACACACATAGCAGGTGAACAGCCTCTCCCCAGTGTGAATGTGTTTGTGTCTCAGCACCCATTTTGCTTTTAAATCTCGGCTCATGGTCAGAACTTTGAAAAGGTTTCTGACCCATGTAAACAAGTCGATGTGTATAGATGAAAGCAAAATACTGCACATGTTGGAAATCTAAAATTAGAAACAGAAAATGCTGGAAAAGCTCAGCAGGTCTGGCAGCATCTGTGGAGAGAGAAACAGAGTTAACGTTTCAAGTCGGTATTACTCCTCTTCAGAACTAATGTGTATTGAGGTGGGATGACGGAGTGAATCTCTCCCACACAGAACAGATGAATGCTCTCCTCCCCAGTGCGAGTGCGCTGAACACTGAGTTCACATGATCACTTGAACCCAGTCCCATAGTGACAGCACTTGAACAGGCTCTGGTCCGTGTGAACACGTTGATGGAACATCAGCTCCACAGAACTTTCATAACTCTTTCCCATTTAAAAGATCTTCCATCAGTGAGAATCTCTCCGCACACATGGAGCCGGTGAATGACCTCTTCCCGGTGTGAACTCACTGGTGTTGCAGTAGGATGGACAATCACCTGAACCTCTTCCTGCAGTGAGAGCAGATGAATGGAGTGGAACCGGAGTGAATGCACTGGTGAACCATCAATGAATGTGGGTTTTTAAAGCTCTTGTCACAGCCTAAACAGGTGTTTCAGCAGGGTGGAAGAACTAGCGAATCGACTTCCACACTTGGAGCAGGTGAATGGCCTCTCCCCAGTGTGAATTCGCTGGTGCACAGTGAGATTAAGTGATTGCCTGAACCCAGTCCAACAGAGAGAGCATCTAAATGGTCTGTTGTCACTATGAACACATACTGATATAGCCCCAGACCTGTCACTCAAACCCCTCAACTCCACCCAGTTCACAGCTCAATCTACCAGCTTGCAGCTTCCTGCACCTTGACCCCGCCCGGCCCAGGTGTGGGACAGTCCAAGGTGAGTCATTTGTGTAACCAGGGGAGTGGAGGAGGGGTGACATCCCGCCTTGTGCGGTGTCCCAAATGGTTCCATTCCCCCCTCCCCCAGGGCCCTCTATATACAGCATACAGACGGCTGATGGGCTTTGGGGATCCTCAGTGACCTGCACAGTTACATTATCCTGCACCCCGTCCCCGATTCACTGTGTGAAAAGGTTGTTATTCTTTATTGCTTCTACCCCATCGCCTAAACACTTTGTTTCACACAAGTCTTGCTTAAGACTTGTTTAATCCCAGGGCTACGGGGCAAAGGGAGGGAAGTCATAGAATCAGAGTTGTACAACACAGAAACAGGCCCTTCATCCCATCGTGTCCGTGCCGGCCATCAACACCTATCTATTACAATCCCACTTTCCAGCACTTGGCCCATAGCCCTGAGGTGGCACTAGGAAAATGGTTCCTTCAGTGAACAACACAGACAGGACGGGCCGAACGGCCTCCATCTGTGCTGTAACCATTCAATAATTGTCTGAGGTGTCTTTATCCCGCTGCTCCATTTCCAGTGATTCCCGCCTTCCGCTATTGTCCCTGGCTCCCTGTTTAATCAAGTAATTCTTCCCTTTCCTCTACTCACCCTGTGCAGTGCGTGTGTCAGGCTTCCTCTGGACACCTCCCCGCAACACCATCCCGGCCCCTTTAACCATCAGCAGCTTCCTGTTTGTCTGGTCTTAGTTTAAATTTACAGAATTGAAGGATTTAGATTCAAGCTCGCCTAAACTGACTGCTCTAAATCGGAAAATGTTTGTCCCTCACACCTGGATAGTTCATTTTGTTTAAAGTCATACCAAAAATGCAGTTACCGTCCTCAATTGAAGAGGCTCCTCATTTTAATCCGCACCAGACCCGAATATAAAAGAAGGAACATTGTCCCCCAGACCCGAATGTGAAACAGTGAACATTATCCCCAGATCTGAATATAAAACAGTGAACATTATCCCCCAGACCCGAATATAAAACAGTGAACATTATCCCCCAGACCCGAATATAAAACAGTGAACATTATCCCCCAGACCCGAATATAAAACAGTGAACATTATCCCCCAGACCCGAATATAAATCAGTGAACATTATCCCCCAGACCCGAATATAAAACAGTGAACATTATCCCCTAGACCCGAATATAAAACAGTGAACGTTATCCCCCAGACCCGAATATAAAACAGTGAACATTATCACCCGGACCCGAATATAAAACAGTGAATATTATCCCCCAGACCCAAATATAAAACAGTGAACATTATCCCCAGACCCGAATATAAAATAGTGAACATTATTCCCCAGACCCGAATATAAAACAGTGAACAATATCCCCCAGACCCGAATATAAAACAGTGAACATTATCCCCCAGACCCGAATATAAAACAGTGAACATTATCCCCAGACTCGAATATAAAACAGTGAACATTATCGCCCAGACCCGAATATAAAACAGTGAACATTATCCCCCAGACCCGAATATAAAACAGTGAACATTATCCCACAGACCCGAATATAAAACAGTGAACATTATCCCCCAGACCCGAATATAAAACAGTGAACATTATCCCCCAGACCCGAATATAAAACAGTGAACATTATCCCCCCAGACCCGAATATAAAACAGTGAACATTATCCCCCAGACCCGAATATAAAACAGTGAACATTATCCCCAGCCCCGAATATAAAACAGTGAACATTATCCCCCAGACCCGAATATAAAACAATGAACGTTATCCCTAGACCCGAATATAAAACAATGAGACTGGAGTTTCATGAGGCCGAGACTTTTGTTGTCGATGTGGTAAATTAATTTGGGACAATACCTTTAAAAATTCTGAGTCTACAATCCTGACATGAATCTGAAAGTGCTGGAATTCCTCAGCAGGTCAGGCCTTCATCTGTGGAGAGAGAAACAGAGTTAACATGACAGCTTTGTGACCTTTTATCTGACCTGAGAATATATAGAAATGTAACAGTTCATTACCAGGTCAAAAGAAGACACTTCACAGACTTCTGGAATCAAATTGACTTCAACAATTTTCTATCATAATCTCTGCCTCCATTTGTTTCTTGTTTCTTTAAGTATTTGTTTTCCTTTCTCATTTCTCTATCATTTTCTCCACATTGTTTCAGACTGCTGTTATCGTGTCATTCGCATCTCATCTAGACACGTCTTTTGTTTTTTTAATGGGGCCATTACCACTTCTTTTGACCTTACATCATGAAACCTTTTGTCAGTTAATCTGTCCCACCCTGCAGCCTTTCAGAGACCTTTCCTTCTGTTCCTCTTCCCACCTCCCCCATTTCACTGGCTCACGGACCTGAAATGTCAATTCTGTTTCTCTCTCCATAGGTTCTTCCAGACCTGCTGGAGTGTTTCCAGTTTTTACTGCTTAGTTCATATTTGAAGCATCGCAGTATTGTTCGTTTTTCCATTCCAAGCACTCTACCTGATTAGTTTAACCTCTGTGTGGGAAAGCATTTAGAAGCTGGAATCTAGGTCAAAATAAAGTCATTTGTACAATTGTGGTTTCATTAAAGCCTATTCAGGCCAAATCGTGTTGAACTAAATTTCTTGAGTTATTTGTTAAGGCAACAGAGAATGTTGATGAGATTAAAACGGTTGATGTGAACATGAATTGCTAAACAGCATTTGATACAGCGCCAAGTAACAGGCTTGTCAGCAAAGTTAAAGCCCATGGGGCCAGAGGCAGCATTGGATGCGTGACAGGAAACAGCACGCATGGTAAACGGTTGTTTTTTCAGATTGAAGAAAAATATAGAGTGGGATCACAAGGAGTCGGTGTTAAGACCACTGTTTTCTTGATATATATTAAAGACCTAGACTTGTGTGTGCAGGGCAAAATTTGCAAACGAAGCCAAATTTTCAAGTTGCGTTTACAGTGAGGAGCATAGTGATAAACCTCAAGAAGACATAGACAGGATGAAGGAATGGGTAGACATGTAAACAGGTAGAATATAATTCAGAGAGGTGTGAAGTGATTTATTTTGGTAGGGAGGACGAGGAGAGACAAAATAAAATAAAGGGTACAATTGTAAAAGGGTGCTAGAGCAGCGTAATCTGGGGCTATATGTACACAAATCATTGAAGATGGCAGGGCAGACTAAGAAAGCAGTGAATAAAGCATGTGGAATCGGGAATAAAGTAGAAAATCAACAAGTTA
This sequence comes from Cetorhinus maximus, assembly GCF_964194155.1. Taxonomy (NCBI): domain Eukaryota; kingdom Metazoa; phylum Chordata; class Chondrichthyes; order Lamniformes; family Cetorhinidae; genus Cetorhinus; species Cetorhinus maximus. The sequence goes on along the minus strand of NC_135901.1, from coordinate 40,074,470 downwards.
GAATAAACCTGAATAAAACACTGGCTTAGCCCCAACTGCAGTATTGTGTCCAATTCTGAGCCCCTCACTTCAGGATGCATGTGAGGCATTCGAGAGTGTGCAAAAAAGATTCACGAGAGATGATGAACTTCAGTTAGGTGAAGTTGGGTTTGTTTTCCTTGGAAGGGGAACCGTTCTCTTGCATCTTTCCTGGGCCCTCTGACTTCAATTCCTTCTGAAATTGCAGCCATTTCTTGTTATTGATGTGGGTCATTAAGAAACAATGGACTCTTATGATGTCATCTAGTCCCAGTGCGATGATGTCATCCAGTCCCAGTGCAATGATGTCATGAAGACTATTAAATACCAGCGGAGCCTTAGTGGTGAAAACAGTTTTGTTCGAGATGGCAGCAAGACTGATAAGTCAGCAAATGGAATTAATGGGAAAGAAAGTGAGGCAACTCATGAACATCAGGAATATTGTTGTGAATTACGAAGGTGAACAACGTGTACAGTATACATTCCCCGTCTCCCGACACGCGGCCCCCGTCTCCCGACACGGTGTCCCCTATCTTTAAGTCCTTCCAGTTTGGATAAAAGGTCACAGACCTGAAACATTTACTCCGTTTCCCTCTCCACAGAAGCTGTTTGACCTGCTGAGAGTTTCCAACATTTTCTGTTTTGAGGTCGGATTTCCAGCATCTGCAGTATCTTGTTTCAGGGTCACGGTGGATCAGTTTTCTCTGACTTATCGTTCCCTGTTCAAAGGTGAAGAAGGAGCTTTTAAATAATGAGACAATAACTGTCCCCTTTAAAAGTTCCGGGGAACTGATGTCCCATCAACTTGTTCATACTGATGAGAGACCGTTCAGGTGCTCTCACTGCGGGACTGGGTTCAGGCGATCATCTCAACTCATTTTACATCAGCGAACTCACACTGGGGAGAGGCCGTTCATGGGGACGCAACCCCCATAAATCGGGCCCAGTTATCGGCCGCCATCTTTATTGGGGTCAATATGCAGCAGGGCGCATGCGGGGCCGCCATCTTTGTAGGGGGCAAGGTTTTGAATGACTGGGAGGAGCTTGTTTCCCATTGTTCAGAATGGAGACAATTTGTCCATCAAGTTGCAATACCCTTTGAGTCCCAATGTCTTATTGCTGAGGCAGAGCGGCGACAGGGAAAGAAGGAAAAGGAAGCAAATTCTGCTTCCCGAATTCTGCTACCTCGTGCCACGTCCTGCCCCCTATGTCCAAAGATCTGTGGGTCTTTTCAGTCCTATGAAGACCCAGGGCAGAAACCTGCGCCCCTGAGGAGACGCCATCCTGCCTTTGTGTTTCTGTGGGCTCTCTCTCACTCCCTTTTTCTTGTTTTAAATCAATTTCACAGGGGATTAGAAGGGGAAGATTTGCAGTCGGAAAACTCAAACCAAACATCACAACAGGATCTGATAGAATCGCCCAATTTATCGAGATCTGAATATCATCGGTTTATGGACATGGAAGGAAAAAGCACCGTTCACAGTGGGGAGAAACCGTACACATGTTCTGTGTGTGGACGAGGCTTCAGCCGATCATCAGACCCATCAAAACATAAATGCAGTCAAAATGGGGAGAAGCCATGGAAATGTGCAGATTGTAGGAAGGGATTCACTGATACAGTTCAGCTGGAAACTCAGCGGGACAGTCACACCAGGAAGAGGCTGTTCACCTGCTCAGATTGTGGGAAGAAATTTGTTAATTCATCCAACCTGCTTACACACCAACGAGTTCACACTGGGGAGAGACCGTTCACCTGCCCTGAGTGTGGGAAGGGATTCATTAATTCATCCAATCTGCTGAGGCACCAGAGAGTTCACACGAGTGAGAGACCGTTCACTTGCTCCAAGTGTGGGAAAGGATTCACTCAGTCATCCAGCTTGGTGATGCACCAACGGGTTCACACTGGGGAAAAGCCGTTCACATGCTCCGAGTGTGGGAGGGGATTCACTGACTCATCCAACCTGCTGGCACACCAGCGTGTTCACACTGACGAGAGACCGTTCAGGTGCTCTCACTGTGGGACTGGGTTCAGGCGAGCATCTGAACTCACCATACACCAGCACACTCACACTGGGGAGAGGCCATTCACCTGTACGGAGTGTGGGAAGGGATTCACTGATTCATCCACCCTGCTGAGGCACCAGCGAATTCACACTGGGGAGAGACCGTTCACCTGTACAGAGTGTGGGAAGGGATTCACTCAGTTATCCAGCCTGCTGAGACATGAACAAACTCACACTGAGGGGAGGCCATTCAGCTGCTCCGAGTGTGGGAAAGGATTCGCCCATTCAAACAACCTGGTGAGACACCAGCAGGTTCACACTGGGGAGAAGTTGTTCACCTGCTCTGAGTGTGGGAAGAGATTTGCTCAGTCATCCCACCTACAGACACATCAACGAATTCACACTGATGAGAGACCGTTTAAATGCCCAGACTGTGGGAAGTGCTTTAAAAGTTCCGGGGAACTGATGTCCCATCAACTTGTTCATACTGATGAGAGACCGTTCAGGTGCTCTCACTGCGGGACTGGGTTCAGGCGATCATCTCAACTCATTTTACATCAGCGAACTCACACTGGGGAGAGGCCGTTCACCTGCTCCGAGTGTGGGAAGGGATTCACTCAGTCATCCCACCTGCAGACACACAAGCGCACTCACACAGGGGAGAGGCACTTCACCTGCACCACGTGTGGGAAGGGATTCACTCAGTCATCCCACCTGCTGACACACCAGCGAGTTCACACTGGGGAGAGGCCATTCACCTGCTGCAAGTGTGGGAAGGGATTCACTCAGTCTGCTAACCTGCTGAAACACCAGCGAGTTCACAAATAACTGCAGTGATTGGATTTTGCTGTTAATCACAACCAGACTGAGCCATGTTCATTCGGGCCTGTTTCTGCTGATGTTAATAAACACCAGCCCTGTCATCGTGGTTCTCACTCTGAATAAAAATTAAATTAATCAGTTTTGTGTTAAACACACTGTTTTGAGTCTCTTTAATATCTCAAACACACGTTAATTCCTTTGAAGGGCTCTCCCTCTCCTTCAAATCTGCCATCATCGCTCTCTCCTCAATAAAACCAACCCTTGACCCCAATGTCCTTGTAAACTACCTCTCCATTTCTTTCCACCCTTCCCTCTACCAAACCCTTGTCACCATCCAAATCCATGCCAATCAGACTTGGAACTCTATGTTTCAATCCGTGCAATAAGATTCCTGCCCCTGTCACAGTATCGAAACAGCTCTTCTCAAAGTCACATATTACATCTGATGTGAATGTGACAAAGGTAAACTCTCCCTCACAGTCCTTCTCGGCCTGTCCGCAGTCTTTGACACCATTGACCAAACCATCCTCCTCCAATGCCTCTCCACTGGTGCCCTGCTGGGTGGGACTGCAAGCTCCTGATTCCTTTCTTATCGATCTCATTGTAACCAGAGAATCACCTACAGGAGCTGTGATTACCTGAGTTACATTTTCACAGACTGACTCACCCGGTAAGTGATCAGATGTCACTGAACTTTGATATAAAAATGTTCCATTTTCACTCTCAGAGTGACCGTATCTTACAGACCAAGCCCTTCTTTCCAGATTAGCCCTTCTGGATAAGATCAACAGAGAAGCGTGCAGACGTTCCAGTTCACAACCCAAACTCATAGAGGTAAAAAATGTTTGCTAATTCATGTTAAAAAATAGAGCATAGCAGAACAATTTTGTGTTAATGTATGACAGACTTTACTGAAAAAGATTAATTACTGAACATTGGCCAACAGCTCCATTCTTGCAGGATGGAGATGGTAGGAGTTGGATATTAATCATTCTTATTTTGCAATCCCTATGTTAGCAGAAAATCACTAATTTATACAGACTCGCTCACACAGTCAGTGATCAGAACTCACTGGACTGTGACAAGCTGTGTTTACCTGAGTTATATTTATACAGGCTCACTCACTCAGTAAGCGATCAGGTCTCACTGAACTATGACACAATCATATTCTAATCACTCTCACACAGACTGTATCTTGCAGGCCAAGTTATTCTACCCTCATCAGCCCTTCTGCACAAGATTGACACACAACAAGATCACAGTGCTACAAACATTTGGAACTTCTTGTTAGAATGTAAACTGGGAGAACAATGGTCTATTGGTCTCTTACAGACATAGAGATAGAGATTGACAGTCAGGATTAACCAACAATTTTTACCACATCACACAATTGGTATGACGCAGAAGGAGGCCATTTGGTCCATCGTGTTTGCACTGGCTCTCCCAAAGAGCAACTCACCTAGTCCCATTCTCCCACCTTACCCTTTACGTCCTCCCGTTTCTGATAACAGTCTAATTCCTTCCTGAAAGCTTCAGTTGAACCTGCCTCCGCCACACTCTCAACCTGTGCATTCCAAAATTTAATTGCAATGCTGCATAAGAAGTTTCTCCACATATCGCTTTTGCTTCTTTGAATAACTTCTTTAAATCTGTGCCCTCTCGTTCTTGATTCTTTCACGAGTCAGAACAGTTTCTTCCTATAGACTCTGTCCAGACGCCTCATGATTCTGAATGCCTCCATCAAATCTCCTCTGAGCATCTTTTCTCTCATGCCACCAATGCTAACCTTTCCAATCTATCTTCATAACTCAAGTTTCTCAACTCTGGAGCCATTCACGTAAATCTCTTCTATACTCTCTCCAATGCCTTCACATCCTTCCTAAAATTCAGTGTCGAGAACTGTAAGCAATAATCCAGCTGAGGTCTAACTAGTGTCTGATACAAGCTCAGCATAACCTCCTTGCTCTTGTACTCTGTGCCCCTATTCAAAAAATCCAGGAAACTGAATCACTTATTAACCATTCTCTCAACCTGCCCTGCCACAATGACTTAGGCACATATACACACAGGTCCCTCAGCTCCTACACCCCCCTTTAGAGTTGTACCCCCTAATTTATACTGTCTTCCTGCCAAAATTTATCGTCTCACATTTCTCTGGATTGAACTTCAGCTGCCACCTCTCCGCCCATTCCACCAGCTTGTCTATGAACTTTTGAAGTTCTACAATATCCTCCTCACAGTTTGTGATTTTTCTGAGTTTTGTATTATCCACAGATTTTGAAATGTTGCCTTTGCCCCAAGATCTAGGTCATTAATGTATGGCAGGAAAAGCAATGGTCCCATAACCATACCGCTGTGGAACTCCATTACAAACCTTCCTCCAGTGCAAAAAATATCCACTAACTGCTACTCTCTGTTTCCTGTTATGCAGCCAATTCCGTATCCATGTTTCTACTGTCCCTTTTGTAACCTGAGCTTTAACTTTTCTCACAAATCTTTTGTGCAGTACTTAAACAAACGCCTTTTGGAAGTCCATGTACACCATAGTGACAGCATTGCCCTCATGAACCTTCTCTGTTACCTCTTCAAGAAACTCCATCAAATTAGTTAAACATGATTTTCCTTTAAGAAATCCATGCTGGCTTTCCATAAGCAACCTGCATTTGTCAATGTGATGATTAACTTTGTCCAGAATTATTGTTTCTAGGAGTTAACCTAATTGGTCTGTAGTCGCTGGGCATATCTTTACGCCCTTTTTTGATCAAGAGTGTAAAGTTTGCAATCTTTAGTCCTTGGGGTCTACCCTTGAGTCTACAGAAGACTGAAAAATTATGTCCAGTTCCTCCGCAATTTCAACTCACATCTTGCAGTATCCATGGATGCATCACATCTGGTCCTGGCGACTTAACAACTTTAAGTACAGATAGGATATTCAATACTTCCTCTTTCCCGCTTTTAAACCCATCTAGTGTCCGAATTACTTCACATTTTTACCATGGTCTGGGTAGCATCTTCTTCCTTGCTAAAGACAGGTGCAAAGTATTCATTTAATACCTCAGCTATATGTCTGCCCCCTTGTGTAAATTCCCTTTTTGCCCCATATCAACCCTGGTCTGAAGCTTTGGAGCTCGAACATGGTATTTATTATTCTTCAGCCCCTATACTAACAGAAACCCTACCCTCAATTCCCCGGGTTCAGACAAAGATTAACTGAGACACTGTTTCTAATGGCGGCCGAAATTACCCACAATCCGGTGCGCCTCAGAAACCGCTCTATCTGGTGCGGGTTGTCCGGGTGAACGGCGCATGCTCGGAGTCTCCCGCTCTCTGCTTGAGGTTGGTGCCGGAGAGAAGCCGGAAGAAAGTGGAGAATGTTCATTGGTTCAGATTCGGCTCTGGGGCCGCCCTCGGGATTTGTAAACCCCGCCCCCCGACACTGACCTCTCACCTGACAGCTCCCAATGCCCGGCTGATTGATGGCAGCTGCGGGCCAATAGGAAGAGGGGTTGGGGCAGGATAGTCGAGTAGGAGAGGCTGGTCCTCCAACCAATCGGAGTGAATGAGGGGCGGTGCTGAGCCCGGCTCTCCCTCATTGGCTGAAAATCTGCATCATTCTGAAAGCTAATTTCTCTCAAACTCCAGAAGAAAGCTGGACCTTTCTTTTTGTGACTTTAAACAGATGAAACCCTGTGGATGTGGAGTAGACATTTCAACATTTGTTACTGAAATGAGCGGACATGATGAAACAATACACACACAATTCAAGGGCTGACTTCAGGGCATGAATGCAGACATGGAATGACACCATTAGAACAAGAAGGTTCCCTAGTTTCAATAAATGGTTTGGACAGTTTAGGGAGAAGGTTAATGCTGTTAATCATTCAGAACAATAGACGGAAATCAAGGCCTGTGAGAGAGGGGCCCACCGCAGACAGGTCGAGAAAGACCAGAATGGAAAGTTTACCTTTGTCACAGTCATATAGCTTTCAAAATAACTGTTCTGGAATTGTGGCGGGGCAGAAACTTGATTGGAGAGATTCAAACCTGGAGTTCAGAGAAAGATGGACATGGATTTGGGAGATTACAAAATGTTTAAGTATTTTTCAAAGGAAATTGAGGCAGGGAATGAGGCGGCAGCATGCAAAGATGCAGAAGTGAAGAGTTTGTTATTTTAACGACAGTGGTAATGATGGAAGATTTAAAGGAGAGCGGGACAGTACTTGAAAAGAGAGAACTGTTGTGAATGTCAGTAGGCATGGGGAGGTTGTTTGGTCAATAGTTTAGTGGGAATAGGGTCGATGGAGCAGGTTGTGCACAGAGAGAGCACTGAGAGGGCATAAGGGGAGACAGGAGAGAAACCCGTGAAAAATGTGTGTTCAGGGCTTGGGCAAGTGGGATCTTCAGACACAGTTTGTCCCGTTGGGCCAGTGGAAGGGAGGGAAGCAGCAGAGGCAGCTGATCGGATTGTCTCAATCTTAGAAACAAAGAAGCTCCATGAGATCCTCACATTGTTGCTGGAGGTGAGGATGGAGGAGACAAGCGAGAGGGAGAGCCCTTCAAAAGGAACAAACTTGTGTTAAAGATATTAAAAAGACTCAACACACTGTGTTTAACGCAAAGCTGATTTATTTGAATTTTATCCAGAATCTGTAACTGGGCTGGAGTTTATTAACATCAGCAGAAACACACTCCAATGAATATGCTTCAGACAACAATATCATTAGGAACTAAATCCAACCCAAGCAGTTACTTGTGAACTCGCTGGTGTCTCAGCAGGTGGGATGACCGAATGAATCCCTTCCCATACTCAAAACAGGTGAACGGCCACCCCTGACTTTGAACTCACTGGTGTTTCAGTAGGTTGGATGAATCAGCAAACCCCTTTTTACACACAGTGCTGGTAAACGGCCTCTCCCCAGTGTGAACTCACTGGTGTGTCTGCAGATGGGATGACTGAGTGAATCCCTTCCCACACTCAGAGCAGGTGAACAGCCTCTCTCCAATGTGAGTGCTTCAATGAATTTCCAGCTGGGATGGGTAACTGAATCCCTTCGCACAGTTCCCACATTTCCATGGATTCTCTCCAGTGTGACTGTGGCTGTGGTTCGACAGGTCATTTGTTCGGCTGCAGCCTCGTCCACACACAGAGCATGTATACGGTTTCTCCCCACTGTGAACAAGGCTTTTAACTTCCATGTTCAAAATTCGATGATATGTGGGTTACGATAAATTGGGCGACACCATCAGATCCTGATGTGATGTTAGGTTTGAGATTCCGGACTGCAAGCCCTGTGAAAGTAGTTTAAAACAGGCCAAAGGGAGTGAGAGAGAATCCATAAAAACACAAAGGCAGGTTACGAAATTGAGCTGAATGAATCTGGTCATTTTTGGGACTGGCATGAGGAAAAAGTGACAATGAAAGCTTTCAGACACAATGGATTCATCAATGCCTATTAGGAAAGGGAACCCAACGACTGGACAGGGCCTATACAAAACTCCAAAATCTAGGGGAGGAAAGAGAGGGAGATGGGAGAGCCAGGGCGTGAAGGAGAGGGATGTTACACATCTGCAACTCTACCAGAGCTTTGGCAGAATCTCCCAAACCCGCAACCTCTACCAGCTAGAAGGACCAGGGTAGCAGGTGTCTGTGAACATAATCACCTCCAAGTCACACACGGTCCTGACTTGACTGACATTTAGTACTGGATGAACAGAAATTTCCTCCATTTAAATATTGGGAAGACTGAAGCCATTGTCTTCAGTCCCAGCTACAATCTCCACTCACTAACCATCAATGCCATCCATCTCTCTGACAAATTTGAGACTGAACCAGACTATTCAACAATCAATTTTAGATCGTGAACTCACTCCTCCATCCCCACCCCCTTTCCGATCCCTCTTATATTTTCCAATAATTTATATAGATTTTTCCTTTCCCACCTATTTCCATTATTTTGAAATGTATTTCCATCCATTGTTTTATCTCTACCTTTTAGACTATTTCGATCCCTTCCCTTCACCCCACCCCACCCCCCCGAGGGCATATCTGTACCTTGCTTGTCCTGTTTTCTACCGTTAATTAGCACATTCCTTAGATAATATCGCCACCTTCAACATCTCTTTGTCCTTTTGTCTATGACATCTTTTGGAAATCTTCATCTATCACTGGCCCTCTATCCAGCTCTACCTGTCCCACTCCACCCCCCACCCTCCGCCCCATTAAACCAGCTTATATTTCACCTCTTTTCTATTTTTACTTAGTTCTTTTGAAGAGTCATACAGACTCAAAACGTTAACTGTGTTCCTCTCCGCAGATGCTGCCAGACCTGCTGAGTTTTTCCAGGTATTTTTATTTTTGTTTCAGACTATTCACTATCTTGGTGTCATATTTCGCCCCAAGCTGAGCCTCTATTTGCACCTCAGTAACTTTGCCAAACTTCACAACTGCCTCAGCTCATCTGCTGCTAAAACTCATCCTTTTCCTTGTTCCCGCTAAACTGGACTATTACTAGCTACCCACATAAAGATGGGGTCATTTAAAACTCCGCTTCCCTTATCCTTACTCGCACTAAGACTCGTTCATCCAACACCCCTGTGTTCACTAAGCTACATCGGCTTCTCGTTAGGCAGCTCCACAATGTTCAAATTCTCATCCTTGTTCTAAAATCCTTCCGTGGCCTCACCCTCACTATCTCTATAATATCCTCCAATCTACATCCCGCCAAAAAAACTGGAGTCATTTAATTCAGGCCTTCTGAGGATCCCTGATTTCAATTGATCCACCATTGGTGACCGAGCCTTCAGCTGCCCAGGCCAAAAACTCTGAAATATTCTCCTTAGACCTCTCTGCCTCCCTCTCATCCTTTAAGACACTCCTTATAACCTACTTCTTTGACCAAGCCTCTGATCATCTGCCCTTATGCCTGCTTATGTGACTTAGTGTTAAATATTGCAACATAATATTCCTGTGAAACACATTGGAAGGTTTTATTCTATCCAGGGTGCTACATAAATACAACTTGTCCTTGATGATTTGGATATATATCATCGCTGAGTGGAAACCCTGTAACTCCTTACCAAACAGCATTGTGGGAGCACCTTCACCACAGTGACTGCATCGGTTCAGGAAGAAGGCCCACCAACACCTGACCAACAAACAACTGGGGATTGACAATATCTGCTGGTCTTGTTAGTGACGCCCAAATACCAAGAATGGAGTTAACAAAAAACCTCGGTTGTTTCTCTCTCCACAGTTGCTGTCAGACCAGGTGAGTTTTTTTTTCCAGCATTTTCTGTTTTGATTTCAGACTTCCAGCATCCCCAATATTTTGCTTTTATCCGAATTGGTCTGCCTGTGTTTCTAAACTCAATCCTGTAAAACAATGAAACAAAAGCAAAACTCTACAATGTTGGATCTGAAATGAAAATATAAAAGACTTCAAATATTCAGCTGGTCAGGCAGCATAAACCGATTAAGAAACAGAGTTAGGGTCTCAGGTCACTGACTTGCCTTCAGACTGCACGAAAACGCTCAGCGGCAGCCGATAAGTAATGGCGGCCAAGGTTCCCACAATGCTATGGGCCCAGAAACCGCTCTATCTAAAAGTTGTTTATTTTCTTATCTAAGGTCGGTTGACGCAATCTGCGGGTGGTAACAATGGCGCATCGAGAGGTAAGGAGGTGAAGAACTGCAGCAAATTACAGGAATACTTAAACGGACTTGCAGACTACACGAAGAAATGGAAAATTAAATTCAAAATAGTGAAATGAAGGAGGGTTGGGTTCCTGCAGATGGAGATAGACCGTATTCGATCCCGAGGTGCATTCAGGGTAGGATGACCCGCCATTATTATAGAAGAATTATGCCGCGTTTCTGCACTTGCGCACCCACAACAATGCCGAAACTAACAAAATAAAGCCCAGCTCTGAAGAAGAGTCATACGGACACGAAACGTTAACTCTGCCTTTCTCTCCACAGATGCTGCTAGATTTGCTGAGTTTTTCCAGCATTTTCTGCTTTTGTTGCCGAGACTAACAACCTCCCCGCATCCAAAATCACTGGAACCTGCAGCCTGGAACTGGGAGTTGGAGAAGCGGGAAGAATGAGGAGAAACAATATAATCTGACACTCACAACAACCTCCAATCCACCTCCATTCCCGGGATAGTGAGACAGAGTTTAGAAACACTCACCAACACGACTCCAGTGAAACATCCACGAGGAAAGGGGGAGCAGTGACTGTGCCTGCTCTGATATAGCCCCAGACCTGTCACTCAAACCCCCAACTCCGCCCAGTTCACAGCACAACCTATCAGCTTGCAGCTTCCTGCACTTTGACCCCGCCCGGCTCAGGTGTGGGACAGTCCAAGGTGATTCGTTTGTGTCACCAGGAGAGTGGGGGAGGGGTGACCTCCCGCCCTGTGCTTTCTCCAAAATGAATTCTTCCTCCTCTCCCCCAGGGCCCTCTAAACACTGCATGCAGGTGGCTGATGGACTTTAGGGGTCCTCACTGACCTGCACAGATACATTATCCTGCACCTCCCACCACCCCCATTCACCATATGAACAAGTTGCTTTTCTTTCTTCTGCTCCCCCTTTGCGAAAACATTTTGATTCAAACAAGTTTTGTTTAAGACTTGTTTAATCTTGTTTAATTGCAGGGCTATGGGGCAAAGGCAGGGACGTGGCATTAGGTAAATTGTTCCTTCAGGGGGCTAACGCAGACCAACTGAGCGACCCCCCTTTTGAGCTACAACCATTCTATGGTTCTCTGATGTGTCTATTCCGTTGCTCCATTCCCAGTGATTCCCACCTTTTGCTATTGTCCCTGGCGCCCTGTTTAACCAAGTAATTCCTCCCCTTTCCCCTGCTCACCCTGTGCAGTGTGTGTCAGACTTCCTCTGGACACCTCCCCCCACCACCATCCCGGCCCCTTTAACCATCAGCAGCTTTCTGCTTTTAGTTTAAATTTACAGTATTGCAGGATTTAGCTTCAAACTCGCCTTCGCTGACTGCAGCTAATCTGATGTTTGCCCCTCACACCAGGGTAGTTTATTTTGTATAAAGTCAGACCAAAAATGCAGTGACTGTCCTCAAGCTTCTTCTTTTGATGCTCACAGGACCCAAATATAAAACAGCGAACGTTCTCCCCCTAGACTGAATATAAAAGAGTGAACATTCTCCCCACAGACCCAAATATAAAGTAAAGTAGTGAGACTGGTGTGTCATGAGGCAGAGGCATTTGTTGTCGATGTGACAAATTAATTTGGGACAATCTCTGCCTTTACAAACTCTCACAGTCTACAATCCCGTCATGAAACTGAGAATGCTGGAAATCCTCAGCAGATTTGCATCTGTGGAGAGAGAAACAGAGTTACCGTGACAACTCTGTGACCTTTCATCTGAACTGCAAATGGATAGAAATGTAACAGTTCATTACCAAGTCAAAAAGAGACACTTTACAGACTTGGAGAATCAAAATTGTGTTCAACAATTTTCTATCATATTCTCTGCCCCCATTTTGTTTTTTGTTTCTTTGCGTCCTTGTTTTCCTTTCTCATTTCTCTTATTTTCTTTACTTTGCTATCAGACGGTTGTGATGGTGCAATTCGCGCCTCATATCGACACATCTTTTGTGTTTTCACTTGTCCCATTACCACTCCCTTTGACCTTGCTTCATGAAACCAAATCTCTCTCGCCCTGCAGCCTTTCAGAGACCGTTCCTTCTGTCCTCCCCACCTCCCCGCTTTCACTGGCTCACAGACCTGAAACGTCAATTCTGTTTCTCTCTCCAGAGGTTCTTCCAGACATGCTGAGTGTTTCCAGTTTTAACTGTTTTCATTTCATATTTGAAGCATTCAGTATTGTTCATTTCTCCATTCCAAGCACTCTGGCTGAGATTTATTAATAATTAAATTCATTTATTCATACTTTTAGTGTTATATGTCTTGAAATCTGATTAATTATTGAGCTATTTATCAGTGTCTTCAAATGTAGTTACAATTTCATCACTTCTCTCTTTTTCCTCACACTTCCTCTCACTAATATTAAATCCATACTAATCTTAAATGGAAGGATCACCCCAGCACCGACAGACCAGTCAGTTTAACCTCGACATGGGAAAGCATTTAGAAGCAGCAATTCAGGCCAAAATTAAGTCATTTGTGCAATTGTGGGTTAATTAAAGTGAGCACGGATTTGTTCAGGACAAATCGTGTTGAACGATATTGCTTGAGTTTTATTGATGAGACAACAGAGAATGTGATTGAGGATAACACAATTGAGGTGCACATGAACTTCTAAAAGGCATTTGAGACAGTACCAAGTAACAGGCTTGTCAATAAAGTTAAAGACCATGGGGCAGAGGCAGCATTGGCTGTGTGACAGGAAACAACATGCATGGAGAATGATTGTTTTTTCAGATTGAGGAAAAATAGACACTGGGATCACAATGAGTCAGTGTTAAGACCATTGATTTCTTGATATATGTTAATGACCTAGACTTGTGTGTTCAGGGCAAAATTTCAAAATTTGAAAACGGAACCAAATTTTCAAGTTGTGTTTACAGTAGGGAGGATAATGAGAAACTTCAAGAGGACATAGAGAAGATGGTGGAATAGGCAGACAGGTGCCAATAAAATTTAATTCAGAGAGGTGTGACGTGATTCATTTTGGGAGGAAGAACGAGGAGAGACAATAGAAAATAAAGGATACAAGTGTAAAATGGTGCAGGAGCAGTTCAACCTGGGGCTTTATGTGCACAAATCATTGATGGTAACAGGGCAGGCTGAGAAAGCAGTGAATAAAGCACGTGGAATTCTGGGCTTCATGAATAGAGGAATTAAGTACAAAAACAACCAAGTTAGAAGAAACTTGAATAAAACACTGGCTTGGCCCCAGGTATAGTATTGTGTCCAATTCTGAGCACCTCACCACAGGAAGAATGTGAGGCATTAGAGAGTGTGCAGAAAATATTCACGAGAGATGAGGAACTTCAGTTAGGTTAGGTGAAGTTGGGTTTGTTTTCCTTGGAAGGGGAACCGTTCTCTTGCATATTTTCTGGACCTTCTGTCTTCACTTCCTTCTGAAATTGTAGCCATTCAGTGGCGGGGGTGTTAAAAACTTTCTTTCATGGCATTTGGGCAAGGCCAGCATTTGTTGCCCATCCCCAACTGCCCTTGAAGCAAGTGGCTTGGCACACCATTCAGAGGGCCATTCAGAGTCAAACACATTTCGGTGGATTTGGAGTCACATGTAGGCCAGACCATGTAAGGATGGCAGATTTCATTCCCTAAAAGGCATTAGTGAACCAGATGGGTTTTTTAAAATGATAATCGACCATGGTTTCATTGTCACCGTTACTGAGCCGAACTTTCAATTCCAGATTTTTTAATTGAATTTAACTTGAACCAGCTGCAGTGGCGGGACTTGAACCCAAGTCCCTCGAGTTTTAGCTGGCCTTCCAGAATACTGGTTTAGTGAAATCGATGCCACCGTCTCCCCCAATACATATATATTTTAAATTATTTTGTAAATAGTTTAATATTTGTCAGTATTTTGTTTCATGTGGCTTCTAATATGAGTTTCAGACAGTTCTGTGCCAAGTGGACGAGGTGTTTAAAGGTCATTAATTTCCCTCTTTGCATGTTAATGTTCATTAAAGACACAGAGAATAATGTCCTCCTCATTCAGTATTAATGACACTTAAATCTTTTGGGTGAACAGGTGGTCTATACATTCAGGTTATTGTATAATTTGATTGCTAATTTTACTGAGTGCCCAAAATTTTAATTTGCTGACCCAATCTCCACATTGTTGCATAAAATGACTATTTCTCATTGGGCAGGCAATGGCGATGCGTTTTCCCAGCATAACCCGCGGTGGTGAATGTCCCCTATCCACACCACAAGCGAGCGGTGCGCAGGCTCAGTGCCGGACAGTGTTTGGAGCGCGCGCATTGTCAGTGACGGCGATGGGGCGAGAAGCGCCTCAATCTCATCTGCAGCCGGTGAGGATTTGGATATGCGACGGGAGCAATAGAGCCGGCGGCTGGTTGGGGAAGGTTTCTAAACACCCGGTGAAGGCCTCAAACCCCGAACAGAGACCTGCAGGTCCTGAGCTTGCAGCTCCGGGGCTTTTAACCGAGACGAGACCCAGATTAACGGCCGCCATCTTGTTTCGGCGGGGATTAGAGCGCATGCGCATATATCTTGATGACGCCACATTGGGCGGGGCTTCGGCGTGCCTGTTCCCAACCGGGTCCAAGTGCCAGGAAAATACACTACCTGGGCAACAGGTTTTTCAACAGCTTTACCCACTTTCAGGCTGCAGGTGATGTTTGAAGCGTAGAGGAGTCCACGGGCCTTGTTTCTATTCGGGCGGAGAGGTTGCAGCCCCTGTATAGTTACCTGAAGGGGATGATCCTCAACCTTTGGTGTCACTGCTGTCCCATTCTCTGAATCTTTGTCTGACCAGTGTGGAGGGGGAGTGGGTAAGTCAGAGAATCTTCTCCTGAAACTGTTCATGGGCCCGGTTAAAACAGAAATTTGCAGATCCAGGATGGGTGACACACCTGGGGGTGGTCACACTGGCTGCCAACCTCTCTTCCATGGTCTTGTCCGTGCCCGGGTGTCCCTGGAAAGGGAACACGCGGTGTCCACTGGTACACTTGATACCTCCCACATCCAGTAGGCACCTCAGGGTACAGAGTGTCTCATAGACACTTGAAACAACATTCTGGTTTAGTTAGGGAGGTTCCCTTTGCTTTTGTTGGGACTTTGTTGCTGATTTGAGCTTCTTTTAGTTTGATTGGACCACATGTTTGGGGAAAGAATGTCCCAAAGAAACTTGAATTGTCTGTTTTGAATTTCTATCCTGTACTTACAGTGATGGTTTTTGTAAACTCCTTTTACAGGGGAGAAGAGGGAGATGATTTTCATCCAAACCAAACCAAACATCACATCAAGATCTGACCGCATCACTCGATTCATCAAGACCTGAATATCATCGGACATTGACTGTGAAAGTAGATATATTTGTCTGTTCTGTCTGTGGGTAAAGATTTGAAACATCAGTGTGACTGGAAAAACACCGAGACACACACACACACACCGGAGTGAGAGTGTTCCAGTGAACTGAATGTAGAACGTGTTTTAACCTGTTACACCACCTGAAACAAAGATTTCACCATGCACAGCAGGGAGAAACTGTGCAAGTGTACTGTGTGTGGACAAGAACTCAACTGATTATCCAACCTGGAGAGGCACAGGAACATCGACACCATGGAGAAACCGTGGAACTGTGGGGACTGTGGGAAGAGATTCAGATCCCCCTCTGAGCTGGAAACTCATCGACGCATTCACACTGGGGAGAGACCGTTTATCTGTTCTGAGTGTGGGAAGGGATTCACTCGACTAACTAACCTCACTTCACACCAACTTGTTCACTCAGACATGAGACCTTTTGAATGTAGCGACTGTGAGAAGAGCTTTAAAAGCAAAAAGAATCTGCTAATACACCAGCGAGTTCACACTGGGGAGAGGCCGTTCACCTGCTTTGACTGCGGGAAGGGATTCGCTCAGTTATCCAACCTGCTGCGACACCAGAGAGTTCACACTGGAGAGAGGCCGTTCACCTGCTCCAAGTGTGGGAAGGGATTCACTCAGTTAAGTACCCTCACTTCACATCAACTTGTTCACTCTGACATGAGACCTTTTAAATGTTCTGACTGTGAAAATTGCTTTAAAAGCAGAAAGATTCTGTTGATACATCAGAGAATTCACACTGGGGAGAAACCATTCACCTGCTCCAAGTGTGGGAAGGGATTCACTCAACTAACCCAGCTCACTTCACATCAGCGTGTTCACTCTGAAAAGAGACCTTTTAGATGTTCTGACTGTGTGAAAAGCTATAAAAGCAAAGTGGATCTGCTGACACACCAGCGAGTTCACACTGGAGAAAGGCCATTCACGTGTTCCATGTGTGGGAAGGGATTCATTCACCCATCCCTCCGGCTGAAACACCAGCGAGTTCACACTGGAGAGAGGCCGTTCACTTGCTCCGTGTGTGGGAAGGGATTCAGTCATTCATCCACCCTGCAGACACACCAGTGTATTCACAAGTGACTGCAGGGGTTGGATTCTGCTGTTAATCACATCCAGGACTGAACCATGTTCATTCTGACAGTTGGGGTTTGTTTTTGCTGATGTTAATAATCCCGGTAACTGGGCTGGAGTTTAATATTCTGGATAAAGGTTAAATAAATCAGCTTAGTGTCAAATACACAGTGCTCGAGTCCATGATTTCTCTAAGAAAAGAGGAGACTGATTGATGTTCTGTTAATGACTTTTCTGGCCTTGGTCCTTCTCTCCTTTGTTAATGGAAGATGTGCATTTATATAGCACCTTTCACAGCTTCAGGATGTTCCAAAGTGCTTTACAGGCAGTGAAGTCTTTTTGAAGTGTAGTCCCTGTGTAATGTGGGAAATGCATGTCGGACCAGCCGTGAGCTTGGTCCAAACCATGGAGTCCCTCATCTTGCAGGAAATCCACCCCAGCCACAAGGACGAGGTTCTGATGGCACGGCCCTGGGTGTCTCAATGGGATCCACGAGGTCGCTGGACATAACACGTCACCCAACAGTGATTAATCCCAAACAGCAGACCCCCAACAAGGGACTGGCGAGGAGTTTACCCTCTCACAGACCACAATGGGACTAGCGAAGAGTTCGTGTCTCATGGTTTTGATCCCTGGAAAAGCAAAAATGAGTCGTGCGAGGCCATGAAGACCCCGACACCAACAACGAACTGGTCGTGTGTGGGTCAAGACTCCAGATACAGGGTGACAGAGAAACACAAACAACAAACTGGTCCTGTGTGGGCCAAGACTCCGGGTACAGGGTGACGGAGAAACACAAACAACAAACTGGTCCTGTGTGGGTCAAGTCTCCAGGTACAGGGTGACAGAGAAACACAAACAACAAACTGGTCCTGTGTGGGTCAAGACTCCGGGTACAGGGTGACGGAGAAACACAAACAACAAACTGGTCCTGTGTGGGTCAAGTCTCCGGGTACAGGGTGACAGAGAAACACAAACAACAAACTGGTCCTGTGTGGGTCAAGTCTCCGGGTACAGGGTGACAGAGAAACACAAACAACAAACTGGTCCTGTGTGGGTCAAGACTCCGGGTACAGGGTGACAGAGAAACATTAACAACAAACTGGTCCTGTGTGGGTCAAGGCTCCGGGTACAGGGTGACAGAGAAACACAAACAACAAACTGGTCCTGTGTGGGTCAAGACTCCGGGTACAGGGTGACAGAGAAACACAAACAACAAACTGGGCCTGTGTGGGTCAAGACTCCGGGTTCAGGGTGACAGAGAAACACAAATAACAAACTGGTCCTGTGTGGGTCAAGACTCCGGGTTCTGGGTGACAGAGAAATGCAAATGCCAATACGGATCATCCAGCTCACCAACCACAACACCCGGGTGGAGACCTACCCAACAAATCACACAAGACGACTTTTCTGATTACTCAATTTCAGATAGGCCAAGTTCACTACACAGATCAGATTGGATTCCTCCAGAGAATGAAATGAACACTGAAATATCTAACTTCATCAAAGCAACTCAGGAATCGAGAGAATCTCCGATGTAAAGGGTAAACAAAACCTCATGAGGAGAGAAAGACAAGCGATCAGAGAATTAAAAGTCAATACATATATTGTCATAAAACCAGCAGACAAAGGCAGTAACATAGTTATGGACAGACAACAAAACCTTACTAAAGCAAACAGACAACTCAACAAGACAGATTACTGCACCAAGTGAACTAAGTCCATGTATCAACAGAGACAAAAAGAAGTTAAGGACAGAGTAACAGAACTTAAAGATTCCAACTACATGAATCGAAAACAGATGGAATACCTAAAGGGACAGCAGCCGCAACCAAGGACATTTTACAAAATACATAAACACCTGGACACCTGATGGTATCATGAGAAATCCTCCAAATTTCAATCATTACAGGCTGTGGCAGTGAATCATACAGAATGGCAGAACACACTGATTCATTTTTGAACCCTGCCTCCCAGATCAATATTACCCAATTACATTAAGGATACTTACCGCTCAGAAAAATCCCTCACCTCACCCTCCCGACAGCACACTCTTCACAATGGAAATTGAGAGTTTGGAAAGCAACATAGAAACAGAGGGATTCCAGTCATCCAAAACATCTTGAATAAATTTCCACAATCTCATAGACCAGGCAAAGCCATAATCTGATTATTATATCTGGGACTAACAAAAAACTTTGAATTCAGATGGAGAATACAATCTTCAAATTAAAGATATAGCCGCTCGCAAAAAATTTGCACACCCCTGCCCCTCCCCCCATGTTAATATATAAATGTGTGGGGGAATGGGAAGAGAGTGTTTTCAAAGAATGTTCCAAGCTACCATTATGTTATTACAGATTTCTAGATGATACGTGAGGAGTTTGGTCCCATACGGAGACAGGACGGGAGGAATCTGTACAAACAATCACTATCTGACTATCAAAATCAAAGTAACAGCAATTTTAAGAAACTTATCTGTCTCTCTGTGATGTTTTCTGGCTGGAGACTGAGGACTAGGAGTTCCAGAATTCCCTGGGAGTTCCAGCACGAGTCCAGAGTGGGACAGGCAGCGCGGGCTCAGGAGAAGAGATTGAACCATTGGGAGGTGTGCAGTTGTTGAGGCAATCTGAGTCAGAGCAGCTTTGAGGGATGTGAGGGGCTAGATTCTTGAAAGTGGAGACCCTTGTGAGGGAGATGGAGTTTTCACGAGATTGTGTGACTCACAGTGAATACTGACATCTGGGTGGGTTGCTGAGAAATCTGTGGGATCTGTCTCGGTTGTCTGCTGTTTAATGTGCAGTGCATTATGTTTGACCACAGTTGCCTGTTACTTCATATTTTTCTCATGTTAATTCTGAATGTTAGAGTATAAGATACATATTGCCAATTGTTTTATTTTTCTGACTTTGTATAATAAAATTTAACTTGTTTGTTTAAAACCATGGAAGCTTGTAATTTTATTCTCTTAGTTAGTCCTTGAGATTTCAAATATTGTCTACTTTAAACAAAAAGTTACTGGTCCCTAACCAGATTGAAACAATAAATACAGAAATAAAATGAATTTCTTAGACACCACAGAGTTCAAACTAACACAAGAAGATAACACAAAACACATTGGCAACAAAGGTTTTCTTCAAACCAACAGACACGCGCACCCTACTATATTCAAAAGACACCATGTTAAACACACCTTCCATGGATTAGTGATTTCATAACTGCTGCGATTCCATGGTATTTGTACAGAACAGGTAGATTTCACAGTGTAGTCAATACCTTATTCACTGCGTTGTGGTAGAGGGGATATGCCAAAAGTTTCCTTAAACATATCAAATCCAATTTTTGGAAAGAATTAGACAACCCTCCAAGATTAAATAGATTAGGCCCCAAAAATACCACTTATTATGGGATATTGCAATAAGACCCTACGTGTAAAGAAAGTAATTAAAAATAATTTTGAAAACTTAAATGAAGGAATCAACTCACTAAACCAATATAATAACAGCCTTTAGAAGGAATAAAAACCAAAAGGATCTTTTTGTTAGCAGCAAGGTGAGCACACAAACCACAACAAATTGTGGGAATAGAAACTGTATAACATTTAAGCACTTAAAAGTCCTGAAAACAAGACAAAAATTCAACACAGGGAAAACACCTCTATAAACTACAGAATCAAAAATGTGAACAACAATGCTGTTTATGTAATCCGATGTAAACATTGCAAAATCTGATACATGGGAGAGACAAGGAACAGATTAAGAACTAGACTCACATCGTGACATTAGGAGGAAGAAAGAACAGGAAGCCAGCAACAAACATTTTATTGAATATGGACCGGACCCTTTTGAAATGACAAGACTGGAAACAAATCCACATTGGTTTACATTGCAAAGGAAGAGCAAAGAGGGACAGTGGATTCCAAATTTAGTAAAAATGTCACCAAAAAGGCTTAAATTAAAGAAAAAGTGTTAATACAAAAGTTAATATTTTCATTAACTTGAATGATTCCCATTTTGGGAGGTTTGGTGAGATGGGAAAGAGCTATTCACACCTCCAGGGAAACCACTGTCAATGAGTTTCCTCTTGTGGAAACGTGCCTTGGATTTCAAATGTTGTCACATATCTGGGTAGGTCCCTTTTCAATTTACTTGAAGCCTTCTAGAAGCTTGGCAAATATTGCAGTTGTAAAAGGTCAGGTGACCTTTAGCAGCTATTTTTAACGTTCCTTGCGCCCATTTAAAAGAAATATTAGCTTGTTTTTACAAAATCTACCACATCACAACTCTACATTCGTGACAAGATTCCCCCTCTTCCAGTCCTTTAAGTGGGTGACTTAAGCTCTGGCTCAATCCCACACTTCGCTCTAATTCTACCAAATAACACAGCTCACAACAACAAAACATCTTTCATGATTTTATTACTCATTTTGAATGTTCCAGATGTGAACGTGGTCATGTGGCCGAGCAGTGTATGGTACTGGAGTGAGGATCTTGTCTCTTTGGAGGTGTGGGTTTGAATCCCACCACTACTAAAGTTTTGGGTGGTTTGCTCTGCTAGGTTGTTCCAGAAAGTTCATCATGTGGGCAAGGGGCAGCTGAGCTGTACAGTGTTTCATTCGGTTGGGAGAATGAGGAGAGACAGAGACAGTAAATTACAGGTGACCAGGAAAGGGTGGGGGAAGGGCACAGACTGGATTGACCGAATACCGTTTTTCTCTGTAACACTCCGTATCCATTCTATCATCCTTCCCAAGTAGTTGCGGCCGAGTGGTTAAGGCGATGGGTTTGAAATCCAGTGGGTTCTCCTCACGCAGGTTGGAAACCTGTCAACTCCTCTTCTCATCATTATAACCAATCGCAGAATTAGTTATCGGTTAAATGGAATAAAAACCCTCCAAATTCCCTGTGTTTCTTATTTCCATTCATCCCAAACGTTCATTAAATTTGCAGTCTGAAATGGAACAATAATTGGCCAGGTTGGTGACATCCTTGTTTTCTGGCTGTTTGTCTCTCCTTAGGACTCTGTCACTGTCAGTGTATATGTCTGTTGTGTGTTCCTCTGTGTGGGTCAACGCAGTTCAGTTCCCTGACGGGGTGAATATATTTTTACCATCACAAATTTAATTCACATCAGTTGTGTAGCTTCATAATAAAATGTTCCAGAGAAAAAAATATCAGGGTGAAATATACAAGAGGAGTTTGTCTCTTTCTATGTATGGACTACTACAACAACAACTTATATTTATATAGCAGTTCAACATAAACATCGCACAGGAGAATTATGTAACAAAATATGACACTGACCCACATAAGGAGAGATTAGGTCAGATGACCAAAAACTTGGTCAAAGAGGTAGGTTTTAAGAAGGGTCTTGAAGGAGGAAAGTGAGATCGAGGCGGAGAGGTTTAGGGAGGGAATTCGAGAGCTTGGGACCTCAGTTACTGAAACCACGATCACCAATGGTGGAGCCATTCTGATTGGGAATGTACAAGGGGCCAGAATTAGAGGAGCAGAGATATTGTGGGGTTTGAGAAGGACACAGAGATAGGGATAGGGCATGTAGGGATTTGAACACAAGGATGAGAATTTTAAAATAAAGACATTTCTTGACACGGAGCCAAAATGGGTCAGCAAGTACGTGGGAGATAGAGGATTGGTACTTGCCATGAGTTAAGACACGGGCAGCAGTCTTGGATGAACTCAATTTATGGAGGGTAGAAAATTAGGTCAAAAACTAACAAGCAGGACTTCAAATGTAGTCATCTCTGGATTATTCCCAGTGCCACGTGCAAATAAGTACAGAAATAGGAGGATAAGACAGATGAATGTGTGGCTGGAAAGATGATGCAGGAGGGAGGGCTTTAGATTCCTGGGACACTGGGACTGGCTCTGGTGAAAATAGCACCTGTACAAGCCGGACGGGTTGCACGTGAACAGAGCCGGGACTGAGCTTGTTGCAGGGTGTTTTGCTAGTGCCATTGGGGCGGGGGCTTTAAACTAACTTGGCAGGGGTGTGGGAACCAGGAGAGAGTATTAGAGAGGAATACCAGGGTGCACAAAATACGGGGAGAGACCGATAGCATGAGAAAATAGAATCAACAGTTAATAGTTGGAGTCGGAGTAAGGGGGAAAGTCATAAAGACTAAATCAGGGTTAGTGTGCATGTTTGTGAATGCATGGAATATAGTAAATAAGATTGGGGAGTTACAAGCGCAGATTGCCATGTGGAAATATGATGTTGTGGCGATAACAGAAACCTGCCTCATGGAAGGGCAGGACAGGGTGTTAAATATTCCCGGGTAAAAGATGTTCAGAAAAGATAGAAAAGGAAGAAAAGGTGGAAGGCTGGCAGTATTGTTTAAGGAGAGCGTTGCAATGCTGGAGAAAGAGGATGTCCCAGAGGGTTCAAGGACAGAATCAATTTGGCTAGAGCTAAGGAACAAATAATGTGCAATTACGTTCTTTGGTGTCGATAGACCACTGGGAAGCATGCAGAGGAACAAATCTTCAGGGAAATTAGAGATGCAGACATCATAGAGTAATTATAATGGGGGACTTTAATTACCCGAATGTAGACTGGGACAATGGTAGTGTAAAGGGTGGAGAGGACCAAGATTTCCTAGAGTGTGTTCAGGAGAATTTTCTACAGCAGTGTGTGTCCAGTGCAACAAGAAAGGATGCACTGTTGGGCCTGATTCTTGGAAATGAGGTGGGCCAAGTGGATCAAGTGTCAGTGGGGGAACATTTAGGAGACAGTGATCATTGTATAGTAAGATTTAGGATGATCCAAAACAAAAACAGAATTACCTGGAAAAACTCAGCAGGTCTGGCAGCATCGGTGGAGAAGAAATAAGTTAACGTTTCGAGTCTTCATGACCGAATGAAGACTCGAAACGTTAACTGATTTCTTCTCCACCGATGCTGCCAGACCTGCTGAGTTTTTCCAGGTAATTCTGTTTTTGTTTTGGATTTCCAGCATCCGCAGTAGCTTTTAGCTTTTTGTTTTTATAGATTTAGGATGATGTTAGAAAAGGACAATGTGTAATTCAGAGTAGGAATTATTAACAGGGGGAGAGCAGACTTCAATGGGGCAAGAACGGAGCTGGGTTGGATAGACTAGAACCAAAGGTTGGTGGGAAAAACTGCAGCTGAACAATGGGCTACCTTCAAAGAAGAAATGGTTCATGCACAGTCAAGGTATAATTCCTCCAAAGGGAAAGGTAGGGCAAACAAATCTAGAGCTGACTGGATGAAAAAGGAGATAGAAATCAAGATTAAGTAGAAAAAGTGTGCTTATGACAGGTGTCATGTAAAAAATACAAAAGAGAACAAAGCTAAATACAGAAGGTTCAGAGGGGAGTTGAGAAAGCAAATAAGAGAAACAAAGAGGGATTATGAGAGAAGGCTGGTAGCCTAGACAAAGGGGAATCCCAAAGTCTCCTATTGAGACAAAAATAGTAAGAGGATGGTCAAAGGAAAATAGGACTGATCAGGGACTAAAAAGGGAATTTGCACAGGGAGGCAATAGGCATGGCCGAGGTGTTAAATTAATACTTTGCATCTGTCTTTACCAAGGAAGCAGATGCTACCAAGGCCACGGTGATAGAGGAGGAAATTTTGTCACTAAAAGGATTCAAAATTGATAAGGAGGAAGTGTTGGATAAACTGTCAGTACTTAAGGTTGTCAAGGCACCGGGACCGGATGAGATGCAACCAAAGATATTGAAGGAAGTAAGAGTGGAAATTGCAAGGGCATTGGCCATAAACTTTCAGTCTTCCCTAGGCTCAGAGGAGGTTCCAGCGGACTGGAGAATTGCAAACATTATGCCCTTGTTCAAAAAAGGTTGTAAGGATAAGCCCAGCAATTACAGACCAATCAGTTTAACTTAGTGCTTGGGAAGCTTCTAGAGATAATTATACGGGATAGAATTAGCAGTCACATGGAAAAATGTGGGTTGATGAGGCAGAGCCAGCATGGATTTCAAAAGGGGAAATCATGTTTAACTAACTTGCTGGAGTTTTTTGAAGAGGTAACAGAGACGGTTGATGAGGTTAATGCTGTTGATGTGGTGCATATGGACTTTCAAAAGGCATTTGATACAGCGCCACACTTATTGCTCATGGAATAAAAGGGACAGTGGCAACGTGGATACAAAATTGGATGAGTAATAGGAAACAGAGGGTAATGGCCAATGGATATTTTTAGGGCTTGAGGAAGGTTTGTAGCATCTGCGGCTTCTGTGCCATAATAATTCTGTGATTGACACATCACCTGTCCTGCCATCTTTAATGTGTTTTAAATAATTACTCAATTATATTAATCACCTATTTATAATGCTTTCTAATATATTTATTAACTTTACCTCCAATTTGAATACTATTTTAAACCTTAAGAATAGAATAGGCCTTAACCACACACCAGTTACTCACCAAACAGCTAGCTCCTTTCCCTGTAGTAGAGCAAGAACCAATTCCAACAGTGTGAGAAAGATAAAAAAAAAGGAAATGAGCATCTCCTCCATCCACTTCACCGAACTCCCCCTCTCACCAAACTCCAATTATGCACTCGTTTGCCTTAGCTGCTCTGAAGAGGCCTGTATTTATAGCCAACTGAACAGGGGCTAGAATAACCAGATTCAACCAATTAGCGAATTAACTACTCAGCTCTCACAACAGAGAGTGAATTTACCCTGTCTAAACTGCAAGAAAACAAGAACTTAGCCTGCTTACACAGCACTTTCCTGTTACTGCTAAGGGAGTAAATGTTATCGGGGATCGGCTCCTTGTGGAGTTGAAGCCACAATCAGATCAGCCATGATCTTATTGATTGGCTGAGTAGGATCAAGGGGTCGAATGGCCTACTCCTGCTCTTAATTAATATGTTTAATAATGTACGTTTGATACAGAGCTGAGTTATTTGACTTATATTCACAATATCAACCCCTATAACTGGGCTTGAGTTTATTATCAGCAGAAACAGACCCCAGTGAACATGATTCAGTCCTGGATGTGATTAACAGCAAAATCCAACCACTGTAGTTCCATGTGAACTCGCTGGTGTGTCAGCAGGTGGGATGACTGAGTGAATCTCTTCCCACATTTGGAGCAGGTGAACGGTCTCTCCCCGGTATGAATTCGCTGGTGCCTCAGCAGGGTGGATGACATAGCGAATCCCTTCCCACACTCAAAGCAGGTGAACGGTCTCTCCCCAGTGTGAACTCGCTGATGTGTCAGCAGGTAGGATGACCGAGTGAATCTCTTCCCACACTCGGAGCAGGTGAACGGCCTCTCCCCAGTGTGAACTCGCTGGTGTACAGTGAGGTTAGATGATCGCCTGAACCCAGCCCCACAGTGAGAACACCTGAATGGTCTCTCATCAGTGTGAACACGTTGATGGAACATCACTTCCCCAGAACTTTTAAAACACTTCCCGCAGTCTGGGAATTTCAAAGGTCTCTCGTCAGTGTGAACTCGCTGATGGGACATCAGGTCTCTGGAGCTTTTATAGCACTTCCCGCAGTCTGGACATTTAAAAGGTCTCTCCCCACTGTGAGTTCGCTGATGTTTCAGCAAGTGGGATGACTGAATGAATCTCTTTCCACACTCGGAGCAGGTGAACAGCCTCTGGCTAGTGTGAATTTCCAGGTGATTCCGCAGGTTGGATGAATCAATGAATCCCTTCCCACAGTCAGGGCAGGTGAATGGTCTCTCCCCAGTGTGAACTCGCTGGTGTGTCAGCAGGTGGGAGGAGGTAGTGAATCCCTTCCCACACTCAGGGCAGGTGAACGTTCTCTCCTCAGTGTGACTGCGCCAATGTGTTTCCAGGTCAGATGGGTAATTGAATCCTTTTCCACAGTCTCCACATTTCCATGGTTTCTCCCCATTGTAACTGCATTTATGTTCTGACAGGCAAGATGATCGGCTGAAGCCTCGTCCACACACAGAACACGTGTACGGTTTCTCCCCACTGTGAACGGTGTTTTTTCCTTCCATGTTCAAAATCCAACGACATTCAGGTTACGATAAATTGGGCGACTGCATCAGATCCTGATGTGATGTTTGGATTGAGTTTCCCGACTGCAAATCCTCGCCTTCTAACACCCTGTGAAATTGATTTAAAACAGAAAAAAGGGAGTGAGAGAGAACCCACAAAAACACAAAGGCAGGTTGTGAAATTGAGCTGAATGAATCAGGTAATTTGTGGGGCCGGCACAGGGAAAAGGGACTGTTAAAGCTGATGGATTGTCATAAAAACCCAACTGGTTCACTAATGTTCTTCAGGGAAGGGAACCTGCCACTCAGTCTGGGTATAAGCAAAACTCTGGCTTCTATGGGAAGAGTGAAAGAGAGATAGAGGCGGGAGAGGTACCAGGTAAAGCAGAGGGATTTTATATATCTGGAACTTGACCAGAACATTGACAGAATTTCCCAAACCCTCAACCTCCATCACCTAGCAGGACTAGGGTAGCAGGTGTATGTGAACACCATCACCTCCAAATTCCCCTCCAAGTCACACACTGTCCTGACTTGTCTAACATCCAGTACGAAATGAGCAGAAATTTCCTGCATTTAAATATTGGGCAGATTGAAGCCATTGTCCTCAGTCCCCGCGACAAACTCCACTCCCCAGACACTGACTCCATCCCTCTCCCTGACAACTGTCTGAGACTGAACCAGATTGTTCACAGCCATGGTGAAATATTTCACCCCAAGATGAGCTTCCAACCATACATCCACATCATCACTGACCTACAAAGGGTTGGGGTTAAGGAGAACCTAAATTTTAAGCTTCTGATCCTTTCAAAACCCTCCATGGTCTCACCCCTCCCTATCTCTGTAATCTCCTCCAGCCTCACAACCCTCTGAGATATCGTCACTTCCTCTAATTCCATATTCCTGACTTGAAATTTTAATTGCTCCAGATTTGATCACAACAGCTGCACATTTCCCCTAAAAAGATGGCGGACACACGTGCGCAATGCTGCACATCACCCCCAGTAGGGAGGAGGTGATGGATTAATGGCATTGTCACTACACGAGTAATCCAGAGGCCCAGGTTCGAATCCCACAGCAGATGTTGGAATTTGAATTTTATAAAAACCTAATTCAAAGTCTAATGATGACCATGAAACTATTGTTGTAAAAACCCATCTGGTTCGCTAATGCCCTTTAGGGAAGGAAATCTGTTGTCCTTACCTGGTCTGGCCTAGATGTGACTCCAGAGCCACAGCAATGTGGTTGACTCTGAAATGGCCAAGCGCGACACTCAATTGGATAAAACCACCACTGAGTCACAAAAAAGGAATGAAACTGGATGGACCACCCAGCATATACCTAGGCCCTGTCGACCCTGCAAAGTCCTCCTTACTAACATCTGGGGGTGAGTGCCGAAAGAGCTGTCTCACAGGCTAGTCAAGCAACAGCCCAACGTAGTCATCCTCACGGAATCATATCTTACAGATAATGTCCCAGACTCCACCATCGCCATCCCTGGGTATGTCCTGTCCCACCGGCAGGACAGACCCAGCAGAGTTGGCAGCACTGTGGTATACAGTCGGGAGGGAATTGCCCTGGGGGTCCTCAGCATCGACTCCGGACCTGATGAAGTCTCACGGCATCAGGTCAAACATGGGCAAGGAAATCTCCTGCCGATTGCCACATACTTCTCTCCCTCAGCTGATGAATCAGTGCTCCTCCATGTTGAACACTACTTGGAGGAAGCACTGCAGGTGGAAAGGACACAGAAAGTACTCTGGGTGAGGGACATCAATGTCCATCACCAAGAGTGGCTCGGTAGCACCACTACTGACCGAGCTGGCTGGGTCCTAAATGACATAGGCGGTGAGGGAACCAACAAGAGGGAAAAACATACTTGACCTCATCCTCACCAACCTGCCTGTCACAGATACATCTGCCCATGACAGCATCAGTTGGATGCAGTTGATCACTGCACAGTCATTGTGGAGACGAAGTCCCTCCTTCACATTGAGGATACCCTCCATTGTGCTGTGTGGCACAACCACTGTGTAAAATGAGATAGGTTTCGAACAGATCTAGCAACTTAAAACTGGGCATCCAATAGGTGCTGTGGGCCATCAGTAGCAGCAGAATTGTACTCGAACATAATCTGTGACCACATGGCCCGGCATATCCCCCACTCGACCATTATCATCAAGCCAGAGGATCAACTTTGGTTCAATGAAGAGTGCAGGAGGGCATGCCAGGAGCAGCATCAAGCACACCTAAAACTGAGGTGTCAACCTGGTGAAGCTACAACACAGGACTACTTGCAAGCCAAACAGCATAAGTAGCAAGTGATAGGCAGCGCTAAGTGATCCCACACCAACGGATCGGATCCAGTCGTGAATGGTGGTGGATAATTAAACAACTCACTCGAGGAGCAGGCTCCACAAATATACCTATCCTCAATGATGGAGGAGCTCAGCACATCAGTGCAAAAGATAAGACTGAAGCATTTGCTACAATCTTCAGCCAGAAGTGCCGAGTGGATGATCGATTCACAGATGCCAGTCTTCGGCCAATTCGATTCACTTCACGTGATATCAAGAAATGGCTTGAAGGCACTGGGTACTGCAAAGGTTATGGGCCCTGGCAATATTCCGGCAATAGTACTGAAGACTTGTGCACCGGAACCTGCCGCATGCCTAGCCAAGCTGTTCCAGCACAGCTACAACGCTGGCATCTACCCTACCCGGCTGTGTGGAAAATTGCCCAGGTATATCCTGTACACAAAAAGCAGGACAAATACATCCCGTCCAATTACCGCCACATTCGTCTACTCTCGATCATCAGTAAAGCAATGCAAGGGGTCATCAACATTGCTATCAAGCAGCATTTGCTTAGCAATAACCTGCTCACTGACGCCCAGTTTGGGTTTCACCACGGCCACTCAGCTCCTGACCTCATTACAGCCTTGGTTCAAACGTGGACAAAAGAGCTGAACACCTGAGGTGAGGTGAGAGTGATTGCTCTTGACATCAAGGCCGAGTGTGGCATCAAGGAACCCTAGCAAAACTGGAGTCAACGGGAATCAGGGGGAAAACTCTCCACTGGTTGGAGTCATACCTAGCACAAAGGAAGATGGTTGTGGTTGTTGGAGGTCAATCAGCTCAGTTCCAGCACATCACTGCAGAAGTTCCTCAGGGTAGTGACCTCGGCCCAACCATCTTCAGCTGCTTCATTAATGACCTTCCTTCCATCATAAGGTCAGAAGTGGGGATACTCGCTAATGATTGCACAATGTTCAGCACCATTCACGACTCCTCAGATACTGAAACAGTCCACGTCCAAATGCAGCCAGACCTGGACAATATCCAAACTTGGGCTGCCAAGTGGTAAGTAACATTAATGCCACCCAACTGCCAGGCAATGGCCATCTAACCACCACCCTTGGACGTACAACGACATTCCCATCACTGAATCCCCACTATCAACATCCTGGGGGTTACAATTGACCAGAAGTTGGATTGGACTAGCCATTTAAATACTGTGGCTACAAGAGCAGGTCAGAGGCTAGGAATCCTGTGACAAGTAACTCACCTCCTGACTTCCCAAAGCCTGTCTACCATCTACAAGGCACAAGTCAGGAGAATGATGGAATACTCCCCACTTGCCTGGATGAGTGCAGCTCCCACAGCTCTCAAGAAGCTTGACACCATCCAGGACAATGCAGCCCACTTGACTGGCACCAGCTTCACGAACATTCACTCCTTCCATCACGGATGCACAGTAGCAGCAACGTGTACCATCTATAAGGTGCATTGCAGGAATTCACCAAGGCTCCTTTGACAGCACCTTCCAAACCCACGACTACTATCATCTAGAAGGACAAGGGCAGCAGATAGATGGGAACACCTGGAAGTTCACCTGCAAGTCACTCACCATCCTGACTTGGAAATATATTGCCATTCCCTCATTGTCACTGGGTCAAAATCCTGGACTCCCTTCCTAACAGCACTGTGGGTGTACCAACGCCACATGGACTGCAGCGGTTCAAGAAGGCAGCTCACCACCACCTTCTCAAGTCCAACTAGTGATGGGCAATATATGGTGGCCCAGCCAGCGAACCCCACATGCCGTGAATGAATTTTTTTTTAAAAACCAGCACTTTCAATCCAGGAATCAACTGAGTGAACCTTCTCTGAAATGCTTCCAATGCAATTCTATCCATCCTCAAGATTACCCCATAACTATGTTAGCATAAGGTATGAATGGTACGAGCTGGAACTTGGTCTTTCTTATTTTTCAATTCTTGTGCTTAGAGAATCTCCCCTTCCCTTCCCCAGATTCGGACAAAGAGTAACTGAGACTGGGTCCCATTGTGGCCTTAAAAGTGGATAAATCCGCAGGCCCAGATGAGACGTATCCCAGGTTTCTGTGGGAGACAAGGGAGCAGGAGCCCTGGCATTAATTTTCAAATCCTCTGTGGCCACAGGAGAGATGCCAGGGGACTGGAGCACAGCTAATGTGGTACCATTATTCAAGAAGTGTGGTAGGGATAAACCAGGGAACTATGGGCCAATGAGTCCAACATCAGTAGTAGGGAAACTTTTGGAAAACATTCTGAGGGACAGAATTAATCCCCACTTGGAGAGGCAAGGATTAATCGAGGATAGTCAGCATGGCTTTGTCAGAGAGAGATCATGTCTAACAAATTTAATTGAATTTTTCAAGGAGACGACTAGGGGTGTAGATGAGGGTAGTCCAGTTGATGTAGTCCACATGGACTTCAGTAAGGCTTTTGACAAGGTCTCGCATGGGAGACTGGTCAAGAAGTTTAGAGACCATGGGCACAGGGCAATTTGGAAAATCGGATCCAAAATTGGCTCAGTGTCAGGAGGCAGGGGGTGATGGTAAAAGGTTGTTATTGTGACTGGGAGGCTGTGACGAATGGTGTACTGCAGGGTTCGGTGCTGGGTCCCTTGCATTTTGTAGTGTACATTAATGATCTAGACATAAACGTAGGAAGTATGATCAGTAAGTTCGCAGATGACATGAAAATTGGTGGTGTGGTAAATAGCGAGGAGGAAAACCTTAGACTACAGGATGAAATAGACGGGCAGGCCAGATGGGCAGAACAGTGGCAAATGGAATTTAACCCTGAAAAGTGTGAGGTGGTGCATTTTGGAAGGACTAACAAGGCAAGGGAATACACAATGAATGGTAGCACTCTAGGAAGTACAGAGGATCAGAGGGACCTTGGCGTACATGTCCATAGACCCTTGAAGGCAGCAGGACAGGTAGATAAGGTGGTTAAGAAGGCATGCCTTTATTTGTCAAGGCACTGAATAAAAGAGCAGGGAGGTTATGACAGCGCTGTATAAAACATTAGTAAGGCCACATCTGGAATACCGTGTGCAGTTCTGGTCACCACACTATAGGAAGGATGTGATTGCGCTGGAGAGGGTGCAGAGGAGATTCACCAGGATGTTGCCTGGGCTGGAGCGTTTCAGTTGTGAAGAGAGATTAGATAGGCTGGGGTTGATTTCCTTTGAGCAGAGAAGGCTGAGGGGGGACATGATAGAGGTGCACAAAATTATGAAGGACATAGATAGGGTGGACAGGAAGAAACTTTTTCCCTTAGCAGAGGGATCAATAACCAGGGGGCACAGATTTAAGGTAAGGGGCAGGAGGTTTAGAGGGGATTTGAGAGGGTGGGGGGTATCTGGAACTCACTGCCTGAGGGGGTGGGAGAGGCGGGAACTCTCACTACATTTAACAAGTATTCCGATCAGCATTTGAAACGCCTGAGCTGACAGGGCTCCGGGCCAAGTGCTGGGAAATGGGATGAGAGGAGATCGGGGATGGATGACGGGCAGGGACACGATGGGCCGAAAGGCCTCTTTCCGTCAGCCCGGGTCTGTCACTGGGAGGAAGCGGCGGCCTCGCTCGGAGCAAACGGCGGGAGGGTCCCCCAGGGACCGGGAACTCCCTTTCCAGGTTTTTTTACTTACACAACATGTTTACGGAGCCGCCCCGTCCACCCGCCGGATCCATCGCTCCCTCCGCCCCGCCGGTGACTCCCTTTCCCATTGAGGACCCGACAAAGAAGCGTCTCCCCATCACCATTACTCACACTGCGCATGCTTCACCCCCCAGCCCCGCCCCGCCCCTCATTCAGTCCGATTGGCTGGAGGACGAGCCGCTCCCGCTCGGTCCTCCAGTCCTACCCCCCTCTTCCTATTGGTCCCTAGCTGCCGTCAATCAGCCGAGCATTGTGAGCTTTCAGGTGAGAGGTCAGTGTCGGGGGGGCGGGGTTTACAAATCCCGAGTGCGGCCCCAGAGCCGAATCTGAACCAATGAACATTCTCCACTCTCACGAACCGCCGCTTCCGGCTTCTCTCCGGCACCAACCTCAAGTAAAGAGAGCAGGAGACTCCGAGCATGCGCAATCCACCCGGACAACGCGCGGCAGATAGAGCGGTTTCTGAGGCGCATGGGGCTGTGGGTAATCCGGCCGCCATTAGAAACCGAGTCTCAGTTCATCTTTCGATAAAAGCAAAATACTGCGGATGCTGGAAATCTGAAACACAAACTGAAAAATTGTTTCTATCTCCACAGATTCTGCCAGACCTGCTGGGATTTTGGAGTATGTTCTGTTTTTGTCTCAGTTAATATTTATCTGAATTTGAGGAGGGGGATATTCTGTTAGCAAATAGAGAGAGAATTCGAAAGATCGAGGTCTATCTGCTACCATTTGCACCATGTGATAACATAGTTATTGGATACTTTTGAGGAGGGATAGAATTGGAGGCATTTCAGAGAAGGTTCACTTAGTTCATTACTGGGATTTTTAAAATTCGTTCACGGGATGTGCGCTTCATTGGCTTGGTGAAGATAATAGTTAATTAAAAAATAATAACTAATTAATTATAATACATGATAATATAATAATTATTATAGGCGCAGACCCCGGAGATTATCGGCCTGTTAAGTGTAAGCATTGAGTTCCAAGGTCGTTGTGTAAAATGTCTTCCTCACATCCCCACTGTAGATCTTGGCCCAAATCTTAAATGTGTCCTGTAATCCTTTTACAATCAGATGATATGAACATCAGTTTTTAAACCAATCATAAACGTGTACACCTCCATCAAATCTCCCATCAATCTACTTTGCTCCAAGGAGAACAACCCCAGTTTCTCCAAACTAACCTTACAACTAAAATCCCTCATCCCTCGATCCATTCTGGTAAATCTCCTCTGCCCCCTCTCAAGGACCCTGACATCCTTCATAATATGTGGTGATCACTGGTTTGCACAGACCCAGATGTTCTGTGTTTGTGTCTGTGACATCATCACACATCAACAATAACACGGTGACATCATCACACATCGACAATTACATGGTGACATCACCCCGCTCCCCAGGTATTTCCTCAACTGGGAGATTTTTCTGATTCCAGTGCCTCTGATATTTTTACAGCTGCAGGCTCCAGCAGGAGAGTTTAAAACTGTACACAGAAATTGTTTCAGAGCTGAATAGTTCTGACCATTCACCTACAACTTGGACCTTTAATTGCTATGCTGTTATCTGTGAGAGGTTCCATGACTCTGCGGCTGGTGTGATTCCTTTACTTTAGATCTCAATCTATTTCCATCTATTTCTCTGTTTCACCTCTTCCCTCCCTGAATACCGCCCTGCCACTTTCTAACTCCTTCTGTCTCTAACAATCAGAGTTTAGCTCTGTTTAGGATTTTACTCTTCCTTCTGCCTGTAATCCTTTTACAATCAGATAATGTGAACATCAGTTTTTAAACCAACCATAAATGTGCACACCTCTATCAAATCTCCCATCAATCTACTTTGCTCCAAGGAGAACAACTCCTGTTTCTCCAAACTAACCTTACAACTAAAATTCCTCATCCCTTCAACCATTCGGGTAAATCTCCGACTGTGTCTAAATGAGGTTTCCACCGCTGCCCAACCCCCAACCGTGTGCTGCTGGCTTACTAGCTTTAACTTCCCACAGTATCTTACATAATCAAGAACTGTTTTTCCAGTGCTAGATTCCATTTCTCTTCCACTTCTGAGCTTACACTGGCCATCACATAATGCCCGCCCTGAAACATTAATTAATTAATTCTATTGTGTAATAGAACACTCCAAGGTGTTTCACAGGAGTGTTAGAAAGCAACATTTGACACTAAGCCACATGAAGAGATATCAGGGCAGATGCACAAAAGTTTACTCAAAGAATTAGGTTTTAAGGATTATCTTAAAGGTGGAGAGGTTTAAGTGGGAAATTCCAGAGCTGGTAGCCTTGGCAGCTGAAGCGGGAGACACCAAAGATGGAGCAGTTAAAATTAGGAATGCTGAAGAGGCCGAAGTTAGAGAAGCATAGATATTTCAGAGGGTTGTGAGGCTGGAGAAGATTACAGCAGTACGGAGGGAGAGACCATGGAGGGATTTGAAAACAAGGATGAAAAATTTAAAATTGAGATTCTCCTTAAACCAGAGTCTTTGTAAGTTGGTGAGCACAGGGGTGATTGATGAACAAGACTTGCTGCGAGTAAGCAGAGTTCTGGATTACAGGGAGGCTGAATGTGGGAGGCCAGCTGGGTGTTTGTAAGGAGAGTTAAGTCCAGAGGTAACAAATGAATGAATTGCAGGTTGAGCAATTACTTATAGGGATATGGGGATAACGTGGGGAAAAGACATTCAACTTATTGAATGGTGGAACAGGTTCGATGGGACGAAATGGACTACTCCTGCTCCACTGTTCCTATAAACAGACTGGT
The DNA here is from genome assembly GCF_964194155.1 of Cetorhinus maximus. Taxonomy (NCBI): domain Eukaryota; kingdom Metazoa; phylum Chordata; class Chondrichthyes; order Lamniformes; family Cetorhinidae; genus Cetorhinus; species Cetorhinus maximus. The sequence goes on along the minus strand of NC_135901.1, from coordinate 40,038,756 downwards.
CCAGCCTCAGACAGTTGTCAGGGAGAGCGATGGAGGCGGTGGCTTGGGAGTGGAGTATGTAGCAGAGACAGAGGGGGGCAGTGGAGAAGGGAGAGCCATTCCTATAATATTCAATACATTTCAGGAGATTTTATAAGGTTATTAGACAGTGATTTCCTACAGATTTCCCCAGCTTGAGAAGGGAATATCCTTATTGACTTCTCACAACTGATTTCTGACTAACCTCACTGTCTCTAAGCTTTGAGTCTGTTTTCCTAATTTCTTGATGGCAAACCATTGATAACATACTAAAGCTACTAGAATTATCAGAATCAGCAACACAAACCCTTGAGCTGCCACCAAAAATAAACGTCAAAACTTTTCCACTAAAATATGATAATTATTAACTGAGATTCATCCTCCCCACCTGCTGATCATCTCACACAATTCTAAATTATTGACATGTCGTAAATACATCTGGATCAAACAAAAGTTCATGCAGGGACTTTGAAGATTCTCCAGCTCTGTTCACCTTCATCCACCTTGTGGATATTTTCTAACTGATTCTGGACCTTGTTCGACTTAATTTGTCCTTTCTGACCCTCTTTAGAAATCCTGTCAAGGATATACTAGTAATCCCGTCACACTCTTCTCCAATCCCCAGGATATCTCTCACCCTCGGCCCGCCTGTTTTCTCTGTGAGACTTTCTGTCACTCCCTGTAATGTGTCAATGCCATTGTATACTCCCGGCTTCACTTAGGAACTTCTTCATTCATGTTTAACTAAGACTGTTGCTTCTCAAGTTTATGATCTTGATCACTGTGATTCTACTCCTAACACCTCTTGTAAGATTGAGCTCCATGAGTCACAGATGACCCGAAAAGGGATCAAGTTCAGAAGAGATTTTAAAGTGGTTTATTGAGAAGCAACAGTTTAAATCTGATGTGTAAGCTAAATAGACAGGAAAACACACGACCCGTGACAGGTGAGAAAGGTTTACCGGTCCGGAGGACAAACGGACGGATGACGCATAGTGAGTGCTGGTCTCTGTAGCTGGTGGTGACAGTCTCCTCTGAACGGTTAACTGGTGTGAGCCAGAGTGTGGGTATTGGGCTGAAGCCAGTGTGGATCACGTCAATATCTCTGTGCTCACGAGAAACTGTTTTAACCTTTACACAGGCAGTTGGTTTACGGATGGATCATGAGTTCCAATCATATCAGGGTTAGAAGTGTCATGTTTCAGGGCCTGTGCTAGAGACATGTCCTTGGCAGAGATAACAGGCCTGTCCTGTGTTTGTCAGCCAGCAAGTTGCTATGGAAGTTTTCTTCATAAGAGAGAGAGTGAGCTGATTCTGTAATATTCCATAAATTTCTGAAGGCTTTATAAGGTCATTAGGCAGTGATTTCTTACAGTCCGTTACTTGGATTGAACTTGTCTCCATTCCCGTGCTGAGGGGATTTCTGTACCAGGCGGGAGGGGTAACATTTGGGAACTCTCGATTCTCCACCAATTCCCATCCTCCTACTTTCTGATGGATAATGGAGGTGTCGCTGTGAGTAATGTACAAGTCAGTAAGACTTGGCAGCAAGGATTAATCAGCGCTTTCTAACTGGAGATGTTAATCAGTGGAAACTCTCATTAAAATGAATTGAAGGATGCGTACCAAAGATCAATTTAAGATTGAAGTACAAGTTCAGAATCTTGTTGTAAACTAATTTCTGATGAGCGTTCCTGAATTATGGGGAAAGATCAACGACAGCAGTTCTTAAAGGGACACTGCAGCCCCGAGAACACAATTAACTATAGATCCAGAATATTAAACTCCAGCCCAGTTACAGGGATTATTAACATCAGCAGAAACAAATCCCAAATGTCAGAATGAACATAGTTCAGTCCTGAATGTGATTAACAGCAGCAATTACAGCAGAATCCAACCCTTGCAGTCGCTTGTGAACTCGCTGGTGTGCCTGTAGGTGGGATGACTGAGTGAATCCCTTCCCACACTCTGAGCAGGTGAATGGCCTCTCCCCATTGTTAATTCGCTGGTGTGTCAGTAGGTGAGATAACTGAGTGAATTTCTTCCCAAAGTCAGAGCAGGTGAATGGTCTCTCTCCAGTGTGAATTAGCTGGTGCTTCAGAAGATCGGAAGACCCACTGAATCTTTTCCCACATTCTGGGCATTTGAAAAGTCTCTCAACAGTGTGAACCCGCTGGTGTCTCAGCAGGGTGGATAAACCAGGAAATCCTTTCCCACACTCGGAACAGGTGACTGACCTCTCCCCAGTGTGAACACGCTGGTGTGTCAATAGGTGGGACAACCGAGTGAATCCCTTCCCACACTCGGAGCAGGTGAACGGTCTCTCCCCAGTGTGACTGCGCCAATGAATTTCCAGCTGGGATGGGTAACTGAGTCCCTTCCCACATTTCCACAGTTTCCTCCCAGTGTGAACAATGCTTTTTCCTTCCATGTTCAAAGGCTGATGATCTTCAGGTCCTGATGAATCCAAAGACTCTTTCAAATCCTAATCTGTTGTTTTGTTTCAGCTTCCCAACTGCAAATCCTCCCCTTCTAATACCCTGTGAAATTGATTACAACAGAAAAAAGGGAGTGAGAGAGAACCCACAAAAACACAAAGGCAGGTTGCGAAATTGAGCTGAATGAATCTGGGAATTTGTGGGGCTGGCACTGGGAAAAAGTGACCATGAAAACTGTTGGATTGTCATAAAAACCCAACTGGTTCACTAATGTCCTTCAGGGCAGGGAACCTGCCACGCGGTTTGGGCCTACACTAGACTTTGGCCCACAAGGGAGGAGAGGGAAAGAGAAAAAGAGGGAGAGAGAAAAAGAGCGAGAGAGAGAGAGATGGGAGAAGCAGAGGGACTTTATGTATCAAGAGCTTGACCAGAACTCTGACAGAAATGCCCAAACACTCAACCTCCACCACTCAGCAGGACCAGGGTTGCAGGTGCATGTGAACACCATCACCCCCAAGTTCCCCTCCGAGACACACGGCGATATAGTTCCAAGTCAGGATAGTGTGTGACTTGGAGGGGAACTTGCAGGTGGTGGTGTTCCCATGCGTCTGCTACCCTTGTCACTCTCAGTGTTAAAGGTCACGGGTTTGGATGGTGCTGCCGAACCAGCCTTGGTGTGTTGCTGCAGTGCATCTTGTAGATGGTATACACTCCTGACACTGTGGCTGGAGAAACTGAGGGTGCCAAGTAAGTTGAAGGGAGATTTGATCGAGGTGTGCAAGTTAATGGTAGGTTTAGATAAGGTGGATAAAGAAAAGCCATTCACAAGAGCTGATAGTAAAATGATTACAAGACACAGATTTAAGATTTGGTGCAAGACCCACAGGGAGGATGTGAGGAAGAAATTTACACAGTGAGTGGTAATGACCTGGAACTCAACACTTACACTCAGAGGCCGATAATGTCCTGGTCCTGATGGATGGAGTGATTCAGTGAGGTTTTGATGTGATGTTTGGTTTGAGTTTCCTGTCTGAGAATCCCGGTGTAATATCCTGCAGAAAGTGAACAAGAGGCATTACTGTCAGAGGGCGGCCCTTACCCCGGCTCTGAGATCGGAAGAGGCCGCAGCTGCTGTCGGTTTGATGTAAACTGGGACCGGGTCCACACTGACTCCATTTCTCTCCTGCACTCGGCTGTCACTCACCCTTTCCCGCCTCCAGCTCCCGCACTCCCCGGGCTTCAGGTACAATGACACTGCGCCTGCGCGGAGCCACAGCTGTCGATCCCCGCCCCTCCTTCACTCCGATTGGTTGGAGGACCAGCTGCTCACGCTCGGTTCTCCAGTCCCGTCCCCTCTTCCTATTGGTCCGGATCTGCCGTCAATCAGCCGGGCATTGTGACGGTTCCAGATGGTGAGAGCGGCCACAGACTCAGCCTGACTTGCTGATTCTTGGCAGCATTTTCTGTTTGGGAATTAGAGCTAGAGATGGATGGTCAGTTCCGCTCTGTCCGGGGGGGATTCACACTCATTTCCCTAGTGCACTGATTATCACCTTTACTTTACATGAGAAAGTCCCCGGTTCAATCCCGGCTGGAAGCTTTGTGTTTACAATTGTTACTGAGGAGGAATTAACAGTGAGTTTAGTTTCATGTCGAACAGGGGGACAGTTATTGTCTCATTCTTTAAAAGCTCCTTCTTCACCTTTAAACAGGGAACGATAATTCAGGGAAAACTGATCCACTGTGACCCTGAAACAAGATACTGCAGATACTGGAAATCCGAGCTCAAAACAGAAAATGTTGGAAACTCTCAGCAGGTCAAACAGCTTCTATGGAGAGGGAAACAGTGAATGTTTCAGGTCACTAACCTTTTATCCAAACTGGAAAAATTTAGAAACGGGGACAATATGTCAGGAGATGGGGGACAATATGTCAGGAGATGGGGGCCGCGTGTCGGGAGATGGGGCATGTATACTGTACACGTTGTTCATCCTCATAATTCACAACAATATTCCTGATGTTCATCAGCTGCCTCACTTTCGAACAAAACTGTTTTCACCACTAAGGCTCCGCTGGTATTTAATAGTCTTCATGACATCATCGCACTGGGACTGGATGACATCAAAAGTGTCCATTGTTTCTTAATGATCCACATCAATAACTAGAGGAAATATTAATAAACCTGAGCACATTATCTAGGCTGACACTCCAGGGTGACACTGAGGGACTGCTGCACTGTCAGAGACAGCATCCTTCACATGGAACTTGTGGAGGCTGTGGTCACAATCTTCCAATCCTCCTTATATAGTAGTGGTGACAAAGGACTGACAGATTGTAAATGTTACACCCCTGTTCAAAAACACAGCAATTCCAGGACAATCAGCTTCACATCAGTGGTGGGGAAAGGTTGGAGCCAATAATCCAGGACAAATTCCATTGGCACTCAGAAAAGTATGGGTTATTATTTCTAGCATATTCTGTTTTTAATACCGATACCATCCCTAGATCCCAAGACTATGAGAGACATTCTAGGAGGTATTGGGTGTGGAGACTTGTCCATGAGAGAAACCACAGGCATGGGAACTGATAGAATCTAGGGTTAGAAAGGAGAAAGGATCCAAAAATGGAGCAGTCAGGAACGGGATATCAATTAGTCTGCTCTTACCCTGGAGAAATCAAGGACTCAACATACTGTGTGTTTGAAACAAAATTGATTTATTTAACAGACATCAAGATATTAAACTCCAGCCCACTTACAGGGATTATTAACATCAGTAGAAATAAACCCCAACTGTCAGAACAACATGGTTCATTTCTGGATGTGATTAACAGTGACAGAAACAGCAGAAGTGAGCATATTAAAGGGAACAGAGGGTAAATAGAAATTATTCCCGCTGGTCAGGCAGTCAAGGTATAGGTGGTATAGTCTAAAATTTAGAACCAGACCCTTCAAGAGGGTAATTACACAGGAAACAGGACACAAGAACAGGCCATTCAGCCCAAACAGTCCATGCTGGTGTTTAGGCTCCATTAAAACCTCCTCTCACTTATCCTATCATCGTAACCATCTAGTCCCTTCTCCCTATTTTGCTTGTCTAGCTGCCCCTTAAATAATATGTGATTCCATGATTGGACAGCACTTACTAAATGATTCTGATTGTACTAAGAATTACACTAACAACCAATTTAAGATTATCAGTAGGGAGGTCGTGTTGGAGTTGTATAAAACCTTGATGAGGCCACAGCTGGAGTACTGTTTGCAGTTCTGGTCGCCACATTATAGGAAGGATGTGATTGCAGTGGAGGGGGTGCAGAGGAGATTCACCAGGGTGTTGCCTGGGATGAAACATTTAAGTTATGAAGAGAAGTTGGATAGACTTGGGTTGATTTCGTTGGAGCAGAGAAGACTGAGGGGTGACCTGATTGAGGTGTACAAGATTATGAGGGGCATGGACAGGGTGGATAGGGAGCAGTTGTTCCCCTTAGTTGAAGGGTCAGTCACGAGGGGACATAAGTTCAAGGTGAGGGGCAGGAGGTTTAGGGGGGATGTGAGGAAAAACTTTTTTACCCAGAGAGTGGTGATGCCCTGGAATGCACTGCCTGGGAGGGTGGTGGAGGTGGGTTGCCTCACGTCCTTTAAAAAGTACCTGGATGAGCACTTGGCACATCATAACATTCAAGGCTATGGGCCAAATGCTGGTAAATGGGATTAGGTAGGTAGGTCAGGTGTTTCTCACATGTCGGTGCAGACGCGATGGGCTAAAGGGCCACTTCTGCACTGTGTGATTCTGTGATCAGTCAGACTCACAGTTTGCCTCACTTACATGTGCTATAAGCTACATATATTCAGACACAGGGCCGTATCATTTATAAAAAAAATATCTACGCATTGCAGCTTTTCCAACTAAACAAAAGCTAAATTATTCACTTTAACCACTCCCAGTGGTAGAGAGTTCCACTTCCTCTCCACTCTTTGGGTGAAGAGGTTTCTTCTGAATTCCCTATTGGATTTCTTCGTGACTATCTGATATTGATGGTCTCTAGTTATGCTCTTTCCCACAAGAGGAGACATTCTTTCTGTATTCACTCGAACAAAACCTTTCATCGTCTAAAAGACCTCGAGAGGCCTCAGCCTTATTTTATCAAGAGAAAAGAGACCAAGTTAATCAATCCTTTCCTGATATATTTACCTGCTTCAATCAACACATTCTAATTGGAGATGTTCATCAGTGGAACCTCTCAGATGCTGAATTGTAGAGTTTATACCAAAGATCAATTTAGAATTGAATTATAAGTTGTAAACTAATCTCTGATGAGAGTTCCTGAATTATGCAGAAAGATCAGAGACAGCAGCTCTTAAAGGGACACTGCAGCCCTGGGAACACAATCAGCGATAGAACCGGAATATTAAACTCCAGCCCAGTTACAGCGATTATTAACACCAGCAGAACAAACCCCAACTGTCAGAGTGAACATGGTTCAGTCCTGGATGTGATTAACAGCAGCAATAACAGCAGAATCCAACTCCTGCAGTCACTTCTGAATTCGCTGGTGTGTCAACAGGTCAGATGACTGAGTGAATCCCTTCCCACACTTGGAATAGGTGAGCTTCCTCTCCCCAGTGTGAACTCGCTGGTGTATTTTGAGGTTGAATGAAGACCTGAATTACTTTCTACAGGAAGTACAGCTGAACGGCCTCTCCTCAGTGTGAATTCGCTGGTGCTTCAGCAGAATAGAGGACCCAGTGAATCCTTACCCACACACCGTGCAGGTGAACGGCCTCTCTCCAGTGTGAACTCGCTGGTGTGTCAGCAGTGTGGATAACTGAGTGAATCCCTTCCCACACTCGGAGCACGTGAATGGTCTCTCTCCAGTGTGAACTCGCTGGTGTGTCAGCAGGTGGGATGACTGAGTAAATCCCTTCCCACACTCGGAGCAGTTGGATGGTCTCTCCTCAGTGTGAACTCGCTTGTGTCTCAGCAGGCTGGATAACTGAGTGAATCCCTTCCCACACTCACAGCAGGTGAACGGCCGCTCCTTGGTGTGACTGCGTCGATGGATTTCCAGCAGGGATGGGTAATTGAATCCTTTCCCACAGTCCTCACATTTCCATGGTGTGGGTGTCCCTGTGTCTCTCCAGGTTTGATGATCCGTTGAAGCCTCGTCCACACAGAGAAGATGTGTACAGTTACTCCCCGCTGTGAAACGTGCGATATTTTTCAGGCTGCATAACTGGCTAAAGCTCTTTCCACAGTCAGTTCACTGGAACATTCTCACTCAGGTGTGTGTGTGTGTCTCAGTGCTTTTCCAGTCACACTGATGTCTGAAATCTTTTCCCACAAACATTTCTCCTTCCACATTCAAAGACAATGATATTCAGATCATGATGATGTGATGTTTGGTTTAAGTTTCCTGTCTGTAAATCCTTCCCTTCTAATTCTCTGTAAAAGGAGTTAACAAAAGTCATCACTGTAAGAACAGGATAGAAATTCAGAGCAGACAATGTAAGTTCCTATGAGACATTTTTACCTCTCTTGTTCCCCCAAATCCCCATTACACACATTCTCCCTCCTCCCTGTGCTGAAATCCAGAGTTTCGGACAATTCTTTCTGTATCTTTTTAACAAATTTGTACAACTGGAGAAAACAATATGTTTGATCATTCACTTCAGTCATTACCCGTGACGAAAAATTAATCTGAAATCCGCTAACCCACCATAAAGAATAGTAGATGTTAATCTTGTGTCCAAAACTTTCCTCTGTATAACTTGTTGTTCCCTTTGAAATTTGGGATTCTTGTGTCTACCCTGATGAGTGCAAGTCAAAAAGATTTGACAGCTTGTCTCTTTTCTCAGTAATGCTCAAGTTCTGTACAACCAAGTGACTCTTTAAAACTCTCCTGAAAACTATTGGCCCAAGCTTTTGGTCAACTGCGCCAATATTTCCTTGTGTGTCACACTTTGTTTTATAATTTTCCTGTGAAGCTAACTGGGATGATGTATGATGTTAAAAGAAGTTGTTGTTGTTTGTGACTGTTCCCCTGATCTCCTGTTTTACAACAACCCATTGATTTCACACCAAACTCTATCTCTGATTTATTGTCCCTCCTGCGTGTAATTCATCCGGGCCGGCAGCCTCTGTAAAGATGGCGGCCACGCATGCTCCCTGTTGGACATTGCCACGGACAAAGATGACGATCGCACATGCGCTTTGGTCCTCATTTCCCCCTATAAAGATGGCGGCCATTAACCCGGGCCTACTTCCGGAAAAGGGCCTCAGCCGACGACCCGCTTTGTGAAACGCGGGACCGAGGGTTCCTTCCTGAGGGTTTGGGACGGACACAGTTTATGAGGCCTTCCAAACCCACCCGCCGGCCCTATCCATGTTCACGAGTTTATTTTCGGCTCTGAATCCGCACTCGGTCTTTGTAAAACCTGCAATTTAAATCAGCTCGCTCGAGCTCTCTTTCCGTTTGTCTACATGGACTGCGCATGCTCCATCTTAATGATTGACTGCAGCTGCGGACCAATAGCAGGAGGGGGCGGGGTTGGAGGACCCAGCGGATGCGGTTGGTCCTCCAGCCAATTGGAGTGAATGAGGGGAGGTGGCCGGGCCTGGGGTGCGAGTTAAAGCGGTCGAGCTAAAAGTCCAGCGGGTGAGAAAGGGCCGAGTGCAGGAGAGGAATGGAGCCGGAGGTTGGACTGGGAGGATTCACAAACACCAGGTGTAGGACTCCAAACCCGGATTACAAACTCCCGGAGCCCAGTTTACACCGAGTGTTTGGAAACTCCTTTTACAGGGGGTTAGAAGGGGAGGATTTACACACAGCAAACTCCAACCCAGAGAAATGTTTAACACAAAAACAGAATTACCTGGAAAAACTCAGCAGGTCTGGCAGCATCGGCGGAGAAGAAAACAGTTGACGTTTCGAGTCCTCATGACCCTTCGGCAGAACTGAAGTATAGTTAGGAGAGGGGTGAAATATAAGCTGGTCTAAGGTGGGGGGCGGGGGGAGAAAGAAGTTGAGGGTGGGGTGGTTGTAGGGACAAGCAAGCAGTGATAGGAGCAGATAATCAAAAGATGTCACAGGCAAAAGGATCAAAGAGGTGTTGAAGGTGGTGATATTATCTAAGAAAAGTGCTAAATAAGAATGGATGGCAGGATACTCAAGGTACAGCTCTAGTGGGGGTGGGTGGAAAGACTAACAAAGTATTAGTTGTAGATTTAAAAATCATGGAAATAGGTGGGAAAAGAAGAATCTATATAAATTATTGAAAAAAAAGGGGAGGGGGAAGAAACGGGGTGGGGAAGGAGGGAGGGGGATTTGAGTATCCTGCCATCCATTCTTAATTAGCACTTTTCTTAGATAATATCACCACCTTCAACACCTCTTTGATCCTTTTGTCTGTGACATCTTTTGATTATCTGCTCCTATCACTGCTTGCTTCTCCCTACAACCACCCCACCCTCAACTTCTCTCTCCACCCGCACGCCCCCCCCCACCTTAGACCAGCTTATATTTCACCCCTCTCCTAACTATACTTCAGTTCTACCGAAGGGTCATGAGGACTCGAAACGTCAACTGTTTTCTTCTCCACCGATGCTGCCAGACCTGCTGAGTTTTTCCAGGTAATTCTGTTTTTGTTTTGGATTTCCAGCATCCGCAGTAGCTTTTAGCTTTTTGTTTTTATCAAGAGAAATGTTTGTCTCTTCTCAATTTCTATCCTGGACTGACAGGGATGGATTTTTTAATAATCTTTTTGCAGGATATTTAATAGGAAGTGTTTGCTGACAGGGCAACTCAAACCAAACATCACATCAAGATCTGACAGAGTCACTCGATTCATCAGGACCTGAATATCATTAGACTTCGACTTTGGAAGGAAAAAGGTTTGTTTGTTCTGTTTGTGGGAAAAGATTCCATGTATCAGAGTGACTGGAAAAGCACCGAGATATTCAAAATCCCAGTTAAACAGCACCTGACCCACTAATTACAGTGCAGAAAGAGGCCATTCAGCCCTTCGAGTCCATGCCAGCTCTTTGCAGAGCAATCCAGTCGGTTTCATTCTCCGGCTCTTTCCCTAAAGCCCTGCAAGTTTATTTCCCTTCAGTGCCAATCCAATTTCCTTTTTTAAATTATTGATCATGTCCGCTTCCAGCCCCCTCGCAGGCAGAGAGTTCTAGTTATTACCACTTGATGTGTAAAAAGCTATTCCCTGTATGTATTGTCCATAACCATAAACCTGTGTCCCGTTAAACCTCGTACCATCATCAAATGGAACAAATTTTTCTTTATTCACCTTATCTAAACCTGTCAAAATCTTGTACACCCCTATCAAATCTCCCATCAATTCCTTTGCTTTAAGGGGAACAACTCCAGCTTCTCCACTTAACATTGTAACTGAATTCCCTCTTGCCTCGAACCATTCTGGTAAATCTGCTCTGAATCCTCTCAAGGATCCTCACATTTTTCCTCAAGTGTGGAGACCAGAACTGGATGCAATATTCTTGTTGTGACCTAACAAGAGCTCGATAAATGTTCATCTTATTATCCCCACTTTTATAAACATTGATTCTGTTTATGAAACTTAAGAACCCATATATTTTGCTAACTGCTCTCTCAATATGTCCTGCCACCTACAAACATCTGTGCACATTAACCCCCAGGACCCCCTTTCCTTCCACACTTTTTTCAACACTTCCGTTAAGTATATTGCTGAAAATAGACATTTTGTCAAAGCTTTTCGCCTTGCACTCTACAGGACAATCACAAGACTATCAATGTCAGGGGAAGCAACAGTTTTATACTGTATGCGAAGAGTGCTGATTGGTTGGCAGGTGGACTCTGATTGGTACAGGCATTGTCATGGAGAATTCACCAGTTAATGGTGATTGGCAGTTAACTACCAGGCATTGTTTGAAATTTTAAACCAGGCAGCTTGACTCTGATTGCACCGAGCAAGGCCGCAGTTTTCTCCCAGTTACAGACCGGGTTATTGGCCACCATCTTTACTGGGGGGCAATGTGCACGTGCGCGGCTGCCATTTTTGTAGGGCACAATATTTCTAAAAAATTTTCATTAGTGCCAGAATGGGAACAACTTGTCCATCAAACTGTTTCACGCTTTGAGTTGCAATGTCTTATTGATGAGGCAGAACAACGATACATATCAAAGTCAGTGACAATAATTTGTATTTATATTGTGCCTTTAACATAATAAAACTTTCCAAGGCATTTCACAGAAATATTACAAACTAATATTTGACACTGAGCCAATAAAGATATCTTAGGGCAGGTGACCAAAAGCTCGGCCAAAGAGGTAGGTTTTAAGGAGTTTCTTAAAGCAGGAAAGAGAGGTGGAGAGGTTTGAGGAGGAAATTCCAGAGCTTAAGTCCTAGGCTAATGAAAGAATGGTCACAAATGGTGAAGAAATATGTGGGAAAGATAGGAAAATATGTTGTGAAGAGGATATAATGAGGTTGCAGACAGATGTAGATGGGTTGAGTGAGTGGGCAAAAATCCAACAGATGGAGTATAATGTGGGAAATGTGAAGTTGTTCACTTTGACAGGAAGAGAAATAAAAAGCAGAATATCACTTAACTGGACAATGTCTGCAGAATTCCGAGGTGCAGAGGGAGCTAGCTGTCCTGCATGAGTCACAAAAAGTTAGTATTCAGGGACAGCAAGTAATTAAGAAGGCAAATGGAATGCTATCCTTCATTACGAGAAGAGTTGAACATAAAAGTAAGGATATTATTGTTCACTTATAGAGGACATTGGTGAGACCACATCTCGAATACTGTGTGTAGTTTTCGTCTCCTTATTTAAGGAAGGATGTAAATGCACTGGAGGCGGTTCAGAGGGGGCTTATTAGATTGATTCCTGGAATTAGCGGGTTGTTTTATGAAGAAAGGTTGGACAGACTGGGGTTGTTTCCACTGGAGTTTAGAAGAGTGAGGGTGACTTGATTGAAGTAGGTAAGATCCTGAACAGCCTTGACTCGGTGGATGCAGAAATGATGTTTCCTCTTGTGGGTGAGTCCAGAACTAGGGGGCACTGTTTTAAAATTAAGGTGGCCCTTTTTAGACAGATAAAGAGAATTTTGTTCTCTCAGAGGGTTGTGTGACTTTGGAATCTCTATCTCTAAAGGCAGTGGAATTGGAGTCATTGAATATTTTAAGGCAGAGGTAGATAGATTCTTCTTCAGCAAAGGAATCAAAAGTTATTGGAGGTAGAAGGGAATGTAGAATTCGAAACACAAGCAGGTTAGCCATGATCATATTCAATGGCAGAGCAGGCTTGAGGGGCTGAATGGCCTACCTCTGCTCCTATTTTGCACGTTTGTATACTGACAAGAGGAATGAAATAAATTTCCAAACTAATGCTATTACTAAGCTTCTTTTTCTCACCTGAACAGATTTGACATTCATCAGTGATACCAAAGAAGAGGTCCACTGCTCTGCCTACAACACCCGGGACCTCTGAGGACATCGCCTGGCTACTCTCAGTTAACCCGTTCTGCAATAGAAGCTCCTCAATCTCTGCTTCTTGTTCCCATGAGATCAGTCTAAGCTCTGCTGTACCATTAAGCAAGGGAGACAGTGTTCCTGTACATGGGGGTAGGTAATTATTCACCTCCACATCAACCAATCTCTGAATTCCCATCTTTCTCCATCCAGCCTCCCCACACACCATTGAGTTCAGACTGGACAGAGAGGGTTTAAATGCTTAGGCTGTGACAAGTGCTTTAAAAACCCACATTCACTGCTGGTACACCAGTGCATTCTCTCGAGGTCCACTCCATTCATCTGCCCTCACTGCGGGAAGAGGTTCAGGTGATTGTCCATCCTGCTGCAACACCAGTGAGTTCACACTGGGGACAAGTAATTCACCTTTTCCATGTGTGGGGAGGGATTCACTAATTCATCCAACTTGTTGACACACAAGTAAGTTCACACTGACGGAAGATCTTTTGAATGTCCGAATTGCAAGAAGTGTTATAAATGTTCTGTGGAGTTGATGTGCCATCAGTGTATTCAAATCGACGACAGACAATTCAGATGCTCTCACTGTGGGACTGGGTTCAGGTGATCATGTGAACTCAGTGTCCACTAGCTCATTCACACGGGGGAGAGACCGGTTCCTTGTGTGCGAAGAGATTCACTTAGTCATCCCACTTCACTACAAATCGACTTGTTTACACTGATAAGAAACCTTTCTAAAGTTCTCACTATGAGCAGAGATTTGAAAGCGAATTGGATCTGCTGAAACACAAAACATTCATGCTGGGGAGAGGCTGTTCACCTGCTGTGTGTGTGGGAAGAGATTCACTCAGTCATCTCATTTACTGAGACATGAGCGAGTTCACAAGTGACTCCTGGGTTGGATTCTGCTGTTATTGCTGCTGTCAATCACATCCAGGACTGAACCATGTTCATTCTGACAGGTGAGGTATGCTTCTGCTGATGTTAATAATCACTGTAACTGGGCTGGTGTTTAATATTCCGGATAAATGTGAAAGAAATCGCTTACATTTCAAGCACATTGTTGCAGATTTTTATCTTTCCCACTTGGGTGTTGAACATCACTTGGCTGGTGCTCAGAAAGGACAATCTGGGGGTAGGATCATACAGCAGGGACAGAAATTCAGCTTGGACACAGTCTTTCATGGTCACACTGTAAGGGACAAGCAACACTTTGTTCTTTCTCATCTTTTTTAACTGACAGCAAAGTCCCCATGAGGGTTAAATCTGACGTGTGTAAGAAATGGGTAAGAAATGTGTCCCAGCCACTCTTTTCCATGGTTCAGAGATCTGAGACATGGAACAGAAGCATCCTATACAAATGTGCTTGGAGTCCAGAAGAACAGCAGTGAATGCTGAAAACGTGCTGTCGAACCAGAGATTGATGTAAAACTGTCATCTGTCTCTGGTTGAAAATGAAACTGCAGGTTTAATTTGAATAGATAAGTTGGTAACCAGGGTTTCACAATGACTCAACGCAGGATCCAGCCATCCAGCTGCACGATTTGTTTCAGAAACTCGCTGCTGTCTTGGTCCTTCAGCCTCGAAGTTACCTTTCTGTTGGTTTCCACAACAATCAATCACCACTCTTCAACATTACACTGTCAGATGGAGTTCAGGGGCTGGGAGAAAGGAAAAAAAATGAGGGCATGAATCTGAGTTGGGAAATAAAATTACCATTTTAAAATAATAAAAGTAATTACTGCAATTAATATATTCATTTTGCGCATGATAGTAAGGAGTGGGAATAAATAATATTCACTACTTTGTGCCCTTTTATTTATCAATTATTGTGACAAGTGATCTTTCCTCTCTTGATTGCATAAATGGCGATTCCTTCTACTCAGAAAGTTCAGCGCGGTTGATGGAGATACATCAGAAGGGCAGAACAGCACATGCACCGGAAGGCTCCGCCCCCATTGCCATCCTCCTAGCGCGGAGCATGCGCGGTGGGGCTGCAGAAAGTTGGGCAGGGACGGACGCAGCCTCAGTAACGGTGAATAAATATTTATCAACGTCTGGGGATTTCTTCCAATGGCAGGGATTGTACCCAGAATTCCCCGCGGTCGAGAATGTCCCCTATCTTCACAACAGGGGGGCTGTACGCATGCGTTGTGCTCCGAGCATGCGCAGAGTGAGTGCTGACGATAGGGAGACGCTTGTTTGTCGCTCGGTAGCCGGTCAGAGGCGGCGGCGGCGGGGGGAGAAAGTTCATTTACACCCGGTGGAGGCCGCAAACCCCCAATGGAAACCTGGAGCTCGCGCGTCTGCAGCTCCGGGGTTTTTACCTGGGATATCTGGGAGGGGGCATCGAATGGAGCTTTGTGGGTCGGGTTTAGGAATAAAAAAGGGGCAGCCGGATTGTTAGTTGTTTATTATAGACCCCCAGATAGTCCGCGGGAAATTGAGGAGCAAATAGGTGCACAATTTGCGGAGGTGTGTAAAAACAATAACAACAGGGGAATTATATTAGGTGATTTCAACTTTCCCAATATTAATTGGGATAGACATAGTGTTAATGGCTTAGATGGAGTGGATTTCTTGAAATGTGTACAGAAGAACTTTTTAGGTCAATATGTAGAGGGTCCAACAAAGGACGGTGCATTGCTGGACCTAATTCTGGGGAATGAAGCTGGACAGGTGGCTGAGGTGGTGGTGGGGGAGCATTTTAGTGATAGCGACCACAACATGGTACAGTTTAAGCTTGTTATGGACAAAGAAATAGACAAGTTGCAAAAAAAATGTTTTAGATTGGGGGAGAGTGGATTTTAGTAAAGTAAGGCAGGATCTGGCCAAGGTTGACTGGGAACAGCTACTTGTGGGGAAATCAGCAGAAGAGCAGTGGGGGCCATTCAAAAAGGAAATAGGGAGGGTACAGGCTCAACATGTTCCTTCTAGGGTGATAGGAAGGAGTAACAAGCCCAGAGAACCATGGATGACCAGAGATATTCAGGATACGATGAGAAGGAAAAGAGAGGCTTTTAGCAGGTACAAGAGAAGCAAATCAGTGGAGGCATTAGTGGACAGAAAGTACAGGGTGGAGCTTAATAAAGCAATTAGGAGAGCAAAGAGGGGATATGAGAAAGCTCTGGCTGGTAAAAGTAGGGAAAATCCCAAGATATTCTATAAGTATATCAATGGGAAGAAGATAACCAGGGAAAAAGTAGGGCCCATTAGGGACCAAGTGGGCAACCTATGGGTGGAGCCAGAGAAGATTGGTAGAGTGTTGAATGAATACTTCACATCCGTCTTCACCCAAGAGAATGAGGATGAAGGTATCGAACTCGGGGAGAGACACTGTAAGGTTCTTGAGCAAATTGATCTAGGGAGTGACAAGGTATTGGAGATGTTGGCAGGCTTAAAAGTGGACAAATCTCCAGGTCCGGATGATTTGTGTCCCAGGCTGCTGAGGGAGGCAAGGGAGGAGATCGCAGGGGCTCTGACCCAAATTTTTAATTCCTCTTTGGCCAGGGGGAAGGTGCCAGAGGACTGGAGAACAGCTAATATGGTTCTGCTATTTAAGAAGGGTTGTAGAGATAAGCCAGAGAACTTCAGGCCAGTGAGTCTCACATGAGTGGTAGGGAAACTATTGGAGAAAATTCTGAAGGAGAGAATCTATCTCCTCTTGGAGAGGCAAGGTTTGATCAGAGATAGTCAGCATGGCTTTGTCAGAGGGAGGTCATGCCTAACAAATTTGATTGAATTTTTTGAGGAGGTGACCAGGTGTGTAGATGAGGGTAGTGAAAGTTGATGTAGTTTATATGGATTTCAGCAAAGCCTTTGACAAGGTCCCACATGGGAGACTGATAAAGAAGGCAAATGCACATGGGATACAGGGTAATTTGATAATGTGGATTCAAAATTGGCTTAGCTGTAGGACTTAGAGTGTGATGACAGAAGGATGCTTCAGTGACTGGAGGCCAGTGTCCAGTGGTGTACCACAGGGATCTGTGCTTAGTCCCCTATTATTTGTCATTTATATAAATGACATAGATGACTATATGGGGGGTAGGATTAGTAAATTTGCGGATGTCATAAAGATTGGCCGGGTGGTTAACAGTGAGGTTGAGTGTCTTGGGCTACATGAAGATATAGATGGAATGGGCAGATAAGTAGCAGATGGAATTTAACCCTGAAAAGCGTGAGGTGATACACTTTGGAAGGAGTAATTTGACAAAGAAGTATTCAATGAACGGCATGAAACTAGGTAGTTCTGAGGAACAAAGACCTTGGTGTATGTGTCCATAGATCTCTGAAGGCAGAGGGGCATGTTAGTGGGGTGGTGAGAAAAACATATGGGACACTTGCCTTTATCAATTGAGGCATAGATTCTAAAGGTAGGGAGGTCATGTTGGAGTTGTATAGAACCTTAGCGAGACCACAGCTGGAGTACTATGTGCAGTTCTGGTCGCCACATTACAGGAAGGATGTGATTGCACTGGAGGGTGTGCAGAGGAGATTCGCCAGGATGTTGCCTGGGAAGAAACATTTCAATTATGAAGAGAGGTTGGATAGATTTGTGTTGTTTTCTTTGGAGCGGAGAAGACTGAGGGGCAACCTGATCATGGTGTACAAGATTATGAGGGGCATGGATAGGGTGGATAGGGAGCAACTGTTCCCCTTACTTGAAAGGTCATTCACAAGGGGACATAATTTCAAGGTGAGGGGCAGGTGGTTTAGGGGGGGGGCGTGAGGAAAAGCTTTTTTACCCAGAGGGTGGTGACAGTCTGGAATGCACTGCCTGGGAGCGTGGTGGAGGCGGGTTGCCTCACATCCTTTAAAAAGTACCTGGATGAGCACTTGGCATGTCATAACATTCAAGGCTATGGGCCAAGTGCTGATGAATGGGATTAGGTAGGTAGTTCAGGTGTTTCTCACGTGTTGGTGCAGACTCGATGGGCCAAAGGGCCTCTTCTGCACTGTGATTCTGTGAACATGTAATCGTGTTTATCTAATTTTATTTCCGAACACAGATTCATGGCCTCAATTTGTTTCTTCCTCCCATCTCCTGAACTCTATCTCACAATGTAATGTTGGTGAGTGATTGTTGATGGTTCCGGAAACCAAAAGGAAGTGAGATCAGAGGTCAGAGGACCAAGAGAGCAGCGAGTTCTGTAACAAATCTCAGGGCATGAGGGCTGAACCTGAGTTGACCTGTCAAGTGAGTCTGTGGTAAACCTTGGTTACCAATTTATCTTTTCAACTTAAAACTGCCTTTTCACTTTCAGTCAGGAACAGATCACAGTTTTACACAAATTTCTGACTTGACAGCTCATTTCCGGCATTCACCGTTGTTCTTCCTGACCCTAAACACAGTTGGAAAGGAGCCTTCTGATCCGTGTCTAGGAGCTCTGAATCATGGAAGAGAGAGACTGGGACACATTTCTTACACACCTCAGGATTAACCCACACGGGACTTTGCTGTCGGTGAAGAGAGATGAGAAAGACCAAAGTGCCGTTTGTCCCTCTCAGTGTGACCCTGAAGGACTGTGTCCAGGTTGAAGTTCTGTTCCTACTGTATGATCCATGATCCAGATTGTCCTTTCTGAGCTCCAACCAGGTGATGTTAAACACCCAGGTGGGAAAGACAGAAATCTACAACAATGTGTTAAACGAAAGCTGATTTGTTTGACATATTTCCAGAATATCAAACTCCAGGCCAGTCACAGGGGTTAATAACATCAGCAGAATTCAGTCCTGGATGTAACAGCAGCAACAACAGTAGAATCCAACCTCAGCAG
This sequence comes from Cetorhinus maximus, assembly GCF_964194155.1. NCBI lineage: Eukaryota > Metazoa > Chordata > Chondrichthyes > Lamniformes > Cetorhinidae > Cetorhinus > Cetorhinus maximus. The sequence goes on along the minus strand of NC_135901.1, from coordinate 40,020,036 downwards.
TCACTCATGTGCCAGCAGCTGAGACGACTGAGTGAATCTCTTCCCACACACAGAGCGGGTGAACAGCCTCTCCCCAGTGTGAATGTGTTTGTGTGTCAGCAGATACATTTGCTTTGAAAGCTCTGAGAAATGGCCAGAAGTTTGAAAAGATTCCTTATTAGTGTGAAGAAGTTGACGTGTATTGAGGTGGGATAACTCTTCTCACATACACGGAGCAGGTGTATGGTCTCTCCCTGGTGTCAGTGCACTGGTGGACCCTGAGTTCACATGATCGCCTGAACCCAGTCTCACAGCGAGAAATCACGAGCGGTCTCTTGTCACTGTTGATGGAACATCAGCTCCACGGATCTTTTATAACACTTCCTGCGATCCAGGCATTTAAAATATCTTCCATTGGTGTGAAAGCACTGATGTGCCAACAGGTTAGATGAATCAGTGAATCCCTCCCCACACATAGAGCATGTGAATGACCTCTTCTCAGTGTGAACTCTCTGGTGTTGCAGCAGGATGGACAATCACCTGAACCTCATCCTGCAGTGAGAGCAGATAAATGGAGTGGAACCGGAGAGAATGCACTGGTGAACCATCAGTGAATGCGGGCTTTTAAAGTTCTTGGTACAATCTAAGCATTTGAACCCTTTCTCTCTTCAGTATGAACTAACTCATATGTGTGTTTGTGCGCGTGTGTGGCGGCTGCATGGACAAAGCTGTGAGTTAGGACTCAGACAAAGGGGAAGTTTGACCCTGTGGGCTAGTGGAAGGGAGGGAAGCAGCAGAGGCAGCTGATCAGATTGTCTCAATCTTAGTGAAAAAGAAGCTCCATGAGTTTCTCACACTTGTTGTTGGGGGTGAGGATGGAGGAAACAAGGGAGAGGGAGAGCCCTTCAAAAGAAATGAACTTGTCTTTGAGATAAAAAAAAGACTTGCCACAATGTGTATAACACAAAGCTGATTTATGTGATTTTAATAATTGTAGTGAATATAATTCATATGTTTTGGAATATAACTTTTAGTTTCAGGAATTAAAGTTTCAAATGTAAATAAATGGGGGCATCAGGTTAAGAAACTGGTGAACACAAAACTGGTGCCAATGCGGCTGAAGATGTGGGTAATGGAGAGGAACTGGCTTGTGTTAGAGATGTTAAAAGACTCAACTCGATCTGTTTAACACAACCTGATTTATTTGACTTTCATCCAGAATACTTATAACTGGGCTGGGGTTTATTAACATCAGCACAAACAGACCCCAATGAGCTTCAGTCCTGGATGTGATTAACAGCAAAATCCAATCACTGTAGTCACTTGTGAACTCGCTGGTGTCTCAGCAGGTTAGATGAGTTAATGAATCCCTTCCCACACTTGGAGCAGGTGAACGGCCTCTCCCCGGTGTGAACTCGCTGGTGTACAATGAGTTGAGATGGCCACCTGAACCCAGTCCCACAGTGAGAACACCTGAACGGTCTCTCGTCAGTGTGAACACGTTGATGGGACATCAGGTCCCCAGAACATTTATAGCACTTCCTGCAGTCTGGGCATTTAAAAGGTCTCTTGTCAGTGTGAACTCGCTGGTGTGACTGCAGGTGGGTTGAGGTAGCGAATCCTTTCCCACAGTTTGTGCAGGTGAACGGCCTCTCACCTGTGTGAACTCGCTGGTGTCTCAGCCAATGGGATGAGGTAATGAATCGTTTCCCACACTTTGAGCAGGTGAACGGCCTCTCCCCAGTGTGAGTGCGCTGGTGTTCAGTGAGGTGCACTGGCCTCCTGAACCCAGCCCCACACTTAGAGCACCTGAATGGCCTCTCATCAGTGTGAACCCGTTGATGACGAATCAGCTCCCCGGAACTTTTATAGCACTTCCCACAGTCTGGACATTTAAAAGGTCTCTCGTCAGAATGAACTCGCTGATGTGTCCGCAGGTTCGATGACTGAGTGAATCCCTTTCCACACTCAGAGCAGGTGAATGGCCTTTCCCCAGTGTGACTTCTGTGGTGTCTTTGTAAGTTGGATGACCTAGTGAATCCCTTCCCACACACGGAGCAGGTGAATGGTCTCTCCCCAGTGTGAACCCGCCAGTGTCTCAGCAGATCAGATGACAGAGTGAATCCCTTCCCACACACGGAGCAGGTGAATGGTCTCTCCCCAGTGTGAACCCGCCAGTGTCTCAGCAGGTCAGATGACAGAGTGAATCCCTTTCCACACTCAGAGCAGGTGAATGGTTTCTCTCCAGTGTGGCTGCGCTGATGAGTTTCCAGCTTAGACAGGAAATTGCATTCGTTCCCACAATCCCCACATTTACACGATATCTCCCCATTGTGACTGCGTTTGTGTCTCGACAGACCAGATAATCGGCTGAAGCCTCGTCCACACACAGAACAGATGTGCGGTTTCTCCCCGCTGTGAACGGTGCTTTTTCCTTCCATGTTCAAAATCCGATGTTATTCAGGTTACGATAAATTGGGCGACTCTGTGAGATCTTGGTGTGGTGTTTGGTTTCAGTTTCCCAACTGTAAATCCTCTCCTTCTAATCCCCTGTGAAATTGATTCAAAACAGAAAAAAAGGGAGTGAGAGAGAACCCACAAAAACACAAAGGCAGGTTGTGAAATTGAGCTGAATGAATCTGGTAACTTGTGGGGCCGGCACAGGGAAAATTGACCATCAAAGCTGCTGGACCCAGCTAGTTCACTAATGCCCATCAGGACAGGGAGCCTGCCAACTGGTCAGAATCAATACAAAACTCCAGCATCTATGGAGGAAAGAGAGAGGGAGATGAAAGAGGCAAGGGGTGAAGAAGAGGGATTTTATATATCTACATTTCTACCAGAACGTTGACAGAATCTCCCAAACCCTCAAACTTTCATTAGCTAGAAGGGCCAAGGTAGCAGGTGTACGTGAACACCATCACCTCCAAGTTCCCCTCCAAGTCACACATAGACATGACTGTCTGACATCTGCTCCTGGATGAACACAAATTTCGTCCATTTAAATATTGGGAAGACTTAATTCATTGCCTTCAGTCCTGTTGGGAAATAGAGATAGTTTAATTATCTTATCTTTGTATTTGTGGGTATTAGGAATGAGTCTTAGCTTTAAAGTTTAGGTTTGATTTGTTTTTCTGTATCTGCGTGTTAAGAAAGGTCAAATATTTTAGTTTCATTTTAAAAGACTGCTTGCATTTCTAATGAGACGTTTACACTCCCTATAAAGTAAAAATAAATACGCAAGAGTAGAAACAACAGTGCTGTTGCTTAGCACTTGGGGTGGGGGGAGGGAGGCGGGTGTACAGATAGGCAGGTTCCTCCCTCAGACACACACACAGAAGAAGAAAGGCAGCAGTTTTATTTGGAACCTGTTGGAGTTCAGCTGGTTTTGAAGTTGCTGCCAGAGAGACTGGAGCAAAGGGGACAGATAGAAGTTCCAAACTAATGAAAACCCCTAAAAAGCCAGGAGAGTGGAAAAGGGGAAGACCTAAGGAGATCTTGCAGGCAAAGGATGGACAGGAACCTGGGAAAACATCCTGTTACGTGAAGTTAAGAGTGAGGGACAGAGGGAAAGGCTCCAAGCTTCAGGTTTAAAATGAGAACAATTTGCAAGAAGCAAGAAGGTTCAAAGAGACAGCTGAAGGTCTGTAATTCTTTGCTATGGGCATGTGAAGCAGTGGTGTACTGTTGACGGCTGAGTTGGTGAGAGAGAGTGCATGGAAAACAACTTGAATGCATGTGGTTACCCAGGGAGGAGGAACATTGGAAGGAGAGTTCGAAACCCTGGAGGTGAACCCTTGTGGATGGTGTCTGAGAGAAAACGTCGGTTTGGGAGCAGATTCCAAGGCGAGGTTTTGGAGAGTGGAGATTGGAAACTCTCTTGTGTAGGATGGAATTCAGTGAGACTGGTTGGCTCACGGTGAGACAAGCGTCTGGGAGGAGTTGAGGATAGATCCATAGCATCTGATTGAGGTGACATCTGTCACTTGAGGTCAGAGTGTGGTGTGTCTAACTACACGGTGCTATAGGTTTATATGGACAAGGTATTTACTGTGTACATTAAAGTATAAGATAGCTTTTGTGACTTGAGTTATCCTTACAAATCTGTATATATCTGTAAAGGTATAGGTGTGAGTGAAGGAGTATTGTAATATAGTTCATCTTTTCTTGTTGAATAAATGTTTTATTCTGCTGCTAAAAGTTCATCAGCTAACCCCTGTGCCTCTGTTCAGTAGCTACTCTCCATGTATCTATACAAACAAATAAAAGTCAGGATCCATAAATCTGGGTTCCAGTCTGGGATCAGGCTTGTCCAGGGGTAACCTCAGCTGGGATCATCACATATCCCCACTACAAACTGCACTCCCTAACCATCAATACCATCCATCTCTTTTGCAACTTTGAGGCTGAACCAGACTGTTCACAATCTTGGTGTCATATTTCACCCCAAGCTGAGATTCTGACTACAGATCAGGAAGACCGTTTCTGTCCACCTCAGTAGCTTTGCCTAACCTCACTCCTTCGCTCATCTTCTGCTGAAACTCATCCATTCCTTTGTTCCCTCTAAACCGGACTGTTCCTAGCTGCCCACATAAAGTTGGGGTCATTTTAAACTCTGCTTCCCATGTCCTTACTCACACTAAGTCTCGTTCATCCAACACCCCTGTTCTCACTGCGCTACATTGGCTCCTGGTTAAGCAGCACCTTAAGTGTTCAAATTCCATCAATGACCTAGCCCCTCACTATCTCAGTAATATCCTCCATCCCTCTCAGATATCTGGGGGTCATCCAGTTCAGGCCTATTGAGCATCCCTGATTTTAATTGACCCACCATTGGCGGCCGTGCCTTCAGCTGCCCAGGCCATAAGCTCTGGAATTCACTCCTTAGACGTCTCTGCCTCTCTCATCCTTTAAGACTCTTGATTTGACCTACCTCTTTGACCAAGCTTCTGATCATCTGCCCTGACATCTCCTTATGTGCCTCAGTTTCAATTATAGGAATGTAATATTCCTGTGAAATACTTTGGAATATTTATTATATCCAGCGTGCTATATAAATACAACTTGTTCTTGATTTGGACATATATCATCACTGAATGAAAATCCTGTAACTCCTTACCCAACACACCTTCACCACAGTGGCTGCAGCGGTTCAGGAAGAAGGCCCACCAACACCTGACCAACACACAACTGGGGATTGACAATATCTGCTGGTCTTCTTAGTAACACCCAAATACCAAGAATGGAGCTGGCAAAAAAAAATCTCGGATGAAAAGGCACCGTAGGAATATTTACTAAAACAATGTTCTTAAATGAATGGATAGTGTCCGTTTAGAACCTGATCTCCCCCAGAATCTACCTCCCTTGACAGTCTCACGTTGGAAATTGCTGGGCCCGACTGTGTTCCAAAATCCTCGGGTTGAAATACACTCCAGCTCAAACTGATGCAAGAAATAAAGACCCCCATCCAACACCCACCCAAATTCAAACCGGCTCCGAATTGGTCTGTCTGTGTTTCTAGACTCGGTTCCAAAAAAAGCAATAAAACGAAAGCAAAACTCACCAAAGCTGGGTCTGAAATTAAGGGATAAAATACTTTAAATATCTAGCAGGTCAGGCGGCATCACTCGATTGAGAAACAGATGAAGAACGGCCTTCAGATTGCATGAAAACTCTTAGCGACAGCCGCAAAGTAACGGCTGTGAACAATGTCATGCGCCCCAGAAACAGCTCGATCGGAAAGTTGTTCATTTTCCCATTGAAGATCGGTTGTCGCAATGTGCAGGTGGCAACAATGGCGCAGAGAGTTAAGGAGGTGAAGAACTGCAGAAAAATATAGGAAGACATAAAAGGTTTTCAGACTACACGGATAAATTGAAAATTAGATTAGAAATAGTGGGATGAGGGCGGATTGTGTCCCTGCTAATGGAGATAGACCGTATTCGACCTTCCGGAGCATCCTGGGTAGGATTCCCCGCCATTATTACAGAACAATAAGCCGCGCTTCTGCGCTTGCGCACCCACTCCAGGACCGAAACTTCAAGCCATCCAGAATCACCTGAACCTGCTTCCTGAAACTGGGTGTGGGAGAAGCAGGAAGAATGAGGAGAAACATTGTCATCTAACACTCATAGCAACCTCCAAAACACCTTAATTCCCGGGATAGTGAGACAGAGTTCAGAAACACTCACCAACACGATTCCAGTAAAGCATCCACGAGGAAAGGGGGATCAGTGACTGTGCCTGCTCTGATATAGCCCCAGATCAGTCACTCAAACCCCAAACTCCGCCCCGTTCACAGCTCAACCTACGAGCTTGCAGCTTCCTGCACCTTGACCCCGCCCTGCCCAGGGTGTGACAATCCAAGGTGAGTCATTTGTGTAACCAGGGGAGTGGGGGAGGGGTGACCTCCCGCCTTGTGCTGTGTCTCAAATGCATGCTTCCTCTCCTCCCCCAGGGCATTCTAAACACTGCATGCAGACGGCTGGTGGACCTTGGGGATCTTCACTGACCTGCACCCAACTCACGATTCACTCTGTGAACAGCTGTTGTTCTATTATTCTGCCACACTTTCAAGTAAACATCTTCTATCATACAAGTCTTGTTTAAAACTTGTTTAATTGCAGGGCAAATGAACAAAGGCAGGGAGGTGGCACTCGGTAAATATTTCCTTTTTGGGGATAATTTCGACACGACGGGCCGAGCGGCCTTCTACTATGCTGTAACCATTCTATTATCTTCTGAGGTGTCTTTATCCCGCTGCTCCATTGCCAGTGATTCCCGGCTTCTGCTATTGTCTCTGGCTCCCTGTATAACCAAGTAATTCCCCGACTTTCCCATGCTCACCCTGTGCAGTGTGTGTCAGATTTCCTCCGGACAGCTCCCCCCATCACCGCCCCGTCCCATTTAACTATCAGCAGCTTTCTGTTTTTCTGGCTTTAGTTAAATCTTAAGAATTTCAGGATTTAGCTTCAAACTCGCCTTAACTGACTGTCATAAATCTGAAACTCTTTGCCCCACACACAAGGAACGATTATTGTGTTAAAAGCCAGAACTCAAAATGCAGCTACTATTCTCCAGATTTCACCACTTCTCCAGATTCTTCTATTTATGCACAACAGACCCGAATGGGGTTAGTTGGAAATTTAATCGTTTATTACAAAGTGAAAAGGGGACTCTTTACTCCTGAAGTTCAACAATTTTATGTCCTAATCTCTGGCCCCATTTTGTTTCTCTGTTTTCCTCTCTCATTGTGCTCTTTATTTTCTTTACTTTACATTCAGACGATTGCTAACGTGCCATTCACACCTCGTAGAGACACATCTTTTGTATTTTACTTGTCCCATTACCACTCCCTTTGATCTCGCATCATGAGAACTTCTGTCAGTTGATCTCTCCAGCCCTGTAGCCTTTCACAGACCCTTCCTTGTGTTTTTCTTCCCACCTCCCACCTTTCACTTGCTCACAGACCTGAAACGTTAATTCTGTTTCTCTCTCCACAGATTCTTCCAGACCTGCTGAGAGTTTCCAGCTTTTACTGATTTTTATCTCAGATTTTAAGTCTCCACAATATTTCCATTTTGTACAAAGCCGACACCGTGACTGATTATGCTGATTAACAAAGTAATTCATACATTCATTTCTTATTTGTAATTTATTTCTTGATCTGTGATTAATTATTGAGCTATTTATCAGTCATCAGTGCCTGTAAATGTGGTTACAATTTCATCACTTCCCTGGTTTTCCTCACACTCCCTGGCACGAATATTAAATCCTTATTAATCTTAAATGGAAAGATCAGCCCAACACCGACAGATGAGTCAGTTTAACCTCAGTGTGGGAAAGGGTTTATAAGTGGTTATTCAGGGCAAAATTAACAGACTTTTGGACAAATGTAGATGAATTAAGAAAGGCCAGCACGGATTTCTTAAAGCAAATCGGGTTGAATGGACTTGCTTGAGTTCTTTGATGAGTTAACAGAGTAGGATGATGTGAGTAGTACGGTAGATGTGCACATGAACTTCTAAAAGGGGTTTGATAAGGTGCCAAGTAACAGGCTTGTCAGCAAAGTTAAAGCCCACGGGGCGGAGGCAGCATGGGTACGAAGTTGACTGAGTGACAGGAAACAAAAAGGCCGCCCACATAATGGTGGGAATTTCACGCTGTGATATGGGTCAAATAAATCAACTTTGGGAGGGAAGAGGGAGGGAAGAGGGAGGGGAAGAGGCGGGAAAAGGGGGGGAAGGGTGGGGAAATGGTGGGGGGGGGAGGGGTGGGGGGGGGGAGACCGGGGGAAGGGGGAGAAGAGGGAGAAAGTGCGAGGGAAGAACAGAAGGATAGGTCTCTAAAAGGCTGCAGGGCGGGAGAGATTAACTGACAAAAGGTTTCATGACGCAAGGTCAAAGGGAGTGGGAATGGGACAAGTAAAAACACAAAAGATGTGCCTAGATGAGGTGTGGATGGCACTTTCGCAACCGTCTGAATGTAAAGAAAATAAAAAGCGGAATGAGAAAGGGAACAAAGACACAAAGAAACAAGAAGCAAAATGAGGGCAGAGATAACGATAGAAAATTGTTGAACTCAATTTTGATTCCTTAAGGCTGTAAAGTGCCCCAGAAGATCGAAATCACTGGGGATGGAGCAGCGGGATAAAGACACATCAGAGATTCATAGAATTATCGCAGCACAGAAGGAGGCCATTCGGCCCGTCCTGTCTGTGTTGGCCCACTGAAGGGACAATTTACCTCAAGCTACGGCCCTGCCTTTGCCCCATAGCCCAGCAATTAACCAAGATTAAACAAGTCTGAAGCAAGATTTGTATGAAAGATGATGTTTACGCGAAGCGGTAGCAAAAAAATGAAAATCAATTGGTTCACACAGTGAATTGAGGGAGGGCGCAGCATAATGTACCCGCACAGGTCATTGAGGTTCCCGAACGGCCATCAGCCGTCTACATGCAGTGTTTAGTGGGCCCTGGGGGAGGGGAGGAAGAATCCATTTGGGACACAGCACAGGGCGGGAGGCCACCCCTCCCCCACTCCCCTGGTGACACAAAGGACTCACCTTGGACTGTCCATACCTGGACAGGGCGGGGTCAAGGTGCAGGAAGCTGCAAGCTGGTAGGTTGAGCTGTGAACTGGGCGGAGTTGGGGGTTTGAGTGACAGGTCTGGGGCTATATCAGAGCAGGCACAGTCACTGCTCCCCCTTTCCTCGTGGATGTTTTACTGGAATCGTTTTGGTAAGTGTTTCTAAACTCTGTCTCACTATCCCGGGAATGGAGGTGGATTGGAGGTTGCTGTGAGTGTTAGATTATATTGTTTCTCCTCATTCTTCCCGCTTCTCCCACTCCCAGTTCCAGGCTGCAGGTCCCGGTGGTTCTGGATGCGAGACAGTTATTTTTATCCATTTTCCGTTTATCTGTGTAGTCTGCAAATCTGTTTGTCTTCCTGTATTTTGCTGCAGTTCCACACCTCCCTGGCTCTCACTGAGCCATTGTTGCCACCTGCAGATTACGACGAGCGACCTTGGATTAGAAAAATAGACAATCGAGCGGTTTCTGGAGCACAGAACATTGTGGGAACATTGACCGCCATTTGTCAACGGCTTTCACTGAGAGTTTTCGTTCAGTCTGAAGGCAGGTCAGTGACCTGAGCCCCTTTCTCGGTTTCTTAATCGTTTTTTTCTGCCTGACCTGCTGGATATTTAAAGCATTTTACATTTTAATTTCAGATCCAACATTGCAGTTTTGCTTTCGTTTTACTGTTTTATAGAACCGAGTCTTGAAACACAGATAAAATCAAAAGACTGCTGGGAAATTGCTGAGCCCGAGGACTTTGGAACCCAGTCGGGCTCAGCAATTTCCAGTGTGAGACAGGCAAGGGAGGTAGATTCTGGGTGAGATCAGTTTGCTAAACGGACACTATCCATTCAACTTAAGAGTATTGTTCTAGTAACAAGTATTTCTGTCGTGAATTTGTATCGAAGATTTTTTGTTAACTCCATTCTTGGTATTTGGGTGTCACTAACAAGACCAGCAGATATTGTTAACCCCCAGTTGTCTGTTACAAATGCAAAAAGTGCTTGAAAAACTCAGCAGGTCTGATAGCATCTGTGGAGAGAAAGGCAGAGTTAACGTTTCCGTATGAGTCTTCAGAGCTAAAGGGAAGTAGAAACGTGGTTAAATATGTACTGTTTAAGGGGAGGGGTGGTGAGTGGAACAGGTGAAACAGATAGAAGGCCAGTGATAGGTGGAGGTAAGGGAGAGATTGCAAAGATGTCATAAGCAAAAGGTCAAGAGTTGTTAACAGTGGTGGCACTGGCTAAAGGAGGTGCTAATGGTGACATTAAGAGTGGAATGTAGAATATGATAATGGCTGGACTAGGGTAAGCACTCTGCAAAGTGAAAGATGGTCCGAGTGGGGGTGGGGTGGTGGGGGGGAGGGGATGGTAGTGTGGAAAAAAATCGAAAATAGTCTGAAAGCTAGGGATAAAACAATGAATAAAAATTGAAGTAAATTTAAAAAATAATAATAATGTAAATAAGTGGGGAAAAAATTAAATTGAAAAATAAAAATGAATATAGAAAAAAGGTGGATCAAAAATGGGTGGGGAGGGAGGAGTGAGTTCATGATCTGAAGTTATTGAACTCAATATTAAGTCTGGAAGGCTGTAAAGTGCATAATCGGAAGGTGAGCTGCTGTTCCTCCAGTTTATGTTGAGCTTCACTGGAACATTGCAGCAAGCCAAGGATGGAGATGTGGGCATGAGAGCAAGGTGGAGTGTTGAAATGGCAAGCGACAGGGAGGTCTGGGTCTTGCTTGCGGACAGACTGAAGGTGTTCCGCAAAGAGGTCACCCGTCTGCGTTTGGTCTCTCCAATCTAGAGGAAACCGCATTGGGAGCAAGGAATGCAGTAGACTAAATTGAGGGAAGTGCAAGTGAAGTGTTGCTTCACTTGAAAGGAGTGTTTGGGCCCTTGGACAGTGAGGAGGGGGGAAGTAAAGGGGCAGGTGTTGCACCTTCTGTGGTTGCATGGGAAGGTGCCGTGGGAGGGGGCGTTGAGGTGTAGGGGGTGATGGCGGTGTGGACCAGTGTCTCCCGGAGGGAACAGTCCCTATGCAATGCTGACAGGGGGGTGAAGGGAAGGTGTTTGGTGGTAGCATCATGCTGGAGTTGGCGGAGAGTATTCCTTTGAATGCGGAGGCTGGTAGGGTGAAAAGTGAGGTCAAGGAGGACCCTATCATGGTTCTGAGAGGGAGAGGAAGGCATGAGGGCAGAGGCATGGGAAATGGGTCAGATACAGTTGAGGGTCCTGTCAACCACCCTGGGTGGGAAAACCCGGTTATGGAAGGAATACATGTCAGAGGAATGGTTTTGCAAAATGGCATCATTGGATCAGATATGATGGAGGCAAAGGAACTGAGAGAATGGGATGGAGTCCTTACAGGAAGCAGGGTGTGAGGAGCTGTAATTAAGGTAGCTGTGGGAGTCGGTGCACTTGTAATGGATATTGGTGAACAGTCTATCACCAGAAATTGAGACAGAGAAGTCAAGGAAAGGAAGGGAAGTGTCAGTGATGGACCACGTGCAAGTGATGGAGGGGTGGAAATTGGAAGCAAAATTGATAAAAAAAAAATTTCCAGGTCCGGACAAGAGCATGAAGCAGCACCAAAACTGTCATCGATGTACCAAAAAAAGAGTTGTAGGAGGGGGCCTGAGTAATACTGGAACAAGGAATGTTGCACATACCCCAAAGGGACAGGCATAACTGGGGCCCATGCGGGTACCCGTAGCCATACCTTTTATTTGGAGGAAGTGAGCCAAGTTTAAGGAGAAATTGTTCAGTGAGAGAACTAGTTCAGCCAGACGGAGGAGAGTAGTGGTGGATGGGGGTTGTTCGGGCCTCTGTTCAAGGAAGAAGCGGAGAGCCCTCAGACCATCCAATCCCTCTACACCTCCATCCCCCAACAACTCTGAAGAGTCATACGGACTCGAAACGTTAACTCAGTCTTTCTCTTCACAGATGCAGCCAGACCTGCTGAGTTTTTCCAGCGTTTTTTGTTTTTGTTTCAGATTTCCAGCATCCACAGTATTTTGCCTTTATCCCAGTTGTGTGTTGATCAGGTGTTGGTGGACCTTATTCCTGAACGGCTGCAGTCATTGTGGTGAGGTGCTCCCACGATGCTGTTTGGTAAGGTGTTAAAGGATTTTCACTCAGTAATGATATATGTCCAAATTAACGACAACTTGTATTTATTTAGCACCCTGGGTAAAATAAAACCTTCCAATGTAGTTCACAGGAATATTATTGTGCAATATTTAGTATTGAGGCACATAAGGAGACATCAGGGCAGATTATCAAAAGCTTGGTCATAAGGTAAGTTATAAGAAGAGTCTTAAAGGATGAGAGAGAGTCAGAAAGGTGAAAGGACGGAATTCCAGAGCTTATGGCTTGGACATCTGAAGGCACGGTCATCAATGGTGGGTCAATTAAATCAGGGATGCTCAATAGGCCAGAACTAGATTAGCCCAAATATCTGGGAGGGATGTAGGTTGGAGGATATTATAGAGATAGTGAGGGTCGTGACACTGAAGGATTTCAGAACAAGGTTGAGAATTTGAACATTGGGGTTCTGCTTAACCAGCAACCTATTTAACTCAGTGAGCACAGGGTTGTTGCATGAACGAGATTTGGTGCAAGTAAAGACTTGGTATGCAGAGTTTTGAATGACTCCATCTTTACGTGGGCAAATCAAAATAGTTCAGTTTAGAGGGAACAAAGAAATGGATGAGTTTCAGCAGCAGATGAGCTGAGGCAGGAGTGCATTTAGGCAAAGTTACTGAAGTGGAAAGAGACAATCTTAGTGGTATGTGGTCAGAAGCTTGGGGTGAAGTGTGACACCAAGATTGTGAACAGTCTAGTTCAGCCTCAAAGAGATGGCATTGATGGCTAGGGAATGGAGTTTTTGGCGGGGACTGAAGACAATGGCTTCACTCTTCCCAATATTTGAATGGGGGAAATTTCTGTTCATCCAGTACTGGATGTCAGACAAGTCAGGACGGTGTGTGACTTGGAGGTGATGGTGTTCACATACACATGCTACCCTGGGCCTTCGATGTGATAGAGGATGAGGGTTTTGAGATTTTGTCAAAGAGCTGTTAGAGGTTTAGATATATTCAATCGCTCTCCTTCTGCCCCCCATTCTCCCACCTCCCTCCCTCTTTCCTCCCACAGATTCTGGAGTTTTATATAGGTCCTGGCCACTTGGCAAGTTTCCTTCCCTGAAGGACATTAGTAGACAATTGTGTTTTTACAGCAATCAGCAGCTTTCATGGGCACTTGTTCCTAGTGCTGGCCCCACAAATTACCGGATTCATTCAGATCAGCTTCACAACCTGCCTTTGTGTTTTTGTGGGTTCTCTCTCACTCACCTTTGTTTGTTTTAAACTATTTTCACAGGGTTTGCAGTCCGGAATCCCAAACCCAACATCACATCAGGATTTGAGGGTGTCGCCCAATTTATCGTAACCCAAATATCATCAGATTTTAAATATGGAAGTTAAAAGCACCATTCACGGTGGAGAGAAACCGTACACATGCTCTTTTTGTGGACGAGGCTTCAGCCGATCATCTGACCTGTCGAAACACAAGCGCAGTCACACTGGAGATAATCCATGGAAATGTGGGGACTGTGGAAAGAGGTTCAATTATCCATCCCAGCTGGAAATTCATTGGCGTTCTCACACTGGAGAGAGGCCTTTCACATGTTCAGTGTGTGAGAAGGGATTTTCTGATTCATCCACCCTACAGAGACACCTGCGAGTTCACACTGGGGAGAAGCCATTCACCTGCTCTGAGTGTGGGAAGGGATTCGCTCAGTTGTCCACCCTGCTGAATCACCAGCGAGTTCACACAGGGGAGAGGCCATTTACCTGCACTGTGTGTAAAAAGGGATTTGCTGATTCATCCACTCTACTTAAACATAAGCGATTTCACACTGGGGAGAGGCCATTCACCTGCTCCGAGTGTGGGAAGGAATTCACTCAGTCATCCCATCGGCTGAGACACCAGCGGGTTCACACTGGGGAGAGGCCATTCATCTGCTCCACGTGTGGAAAGGGTTTTTCTGATTCAACTACCCTACTGGGTCACCAGAGAGTTCACACTGGAGAGAGGCCATTTACCTGCTCCGACTGTGGGAAGGGATTCACTCAGTCATCCCATCTGCTGTCACACCAGCGAAATCACACTGGGGAGAGGCCGTTCATCTGCTCCGAGTGTGGGAAGGGATTCACTCAGTCATCCCATCTACTGAGACACCAGCGTGTTCACACTGGGGAGAGGCCGTTTACCTGCTCCGAGTGTGGGAAGGGATTCACTCAGTCATCCACCCTGCTGAGACACCAGCGAGTTCACACTGGAGAGAGGCCATTTACCTGCTGCGAGTGTGGGAAGGGATTCATTCGATCATCCCACCTGCTGAGACACCAGCGAGTTCACAAGTAACTGCTTGGCTTGGATTTAGTTCCTAATGATCTTCTTGTCTGAAGCATATTCAGTGGAGTGTGTTTCTTCTGATGTTAATAAACTCCAGTCCAGTTACAGATTCTGTATAAAATTCAAATAAATCAGCTTTATGTTAAACACAGTGTGTTGAGTCTTTTTAAGATCTCTACCACAAGTTTCTTCCTTTTAAAGGTCTCTGCCTCTTCTCTGTCTCCTCTATCCTCACCTCAAACATGTGTGAGGAGCTCATGGTGCTTGTTTGTCACTAAGATTCAGACAACCCGATCAGCTGCATCTGCTGCTTCCCTCACCTCCACTAGCCCAACGGGAAAATTGTCTCTAAAGATTCCCCCTTGTCAGAGCCCTGAACTCACATGTTTCTCCCCATCTCCTCTCATATTCTCTCAAAGCTCTCTGTGTGCACCACCTGCTCCCTCGACTCTATTCCTACAAAACTACATACCACTGAACTTCCCCATGCTTGCTGACATTGTCAATGGTGCTCTTTTCAGGTACTGTCCCTCTCTCCTTTAAATCTTCCACTATTACAACTGTCCTTAAATAAAAACAAACTCTTCACTCCTCCATCTTTGCATGCTGTCGCCCCATCTTCAGCCTCACTTTCCTTTCAACGAACCTTAAACGTTTTGATATCTCTCAAATCCGTGTCCATCTTTCACAGAACTCCAGATTTGAATCCCTCCAATCAGGTTTCTGCCCCACCACAGTTCCAAAACAATTCCTATCAAAGCCACAAATGACATCATTTGCAGCTGTGACAAAGGTAATCCTTCCCTTCTGGTCCTTCGCAACCTGTCTCACCTTCTGGGAGCGGAGACAGGCAGACATGCGAGGGACACCTCTACTCGGGCAGTGGGCTGAGTTTGAAAACAATCCAAGAGTGACATCAGAGGGAAACTGTAAGTTCATTGGTTGATGAGAAGCTGCTATTAGGGAGTGTGTTTAAATAGCTTAGAACTAGAAAAACGTTTCATTTATAAAGAAGTAGTTACTTGGATTTCAGTAAGGAACAGTAGCAATAGGGAATTAAATTTAAATCAAGTCAAAGTGAAATTGTGTACTTAAGTAAACCAAAGCAAGATGAAGTTAGCGGAAGTGTAGTAACATTACGTTTCTAGTAATTTATTCTACTTACTCTAAGTCTAATAAATTAGAAGGAAATAAAATTGGCAACAGGAAGTAGTAATGAGACGAGAAGGCAGGAGAAACAAAGCAGAGCATTGAGTATGCTTCGAATACGGAATTATGTCAAAAAGACAAAGTCAAGGGCTCTCTACCTGAATGCGTGCAGCACTTGCAATAAGGTAGATGATCTAAATGCACATAGAGAGGTAAATGGGTATGGTATTATTGCCATTATGGAAACATGGCTGCATGGTGACCAAGACTAGGAACTGAATATTCAAGGATATTCGACATTCAGAAGGACAGGCAAGAAGGGAAAGGAGGTGGAATTGTGCTAATAAGAGATGAGATCAGTGCATTAGTAAGGGAGGATCTCAGTTCAGAAGAACAATGTGTGGAATCTGTTTGGGTGGAGCTAAGAAACAGCAAAGGGCAGCACAGACATTGGTTGGAGTTGTTTATAGGCCACCAAATAGTAATGGCAATGTATTAATCAGGAGATGAGAGAAGCATGTAGCATAGGCAATACAGAAATCATGGGTGACTTCAATCTGCATATAGACTGGGTAAACCAATTGAGCACTAATGCGGTGGAAGACGAGTTTCTGGAATGTGCTGGGGATGGTTTTCAAGAGCAATATGTTGAGGAGCCAACTAGAGGATAGGCTCTTTTAGATCTCACATTATGTAAGGAAATAGGACTAATTAATAATCTTGTTCTTAAAGAACCTTTCAGGATGAATGAATACAACTTTGCAGTATTTTATATTATGTTTGAAAATGTGGTCGTTCACTCTGAAGCAAGGGTGCTCAAGATGAGTGAAGGAAATCATGAAGGCATGAGTGACAAATTGGCTGACATAGAATGGGAAAATACATTAAAATGTACATAGGCAATATATAGTCGTAAAAGAATAATTAAATAGTTTACAGCACATACACGCTTCTTCAAGGTGCAAAACCCCCAAAAGGTCACTCAACCATGGCTGACAAAGGAAGTTAAGGATTGTATGAGATTTAAAGAAAAGGCTTATAAAGTTGCAAGAAGTAGTTGTAAACCTGAGGATTGGGAGGTTTTTTAAGAATACAGCAAAGGCAATTGGTAAAGAAAGGGAGAGTAGCAAATGTATGCAATCTAGAAAAAGATGAAAACAGACTCTAAAAGCTTCTATATGTATGGATTAGGCAAATGTGGGTCCATTGCATGCAGAGTCAGGAGAATTCATGATGGAGAATAGAGAAATAGCAGAGAAACCAAATGATAAATTTGTGTCTGTCTTCACTGAGGAAGATACAGGAAATCTCCCAAATTTCGAGATCCAAGGGACTAGGGAGAATAAGGAGTTGAAGGACATTAGTATATGTAAGTATGGGATTGAAAGTTGATAAGTCACCGGGACCTGATATTCTCCATCCTGGAGTGTTGAAAGAGGTGGCTATAGAGATAGTGGATGCATTGGTGATCACCTTCCAAAATCCTATAGATTCTGGAATTGTTCCTCAAGATTAGAAGGTAGCAAATGTCGCCTCATTATTAAAGAAAGGAGAGAGAGAGAAAAAAGAACTACAGACCTGTTAGCCTTACACCAGCAGTAGGGAAAATGCTAGAATCTATTATAAAGGATGTGATAAATGGATACTGGGATAATCATGATCTGATTGGGCATGGTCAGCATGGATTTGCGAATGGGAAATCATGTTTGACGAACTTGTTGGAGATTTTTGAGGAAGCTACTAACAAAATTGATAAAGGAGAGTCGATGGACGTAATATACTTGATTTTCAGAAGGCTTTTGTTAAGATCACCGACAGGAGGTTGATTAACAATATAAACGCACATGCGATAGGAGGCAATGTACTGGCATGAATTAAGGATTGGCGAACAGGCAGAAAGCAGAGTATGAATAAAGGGGTAATTCTCACATTGGTAGGCTGTGACTAGTGGAGTACCGCAAGGATCAGTACTTAGGTCCCAGATGGTCACAGTATATATCAATGATTTGGATGTGGGGACCAAATGTAATACTTCCAAGTTCATGGACGATACAAAGCTAGGCTGGAATGTGTGTTGGGAGGAAGATGTAAAGCAGCTACAGGAGGATTTGGACAGACGTAGTGAGTGGGTAAGAACATGACACATGGAATATAATGTGGAAATATGTGAGGTTATCCACTTTGGTAGAAGGAACAGGTGTGCAGAGTATTTCCTGAATGCTAATAGATTAGAAAGTCTAGATGTACAAAGGGACCTTGGTGTCCTTGCCCATAAGTCACTGAAGGCTAGCATGCAGGTGCAGCAAGTTGTTAGGAAGGCGAATGGAATGATAGCCTTTATCACAAGAGGATTTGAGTACAAGAGTAGTGAAGTGTTGCTTCAATTGTATAGAAGCTTGGTTAGATCACACCTGGAGTACTGTGTGCAGTTTTGGTCCCCTTACCTCAGAAGGATATTATTAGAGGGAATGCAACGAAGGTTCACCAGGCTTGTTCCAGGGATGGCGGGGCTGTCTTATGAAGAGAGATTGGGCAAACTGAGCCTGTATTCTCCAGAGTTTCGAAGCATGAAAGGCGATCTCATTGAAACCTACAGAATACTTAAAGAAATAGACAGGGTTGATGCAGGTCAGATGTTTCCCCTGGTTGGGGAGTTGAGAACCAGGGGACAAAATTTCAAAATAAGGGGGAAGCTACTTAGGGCCAAGGTGAGGAGAAATTTCTTTACTCAGGCGGTTGTGAATCTTTGGAATTCTCTACCCCAGAGGGCCGTGGAAGCTCAGTCATTGAGTGTGTTTAAGGTAGAGATTGAGATTTCTAATTAACAATAATGTAAAGGGTTATGGGGATAGTGTGGGTAAAAGGTATTGAAGTGTTTGATTGGCCATGATCGTATTGAATGGTGGAGCAGGCTGGACGGGCTGAATGGCCTTTTCCTGTTCCTATGTTCCTATGTCTGCGGTGGGACCCATCCCCCCAGGCCTTGGCTTCCGTGTGATGTTCTGAATGATGACAGTACTAACCTTCACCCTGTCCTAACCCTCCTTCCAGTTCATTTATTGAAACCAGGGACCCTCCTTATTCTAAGGTAACGGAAAAATACTGCGGTTGCTGGAAATCTGAAACAAAAACAAAAAATGCTGGAAAAACTCAGCAGGTCTGATAGCATCTGTGGAGAGAAAGACAGAGCTAACATTCCGAGATCGTATGATTCTTCTTCACAACCTTGTTCTAATGGTGACTTTCCCTGTCTACCTCGTCCTTCCTTGAATTGTTTGTACATCGTTTTAATATGTTCCCACGTTTCACTAACAAATATTGAAATGTCTGCTCCATACCCACAGGGTTTCATCTGTTTCAAGCCACAAACAGAAATGTCCAGTTTTCTCCTGGAGTTTGTGACAAATCAGCTTTCAGAATGATGCAGAGTTTCAGCCAATGAGGGAGAACCGGGCTCAGCCCCGCCCCTCATTCAGTCTGATTGGCTGGAGGAACAGCCGCTCCAGCCACTCCCACTGGGTAATCCAGCCCAAAAGATTCACAAGCCTGGCTCCTGGTAGGAAGAACAGCGTTTAGGAAGATAAATTGGAGAAATTAGGACTGTTTTCATTAGAGAAAAGAAGGTTAGAGGAGATTTGATAGAGGTATTCAAAATCAAGTGAGAGCCAGACAGAGTAGATAAGGAGAAACTGTTCCCACTCATCAAAAGATTGAGAACAGGAGGGCAGTTTTAAACTGATCAGTAAAGGAATCAACAATTATATGAAGAAAAACCTTTCACGCAGTATCTGGTTATGGTCTGAAATGCTTTGTGTGGGAGTGTGGTGGAGGCAAGTCCAGCTGAAGCATTCTGGAGGGAGTTAGGCTGTTGTCTGAAAAGGAAGAATGTACAGGGTCACAGGGAAAAGGCGGGAGAATAGAACTGGGTGAGTTGCTCATTCAGAGAGGCAGTGCAGACACGATGGGTCAAATAGCCTCCTTCAGCACCAAACCAAATCTATAATGTGGTCAAAATTGTTGGTTAATTCTGACAGTCAATCTCTATCAATATGTCTGTAACAGACCAACAGACCAGTTTTACATTCTAACAGGTAGTTCCAGGTGTTTGTAGCGCTGTGATCTTGTGGTGTGGGCAATAACAGTAAGTCTTCTCTGTCAATCTTGTGGAAAGGGGCTGATGTATGTAGAATGACATGGTCTGCAAGAAACAGTCTGTGTGAGAGTCAATGGAATATGATTGTGTCATACTTCAATGAGACCTGATCGCTGACTGAATGAGTCTGTATAAGTGAGGGTGAGTTTCTGCTCGCATTGGCATTGCAAAATAAGAAAGACAAGGTCCATCTCCTGCCATCAGCATCCTGCAATAATGAATATGTTGGCCAAGGCTTTATTGAATCTGTTTCGATAAGTTTGCCACAGACTAACACACAGTTGTTCTGTTGTGCTTTATATTTTAATGGAAATTAGCAGAAATTTTTACTGTATGAGCTTGTGTAGTGGCTATAATGTCTTCACTCTTCTCTGTTGATCTAATCCAGAAGGGCTGCTGTAAAAAGGACTTGGTCTGTAGGATACAGTCACTGTTAGAGTGATAATGAAACATGTGTGTGTCAAAGTTCAGTGACACCTGATCACTTACCGAGTAGGTGAGTCTGTGAAAATGTAACTGAAATAATGACAGCTCCTGCAGGTAATTCTCTGGCTACAATGAGATTGATAAGAAAGAAATCAGGAGCATGTAGTCCCACCCAGCTGAACACCAGTGGAGAGGCATTGGAGGAGGATGGTTTGGTCAACGGTGTCAAAGACTGCGGACAGGCCAAGAAGGACTATGAGGGAGAGTTTACCTTTGTCACATTCACAGAGGATGTAATCTTTGACTTTGATAAGAGCTGTTTCGATACTGTGGCAGGGACAGAAATCTTATTGCGCAGATTGAAACATGGAGTTCCAGGAAAGGTGGGGATGGATTTGGGAGGTGACAAGGATTTTGGAGAGGAAAAGGGTGGAGAGATGGGGAGATAGTTTGCAAGGGCATTGGGGTGAAAAGTTGTTTTTATTGAGGAGTGAGTGATGATGGCAGGTTTGAAGGAGAAGGGGAGCCCTTCAAAGGAAATAACTTGTGTTTGAGATATTGAAAAGACTCAACACACTCTGTTTAACACAAGGCTGATTTATTTGATTTTTATCCAGAATATTAACCCGAATGACAGGGCTGGAGCTAACTAACATCAGCAGAAGCAGACCACCATGAAGTGTTCAATCTGGATGAGATTAACAGCAAAATCCAATCATTGTAGTTACTTGTGAACTCACTGATGGCTCAGCAGCTGGGATGAGGTAGTGAATCTGTTCCCACACTCAGAGCAGGTGAACTGCTTCTCTCCACGTGAACTCGCTGGTGATTCTGCAGGTGGGATGACCGAGTGAATCTCTTCCCACACTCGGAGCAGGTGAATGGCCTCTCTCCAGTGTGAACTCGCTGGTGTGTCAGCAGTTGGGATGACTGAGCAAATCCCTTCCCACAATCAGAGCAGGTGAACGGCCATTCCCCAGTGTGAACTTGCTGGTGTGCAGTGAATTCTGCTGATAGCATGAACCCAGCCCCACAGTGAGAGCACCTGAATGGTCTCTTGTCAGTGTGAACACGTTGATGGGACATCAGTTCCCTGGAACTTTTATAGCATATCCCACAGTCTGGGCATTTATAAGGTCTCTCCCCAGTGTGGACCCTCTCATGTCTCAGCACATGGGACAATTGAGTGAATCCCTTCCCACACAAGGAGCAGGTAAATGCTCTCTCCATAGAATGAACTCACTGTTGTACATTGAGTTCAGATGGTCGCCTGAACCCAGTCCCACAGTGAGAGCACCTGAATGGTCTCTCGTCCGTGTGAACACGTTGATGGGACATCACGTTCCAGGAACATTTATAGCATTTCCCGCAGTCTGGGCATTTAAAAGGTCTCTCATTGAGAGTCCCGCATGGTATGTTGCCTGCCCGGTGCCAGGGTGAGGGACATCTCTGACCGGCTTGAAAACATATTGGAGAGGGAGGGGGAGGATCCAGTTGTTGTGGTCCACGTCAGGACAAATAACATAGGTAAGACTAGGAAAGAGGACCTGTTTGGGGATTATCAGGAGCTAGGAACTAAATTAAAGAACATGTCCTCAAGGATTATAATCTCCGGATTACTACCCGAGCCACGTGCATATTGGCATAGGGACACGAGAATAAGGGAAGTAAACACGTGGCGAAAGGAGTGGTGCGGGAAAGAGGGGTTCCATTTCGTGGGGCACATGTATCTGTATTGGAACAGGAGGGATCTGTACCGTTGGGACGGTCTCCACCTGAACCGATCTGGGACCAATGTTCTAGCAAAAAGGGTAAATAGGGTGGTGAACAGGACTTTAAACTGGAAAGTTGGGGGGGGAGGGAAGGATAAAACTCCAAGAAGTATGACTAATGGGAAACAAAGTAGCAGGTTAGCGTGTGGGGGGGTGGATTCAACTTCATGGAAAATTACGAAAAAACTGAAAAGAAAGGAGAGCCCAGGAGAGGCTATTAAAGTCTCCAGAACACAAAATAGGACAGAGTGTTTGGAAAGGGCTTGGAATCTAACTTCAAACACATCAGATAAAGGGACGACAATGAGAAAGGGGACGGGAAATACAGGACTGAAGGTGTTGTATCTGAATGCACACAGTATACGAAATAAGTTAAATGAGCTTGTGGCGCAGATTGAAATTGGCAGATATGATGTGGTGGGCATCACGGAGACATGGCTGCAAGGGGATCAGGACTGGGAGCTAAATATCCAAGGATATACATCCTATCGAAAAGATAGACAGGTTGGCAAAGGGGGTGGGGTTGCTTTGTTAGTAAGAAATGAAATTAAATCGATAGCAAGAAATGATGTAGGGTCAGATGATGTAGAATCTGTGTGGGTAGAGTTGAGGAACTGCAAAGGTAAAAAAACCATAATGGGAGTTATGTACAGGCCTCCGAACAGTAGTCAGGATGTGGGGCATAAGATACACCAGGAGATAGAAAAGATGTGTAAGAAAGGCAAGGTTACAGTGATCATGGGGGATTTCAATATGCAGGTAGACTGGGAAAATCAGGTTGGTAGTGGATCCCAAGAAAAGGAATTTGTGGAATGTCTACGAGATGGCTTTTTGGAGCAGCTTGTGGTGGAGCCCACTAGGGAACAGGCAATTCTAGATTTAGTGATGTGTAATGAGGCAGATTTGATAAGGGACGTTAAGGTGAAGGAACCCTTAGGAGAAAGGGACCATATTATGATAGAATTTACCCTGCAATTTGAGAGGAAAAAGCTGGAATCAGATGTAACGGTATTACAGTTGAATAAAGGCAACTACAGAGGCATGAAGGAGGAGCTGGCCAGAATTGACTGGGGGATGAGCCCAGCAGGAAAGACAGTGGCACAGCAATAGCATGAGTTTCTGGGAGTAATTTAGGAGACACAGCAAAAATTCATCCCTAGGAAGAAGAAGCATACTAAAGGGAGGATGAGGCAACCATGGCTGACAAGGGAAGTCAGGGACAGCATAAAAGCTAAAGAGAAAGCATACAATGCGGCGAAGAGCAGTGGGAAACCAGGGGATTGGGAAGCCTATAAAGACCAACAGAGGACCACTAAAAAAGAAATAAGGAGGGAGAAGATTAAATATGAGGGTAAACTAACCTGTAATATAAAAGAAGATTGCAAGAGTTTGTTTAGATATATAAAGGGTAAGAGAGAGGCAAAAGTGGACATCGGGCCGCTGGAAAATGACGCTGGAGAAGTAGTAGTGGGGAACAAAGAAATGGCGGAGGAACTGAATAGGTACTTTGCGTCAGTCTTCACAGTGGAAAACACGAGTGACATACCCAAAGTTCAAGAGAGTCGGGGGGCAGAGGTGAGTATGGTGGCCATTACCAAGGAGAAGGTGCGAGGAAAACTGAAAGGTCTGAAGGTGGATAAATCACCTGGACCAGATGGATTACACCTCAGAGTTCTGAAGGAGATAGCTGAAGAGATAGTGGAGGCGTTAGTGGTGATCTTTCAGGAATCAGGGAGGGTGTCAGAGGACTGGAAAATCACTAATGTAACCCCCCTGTTTAAGAAGGGAGTGAGCCAAAAGATGGGAAATTACAGGCCGATTAGCCTGACCTCTGTCGTTGGTAAGATTTTAGAGTCCATGATTAAGGATGAGATTTCAGAATACTTGGAAGTGCATGGTAAAATCGGGCAAAGTCAGCATGGTTTCATCAAGGGGAGGTCATGCCTGACAAGTCTGTTAGAATTCTTTGAGGAGGTAATGAGTAGGTTAGACAAAGGAGAGCCAATGGATGTTATCTACTTGGGCTTCCAGAAGGCCTTTGACAAGGTGCAGCACAGGAGGCTGCTCAGTAAGGTAAGAGCCCATGGTGTTAGAGGCAATGTACTAGCATGGATAGAAGATTGGCTGTCTGGCAGGAGGCAGAGAGTGGGGATAAGGGGGTCCTTCTCAGGATGGTGGCCGGTGACTAGTGGAGTTCCGCAGGGGTCAGCGTTGGGACCACAACTTTTCACTTTATACATTAATGATCTAGATGAAGGAACTGAGGGCATCCTGGCTAAGTTTGCAGATGATACAAAGATAGGTGGAGGGACAGGTAGTATTGAGGAGGTGGGGAGGGTGCAGAAGGATTTGGACAGGTTAGGAGAATGGGCAAAGAAGTGGCAGATGGAATACAACGTGGGGAAGTGTGAGGTCATGCACTTTGGTAGGAAGAATAGAGGCATAGACTATTTTTTAAATGGGGAGAGAATTCAGAAATCAGGAGTGCAAAGGGACATGGGAGTCCTAGTCCAGGATTCTCTTAAGGTTAACTTGCAGGTTGAGTCGGTAGTTAGGAAGGCAAATGCAATGTTGGCATTTATTTTGAGAGGACTACAATATAATAGCAGGGATGTGCCGCTGAGGCTTTATAAGGCTCTGGTCAGACCATATTTAGAATATTGTGAGCAATTTTGGGCCCCGTATCTCAGGAAGGATGTGCTCTGGAGAGGGTCCAGAGGAGGTTCACGAGAATAATCCCAGGAATGAAAGGCTTAATATATGAGGAACGTTTGAGGACTCTGTGTCTATACTCAATGGAGTTTAGAAGGATGAGGGGGGATCTGATTGAAACTTACAGAATACTGAAAGGCCTGGATAGAGTGGACGTGGGGAAGATGTTTCCATTAGTAGGAGAGACTAGGACCCGAGGGCACAGCCTCAGAGTAAAGGGAAGACCTTTTAGAACAGAGATGAGGAGAAAATTCTTTAGCTAGAGAGTGGTGAATCTATGGAATTCATTGCCACAGAAGGCTGTGGAGGCCAGGTCATTGAGTGTATTTGAGTCCGAGATAGATAGGTTCTTGATTGGTAAGGGGATCAAAGGTTACGGGGATAAGGCGGGAGAATGGGGTTGAGAAACCTATCAGCCATGATTGAGTGGCGGAGCAGACTCGATGGGCCGAATGGCCTAATTTCTGCTCCCATGTCTTATGGTCTTATGAACTCACTGGTGTAACAGCAGGTGGGATGACCGATTGAATCCATTCCCACAGTCCCCACATTTCCAGGTTTTGTCCCCACTGTGAACGTTGCTTTTTTCTTCCATGTTCAAAATCCGAAGATATTCAGATAATGATAAATTGGGCGATTCCTTCCGATCCTGATGTGATGTTTGGTTTGAGTTCCTTGACTGCAAGTTCTTCCCTTCTCCTACCCTCTGAAATTGGTTTAAAACAGAATAAAAGGAGAGAGGAAATCCACAAAAACACAAAGGCAGGTTGTGAAATTGAGCTGAATGAATCTGGGAATTTGTGGGACCGGCACGAGGAAAAAGTGACCATGAAAACTGCTGGATTGTCATAAAAACCCAACTGGTTCACTAATGGCCTTCAGGGAAGGGAACCTGCCACCCGGTCTGGGCCTACACAAGACTATGGCCTCTATGGGAGGGGGAGAGAGAGACAAAGAGAGAGAGTGAGCGAGTGGTCGGAGCAGGAGAGAGGAGATGAGAGGGATTTTATTTGTCTAAAACCCAACCAGAGCTTTGGCGAAACCTCCATCTGTAGCAGGGGTGGGGAATCCATGCCCCGTGGGCTGGATCTGGCCCGTTGCTCAATTTTATCCGGCCCACAGCAAGAGTTCTAAAAGTAAAATTAGCTCCGATGCTTTGTGTAGACTCTGAACACAGTACCAGATCTTTCTATTGCCGAAATGACTTTGTTTTCTTGTTGTCTCAGTCTCTATTTTTAGTGAGATCTGTACAAACTCATCATGACAGCACGGCTGCTCGTTTGTCTCTGTAGCTGACCACGATGCTGTGGGAAAACAATGAAGTCGCGGGTGAACTTTAGGACAGTGTTAGACTTCTGGGTTGGGAAACTTGCCGTCCAATTTCGACAAAAGGATGACACCAGGAACGCTGAGAAACATTATGTTTGGCTGTGGCTGATGTTCTGTGGGAAGAGCTCCAAATCAGCAGATGACAAGTTGACAATGCAGTTCTATGTACTAAAGCTCCAGCCACAATGTTAATTTTTCTGTGTGTGTGGCCCGCAACTGATTTTGTCTATGTGTGAATGGCCCGTGATAAGAAGGACCAGGGTAGCAGGTGTATGTGAACACCATCACCTCCAAGTTCCCCTCCAAGTCACACACCGTCCTGACTGTCTGACATCCAGTACTGGAGGAGCAGAAATTTCCTCCCTTTAAGCATTGGGAAGACTGAAGCCATTGTCTTCAGCCCCCGCTCCAAACTCAATCCCGAGCCAACGATTCCATCCCTCTCCCTGCCAACCAGACTGTTCACCCCAAGATGAGCTTCCAGCCACATATCCACATCATCACCAAGACCGCCTATTTCCACCTCAGCAATAAAACAGAAAGTGTTGGAAATACTCAGCAGGTCAGGCAGCATCTGTGGAGAGAACGAGAGTTAATGTTTCAGGTTCTGATGAACCTTCCTCAGAACTGGGGAAAGATAGAAATGTAATAGGTTTTGAGTCAATGAAAAGGGGATTGTGAGGGAAGAACAAAAGGGATGGCCTGTGATTGGGTGGATCCACCTCAGTAACACTGCCCGACTTTGCCTCTGCCTCAGCTCAACCATTTCTGAAACTCTCATCCATTCTGTTGTTCCCTCTCGATGTAACTCTGCTGACACTTTATTATCCAGCTTCCCACATTCAACCTCCATAAACCTGAGATCTTCCAAAACTTCACTCTCTGTATCACAGAGTTGTTTGAGCAGTGAAGACCTTCAGCCCTTCCTGTCTGTGCCAGCTCTCCAAATGAGCAATTTACTTAGTGCCATTCCCTCACTTTCTCCCTGTAATCCTGCACATTCTTCCTTTTCAGGTATCATCCAATTTCCTCTTGAATACCTCAATTGAAGCTGCCTTCACCACACTCTCAAACAGCACATCTTAACCACTCGCTGTGTGAAAAAGTTTCTCCTCATGTCTACATTGATTCTTTTTTCTTAAATCTGTGCTCTCTCGTTCTCGATCCTTCTACCAATTGGAGCAGTTTCTCCCTCTCCACTCTGTCCAGAGCCCTCAGATTTTAAGATGTATTCAAAATCATAAGTAAGTCTCACTCCCACATCACCACTCTGCTAATTGACCTGCACAGGCTCCCAGTGAAGCAACACCTCATCCTTGTTTTCAAATCCCTCAACAGTTTCTCCCTCTGTTTTTTCCAGTCCCTGTGATGATTGAAATCATTTCCCACAGACAGAACAGACAAACCTTATTCCTTCCACATTCAATGCTGATGATAGTCAGGTCCCGATGAATGGAGTGACTCATTCAGTTCTTGATGTGACTCTTGAATTGAGTTTCCTGTCTGTTAATCCTCCCTTTCTAATGTCCTGTAAAAGAAATTTACAATAGCCATCACTGTCTGTCCAGGATAGAAATTGAGAAGAGACAAACATTTCTATTGTTTTGAGTTTGTTGTGTGTAAATCCTCCCCTTCTAACCCCCTGGAAAAGGCGTTTCCAAAATCCATCCCTGTCAGTCCAGGATAGAAATGCACAATATTCTCTCCTCCTGCTACCTGGACCCGGATGACCGCGCATGCGCCCTGCTGCACAGCCGCACCACCGGACCGAGCAGAGGCAGAGACCCAACCATTTCCGGTCTGTTCCCTGCAAACGCGGGACCGGTAGTTTCTTATTAAGGATCTGCGGCCTGCACCAAGTGTTTATTAACCTTCCCTGCCCAGTCCGCTGGCTCCATTCCTTCCGCCCACCCACTAACTCTGTTATTCTGCTGCAGTCGCCATTTTCTCACTCACACTGCGGCTCCAGCCACAGGACAGCACTGCGCATGTTCAGCCAACAGCCCGCAATGCGCATGCGTAAGGCTATGGCGCTCTGGATAGGGCACATTCTGTCCCGCATTGAATGCTGGGTGGGAGGTTGGAATTGCATATCCAATAAATTTTTAGGATCCGATGGCGTAGCCGCTCCTGCAGTGAGGATAGGGCACATTCTGTGTCCCTCCGAATGCTGGGTAATAGTCCCGCCATGGAAAAGTGAGAGCGTTGAATAAATAATTATAATTTGTGATTTGATTGCGATGGAGCCATAGGGGCAAGATATAAAATGATTAAATCCCTTGATTGATAAATCAAAGTGCACACGCCCTGCACCATAGTTCTGTCCTGAATGTAATTACCAGCAGTTAGATGTGAACTCACTGGGATCTCAGCAGATCAGGTGAACTTATGATTTTTTTTCCCCAGACAGGGGACATTTCAACTACGTCTTGCCATTAAGAATGTGCTGATTATGAGTGAAATGCTTTGAACTTTTAAAAATGGATTGTTAATATCGTTAAAGGGCAATAATGAACCAAATGAGTTTTTCTGACAATGATCATCACTGTTACTGACACTGGCTGTCAATTACACGCTTTGATTGATTCATTGAATTTAAATTCCACCAGCTGTGATCCTGAATGTCAAACAGAAAATGCTGAAAGTACTCAGTGGTCATGCCGAGGCTGTGGAAAGTAAAACAGTTAATAGTTCAGATCACTGAACTTCAAACAGAGCTGGAAAATAAGTTAGTGATTCAACAGATTTTAGGAAAATACACAGACAGGGAAAGAAGGGGAGGGGAACAAAAGAGAAGGTTTGTGATTGGGTGAATTCAGGAGAGATGAAATAACAAAAGGGATGAGGATACAGGACAAAAACTATGGTAATGGAACGAGTAAATAAACAAAAGGTGGGAGAGTCATTCTGTACCTGTTGTCTATTTCTGCTCTGATTTGAAATGTGTTGCTTTGCTGTTGACCCATATGCCTTCTATCCCACACTGAAAACTCTTAATCCTTCTCCACCAGAGGTTTCATTGAGCAAACACACACAAGCATACATGAAAAGTCTCATCATTTTTAAACATTGAAATACCAAAACATAGAAATATTTACGACCCAGAAGGTGGCCATTCGATCCATCATGTCCATGTTGGCAGAAAAAGAACAAACTGAAGAAGGGTCATTCAGACTCGAAACATAAGCAGAAACAGACCACCATGAACATGGTTCAGTCCTGGATGTGATTAACAGCAAAATCCATTCCCTGTCCTTACTCGTGAGCTCACTGGTGTTTCAGGGGGCTCGATGACTGAGTGAGTCGCTTCCCACATTCAGATCAGGGGTATGCTCTCTCTCCAATGTGAATGTGCTGGTGCACAGTGAGGTTAGATGATTGCCTGAACCCAGTCCCGCAGTGAGAGCACCTGAATCGTCTCTCGTCAGTGTGAACTCACTGGTGTGTCATCAGGGTGAATATTTGAGTGAATTCCTTCCCACACTCGGAACAGGGGAATGGCCTCTCCCCAGCGTGAGTGCGCAAATGAGTTTCCAGCCTAGAAATGTAACTAAATCCCTTCCTACCATCCCCACATTACCACAGTTGCTCCCCGGTGTGATGGCGCATGTGTTTAAACAGGTCAGATGATCGGCTGAAGCCTCATCCACACACAGAACACGTGTACGGTTCCTCCCCATTGTGTACGGTGCTTTTTCCTTCCATGTTCAAAATATGATGATATTCAGGTTACGGTTATTTGGGTGACTCCAACAGATCCTGGTGCAATGTTTGGTATCAGTTTCTCGACTGCAAATCCTCTCCTTCTAATACCCTGTGAAATTGAGTTAAAATAGAAAAAAGGGAGTGAGAGAGAACCCACAAAAACACAAAGGCAGGTTGTGGAACTGAGCTGAATGAATCAGTAATTTGTGGAGCCGGCATAGGGGAAAAGTGGTCATTAAAGCTGGATTGTCATAAAAACACTGGTTTATTAATGTCCTTCAGGGAAGGGAACCTGCCACCCGGTCTGGGCCTACACAGGACTCTGGTCCATGTAGGAGGAGAGAAAGATGGGGAATGGGAAATGGACTATGCACGTCTATAACTCAACCAGAATGTTGACAGAATCGTCCCAACTCAAAGCCCACACCAGCCAGAATACAAGGGCAGCGGGTGCGTTGGAAAACCATCATCTCCAGGACACATACCAGAGAGTTCACACTGGGGAGAGGCCATTCACCTGCTCCGTGTGTGAGAAGGGATTTAACTGATCATCCAACTGTTGAGAAATCAGCGAGTTCACAAGTGACAGCAGGGGTTCGATTCTGCTGTTATTGCTGCTCTTAATCACATCCAGAACTGAACCATGTTTATCCTGACAGTTGGGGTTTGTTTCTGCTGATGTTAATAATCCCTGTAACTGCAGTAGAGTTATATATTGTGGCAATCAGATTACTTTACTTTTTAAAATTTACTCTTCAAATTAAGTACCTTTCTTCTGCCTGTTCTCAAGGTTTTGAAAGATGGAACCAAACCGTGATTTACTTGAACAAAAACAAAAATACCTGGAAAAACTCAGGAGGTCTGACAGCATCTGTGGAGAGGGATACAGTTAACATTTCGACTCCGAATGGCTCTTCATCAGAACTAGGAAAAATAGAGAAGACGTGAAATATAAGCTGGTTTAAGGGAGGGGGTTGTGGCGGGGTGGGGGGGGGTGGGGGGGGGTGCGGGGGGGGGGGACAGGTAGAGCTGGACAGAGGGCCAGTGTTAGGTGGAGATTGCCAAAATATGTCTTGACAAAAGGACAAAGAGATGTTGACGGTGATGATATTAGCTAAGAAATGTGCTAATGGGGACATTAAGGGTAGAAAGCAGGATGAGCAAGGGACAGATAGCCTTAGTGGGGGTGGGGAGGAAAGCAAATGGACTAAAAGGTAGAGATAAAAAAATGGATGGAAATACATTTAAAAATAATGGAAATAGGTGGGAAAAGAAAAATAAATATATAAATTATTGGAAAAAGAGGGGATCAGAAAGGGGGTGGGGATGGAGGAGAGAGTTCATGATCTAAAGTTGTTGAACTTAATATTCAGCCCGGAAGGCTGTAAAGTACCTAGTCGGAAGATGAGGTGTTGTTCCTCCAGTTTGCGTTGAGCTTCACTGGAACAGTGCAGCAGGCCAAGGATGGACATGCGGGCATGAGGGCAGGGTGGTGTGTTGAAATGACAAGCGACAAGGAGGTCTGGGTCATGCTTGCTCACAGACTGAAGTTGTTTCGCAAAGTGGTCACTCAATCTGCATTTGGTCTCTCCAGTCTACAGGAAACTGCATTGGGAGCAGCGAATGCAGTAGACTAAATTGAGGGAAATGCAAGTGAAATGCTGCTTCACTTGAAAGGAGTGTTTGGGCCCTTGGACGGTGAGGAGGGGGGAAGTAAAGGGGCAGGTGTTTCACCTTCTGCGGTTGCATGGGAAGGTGCCGTGGGAGGGGGTTGAGGTGTAGGGGCTGATGCAGAATGAGCAAGTGACAGATAACCTGAGTGAGGGTGGGGG
This sequence comes from Cetorhinus maximus, assembly GCF_964194155.1. Lineage (NCBI taxonomy): Eukaryota > Metazoa > Chordata > Chondrichthyes > Lamniformes > Cetorhinidae > Cetorhinus > Cetorhinus maximus. The sequence continues at coordinate 39,988,482 of NC_135901.1, read as the reverse complement.
GAAGGGATCGAAATGGGCTAAAAGGCGGGGATAAAACAATGCAATGGATGGAAATAAATTTTTAAAATAATAATAGAAATAAGTGGGAAAAGGAAAATATATTAAAAAATATATATAATAATTATATGAAAAAAGTGGTTCGAAGAGGGGGGTAAGGATGGAGGAGAGAGTTCATAATTTGAAGTTGTTTAACTTCAAACAGAACTTTAAATTCGACCGCCTTCATCCCGGTCCCACACCCGTACTGCGCATGCTTCCCTCCAGCCTGGCCCCGCCCCTAATTCACTCCGAATTACCTGGAAAACTCAGCAGGTCTGGCAGCATCGGCGGAGAAGAGCAAAGTTGACGTTTCGAGTCCTCATGACCCTTCAACAGAACTAAGTAAAAATAGGAGAGGGGTGAAATATAAGCTGGTTTAAGGTGGGAGGGCGGGGGTAGGGGGGTGGGGGCGGGGGGGGGGGTGCGGGGGGAGAGAAGTTGAGAGTGGGGTGGTTGTAGGGACAAGCAAGCAGTGATAGGAGCAGATAATCAAAAGATGTCACAGACAAAAGAACAAAGAGTTGTTGATGGTGGTGATATTATCTAAACGAATGTGCTAATTAAGAATGGATGGCAGGACACAAGGTACAGATAGCTCTAGTGGGGGTGGGGTGAAATAAGACTAAAAGGGCATAAAAGGTATAGATTTAAAATAAATGGAAATAAGTGGGAAAAGAAAAATCTATATAAATTATTGGAAAAAACAAAAGGGAGGGGGAAGAAACGGAAAGGGGGTGGGGATGGAGGAGGGAGTTCAAGATCTAAAATTGTTGAATTCAATATTCAGTCCGGAAGGCTGTAAAGTGCCTAGATGGAAGGTGAGGTGCTGTTCCTCCAGTTTGCGTTGGGCTTCACTGGAACAATGCAGCAAGCCAAGGACAGACATGTGGGCAAGAGAGCAGGGTGGAGTGTTAAAATGGCAAGCGACAGGGAGGTCTGGGTCATTCTTGCGGACAGACCAAAGGTGTTCTGCAAAGCGGTCGCCCAGTCTGCGTTTGGTCTCTCCAATGTAGAGGAGACTGCATTGGGAGCAACGAATGCAGTAAACTAAGTTCGGGGAAATGCAAGTGAAATGCTGCTTCACTTGAAAGGAATGTTTGGGCCCTTGAACGGTGAGGAGAGAGGAAGTGAAGGGGCAGGTGTTGCATCTTTTGCGTATGCATGGGGAGGTGCCGTAGGTGGGGGTTGAGGAGTAGAGGGTGATGGAGGAGTGGACCAGGGTGTCCCGGAGGGAACGTTCCCTATGGAAAGCCGCCAGGGGGGTGAAGGGAAGATGTGTTTGATGGTGGCATCATGCTGGAGTTGGCGGAAATGGTGGAGGATGATCCTTTGAATGCGGAGGCTGGTGGGATGATAAGTGAGGACAAGGGGCACCCTATCATGTTTCTGGGAGGGAGGAGAAGGCGTGAGTGCGGATGCATGGGAGATGGGCCGGACACGTTTGAGGGCTCTGTCAACGACCGTGTGTGGAAAACCTCGGTTAAGGAAGAAGGAGGACATGCCAGAGGAACTGTTTTTGAAGGTAGCATCATCAGAACAGATGCGACGGAGGTGAAGGAACTGAGAGAATGGGATGGAGTCCTTACAGGAAGCGGGGTGTGAGGAGCAGTAGGCGAGGTAGCTGTGGGAGTCGGTAGGCTTGTAATGGATATTGGTGGACAGTCTATCACCAGAAATTGAGACAGAGAGGTCAAGGAAGGGAAGGGAAGTGTCAGAGGTGGACCATGTGAAAATGATGGAGGGGTGGAGATTGGAAGCAAAGTTAATAACTTTTTCCAGGTCCAGGCGAGAGCATGAAGCAGCACCGAAGTAATCATCGATGTACCGGAGAAAGAGTTGTGGGAGGGGGCCGGAGTAGGACTGGAACAAGGAATGTTCCACATACCCCATAAAGAGACAGGCATAGCTGGGGCCCATGTGGGTACCCATAGCCACACCTTTTATTTGGAGGAAGTGAGAGGAGTTAAAGCCCCCATGATCATTTGAATGGCGGAGGAGGCTCGAAGGGCCGAATGACCTAATCCTTCTCCAATTTTCTTTGTTTCTATGTTAATTCAACACAAGGCCCCTAAGCTGGACATGTTCCTTCTGCCTGCAGAGGACAGGTCCCTATGTGTGAATATATATGGCTTCTAGCAAGTGTAAGTGAGACATATTACAAGCCTGACTGATAATTTTTGAAATTTGGTATTCTTGCAGCTGACCTGATGAGTACAAGATAAAAAGTTTTGACAGAATGTCTCTTTTTATTAATACTGTGTTGTCTTAAAGGTGGAAGATGTGGTAGATGGAGGGAGAGCTGTAGGGAGAGAATTTCAAAGCTTGGGGACAAGGGAACTGAAGGCACGGTCACTAATGGTGGAGCAATTAAAATAGTGAATGTACAAGGCCAGAATTAGAGCAGTATAAATATCTCAGAGGGTTGTGGGGCTGGAGGAGATTACAGAGACAGGGAGGGGCGAGGCCATGGAGGGATTTGAAAACAAGGATGAGAATTTTAAAATCAAGCTGTTGCTTGACCGGGAGCCAAGGCAGGTTAGGAAGCAGAGAGGTGTTAGGGGAATGGGCCTCACTGTGAGAAAAGACATGGACAGCAGACATTTGGATGGCGCCAAATTTACAGAGGGTAAAATGTGGGAGACCAGCCAGGAATGTGTTGGAATAGTCAAGTCTGGAGGTAACAACGGCAGGGGTGAGGATTTCAGCAGCAGATTCACTGAGACAGGATGAGGCTACGGAGGTGGAAACAGGCGATTTTAGTGATGGCACAGATATGAGGTCAGAAGCTTATCCCGAGATCAAATGTAACACCGAGGTTGTGAACAGAATGGTTTATTCTCTGACTGTTCCCAGGGAGAGGGATGGAGTTGGTATCTGGGAAATGGAGATTGGAGCAGGGACTGAAAACAGTGTCTTCAGACTTCTCAATATTTAATTGGGGTTAATTAGTCATCAGGAAGAGAAGCAGGAACCAGAATGGGCCATGAGACTGATCCCAGGTTTAACTTAGTTAGAGAGGGGGAGAAGGAAGGAAGGAAACCCTGGGTGGTTTGGAGAAACCACCTTCACAATCGCTCATTAAATCTCCACACTGTGAGTTTTGGACACAAGGTTAACGTATGCTATTCTGTATGGTCGGTCAGGGGGTTTCAGATTAATGTTTTGTCATGAGTAATGACTGAACTGAATGATCAAACATATTGTTATCTCCAGTTGTACTAATTTGTTAAAAAGATACAGAAAGAATTGTCCAAAACTCTGGATTTCAGCACAGGGAGGAGGGAGAGTGTGTGGGATGGGGATTTGCAGCTTTGGGGGAACAAGAGAGGAAAAAATGTTCCACAGAAACTAGAATTGTCTGCTCTGAATTTCTATCCTGTTCTTACAGTGATGACTTTTATAAACTCCTTTTACAGAGAATTAGAAGGGGATAATTTGCAGACGAGAAACTCAAACCAAACATCACTTCAAGATCTGACAGTCACTCGATTCACCAGGACCTGAGTATCATCGGAATTTGAATGTGAAGGGAGAAATGTTTGTCAGTTCTGTCTGTGGGAAAAGATTTCAAACATCAGTGTGACTGGAAAAGCACCGAGACACACACACACCCGAATGAGAGTGTTCCAGTGAACTGACTGTGGAAAGAGCCTCAACTAGTTACACAGCCTGAAAAAACATCACACATTCACAGTGGGGAGAAACTGTACACGTGTTCTCTGTGTGGACAAGGCTTCAACTGATTATCAAACCTGGAGAGACACAGGGATACCTACACCATGGAGAAACCATGGAAATGTGAGAACTGTGGGAAGGGATTCAATTACCCATCTTCGCTGGAAATCCACTGACGTACTCACACTGGAGAGAGACCGTTCACCTGCTCTGAGTGTGGGAAGGGATTCACTCATTCATCCTACCTGCTAATTCACCAGCGGCTTCACACTGGGGAGAAGCCGTTCACCTGCCCTGTATGTGGGAAAGGCTTCACTGGGTCCTCTGACCTACTGAACCACCAGCGAATTCACACTGAGGAGAAGCCGTTCCCCTGTACTTCCTGTGGAAAGAGATTCAGGTCTTGGTCCAACCTCAAAGTATACCAGCGGGTTCACACTGGAGAGAGACCATTCATCTTCTCTGAGTGTGGGAAAGGATTCACTCAGTCATTCAACCTGCTGATCCACCAGCGAGTTCACACTGGGGAGAGGCCATTTGCCTGCTCCAAGTGTGGGAAGGGATTCACTCAGTCATCCAACCTGCTGAAACACCAGCGAGTTCACACTGGAGATAGGCCGTTCACCTGCTCTGAGTGTGGGAAGAAATTCACTCTATTATCCAACCTGCTGAGACACCAGCGAGTTCACAACTGACTGCAGGAGTCCGATTTTGCTGTTATTGCTGCTGTGAATCACATCCAGGACTGAACCATGTTCATTCTGACAGTTGGGGTTTAAAGCCAGCTAGTCTGGGTGTTTTGATGTATAGTACTTTTGAGATGTTAATTAGATAAACATAAGGAAGTTAAGAGGTAAAGTGTAAATTTGCATTTGTTCAATACAGCATTCAAGAGTGGGAGTAAAACCTTGCACCTAGCTGGGAGACGCCAAGCAATGTGTTTAAATAACTAATAAAATTAGTGGGATGAAAATGTTATTGTTCGAAGATGTGACATTAAAAACCTAGGATGCAATGGAAAATTTACATTGAAATGGGAAGCTAGATATAAACAGAAAGGAATTTGTGTTTGTAGGGCAGAGGCATTTAAGATCTAACCAGCCTGTAAGCCTACAACTGTGTCTGCAAAGGAACCAAATTGAAAGGAACCTCATATTTAATTTGTCAGGTCAAATGTGCTTTGCCTGGTGTCTGTTTAAAGTCTATGGGTTATTGTTGCCTTGGTGAAGATTTACCTGGAGTGATTAATTTGGGGATTTGTTTAAAAACTATTATGGTAGTAATTTGTAGACATGTGTATGTGTTTAACTTGTTAAATTAATAAATGATTAGTTTAGTTTTATATATAAAAAAATCTTTTGAGGCTCGGTGGTCTTATTCCTGAATTCAGAGTTGCATCTCAAACATACCAATTAAAAATATAGGTTATGACAGTTGTTCAAGTTTCCCTCTCGGATTTAAACAACTGAGCCTTTACCAACTGCTGTGTTATAACACCCAGTGACAGAGAAGGAACAGTGATATATTTCCAAGTCAGGATGGTGAGTGGCTTGGAGGGGATCTTCCAGGTGGTGGTGCTCCCATGTGTCTGCTGCCTTTGCCTTTCTAGATGGTAGTAGTCATGGTTTTGGAAGGTGCTGTCTAAAAAGACTTGGTGAGCACCTTCTAAACCCAAAAATTAGGGTGTGAACAATTGGAAAAACGATGAGATGCCCTCGCTCACATGAAATATTGGGGTGGTCTCTCTCCAGTGTGACTGTGTTGCTCTGTCAGTATATGGGATAACCAACTTCATCTCTTCCCACATCCAGCTGCTGAGTGATCAGTCTGCAGTGTGAGTGATCCACGACTTTCCAGCTCAGACTGGAATTCGGTCCCTTCCCACATTCAACAACTTGCATTGATATAGCACCTTAACAATAGTAAAAATGCCCCAAACTGCTTCACAGGAGTGGTAACAGTCCCCACATTAACATGATGGTTTCTTGACAACTCTGTGCTCATGTCTCCAATTGAATCTCTAAAAGACTGCTGTAATTTCCATACAAAAAACAGGAATGCACAGATTTTACTGACATAAACCAGTGTGTCTGAGAAATGTTCTATAACATTGCGTAACAACCTTACGGTTGGAAAACCACAGATCCTCTGACTCAGTATGATCCATGCCTTGGTTGACCTGCTAGGAATATAAAATAAATGGTAATTGTTTGTCTATTTCATGTCAGTGACATCACACACATTTATTTTAGTCCAATGTCTCAGAGCTGATTGTCTTCCAGACAAATTTCTTCCAACAATCTTAATAACGAGTCTTCCCTGTCTCCCAGTTTGTTTCTATTGCTCCTGCATTCAGCCGATCCCATTCTCATTTCCATGGATACTTCTCACTGGTATTGTCACTATTGTTTTCTTCTCTTTACTGTTTCTAAATCCGTTTCCTATCTGCTTTATGTCTCTCCATTCTGACTATTCAGGCATTGTTCCCAAAGTTGGTACGGATATAAAATGTGTCAAGCAGCATGGTATATATACTGTATCTGCTGTGTGCCTGCCATTTTCACCAGTCCCTCTATGTCCTCCTGACATTAGTTACTATCTTCATAACAGTTTCCTGTATTTCCCAGTTTTGTGTCATGTGCAAATTTGAAATTCTGCCCTATCTCCATGTCCAGGTCAGTAACATATATCAAAGAGATCACCAGTGCCAACACTAGACCCTGGGGTCACACTGCTGTAAACTCCCATCCATTCTGAAAAACAAACTTTTCTGCTTCCTGTCCCTGAGCCAATTTTATACCCAGACTGAAACTCATGGGTTTCAGCTTTGCTGACAAGGCTATTGTGTGGTACCATATTAAACATCATTTGAATGCCCATGTAAAAGGTATCAACCCCATTCCCCTCATACACCCTCCCATTACTTCATCAAGTTGGTCAAAAATTATTTGTCTTTAACAAATCCATGGATTTTCTTCATTTATTAATCCATGCTTTTCAAAGTGCCAATTGATTTTCTCCCAGATTGTTGTCTCCAACCTTTCCCCACCACAGATGTGAAGCTGATTGTCCTGGAATTGCTGTGTTTTTGAACAGGAGTGTAACATTTACAATCTGTCAGTCCTTTGGCACCACTACTATATAAGGAGGATTGGAAGATTGTGACCAGAGCCTCCACAAGTTCCATGTGAAGGATGCTGTCTCTGACAGTGCAGCAGTCCCTCAATGTCACCCTGGAGTGTCAGCCTAGATAATGTGCTCAGGTTTATTAATATTTTTTTTTGTTATTGATGTGGGTCATTAAGAAACAATGGACTCTTATGATGTCATCCAGTCCCAGTGCGATTATGTCATCCAGTCCCAGTGCGATGATGTCATGAAGACTATTCAATACCAGCGGAGCGTTAGTGGTGAAAACAGTTTTGTTCGAGATGGCAGCAAGTCCATTACTGATAGATCAGCAAATGGAATTAATGGGAAAGAAAGTGAGGCAGCTCATGAACATCAGGAATAGTGTTGTAAATTATGGAGAGGAACAAAATCTTCAGTACCTGCTAGTTGTGGTGCAATACATGTCCCAGGAGCAACAATGAACAAACTCAGTGGAATATTGAACTATTGAGTCAAGGCAGAATTATATTCTTTCTCCTTGTGACCTGCCTCAGAATTCTCTCCATCACCAGACCATCAACATGAGGGGAATTAACATTTTCAATAATTCCAAGAGGAAAGTAAAGGCTGTAATTATCCAGGATGTTCTTCTGAAATTTACGCTACCTCCCATTGTCACCAAGGCTGGCAATGGGCCACTCAATGTTAGGATTTTGCTGTTGCCTCTGTCCCAGATGTGGTTCAATATAGACTTAATGTTAAGAGAAAGGGGTGGGATTGGAAGGTCAAAACTGCTCACAGGCTATAGTGGGTGATGTTTACTAGAATTGGCCAAAAATTGTGGATCTCATAGGAACCAATACTTTTTCCCCAGTATTAGTCAGTTTGGTTGGTGTTGTCCACCCGATAGGACAGGAAGTGTCCTCATGTCTGTCTGTTTGTATTGGTGTGAATGTGTCTCTGAGTGTGTATATGTGTGTGCGTGTGGAGAGAGGTTGCCTGCATGTGTGCGTCTTTGTGTGTGGAGAAGATGTCGGTATGTGTTGTGTGTGGAGAGAGGTTGTGTGTTTGTGTGTGTGGAGAAGATGTCGGTATGTGTGTTGTGTGTGGAGAGAGGGTGTGTGTATGTAAGACAGACAGACTAAGTGTATGTGGGTCTCTGTGATTGGGTCTCTGTGTGTGCTGCTTCTCATTCGCTTTAACGCAAACCTTCCTCTCCAAACAGACAATGTGGCTTTTGAGAATCCCATCGAGTTATGTGAATGTTACAATTACAACATTCTTCAGATATTCTTCAACTACAGGCTGACTGTGTGCTGTGTAAAACCTGACATCAGCACAACCAGGCCCACTTCTCCTGGAACAACATGAAGTGTCTGCTGCTTTCCAGGTCCCTTCCTTTCCCCTCACTATTATCCTCAGATCGTTTGCAAATTCCTTTTGAGGTGCGACATTCTTTTCCGGAATCCATGTTGAGGATCTCTAATGGATCCTTCTCTTCCCCAGTAATCAGAAACAGAATAGCTTCAGATCCCTTCAAGCATCTTCCCTGTGATCGTGGTCACATTGATGGGCCTGTCATTCCCTGGCTCTGATTTGTCCCCGATTTGGAAAGTGGGAACACCATGAGCTACTTTCTGATCTCAGGGAACAATCGCTGACTCTATTGAGCTGCTGAAGATACGGACAATAGGCTCACAGGGCTCCCAACCCATCTCTTTAAACCCCCTTGGGTGGATATCATCTGGGCCTGGAGCACCATCTAGTTTGAGATTTCCTATTTTCTCCAGGGTGACAATCCCTTTCTATTTTAATATTGATGATGTTATTGTCGACAGCACATCCCACAGCTGGAATCTGAGCATCATCCACAGGAGTGCAGACAGATGTGAAACAGTCATTTAACAGCTCTGTCATAGCCTGGCAATCTGATTCAATCTGTCCTCAACTGTCTTTCAGTGGCTCAAAACCACTTTTAACCATCTTCCCACTCCTGTTGGAGCTGGGAAAGCTTTGCTGTTATTCCCACAATTGTTCACCACTTTCTTTCCCAAAGATCTCTTCTCTAATGGCTGCTTTTCTCTCCCTCAATTGTGGGTGATATATGTCTGACACACACACACACACAGACAGACACACACTCACACATCAATAAAACAGGGCATTCCAGGAAATACAAAGCAGCTCTTTCTTTATCTGGAGATAAATGTCTGTTGTATAATTCTCCCAGCAGTTTACAAGTACCTCTGAAATAGTCCATCTGCTACTTTAATGCAGAGTTTAATCAATGTAGTTAAAATAGATTTATTATAAATGAGTTAACACCTGCCTTTCAATGGTGGATACAGAATAATTACCACAATCATTTTCAGACTGGAAACTTAAGCCTGCCATTTCACCTTCAGTCAGTAACAGATCACAGTTTTGCACCAATCTCTGATTTGGCAGCACGTTTCAAGAATTCACCGTTGTTCTTCCTGACTCTAAACACAGTTGTACAGGAGCCTCCTGTTCTGTGTCCAGGAGATCTGAACCATGGAAGGGAGCAGCTGGGACACATTTCTTACACACCTCAGGGTTAAGCCACACAGGGACTTTGGTCTATCTCCTCTCTCTTCACTGACAGCAAAGTGCTGTTTGTCCCTCAATGTGACCCTGACGGACTGTGTCCAGGCTGAATTTCTGTTCCTCGACTCAGATTGTCCTTTCTGAGCTCCAGCCAGGTGATGTTAAATACTCAGCTGGGAAAGGCAAAAAACTACAACAATGTGTTCAAAACAAAGCTGATTTGTTTGAAATTCATCTAGAATATTAAACTTCAGCCCAGTAGCAGGGATTATTAACATCAGCAGAAACAAACCCCAATTGTCAGAATGAACAGTGTTCAGTCCTGGATGTGATTAACAGCAGCAATAACAGCAGAATCCAACTCATTCAGTCACTTATGAACTCGCTGGTCTGTCAGTAGGTGAGGTGACCGAGTGAATAACTTCCGCACACGGAGCAGGTGAACAGCCTCTCCCCAGTGTGAATGTATTTGTGTTTCAGCAGATCCGTTTTGCTTTCAAATCTCCGTTCACAGCCAGAACTTTGAATAGGTTCCTTATCAGTGTGAACAAGTTGATGTGTATTGATTTGGGATGACTGAATGAATCTCTTCCCACACCTGGAACAGGTGAAAAATCTCTGTCCCCCATGTGAGTGTGCTGGTGGACACTGAGTTCACATGAACACCTGAACCCAGTCCCACAGTGAGAGCACATAAACTGTCTCTCGTCAATGTGAATATGTTGATGGCACATCAACTTCACAGAACTTTTATAACATTCCCATAATCCAGACATTTAAAAGATCTTCCATCAGTGTGAACTCACTGCTGTGTCAACAGGCTGATTGAATCAGTGAATCTCTTCCCACACATAGAGCATGTGAATGACTTCTCCCCGCTGTGAACCATCAGCGAATGTGGGTTGTTAAAGCTCTTGTCACAGTCTAAATATTTAAAACCTCTCTCCAATCTGAACTTGGGTATGCAGGCCCGAGAGAGAAAGATGTGAGGTCAGAGCTCAGACAAGGGGGAGCTTCAGAGACAGTTTGTCCTGGTGGGTTAGTGGAAGGGAGGGAAGCAGCAGAGGCAGCTGATCGGATTGTCTTAATCTTAGTGACAAAGAAGCTCCATGAGCTCCTCACACTTGTTGCTGGAGGTGAGGATGGAGGAGAGATGAGAGAGGGAGAGCCCTTCAAAAGGAACTAACTTGTGTTTGACATATTAAAAAGATTCAGCACACTGTGTGTTTGGGAAAAAAAACTGATTTATTTGACTTTTACCCAGAATATTAGCCCCGAGAATTGGGCCAGGGTTTATTAACATCAGCAGAAACAGACCCCAATGAACATGATTCAGTCCTGGATGTGATTAACAGCAAAATCCAATTACTGTAGTCACCAGAGCTTGCTGGTGTCTCAGCAAGTGGGATGACTGAAGGAATCCCTTCCCACACTCAGAGCAGGTGAATGGTCTCTGCCCAGTGTGAACTCGCTGGTGTAAAATGAGGGCAGACGACCACCTGAACCCAGTCCCGCATTGAGAGCACCTGAATGGTCTCCCGTCACTGTGAACACGTTGATGGGACATCAGTTCGCTGGAACTTTTAAAGCACTTCCCACAGTCTGGGCATTTAAAAGGTCTCTCCCCAGTGTGAACTCGCTGGTGTGTCAGCAGGGTGGAAAACTGAGTGAATCCCTTCCCACACTGGGAGCAGGTGAAAGGTTTCTCCCCAGTGTGAAGCCGCTGGTGTCTCAGTAGGGAGTTTAACTGAATGAATCTCTTGCCACAGTCGGAGCAGGTGAATGGTCTCTCCCCAGTGTGAATTTGCTGGTGTACAGTGAGTTGAGATGATCGCCTGAACCCAGTCCCACAGTGAGAGCACCTGAATGATCTCTCATCAGTGTGAGTTCGCTGGTGTTTAATGAGTGCAGACGATGTCTTGAACCCACTCCCACAGTGGGGGCACATGAACGGTCTCTCATCTATATGAACACGTTGATGGCACATCAGATCACGGGAACTTTTATAGCACTTCCCGCAATCTGGACATTTATGTGGTCTCTCATCAGTGTGAACTCGCTGGTGTGTCAGCAGGTTGTATGAATGCGTGAATCCCTTCCCACACTCAGAGCAGGTGAACGGTCTCTCCCCAGTGTGAATTCGCTGGTGTCTCAGCAGCGAGGATGACTCAGTGAACCCCTTCCCACACTTGGAGCAGGTGAATGGTTACTCCCTGGTGTGAACTCGCTGGTGTCTCAGCAGGCACAAGGAATCAGTGAATCCCTTCCCACAATCAGAACAGGTGAACAGCCTCTCCGCGGTGTGACTGCACTGATGAGTTTCCAACTTGGATGGGTAATTGAATCCCTTACCACAGTCCACACATTTCCGTGGTTTCTACCCATTGTGACTATATTTATGTCTTGACAGACCAGATGATCGGCTGAAGCCTCGTCCACACACACAACACGTGTACGATTTCTCCCCACTGTGAACGGTGCTTTTTCCTTCCATGTTCAAAATCCAATGATATTCAGATTAGCACAAATTGGGCGACCCCATCAGAACCGGATGTGATGTTTGGTTTCAAATTCCAGACTGCAAATCCTCCCCTTCTAAAACCCTGTAAAATTGATTTAAAACAGAAAAAAGAGAGTGAGAGCAAGCCCACAAAAACACAAAGGCAGGTTGTGAAATTGAGCTGAATGAATTTGGTAATCTGTGGGCCTGGAGCTAGGAATAAGTGACCATGAAAGCTGGTGGATTGTTGCAAAAGCCCAACTGATTCACTAATGTCCTTCAGGGAAGGGAACATGCCACCTGGTCTGGATCTACACAAGACTCTGGCCTCTGTTACAGGAGAGAAAGGGAGGGAGAGAGGGGCAGGAGAGACGGGGTGAAAGATTTTATACATCTACAATGCAACTAAAGCTTTGACAGGATCTCCCAAACCCTCAGCTTCCATCCCAAGAAGGACCAGGGTAGCAGGTGTATGTGAACACCATCACTTCCAAGTCACAAACCATCTTGACTTGTCTGACATCCAGTACTGGGAAAGAGACATTTCCTCCATTTAAATATTGAGAAGGCAGAAGCCATTTTCTTCAGTCCCTGTTACAAACTCCACTCCCTAGCCAGACTCCATCCCTCTCCCTGGTAACTGTCTGAAACTGAACCAGACTGTTCACAACCATGGTGAAATATTTCACCTTAAGATGAGCTTCCAACCACATAGCCACATCATCACCAAGATCGCCTATTTCCACATCAGTAACATCTCCTGACTCCACCCAGTCTCAGTTCATGTGCTGCTGAAACTCTCATCCATTCCTTTGTTACCTTTAGACTTAACTAGCCTAATGCTCTCCTGGCCGGCCTCCCACATTCAACCACTCTGTAATTTTCAGGTCATGTAAAACTCTGCTACCTGTGTGCTTACTCACACAAAGTCATGTTCACCCCGCACCCCTGTGCTCAGTGACCTACAAAGGTTTCCTTTTCATAAGCACCAACATTTTAAAATTATCATCCTTGTTTTCCTCCATGGTTGTGATCATCCCTGTCTTTGTAATCGCCTCCAGCCATATACCCCTCCGAGATCTCTACCCTCAGCTAATTCCAGCCTCTTGAGCATTCCCGATTTTAATCGCTACACCATGGGTGACCGTTCTTTCATTTGCCTAGTCCACAAGCTCTGAAATATCCTCCTTAAATCTCTCCACCGCACTTTCCCCCTTTAAGATTCTCCCTAAAACCTACCTCTTTGACCAAGCTGCCCTAATATCTCGTCTTGTGGCTCAGTGTCAAATGTTAATTTGTGACATTTCTGTGAAATGTCTTGGAAAGTTTTATTATTTTAAAGGCAGAATATAAATACAAATTATTGTCACTGACCTGGACACATATCGTTGTTTCTGTCTCATCAAGAAGACATTGTTAATCAAAGCGTGAAGCAGACAGAATGGGAGCAACTTGTCCATCAGTCATCGAAAAGGTTCCAAAAATATCGCCCCCTAGAAAGATGGCGGCAGCGCATGCGCCCTGCTGCACATTGCCCCCAATAAAGATGGCGGCCGCTAATCAAGATCTGCAACTGGGAGAAAGCTGCGGCCTCGCTCGGTGCAAAAGGGGAGACGGGCCCAGGGAAACCGGGAAGTTCGATTTTTGGCGTTTGCGGTTTACACAACATGTTTACGAAACCGATTCGCTCACCCACTGGATCCATCGTTCCCTTCCCCCCGCCATTCACCCACTCACCGATTGCGGATCCGAGAAAGAACCTTATCTCGAGCGCCATTACTCACACTGCGCATGCTTCACTCCCAAACCGGCCCCGCCCCTCATTCACTCCGATTGGTTGGAGGACCAGCCGGTCCTCCAGTGCTGCCCCCTCTTCCTATTGGTCTGGAGCTGCCGTCAATCAGCCGGGCATTGTGACGGTTTCAAATGGTGAGAGCGGCCACAGACTCAGCCTGACTTGCTGATTCTTGGCAGCATTTTCTGTTTGGGAATTAGAGCTAGAGATGGATGGTCAGTTCCCCTCTGTCCGGGGGGGATTCACACTCATTTCCTTAGTGCACTGATTATCACTTTTACTTTACATGAGAAAGTCCCCGGTTCAATCCCGGCTGGAAACTTTGTGTTTACAATTTATTTTTATTCATTCATGAGATGTTAGGGAGGAGTTCAAGGATTTTGACCCGACAACAGTGAAGGAACAGCGATACATTTCCAAGTCAGGATGGTGAGTGGCTTGGAGGGGAACGTCCAGGTGGTGGTGTTCTCATCTATCTGCTGTCCTTGTCCTTCTTGGTTTATTGTTAGAAGAGGTGGAGTTCAAAGAGTCTGGTGATCCAATGAAAATTTACATTGAATGAGATGTGCACTCGATCTTACTTAGCTTCCAATATATAAATTAACAGATTCAGACAAAAGAAAAATAACTGATAAAGGCAAAATAGTGTGGATGCTGAAAATCTGAAACAAAAACAAAAAATGCTGTAAAAACTCAGGAGGTCTGACAGCATCTGTGGAGAGAAAGACAGAGTTAACGCTTTGAGTCCTTATGAGTCTTCTTCAGAGCGAAGAGAATAAAAATGTGGTGAAATTTATACTGCTTAATGGGGGTGGAGCAGGTGAAGCTGCATTGAAGGCCAGCGATACGTGGAGTTAAAAGAGAGATTGCCAAAGATGTCATAAACAAAAAGTCAAAGGGTGTTGACGGTGATGGTACTGGCGAAATGAGGTGCTAATGGTGACATTAAGGGTAGAAAGCAGAATGTGATAATAGTCGGACAAGGGTAAGCACTCTGGAAAAAAACATGAGCAACTGACAGATTGCTCTAGTGGGGGTGGGGTGGTGGGAGAAAAGATCGAAAATAGGCTATAAGGTGGGGATAAAACGATGAATAAAATTGAAAATGAATTTTAAAAATAATAATAACAATAAGTGGAAAAAATAACAATTAAAAAGTGAAAATTAATATTGAAAATAGTGGATAAAAAAAGGGGTGAGGATGGAGGAGAGAGTTAATGGGCTGAAGTTATTGAACTCAATGTTAAGTCCGGAAATTAACTGAAACTGGGATTGTAATGGCGGCCAGATTACCCACAATCCCGTGCGCCTTAGAAACCGCCCTATCTGCCGCGGGTTGTCTGGGTGGAATGCGCATGCTCGGAGTCTCCTGCTCTCTTTGCTTGAGGTTGGTGCCGGAGAGAAGCCGGAAGCGGCGGATTGAGAGATTGGAGAATGTTCATTGGTTCAGATTCGGCTCTGTGGCCGCACTCGGGGTTTATAAACCCCTCCCCCCGACACTGGCCACTCACCTGACAGCTCACAATGCCCGGCTGATTGACGGCAGTTGCGGACCAATAGGAGAAGTAGGCAGTGCTGGATGACCGAATGGGAGCAGCTGCTCCTCCAGCCAATGAAAGTGAATGAGGGGCGGGGCTGAGCCCGGATCTCCCTCATTGGCTGAAACTCTGCATCGTTCTGAAAACGGATTGTCTCAAACTCCAGGAGAAAAGTGGACCTTTCTGTTTGTGACTTTAAACAGATGAAACCCTGTGGGTGTGGAGCAGACATTTCAATATTTGTTACTGATGAAACAATGTACAAACAATTCAAGGGCTGACTTTAAGGAATAATAGGGCAGACAGGGAAAGTCATCGTTACCACTGGAGGGAAAAAGGTTTCAATAAATGAACGAGCAGAAGGGTTAGGACAGGTTAGGGAGAAGGTTAATACTGTCATCATTCAGAACATCACATGGAAGCCAAGGCCAGAGAGAGGGAGGCCCACCACAGACAGGTCGAGAAGGACCAGAAGGGAAATATTACCTTTGTCACAGCCATATAGAATGTCATTTGTGGCTTCAATAAGAACTGTTTTGGAACTGTGGTGGGGAATAAACCTGATTGGAGGGATTCAAACCTGGTGTCCGAGGAAGGATGGACATGGATTTGGGACATTACAAAACGTTTAAGTATTTTTGAAAGGAAAGTGAGGCTAGAAATGGGGCGGCAGCATGCAAAGATGCTGAAGGGTTTGTGTTTTTATTTAAGGACAGTGGTAATGACGTAAGATTTAAAGGAGAGAGGAACAGTACCTGAAAAGAGAAAACCATTGACAATGTTAGCAAAGATGGGGAAGTTGTGTTGTCAGTCGTTTAGTGGCAATAGGGTTGAGAGAGAAGGTGGTGCCCACAGAGGGCACCGAGAGGTCATGAGGGAAGGTGGGAGAGAAACTGGAGAAAGATGTGGGCTCAGGTCTTGGACAAGGGGGAACTTTAGAGACAGTTTGTCCCGGTGGGAGAGTGGAAGGGAGGGAAGCAGCTGATCGGATTGTCTAAGGCTTAGTGACAAAGAAGCTCCATGAGTTCCTCATATTCTAGCTGGAGGTGAGGATGGAGGAGGCAGGGGTAAGGGAGAGCCCTTCAAAAGTAACTAACTTGTGTTAGAGATATTATAAAGGCTCGACACACAGTTTACCTAACACAAAGCAGATTTATTTCAATTTTACTGGGTTGGAGTTTATTAACATCAGCAGAAACAGACCCCAATGAACACTGTTCAGATCTGAATGGCATTTGTAAGAAAATCCAAACCCTGCAGTTCCTTGTGGACTCTGTGGTGCTTCAGCAGGTGGGATGAGCGAGTGCATCCCTTTCCACACACTGAGCAGGTGAATGGCCTCTCCCCAGTGTGAACTTGCTGGTGCCTAAGCAGTGTGGATGACTGAATGAATCCCTTCCCACACACAGAGCAGGTAAATGGCCTTTCCCCAGTGTGAATGTGCTGGTGTTTCACTAGGGTGGATGAATCAGCAAATCCCTTTTTACATATGGAGCAGATGAATGGCCTCTCCCCCGTGTGAACTCGCTGATGTGTCTGCAGGATGGATGACTGAGTGAATCTCTTCCCATACACAGAGCACGTGAATGGTCTCTCTCCAGTGTGAGTGCGTCGATGAATTTCAAGCTGGGATGGTCTATTAAATCCTCGCCCACAGTTCCCACATTTCCATGGCTTCTCCCCAGTGTGAACTCGCTTGTGTTTCAGTAGGGTGGATGCATCTGCAAATCCCTTTTCACACACAGTGCAGGTAAATGGCCTCTCCCCATTGTGAACTCGCTGGTGTGTCTGCAGCGTGGATAACTGAGTGAATCCCTTCCCACACTCAGAGCAGGTAAACGGCCTCTCCCCAGTGTGAATTCCCTTGTGTTTCAGTAGAGTTGAAGGATCAGAAAATCCCTTTTTACACACTGAAAATGTGAATGGCCTCTCTCCAGTGTGAGTGCGCCGATGAATTTCCAACTGGGATGGGTAACTGAACCTCTTCCCACAGTCCCCACATTTCCACGGTTTCTGCCCAGTGTGACTGCACTTGTATTCTGACAAGTCAGATGATCGGCAGGAGCCTCGTCCACACACAGGACACGTGCACGGTTTCTCCCCATGGTGAACGGTGCTTTTTCCCTCCATGTTCAAAATCCGATGATATTCAGGTTACGATGAATTGGCGACACTGTCAGATCCTGATGTGATGTTTGGTTTGGGTTTCCCGACTTCAAATCCTCCCCTTCTAATGCCCTGTGAAATTGGGTTAAAACAGAAAAAAGGAAGTGAGAGAGAACCCACATAAACACAAAGGCAGGTTATGAAATTGAGCTGAATGAATCTGGGAACTTGTGGGACCGACACTAGGAAAAAGTGACCATGAAAACTGCTGGATTGTCATAAAAACCCAACTGGTTCACTAATGTCCTTCACGAATGGAACCTGCCAACTAGTCTAGGCCTATACAAAACACCAGCATCTCTGGGAGGAAACAGAGAGGGAGATGGGAGAGGCAGGGGTGAAAGAGAGAGATTTTATACATCTACAACTCCACTGGACCTTCGACAGAATCTCCAAAACCCTCAACCTTCACCACCTGGAAGGACCAGGGTAACAGGTGCATGTGACACTGTCCTGACTTGTCCGGCATCCAATACTGGATGAACAGAAATTTCCTCCATTTAAATACTGAGAAGACTGAAGCCATTGTCTTCAGGCCCACTACAAACTCCACTCCCTATTCAACGACTCCATCCCTCTCCTTGACAACTGTCTGAGGCTGAACCAGACTGTTCACAATCATGGTGAAATATTTCACCCCAAGATGAGCTTCCAACCACATATCCACATCATCACCAAGACCGCCCATTTCCACATCAGTAATAAAAACAGAAGATGTCGGAAACACTCAGGAAAGATAGAGATGTAATAGGTTTTGAGTCAGTGAAAGGGGGATTGTGAGGGAAGAACAAAATGGAAGGTCTGTGATCAGGTAGATCCACCTCAGTAACATCGCCCAGCTTTGCCATTACCTCAGCTCAACCATTTCCGAAACTCTCATCCATTCCTTTGTTCCCTCTAGACATGACGATGCTGACACTTTCCTATCCGGCCTCCCACATTCAACTTCCATAAACCTGAGATTATCCAAAATTTCACTCTCTGTATCACAGAGTCACAGAATTGTTACAGCACAGAAAGAGGCTATTCGGCCCACGCCGTCTGCACTAGCTCTCTGAATGAGCAGTTCACTTAATGCCAATCCATACCTTCTCCCCATAACCCTGCACACACTCCCTTTTCAGGTATTAATCCAATTCCCTCTTGAATGCTTCGATCGAACCTGCCTCCACCACACTCTCAGGCAGAGCATTCCTGATCTTAACCACTCACTGTGTGGTAAGGTTTCTACTAATATCTCCATTGATTCTTTTTCAATTACCTTAAATTTTTGCCCTCTTCTTCTCGAACCTTCCACCAATGGGAATATTTTCTCCCTCTCAACTCTGTCTAGACTCCTGATGATTTTGAATACCTCTATCAAATCTAAAAAAATCTTACTCACACCGTGTCCCTTCCCCCCATCAGCACTCTGCGGATTGGCCTACACAGGCTCCCAGTGAAGCAACACATCAATTTTAAACTTCACATCCCTGGTTACAAATCCTTCTGTGGTCTCCTCCTCTCCATTTCCAGTCACACAGATGTTCAAAATCTCATAGCATAAATAAAACAAACAAACCTTATTCTTTCCACATTCAAAAGCTGATAATATTCAGTTTCTGAGGAATTGAGTGACTGTGAGACTTGAATATGATTGTTGATTTGAGTTTCCTGTCTTGAAATCCTCCCCTTCTAATATCCTGCAAAAGAAATTTACAAGACCTATATCAGAAGAGACAAATATTTCTCTTGGTGAAGTGTAAATCCTCCGCTTCAAACCCCCTGTAAAAGGAGTGTCCAAAATCAAATCCCTGAGAGTCCAGGATGCAAATTCACCACATTCTCTCCTCCTGTTACCTGGACCAGGATGACCGCGCATGCGCCCTACAGCACATTGCCCCCTATAAAGATGGCGGCCGTTACCCCGGGCCTGGCAAAGGGAGAAATCCAGACTTTTTCGGCCCGTTCTCTGCAAATACAAGACCGGTACCTTGTTATTTGGGGTCTACGGCCTGAACTGTGTCTTTATGAAGCCTCCCTGCCCACTCCGCTGGCTCCATTCCTCCTCACACACCCATTAACTCTGTTAGTTTGCTCCGCTCGACATTCTCTCACGCGCTCTGAGCAGCTTCAGTCACAGACCTGCATTGCACATGCTCATGAAACACACCGAATTGCGCATGCTCCAATCACGCGCGCGCTCGCACACACAGCTCAATGCGCATGTGCAGGGAGCTGCTTTAATAAGGATAGGGCACATTCTGTCCCGCAGCGAATGCTGGGTGACCACCCCGCCATTGAAAGGCGATAATGCAGAATGGAAACCTATGTCCTGTAAGCAGAATACAATGAGTGCCATTGGGCCAAGATATAAAATTGTTGAATCAATTGTTGCAATCTGGCATCCACCATAATTCTCTCCTGGATGTAATGAGCAGCAGAACAAACCCCGTCAGTTAGATCTGAACTCAATGGAGTCTCAGCAGATGGGGTGAGCTAGTAATTATATTTCCGCCATACTTGGTACATTTAAACCGTGTCTTGCCAGTAGCAGTACTCTGATTTTGGATCAAATCCTTTGAACTTTTAAAGGTGGAGTGTTACCATGTGGGGAAACTGAATAAAGCCCTTTGCACACATGAAGTATCTGAATTTTTAAAAAAAACATTCACGGGATGTGATCTTCGCTGGCTAGGCCAACATTTATTGCAGTGTCCGCAGTTGCCCTTAAAAAGGTGGTGATGAACAGCCTTCTTGAACCACTGCAGTCCATGTGGTGTAGGTACACCCACAGCGCTGTTAGGAAGGGAGTTCCAGGATATTGACCCAGTAACAGTGAAGGAACACCAATACATTTCCAAGTCAGGATGGTGAGTGACTTGGAGTGGAACTTCATGGTGGTTGTGTTCCCATGCATCTGCTGCTCTTGTCCTTCTAGATGGTAGTGGCCGTGGGTTTGGAACGTGCTGTCTAAGGAGCCTTAGTGAATTCCTGCAGTGCATCTTGTAGATGGTACATACTGCTGTCAATGTGCGTTGGTTGTGGAGGGAGTGAATGTTTGTGGATGTAGTAGCAATCAAGCCGGCTGCTTTGTCCTGGATGGTGTCAATCTTCTTGAGTGTTGTGTGAGCTGCACTCATCCAGGCAAATGGGGCGTATGCCATCACACTCCCGACTTGTGCCTTGTAGATGGTGGACACGCTTTGGAAAGTCAGGTGGTGAGTTACTTGTCACACGACTCTTAGCCTCTGACCAGCTTTTGTAGCCACAGTATTTATTGGTTAGTCTAGTTCAGTTTCTGGTCAATGGTAACCCCCAGGACGTTGATCGTGGGGGATTCAGTGATGGTAACACCATTGAACATCAAGGGACGATGTTTGGATTCTCTCTCTTGTTGGAGATGGTCTTTGCGTGACATTTCTGTGGTGCGAATGTTACTTGCCACCTGTCAGCCCAAGCCTGGATATTGTCCAGGTCTTGCTGCATTTGGACATGGACGGCTTCATTATCTGAGGAGTCGTGAATGGTGCTGAACATTGTGCAATCATCAGTGAACATCCCCCCTTCTGATCTTATGATGGAAGGAAGGTCATTGATGAAGCAGCTGAAGATGGTGGGGCCGAGGACACTACCCTGAGGAACTCCTGAAGCGATGTCCTGGAGCTGAGATGACTGATCTCCAACAACCACAACCATCTTCCTTTGTGCTAGGTATGATCCAACCAGCAGGTGTTGCACTGGTGAGACTGTGTTGCTGTGTCTGTAAATGGGATGATAGAGTGAATCCCCTTCCTTTTCCAGCTGGTGAATGATCTGTTTACAGTGTGAGTTTACCTATACGTCCTCAGCTCAAACATAGATCTCAAACCCTTCTGGTAATGGGTTCCACATTCTTAGCACTTAGTTAAAGAATCAGTTAAAGAAAAACAAAATACTGCAAATGCTGGATATCTGAAATAAAAACTGAAAATTCTTGAATTCTCAGCAGATCTGTTGTGTCTGTCGGGAGGGAAACATGGTATTCATTTCAGGTCTTTAACCTTTCGTCAGAACGACACTGCATCCGAACTGTTAATTATGCCTCTCAGTCCATAGTTGCTGCCAGATGTGGTCAGGGAACTCAAGAAGAAAAGGAAAATCCATTTTGAGGAATGGGGTCAGAGGAGAATGAAGAGTGAACTGTCCGACTGACCAGAGACTGTCAAGACACCTTTCCCTTCTTTAAGGTGCTGGAACATTGATTCTGATGTTATCAGTGAAATTAACTGATCTGAGACATTGAAAATATTCTCGTTACTGCACATCAGGAATTCAAACCTAATATCGGCTTCGGGACACTCAGAATGCTTGGTAACAGACAAGACAGCGAAAGCCTCGAAGGGAGACGGCACTGATTGAGGGAGAGCTGGTTCCCAGTGACATGGATGTGTCTTCAGTGGGTGGGATCAGACTGTTTCCATGTATCCACAATGAATGCCCCACAATTTATTTTGGAAGAGTAAAGCTGATCGAGAACAATGGTCATTTGGGTGGTGGTAATTTGAAGATTTGACTTACTGACACCCTGCTGGGGATATCTTGCAACTGGGGTTTGTATCATTCTCTGTGGCACAGTTGGTCATTGTATTTGTTTGCCATCTGAATGGTTGTTGTTTCGAGACCATCCAATGATGAAGCTTTTGCCGTTTTCTCCCCGTCAACATTCATTGTCACAGGGTCCTGGTTTGTCAATGGGGACTTGAGCTGCAAGATAACATTCCCATAACGTTGCCAGCTCTACTGTTATCTAGTGAGTTCCAATGTGAATGGTTTTTAAAAAAATAACTTTTCTGTCAAATGTAATGAGAAAAGATTTGGACCTACTAAGTACCTTCATATAACTTATTAGAAATCCATGAAATTATTGGATTCAAACAAACTCATCAATTATTCTCTCTTCCTCAGCTCTACAGTGAGTGAGACAGGGAAAAGCAGAAAAGCAGCAATATTCCAGCCCCGCACTCTCCAATCAGCCACTGCCAGCAGAAAGCGGCTGCTGCAGCTTCAATCAGCGGGTTACTGCCCATCCCTGGATGCAAGATACCCCAACCCGGGCCAAGCCTCTCAATACACGGAGCACAAGCTCAGGAAAATTCAAGTAGATTATATCCCGGTCACTAAACCTCCGAGCAGCATTTACAGAATACCCGAGTGAGTGAGTCACAAATAAAAGTCACAGCTACTTTCTATATCGTTTCACTGGAAAACTCCTTCATTTTATTGAAAATCTGACTGTTGTGAATCTGAAAATGAGCACCATGGGATTTGTGCTACAGATTGACTTGTTTTCCATTGTTTGTCCGTCAGGTTTTCAATTCAATTTGTGTTGGATATTGAAGGCAAGCTGGTTTCAAAATGAGGGCACAAAGCAGGTAAATGTTAAACCCAGGAACAAAACCTGAGGAAAATGGATCCCAATATTTGGAAGGAGGTGCAACAAAAATCGGAAGTTATGAATGATGTCGTTGATGATCGAGTGAAAAGCATTAGACAGTTCGTCAATCATCACGGCTGAGTTGTTGAATGGATGGTTTCAACATGCATCGAATCTCTCCAGGAATGTTCAAATCTTATGGACTGTGCTTCTCATTATTGCTGATTTCAACCAGGTGTTTACAGAACTAACTATCGGATCAATGGAAGAAAAAAACATGCAGCAACCCTCTTTAGCTCTGAAGAAGAGTCATATGAACCTGAAAGGTTAGCTCTGTTTCCCTCTCCACAGGTGTTGTCAGACCCGCTGAGTTTTCGAGCATTTTCTGTTTTTATTTCATGTTTCCAGCATCCGCAGTATTTTACTTTCATCCAAAAATTCTCCTGATATTTGGACTCTGACGGAATGAAGGGCTATCGGGATGTGGTGGAGAATTGGTGGTGGGGCTGGAGATCCGCCCTCCTATGCTGCAGTCTGTATGATTTTCTACCAAGAACATTAGCCTGTGCATTGGGCCAGTCATCGTGGCCGAGTGGTTAAGGCCATAGAGTTCAACTCCATTGGGGTTTCCCGCTTCTCATTATTCCTGGCTTTAACTGTGTGTCTCCAGAGTTAATTATCAGTTCAATTGAATAAAATCCATCCAAACATTCGGGAGTTTTCCTATTTCCCATTATTCACGAAAACATTCACGAAACTTGCAGTTGGAACTGGAACAAAACTTGGTGTCATGCTTGCTATCTGGGTGTTTGTCTCTCCTCAGAGACAAACCCGTGCCCTCTGTCACTCTCAGTGTCGATGTCTGTGTGTGTTCCTCTGTTTGTGTCAATGTGGTTCAGCTCCTGAGGGGGTGAACACATTTTTACCAGCACAAACTTTATTCACATTAGTTGTGCTGCTTCATATTAAAATGTTGCAGAGAAAGATATCAGGATAAAAGATGCAATAGGGGTTTGCAATGTTTGGAAGGAGACGCAGCTCAGAAGTGGAAGATGTGAACGATGTTATTGATGATTGAGAGGAATGCATTGCAACCTTGGGGCTTTTGTAGATCGATTTCCTTCTACACTTTGAAATTCAGAACAAGCTGATTTATCAGGCGGAAAGGAACATTTTTTCTCCATGTATTTTGGGATTTGGAGGATTTTTTCCCCCCACATGTCCGTCTCGCTCTGTTGGCTGAGCATGTGACCCTTTATCTCAGAGTTGTGGGTTTAAGCCTTGTAATTTTTAAAAATTCTTGCTGCTTTGAAAAAAAACCACCAACCTAACCACTGCGGCTACCGTGAAATTTACTGAAAGTGACTGACAGGCATCAAATTCAAACCACTTTCAAGTCGCATCTGTTTCTGCTTCTGTCCCTGCCTCGCCTCCAGCTCCCTCTACCCGTCCAGCTCCCAGGTCAATTAGCTGCTTGATGAAGATAAAGCCAGTTCGTGAGAATGTAAGACACAAGTTGAAATGTTTGCACACAACAGGGTAAAGAGACACCAGGATCTCATCTTCCTGATTCTCCCAGATGCCGATTACGGGGATGTACACAGTGCCGATTATCCACGGTCACACCCTCCTTATGTACGTTGTTCAGCTTTGAAATTGTTCATATTTTCACATTGGATTTCAATGTGGAGAAAGCAGAGCTGTGATAAGCTTATATTGTTCAGCAGATGTACTGCAAGAAGGTACATAACAGGCTGATGGTAACAGTGCTCTCTGGACACGGTGAGCTCCAGTAAAGGATTGGCACCATTAATGTGTCGTTCAATTAGTCTCGTGACAAATATTGTGCTAGAAATGACACGAAAACTCGCTGAATTTGCTCCATAATTTGTTTTCAGACGAGCCGAATACAAGGTAAGAAAGCACATCTCGATGGACTGGGTTATAAAATGGCAGAAAGACTGTGGAAGAAGCATCTGTGGTGTTGGAAAACATAAAATTATAGAAAGCTACAGCAAAGAAAGAGGCCATTCGGTCGGGCCTGCTGCTATCAAAGAGCAGTTGTAATTTGCTGATCCATCAGGAGTAATATTTGTACCAGTGCAAACAGGAGGCAGCAAGATTTATCCTTCTCACCCATATTTTGACCACAAATTCCATGGTCAGTGATTTGCAACCAGCCCTTGTCATTTTTTCGTTCATTCGCTCACTCTACGCCTTGTGTTTGTTCTCGAACTTCTTGTGTGCCTGAGGCGAAGCTTAAACTTTCAGTCCACTGACTCTGGTGGAGCTGTTAAATGTTTTCAAGCAATAAACAATCAAGACTCGTTTTAACAAGTTCACAAGGTCAATCTGACTTATTTCCACGGCCGTGCATCGAACTCGGGCCACGGCTGAGGGAGCACCAAATGCTAACCACCAGGGAAGTTGCGGAAAAGATATGCGATTTGGCTTATCTACACTGCTTTTGCCTATTTTTGTTTTCATTTCAGATTTCTTTCACCACAAAACTACATGTTTCGGCTCAGCACAAACCACTTCTTCCGCCAATAAAAATAACAGTTGCAGTGAGCTGTAACATGAAATTGACAGTGAGGTGAAATAGTCCCACAAGCTGCTCATATGTAACTGTCAATTTCCAAAACCCTCCAACCTAATCGCTGTTGGTCCAATGAAGGTGCCGAATCCGAGTCACTGGACTACCCGAGAAACTATCAATCAGGCTTGATTTTTGGCTTATGGAGGCTACTTTTGACCAATATCCTCTTTTATCTTTCGCACTGATATTTTTTTCTGTAACATTTTAACATGAAGTTGCACAACTAATTCGAATGACGTTTGCGACGTTAAAAACACGTTTACCCCTCAGGGAATTGAACCACATTGACAATCACAGAAAAACAGAGAGGGATATACACCGAGAGTGACAGAGGCCTAAAGAGAGACACACGCCCAGAAAGCGAGGATGTCACCAACTTGGCTCAGTTATTGTTCCATTCCTGAAAGCAATTTCCCTGAATGTTCTTCCAGGGGAAGATTTCCAGAAAATACTGCTGTACTTGCATCGGTTTTCTTCTTATTAAATGACAACTAATTCATTTAAAATCACAAACGTTGAAAATCTTAGTCAGCAGGATTCGAACCCTCGTGTTAATATTTAACAACAAATACAAAGTAGTGAACTTTCACCCCCACTTGAACAAACTTGGATAATGCTCTTTCCCAGCTTCAAACCGTTGCTTTGTCACATATGAAATGACTGTGACCCCCACTGCCCTGCACAAACCCTGCGCTGTAAAGATCCCAATGGAGCTGTCTGGAATGTTAAGCGGTGACGTCATGCAGCAGCACTTTGGGTCTTTGTTTTGAAGAAATGGAATTCGGCTGTTCTCATTAGGAATGCTGGAGACAGACTGATCAACAATGTCATCATCAAATGGCACAGCGCAGTAAGAGGACCTTCCACCCATGGTGTCTTTGTCAGTTTTGTACAAACAGCTTTCTATTTAATCTCAATTTCCTTCTCTTTCTTCTTAACCCAGCGTTTTCTCGCTTTCAAGCCATTGCACAATTCCCATTTGCAAACTCGGAGTTAAGAAAGCCAATATTGAAAGCTTCAGCTGGTTCCTCACCTGAGCAAATACCCGAGGGTTGCTCCCGGCATTGAAGTTTGCAGTGCTTTACTGTGCTCGGAATAACAAGGTAGTACAATTTGCAGGGTGACCTGGAATCAATCAGGCCGAAAGCCCTCTTCCTCAGCTGTAACAATCGCATGATTTCATATGAACAACGTTAATACACGTTGAAGGCTCGTTGCTGTGGCCGAGTGGTTAAGTTTAGACTCGAAAACCATTTGGAATCTCCCCACGTAGTTTTGAATCCTGCCGACTGCGCTGGTCCCTGTCTTTTCCTTTTGGTGTCTCCAGAATTAATTATTAGTTAAATTGAATCAAAACCTTCCAAACTCTCCCGTGTATTTTTCTTGCTTCACTTCCAAGTTCCTGCATTTCCGTTCATCTGCAAGTATTCACCAAATCTCGAAATGAAAACCATGGGATTTTTTTTCCACTGTTACTCGCTTTCCTGTTTCCAAGGCAAATACTTATCCTCTATAAGATTCCATACCCAGTTCTAAATTATTTTAAACCAATTTAGCTATACTATCTATTGAAGCATGTGATCGAACCAGCTCTTTGGATTTCTGTAACAATCATTTATCTCAGTTCTATAACAGACTTGGTCGGTAGGTTGAAGAGGAAACGTAATGAGAATGTAAATATTAACTCAGTAATAATAAGGACATGCTGAATCAGAATAAACGTCTTTTGTAAATTCAATACGAAATCAATTGTGTAAATGAGTAATGGTTATATCGAAAACAGTATAATGAACCAAAGTCAAGCTCATCATGTGATTTACTCAGGGAAACTTTGTTAATTCAGGCAAACTGCATGGATTCTGCAGAAACTCCTTCTTCAGAAGTGAATTGGACAGTTACTTGAAGTGGATAAGCATCAGGTTTATGAAAAGAGAGAATTACATTGAGACTAATTGGTTTATCTTCACAACAGAAGCTGGCATAGATAGGTTTAGTGGTTAGGATTTGGTACTTTCACCGCCACGAACCTGGTCCGGATAGATATGATGATCTGATGACCTTCTAACTTGCTGTGTCATTAGATGATGACATTGTTGATCAGTCTGTCTCCAGCATTCCTATGAGAACAGCCGAATTCCATTTCCTCTAAAGAAACACCCAGAGTGCTGCTGCAGGACTGTATTGTAATCAGGTGCATTGGGCTCATTTTACCGCAGTGTTTCTGTAGTGTAGTGGTTTTCACGTTCGCCTTACACGCGAAAAGTCCCCGGTTCATAAACCAGACAGAAACATTGTCAAAACTCCCTCTCTTAAGTGAGAGAGAAGTTGAATTGTTTCTGTTGGTTGTGGAATACTAGCTGAATGCAATATCTTGCAAGCATCTTCTACT
Source organism: Cetorhinus maximus (assembly GCF_964194155.1). Taxonomy (NCBI): domain Eukaryota; kingdom Metazoa; phylum Chordata; class Chondrichthyes; order Lamniformes; family Cetorhinidae; genus Cetorhinus; species Cetorhinus maximus. The sequence goes on along the minus strand of NC_135901.1, from coordinate 39,960,707 downwards.
CGCCCTTCACCATTTTGCAGAATAAACACTCAGCAAAGTGAGTGTATTTTTCTGCTAGCAGTGGGTGACTGGAGAGTGCGGGGCCGGAATATTGCTGCTTTTCCCTGACTCACTCAATGTGGAGCTGAGGAAGAGAGGACAATTGATGGGTTTATTTCAATCCAATAACTTCATAGATTTTGAATGTGTAATATGCAGGTAGACGGTTGATCAGCTGTTAAATTATATTTGGCATTAATATTCAGGGGTAAAGAATCATTGCTATTGGAACTCGTTGGGTAACAGGAGAGTTGGCTTTTGGTGTCTTTTTGAGTGGCAATGAATTCTGTCTGTGTTTTACATAAACGTGTTATTTTGTGGGAGAAACGTGTCTCTGGTGAAAGGGGTCTGAAATGAAAATAAAGGGCACAGGTAGCAATAATCAGCCAGACTGTAATTCTCGTGAGCAGCTTCCCTGGAGGTCTATTGGTTTGAATTCGGTGCTTCTCCGCGGCCTGGGTTCGATTCCCCGTCAAGGAGTGAAGGTTCATTGACCTCGTGCAAAATGTTAAAACAAGCCGGAGTTGTTTCTTGATTAAAAACATAAAAGCTGTGCCTGAATCTGTGAAGTGCGTACTGAAGTTATGTTGCAGAGCTGGAAATGTCATCCTTGCAGCAAATAAAGAGATGAATATAGGGAATGAGAGAAGGGCTGCGATAGGGTGCAAAGCACTGACTATATAGAGGGTGGTGAAAGACAAAATATAGGGGTAATGGGGGCGATTTTGCTGTTTGCACAGACACAAATATTTTCCAGACCTGGTTCCAAATCTCGTGCGAAATAACAAGAAAACTTCTCGCTGAATCTTGCAGCTCTTTCCAAACATTGACAACTCCTCTTATGTCTTCTCTCCTGATATTTTTTTCTGTGAAATTTTGATATAAAGCTGCACAACGAATGTAAAGAAAGTTTGTGATGGGAAAAATGTGTCCACACCCCTCGGGGAACTGAACCACATTTTCACACACAGAGGTATACACCGAGAGTGACAGAGACCTAAGGAGAGACAAACACACAGAAAGTAAGGATGTCACCAACTTGGCCAATTATTGTTCCATTTCAGGCTGCAGATTTATTAAATGTTTACAGATGAACAGAAATAAGAAACGCGGAAATGGTTGGATGGTTTTCATTTCATTTAATTGAAAATTAATTCCGAAGGCAATTTGTTAAAGTCATGAGTTTATTCGGGCTGTGTCACAGGAAGAGAGGAATGAGGATCAGGAGGAGGCCATTCGGCCCTTTGAACCTGATCCGCCATTCAGTAAGATCGTGGCTGATCTGATTGTGGCCTCGAGGCCGCTTTGCTGTCTTCTCCTCAATATTTGGAAAATATTGTCAATTGGCAGGTGGGAAAATGGAGAAGGAACCAAAACACAAAACCCAGTCTCCAGCTTTCTGAATCTTTAGAAACTCTTTGGGAACCGGAATCCGAGGAGAATGATGGGTAAACTGTCTGACTGACCAGAGACAGTCAAGGCACCTTTCCCTTCTTTAAGACGCTGGAACATTGATTCTGATGTTATCAGTGAAATTAACTGATCTGAGACATTGAAAGGATTCTCGTTACTGCACATCAGGAATCCAAACCTAATATCGGCTTCAGGACAATCAGAATACTTGGTAACAGACAAGACACCGAAAAGCTCGAAGGGAGGCGGCACCGGTTGTAGGAGAGCTGGTTCCCGATGACACGGATGTGTCTGCAGTGGGTGGGATCTGACTGTTTCCATGTAACCACAATAAATGCCCCACCCTTTAATTTTGGAAGAGTAAAACTCTTAAGAGAGCAATGGTCATTCCTGTATCAGCAATCTGAAGCTTTAACTCGCAGACACCCTGCTTTAGGATACCTTGCAGGTGAAGCTTGTATCAGTCTCTGTGGTGCAATTGGTCATCGCGTTGTCTATCAGCCAGAAGGTTGGTGGTTCGAGGCTACCCAGAAACGGAGTTTGCACTGGTTTCTCTCCATCAGCATTCATTGTCACACAGTTCTGGGTTGTCATTGGCTACTTGAACTGCAAAAAAAAGTCCCACAAACGTTGCAAACTCTATCCTTACCCAGTGAGTTCCCACACCAATGTTTTTGTTATGAATGTTCATTCCAAACACAATAAAAACAATGAACGACTATGTAATTACATCTAATTCATTAGAAACATGTGAAGTTATTGCATTCAAACAAACCCATCAATTATTCTCTCTTCCTCAGCTCCACAGTGAGTGAGACAGGGAAAAGCACAAAAGCAGCAATATTCCGGCCCCGCACTCTCCAATCACCCGCTGCCAGCAGAAAGATACACTCACTTTGCTGAATGTTTATTTTGTGAAATGGTGAAGAGGAAATGTAATGCGACTGTGAGATATTACATTCACTGAACATACAACCACAAACGCGAAAGATGCAAAAAGTGCCAGCTCACTGTCAAAAAAGATGCCTGCCATGTTAAATTTTAATAGAAAGAATGAGGAGAGACAAGAGAAATATAAACTGCAGTGGGGAAAATGCGAGCTTATAAAATTAGCTGAATTCCTTTGCCACTAGCCGGCATGGACACGACGGGCCGAATGTCATCCTCCTCTGCTGGAGACATTTATGATTTTATACCATCGACATTAACCTCTGCACAGGGCCAGTTGTTGTGGCCGATTGGTTTAGTTGATGGGGCCCAAATCCATTGGGCTTCCCCGCTTCTCATTATTCCTGGCTTTAACTCTGTGTCTACTTAGAGACAAAGCCTCTCTCACTCTCGGTGTTTATGTCTGTGTGTGTGTTCCTCTGTGTTTGTCAATGTAACTCAGTTCCCCGAGAGGTGAATACATTTCTACCAGCACAAACTTTATTCACATTAGTTGTGCAGCTTCAAGTTAAAATGGTAGAGAAAAAATATCAGGATGAAAGTTGCATGGAGAGTTTGAAATGTTTGGAAGGAGGTGCAGCTAAGAAGTGGAAGATGTGAATGATGTTATTGATGATTGAGAAGAATGCATTTGAACCTTGGGGCTTTTGTAGGTCGATTATATTCCACACTTTGAAATTCAGAACCAGCTGAGGCTCCAGGTGGAAAACAGCGTTTGTCTCCATATGTGTTGGGATATGAAGGTTTCTTTCTCACACCCCCGCTTTGCTCTGTCGTTAGATCATGAGACACTTAGTTTTAGTGTCGTGGATTTCGAGCCCCGTGCTGCATCTCTTAAAATTTTGCTGCTTTAAACCAAACAAGAAAACATCATTCTGTGGAACTTGCATCGAGGCTTAAAGGGTTTTCACAAAACGAAATTAAACAATTATTAATAAAGGAAATAATTTTAAGCACATACATTGGTCTATAAATTAGTACAATAATAGCTCCCCTAATTAATCTAACTCCCAGTTATAACTTCGTTAACAGTAAAACACATAGCTTTTAAAAGACCCAGGCAAGTTGCTCCCTAAACAGTCGAATTCAAAGTGAGATCCTTCACTTCAGTTCGTGCAGACAGCAAATTGAGACTTAGAGCCTGGAGGCTTTTCGCGCTTGTTAGATCTTAGAATTCCTTCCCTTGCACACCGCTTTCTCTCCTTTATACATATTTTCCCATTTTAATGCAAATTCCCAATGTTTCAATATGTCTTGGGGATTACCTCTCTAATAATCAAAATGTATCTTAATGCTAATTTTACGAACAATCCATGGGATAAAATAAACACACTGTTTCTTAACTTCTGCTGGCTAGATGAAATATTTCACTCCCTCTTTTGAATTCACGCTACTCCAGTTTATTTTAAAATACAAATGTTCCCTTTACACCTCACATTCTACAACTTCACCCTTGTTCACCGATTTAGCATTTCAAACCGAGCTTCTCTTCTTACATCAAGGACTTCCACCCAGCTGCCTCCAATTTAATTAAGTCGAACACACACGGGCAGACACACATAGAAAGACTCAGACCCCACTCTTACTCTACTTTAAAATTAATTCCAAATAACATTACAAGAAAATTGTATCTTCCTGAAAACATCCTCAGTTCAGCGTTGGTGCTTTCAATTTTGATACGGTAATTTCAAGGTGGTTATATTGGGCGGAATCTTACGACCCCGTGGCAGTGGGGCGGGGTCGAAAACTGCGACGAGCCCGTCAAAAGCCCATTGAGTTTGGTGGGATGGTAAATCCATGCGACGGAGGGCAGTGGACAGGCTGACTTCAGAATGGATAAGGTCAGAGTGTGCAGGTATAATTCAGTAAGACTGTATTCATTAAAGCCAGGGCGACGTCAGATTAGTTCAGTTATATTCAATGTATACATTGGGCTGGTAATTTCAACGAGAAAAGATCGTATTCAGCAAACGTTCTTTCAGCTTGGAATAGGGAATTTCAGCAGAGTTTTACTTGCTGTGGACAGGAACAGTTAAGTAAATGTAATTTCAGTTTTGACAGCCGCAGTTGAACGTACACACTGTGCATTGGTTCATTTCAGCATTGCTACATTCTGTGCTGACAGGCCCAACACTGACTGTTTATATGTGCAGTATACATAGTCTTAGTTCTGTACTTTTACATTCGGAGTTGACAAGAGCTTAATCAGCATGATTGCCTTGATTGTGAACAGGAGCAGTTCAAGAGGGTCACTGCCAGTTTGGGCTGGCCCTACTTATCAAGGTAACATTTAGCATTACGTCAATAAAGAAGCAAAGAAACAGACAAACAGATATAGAGATAGATAATAGAGATAAATAGATAGATAGATGGTTTGGTAGGTAGTTAAATCACTATAGACACTATAAGACAGTATTAATTTCAGTACAAAAACAGAATTACCTGGGGAAACTCAGCAGGTCTGGCAGCATCGGCGGAGAAGAAAAAAGTTGACATTTCGAGTCCTCATGACCCTTCAACAGAACTGATTAATTTCAGTGCCTGTTTAAGCCAGGCATGTAGGCAGTACTTCCCAATGATTGTATGTTCATATCAAACAGCCTGTTCCTTAGGATTGTCGCAGCAAGCAATGTACTGACTGTACCCAGCTAGCCCGGGCTTGCAAAACATCCTGTCCAACATTATATGGGATTCCGCGATTGAACAACACTTGCTAAACAATCCTGATTGTGCAAAGAATTGCACTGAAAACCAATTTAAGATTGTCAGTCGGGTTCGCAGTCTGGCTCACCGACGCATGTTAGAATTCACATATATTCACACACAGGCCCTGTCCTTTGCAGAGTGAAGTAGCATGTGTACGAATAACGCCATTTCCAAACAATGAATAAGCTTGGGGCACCGCGATTCCCAGGTTCATTCCCCATGACGATGCCTTAACAATCAGAGTCGACCTGCCTGGTTTGAATGTGAAACAAGAAGCTTGGCAGTTAACAGTTAAATTTTCTCTGCTGCAGCACCCATGGCAACTGCTATAGCAATCAGAGCACACTTCCTAACAAATCAGCAATCTCTTCTCATGCAAGTTAACTTGTAAGTGTATTTACTGCTGGTTTAAGTGGTGCAGTTATCCTGATGAGGGCAAGACGGACAACTTCGAAAGCATGCCTCTTATTCAGCAACACTTGTATTTATTTTTCATTCTCGAACAGTGACTGAAAACAATTGATAAAACTCTCAGGTTAATTTCTGGATCGTTATTTTACAATAAGTATGCAAACGCTCTGAAACTTTGCTTTAGTGAGGAGACTAAGGTGAACTGCCCTGACTTTAAGTTTAACATTAGAAAGAGTAGATATAAAGATATGATTCCAATTTTTGTTCAAGTAAACTTTTCGAAACGAAGGCCTAAATCATTAGACAGCCATTTTCAAGTCCTATAGAGTATTCAGGAGAATCAGATACAGCCAGAGACTGATAACAGTGCGAAACGTGTTGCCACAAGATATAATTGAGACTAATAGAATGGGGTGTCGTTAAAGGGATTATAGGTAGACACTTGAGCGAGAAAGGAATAGAGGATCTGTTGAAACAGTGAGATGAAGTAAAGTCGAAGAGCTTTACGGGAATCATAAACGGTAGCTCAGAGCTGTTTACCCAATTGGTCTATTTGAGTGTTTTAAATCGTATGTAAGACTGTGTCATACCGCTTCTTCTTATCAAACTCCACTTTGCTTTCCATTTCTTTGTCTGGCCAAGCGTAACTTACGCCGCTGCAGGGAGCTTGAGAAAGCCTCCGAGTTTCCCGGGCTTCATGAATTTACCTGTTCCTCCTGCGTGATTGGAGATTGTAATGGGCAACAACTATTTCACCCGCCAGAGGCGCACCAACCTGTTTATGAACTGTAATAACAAGCCAGCGCCGGCAGGTGCCAGCAAAGTGCGGCTTACTTTCACCAGACAAATGTTGGGCCATTTCTCCAACCAGTGAGCACAAGCGGGGCGAACGTAAATAATTGATGACTGCGGAATACCAGGAACACGGTAAAAATAAAATAATTTCTCGCATATGTCAGCGCGGTGAAAAATGGTCGCAATTTTACAGGCGATAATTGTGAAATGTTCTGTAAAGCTTAACAACTTATCGCAGCACCGGTGAAGTTACAGTTTCTTGTTCACGGCAGGTGTTTCCGTGTTCTGGCCCGAGCTGGTCGTGTGCACAATAATATGAAACATAACAAGAATGGTAATGACAATGTTAACTTTAACAATACTGATAATACTGATCATGATTATGATAATCATAATATTAATTTTATTGTCAATGAGAATGACCATGATAATAATAATGTTAGTAATGGGAAATATAACAAGAATAATAACAACAATGATTATATTAATGATAGGGTAGCGATAATGATAATAATTTTAATGATAATGATGATGATTTTCATTTTGTTAATAATAATTATTGTTATAGAGAGAATCTTATTGATAATCATAATGCTAACAATAATAAGATGATAATAATAATGATAATGCTGATGATGATTCCCGCAATATCTCAGATGTTTCGGAGGTGTTTCTATCCCCTGCTGAATGGGTTGCATTGGATGTTATGATTGAACTCGAAACTTAGACAGGTCTGTCTTTGTTCTTCCACGAATGTCTGTGCGACAGTATCAGTCAGAAAGAAATTGCTGGGCAAAACTATTACCTGATGCACTTTGTTCTCCCCACCGCAGAGTAAACCCATGCCGAGCAAAGGCAGTGAACTAGACCGGGCAGCAATGATTTAGGAAATGAAATGTCAGATTGTGCGAGATGCAGCTTTGGAATACATTGGAGACAGTGGAACGCTGCAGGTTCAGTATAAACCCACACATGTCTCAGTAATATTATCAATTCACATCGTCCACATTCTCATCAGCAATTTTATGAAACAGTTTTATTTTTTCTGATTCGCTGTTATAATGCACAACGTGGCCGTTAAATGTCTCGGATTGCTTTACAATGATTAATCGCTTCCTTTCTGATACTGGGAGTTTTAAGAAATACAGAGAGGCTGCTGAGGAAATCTGCCTGCTACTGATAGTGGCGGTGAACGGTTTCCATGGTTACTCACTGTTCAGCAAAACAGGAAACTGACTGAGAAACCATTAATTGCTGCCAACATAAACACAATGCAGTCGGAAAAAATGTTATTAACTATTCTCAGCAATGACAAAATGCGTACCCATTGCATTGCTCTGCTACCTCCCATAGTCCTGTATCTATTCACAAACAAATCCCATTGTCCCGTAAATTCCCAATAGCTGTGTATCAATTCATGAATTAATCTCGACGTCCGGTCCCTCACCATAGCCCAGTAACATTCTTGAACTAACCTTTCTGGCCCGTCTTCACCCCAAAACCTTCTTTCATTACTAAGCTAACCCCAATGCCTCTCTCTACTCTCCGTGTCCCTGTATATATGCTAAACCAATCCCAAGGCTTCACTGTCTCTCCATATCCTTGTATAAATTACAAAATAGCTCACTGTCCCACTCCCTCGCCGTCACACTATATCAATGCCAAACTAATCCAACTGTGTTGCACTTGCCCCAAAATCCTGTACCAACGCCAAAATTGCCTTAGTGCCCTGCGCTCTCACAATAGCCCTGTAGCAATGCTAAATAGATACACTTTCCCGCTCTATCCCTATTGCCCTGTGCCAAAGCCAAAATGGTTCCACTGCCCCCGGGCTCCCCATAGCCCTGTGCCTACGCCATAATAATCCCATAGTATTGTTCTCCACCCATAGATCTGTATCACACCCAATGTCATCCCACTGCTTCTCCAAGCCTCCATAGTACTGGAAACATCCCAAACTAAACCCACTGCCCCACCCTATCCCCATAGCCCTCTCCCAGTCCCAAATTCGTCCTCCAGTCACTCTATCTCCACATTTCACTGTCAAAGTAATCTTACTGTCCCAGTCTCTCCCGATAAACCTTATTCAATCACAAACTAACTGCTGCCTGTGTCTGCAGCCCTGCATCAATGAAATACCAATTCCACTACACCTATCTCTCCCCACACCCCTGTATCAACCTGAACTAATCCAAATCATAATGTCAAAAGAAATAGGAACACGAATAGGCCATTCGGCTCCTCTAGTTTGCTCCACCATTCAACAAGATGATGGCTGGTATAATTGTGACAATAACTGCCCTTTCCCGCTTGCCCACGTTAACTCTTAACTCTTTTGTCGACCCAAAGTGCAATAGTCTCTCCCATATACGTACATCAATTTCCTCAAATCCCGTTGCTCTGCCTTCTTCCGTTAGTCTTTTGTCATTTATGAACTAATATTACTGCTCTAAACTTATCCGTAGGCATTCCCAGGTTAAACTCACTTCTCTGCTTTCTCCTCGGAGCTAAATATCAATCCCAAACTAATCCCATTACTGTACTCCTTTTCCGTGGCCCTGGCCCTATACCGAAGTAATCCCACTCCCCCATTCCCTCCCCTTAGCACTACGTCAATTCCAAAACAATGTTTTCCCTGCGTATCATCCATATCATCCCCAAGCTAATTAAAATATTTGCTCCCTCCCCAGAGCGCTGTTGCATTTCTAAACTAACCACACTGCTTTGTGTTCACCCAATAGAGTTTCATCACTGCTAAATTCATCACAATGCTTCAATCTCTCGCCAAATGCCAAAAATGTCCCAGTGCCCCTATCTCTCCCAATAGAAATGTATCAATCCCAAATTCATCCACCGGTCTCTCCCTCCCCTCCTCTGCATCAGTCCCAAACTCATCCCAAATGCTACACACTCCCTGCATTTTCCTCTATCAATCCAAAATTACTACACTATCTTTCTCTCTCTAATGCAGTCCTGTATAATTTCCAAACTAATTCCACAGCTGCGCTCTCATCTAAAGCTCGTAACTTTCATAGATTAATCTCACTACCCTGCGCTGTCCCGGTAGCTCTACAAAAATCACAGACCAATCCCACCACAAGACTGCATCCCCGGAGCCCTGGACCTATCCCGAAATTGTTCACTTCCCCTCTACAACCCATCAAACCCAAAAGTAATGTGCCTTTCCTGCTCCCTGGTCTTGACCCGCTATCATTGCTAAACCAATCTCAATGCCCGTTTCATTATCTGGATAATTTCTAAACCAATTTCGCTGCTCCTCCTTCACACCGAAGCTCTATGTGATTACACAACTAATCCCAATTGCGCAGTCTCTCTCAGTGGCCCTGAATTTATCCCAAGTTAATCAAATGCTTCGCTCCTTCCCCAACACCTTGTATCAAGTACAAAATATCCTACTGCCCCGCTCCCTATCCGTCATCTTGTATCAGTTCCCAACTAATAGGACTCTCCCCATAACTGTTTATCAATCCCCAACATACTCCTACTATCCCTCTCTCTGCACACAACGATTTATCAATCTCAAACTAATCCTACTGGGCCACAATCTCCTCATAGCCCTGTATCAATGTCAAATAATCCCACTGCCACGGTCTCTCCCCATAGCCTTTGATCAAACTCGAACCAATCCAAGTGTCCCGCTTTTATTCCGTAGCCCGGTAACAATCTGCAAACGATTCCAATCCTTTTCCATTCCCTCCTGCAACAATGTCAAAATAATCTCAATATTCCACTTTCCATTCATAGCTTGTATCAAATACAAAGTAACCCCACTGTCTGTCTCTCTCCGTAGCGCTGCATCAATGCCAAACCAACTCCACTACGCCTCCCTGTCCCCGCAGCTCCGTATCAACCAAAACTGATTTCAGTCATAATATCATATTTGGAACAGAAATAGGCCGGAATGGCTGCATCATTCAACAAGGCCCTGCCTGATATCATTATGGCATAAACTTCAACTTCTTGCTTTCCTCCTAATAACCCTTAATCTCTCCTGCAGATCACAATACTCCAGTCCTCCCCATAGCCCTGCATCAATTCCAAAACTAATCCCATTGCCGCACCATGCCCCCTTATCCCTGTATCACTTACAAAAAAGTAATTCCACTGCCCCACATTCACATCGTATACCTGTGTACGTTCCCAGAATAGTTCCATTGCCCTGCGTTATTCCATTAGCCTCGTATCGTTTCCAAACTCTTCCTGCTGCTGCTCTCTCCTCGATAGCCCAGCAGCATTCACAGATAAATCCCAATGTCCTGCTCTCTTCCCATAGTGGTATAACAATCCCAAACTAATCAGTTACTCCACTGGCTTCCCATAGCCCCGGAACTACCAGTATGTCATTCCACTGTCCTTGGCGTTGCAAAATAATCTAACACCCCTTCCCTCTGGCCTCTCACCCTCTCACTCTTCCCCCTCCCCCTCCTATCTCTCGCCGGACCTCTGTCCTGATGAGTGTAAGATTAAAAGCTTTGATAGTGTTACGATCCCAGCCGAGGTTACCCGTGGACCTGCATGATCTCAGGGTGGAACCCAGCTTGATCAATCCTGACTTTCATCTGTTTGTTTAGATACGTAGACAACAGCTACTGAACAGAGTCACCTGAGTCAGCTAATGGACTTTTAACAAAACAATAAAACATTTATTAAATAAGAAAAGATAAAATTTATTACAATACTGCACCCACATCTATCCATTTATAGATTTATACAGATTTGTAAGGCTAACACAAGTAGGTACACAGTCCATGTAATTCAATAGGCGACCTGTGGTCAGACACACCACAATCTGAAACCAAGTGATAGATGTCACCCCAGTCAGGTGTTATGGATCTCTCCTCAACTCCCCCAACGCATTTTTTATTCCGTGAGCCAGCTGGTCTCACCAAACCGCTTCTTTCAAAACGAGGGCTTCCAATCTCCACCCTCGAAAAACCCGCTTTGGAATCTTCTCCTAAACCAAAGTTTTCTCTCAGACGCCTTTCACAATGGTTCACCTCCAGTGTTTCGAGCTCTCCTTCCGACATTCCTCTCCACTGGGTCAACACATGCATTCAGGTTTTCTTCCACACACCCTCTGTGAGCGAATCAGCTGTCAACAGTGCACCGCTGCTTCACGTGCCCATAGCAAAGAGTTACAGACCTTCAGCCGTCTCTTTGGACCTTCTGGCCTCTTGCAAGCTGTTCAAGCTTTAAATCTACTTCCTGCAGCTTTTGCCTCTTTAAGTCTCAGGGTTGGAGCCTTTCCTTCTGCCATTTACTCTTAACTTAACTTAACATAACCTTTTCCAGGTTCCTGACATTCCTTTGACTGGAATGTTGCTTGGGACTTTCTCCTGTTCCAAACCCCTGGATTTTGTTTTTATTTTCTTTAGTTTGGGACTGGCTATCTGTTCCCTTTGCTCCCGTCTCTCCTGGCACCTACTTTCAAAGCCAACTTAACTCCAACAGCTTCGAAACCAAACTGTTGTTTGCAATATCTCCTGTGTTTGTGTCTGTGGGAGGGACCAGCATCTCTTGACACCTGTTGCTAGTCAGCAGCCTAGTTTGTTTACCATTTTTTGTTTAACTTACCTGCAACAGTCTTAAAACTCTCACTAGAAATGCAGGGACCTTTTAAAATGAAACTAAATCTAAAGTTGACCTTTTCTTAACGCACAGATACAGAAATACAAGTCAAACTTAAACATTAAAGTTAAAAATCATTCCTAACAACAAAATAAAAACGTAAATTAATTAAACTATCTCTTACTCCAAACAATAGCATGCATCTTTTTTTCAGCAGTACTCATTTCTACACTACTAAACGACAATTTTAATACAAACGATTGGAAACAGCTAACGGACTGGACAGAGTAATGCCTATTGATAATGTTTATCTGGCTTTCTGCAATACATTACAAAATGTTTAAATGCACATGAGAGAAAAAAAAAACTTTCAGGCTAATATTAATGTCAGTGAAATTAGAGTGAAGTTGTTGGCCTTATTTTAGGACATTAGTGAGGCAGTCGAAGTCAGAATGCAGGCCTAACGGATGTGTACTCCGATTTCAGTGGACGTGACCTCTTTTCTGAGACTCAACTATTCACCATATGCATTATCATTTTAGAGACATAGAGTAATAGAGGTCTACAGCACAGAAAAAGGCCCTTCGACCAATCGACTCTGCGCCGGTCAAACAAGTACCTAACTGTTCTAATCCCATTTTCCAGCGCTAGGCCCATAGCCTTGTATGCCATGGCATCGCAAGTGCACATCCAAATACTTCTTAAATGTTATGAGGGTTTCTGCCTCTACCACCCTTTCAGGCAGTGAGTTCCAGATTCACACCACCCTCTGCGTGAACAAATCCTTCCACAGATCCCCTCTAAACCTCCTGTCCCTCACCTTATATCTATGCCTCCTATTTATTGATCCCTCCACCAATGGGAAACTTTCCTTCGTGTCTACCCTATTTATGCACCTCATTTTAATAACACAATTGCCAGCCATACATAGTAAGTATAGTAGATACAGTATAGAATTGCAAAGGGGCATTTATTGTTCATGTGAATGAGAGAAACTGTGGTAGATGAATTCGAGCTTTGGCAAATGCGAGTGCAGGTAATTTGGAAGTATAAAAAAAATCCTCCCAGTAGTTCTGAAGTGAAGAAATTCTAGGAAGTGTGACTCCCAAAAGATTTAAGGAAGCCCATACACAGATCACTAAAATCTCGTAGTCATGCGTGAAAAGAAACAACAAATGGCAATGAAAAATAGCCTTTAATCACAGCACAACTAGACTATAAAGACTGCATGTTTTTCTGCAGCAACATAAATCCCTTCCACGAATACATCTGGAGCACTGCGTAAGGCCCTTTGAAATGGCCAAGAATGATAAATATATTGACCATAGATGAAGCGCATTGCAGATTCGCCTGAATGTTAACAGCCCTTACAGTTTTGCAACATGAGCAAAATTCTATAAACTGATTTTGTATACAGTGAAACAGAAAAGGGCAAGAGGTAAATTGATTGTTTTTTAACTTACTGGACAAACCAGATAACGGTAAACAATTTTGTTTTCTGCAGATGGGGACATGTGCAAAAAAGTGGACATGACCTTTGGTATTGGTCAGAAACGTTTTTTGTGAAAATTGAGGTAGAGGTGATGAACTCTCTCCCAAAGACAGCAATACCAGCTAGCTCAGTCAATAATTTAAAATCTAAGATCAATTGTACTTTTTTTTTCTCACGAGAGATTGCATTTTTGTTTCTTTGGCCACAACATGTATGCAGGTTTTTAGTACATATCAGGTATGATCCCGAATGGCAGCAAAGACTCTAAAGATTGAATGGCCAACTCCAGTTCTTATCTTCATGTGTATCAAAGGAAAACTATCCCCAACTGTCCCTGTCGAAATCATTTATTAATTTTCCTGAAATGTCTGTACTCCATAATTCGGTACCAATTCAGCACTGATCCAGTGACACACACTCTGCCAATAGCCCTGTGCTAACCCGAAACTACATTCACTGCCACCTCTTACCCTATAGGTTTGTATCAATTCAAAACTCGTCACATTGCTCCCTGACCCTCCCCGTTTTCCAGTATGAATTCCATGCTACGTTCACTGTCTCGCCTGCACAAATCTAAAGTTAATCTCACTGTCCCGGCCTTTAACATTGTCCAGCAGCACTCTCTCTCTCTCTCTCTCCCTCTATTGTATTGCACAATTCTCGAGCAACTCCATTCTCTTTCCATTGTGCTGTACCGTTATTCAGCAATGCCACTGCTCCTGTGGTCTTGTATCATTCCTCTAAATATTCTCGCTGAATAGCACTTTTCCTGTAATCACGCATCAATTAGAAACTAAACACACCGTTTATTCTCTCTCCATAGTCAGGTAACAATCGTAAACAAATCACAAAGGCCCTACTCACTTTCCATAGTCCGTATCATTCCACATTAAAGGCTTTAACCATCGGCCTGTCATAGCCTTGTATCAGTCACAAGGCAACCCCACAGCCTCGCTGTATCTCCTTAGCCCAGTAGGTTAATAAAACTAACACCCGCTCCTTGTGTCCTCTATCAACCCAGTTTGCATTTCGCTGCTCACACTTTCCTCATAGCCAGGTAACAGTCCTCAATTAATCCCCTTGACTTGCTCTTGCTTCAGTGATCGCGATCAATCCAGAAACAAACTCACTGACAAGGCCTTTCCAAACGTCTGCATCAATCCTGAAAAAAATACAAAAGCACACGACATCCCCGTAGCCTCCTGTTTATGCAAATATAAGTGCTTTGCCCCGCTGGCTCGATCTCAGCCCCACACTAATGTCACCAGTTCGATCTTTAGCCATTTTCTTCTGACAATCAAAATCTATCCCTGCTGCCCACGATCTCTCCAATAGATCGTCTCCAATTCTCAATGAATCACACTGTGCTGTTTGCCACATAGCCCGTAATAATCATGAAATCACATCACTTTCCAGTCTCCCCGTAATACTGTAACAATCCGAAACTAAAGCTCCAACAATATCCACATAGTCCTGTATCAATCCCAAAATAATCCTAATGGCAATGTCTCTCCCCATATACCTATATCAATTCAAAATATCGTCTACTTACCCTCTCTTCTCTCAGAGCATTGTTTTTTAAAATTAATTCATGAGGTGTGTGTGTCACTGGCAAGGCCAGCATTTACTTCCCATCCCTAATTGCCTTTGAGATGGAGGAAGTAAGCCTCCTTGTTGAACTGCTCCAGTCCCTGTGGTGTAGGTGCACCCATAGTGCTGTCAGGGAGGGAGTTCCAGGAGTTAAGGTTTGGAAGGTGCTGTCCAATGAGCCTTGGTGTGACCCTGCAGTGTATGTTGTAAATGCTACACATTGCTGTCACTTTGCGTTGGTGGTGGAAGGGTTGAATGTTTGTTGATGGGGGGCCAATCATTGCCCTGGATGGTGTCAAACTTCTTGAATATTGTGGAAACTGCGCTCATCCAGGCAAGTGGAGAGAGTCTTCCACCACACTCCTAACTTGTGCCTTTTAGATAGTGGACAGTCTTTCGGGAGTCAGGAGATGAGTTACTCGCCGCACTTTCCTGGCCCCTGACCTGATCTTGCAGCCACAGCATTTACCTGGTTAGTGCAGTTCAGTTCCTGGTCAATGGTAACCCCTAGGATGTTGAAAGAGGGTGGGTTCAGTGATGGTAATGCTATCGTATGCCAAGGGGCGATGATTAGATTCTCTCTTGTGGGAGATTGTTATTGCCTGGCACTTGTATGTTGTGAGTGTTACTTGCCACTTGTCAGCCCCAGTCTGAATATTGTCCAGATCTTATTGCATTTGGACATGGACTGCTTCAGTATCTGAGGAGTCACGAATAGTGTTGAGGATTGTGCAGCCATCAGCGAACATCCCCACTTCTTATGATGAAAGGAAGGTTATTGATGAAGCAGCAGAAGATGGTTGGGCCTAGGACACTACCCTGAGGAACTTATCAACGTGGCTTCAATTGCACTGCCCAACTTTTACAAAATCCCTATGAATACCAGACTAATCTACACGATCCTCCTTTACCACCGGGCCCCGCATTAATCTCAACCTCCTCCTGCTGTTCAGGCTTTTCCTCATCATGCTGCGTCACTTTAGCAGTGATAGCACTGTCCATGTTCTCCCCGTATTCTTGTATCAATTCCAGTCTCAGCTATCAATCCATTCTTTCCTCGGAGTGCTCTATCGGTCACATAAAGAAAAAGGAATAACCTACATCAACGGGGCTGGAGGAGACAAAAATGAGACAAAGGAAGGTGAAGGGGATGATAAGAACTGCAACAGGGAAAAACTAAAGAAAGTTGAAAGTTAAAAATATTATTGCTATGGATCTAAACCCGTAAAATTCTTACAATTATTTCAGAAGGCGAGAAATATTCAAAAGCAGAATGGATTCTTTGAAGGATAGAAATTACAGCACAACAGGAGGTCATTCAGCCCGCCATGCCCATGCTTGCTGTTTGAAAGAGCGCTCCATTTTAACAATTCATCCCAGTTCTGCTCCAATGACCCTGCAATTTCGCCTTCCCTTGGTACGTGCCCATGTCATTTAAAAACAAATATTCTATCAAAATATAATTCCACCATCTTTACAGTTTGTGTCTTCTGGGTCTCAGCAACTGCCAGTGAGAAAGTAAAGTTCTCCTTTCTTTATTTTGAAAATTATTTCCAATGTGTGACCTCCGATTACCGATCCACTTGACAGAAGATATAATTTATCCTTAGCTGCTTTATCAAAACCTCTCATAATTTTGAATGCCTCTATTAGCGGTCCCACTAATTGGGATAAGAAGAGAAAGTCCAACTTCAATTCTAACTTTTGAAATATCTCTATTCTCCCTGGCATCGTCCTAGTAACACTTTTCTCCTCCCCGACTCCGCCCACCGCCTCAGGTTCATGACATCCCTCCAAAAGGGCGGTACCCAGACTAGTGAACCATGATCCAGTTGAGGCCAAACAACATAATTGTAAAGATCAAAATCAAGTCAGTCTGATTATTTTTTTCAACGTTAATGCTGCTTATCCAAAACCAATCATCCAATACACATTTTCAAATGGATTAACAACGTCTCATAACTTCTACACGCCCAGGGACATCTCCCGTGGGACCCCGTCAAAATAGTTGAATTTAAATTATACTCTCGATTTTAATTCTTGAACTGCAGCACTTGGCACTTATTTGCATTATTGTGTTTTTCCCATATGTCTACAAGTTTCAAGAATTTGTCTGTCTCTTTCTGAAATCTGCTAGTATCTCGCACTCTCTTCACCTATCTCTCTCTACCTCTATCAATCTCTCTATCTATCTCTTTGCCTCTCAATCTACCCCTCCCCCTCTAACTCTCTGCCTCGCTGACTGATTAAAGCTAGACAGGAGCAACTCTAAGAATATATTAACAAAGAAGAAAAGCACCTTGGGAGGTGGGAGTGGGGCTGGGTATGTTCGTATTTTATACTTTATTTATGTCAGAAATGTGAGCCTTTTAAAATACAGAGGCGAGTAATATTGCAACCGAAAATAAGCATATGGCAGGCTGTTTACACAATTACTTTTTACATCCCAACAGAATAGGAAGAAAATCGTACAGCTGACATTCCAGGATCATCACGAATATATATTAAAGACTTGAACTGATAACGTAAAGGTAAGAAAGGAAAGAATATTATAAAAGACGATGTCTCTAAACAATAACAATTCCCCAGGTCTGATGGTTTTATCCAAAGCTCATATTTAAGAAGGTCAGTAAATAATACGTAATTTGGCTACAATTTTCCAAAGCTCCCTCCGTTCAGGGATTGCCCCCTTAGATTGGAAACTGCAAACACATCTCCATTTTTATAGAAAATTGGGAGACAGATAGACATAATTGCAAAAATGGCAGCAACAATTAGAGGTGGCATTCAATGTGGAAGCTAAACGTGCTAAGTTGTTTGTATTTTCCACAAAAATGATCATCTGGACTTGTGCCTTGTAGAGGGTGGACCGGCTTTGGCAGTCAGGAAGTGAATTATTCGCCGCAGGGTTCCTAGCCCCAGGTCTGCTCTTGTAATCACAGTATTTATATACCAGTCCAGGTCAGTTTCTGCTCAATGGTAACCCCGGGGTGTTGCTACTGGGGGATTCAGCGATAGTAATGTCATTAAATTACATGGATATTCGTGAGATCCTCTATTGTTAGTGATGGTCATTGCCTGGCACTTGTGTGGCGCGAATGTTACTTGCCACTTGTCAGCCCAAGCCTGGATGTTGTCCACGTCTTTCTGTATGCGGACATGAATGCTTCTGTATCTGAGGTCTCATGAATGATGCTGGACGTTGTGCTATCATCAGCGAACATCACCACTTCTGGCCTTCTGATGGAAGGAAGGTCATTGATGAAGTAGCTTAAGGTTTTTGGGCAGAGGACACTACCCTGAGGAGCTCCTGCAATGATGCCATGCAACTAAGATAATTGACTTCCAACAACCACAACCATCTTCATTTGTGCCAGGTGTGACTCCAACCAACGGAGAATTTCTCTCCTGATTCCCCTTGACTCCAGTTTTGCGAGGGCTCCTTGATGCCACACGAATTTTGCACGAACCATTATGGGAAATTATCACCGTCACATAATTGGTCAAATGTTTGGACTGAAAGTTACTACAGCAAAGGAGGGTGAAAATTACACAAGCCATGTTCGATAAAATATTGAATAGACTGATGGGAATTGACACAAGCAAATGCCTAGTGCCCTCTGGAAACGACAAACATGAATTAACCATCCAAACAAACGACAAAGATTATTTGTTTCCAAGACAAGGAATAAACAATCTTTCTTCAAGTCTCAGCTCACAGAGAATGTGAGAGAGTGAGAGAACTATGGATAAAGGTATAAAGAGAACTAGTGAACGAGATGGAGACAGAGATTGGTCAGTCTGTCAGTAGATAGGTACATAGGTATATAGGTATATAGAAAGGGGAAGAGGCTGTTTTGTGGGATGTCTTATCTAAGATTTGCTATCTGAAATCTCTTATTGGAATGTGTGAAGAAGGAAGAGTGGCATTTTTGCACTTAGAGATATTTTAAATGATTAGAAAGAGCCGACTTGTATTTTCACAGGAAGGAAATGTGCAAAGAAATTAATTGTTTCCCTTTTTAACAAGTAAATTATGCTCCAAGTATATGGATGCCTATGGATGTAGCCATCAAATTTCTGATGGAATTTGCTTAGCTTCCATATAAGAGGCTTCTCCGCCAATTCCATTATGTTAACATTGTTTACATTTTTAAAACCAACAAAAGTTATAACAGTTATTAATAACTGTTTATGAGATTTTGTTTATTACTCAGTGAGGTAAAGTCCAAAGACTTAGTGAAACAATGGAAATTTGCATTCAAAGGAGGAAAAAGGGGAAAACAGAACGAATGCGGGAGGCATTTTAAGAACTAAGGAATGTGAAAAGCCTTCAGCATCTATGCCTCAAGCTGCTGTCTAAATTTAAAACTCATGCATAGATCTACAAATTGATGTTCTGATAATGCCTAAACCCCTAATTATTCTAAATCCTTGTTACAAGTTCGTTAAGGCAACGGTAAGACACATAGGCATTAAAGGGCCCAGGCATATAAACATGATACCCTGAACAATCCAATTCAAAGTGAGTTTCCTTAACCTCAGTTTTTTGTAGACAGAAACTTGAGACGTAGGTGCTGAAGGCTTTTCACATTCGTTAGGTCTTAAAATGCCTCCCACATTCGTTCTTTTTTCCCCATTTTTCCTCCTTTGAATGCAAATTCCCATTGTTTCACTATGTCTTTGGACGTTACCTCACTGACCATAAACAAAATCTCATAATACTAATTTTCCCAATAATCTTTGGGAAAAATAAACCGACATTGTCTAAACCTCACCTGACTAGGTAACACATTTCACCCCTCCTTTGAAAACAATCAAGTCAGGTTTATCTAAAAATTCAAATGTGTCCCTTACGTCTTACATCTATCTACTCAACATCTCAAACGTAAGTTTTCTCCTGACACATCAAAGCCTTCAGGCCAGCTGCCTTTAATTCATTAAAGGCATAAAGAGGCGCAAAAACAGGCACAAATCGACACGGGTATCACTATTTTACAATAAATTCCAATACCATTATTACATCTTTCAGACTTCCCCTGCCTCATTCAAAAAATTAACCGTTTAATTTAAAAAGATGGCTTCATTGTTATTAACCCATCTTATACTAAATGCATAATCTGTCGTTTAAATAGTTGCAGTAATAAACTCCATCTGAATAGCCTTGCACTTCTGTCTCGAAATTTGTCCAGAAACTTTAAAGGATTATGGTCTGTATAAACAATTGTTTCTGAAGAATTGCTTGCAAAGTAGATCTCAAAATGCTGCAACGCTAACACCAAAACTCAAAGTTTCCTTTTCAATCACTGAATATCTTCCCCGGTGTGTATTCAACTTCTTAGAAAAGTATTCTATTTGTCAGTTCCTTTGTCATCTTCTTGGAGCTGTATGGCCCAACACCTATATCACTCGCGTCAGTTACCAAGTTAAATTGCTTGGTGCAATTGGGTGTTGGTAAACCTGGTAGACACATTCATTATTGTCATTTATTACTGATTTCCACTATTATTCTTAGGGAGGTGTCCTGCACGATCAATCATGGCCCTAGTAAAAGGTTTTCCAAAGGATGGAATTGAAATTAAAGCGTTGCCTTAATCACTGCTTGTGGTTTCGCTATCACCTGATATGTGTTTAAATGTTCTACAGAATTTGAATACAGCCCTATGCAATCCAGGCCAAAACAAGTTCTTTTAATCTCCAAACAAGGTGTTTACTAAAACCTGCTTTCACAGCCATATTTCCGTTCTCAGTGACTGTCTCCGTCTCCGACTCACCCCACGTGGATTTCAACTGAAATTCCATCCCTCTTGTTTCGAACCCACCCAGGATTACAGGTATCTCCGGGACATAAAACGTTTCTCAGACTGCTGTTCCAGTCGCATTCTGAGATCCACGCTCAGTGCCATGCGCCGCCATATGAACACACTCGACCTCTCCCTCCAGCAGCACCGCCGCACCCTTTTTCAAAGCTGCGCATGCCCCCAGTTTCATTTTATTCTTCGTCTCATCCGACGCCTCAACAAGAAACTTTTTCTCTTTCTCTCAAGTGCTAAGGAACGCAAGCTCCAACAACTCATCAACACCAACACCCATCTAGGACCCTCCACCCCTGCTTGTCCCTCCGTCCCCACCCCATCTTCAAATCCCAGCCCCAGCCGCGTATTCACTATACCCCCTGACATTCCCCTCTCCAATGCTGAACGTTCAGTGCTCAGCAAAGGACTTAGTTTCATACCATTACGCCCTCACCTTAATGAATTTCGGGCTCGGCACGATGCTGAACTCTTCTTATGCCGTCTTCGTCTCCGTGCTCACTTCTTTGGGAAGGAGTCCTCTCCCCGTTCAATGGATCCTTTTACCCACCTCCAATATTCTCCCTCCACCTGGACCCCTCCCTCTGGATTCTTACCTTCTCTTGTTCTATTCATTGAGAACTGTCGGCGTGACATAAGTCATCTCAATTTCTCTGCTCCTCTCACCCATTCTAATCTGTCTCTCTCTGAACTTACTGCACTCCGTTCTCTCAGGTCCAACCCCAACATTGTCATCAAACCCACTGACAAGGGTGGTACTGTTGTTGTCTGACGCACTGACCTCTACCTCGCGGAGGCTGAGCGTCAACTCGCAGACACTTCCTCCTACCTCTCCCTGGACCATGACCCCACCACTGAACATCAAGACATTGTTTCCAGGACTGTCACTGACCTCATCTCCTCTGTAGATCTTCCTCCCACAGCTTCCAACCTGATAGTCGCCCAACCTCGGACGGCCCGCTACTACCTCCTACCCAAAATCCACAAACAGAACTGACCCGGCAGACCGATCATGTCAGCCTGTTCCTGCCCCACGGAACTCATTTCTCGTTATCTTGACTCCCTTCTGTCTCCCCTTGTCCAGTCCCTTCCCACCTACCTCTGTGATTCCTCTGACACCTTACGTCACATCAACAATTTCCAGTTCACTGGCCCCAACCGCTGCCTCTTCACCATGGACGTCCAATCCCTCTACACCTCCATCCCCCACCAGGATGGTCTGAGGGCCCTTAGCTTCTTCCTTGAACAGAGGCCCGAACAATCCCTATTTACCACTACTCTCTTCCGTCTGGCTGAACTTGTTCTCACACTGAACAATTTCTCCTTTAACTCCTCTCACTTCCTCCAAATAAAAGGTGTGGCGATGGGTACCCGCATGGGCCCCAGCTATGCCTGTCTCTTTATGGGGTATGTGGAACATTCCTTGTTCCAGTCCTACTTCGGCCCCCCTCCCACAACTCTTTCTCCGGCACATCGATGATTACTTCGGTGCTGCTTCATGCTCTCGTCGGGACCTGGAAAAATTTATTAATTTTGCTTCCAATCTCCACACCTCCATCATCTTCACATGGTCCATCTCTGACACTTCCCTTCCCTTCCTTGACCTCTCTGTCTCAATTTCTGGTGATAGACTGTCCACCAATATCCATTACAAGCCTACCGACTCCCACAGCTACCTCGACTACAGTTCCTCACACCCCGCTTCCTGTAAGGACTCCATCCCATTCTCTCAGTTCCTTCGCCTCCGTCGCAACTGTTCTGATGATGCTACCTTCAAAAACAGTTCGTCTGACATGTCCTCCTTCTTCCTTAACCGAGGTTTTCCACCCACGGTCGTTGACAGTGCCCTCAACCGTGTCCGGCCCACCTCCCGCGCATCCGCCCTCATGCCTTCTCCTCCTGCCCAGAAACATGATAGGGTCCCCCTTGTCCTCACTTATCACCCCACCAGCTTCCGCATTCAAAGGATCATCCTCCGCCATTTCTGCCAACTCCAGCATGATGTCACCACCAAACACATCTTCCCTTCACCCCCCCTGGCGGCATTCCGTAGGGATCGTTCCCTGCGGGACACCCTGGTCCACTCGTCCATCACCCCCTACTCCTCAACCCCCACCTATGGCACCTCCCCTTGCCCACGCAGAAGATGCAACACCTGCCCCTTCACTTCCGCTCTCCTCACCGTCCAAGGGCCCAAACACTCCTTTCAAGTGAAGCAGCATTTCACTTGCATTTCCCCTAACTTAGTCTACTGCTTTCGTTGCTCCCAATGCGGTCTCCTCTACATTGGAGAGACCAAATGTAAACTAGGCGACCGCTTTGCAGAACACCTGCGGTCTGTCCGCAAGACACAAACCTCCCTGTCGCTTGCCATTTTAACACTCCACCCTGCTCTCTTGCCCACGTGTCTGTCCTTGGCTTGCTGCATTGTTCCAGTGAAGCCGAACACAAACTGGAGGAACAGCACCTCATCTTCTGACTAGGCACTTTACAGCCTTCCGGACTGAATATTGAATTCAACAACTTTAGATCTTGAACTCCCTCCCCCATCCCCACCCCCTTTCCGTTTCTTCCCTCTTCCTTTTGTTTTTTTCCAATAATTTATATAGATTTTTCTTTTCCCACCTATTTCCATTATTTTTAAATCTATAACTGTAATGCCCTGTCAGTCTTTCCACCCCATCCCCACTAGAGCTGTAACTTGAGTGTCCTGCCATCCATTCTTAATTAGCACATTCTCTTAGATAATATCACCACTTTTTACACGTCTTTGTTCCTTTGTCTGTGACATCCTTTGATTATCTGCTCCTATCACTGCTTGCTTGTCCGTACAACCACCACACCCCCCAAATTCTTTCCCCACCCCCCCCCCCACCACCTTAAACCAGCTTATATTTCACCCCTCTCCTAACTTTACTCAGTTCTGCTGAAGGGTCATGAGGACTCGAAACATCAACTCTTTTCTTCTCCGCCGATGCTGCCAGACTTACTGAGTTTTTCGAGGTAATTCTGTTTTTGTTCTTTTAATCTCCGCCCCTGTGTTTCTTATCCTCAACGTCCCCCATTTGGAATTTCATGAGCTATCCTCAGAGACTCATTTCTATATCCAAATGGCATTACAATCTCATACACATCTCTCCAGCTCCCATTTGTTGATGCACCCTTCGTTCTCTCATTAAAACACGGCCCATAACATTCTGGAACACATTTTGCCTCTGTTTCTGAGTCAGCTGTCTGAAATAAATGTTCTATTTGCATATCCTTTTTTCCCTGTAACTTCACCAACATCATTGAGTTAAACACTTCAGCTCATTTCCCCTTTGTTCTTTCGTCGTGAACAATGTTATCATACAACATGTTATCTAATTGGATTTCCACAGCTTTTCCGTGCCTATGAATTTCCTGTTATTGTTTGAAGCTATGAGCCTGTTATCTCGTTATCACGCAACCTGGAAACAATCCAGGATGCCCTTTCTGCATCACCTCTGTTGAAAACGCTTTTATTGGCTGCTGCACTATCATAGGCCTCATACAAACCTGTGATCCAGCTATATCATTACACACAATAAATTGAACCCCTGCAATGGGCATTTTTCCAAGACTCCAACAATCACCTCGCCTGCTTCCCACTTACTCTTTAAATTTAACTTCAAAAATGGAATAGGTTTAGCATCTCCATGCTCTAGAATAATATCACCTGTTCCTGCAATACTCCCTCTGAAGAACAAATGTCACTATCCCAAAACATTAAGGATTCACTAGCCCTTGTGCCTCTTAAAATTCTAACATCTTTACCTACTTCTCCCAGTACACATGGGACGAATTCCCCTTCACACACAACACCTTTAAACATTTCTGTAACTTGATCGTTCGAATTCTCTTGGGTAACTTGTGAACATATTCCCACTTGTTTACATATCATTGTTTGTCCGTGATTTAGGTGTACACAAACCATTGCATTTTATTGTTCCTGAACCTCTGAACCCACAGTACTTTTACTTCCACAATATTTTTTGGACACATAATTCCAACAGGTTTTCCCTGCAATTTCCAGCACACAGATTTCGTATGCTCAACTTGGCTACAATGAATCCACACCAATTTTATAATGTTGCTTGTACCCTCCGCACCTTTCTTTTTATCCTGAAATAAACTACCAGTGAATTTCCACCTACGCCTTCTCTTACCTAATGGCCCACATTTATTTTGCCTCACCCCACTTTCTATCTTTGTCTGATTTAAAACGGTGATGAATAAATGTTTAGCTCTATGGAATAACTCTTAATCTTCAGCTTTCTCTGCTGCTTGTCTTACCGTTTCAATCCATTGGTCCTCCTCATGAGTGTTCACTACCAAACGAATTGAATCTTTAGGTTCTTCTAATAGAATTACCTCTCAAAGAGCGCAATATGTTGCTTTTTTATTTTTAATGCTCGTATCTACCAATAAAAAATACATTGTTTTACTATTCCAATCCAAATATAAGTTTCCCCAGGCTATTTTCTCACATTCTCACATTTCTGCCTGTATGCCTCAGGAACCAACTCGCTTGTACTCAATATAACTTTTTTTTTAACCACTGAATATTTCACCGACATTTCTTCTGTAAGTGAAGCATAAACCTCATGTGCTCTACCTACCAACCTGGATTGTAACAACAATGCCTAGTTTCCCTGTGGTCATTCCATCTCTTTAGCTATCCTCTTAAATTAAATGAAGAAAGCTTCCACATCCCTTTCCTCAAACTTTGTAAGAGCTTGTAAAAATATAAAAATCTCCCCACTGCGTTTTATTCTAAAGGTTTTATTTCATCCTCAGAACTTTCCTCAGCATCTGCTGTCTCATCTTTGAAATACAGTTTTTTAAGCCGATACTCTCAGCCTCTTTCCTTCATTCTCTCCTCCATTGCTAACTTTTCCCTCGGAGATCAAGTTTTCGCATTTCCATTTTTTGGAAATAATCTCCCTTTTTCCCTTTCTTTTTCTGCTACATCCTGTTCCAGTTTCTTTTTTATTGCATTCCCAATTTTTTTTCCTTTTCATTTGCCTCCAATTCAGGTTTTCTCAGTTCCTTTGATTGTTCAAATTCAAGCCTCTTCATTTCTAACAGAATGGAAGGCCTCTAGCTTTGACTCACAACTGTCAGTTATCACTTCCAACTTTAGGTGCTGTGCTATACTTTAACTTGTATCTGCTTCTTTAGCCCATCCAGGTTGTCCCAATTGTAATTTTTCCACCAATTCCATTAACTTACGGAAACCAGCCCGAAGTGATAACGTCAACCCCCAAACATGTCTGAGCAGCTTCCAAAGCCATATTGCAGCCTCACTGCTTCAAAAAAGCTCACACCAACTCATGAATTCAAAGTGGTTCTCATACTGGTAACCTGGAGATTCAGCAACTCCAACCCAATCAAAGAATTTCAAACTTATCCCGCAAAGGGCCTCCAACTATGTTATGGCACTGCTGATGGTGAATGCTGAGCTGCCCATGTCCCAAAGGGAAACGTGAAACAATTGTCACAACTTGTTCTGCGTTTTGCATACATTTCGAGTTGCATGCTTGTAATTCAGTAACAATAAGAATATCATGGCTTATTTGTTTCTTACCACACTAAATTAAACCTTCATTAATTGAGAAAAACCTTTAAATACACACATAGATCCACATGTTCCTATTATGATAACTTCAATAGCCCCTAATTAATCTAACTCCCAGTTGCACTTTTATTAAGGCATCAGTAAGACCCGTGGGTTTTAAAATACCCAGACAATGAATCATGATACCCTGAACAATCCAATTCAAAGAGAGTTTCCTTACATTCAGTTCCTTGTAGACAGCATGTTGAGGCGTAGATGTTGATGGTTTCTCACATTCATTAGATCTTAAATTGCCTACCCTTACACACAACCGTCGCTCCTTTACACATAGTTTCCCTTTTGAATGGAAACTCGCATTGTTTCACTGTGCCTTTGGGCTTTACTTCCCTAATCATAACAAAATTTCTCATAGTACGTATTTTACCAGTAATCTGTGGGAAAAATAAACATACTTTTTTCTGAGCTTCACCTGGTTAGGTGACACGTTTCACCCCATTCCTTCGAAAATAATCTAGCCTGGTTTATTTAAAAAATCAAATGTTCCCTTTAACTCTTAGATCTAGCTACTTAACATTGCAACCCTTACTTGTCTCCTGACAGAGCAAAGCCTTCAGACCAGCTGCCTTTAACTCAATTAAGTCACACACAGACACATGCACACACACAGACACATATACACACACATACAAATATAGACACACATGCTAGCAGTTTTACAATAAATGCCATTAACATTATCATAACTCCCTTACAATACAAATAAATAAGTCCTATGAGATTGGAAAGAGTTTTATTGATCTGGTTAGGTGATTGGTTGGCAGTGGAAGACTGACATTATGGATAATAGTGTGTTATCTCATTGGAAGGAAGTGACTAGTGAACTTTAATGAGATTTGGAATTCTGAAAAAAAATAAGTGCGAATCACTTATATAAATGTCCCCATGGAAAACAGTTTTGTTGCACAGAGGAGTGTACAGTTACAAAGAGACAGTGATAGGTTAAGGGAGCTAGTGAAACTGTGGCATATGCGTTTCAATGGAGGCAGATGAGAGTTCCTTAATTCTCGATCTTAAACTGAAATGTTTGTGCATGATTGGACAGGTGGAAATATAGGAATGTTGCAGTCGCAAAGAAATTTTAATGATCTTCACGTGCAATTCACTTAAATGTAGGAGTTGTGCGCAAAAGATAATTATACATGACAACATAATGTTTCCGTTACAGATAGGGGATATAAAATAGAAGGGAGGATGTCTTACTACATCGATGCTTAACCCTACTTAATACACATCTGGGATACTGTCTATAGGTCTGGGCAGAGTAAATTACAAAGACGTGACTGACATCAGAATCTTTATCTCTCAGATTCAGCAGAATGTTTCCCAACGTTCCGAAATTTAGAATATGAGCAGAGATGATACAAATCAGGTTTGTCTTCTCAGGAATATAAAAATCAAGGGGCGATTTGATTGATGGTTTGGTATTTGAAAAGAATGGAACACTATAGAGGACTTGTTTTCACTGAATTGGGCGCTTCAAACACGTTGCTGAAATCTTAACCTCAGAGGTAGGATGTTCAGTCGAGATGGGAGCATTTTTTAACTTGAGTCAGAACTTAGGAACATTGGAAATAGGAGCAAAGGGTAGGCTATTCGGCCCCTCAAGCCTGCACAGCCCTTCAATTAGATGATGGCTGATCTTCCACCTAAAAGCCACTTTCCTGCTCTATCCTCATATACCTCGTTGTCTCCATATCTAAAAACTTATCGATCTCTTTCTTGAACAGGCTCAATGAATCAGCATCCACATCCCTCTGTGGCAGAGAATTCCAAACATTTACCGACCTCTGAATAAAACAATTACTCCTCATCTCAGTCTTAAATGGCCTCCCCTTATTCTGCAACTGTGTCACCTGGTTCTAGACCCCGCATTCTTCTAAACTCCAGAGAACACAGGGTCAGTTTCCCCAATCTCCCCGCATAGGACAGTCCCGACAGTACAGGAGTCAGTCGGGTAAAGCTTCGTTGCTCTCACTTTATGGCCAGTGTACCCTTACTCACGTAAGGAGACTACAACTTTCACAATGCTGCAGGTGTGATATCAACAAGGCTCTATACAATTGCAAGCAAGACATCTTTACTCAAGTCCTCAAATCCGCTTGCAATGAAGGCCAACATGAAATTTGCCCAGCTAACTGCTTGCCACACCTCTATTGTATCTTTCAGTGACTCATAAACAAGGACACCCCAGTCCCTTTGGACATCAACAGTTCACAATGTATCACCATTTAGCATATACTTCGCATTCCTGTTTCCCTCCTATCGAAAGATGGTGAACTTTACATTTGTACGCACATTACATTCCATCTGCCATTCCCTTGCCTATTCTCTTTGCCCGTGTAAACCCCCTTGAATCCTCTTTGCAGCCTCCTTACAACTCGCATTTGAAAATGTGATGTTTGCTCCTCACATCTAAATCATTGACATAGATTGTGAATAGCTGAGCCTGAAACCCTGATACATGCAATACTTCACTAGTCACAGCCTAAAAACTTTAGAATGACCCGTTTACTCCTGCTCTCTGACTTCCGTCTGGTAAGAAATTCTAAATCCATGCTAGCTTATTACCCACAATTCTACGCGTTCTCATTGTGCTTAATAACCTCTTGTGCGGGACCTTATCGAAAAGCATCTGAAAATCCGAATACATTGCATTAACTGGTTCCCCAACATCTATTCCACTAGTTACAGCCTCCAAGAATTCCAATATGTTTGTTCAACATGCTTTCCCGTCCATAAACCCATGTTGACTCTTCCACATCCTACCATTGTTCTCTAATTGTTCTGGTATCGCATGCTTTTTAAATACATTCTCGCAATTTCCCGACTACTACTGTCAGGCTAATGATGGTCGTGGGTGGTAGAACACCTCTATCCCACAAAATATTGCTTCAACATTAGTTCAGTTAAAGGGTCGATGAAGTTAAGATAATGGTCTACTATCATCACAGTTAATATTTCAACAGGTTTGTTGAGCTTCATGTTCTCTTCCTGTTTCTCTCTCCCTGTGCATCAACCAAAAATTAAACCACACAATCACACTCTTTCCCAACAGCCCTCTATCAATCTTTTACAAAACGCATTGGCTTACCTTCTCTTCATAGTCCTGTAACAATCCAAAGTTGGACATATTTTACATCCCCCTCCATTACTTCATATCAGTGACAAACTAATTCATCCAATACAACTTTACTCCATAGTTTGGTATAATTCTTACACTATTGCCAAGACCCAGCCCTTTTCTTGTGGCCCTGGTTCAATCCGAAGCCAACCCCACAGACTTTGCCTCGCCTAGTAGTCCTGTCTCAACTAATAACTAAATACGCTGTCTCGCTCTCTCACCCTGCCCCTCATTATGGATGTAAACAGACGGTCTGATGAAGTTTTAGAATTCATCTTCAATTCTTTTGCAGTTTGGAACACAGTGTTGACCGTTAAAAAAGGCTTTAAATGCATAGAAATTTAAGGAGTTTCAAATAACACGAACTGAATGGCCAACGGAAAGAAAAGTAACTTCTTATTTAGCCATTAAGCAACTTAACATTAATTATTACAGAAAAATGCTAAGCGCAACAAATTACTTCAAGGCAAGTAAATGTTCACACTGAAGATGATGAATGCAGGTTCTGACATGGTACATGCAAAATTGGAAACCGCTTCTCGCAATTATGGCAAGGAACAATTGCACACTGATGTTTTGTGACATTCATATGAAGTCGAAACCACCAATTTAGTTTTAGATGAATGAATCTATTATGGATCACAAATTCACAATCATGGCAAAGAAAGGCTTAAAACACTTGAATGACGTCCCGCCCTCTAATATGTTAAATGAAACCAATAGGTGATCAGAGGAAATTGGCCATTGCCTCTTTCAAAGGCATGAGCGGGGGAATCTCATCGGGACGCAGCTCCAATTCATCTGTCGTCATCATGAACAATAGATCAAGCTATTGGAATCAAGGAGAATTGTCTCCTCTGTGTTAGTGCGCAGATAACGTTCAAGTACTTTAAGCCTTGAGCCTCAATTAATGCATGAATACTTTGGGAAGATTTTCGGCTGAACAGCATCATCGTTAATTACAGCAGGAAGGAAAATCCGGCGATGACATTTGCCCTTTGGAAAAATATTCGGACTAATTTTTGGTTCATTAGTTCAAATGAACTTGAGATGGGCGGAAACAATGGTGGAGGTTCCATCTTGCAAGATTGATTTCCAATCTCCACTTGGCCAGGTGATGTTTGATGTCCAGTATTTACAGGAAAATTAGTGACATAATTATATTTAACCTGTAATAGTATATCCTCAAGGCAGAATGATGCTGAAGGTAATTATCAGGCAGCCAGGGACAAGGTCTGGTTGACTTGAGAGCGGAAGTGATGACCTGCGAAGGGTCACATTGCCTTTGATTGGCTTTGATTTGTGTGTTCATTTTCAAGGACACAGAGTAACGCGGTAGAGAGCTGAGGCTGCAGAAATATCACCATGGTAATCTTTCTGTATACACAATGGTAACAATCAGGAAACGGATACACGCACAGGCAACATTAACTCACACAGACTGCGTGCGCGCTCTTGCTTCACCGACTGCGCTGCAGCAGCTTTTTCCACAGTCCGTTGAGAAATAAAAATTGGATGCGTGAGTTCGAAGGTGAGGAAGCTTTTCATCTATTTTGTTGCTGCATTTTTCATGGACTGGGGTGTGCGTCCTTGGTCAGCGGAGTGATGTTATTTTATGTCAGTCCTTAAATTGGTCTTCATCGAACGATCCTTGGCGCCCTCCAGGGAATAGAGAAATAGTCCATTGTTTTTGTCTGTCATCAGGTTCGGCTATATGCCTCAAAGGAATGTGGGAACATAGTGAGCGTCCTGGGTTTGCGGCAGACAATGACAATACGTGATATAAATTCAATTTTATGTAAATTTGATGAGCATAGTGAGTAATTATTTTCGTGCTATGCATTTAGAATGAAGAGAAAAAAATGCACCCGAAGAGATTGGGCAATGATAACCACAGAAGAGGCAGGACTGATGTGAAGACCGAAGTCACCCAAATATAGAACAACGTGGAAAACCCAGGGGTAAGATGACGTTTTATGAATGAAAGACAAAGGCACACACGCGGCAGGACAAGGACACCGCGTGGTCGATGAAAAGCTCTGGAGCGCCACCATGTGGCCAGGCGAATAATAAACAAATTGTGTTGCAGCAGCATAATTTAATGGGTCACTTCTTGTGCTCGGGAGGAGGCTCAGCAAGTTATGCATATTGAACCACGAGGTGAAAAGGCGGTTGAGACGGATTGACAAATTGGGCCAAAGTGTGGCAGCTGTAGTTATATATCAGGAAGCGTGATAGTATCCATTGTGGACTGAATCGAACATTTCTTAAAACTGACATACTAGGAACCATAGAAGGGGAAAGTAATGGAGGTGATCATGAACACAAATCAATAAAAGATAGGGACAGTCCCAATCGGCGATCAATCAGCAAAAATGGACGTTTGTCTTTAGTTCAGTTTGTTTGAAATACAAACGAGAGGAAATTCCTTTCATTGTATAGAGCTTTGCTCAGACCCACATGGATTAGCGCGTTGATTTCTGGTCAGAGCATCTCCATTGGCGTGGGAAATATACCATACAGGTTTGGCAAAAAAATAGTCACCAGAGCTTCGAGAGTTAAATTACAAGAGAAAGTTGAAAATGCTTTGGCTTTATTTCGCCAATTTCAGAAAGATGGACAGTGGTCTAATCGAAGTGATTAAATGATAAAGTATTTGTTGGAATTGGTATGCTGAAACTATTTGTCCGCCTAGGCGAAGCTACAACACGGCGGCACCGTCATACATATGGAGTTAGGCCATTCAGCAATAAATTGGAAAAATGTGTCAAGATAATTATTTGCTTACGTTATCAGGGCATAGGCATCTACAGCGGGTAAATGCAGGTGAAATACAGAACATTAATGACCTGTATTGAATGGAGAAAAAGGGCTATGCAATCTAAATAGCTTTATCCCGTTCCTATGCTCCTGTGTTATTGCAATAGCGGTAATTGGTCATTAGATGGCTCCTAACGCTTTGTTATATCAAATGAAGCTTCTTGACAAAAGTGCATCAAGAACGGTAGATCACAAATACAGTTCTGGCAACACAGGACACATGATCTCTTCTGATCCTCTTCCGGTCAATTTGATTTGGTTTATTTTTCTTTTTAAATGCCATACATCAAAAATAAGTTGGAGAATAATAGCTTAAGGCGTTCTCCCAAATTGCATTTCATTGGTATTTTGTTGTTGTGTTAACCTTTCAATTTGAAACGTGTGCTTTAAACTGGCTCAGGTATTAAGCTTTGGAAGTTTCTTTGGTAGTATTTCAGGTAATCTGACCGTTAAGAAGCAAGTGAATGAAAAGAAACAGGTTAATGTATTCTGAGGATGAAATAAATCAACGACATCTTTCAGTGGATTCTATCCCGCTGTACCAAGGCTGGAATTGCATCATCTTCAGATTTTAAGCTTGACTTTACACATTTAATTGTTTTCTGGAACTTTATTTACTCCATAGGGTACTAACTTACCGGTGTTTTCTCAGCACGTTTAGAAATGTAAATTCAGATGACATATGAGCCGAATAATTGTCAACTGGGCCGTGCTTGCAACAATATAGCTCTCAAGCACAATTCCTCCAAAACAGTGAAACCACTGCATGCAGGGAATTTCATTGCAACATGCTCTAGCCCGACCGGCGTAACATCAGACGTTCGGTCAAAGTTAGAAAACCAGGAGTAGCTCCAAGCAAGCCTCTGTTCCGAGATCGGGTCCTGCTGTCTTGGATACTTCGTGTGGGACCTGGTTCTTAGACATACTGTAGACACACTCTGGTGTCTGTTTAATATTTGATCACTGGTACCGCTTCTAAACAGGTTACAGATTAGATACGAATCTCCTAGATATTTTTCCAATCTTTCTTGAGAAAGCCTAACACGTGACTGACTAATGTCAGTGTTACATCATCATTACGTCATACATGAGGGAGTGTCTGAGTTCTTTCCATTTGTTTTTACCGAGTAAGAAGAGGAGGGAAGGAACACTTGATTGATTAAAATTGATAATGGACAGGCAATAGATAAGATTATTTAAGAATTATAAGTGAACAGCACCTGATGCGATGTGTCTAAGAACATTGAGAGAAACAAAGGTGGAAATTGCGGAGGCACTTGTCATAATTTTTTAATCCCCCTTCGTTGCAGGGATCGTGCCAGATTACTTGAGAATTGTAAAAAGCATAACCTTGTTTGGAATAAGGACAAACCTAGCAACAACAGGCCAGCCAATTTAACTTAAATGACGGGAGGATTTTAGATACTTCGATTCAGGAGAAATTTTACAGTCATTTGGACAAATGTGTTTTATTAAGCAGAGCCAGTATGGATTTGTTTAATTAAGTTATTTGAGTTATTTTCGTGAGGTAGCAGAGAGGGTATATGAGGTTAATATGATTGATGTGGTGGACATGTCCCTCCAAAATGCTTTTGATAAAGTGCCGGGCAGCAGACAAGTGAGCAAAGTTAGAGCTGAAGGAATAAAATTAACAATAACAAAATGGATACGAAATTGGCTGTGTGACAGGAAAAGGATTTAGAATGGGGCTCCTAGCAGTCTGCGTTAGTGCCCCCACTCTCTCCTATGTATATTAATCGCCTAGAAATTGGCTAACAGAGCACACTTCCAAAATTTGCGGATGACACAAAACCTGGAAGCATTCTAAATTATGAGGTGATTTGTATTAAACTTCAAAGGGCATACACAGGTTCGTGCAATGTCCAGACAAGTGGCAGATGCAAGAGAATGCAGAGAATTTTGGAATGACGAATTTTGGTTGGAAGAACTGGGAAAGGCCATACAATTTAAGGAGCAGAAGATCCTTGGAGTACATGTGCTCTAATCTTTGACGTAGACAGGACAGGTTGAGAGTGTGTTTAATAAAGTATACAGGATCCTGAACATCATCAATAGGGACATAATGTACAACAACACGGAACTTAGTGTATCCTGTGTAAAACTTTGGTTTGGCTTCAGCTGAAGTACTGCATCCAGTTATGGGCACCACAATTAATGAACAATGTAAAGGCATTGGAAAGGATTCAGAAAACATTTTGAGAATGTAGCCAGTCATAAAGAAATGTCACTTTTGTAGGGAGACTTCAGAAAGTGGTGGTATTATTGTTCGTGAAGAGAAGGTTTCGCGGCGATTTTAGAGAGGTTTACAGAATCATGAGTGTTTGAGATAGAGTAGACTGGGAGGAGCAGCTCCCATTGTTGACGGGATCAAGAAATTGCGGGCACTTAATGAAGATAATTGGCTAACAAAGCAATGGCGCCATGAGGAAGTTTTTTTTCACCAAGTGTGGCCTTAGGGTCTGTAATATCCTGTCTGAGAGTGAGATAGATGCAATAATAATTCTGGCTTTCAAACGAGAATGATCCAATTGTTATGTTGCGGGAAACATGCATGCACTCGGATGAAAGGAACAGGAGCTGTACTCACTCAATTGTTCATGCAGAGGGCCTGTGTGGGCATGAGAGGCCGGAGGTCCCCGTTCTATGCAGTAACCATTCTGTGATACCATGAATTTATTTAACATCTTTATTCATTCCGCTTGTGTCAGGTGTGTGTCATTGGAAGTTGTGAACTGTGATATCAGTGCAGCAATAGTTTGGTGTGACATCCTTTGAATGTTGTTCCAAGGGAGACAGAACCTGTTTACATGAAATGGCTTAGGTTTGAAATCAGAGGACAAAGGAACCTCACACAAAAGGGCTAAATCGTTGCAGTAGAATATCACAAACAGTAGCTCCCAATCTGTTGTTCTGCCTACGACAGCGACCAATAACGCAGGAGATAGGAGAAGGGGTAAACCATACCTCTCGACCCTGCTCCGCAATTCAGTAAGATAATGACAGATATTTGGATTCAACTCCACCTTCCTGCCCATTGCCTAGATCCCTCAATCTCCAGAGAGACCAACAATTTTTATATACTAGCCATAAAGATGTGCAACTATGGAGAATTAACGAAACTCTCATGTGGACAGTTCCCAAGATTGAGAAACATTTGAATCGAGAAAGTTCTCTTCATTTACATACTAAACCATCACTACTTATCCAGTGACTATGCGAACATGATTTAGATTCTCCAATCAGCTGAAACAATCTCTATACTTTTAGTATATCCTACGTTTAAATGAGATCACCCCATGCTCTTCAAAACTCAGAGAACAAAGGCTCAATTTACTGGAACTCTTTTCAGAGGACAACCCTGGCATTCCGGGGGCCCATTTTAGTTAACATTTGTTGTACTGCCTCCAATGCAGGGATATCCTTCCTTAAACATGGAGACGAAAAATGCACACAGTATTCCAGGTATGGTGTCAAGAACACGCGATGCAATTGTAGCAAGACTTCTTTTTTCACGTATCTCAATCCTCTTGCAAGCAAGATAAACGGGCCATTTGTCTTCCTAATTGCTTGATACAGCTAAACTAGAACTTCCTGTGTTCCTTGTGGGAACACACCCAATTATTTCTGCACCTCAAAATGTACAGGGTTCACACCGTAAAAAAAAACTCTGCTTTAATACCTTACAACCATCGCATTCAGCACGTTATTCTCCATCTGCTATCTTGTTGTGCGCTCACTTCCCCTGTTTAAATCTCTTTACAGTCTCCCCGTGGCCTCCTCATAGCTTACATTTCCACCTAGGTTTCTATGGTAAGCAAACGTAGATGCATTATTCACTGTCTCTTCGCCCACATTATTAAAATCGGTTGTAAAAAGCTGAGACATCAGCAATGATCCTTGCAGCAATCCACGAGGCACAACCTGCCAAATTGTAATTGCTCCATTTATACTTACTCACTGCTTACTCGCCATTAACAAATCTTCTATCCGTTGTAGAATATTACAGCAAACTCCAAGTGTGCTTCTCGTGCATATTATTCTTTTGTGCGTCACGTTATATAAGTTGTTTTGAAATTCCTGGTGTGCTACGCGTATTGGCTCTCCTTTATTTATATTTCCTTGTTACTATATTTCAGCACTTCCCCGGTGTATTATTACCTTATATTAATTTGCCTGTTGTCCCCTGTTTTCTCACTCCATCATTTTTTGAAAATCACTGCTGCATTGGCTACCTTCCAATATGTTGGAACCGTTCCTGGACCTCTGGAGCTATGAAAACTCATAGTTCAAGGGGAGGCAATTGCGTAGTTGTATAGTTACTGTACCATGAATTCCGAGATTTAGGATAGTGCTCTGGAGACCCGAGCTTGAGTCCTGGCACGGCAGATGGTGGGATTTGAATTCAGTGCAAAACCTGGAATTAAAAGTCTAATGAAACAATAATGAACCGGATTGTTACAAAAACCCATCTGGTTTATTCGTGCCCTCAAGAGAAGAACGTTTGCCGTCCTACAGGAGACTCCAGATCCACAGCAATATGATTGACTTTTAACTTCCCACTGAAAGAGCAAGCCACCCAGTTGTAACAAACAGCTAGAAAGGCCAAACAGAAACGAATCCAAACGGACCACTCGGCATCGATCTCGGCTCGGCACCGGAAACAACAATGGCAAACTCAGCCGTGTGGACCCTGAAAAGTCCTCCTTACTAATATCTGGGGGCTGGAGCCTAAATTGGGAGACTAAATCTCAGAGACTAGTTAAGTAGCAGCCTGACATAATCAATCTCACAGTATAATATCTTACAGATAGTGTCCTAGACATCACCATCACCATCCCTGGATATGTCATGTCCCACCGCAGGACAGGCCCAGCAGAGTTGGTGGCTCAGTGGTATGAAGTCCGGAGGGAGCTGTCTGCGAGTCCGCAACATCGACTCCAGATCCCATGAGATCTCATCGCATCAGGTCAAACATGGGCAAGGAAATGTCCTGCTGATGAATCAGTGCTTCCCCCATGTTGAGCACAACTTGGAGGAAGAACTGAGGGTTGCAAGGGCACGAAATGTAGTCTGGGAGGTGGGCTTCAATGTCTATGACCAAGAGTGTGGAGGTAGAACCACTATTGACCGAGCTGGCCGAGTCTTAAAATACATAACTGCTAGGCTGGGAGTGCGACAGGTGATGCGGGAACCAATAGGAGGGAAAAATATCATTGACCTGATCCTCACCAATCTGCCTGCCGCAGTTGCGGTGTCTGTAGGAGTGACCACCGCAGTCGTTGTGGAGACGTAGCCCCTGTTTCACACTGAGGATAACCCCTGTTGTGCTCTCTGACAAACGGATCACAGGAGTCTCAGGTACAGGTCACGATCGTTTTTTCGAGCAATTGCCAGGAGAGAACCATCCCAATGCAGCTTGAGATAGAACTCTGCTAAACTTCATTTGTTCACCATATTTATACATTACTGATCACGTACAAGAACAGTTTCCAGATTCCGATCTCGTCCACAGATAGGTTTACATTAAACAGATATCTCTCTAGTAACAAAAGTACCAAATTACAGGCATCATCTGTCCCTACTTTCACCCCCAGCAGAGACCTTCCCTCCCATCTCTACTAGGACCATCTGTTCTTTCCCTATCTGCTATAATCAGACCCAATCTTGGTTGTTTTTCAACCTAAGTCTCCGGTCTGACTCCTAAGGCACCCAATGTAATATATTTGCATTCCTCTCTGTTCGGCCTGGCCTTGCTGATGGTCACAGGCTCTGAGGGTGTGCAAGGTTCAGATTCCTCTCTGTCCAGCCTGGCCTTTAACTATACTTGCAGGCACGAGCTGCTTGGATATTTTAAGTGGTCCACTCCCTTTCAATAAGTTCTTAATGTACCCCTATATTCCGCCCTTACACTTCTCCCTTTTGGCCCTTGGTCTAGTCCAAGGTAGACAACTACAGTGGTACTGTCCGTCCCTTTACGTACCGCCACCCATTGATACTGGCCAGTTATCCAGCTTTGGTGCGTTAAAAGTACTGGTCAGACCATCTGTATCATCTGGTCCTTTAATTTAAACCTCTGACTTGCCAAATTCCTTCTCCTCCTGTTCAAACTCCCCCAGCGCCACATTTTTTGTGACTTCCGAGTGGGATGAATCAAGTGTGCTAGTTAGATAAATAATATCAGTTGAAGTATCAGTAGGGTATGGGAGATAATCCGAATCCAGGGGTGTATCTGTACGTTTGAGCCCCAGATCCACCACCACTATGTCAAGAAACCTATTTGCTCGATATCCTCTTTTAAGGCTCTAACCTGTTGCTGCAGTGCATTGTAAGTTCGGTATATCTGCTGAGCCTGTCTCCGAATCATGGGTAGGTGCTCGGGTAATAATGGAATTGCATAGGATAACTGGTTCAATTACTATCAGGTTGTCCTTAAGGCTTTCCTTGACCTGAATAGTAGTCGTCCTTCGGTTGTATATTTCGACCAGTTTCACCTTCCCTACCCTTGCTGGCGCCTTTGGGTGTAGGCACACTGAATGATTATGGATGGGGCATATCTGGTTGTTCCCGTTTTGGATCTTTTGCTGCCACGTGGTAATACAATATGTCCCATTCCCCGTGTATGCAACATGGGTCAGTTCTATTGAAGCCCATATATTTTCCATTGTACAGTTTGCTGCTGCTTTAAATCCACTTAGCTTCACCTGTCTCATATATTGGGTGTGCATTCTACTGCGGTGGCCTCTATCCTACACTCTTCTAATGTGGTGCTAACTATATTCCCTTCTTTGCCTACTGCATATGGTGGAATGTCATGATACCTAATATAATAATCCTCCCATATAACCCCAATATTTTCTCTTTTATATAATGTCCTGCCGGGTGTTGACATAGGTATGGAAGGTATTACTAATACAACGCCTATTAGCATATTACTGTTCACTATATATTCAACATTCATTCTCTCTATGTGTGTTAAAGGTCTGAGCTGGCAATCGGTCAAGTCATGCTCCTTGTGTCATGAAAGATTACATAAATGTTCATTAGTTACCCATAAAGAAACTACCCTTTCATTAATCTATCTTAAATTGTCTCGGGCTTGTTCCAGTGCCCAAGATCCAAAGGTGCTGCAAACATCATCTCTGCTCACTTTGTCTGAAATATTTTTCCCTATTTCCATCAGATTGTTGATAGTCCCCGCATGACTTTCGAGCATGGCAGCCAGGCTGCGGAATAACCCTGTCATGTCCTGGTCTGTGTTTAATTGGGTGTTATGAATTCCTGTCCCTACTCTAGAATCTCCTTCAGCTTAAAGCTCAGGGTTCGTCCTTCTGGTCAACAGTTGCTAGGTTCTGAATCAACCACTGATGTCCCTGTACTGAATATCGTAGAGTCATCATTTATCAGGCTACGCTTAACGCGGTTCTTGACCAAGCCTGATAGCATCCCACCATTGAACTGAGATGCTTCAGTCATCAGGGGGCCCACTAGAGCCGGATATAGTGCTCGAATATGGGTTGAGCACCACGGGGGCGGGGAAATCCAGGATATGTTCAAGACTACGGGTACCAGCTCGTGGTGTACATTATCATACAAAACTTCTGATTAACCAGTACCAAAGCATTCGTTGGTCCTGGATGCATAGCCGGACAAGGTGGGTCAGTCGGTTCGGTTTGAGAGGTTTCAATTATCTCTACTCAGACTGTGGAAGTAGATGTGGGAGGTGGCTGGGTAGTGGTACTAATCTTCTCTTTTGGATGTACATCCCACGCCTGATCTGAAGCAAAGCCTTACTACAATTCAAAAACACTTGTTCTCCTACTGTTACATTTATCATTCCCCATTGCGTGTCGCGTTGGGCACTGTCTGTGCTGCACCAAAGTTCGTCCTGCGGTGCAGGATGAGCAGTGATGATCCCCAACTTTGCTGCCAGTACTGATACGCCCACGAGCAGGATCGTAGGTCTGTGGAGACATTAACATCTGCTCCCATTCTCCTGGTTGCCACTTGGTTAATCCTCACCCCGTTTCTCCCCCCTCCCCCTTTTTTTTCAATAATTTATATAGATTCTTCTTTTCCCACCTATTTCCGTTATTTTTAAATCTAAAACTAAAACTTTGTTAGTCTTTCCACCGCACCCCCACTATAGCTGTACCTTGAGTGTCCTGTCTTCCATTCTTAATTAACACCTTTCTTAGACAATATCACCACCTTCAACACCTCTTTGATCCTTTTGTCTGTGACATCTTTTGATTATCTGCTCCTATCACTGCTTGCTTATCTCCACAATCACCACACCCTCAACTTCTCTCTCCCCCCGCCCCCCCACCTTAAACCAGCTTATATTTCACCTTTCTCCTAACTATGCTTCAGTTCTGCCGAAGGGTCATGAAGACTCGAAACGTTAACTGATTTCTTCTCCGCCGATGCTGCCAGACCTGCTGAGTTTTTCCAGGTAATTCTGTTTTTGTTTTGGATTTCCAGCATCCGCAGTAGCTTTTAGCTTTTTGTTTTTATCTCTGTGGTTAATTGTCATGTCTCTTTAACTTTGTGTAATGCCTCCATTTACTTCCCGTTCTCATATCTACAAGTGCGCATGTATCGCCTGTCATAATTACCTCGTATGGTCCATTCCTGTTCGCTCCGGGCTCACCTTGACCATCACCTTATTCCCCACTTGGTCCCTTGTTGCTCTTTGGATTTGCCTGTTTCCATGTCCTTAATCACCTGTCGGTCTCTGACTTCCTTCCTTAACTTATGCAATTGCTTACTTATTTCCCTCACATAGTCTTGCATCCTTCCATTTTTGTGGTCCTACGTCTCCCACTCCTACTATGATTCCCTCGGGTAACTGCATTGCTCTCCTTGTCATTATTTCAAATGGGGTGAACCCGGCGGTACTGCTTGTGGTAGCCCTAAGGCGCATAGAATATTGGGCTGTTCCCTGTCTCTTGAATTGCT
This sequence comes from Cetorhinus maximus, assembly GCF_964194155.1. NCBI lineage: Eukaryota > Metazoa > Chordata > Chondrichthyes > Lamniformes > Cetorhinidae > Cetorhinus > Cetorhinus maximus. Next base: position 39,919,332 of record NC_135901.1, on the reverse strand, counting down.
TTTGTGATTGATGGTTTTTTTAAAGTTCAGTTCACCCTTTCCACCATCTCCGAGCTCTGTGGCTGGTAGGGAATGTGAAATTTCTGTTTATATTTAAATTTATACATTTCTTTAATAATTCTTCATGTGAAATGAGTTCCCAGATCTGAATCCATCTGTGTAGGCACCCTCCACTCCTTCCAATCTACTGTCTCCTGCTGCTGTCCCACGTCGGACCTCAATTCCTTAAACTGCCTACACAACTCTACAATGCACCTTCTTATCCTATCTTTCAATGGCTCAGTATCTTCACTTCCATTGACTGTTCTCTCTGGGAGCCGCTTAACTGCCTGTCATCATAGTGTTAATCCTGTTGTCTTACTTTTTGTAGTTCGCAGGCACATTAATACAATCAGTAATGTATCTATTTCGCCTTTTTACAGCTTTCCCTTTACTTGTATCCTTGTGGTATATTGTTGTTAAGTATTATTTCTCCTTACATTTCAATTCCTGAACTACAGATTCCACATAGTTTTACCTCTACGTTTTTTTCCCCTGACCATGATCATCCTAAGGTTCTCTTGATGTCAGTTTCTCTATTTTTTTTTGATCGTCTATAATGTTTCCTTGCTCTTTAGGCCGTATTAACTATTCCATGTCACCGAGGATCTCTGTCTCTAGATCTTTGCTTATCTCCCCCTGTGCGTTTCCAATGTCTCAGTTGATGGCCAGATTATCAAATTCAGTTCCCTTAAAAAAGTTTGTATATGGTGTCCTCTTTCCCTTACTCATTCTCCTACTTGCCTCATCCCATTTTACACATGCAACAGCTACCATCTTATCTTGTTCATGTTGCCTGGAGAGACTTTAAAATAAATAAAGTATAACAGTTTTAAAAACAGAAATCAGACATTTATATGTTCTTCATATTCTTCTCAAACAACATTTTATTGTCTCAAAAGTAACCCACTAAATTGAGTCTGGCCCGTTTCTTAGAATTATCCCAGATTCATCAACTCAGCCAAAAATTGGATTTCTGCCAAAGTTTGTAAAGGTCTTGAGCTGAGCCTCATATGTTGGGAACAGACTTACAAATACAAAAGCTTGCAGAATTTGAATTAGTGCCAATTGTAGTCAAACCTTTTAAAATGAAAATTCCCTTTTGAGAAATTATCAGGAACCAAACCTCAACATTTTAAACTTAGTAAGAAATGTAATTTACGCGATCAAAATTAAAACTACCTCTGTCTTATATGTATTTATTTGTATCCAAGTTATAATTCCCGTGTGTTTATCGACACATTCTTTACATTTGGATAGCATCCTCGTTATTCGAAGTAACCTGTTAAATTACACTGCACTTTACATCTCAAGCCTTGTCCCAACTTCAAATAACAGTGCTGTTGGAATACAGATTTCCTTTCATATTGAATTCATCTCTTCAAAAGAAACCTCATTTTATCCATTGGAACCACTTAGACCGTGTGTTTATGCCTTTTGGTTTTCCTAGAATTCCTTGAACCTCAGGTAACTTTTTTTTCCATCAAAATTTTAGAATACGAACTCGTATCAGTTAATGCAACTCGTCTGTATCAATCCCAATCAGCTTGGAAGCTGGTGATGCTAGTCTGCAAGGGGGTGGTGGGTACAAAGATTAGTTCATAAAACCCTTCCTAGCTTCATGATACCTTCAAATTGCGACCCTTTTTGCCAGAAATCTCAACTCAAACCTTATACTCAAAACTTTGGAATATTTCAGTGTACTTTTCCTTTAATCTAACATGGGGATTTCAACCCTAAGGTGCTGAACTACACATAAAAATGACAATTTACGGAAGAAAACACATTAACGCTCACATATGTGAGAAGAACAAACATGTAGGCAAATTTCTGCTTGTAAGAACAAGAGGGCAATAATTGTAGGACACTTCAACTATCCTAATATCAACAGGGATTCAAACAATATAAGGGGCACTGAGGGAGAAATATTCAGGCAGTGTGTCCAGGAAAGTTTTTTCAACCAATCAGTGACAAACCCAACGAGTGGAGATGCAATTCTAGACCGTGTCTTGGGAAACGAAGACGGGCAAGAGGGTGATGTGACAGTTGACGACAATATTGGGGCCAGTGATCACAATTCAGTTAGATTTAGCATTACCATGGAAAAGGACAGAGATAAGGCAGGAGTAAACGTCTGAACTGGGGGAAGGCAAATGTTGCAGAAATGAGAAGGGACTTGGCTGAGGTGAACTGGACAGCACTGCTGGAGGATAAAACAGTGGAAAACCAGTGGGAAGCACTAAAAAGCGAGATCATAATTGTACAAAGTAGACATGTCTCCGACAAAAATAAGAGTGGTATTGTTAAATCTAGTCCTCCCTGGTTGTCTAGAGGAATACAGGGGAAGATCAAACAGAAAAAGAAAGCGTACGATAGGCACAAAGAATTAAGCACTGCAGATAACCTATACGAACATAGGAAGTGCAGGGACGAAGTAAAAAAGGAAATAAGGAAATCAAAGAGAGGGCATGAAAAAAGATTAGCAAGTAAAGTTAAAGATAAGCCAAAGATGTTTTACCAATACGTTATTAGGTAAGATAAAAGTGGGACCTATCAGAGTTGAAGATGGAAACCTGTGTGCAGATGCAGAGGCTGTGGGAAGGGTTTTGAATGAATATTTCGTCTCCGTGTTTACAAAGGAAAGGGAGGACGTAGATCTAGTAGTCCAGGAGGAACACTGCGAGATATTGGACGGGATAGACATAAAGAGAGAGGAAGTACTCGAAGGGCTGAAATCCTTGAAAGTTTATAAGTCGCCAGGGCCAGATGGATTGTTTCCGAGGCTGCTGAAGGAAGTCAGGGAGGAGATTGCAGATGCTCGGAGGATGATTTTCCAATCTTCACTAGATACAGGGGAGGTTCAGGAGGACTGGAGAAATGCAAACGTAGGTCTATTGTTTGAAAAGGGATCAAAGGAAATACCAAACAATTATAGGCCAGTTAGTCTTACATCGGTGGTGAGTAAATTAGTAGAATCAATCCTGAGAGACAGGATTAACCGTCATGTGGAAAGGCATGGTCTAGTCAGGGATGGTCAGCATGGATTTGTCAAAGGAAGGTCTTGCCTCACAAATTTGATTGAATTCTTTGAGGAAGTGACAAGAAAGGTTGATGAATGTAGTGCAGTGGACGTTGTGTACATGGATTTTAGCAAGGTATTTGACAAGGTCCCATATGGCATATTGGTCAGGAAAGTAAAAGCCCATGGGATTCAGGGTAATGTGGAAAACTGGATAAAAGGTTGGCTTTGTAACAGGAAACAAAGGGTAATGGTCGATGGATGCCCTTGCAAATGGAAAGTTGTCTCCAGTGGTGTTTCACAGGGCTAGAGGTTGGGACCCTTGCTGTTTGTGTTATATATTAACGAACTGGACGTGAACGTGGCGGGCACGATTGGGAAATTTTCAGATGGCACAAAGATTGGCCGAGTAGTGTATAGTGCAGAAGATAGCCATAATCTCCAAAACAATAAACATGGTTTGGTGGAGTGGGCGGTAAAGTGGCAGATGGATTTTTACATAGAAAAGTGTGAGGTCATACATTTAGGGAGGTCAAACAGTTACAGGGATTACAAAATAAATGGGAATATACTAAGAGGGGTAGATGAAGTGAGAGATCTTGGTGTACAAGTACGCAGGTCCCTGAAGGCAGGACTTCAAGTAGACAAGGTTGTAAAGAAGGCATATGGAATGCTCTCCTTCATTGGCAGAGGTATAGAATATAAAAGTAAGGATATAATGTTGGAATTGTATAAAACACTGGTGAGGCCACAACTGTAGTATTGTGTGCAGTTCTGGTCACCATATTACAGGAAGGACGTAATAGCTTTGGAGAGAGTGCAGAGGAGGTTTACAAGAATGTTGCCAGGGTTAGAAAAGTGTAGCTCCGAGGAGAGATTGGATAGGTTGGGGTTATTTTCCTTGGAACAAAGAAGGCTGGGAGGTGACTTGATTGAGGTGTACAAAATTATGAGGGGAATAGATAGATTGTACAGGATAAAATTGTTTCCCTTGGTGGAGAATTCTAGAACCAGGGGACATAGATTCAAGATAATGGCACAAGGTGTAGGGGGGACATGAGGAAGAACCTTTTTACGTAGAGGGTAGTGGGTGTCTGGAATTCGCTGCCCAAGTTGGTGGTAGAGGCGGAAACTATAAATTCTTTCAAAAAGTACCTTCATCTGCACCTTAAGTGCTGTAAGCCGCAGGGTGCAGGAAGGTGGGATTAGAAAGGGTGCCTGGGTGTCCTCGGGCTGGCATGGACAAGATGGGCAGAATGGGCTCCTTCTGTGCTGAACCTTTTATATGGTTCTATACAAATGCTTCTTTGCACACAAACAAACATACATTTAGAAGTATGTATTTATATTCCTGTATCCAAAACGTAACGACTTAAAACTCTCATTCTAAATGAAACTTCAGATAGCAATGGGGGAAATAAAGCAATCTCGAAGGCACCACCTTTAAGGACAATCAAACTGACGAAAGCTCACATTTTCCCTGCTACTGCCTGTCAGTGCTTTTTAACTCCCTAGTGGTATCCCACTTCTCTCTCTCTCTCTCTCCAGCACAAGCAGCTCTTGTAGCTTAGATCAATTCATTTTTAAGTTACAGAAAATTCAATAGCGGGCCCCAATCATCCTTCCACATTTTCAGGAAAATCTCGTCATCCCGCACCGGACATTATACGCCCCCAATTCGTCTCTCCCTCCCCCAAGGCTTCCTTAACTGCCTCCTCAAAGTCCCTGTGCAGGGCTGTCGCCTTCTCCAGATCTGGGATGTCACCAGGTTTCGCCCAGTCTCCACTTCGAAACCGTGTGGGTAATCTTCCCCAAATATCCCCTGGCACTTCGCCTTCACCAGTATCTGGATATCAAGGGATTGCATTGCATGGAAATCTTGCATTTCCCCCAGTTTGGTTCAAAACCCTGGGTAGTTATGCCGAGTTTTAAGTCTCAGCAGTTCTTTTAGCAAAACCTGCTTCTCCCCCGGGCTGAATGGTAAGTGCTTAACTTTCTCCGTGACCCTCTCGAAGTCCTCATCCTCCCCCGATTCCTCAGCCCCCTTTCTCCCTTCGGTTTTTAATTTGCTTTTCCTGCCTACTTTTCCTAACAGTTAGTGCCATAGGGGCCATGGGATTCAATGGGCACACTGCGGCGATTGGTTTGTATGAGGGCGGTTTTGTCCCAACCTCATCATAGGTTTCTCCTTTGGAGCTCTCTTCCTCTTTATCAGGGTCACTACAAGCTGCAGCCACTGCTCTGATCTGTCCTTTATCTGACCTTGTCTGTCTCTCTCTAATCGACTGGAACTTAGTATTAATCCGCCTACACAACTACAGGTACAAGATAATAATAACCTACACCACTTTCTTTTCCTTATCCTTTTTCTGCTCTATACACCACTGTTTTTGTACTCCGGGGGTTTCCTGTGGATTTCACCCTTCCTTCTGCATTGTTGTGATTAGTTTTGACTGCTGTTCCGCTATGAGCCTCGTACTGGAGTCCGCGGTTCCCTGGTTGAGTTCCATAGCACTGTTCTGTTTCCCTGTCGGCAAAATGTTCTTATTCCCATCTATCTCTGCACGGCCCTAATAACTTCCTTACTTGCGGTATGTGCGGTTTCACTTATTTCACTTGGGTCTGGCCTCCCTGCGCGGCTTCACCTCAGGTTGATTTCAAACCGTAACCCGCCAGCACGGCTCCGCCTCTGCTTAACTGGACCCTGGCCTCCCTGCGCGGCTTCGGTAATGGTTATGTTTCAAGCAGTCACCCTCCAGCATGGCTCTGCCTCCTCTGTTTGGTAGTGGTCTGGCCTTCCTGCGCGGCTTTGGCACCGCTATCCCGCCTGCGCGGCTCCGCCTCCTACCCTGGCGCCTCCTATCTCCTGTCCTGTGTCCTCCTCCCGATTCTTTGATACTTGACCGGACTGTTCTCGGGTAGGCTCACTGCACTAACTACGGGTGGTAAATAAATATACTCACCCACTTTGCAGAGCTGCCCCGAGGATCCAATCCAAGTATCCTGCCGACTATGCCAAACTGTTGTGGTCACTCTGACAAACAGGAGTCTCAGGTACAGGTCACGATCCTTTGTTCGAGCAATTGAAAGGAGAGAACCATCCCAATGCAGTTTGAGATAGCACCCTGCTAAACTACCAGTTTTCACCATGTTTATACATTATTGATCACGTACAAGAAAATTTTCCACATCCCGATCCCGTCAACATATAGGTTTACATTAAACAGATATCTCTCTAGTAACAAAGGTACCAAAGTACAGGCATCATTTGTCCCTACTTTCACCCCCGGCGGAGACCTTCCCTCCCATCTCTACTAGGACCATCTGTTCTTTCCCTATCTGCTATAAACAGACCCAATCTTGGTTGTTTTTCAACCTAAGGCTCCGGTCATCCTCCTCCAACACCCAATCTATCACATTTGCGTTCCTCTCTGTTCGGCCTGGCCTTGCTGATGGTCACAGGCTTTGAGATTGTGCAAGGTTCAGATTCCTCTCTGTCCAGCCTGGCCTTTAACTATACTTGCAGGCACTGGCTGCTTGGATATTTAAAGTAGTCCATTCCCTTTCAATAAGTTCTTAATGTCCCCCTATATTCTCCCCTAATACCCCCCATCGTGTTTTGTGGCACTACCTAAATGGGGTAGATTTCGAACTGATCTAGCAAGTCAAGACTGGGTATCCATGTGGTGCTGTGGCCCATTAGCAGCAGCAGAATTGTACTCGAGTGCAATATGTAACCTCATGGCCCAGCATAATAAAGGCATATAGGATACTGATTTCATTAGACGAAGCATAGAATACGAGAGCAGGGACTTTATTCTGGAATTATACAAGACGCTGGTTAGACCACAACTGGAATACTGCGTGCATAGGAAAGATGTTATTGCACTAGAGAGGATCCACTGGGCTGGAGGGTCTGATCTTTGAGGAAAGATTGCATAGGCTGGGTTTGTTTTCCTCGGAGCAGCAAAGGTTGAGAGGGGACCTGATAGATGAACATAAGAATGAGGGGCATAGATAGGGTGGATAGGATGGCACTTTTTCCATCAGTAGAGGGGTCAAAAACCAGGGGGCATAGATTTAATGTAAGAGGTAGAAGGCTGAGACGAGCGCTAAGGAGAAATTATTTCACCAAGCGGGTGGTGGGAGTCTGGAATTCACAGCCGGAAGCGCTGATTGAGTCAGAAAATCGCATAACATTTAAGAAGTATTTAAATATTCACTTGAGTTGCCATGGTCTCTGGGGCCATGGGCCAAGCGCTGGAAAATGGGATTAGTGTTGTCAGATCTTTGCCGACTGGTGCAGATACGATGGGCCAAATGGCCTCCTTCTGTGCTGTCGACTTCTATGAGTCCACGAGCCTATATCACCCACTCTATCATTACCATCAAGCCAGGAGATCAACCCTGGTTCAATGAAGAATTCAGGAGTGCATGTCAGTAGCAGAACCAGGTACACCTAAAAAAGAGGTATCAACCTGGTGGAGCTATAACACATGACTCTTTGCGTGCCAAATAGCATAATCAGCAAGTGATAGGCAGAGCTAAGCGATGCTGCAACCAATGGATCAGATCTAAGTACTGCAGTCCTGCCACATCCAGTCGTGAATCGTGGTGGACAATTAAATAATACACTGCAGGAGGAGGACGCACAAACATTCCCATCCTCAATGATGGAGGAGCCCAGCACATCAGTGCAATAGATAAGGCTGAAGCATTTGCTACAATCTTCAGCCAGAGGTGCTCTGTGGATGAGCCATCTTGGCCTCGTCCGGACGTCCCCAGAATTACAGATGTCAGTATTCAGCCAATTCGATTCACTCCCACGTGATCTTAAGAAAAGGCTGAAGGCTCTGGATTGCACAAAGGCGATGGTCCCTGACAATATCCAGTCAATTGTACTGAAGACTCGTAATCCAAAACTTGCCACTCCACTAGCAAAGCTGTTCCAGTTCATCTACAACACTGGGTTCCTCAGGTTGGTGTCCTCGGCCCAACCATCTTCAGCTGCTTCATCAATGACCTTTCTTTCATCATAAGGTCAGAGGTGGGGGTGTTTGCTGATGATTCCACAATGTAAATACACTATCCGCAACTCCTCTGATGCTGAAGCAGTTCGTGTCCAAATGCAGCAAGACCTGGACAATAGCTTGGCTTGGAATGACAAGTAGCGAGTAACAACCGCGCCAGTCAAATGACAGGCTATGTCCATCTGCAACAAGGGAGAATCTAGCCGCCGCCTCTTGAAGTGTAATGGTATTACCATCGCAGAATCCCCCAGGGATCAACATCCTGGGCGTTAACATTGACCAGAAATTGAACTGGAATAGGCATATAAATACTTTTACTACAAGATCAGGCCGCAGGCTAGGAATCCTGGGACGAAAAACTCAACTCCTGACTCCCCAAAGTCATTCCACCAATCTACAAAGCATAAATCAGGAATTTGATTGGATAGTCTCCACTTGCCTGCATGAGTGCAGCTCCCACAGGACTCAAGAAGCTGGAGGCCATCCAGGCAAAGCCGCCCACTTGATTGGCATCACATCCATGAACGTTTGCCCCCTACAGCACAGTAGCAGCAGTGTGCACCATCTACTAAATGCACTGCAGGAATGCAACAAGGCTCCTTCGACAGCACCTTCCAAGCACATAAGCTGTGGGTGCACCTACACGACATGGACTACAGAGGTTCCAGAAAGCCGCTCACCAGTTTAAGGGGATTTAGGAATGGGCAATAAATGCTCCCCCAGCCAGCAAAACCCACATCCCGTGAGTGAAAATTAAATGCCAGGGCATCCACTGTCTCTTTTAGGCGCCCAGGCTATAAGTCAACAGGCGCTGGGAGCTTGTCGGACTTCCGTTTTTTTTTCTTCAATAATTTTTCTGTTGATATAAATTACCTTAATTTATTCACTCTTATAAGCACTTATGTTAACAAATATTTCTGGTGAGCATCTTGTGATTTCCATCGTGAAGCTGCACACAACCTATCATTTCAATATCTCTGCTATTACATCATTCCCCATAACAATTTCCCCTGACATTAGTAAGTGTTTCCTTCAGCTACTTTCATTTTTTTTTAACTTGTGAAAGTTTTTACAATATGTTTTGATGCTCCTGTCTAGTTTTCTCTGAAATTGAATGCTTTCCCCCTTTTTTAGCAGCTTTTGGCTGACCCTTTCATGCTTTGTAATACAATCCCAATCCTCAGCCTTGCTCCTACTCTTTGCAACATTATAAGTTTTTCTTTTTAATCTGATACTATCTCAACTTCCTTAGTAATACTCGGATGTGAGTTTTCATGCTGAGTTTTTGGTTTTTCAATAGAATAAATTTTGCCGAAAAATCTGAATTGTTCCGTGAAATGGTTCCCACTGTTTATTTATTACCATAGCTGTAATTCTATTTCCCCAACCACACTTACTCAGCCCTCTCCTCATTCCTAAACAATTGGTTTTGTTTAAATTGAATGTTAATTTTTGGTAGAATATGTCGCTGTCATGCTTAACGTGGAAGTTAGGTGCAATACGATCACGAGCTCACAGCGGATCTTGAACAATGAGATTACTAGTTAACTTTGTCTCATTTTACGCAAAACATTGTTTCAAGAAATACTCATCTTCTTGACGACCCTTGTCACTTTGTTATGCCCTATTTTATGAGGATTAAGGTTCCTCAGTTTTATTAAATTGCCTATTGTGACACGTTCCAATAATTTCTTGTTTAATGCTCTGTGCAACTGTTAGCATCTCCTACTGGATGTATAAGTTACTCCCACCAGCGTTTACTGACTCTCTTTGTCCAAAATATTCACCTAACCAGATTCCACTGCATGATCTTCTGGCCCTTACTCACTAAGGTTTTTATGTCATCATTTACTATCAGTCCCCCTTGGTAATTCAGTCTGCATTTTCGGAATATTGCGTAGCCTGGAATATTTATCCACAACGTTGTTCACCGTGCAGCTATGTTTCTGAATTGAAGGATAGCTGTTAATCATTTAACTCGATTTGTGGCAATAGTTCATCGACTTATCGTATTGTGGGTGTTTTTTTGCATTCTGATAAGGATAATTTAATTTCATGTTGGCTACTATTGACTGAATGTTATTTTTTCACTTTCTGATGTAGGATTACTGTTCAACTCTTCGCAACTTCCTGATCCGCTCTGCTGGTTTTTAGTTTGTTCCATTGCCTTGATTTTTATCTTCATATTTCTATAGCTCCCTTCACACAGACCCTGCTCCCACCCGACATTTGACGATCTACCAGAAACCCTAGTTATACAGTTCACCATGACACTGCCCCCAGCCCTGTGTCAGCACAGCCTGTGCCAATTGAACAATCCTGTCTTTAACTTCTTTCGAGTACAATCACAGTTCTTGGTTTTCCAGGAGTGGGACATGAACCCACAACCCTCTGATTCAAAGGCGAGGGTGCTATGGACTGAGCCACAGCTGACACCTATGGGTGCTTGTTCCGCTACCCCATGAATTGAGACCCCTTATTCACACACCACTCTTTGAGCCAGGAGATGAATCCTCTATTCTGTTTGAACCTATGCTAATATCATGTCGGTCAGATTGGCTTTGATGTTCCGCATTTTAATTTCGATCCGAAATGCTCTCTTAGAAGAAATTGATTCCTAATTCTACCACAGTAACTGGATCTCCCCCTTTCCACACCACCCATTCCCATCACTTCACCTTTGCCTGAAGCCATGAGGCGGTGTCCCTCACCCTGGAAACGAGTAGTTATACGAACATGAGAACAAGGAGCGGGAGAAGGTTATTCGGCCTCTCGAAATTGCTCTGCCAATCAAAAAGACCATGACTTATCTGATAGTAACCTCAAAACTGCATCCTGCCTACCCAAGATTGCCTAACGCCCCCATGCTTACCAAGAATCTATCCACCTTATCCTTTAAAATATTCAAATACTCTGCTTTTAACGCCATTTCCAGAAGAGAGTACCAAAGACGCATGACCCTCTGGGAGAAATTAATGATTGCTTTATCTCCGTTTGAAATGGGCGACTCCTTATTTCTTAACAGTTACCTTGAGTTATAGATTCTGCTACAAGAAGAAACATCCCCTCCACATCCACCCTGACAAGACTCCTCAGTACCTTCTATGTTTCAGCCAAGTCACCTCTTACTCTTCTAAACTTCAGCGGTTACAAGCCTAGCCTTTCCAACATATCCTCATTAGACAACCCGCCCATTCCATGTATTACCCTGGTAAGCCATCTTTGAATGCTTCCAACACATTTACATCCTTCCTCAAAAAAACGTGATGAACACTGTGTACAACAGTCCTGGTGTGGTGTCACTAGTGTCCTGTGTAGCTGAAGCATAACTCCCCCCCTCCCCCCCCACTTATGTGATCAATTCCCTTACAATTAATGATAGAATTCTATTAGTTCTCCTAATTAGTTGATGTGATGCATACTAGCTTTTTGTGATTCATGCACTGAAGTACCCAGATCAAACTGCACCACAAATTTCTCCAGTCTCTCAACATTTAGATAATGTGCTTCTCTTTTATAATTCATGACAAAATGGACAATTACACATTTTTCCACATTTGCCAGATTTTTTCCCACTCACTTAACCTATTTGTATTTCTGTAGCCTCCTTATTTCCTCTTCATAACTGAGTTTCTGACCTATCTTTGCAGCATCAGCAAATTTGCCAACACTCCCACCCATCGCTTCATCGAAATCATTAATATAAATTGTATACAATTGAACTCCCAGCGCTGACCCCTGTGGCACAACACTCGTTACATCCTGCCAAGCTGAAAAGGCCGATTTATGCCTCCTCTCTGCTTCCCGTTAGCCAGCCAATCTTCTACCCATGCGAATATGTTTTCCCTTATAGCATGAGAGCATTTATTTTACGCAATAACACCTGATCTGGCACTTTATCAAATGCCTTCTGCAAATCTAAATTCACTAGTATATTCACCAGTTCCCCTACATCGACAGCACATGTTACTCCCTCAAATACTAAGCACAACATTCGGTTCTTCAAGCCGCAGCTGCAAGTAACAGCGTCCACACCCTAACTGTACTTTGCTCTGGCACTACGACATTACTTTCCACTACCCCACTCCGCTGCCCCTTGCCACCCCCACACCCATTGAATGCTATCCTGCACCCTGGTGCCATCCTCAGTTTGTTCTACAAACTGCAGTCTTTCTGCTCATTCAATATGTCGCAAGCACCTCGGTCTCTTGGGCAAATTCAAGGGCTCAGTACCCACCATCAGTATCCACAGAATCCTGATCCCTGCCTATCTCACAGTCATAACCCGCTGTCTCTGGTAATTGAAAGCCTCTAACTTTCTACCTGACCTAATGGGGTGGGAGTGCCTGGTGGAACACAATGTCCGGACAGCGATACCCCTCCCTGATGCTACACAAAGTCTGGGACTCTGGCTGCTGCTTGTTGTGGAAAACTACTATACACCATCGGAGAGATTGTGATGTATATGCTCAATTAATCATCACACTGAAGATATGAGCAGCTGGAAAGACAGGACCTGTCAACGGACTTGCAGAGATTGGTGCATGTGGTTTCAACCCTTGAAATAAAAGAGCTTTTGGGAATGATTTCCAACACATCTTGCAACTTTAAACTGGGCATTCATGAGGCAATGTGGACCATCAGCGGCAGTGGAATTCTATTCAACCGCAATCTATAACCTCGAGACCCGGGAAATTGCCCACTGCACCACTACCATCAAATCAGTGGATCCACTCTGGTTGAAAGAAGATTGGAGGAGGGCATGGCTTGGGCAGAATCAGGCAGGTCAAAAATTGAAGTGTCAACATGGCAAAGTGAGAACAGAAGATACTTGATTGCGAAAGAGCAGAAACAGCATGCCAGAGAGAGAGCTAGGTGATCCCGCAACCAATGTATCATACTGAAGGTCTGCAGTCCTGCCACATCCAGTCACAAAAGGGCTTGGACAAGTTAACAACTAACAAGACGATGAGAATCCATAAATATCCTCATCACCAATAATGGGCGAGCCCAGAATATCAGTGCAAAAGACAAAGCCGAATCATTTGCAATAACCTTCAGCCAGAAATGCCAATTGGATGGTTGACCTCACCCTGCTCTTGAGGTCGGCAGCATCAGAAGAGCCAGTCTTCACCCAATTCGATGCACCCCACTTCATGAAGAAACTGCTGAAGGCGCTCGAAATTGCAAATGTTTGGGGCCCTGACAACATTCCAGCAATCGTGCTGAAGTCTTGTCCTCCGGAATTAGCTGTACCCCTAGCAATGCTGTTCCAGTGTATTTGCAACACTGGCATACACCCTGCAAAGTAGAACGTTGCCCAGTTTTATTGTGTGCACAAAAAGAAGGGACAATTCCAACACCGCCAATTGCACCGCCATCAGTTTACTCTTGATTATCAACAAAGTGATGGGAGGTGTTTTTAACAATGTCATAAAGAGGTGCTCACTGACGCTCAGTTTGGGTTGCATCATCGCCACTCAGCTCGGAATCTCATTACATTCTTGATCCAAATATGAACCAGAATTGAACTCAGGAGGTGAGGTTAGAGTGACTGCTGATGGCATCAAGGCATCATTTGACAGAGTGTGGCATCAAGGAGCCCTGAAACAGAACTGGAGTCAATTGGAAACTGGTGAGAGTCATACTTAGCACAAAAGAAGATCATTCTGATTTTTGAAGGTCAATCATCTTCGTCCCAGGATATTCCTGCAGGAGTTCCTCGGGGTAGTGGTCTCTGACCAAACATCTTCCGCTGCTTCATCAATGACCTTCCTTCCATCATATGGTCAGAAGTGGAGATGCTCGCTGATGATTGTACAAGGTTCAACATGAATATCCGCACCACAGATACTGAAGCAGCTCCTGACTTTGGGCAGCAAGAACAGGACAACATCTAGACTTGGGCTGATAAGTTGAAACTAACATTCGTTCGATACCATTATTAGGCAATGGTCACCGTCAACATGAAAGAATCTAACCATTTCCGTCTGACAATCAATGACATGGCTATGACCGAATCCCCCCAATATCAACATTGTGGGGATTACTATTGGAGAGGAACTGAACTGTACCATCCAGATGAATAATTTGGCGAAAAGAGTAGTTCGTAGCCTAGGAACTCTGCAGTGAGAAACTAACCTCATTACCCCACAAGAGCTCTCCACGATCTACAAGGCACAAGTCAGGAGTGTGATGGAATATTTTCCACTTGCCCAGATGAATGCAGCTCCAACAGCACTCAGGAACGCGGCGACATCCAGGAAATGGTGCCCCCTTCAATGGCACCTTATCCACTGCCTTAAACATTTACTCCCTCCATCAGTGACAGGTAGTGACAAAAGTATGTACCGCACAAAATGAACTTCAGCAACTCACCAAGCCTCCATCGACAGCACGATCCAAACCCGTGACCTCTGCCACCTTGAAGGACAAAGGCTGTTGATGAATGGGAACACCACTGACTGCAAGTTCCTCTCCAAACCATACGCCACCCTGACTTGGAAATATGTCGCCATTCCATCAATGCTGCTGGCCCAAAGCCCTCTAAATGCCTTCCTGACATAAATGTTTTTACACATATACTACGTGAGCAACAGCATTTCATTAAGGCGGCGTATCACCACCTTTCAAGCGCAATTAGGCATGGTCAATGATAACTGGCGTAACCAGAGGCACCAACTTGCCATGAATAAATCAATAATTCCCAGCATCTCCAAGTCTGGGACTTAGCTCTCGTTCCTTGTTGCATAACAGCCTATTCGTCTCAAGCCGTGTTCCCACAGAACGCAGTTAATAAATCTAACTATGTTGAATCATAAGCGTCACTTCAGTGAATTGATGATTGTTAATTCAACAAAATAATTATCAGAACACAGCTGCTCAGAGTGAATACTCAATACCTAAGAATATATGTGCACCGTGTTTAAATATCTGATATGCTGCTGACTAATTAGACCTAATAAATGGTCCGGATTATTTCCCAAATTCTCTTCATCCACCCAAGCCAATGTTGCTCTAGTCAATTAATTAGCTGCAATGATAAATGGGGGTTAAAAAGCTCATTGTTCAATTGAATTGCACCTCTCGTTATTTCTATTATTGATGTTTTATAATTAATAATATTTACGGGTGAGTTTCATTGACCTAATAATTGGAGCAAAAGGAAACTTGAACAAAGTGTATAAGCAAACAAACGTTAGAAATAAAGGCGGGACACTCAGTTTAAAAGAAAACAACGGTGAATTTCAGCATCACACAGCTTATTTTATTATATTCCAAACCTTTACGTGTACAGAGTATAAAATAGTGACTAACTAATAACACTGTAGCAACACTTAAAACAAAGACGAATATTAAATATATTGTTGAGAACATGCAATCTCCACATGACTAGCAATGGGCATAAGTTCCCAATGTTTCTAACATTTCATTTAGACAGATCACTGCAAATATTGCCATTACAGATAAAGTCAACAAAGGATCTTGGGCCAATGCGGAACAAGTAAGCTAAGGTACACATCAGCCATGGCCTAAATGAATGCAAAAAAAACCCATCCGTATATATGATAATTGTCACTCAATTTAAGACTTAATTGTTGAGAACATCAAATATCAGTGTTTGTATCTGAAATTGTATAATGGAGAGAATTCACCTTCTGGATTTGGGCAACGATGTTTTATGGAAAGGGCTGGAGAATTGCAAGCATTACGCCCTTGTTCAAAAAAGGTTGTAAGAATAAGCCCAGTAATTACAGACCAGTCAGCTTAACTTCAGCGTGGGCAAGATTCTAGAAAAAAAAATTATTATGGATATAATTAGCAGTCACATGCAAAAATAATGGTTGATAAGCAAGAGCCCGCATGAATTTTGCAGGGGGAAATCGTGTTTAACGAACTTGCTGGAGTTATTTGAAGAGGCAACAGAAAAGGTCAATGAGGGCAATGCTGCTGAAGTGGTGTACATGCACAGTCAAAAGGCATTTGATACAATGCCTATCAACAGACTTGTGAGAAAAGTTAGTGCTCATGGAATAGTAGGGACAGTAACAACGTCGATGCAAAATTATCTGAAAAAAATAGGAGGCAGAGACTAATGGTCAATGGATATTTTGCCGACTGGAGGGAGGTTTGCAGTGAAGCTCTCCAGGGGTCGGCATTGGGACCCTTGCTTGTCCTGATATATGTTAATGATCTAGATCTTGGTGTCCAGGGGAAAATTTGAACGCTTGCGGATAATACTCAGCTTGGGAGTGTTGTAAACAGCGAGGAGGACAGTGAAGAACTTCAAGAAGACATAGCCAAGTTGATGGACTGGGGAGGGAGGTGATGAAGTTCAATGCGGAGAAGTGTGAAATGTTGTATTTTATAGGATGAACCTTTACAGGCAGTCTAAAATAAGGGATTAAATTTTAAAGAGGGAGCAGGAGCAGAAAGACCTGGGGTGTATATGTGTATAGATAATTGAATGTGGCAGGACAGGTGGAGAGAGCAGTTAATAAAGCAGATCGTATACTGGGCATTGTTAATAGGGGCATAATTTAAAAGAGCATGGAGGTTAGCTGATTTTATATAAAACACTCGCTAGGCCTCAGCTGGAGTATTGTGTACAGTTCTGGGCGCAACATTATAGGAAGGATGTAAACACATTGGAGAGAGTGCAGAAGATGTTTACAAGAATGGTTCCACGGATGAGAATCTTCAGCTATGTGGATAGATTGAAGAGGTTGGGACTGTTCTCCTTGGAGAGATGAAGGATAAGAGGGGAGTTGGTAGAGATGTTCAAAATCACGAGGAACCTGAATAGATTAGATAAGAAGAAGCTATTGCCGGTCGTTAAAGGATAAAGAACGAGAGGACACAGACTTAAAATGATTTGCAAATGAAGAAAATGCGATGTGAGAGGAAACACTTTCACAAAACCGTGGTTCGGGTTTGAAAGGCGCTGCCTGGAGGTATGGAGGAGGCAGGTTCAATGGAGGTTCAAAAGGACATTGGATGTTTATTTGAATATTAACAATGCTCAGGTGTACAGGGAAACGGCAGGACAATGACACTAGGTCATTATGCACATTTGGGAAGCCGGTGCAGACACGATGGGCCGAATGGCCTCCTTCTGTGCCATTATGATTTTGTGATTCTGTGATATAGGTTCTCCCTTCTTGTGTCCTTAACGGAATTTCTTCAAACGTGTTAAAAATTTGGCCAGAAATAGACCTTCAGAGGAATTGATCTGGAGGCATCAGGGATCTCAGAGCAACAAGCCTCCAGAGAAATTCACAAGCATGTGTCGAAACACGGGTTTTGTTTTTAAACATATGTTTCAGGAATCTGTGTAGCTAACAAGCAGTCAGGTATGCCTTTCGTTTCCAATGGGTGTCTACAAGGATGTAAGCCCGTGCGACTGTGCCAGAAATCAATGTCTATGTTACTCGCATGACGCTGGTAAGCGAAGATGCAATGTTGTGCTCCTCTGGGGGCTGTATGTGAGATATACACAAAACGTTTTGAAAATTTGCTCAGTTACGCAGCACTAATTAAATCATTTCCACATTCAGATATGGTCTATTAACAATTCTGGAACAAACGCCAGTAGACAAAGTCTTTCCTTAACAAAATGGGATTATCAATATAAGTGGTGACCAGATGAATGCTTAATATAGCTGCAGATCTTGTTTCCACAATGCATTTTTAGGATTATTCACATGTGTGTTTTCATTTCCTATAGGGAATGCCTTGACCTTCTGTAACAGCCGGCGAGCCTTAACTCACCCTTGGACAAGGGCGGGTTCGACAAGCATGGTGGGTTGTCTGCGAGCTCACGGACGTGGTAAGGGCGTTTCTCTTGTCAATTTTCCAATTCAAATTGTCATGAAATATTTAACAAATGACTGAGACAGGAAACAAACCTACTATTTCAAAAGTAGTACAACACATAGCAGCATTCAATGCTTTCTTCTCAATTTATTTTAATTGATTCTGTGGGATTTGCTGAACATAATGGGTTGTTGTAATGATGCTCAATTCTATTCAGCGCTGCTGCTTAAGAAAAAAAGCGTTAATTTATGAGCTAATAGAAGTAAATTAAGCAGAGGTGCCATGGATTGGCTGAGAAGATGCAGCAACCAAAAGGTGAAGTGCTGCAATGGAGCAGCTGCTAACGCTGATAGAGTGACACAATCCGTCCCCAAGAGAACTTCACCAACAAGCTTTGAATATGAAGCTGAAGTGCCCTCTGGTCAGCAGCAGCTAATTCACCTGCAGTGAAAAAAAGCGTAGGATTAAATCCCAGTGAGTACCGCAATGAGAAAGATGATGTACAGTTCAACTGAAAAGTCAGGGGTATACAACAACAACAATACTATGGATAACTATCGTGAAAGATAGGGAGCTTTCTGGGTTTGGGTGATTACCCCCCACAATCAACATTCAGAACCCCAAGTACAGGAAATCTCACTTGTCGTGTGTCTTCTCGATCTTAAAGTGAATTATTTGTTATCGGATTTTAAATACCCCACAATACTTATACAATTTTCAGAAAAAAATGTGACGATACTTGTGAATCATTGCTTGACTCCTAGCACACCAAACGTAGTACATCTGCAGTTCCTATGATCTGAACATTGCATTCCAAATGAGATTTGAACGATGGTCTTTTTTTAAAAAATTGCTGCTTACTCAATATGTTTGGACCAGAAAAACGCCATCCCATTAGTGTTTTGATCACCCGCTAGCTTTCAATGAAATATTGACCTGGACAACAACTTTCTTTATTTGTGTGTATCTGTTCAGAACGTTCCCATTTCCACATTATTACCGTTGACTATCCCTACGCGTCTAAAGCCGGTCCTCACATGGTTTTTGCGTGCACAAAAATTGTCATTATTTTACTGGCAAGCAAAATTAAACTGCTTTCTATTCAAATGCCATGTTCTGTTCAAGGTCTAATGCACCCTCTCGGGTAGTATTGTCAGTAATCATATAAATGCTCTCCTCTGTTCCTTCGAATTCCAGTGAATTGCTTTGCAGTACAATCTCACAAGGTGAGTAAGTATCTAAATTCTCCATTTTAATATCATGGATCAGACGTAAGATTTAGAAAATACGTTGATTTTACATGAACAGTATTGTAGCTAAATGGTTAAACCTACTGCAGTTTTGGGAGGAGAGAAGTGCAGTTGGTTGAAGTATAGATTGAGATCTACAGCATTGTCAGAGAGGATGGGCATGCTGAAAAAACATTTTTGTTAGTTTCTGTTTGTAACCACTACCTAATAAGCGAATGTTCGCAATTTACATTCCAAATGTGCAGTTAGGAATTTATAATGCCATCGGGGAAATAAGGACTGAGAAAATGACTTTGTAATGTGAACTGAATAATACCCTTGCTCTAATTATCCTTTGATTTCTACACGTGAAAGCTTTATTTGCTCCCGATCCTCCCTGTGCAATGCCACAGATCTTCTGGTGTGTGTGTGTGTATGTGTGCACGAGAGGAATATTATTAAGTACATGCAGATATAAACAGATAGATGACAGGTTGGGAGATGGTTAGTCGGAAAGAGATATGGAAAACTAGAGAGATGAGTGAAACATATCAAGTGTGAGAGAGAAGCAAAAACATTGTTCACACTTGAATGTGTAATTGCTCATAATTTGATGTTTAGCAACTTGTTTAACTTCAGACATACCCGTTGTCTCCAACTCTGTATCAATGTGTCGCTCTCCTACTGGATTATACATAGGGGTCTAAAACCAAGTGCAATCTAGGGAATAAGTCTTTGTTCAAAATGATAGATCAATAAGTAGATAGACAGAAAGTTGGAAATTAATTATAGAGAAGGGAGGGAAATATTAATAAAAAAAGGAAGAATCGCAATTATGGATCGCTATTCAAGACCTCAGAACGTCCTCAGAACGCGCTTTCTGGCCATTGAAGTCCTCCTGAGCTGTAATCAGTTTTGTAATGCAGGAAACGTGGCCGTCGATTTCCACACAGCAATCTACCAGAAAGCTCAATGTGATAATGACCAGATAATCTCCTTTTCATGATGTTGATTGAGTGATAAATATTTAACAGGGTTTCGGGGAGAACTTCTCTGCCCTTCCTTGAAATAATTTCATAGCGTCGCTTGCTTCTGTCTGGGGAAGCAAACGGGACTTCGGTTTAAGGTCCAACGGTAGAGGACATCAAAATTTCCCGGATCAAAATTCTTAAATAAACATCATGTTTCCAACATGAATAAAATAATAAACATGAGTAAGGTGCAAAGGAACTCAAACAACTCGTGTATATTAATCGAGGAGCAGCTGGAGTTACTGCGGGCCTGAGAATCTCCTGAAGTGCATTAACCCCAGGAGGTTGTCATCCTGCCGATCCAGTGTTCAGGAGGTTAGTAAGTGGTTGGCCATCCGATAGGTTAAGGGAATGCTCACAGGAATCCTCCAGGATTGTTACATATTCAAATCGGTTTGCAGGGCTTTGAGTAGAGCTGTCTAGTAATCATCCACGTCATTATGGGCCAGATTGAAACACGTTGGTGAATCACAAAGTGGAGGATTGCAGTTCCTTAGGGAACTCGATAGTCCGGGGAATTGGCCGGCGCTTCTGCCACCACCAACATGAGTTTCGCTTTAACTCAATTGTGCCAAAGTCAGTAACATCACTGAGTGGATGAAGAAGATTTTGAGATGGGAAGGAAAACGACCAAACGTCACAGCCCATGTTCAACCAATGATATAGGTAGGGAAAGGATTGAGGTACTACTAAAATAGTTTCAGCACCTAGAGCACAACCTTCATGTTGGCAATCTCTCGATTATTCCCAGTGCTACAGGACAGTTAGTGCAAGAGCAGCAACATAAACCAGGTTAATGCGCGAGTGGCGAAACTGTTCAGAAGATGCTTCAAAACATGGGGTCAGTGGGGCCATTTGAGGGTTTGCTGGGACCTGACAAGGTGGACGCCTTGCACACAAAGAGGACTGGAATCAATGCCGTCGCAGGAATATTAACCAAATCGTGGCGGAGGCTTTAAATGAGTATGGCAGAAAAGGCGCACCCCCCACCCAGCAGATGAAGAACTAGAGGGCGTAAAGAAACAAATTAGATTTGATTGAAGAACAGCTCCGAGTTAGAAGGGTTAATGTAGGGAGAATTGCAAAACAATCCAAGATCACGTGTCCATGTGTGTTAATTCCCAGTAAATGTTAATTAACATCATTGGGCTGCAGGCTCTATAGGCCACATAGCATCGTGTTGTAATGGCAATAATGGAGACCTAGATGAAAAGAGGGAAGACATCGCAATCTTGTAATTATGTCGACAATGTTTTGAGGAAAGATGAGGAAGGAAGAAAAGGGGGAGGGTGGCACATTTATCAAATATATTTTTTAAGCATGAGAAAGTGTTGGTGTACTTGAGAGTTCAAACACGGAATTCGTTTCAGTAGAACTGATGAATAGCAGAAAAACTATTAAGTGCTTGGTGTACCACAACATAGTGGGGAGGAAATGGAGGAGCAAAACTACAGGAACATCACAGAAATTTGCGAGAAATTCATCGTAGTGGCGATAGGGGGCATCATTTCTTATACGAGGCCGAATAAAACAGTATCAAACAAAAATACATGGAGGAACTCCGGCAATGTGGATAAGATAGTTTTCATGGTCACTGTGTTTTACCCCCCAGCAAGGAAGGAAGCAGTGTCGGATCTAGCTCTAAGGAATTAAGTGAAGTATGTAGCATACGAAGATATTATGGGAAGCTAATGATAATATCATTATGTTTAAAGTACATATGGATTCGTAGAACTAATCATATGTGAAAATATTCAACGGAGGTAGCGTTAATTTCGGTGAATGGAAAGGTGATGTGCTCCAGATGGATTGAAATGAAAGACTGTAAGCAAAACACTAAATGAACAAGAGGAGACTCTCTGAATGGTGATAGTTTGGTTACACAAAGCACACAAAGGGAGAGCTAAGAGCTTAAATAAAAGTGGCAAAGAGCATTTGGCAATAGATTATCCGGTAACAGAGAGGTGAGTCTAAACCTCTGTTCTAAACATGTAAAGAGACAACGTGTAGCCAAAGTAAGGGTGTGTCGAATAGAAAGCGAAAGTTAACTCTGTTCTGGAGGCAGAGGGAGCGACTTAGGGGCGAAGTTAATACTTTGCATATGTCTTCAGGGAAGAAGATAACGCTGCAAATGTCAGTCAGGAGGTGGCACTGGAAAGAAAAAACAGAGAGAAGAAACACAGATGCAAGGGAAGAAGTTAATGTTCTGCCAGTGCACAAAGTGAAAAATTCACCCATCTGGATGGGATGCATCCGAAACGGATTAGTGATGTACGGATTACAATTACAGATTTCCTGGACACAACGTTCCAGTTCTGCTTTGATATGGGTTCAGTCACAGGGGGATGGAAGCTTATCAATGACGCACCCTGTACAAAAAAAAGGATAACATTATGCCATTGACCTACACGCCAGCTCCCCTCGCCCCAGAGGTGGGGAATATTCCAGGAACCATAGATCAGTATTGCCTCCAGTTCTGAGCACTACCCTTCAGGATTTAAAGGCTTAGCGACAGCATCAATGAGAATCACTGGAATAGCACCAGGAATAAAACATTCACTTATGTGGAGGCACTTGAAAACCTGGTATGTTGGAATAGAAACGATTATGAGTAGATTTTAGTAAATAATGGAAAGAGCTTCCAGTGTTAGAATTGTCTGCTAATTGTCTCTAGAAAGGGCGCCTCTGAATTGGGATGTACATTTTCTGCGATGCTTGTAAACGGTTTGAGAAGACGGAATAGAGAGCCGTACACCTCAGTTTGATGACAATGCTAATTTAAGCAGCACAGCAAAGAGTAGAAAGTCTCAAACGGTCTTCCTAAAATTAAATCAATGGGGGATTGGGGTAGGCTCTGCACAATGATAGGTAAAGTTCCCTGTGGAAACGGGAGGCCATCTAGTCTGAAATTAAGAAAGATAGACGATTGTTATTTTATAACAATGAGACGGTTGAAACTATAGAACATCTCGAATAATTAGCTTTCCAACTACAGAAACCCTTAAAGTTATTGTGAAAGGAATACAAATAGTTAAGGAAGCAAATGGATAGTTGGCTTTAACCCTGGGCATGGAGTAGGTGGAATATAAAGGGGTAGATGCCTTGTCTCATTTGTATAAAGCTCTCGTTACTGTGTTCAGTTCTGGGAAGCCCACATCAGGAAGTGCGTGCAGGGATGGAACAGAGATTCACCAGAGCGACACCGGTCATAAAACGGTTAAAATTATGCCAGCATGATCTTCACATTCGGCTTGTGTTGCCTTGAAGATTACAGGGTGATCTAATTGAGTTGTTTAAATAATAACTTGATATGGCTGTTAATATAGTAATAATATAAGAACAAAAATCAACCATACGACAACAACGCGGAAAAAACCTTAAAAGTAGCGTTAGGTATTTCAGAGACGAATCGAGGGAACACTTCTTTACACATTGGCTGGATGCAATCAAAGACTCTCCCCTCAGCCCAAATGGAAATAAAAATGTTGAGGTTGGATTCCAATTTAAATGCTTACAACTGCGTTTGACAGGCGTTTGTTGGTTAGGCAAAATAAGAAACATGAAGGCAAGGTGTGCTTAATTCGCTAAAGCACAGATCAGCCACAATCTGAATGAAAGGCGGAGGAGGGTGAGCACCCAGCTGTCTAACTTCCCTTTGAATACTTCTTGACATAAACTTTCCACTTCGGTTTAATCCTAACCTAAACTGTTGTCATTTGCTAATATTGAATCCCACATCTGTAGTTTATTTTTCTATGATTGTGGATTTTTGTGCCCACCGACCTTCGTCTTGTATCATTTGCTTATCACTTTGAAGCTAACATTTTTTCCATTCCTTCCGTAGTCAATTCCCTTCTCACCTGTTAACAATGTTCCTGTTAGGTAAGATTCCATAATCAATGTTTGTTTTCATCTCTCCAACGGCCACATCACCTCCTATCCTTCCATAGTCACTGTTTTCCTCGTCTCTCCACAGTGATCCATTTCCCATCATTTCATAGGTTACACTTACCTAATCATTTCACAGTGATTAACCTCACATACTTGTGAGCTAGTGCTTTCCTCAACCCGCACTGTATTCCACCTCCCAGCAATCATAGTAAATTATTTTCTCATCTATTCACATCGATCCATCTCCCATCAATCTGCAATCAATACTTTCTTCATCTCTTTACAGTGATCCAGGTTTACATGCAAACCCTTTCTCTCAGAGAAAACTTCTCGTGACTTCAGAAACCTCATGCTCAATGCTTTAAGGGATTTGCCATTACATCAGCAACTGTATCGGATCATTAGCCTAAAGATCCAGAATCTAGAAACAATGCATCTTTTTTTCATTATTGACATATTCTTCTATTTAATGTGGCAATAATATTACTATGCATTAAGTTTTTTCCTCAATCTTCATATTAGGGAGGCTTATAAAATATGTCGATGGAAATTACTAATGAAACTCAACATGACGCTGTGGGAAAGCTTGAAATTATGCAAATATTGAAATATTTAGTTCTTCATCTGTATCTTTGCTATATCTCGGGAAGAAACTCAACTGCTTAATAAATTTACACATTTTCCCGGTACTACTGTGAGCCATCATTACCTTAAGGACTGTCACGTACAAGCTGTATATCATACTTAGAATGAACAAAATGACGAAAACGACTACTGTTGATGCAGTGCCTACATCCTCATCGAAGTTTTCTAATCCGTCTTCCTCTACCAATTGGTCGTCCAGACCTTCCATTATTTGGGGACGTTCTAGAATAAATAAACAGAGTGTGTTATAAATGAGATCAGGTTGAATATAGACCAGATATAACACAAAGGCGGCAGCTGGAAGGGGTATGCTGCATTGGAAGTCAAAGTAACAGAACATGAAAAGACCTTAATTCGATTCAAGTAATTTTCTGAAAACACGTAGATGATTGTTGGGTGGTGACAATCGAGTTCATACAGGGCACCTAGGACAGAGGAGGTATTTTAAATGATAATGTGTGCATCATTTGCACCTTTCCGTGAAAAATGATCAATCACATGTGATTGAAGTTTATTTTTACTCTTTTAGCTTCTGATAACAGCAAAATAATCAAAAATCTATTTACAAGGCGAACTCGGCCCCTATCTGAACAGAATGGTGTACTCAGGCTCGAATCACTTGCAGTTCACAGGCTAAACTCACCAAAGAGATCATCAGGAAAATGGGGGCGGAGTCACATTTCACCTCAAGATTGAGCTGTGCCTGATCGGCGCAGTTTATGTTCGCCTCTCAGGAGTTATTGACATTTTACAGCAAAGGTTACTCGCCGGTACAAACAAATGATTCCACAGTATTTAAACCGGTTAACGTGCATGTATGTTGACTGTATAATCTGAACAGCGGCGTTAGTCTTTACCCAATGTCATCAGATTGCGTTTTTATTGATGCCATCAGCATTGCAGTATCATCATCTTTCCTACGACTATCGCGATATATTATGGTTACAATTCTCTGGTTACTCGGTTACTAAGGTCCTGTGAATTCTGTAATACATTGTATCATATATTTCCCTATGGCAGCTCCAGCATTATGTCATAGTAACGCCACAGGGATGGTTACCCTGTGGGGTGGAACTGTGAGCGCCTGGATTAAAAAGGACGCTAACAATTCCCTCAATCCCCTGAATGTGTCACTACTATCAACTCTCTAATTCTGCAAGCTGTCCCATGGTGCTTGTCCTGGCCGATATTTCGATTTGTATTGAGCGCAGGTGGCTTAAGTGAATGCAGAAGCATCGTAATTTTATGAGTACCTGCACCACAACAGAATAAACATTGTCACCTTGTATCAAATTCACCGTTCTCATCAAATGCTAGCTTTCCCTCTATGAGAGTTGAGTAAATTGACAGGCCTCGTTTTCTAGACAACCAAATAAGAGCTTCCAATTTTACAATTAGAAAGTGAGTGTCGATCCTTCAATACCTGCTCTATCCTGAATTATACCAGGCCATGTGCCCTTCATCCAAATGAACTGATGATGCATTGTAGGATCAGGCGATCTACAGAAATATCTGTACTAGAGTAAGGCCAGCTGTTTAAGCTGTTCAACCGGACTCGAGTCAATGAAACTGAATAGTACCGAGATAATTCAAAGACTGAAATTGTGCAGGACACGGATATAAGTTGTGTTCACGAACCTATTGCACTTGAACGTAAGCCAAGTAGGGGATATTTAGTGTAATATACACAGCTTCACCAAACACTCTGCGGGTAGATGGGTCAAATGGCCTCCTTCTTTTCCTGGATAACTGCCACTCTATGAGCTTTCAACATAGATAGCTGCCAGACCCTTTAGAAGACTGCTTCCTTCACTCAGCGAGATGTTTTCCAGCATGGAGAGATCCCATAACACATAAAAGAGCAGCTACAACTACTGGAGGTTCAGAGACTCAGCAACATTTGGTTAACTCTGGGTCAGTCAGTCATGGCAGGTACATCAAGGCAGTCACCTGGACATATATTCTCTGACATGACCATGCATACATTTTTCCATGACATGACTGAGATTTCAGATCAACAATGGATGAAGTATTGTACTCCTGCAATGTTGATCGCCTAGCAAACCCACTATAACAGAAAGTTCTGCCAGAATGCACTTTCCAGAAGATGAACTGTGCAATGATCCCTGGTTGAGATGTTTTTGTTTTGCCCATCCAAACTTTCATGGGTCTTTTTCAGATTGTGAGGATGTTTGTGGACTGCCTGTTAAGGCGACCTAACAACAAACTCTCCGAACTGCGACTTTAATTTTAGTTTGTTTTTCAACAGGGCGCAATAAATAGCGGCCTGATGCACGTAAACAAGGGGGAATTAAGAAACAGCGCAGCTATTGGCGACAAGAATGCGACCATTTGATTTACTGCAGACTGAGAATCTCTCTGAAAAATTAACTCTTGGTGCCTCCGCTTCACGTTGGACATACGGACAGATTCTCTGTTAAATTATGAGTTGAGCAAGATTGACGATGGTGGCAACAAAGTCATGCCCTGCTTCGTAGATCACCTTTCACTGAGTCAGGATTTCCCAAATACTTCACCGGGAAATAATAATACTTTTTCAATAATTTAAATACTTTAGTGTTTGAGTCCGTAGCAAGTTAAACTAAAATAAAACCCCTAAAGAAAACAAAAGGAGCAAATAGGAAGCCAGTATAAACAATGCTGCTTCTGGACATAATAGAGATAACAGAATCGGGAAGATATCACTGCTCATGCAATTCTCCATGGAGCCTTCAACATGCGCCTGAATTGTCGGATCGGGTCAAGAATAAGCCTCTCAAATGAAACACAGCAGCAATAAGACGTCAGCACCCTTCAGACTTTTCGACTGCATTATGAGCCTCGGTCAAGTGCCAGAATTGTGGAAAGGAGATTAAGCCACAACCTTCTGATTCAGAAGCCAGGGAAATGTTAATGATATCCGCTGTAATTAAAAATAAAAATACGGGGATAATTTCAAAGTCAATGCTTATCTCCAAATGCGATATTTGGAAATTATACATATCGATCGTTCATTGCACAACAACATCAAGTTGCAGTTTTGCAGCATGATAAACGCCGAGAGAAGCCTCGAGGTGCTTTATAGGAGCAAAATCAGACAGCACCTGATGCCAAGTGAAGTAAGATCCAATCAGGTCAAGTAACCAAATCTTTGTAAAATAACGTTGCTTTAATGCGCTTCTTGAAGTAGCAGAGTTAGGTTAAAGTAGCGCACAGGTTTAACGATGCATTTGTAGAGCTTAGTGTTTGGGCATTCTATAATATATATAATATATAATATAATATAATAGTATTCTATAAGTGATATGGGGAGCTGGTGACATCACAGTGATGTCAGTGAGCAAGTAATAGTAGAAATCGCCTTAGTAATGGTGACCGCGAAACTACCACTGACTGCTGTAAACCAGATGCGCTTCACTAATGCCCCTGACGGAAGGAAACCTGCCACCCTTACATGGTCCGGCCTACATGTGACTCAAGGACCACACCAGTATCGTTGACTTTAAACTGCCCTCCACCATGGCTTAGAAATACATCAGCTCATGGGCAATTTGGCAACAAGTGCTGGCCTTGCCAGCGACATCCCATGAAATAATGAGGACGAAAGAAAGAAAATTGACCATGCTCACTAGATCTGAATTGGAGGCACGTGGAGATCCGGGAGGGCAGGCTGACTGGAACAATAGCCAGGATAAAGTTTTCCGCTTGGTCGTCAACGTTAAACTTTTTAAACATTTTTATCTTCACTCCCGACGCACAGTGGCAATAGTGTGACCCATCTATAAGAGACCCTCCAGCCACTCCCTAACGCTACTTTGGCAGCACTTTCCAAACGCGGAACCACTACAATCTAGAAAGAAAAGGACAACAGATGCATGGGAACACCACCATCTGAAAATGGCCCTCCAAGTTGCACACCATCTTTACTTGTCACCATATCACCAATCCATTATTATTTCTGGGTCAAAATCCTGTAATCCCTTACAGCATTGTGCGCATCATACGCCACATGGATTGCAACGATTTAAGAGAAAAGGTCGCCGCCATATTCTCTAGGACAATTAGGGACGAAACATGGCCTTGCCAGCAACACAAAAACTACCCGAATGAATACTATAAAAAGAAACAGTTGATCGAGGAGAGAAGCCATGCAGGTATTTAAAAACAGGGATAAGACTTTTCAAATTGTGTAGTTATTTGACTTGCTGCCAGCACTAGAGTGATGGTTAAATGGGGACATGCCGTGAATTGGGCCACCGGCTCAAGAATTTTGGATGATTTTTGTTTGGAAGCGGAGGCGTGGTAATGGAGTGTATGGCGGGCTTCAAAGACGATAGCTTTGCGATCCTCGAGGAGACAACCTGTACTCACCTAATATTGACTGTCAGACATGCAGCGCAAAAGTGAGAGGCAGTGGAGAATACAGAGAATGGGCAGTGAGGTAGCCCATTGTCAGCGGCCAAGTGGGATAAAGAATTGCAATTTCAAATGATGTGGTTGAGGTGCATCATAGGGTTGAAACATGGAAGACGAGTAAATACCCAGAAGCTAGAAGGCTCTCAATTGTAGGTGATTTTCAGGCTAGAATTGATTTATCAGAGTGAAACCATTCAAACATCAGTTTTGGTGAATGTTGGTTACTATAGAGGTTGAGCGTACCTTCATCCAATTTATTCAATCCACCCTCTAGCTAAATACCTCATTGCCAAAGAATAAATCACAGGATCTCCGAAAGAACGCTGATGCTTTGTGTAATCTGCTTGAAGGCCCCACAAGTATTTCTAAATGTGGGGGAACAGACGCGTGTTGCACATTTTGGATATTAGAACATATATATCTTATGCATTTGCTTCAAATTATTAATGATCACCACGAAGATATCACACACACACAAACCATGAATAGGCAAGGCAGCAAGTTTTCATTTTGCTTTTATTGCAATCAGTTTTGCCACATACAGACAAACCAACCATGTTATGTATATCAAATAGCCTCACTAAACCCTTCATGAGCTTTTTGATAATATGGCAACTTGTATAAAATGCGGACAATCGTTCGCTGCCCTGGAGGGTGATTGTGAGGTCAGATGATTGGGAGATTTGCTGATTACGATGTTGAAATAATTAGGAACCTCACAGCGGTGACATTTCTACAGGAAAGGCCTGGTCAATCATGGCGGGTTATTGCACACGATTTAAGACTGTCGGTTAGGAAAAGCGAAACATTAACTAAAGTAGGTTTACCATGGGATTTATTAATACTTCGCATTAAATTCCTCTCGAGGGACGGGTGGCCCACTAAACAGGAATAAGTGGTTCCACTGTTCCACTCGGCCGCGGTGAGTCTCAATCTGCCGGTTAAGGAGCTGGAACCATTTCCTTTCTCGCTTTCCGGTTGGCTCGGGTGACCTGAATCCAGAAGGGTGCCATTGGCTATCCAAGCGATGTAAATCTCAGCAGGATAAAAACCGGTGGCGAGACACACCAGCGTTGCCGTATTCTCAGTGTCGATCTCGTCCTCTGACGGAGGCAGAATGTAGACTTTGGGACTAATCATTGTGCCAACTGTAAAGAGAGAAATATACAAATACGTTTTAATCTGACTCTGTATATTGTTTAGTTTTCACTAACCATTTTCTTCTCTTAGAAATACCATATATTTGGAAATTTGGAATATTTCCAATCTCTGAGGTTTAAAGATCTTTTTCCTTGCACGTGGCTGTCATTCATATTTTTTTCTTTTCATCGTTTGCTTTGTGGCCCGATTTTTTCCCCAAAGAGTTGGAGAAAGCACTTTAAAAAATGCTGACACTGTTGGGGGTGGGGGGAGCAGCAGTTTCACATTTCTTACATTTTTTTTAACCATAGTCTTCATCAACGTGGTGACTGGCAGGACCCGGGACTGTATTTCATTGATTATACTAACATTTAACGGTTGGCCTGTTCTTTTTTTATTTTCGTTTGGGGCCATTAGCAATTGGACCAGTCCCTTAAGGAGTGTTATCTGTGCTTACCATTTAATTTCCTGGTTGAGCGTCTCTTTGGTGTTGGTAATTTACTTCCTTCTACGAGACAGACATATTCCACCCCACTGTCCCACTCTGCTGCAGTGACAGTCAGTTTGCTCACGATGACCGAATTGCTTCCACTCCACTCAGGATTCTGGGTCTCAACTCCTTCCGTTCTCATTCTCCCATCCATTTGCCAGGACACGCTGACGTTTTCTAAATCACTGTAAAGGATTTCACAAGCAATGGTCGCTGTCTTTTGAACCCATATCTCTTCAAAGGGAGGGTTCAATATATTGACAGAAATGTCTGGCCCATGGCAATCAGCTGGAAAGAAAAGCGAATGGTTGTTTCAAGTTCTCATGTTGAAATCACGGATGACAACCACTGCAGACTTCTAAAAATGTGAAACAGTACTTACTGAAATGTGATTGAGTTGTTATTACCCTGTTGCTGGTTGAGATAACAGGATGCTGTGCTCTCCTAGACTTATTGTTTTCATCCCTATGGCTTCCATGGATCATGTTCTGAATAATATTCTCTGCAATTGTTTCCACGGCTCGCCAATTACCCAATGACAGGGACTGAATATTTTATTTTATTTGCGCTGATACTGGAGGTCGAACGCTGTCTAGTGGCCTGTAGGTGCCGAATTCTTTTCCCACTCATGTAACGTAATTAAAAGTTCCCTCTATTTATGACCCAATGTTTTGCCCCAAATTAATTTTCCCAGGACTGATCAAAGGGCGGACGCGTGCCCTGAACAAAACTTTGTAGATGTTCTGCATTATTTGACATCAAGTTCACTCTCTCACTAAGGGAGTGGAATGTTTTAGAGAGAGTAAAATACCGCCCAGGTTCGGAAGGACTGCCGGTGGAATTTTGAGTTTAAGCAAACAATTGTTTTGCATAATGTAAAGTGAGGAAATCCATCAGTTTACCATGATATTCCTGGCCCAGAGGTACTCAAAGTTTAAATTAGCGACAATGGACAGGTCTTCTATACTATCTGTGCATTGACAGCAATAACAGGGTTACTAACAAAAATGGGGCGGAGGGGTGGAATGGGGGTTGGGGGGTGAGTGGGGTAGTTTAAAAAAAATAAAATTCTGCTTCTGGTCAGGGAAATAAGAACGTAAGGAATCGGAGCAGCAGCAGGCCATTCGATCCCTGATGGCTCGCCGGCCATTCATTATGATCATGACCTTCGTCTCCATCTCCAGCTCCCCGCCCACTGCACATATCACTTGATTCCCTGAAAGACCAACATTTATCCAGACTGTCAGATGTGACCACTTACTTGCCAGTTGGGGTGTCTGATTTAACCACTTAACAAATCTCCTCTGAACCTCCTCTTATCCAAAGAGAACAGCCCTTCCCTGTAGAATCTACCTACGTAATTGATTCCCTTAACCCTGGAATAATTCTCACAATCCCTTTCCGCACTCTCTCGAAAGCTTTCACATTCTTCCTAAGTTGTGGTGCCCAGAAATGGACCCATTATAAAATACTGGTTTGACCTAAACTCGAATAAAGTTTGAACATAATCTCCTTGTTTTGGAACTCTCTGCCTCTGTTTGTACAGCCCTGGTTCTCATTGTTTAACCATTGTCCCCAGCTTCCCCACGCTCATCAATGATTTGCGTAGGTATAAGGCCACGTCCCTCTGTTCCTGCAACCCCTTCGGAATTGCAGCCTTTTGTTTATATATTCTCTTCTCATTTGGCAGCAAAAGAAAATATTTAGAGGGAATGAGGAAATGAAATGAAAAATAATGACTGAGTGTCATAAAACGAGCCACCTCAATGAGTTTAAACAGCAAACCGAGTATCCACGGGAAGGAATTTTGCAACCATTTGACAGAAAAAAAGTCCCCCTGTTTGAAAGGGGCTGATTTCAACACTGAAATGCTCAGATCATCCTTCTAGCAAAGGAAAGGGGATGTTTCAGGTTATTTTCTAACGTATTCCTTGTAACTAAATGAAACAACATGAGACGTTTAACTGTATCACATAAACATTATTTTAAGGTATAAGATCCAACGTGGAATGTCACTTTGAGTGTCCCTGTCAAATGTCCATTGCTTTTGGTCCTCAGAATGTGGGTTCGCTGGCTGGGCAAGCATTTATTGCCCATACATAATTGGCATTGAGAAGGTGGTGGTGAGCTGCCTTCTAGAACCGTTGCAATCCTTGTGGTGTGGGTACACCCACAGCGCTGTTAGGAAGGGAATTCCAGGATTTTGACTCAATGACAGTGACAGAAATGACAAATATATTTCCAGCTAGGGATTGTGTCTTGGAAATATGTTGCCTTCCCTTCACTGCCACTGGGTCAAAACCCTGAAGCTCCCTTCCTAACAGCACTGTTGGTGTACATACACCACATGGACAGCAGCGGTTCAAGGCAGCTCAGCATCACCTTCTCATGGGCCACTTAGGATGGGCAATAAGTGTTGGCCCAGTCAGCGAAGATCACATCCCGTTGTGAGTGGGTCAGCAAGGAGAAAGTGCATCAGCAGCCTATTTTAGAACAAAGAACAAAGAACAAAGAAAAGTACAGCACAGGAACAGGCCCTTCGGCCCTCCAAGCCTGCGCCGATCATATTGCCTGTCAAACTAAAACATTTTGAACTTTCGGAGTCCGTATTCCTCTATTCCTATCCTATTCATGTATTTGTCAAGGTGCCTGTTGAACATCACTAACGTACCTGCTTCCACCATCTGCTCTGGCAGCGAATTCCAGACACTCACTACCCTCTGCGTAAAAAACTTGCCTCACACATCTCCTCTAAAGTTTTCTCCTCTCACCTTAAATCTATGTCCCCTAGTAATTGACTCTTCCACCCTGGGAAAAAGCTTCTGAGTATCTACTCTGTCCATGCCACTCATAATTTTGTAAACTTCTATCAAGTCGCCCCTCAATCTCCGTCACTCTAGTGAGAACAATCCAAGTTTCTCCAACCTCTCCTCATAGTTAATAACCTCCAGACCAGGCAGCATCCGGGTAAAACTCCTCTGTGAATTACTTTACTGTGAATGTAACACTGCCCCGTCCATTCTTGCCATCAGCAGAATGTCGACTCCGATGATGCCTCCTCAGGTCGTAGGAGGAGCAAATAAAGGGTCCCTCCTCTGTTACCGGATATGCCCAGGCCACTGTAAATTCCAAGAGCCACCACTTCAGTTTGATTAACCCAGTGAGGAAAAACAGCCTAATTTAGGGAACATTATTATGAGTAGATTGACATTGCAATGCAGAGATGCTCAGCGATCAGATGGAGTTCGAGGTTTAAGAGAGTATGGCTGCGTCAGTCACAGTATTTGCCCCTTTAATGCCATTGCTCACTACTGAGTTCTGTTCGTCACCTCTCGAACATAAGCCAATGGTTCATCTCCATGAACCCGCATATGCAGAAATTACCGGCACGTTATTATGCCCTGAATGCATCACACCGAATTTTCCCTCCTTTCATTCCAAATTGGTGCTTGGATAGTTAACGTAGGTTGGGAATCAAACCATATACTATTGCTACTGCACAAATATAGAGGCACTGAGGCCAATTATCAGGACCCAGTCACCACAGGTCAAGATCAATGAACTCAGCAAAGTGTGGGGATCCAGCCTCCCGGGAAATCTGAATATTCCCGGCCTTATCACTGAGGATTTGGGTAAATCATTCTGCAGATTTTTTTTTTGTCTTCAACCAAAATGAATCTATACCACCAGAAATTAAAACGTTTATCACAGGCGATTAAATTGATAAAAATGAATAAACCTGATTAGTTTCAGTCCATGAAGATGTTATTTTGTCCGGTCCGGTGACTTCGAATGCATTTGTTTCAGTCGGTCTCAAGACTAGAATTATACAAAACTGCTTCAATTGTTCAACTCCCTGGTAACTAGCTGTTTCTGCTTCTGAATTCACTGCTGAAAAGCAGTCTCTGTTGTGCTTTGTTAAAGCAGGAAGCAAAGAGTGAAGTGGACTGCGCAAAGCCTTATCAACACAGTGTGGAACTCAGTGTGCCTTAAGGTGTGCTTAGCACCATCTAAATAAAGTGCTCATTACCAGAATACGGTGAAGTAAAGTCCCAGACATTCTTATACTGCCCCTTATTATCACTGGATTCTCAAATTGCTTGTGAAGGCGGACATATTGAGTGCTGAGCATCGTACCATGCTTGTGCTGTCTGGGAGTTTAGGCCACGTTAATTGGTTCCGATACATTTTTTAGTCCCAGCAACCTAGAGGAATGTACTCGCTAGTGTGCGTTTTCCTCGGTATTGCTGTCGACCTAAGCACAAACCCTGATTGTGGAAATACAAACTGAGAAACCGTTTTTACCTTTCTTGTTGCTGATGGTCTTACTTTCGGTGGATTGTGTCGATGGGTGTGAGACGGCACAGGTGTACCTTGCTCCTGTCTTCCATTCCGCTTCAGGTAAAGTGAGGATGCTCCTTGTGCTGAAGGTCTGGTCCTGTTCAAGGGCAGTGGGGAAACTGGTGAAGTTCGATCTCAAAGCAGTTCCGTCCTTCTCCCAGGAAATGGTTATTTTGTCCGGGTAGAATCCTCTTATCAAACAAGTGAGGGTTGCGGCTTTGGCACTTTGAATTTCTTCTGGTGATGGAGGCAAGAGCCGGAGACTTGGCTTCACTGGCTCGACTGTAACAAAAGTTAAACC
Source organism: Cetorhinus maximus (assembly GCF_964194155.1). Taxonomy (NCBI): domain Eukaryota; kingdom Metazoa; phylum Chordata; class Chondrichthyes; order Lamniformes; family Cetorhinidae; genus Cetorhinus; species Cetorhinus maximus. The sequence continues at coordinate 39,883,944 of NC_135901.1, read as the reverse complement.
ATTATTAGCCTTAACTCCATTGCCGTTCGTCAACAAGGCAATATTTGTGAGCATATTGATATTTTATATATATATATATATATATATATATATATAAATATAAACTTACCTCCTTTTCTCTTCTTCCGTGTGCCTTTTGATACCGGAGTCGATGATAGATTGTCCTTTGCTGAACATGAGTATTCAGCCCCTCTCTCCCACTCTTCCACGCTGCTTGTCAAGCGGCTGATGGTCAGGTACAGGTTACCATCTTGTGTACCTGTTTCGCTTTTAACACCTTCAGTCCTCACTTTTCCATCCACCTTCCAGGTGATCACAGCCTCATTGAGAAATTTGGACAACACTTCACACACTAAGGTGGCAGTTTTCTTGATCCAAATATCTTCAAGTGAGGGATCTCTGAGAAGCACTGTGATCTCTATAAGTGAGAAACAAAGAATTAAAATCACGAGGAGGCTTTAATGCTGAAGATTCTGCTTACTTTACATGAATTTTAATGTCATTGACAATCGTTAGCTTGACAAATCAGGTCTTTCACTGATGATTGTTGAACTTAACCTTTAATTGTGCTGTTTACATGGATGTTGACATGAACCACACTTTGAACTGATCATTTAGACTGAGTGTCTGGGAGGAGGAGAAAAATACCGAGTTACCGGAGACTTTAAACCTTAACACAAAGAGAAAGAGAGAGAGCAAGAGAGACAGAGAGAGCGAGATTAGAGAGAGAGAGAGAAAATTGAGAGAGAGAGGAAGGGAAACAGAAACACAGGCGGATACAAATCTGTCTTAGCCAGATAAAGGAGCAAAATATCAAAGAAAACGGATGAGGCATAAAGAAGAGAGGCAACCTAGAGGAGGGTAGAAAGGAGAGGGAGGCAGAAAGTGAGAAGTAGGGCAGAATTTTCAACCCTCACTGGCAAGTTTGCAGGCAGTGTAGGAGGGGATAACAATTCACCCGGCCTGCCTTCCCGCCGCCCTCCCACCCGCAAGCGAAGTGTTCACAAATTTGCTGGGGAGAGTGGCCTGCGCTCGCCCGAATTGAGGCCTTTAATTCGCTATTATTGACCACTTGGACGGAACCTTCTCCCCTCTCGAGTGAGCTGGTTTGAGGTGGGGAGGGCCTTTTATCCAGAGGGAAGGTAGTGGGTAAAAGCCCCGCCTTCAGCCTCATTGTTTGAGCGTGGAATGTTTGGGTTCGACATTCCTCTCTGCCCATTGAGACCACTAAATGAGAAATTAATAATCACTTAAGGATTTTGATATGAACGGAGCTGTAGGCAGATCTGTCACCGCGTGGCATGCAGGACAATTTATCCTGTACAGAGGCAGGTCGCCTCCTTCAAGGCACTCAGTGCCTGGTGTTGGGACCCAGGGTCATGAAGTGGGTGCCGCGCTGTGAGTCACCCCCAGCAGGCAAAACCCCTTCCACCATTCCTCAAGTGTGGCCTGGGTCGCCCCTTTTCTACATTGGACGACACGTCCCAAGGACATTACCCTCCATGACACTATCTTAGCACCACTATGTCCTTTCTACATCGGACGCCCTCCCAAAGACTGCCAACCACGGATGCTCGCTTCCTTCCACCCCAGACTCTGCGTAAGGACGGCTTAACCATTTCTGCACACCCCCGGCATCATCTCCCCTGCCAGCGGTGAGTCACCCGACACTTACATGACCCTGGAATTCGAGATTCAGAGTCGGTGGACTTTGTGTGTCCTGCCCACTGCTACCGCTGGTGCTGCTTGGAAAACAGCACTGCCAACCAATCAGATTGGTTAGCAGCTCCCTGAGATGGAACATCCACCTGATTTCGAGACACAGTCCAGATCGAGCCAATTAACGCTCCTCATTCAGGGGCTGCTGCGATTGGCGGGGATGTGATCCAAACACCAACCTCCCCCGCCCCGCCCTCCCAACAACCCGCCCAGCCTCCACACATCACCCTGATTCTTCGGCTGACAGTGCGGGAGTCTCCTGATCTGGAACTTCCTGCCAGTGACAGGTGACTTCCACTTACTCATTCTCTGTCCTTGCTTTCTCTCTGCTCAATTCGTCGTTTTCATCTGACATGCATATTTTTGTACCGATACCCAGCAGCAAATAGAATCCACACTGGCAATTGGAACGATTATCTGAACGAGGCTATACTATTTGACCTATTTCAGTGAAAATATATCCATTTGCCCTATCACTCTGTTCTATTTTGCCTGCAGGAATTTGGCGAATTCACTGGGTAGGGTGTGTCAACATTTTTTTCTGGTAATATCATAATAGGTAATAAGAACATGGGAACTAGGAGCAGGAGTTGGCAATTCAGTCCCTCGAGCCTGCCCCGCCATTCAATACGATTATGGCCGATCTCATTTTGGCCTCAACCCCAATTTCTCGCCCTCTCCCCATCACCTTTCAACCCGTTACTTATCCAAAATCTGTCTATCTCCTCCTTAAATTTATTCAGCGCCCCGGCATCCACTGCACTCTGAGATAGTGAATTCCACAGGTTCACGACCCTTGAGAAAAGTGATTCCTCCTCATCTCTGATTTAAAACTACCACCCCTTAGACGAAAACTATGGCCACTCGTTCGCGAATGCCCTACAAGGGGAAACACTCCCTCCATGTTTACTTTTCCTATCCCCTTTAGAATCTTATATACCTCAATTAGATCTCCTGTCATCCTGCTAAACTCTAGCGAGTATAGGCCTAAACTGCTCAATCTCTCCTCAAAAGACAAGCCCCGCATCTCTGGAATCAATCTAATGAACCTCTTTTGATCCACCTCCAGTGAAGCTATATCCTTCTTCAAGTAAGGGGGAAACTGTGCACAATAGTCCAGGTGCCGTTTCACCAATGCCTTGTACAGTTGAAACAAACACTTCCCTATTTTTATATTCTATTCTTTGAGCAATAAATGCCAACATTCCATTTGCCTTCCTTATTACGTGCTGTACCTGCACACTGGCTTTCAGCGATTCATGCTCGAGGACGTCCAGGTCCCTCTGCACTGAAGCATTCTGAAGTTTCCCTCTATTTAAACAATAAGTCGCCATTTTATTCTTTCGACCAAAATGATAACCTCACGTTTATCCACTTTAAACTCCATCTGCGAAATTTCGGCCTATTCAGCTAACCTGCCCATATCCATTTTTAAATGCCTTACTTCCTCATTGCAACTTACTTTCCCACCTCTTTTGGTGTCATCTGCAAACTTAGTTATGGTACCTTCTAACTCTGAATCCAAGTTATTAATATAGATTGTAAATAGTTGGGGCCCAAGGACCGAACCCCGTGGCACCCCACTTGTTAAAGCTTGCTATCCAGAAAAAGACCCATTTATCCCGAATCTCTGCTTTCTGTTGGTTAGCCGATCCTCTACCAAGCAAATATATTTCCCCTAACTCAGTGTGATCTTATTTTCTGTAATAATCTTTTGTGTGGCACCTTATCAAAGGCCTTCTGGAAGTCCAGTTATATTACATCTTCAGGATCACCATTGTCCACTTTGCTTATCACATCTTCAAAGAACTCAATATGCTCGATGCAAGGTTATGCTCAATGTGCACATTAACCATAACATGACATTCATCAGAAGGCGATATGGAAATGCCTCTTGCAAAATTCGCCTAACTGTGAGCACCATCCAGAATTTCAGGCTTTGCCGGTGCAATAGAGAATGCTAGAGAGCAGCAGGAGACCATTCGGCCGTTCATGACATTCACTCGCTCTTTGAAAAAGCACCATCGGATACATTTGTCAATGCTGCTGAAACTCTTCCAACAACTTTTATTGTAGCGTTTCACTGCATCTGGCCCTGTCACTGATCACACTCAGTGTTGCCTGTTCCAGGGCCTTGAATCCGAAAAGATAAATTATTGCAATGACATCCCAATTAATCTGATACTAATCAAATGAACATGTTTGACAACTGCAAACTGTATGAATTGGTTACATTTCCTCACCTGACCTTGATCTAATTTCTTTCTGCTTGTTACTGTTGGTTGCGGAATGGGTCACTTTGCACCTGTACACGGAACCGCTGGTCCATTCTTGAAGAGGCACTTTCAGGAGGCTCGTGGATTTGAAGTCTCCTTTCGATGTTTTAGCTGGGGATGTAGTGGTAAAGCCAGAGCCTATGGTGTTTCCGTCCTTCTGCCAGGTCACCCCAATGATTTCTGGCTTGAAGTCGCTGATGAGGCAAAACAGCTCCACAAAACCGTTTGCTGTCAGCTGGGAAGTTGCAAGGCAGAAGAGACTGATTATTGGAGGAGTCGGCCCTAAAACTAAAAAAAAAGCATATTAGTTATTTTCTAAGATTACAATAAATCGTTTCCAATATGTTTCGAACAGTATTCATCTGTCGGCCAACATCGAAATCAGATGTTGCACTCAAAGGCTCATTATAGGAGTTTGGTGTGAGCAATTTAACTGCCGGGTTTCTGACAGAAAAATGGTGTCTACACTTCAAAAATAATCTCATAGTTTACCAGGCGCTATGTGATGTTCTGAGGACCTGGAAGACGCAATAGAAATTCAAGTTTTTCCTCACTTAATTATTGGAATATTTGCGCCTGGTTAATTGCGATTTCTATTATTATGGTAGCAATGCAATAGAATTTGACACCACCTGAAATCTTTTCAAAAATGGAGGCCAGATATTGATTCTTAAGATAATAGGATTGACTCGCGGCCCTGGTCTGCACCAGGTGCAACACAAATAGAGAACAGATCAGAGATTATTATTATTATTATTATTAATAATAATAATATTTTTATTATTTTTATAACTGCAGTTGGAACTTCACATAATAAAATATAATTGCCTTCAATTTCCTTCCGTCGTATCGGTGCACATATGAGAAGTTCACCGCTTTAGCGGGGGGGAACTGAACCACAACTAATGGGAGTCAATTTATGCTCTAATCAGGAAGTTGCATTTCGCCTCCAAGGTCTCGGCAAGAGTCCATGTCCTCGATCCCACCCGACCCTGTAATAATGGAAATTTGGCTGTGTTCCCGGAACTTAGCAAGCTGTTTATTTATTTATTTAGGGTGATATTAGCGGGCGTGGAGTCTGCTCAGGATGGAATCCACACACCGGTAGTATCTATTTGAAATTTATTTTAATGATTTATCACCAGCGCCTGTTGCAGGTAGCTATGGAAATTGGAACTTTTCTCAAGCTCTTTTATAAGAAGTACATTTTGGTGGAAAGGGATAAGTCGGAGCAGATATGACACTGATGCAGCATTATCGCTTGCATTTTATACTTCTGCTTATCAAAGCTGCCTGGGAGCAGCTATGGAGGTGGCTGCAGTAGTGTTAAAGTAAATATTAATGGTCCCTTTATACCGACTGGCCAGCAGAATGAAAAACAGGAATGCACCCAACATCCCTGCAGTCAGCTCCATATCTGCCCCCACTCAGCCTGTTATAAGCAGCACATGAGAATGGGAATATTGTCATAAAGGAACTCAGGTCATGGATGGGAATTCAAATATTGCTGAAAAAAGGCATTTTTTGGTCGAAGCTTTTCGTCTTGCACTCATCAGGATAGTTCGCAAGAAAATACTAATATCAGGGGAAACGACATATTAATACTGTATGACAAAACAGGCGCACAAGATGAGAGATCAAGTATTGGGGGTAATGTATTAGCATGGATTAAGGATTGACTTTCACAGGGAAGACAGAGTCGGTATTAATTTTTTTTTTTCAGGTTGGAAAACCACAAAGTTCAGTCCTAGGGCCTCAACTATTTACTATAAATATTAATTACAGAGAGTTGGGGTAGGGTGTGATTTATCCAAATTTGCTGACGATACAAAATAGGTGGGAGGACATAGTGTGATGAAGGGATAAGGAATCGGCAGGGAGATATAGATTGTTTCAGTAAGTCGGCAAAAACTTGACAGAGAGAGCTTACTGTAGGAAAGTGTGAGGTTATGAACTTTGGTAGGAAGAAGCAAAAGTCAGACTATTATTTAAATTGAGAGAGTTTCCAAAAACCTGCAGCACAGATGGATCTGGGTGTTATATAACAAAGAACAAAGAACAAAGAAACGTACAGCACAGGAACAGGCCCTTCGGCCCTCCATGCCTGCGCCGATCATATTGCCTGTCAAACTAAAACATTTGGCACTCCCGGGGTCCGATTCCTCTATTCCCATCCTAGTCATGTATTTGTCAAGCTGCCTCTTAAACACCACCATCGTACCTGCTTCCACCACCTCCTCTGGCAGCGAATTCCAGACACTCACTACCCTCTGAGTAAAAAACTTGCCCCACACATCTCCTCTAAAGTTTTTGCTTTAATCCTCTAAAGTTTTCTCCTCTCACCTTAAGTCCATGTCCTCTAGTAATTGACTCTTCCACCCTGGGAAAAAGCTTCTTACTATCTACTCTGCCCATGCCACTTATAATTTTGTAAACTTCTGTCAAGTTGCCCCTCAATCTCCGTCGCTCTCGTGAGAACCATCCTAGTTTCTCAAACCTCTCCCTATAGCTAATAACCTCTAGACCAGGCAGCATCCGGGTAAACCTCCTCTGCACCCTCTCCAACGCCTCCATATCCTTCTGGTAATGTGGTGATCAGAATTGCACGCAATATTCCAAGTGTGGCCAAACCAAAGTTCTATACAGCTGCAGCATGACTTCCAGGCTTTTAGACTCAATATCCCTGCCGATGAAGGCAAGCATGCCATATGCCTTCCTGACTACCTTATCCACCTGCGTTGCCACTTTCAGTGACCTGTGGATCTGTACACCCAGATCCCTCTGCCCTTAGATGAACTCTAAGGTTCAGCCGTTTACTGTATAATTCCTACCTGTATGAGACCTTCCAAAATGCATTACCTCACATTTGTCCGGAGTAAACTCCGCCTGCCATTTCTCCGCCCAAGTCTCCAACCGATCTATATCCTGTTGTATCCTTTGACAATCCTCTTCACTCTCTGCAACTCATCCAACCTTAGTGTCGACTGCAAACTTACTAATTAGCTCAGTAACATTTTCCTCCAAATCATTTATGTATCCCACAAACAGCAAATGTCCCTGCAATTATCCCTGTGGAACACTACAAGTCACAAATCTCCATTCAGAAAAGCACCCTTCCACTGCTACCTTCTGTCTGCTATGGACAATCCAATTCTGTATTCATTTTGCCAGCTCACCTCTGATCCCGTGCGACTTTACATTCTTTACCAGTCTGCCATGAGGGACCTTGTCAAAGGCCTTACTGAAATCCATGTATATAACATCCACTGCCCTTCCACCATCGATCATCTTTTTCACTACCTCTAAAAACTCGATCAAGTTAGTGAGACACGATCTCCCCTTCACAAAACCATGCTGCCTGTCACTAATATACCCATTTGTTTCCAAAAGGTAGTAAATACTGTCACGAAGAATCTTCTCCAATAATTTCCCTACCACTGACGTAAGGCTTACCAGCCTGTAATTTCCTTGATTATCCCTGCTACCCTTCTTAAAGAATGGAACAACATTGTGCATGAAGCACCAAACAAAGTTATCAAACAGGTGCAAAATGTGATTAAGAAGGCAAATGGAATTTTGGTCTTTATTGCTAAAGGGTTGAAATTTAAAAATAGGGAAGTAATGTTACAAATGTGGAGGACGTTGGTGAGGCCGCACCTGGAGCACTGTCTACAGTTTTGGTTTCTGAATTTCACAGATTCACTGAATCACACAGTGCAGAAGAGGCTCTTCGGCCCATCAAGTCTGCACTGACACGTGAGAAACACTTGATCGACCTACCTAATTCCCTTTACCAGCAGTTGGTCTCTAGCTTAAAATGTTATGACGTGCCAAGTGCTCATCCAGGTACTTTTTAAAGGATATGAGGCAACCCGCCTCCACCACCAACCCAGTCAGCGCATTCCAGACTGTCGCCACACTCTGGGCAAATAAGCTTTTCCTCACATCCCCCCAAAGCCTCCTGCCCCTCACCTTGAACATATGTCACTTCGTGATTGACCCTTCAACTAAGGGGAACAGCTGTTCCCTATCCACCCTGTATATGCCCCTCATAAACTCGTACACCTCGATCAGGTCGCCGCTCAGTGTTCTCTCCTCCAACGAACAGAAACCAAGTCTATCCAACTTCTCTTCATAACTTAAATGTTTCATCCCAGGCATCATCCTGGTGAATCTCCTCTGCACCCCCACCAGTGCAATCACATCCTCCCTATAATGTAGCGACCAGAACTGCACACATTACTCCAGCTGTGGCCTCACCAAGGTTCGATACAACTCCAGGATGACCTCCCTACTTTTGTAATCTATGCCTCGATTGATAAAGGCAAGTGTCCTATATGCCTTTTTCACCACCCGACGAACATGCCCCTCCGCCTTCAGACATCTATGGACAAACACGGCAAGGCCCTTTTGTTCCTCAGAAATTCCTAGTGTCATGCCGTTCATTGAATTCTTCCTTGTCAAATTACTCCTTCCAAATGGTATCACCTCATACTTTTCAGGCTTAAATTCCATCCGCCACTTATCTGCCCATTTGACCATCCTGTCTATATCTTCCTGTAGCCCAAGACACTCAACCTCACTGTTGACCACCCGGCCAATCTTTGTCTCATCCGCAAGTTTACTAATCCTACCCCTCACATAGTCATCTATATCGTTTATATAAATGATGAATAATAGGGAAATAAACACCGATCTCTGTGGTACGCCACTGGACAGTGGCTTCCAGTCACTAAATCAGCCTTCTGTCATCACCCTCTGCCTCGTACAACTAAGCAAATTTTGAATCCACCTTATAAAATTACCCTGTATCCCATGTTCATTTGCCCTCTGTATAAGTATCCCATGTGGGACCTTGTCAAAGGATTTTCTGAAATCCATATAAACTACACCAACTGCATTACCCTCACCTACACGCCTGGTCACCTCCTCAAAAAATTCAATCAAATTTGTTAGGCATGGCCTCCCTCTGACAAAACCTTGCTGACTATCCTTGATGAAACCTTGCCCCTCCAAGTGTAGATAGGTTCTCTCCTTCAGAATGTTATCCAATAGTTTCCCAACCACTGACGTGAGACTCACTGGCATGTAGTTTCCTGGCTTATCTCCACACCCCTTCTTCAATATCGGAACAAAGTTCGCTGTTCTCCAGTCCTCAGGAACATCCCTCGTGGCCATAGAGGAATTAAAGATTTGGGTCAGAGCCTCTGCGATCTCTTCCCTTGATTCCCTCAGCAGTCTGGGACATAAATCATCTGGACCTTGAGGTTTGTCCACTTTTAAGCCTGCCAACAACTCCAATACCTTGTCAAACCTTAAGTCAATTTGCTAAAGAACCTCGCAATCTCTCTCCCAGAGTTCGATATCCTCATCCTCATTCCCTTGGCTGAAGACAGATGAGAAGTATGCATTCAACACATTTAAGCAAGGAAGTACTGGCGTTGAAGGCAGTTCGAAAGATATTCACTGGGCTGATTCATGGGTTGAAGGGGTTGACTTATCACGAATGGCTAAACAGTTTAAGCCTTTGTCAATTAGATTTTAGAAGAATGAGGGTTATCTTATTGAAACGCACAAAATCCTGAGGGGGTTTGGCAGGGTAGGTGTTGAGAAGGTAATTCCACCACTGGGGGAATCTCATACCAGGGGACATGTTTATAGAATAAAGGGACTATCATTTGAAACTGAGATGCAAAGGCATTTGTTCTCTCAGAGGGTAGTGAATGTCTGGAATTCCCTTACCCAGTGTTGTGGAGGTTAGGTCACTGAAAGTACTTAAAGAGGAGATGGATCGGTTTTTGAAATATCGGGAAGTTGAGAGCCATGAGGAGCCGGCACGAAAGAAGAGTTGAGGCCTGGGGCAGATCAGCTATGATTTTATTGAATGGCGTGGCAGGCTTGAGGGGCCAATTGGCCTACTCCTGCTCCTAGTTGTTTTGTTCATAAGAGATTGCTGATTGGTTGTAAAGTGCCTCTGATTGGTAAAGGCGTTGCCGCGGAGTATGCACAAGCATCAAGCTTTCGTCGAGAGCAAATGGCTCGGGCCCGATTTAGGGGTTTTACGATAAGGCCAATCTTATAGCGCATGGAAATATAAGAGTCCCACCGCCTGTATTGAGCATTGTGGGTTGACCTGCGGCAAACCCTGATCGTCAGCAATTGTTAATTTATGACTGAACTGTTGTCAGTGCCGTATGTCCAATATTTCTTCATTTTTGCCCTGCCAAGTAGTGATTGTCAAACATTGAACGTACGTTGATTCTTTCTCTACCATTTCCCTTTTAAACCCTGCCCCTCGGCGATGTTATCTGAAACCACACCATTAATTTTCACCTGTATGATGACGATGCTGAATTCTACCCCAAAACCACCTCTATCGACTCCTCCAATGTCATGAAATTGTCAGACTGTATGCCCAACATTCAGTCCTAGATTAACAATAATTTCCTCCAACAAAATATCGGGAATGCGGAAGTAGTGATCTTCAGAACCAGCTGCACATTCCATTCCCTTGATGCCGGTTACACTCCTCTGTCTGTCAATGGCTGAGGCTGCATCAGACTCTTTGCTACTTTGGTATAATTATTTGACCCCAAGACCAGTTTCTGACCATGTATTTGTTCCATTGCTCAGACAGTCTATTTAAACCTCAGGAAGATCTCCCCACTCCGCTCACACTTTGCAACAATCTATGCTGCAGCCTTATTCATACTTTCATTCCCTCTAGATTTGGCTATTCCAATGCACTTGTAGCAACAACCCATATTCTATCCTCAGTGAACTTTAGGTCATCCAAAACTGCTGCCAGTTTATTAATTGCACTAAGTACCATTCACCAATCAGCCTGTGCTTGCTGAACGACATTGTGTCCCGGTCAAGCAAAGCATTGATTTTTAAATTCCCATCCACCCATGGTCTTGGACATCACGCACCCTATAAACTCATCTAGCTACATAACTTCCCAAAAATGTGTGCCTGCCAAATAAAGCTTCTCCGATTTTAATTGCACCCCCGCACCACCGCCTGCCACCAACCCCCCAACAATGCCCCCCACCACCCACCCCCCCACCCGCCCCTCACCCACGCCTGTGGCCGTGCCTTAAACTGATGAGGACCTAAGCTCTGGAACTCCCTCGCTAAAGTCCACCGGTTTTGTTTTAACCAAACATTTGGCCATTCTCCTAATTATCGCCTTACGTATCTCATCGGTTTGGCTCTTAAGACTCCTCTGAAATACATTGGGTTGTTTCATTGCGCGGAAGGTAATGTAAGTCCAAGTTGTGTTTGTTAACTGCTGTCAATAACCTGTTTTACCTTTCATGTTCATAGAGCAATATGGTTTTGTACCATTATCTGGAAATATTTTCACACAATTTTCTGAAATAATGGGATTTATAGGTTATAGTGGTAGAGAGCAAAATAGAATTGAGGCCACACTCAAATCATTCCTGATATTATCAAATGGCGGAGCAAGATGAAGTGGCCCATCAGCTCACCCCAAATCTGTTTGTTCGCATCGGCTAACGATAACAATCTAAGTTCATCTAAGTTGCTTCATAATTTCAATTCCCTGTCACATGTACTATTATAGCTTATTTCCTCTAAGCCCTTTCTAAGAGTTTAACATCATCCCTTAACTGCAGTTCACATAATTAGGCACATTATTCCAACTGGTTCCTTGGCACTATTTTTACTGTTACGACACAGCGGTTGATAAAGGCTGATCTTTAAAATCCCAGAACTTTAAAGAACTGTCATTACCAATATTATCAATTGGTGCGTTTGAGATGCAAATCTGAATTCAGAAATGAACCACCCAACCCTTCAGTGGTTTTTATTTCAAACTAAATGATAAATTTATTCATTGACAAGAAGCCATTAAACACATTAACATGTCTACAAATTACTATCATAACTTATAGCAAATTTCCAAATTAACCTCCAATAAGGCAAAAATAGCCAATAGACTTAATCAGACACGAGGCAAAGCAATTTCACCTTATGCATTCAAGATGAGTTTCCTTTCAAGTTGGTTCCTTTGCAGGCAGTTGTAGGCTTACAGCCTTTGACCTTAGAGATAAAAACAAAAAAACTGCGGATGCTGGAAATCCAAAACAAAAAATAAAAAATAAAAAATAAAAAGTAACGCAAGATATGCAACACTGGCCCCTTCACTTGCTCTCTCCTCACAGTCCAAGAGCCCAAACACTCCTTTCAAGTGAAGCAGCATTTCTCTTGCACTTCCTTCAACTTAGTCTATGGCATTCGTTGCTCCCAATGCGGTTTCCTCGACCTTGGAGAGACCAAACGCAGACTGGGTGACCGCTTTGCAGAATACCTTCGGTCTGTCCACAAGCATTACCCAGACCTCCTTGTCGCTTCTCATTTTAACACTCCACCCTGCTCTCTTGCCCACATGTCTGTCCTTGGCTTGCTGCATTGTTCCAGTGAAGCTCAACGCAAACTGGAGGAACAGCACCTCATTTTCCGACTAGGCACTTTACAGCCTTCCGGACTGAATATTGAGTTCAACAATTTTGAATCCTGAACTCCCTCCTCCATCCCCACCCTCTTTCCGTTTCTTCCCCCTCCTTTTTGTTTTTTCCAATAATTTATATAGATTTTTTCCCCACACCTATTTCCATTATTTTTAAATCTATACATTTTATGCCCTTTTAGTCTTATTTCACCCAACCCCAACTACAGCTATCTGTACCTTGCTTGTCCTCTTAATTAGCACATTCTTTTAGATAATATCACCACCTTCAACACCTCTTTATTCTTTTGTCTGTGACATCTTTTGGTTATCTCCTCCTATCACTGGCTGCTTGTCCCAACAATCAGCCCCCCCCCACACCCCCCCCCCGCCCCCACCCCCCCACCTTCTACCACCCCCTTAAACCAGCTTATATTTCACCCCTCCTATTTTTACTTAGTTCTGTTGAAGGGTCATGAGGACTCGAAACGTCAACTGTACTCTTCTCCGCCGATGCTGCCAGACCTGCTGAGTTTTTCCAGGTATTTTTTATTATTTGTTTTGGATTTCCAGCATCCGCAGTTTTTTGTTTTTATCTCTGTGTTTACTTGACTGCCTACCTTGAAGAAGTTTTGTGCTACTCTCCGTCAGGATTTTCGAATCTCTCTATTGCCTTGTTCACCTTCATTGCTTTCTATTTCTCTCCTGGTGTTTGACATGGTGGTTACTAAAACCCGCTTTCACAGCCATATTTCTTTTCTCAGTGACTGTCTCCGTCTCCAAATAACCCCATGTGGATTTCAACTCAAATTCCATCCGTCATCTTTCGGACCCACCCAGGATTGCAGGTATCCCCAGGACATGCAACGTTCCTCAGATTGCTGTTCCCATCGCATTCTGAGACCCACAGTCAGTGCCATGCGCCGCCATATGAACACACTTGACCTCTCCCTCCAGCAGCACCGCCGCACCCTTTTTCAAAGCTGCGTGTGCCCCCAGTTTCATTTTATTCTTTGTCTCATCTGATGCCTCAACAAGAAACTTTTTCTCTTTCTCTCAAGTGCTAAGGAACGCAAGCTCCAACAACCCATTGACACCAACACACATCCAGGACCCTCCACCCCTGCCTGTCCCTCTGTCCCCTCCCCATCTTCCAATCACAGCCCCGGCCGTGTATTCACTATACCCCCTGACCTTCCCCTCTCCGACGCTGAACGTTCAGTGCTCAGCAAACGACTTAGTTTCAAGCCCTTACGCCCTCATCTCAATGAATCTTGGGCTCGGCATGATGCTGAACTCTTCTTCTGCCGCCGTCAGCTCCGTGCTCACTTCTTTGGGCAGGAGTCCTCTCCCCGTTCAACGGATCCTTTTACCCACCTCCAATATTAGCCCTCCACCTGGACCCCTCCCTCTGGATTCTTACCTTCTCCTGATCTGTTCATTGAGAACTGTCGACGTGACATTAGTCGTCTCAATTTCTCTGCTCCTCTCACGCATTCTAACCTGTCTGTCTCTGAAGTTACTGCACTCCGTTCTCTCAGGTCCAATCCTAACATTGTCATCAAACCCGCTGACAAGGGTGGTGCTATTGTTGTCTGGCTCACTGACCTCTGCCTCACAGAGGCTGGGCGTCAACTCACAGACACCTCCTCCTACTTCTCCCTGGACCATGACCCCACTACTGAACATCAAGCCATTGTTTCCAGCACTGTCACTGACCTCATCTCCTCTGGAGGTCTTCCTTCCACAGCTTCCAACCTGATAGTCGCCCAACCTCGGACGGCCCGCTTCTACCTCCTACCCAAAATCCACAAACAAGACTGTCCCAGCAGACCGATCATGTCAGCCTGTTCCTGCCCCACGGAACTCATTTCTCACTATCTTGACTCCCTGCTCTCTCCCCTTGTCCAGTCCCTTCCCACCTACATCCATGATTCCTCTGACACCTTACGTCAGATCAACAATTTCCAGTTCCCTGGCCCCAACCGCCTCCTCTTCACCATGGATGTCCAATCGCTCTACAACTCCATCCCCCACCGGGATGGTCTGAGGGCTCTCTGCTTCTTCCTCGAACAGAGGCCCGAACAATCCCCATCCACCACTAGTCTCCTCCGTCTGGCTGAACTTGTTCTCACACTGAACAATTTCTCCTTTAACTCCTCTCATTTCCTCCAAATTAAAGGTGTGGCTATGGGTACCCACATGGGCCCCAGCTATGCCTGTCTCTTTATGGGGTATGTGGAACATTCCTTGTTCCAGTCCTACTCCGGCCCCCTCCCACAACTTTTTCTCCGGTATATTGATGATTAATTCGGTGCTGCTTCATGCTCTCGTTGGGACCTGGAAAAATTTATTAATTTTGCTTCCAATCTCCACCCCTCCATCATTTTCACTTGGTCCATCTCTGACACTTCCCTTCTCTTCCTTGACCTCTCTGTCTCTATTTCTGGTGATAGACTGTTCACGAATATCCATTACAAGCCTACCGACTCCCACAGCTACCTCGACTACAGCTCCACACACCCCACTTCCTGTAAGGACTCCATCCCATTCTCTCAGTTCCTTCGCCTCCGGCGCATCTGTTCTGATGATGCTACCTTCAAAAACAGTTCCTCTGACATGTCCTCCTTCTTCCTTAACCGAGGTTGTCTACCCACGATAGTTGACAGGGCCCTCAACTGTGTCCGGCCCATCTCCCGCGCGTCCGCCCTCATGCCTTCTCCTCCCTCCTAGAAGCATGTTAGGGTCCCCCTTGTCCTCACTTATCACCCCACCAGCCTCCACATTCAAAGGATCATCATCCGCCATTTCCGCCAACTCCAGCATGATGCCACCACCAAACACATCTTCCCTTCACCCCCCTTGGCGGCATTCCGTAGGGATCGTTCCCTCCGTGACACCCTTGTCCACTCCTCCATCACCCCGTTCTCCTCAACCCCCTCCTACAGCACCTCCCCATGCGAACGCAAGATATGCAACATCTGCCCCTTCACTTCCTCTCTCCTCACCTTCCAAGGGCCCAAACACTCCTTTCAAGTGAAGCAGCATTTCACTTGTACTTACTTCAACTTAGTCTATTGCATTCGTTGCTCCCAATGTGGTTTCCTCTACATTGGAGAGACCAAACGCAGACTGGGTGACCGCTTTGCAGAACACCTTTGGTCTGTCTGCAAGCATCACCCACACCTCCCTGTCGCTTGCCATTTTAACACTCCAACCTGCTCTCTTGCCCACATGTCTGTCCTTGGCTTGCTTCATTGTTCCAGTGAAGCTCAGCGCAAACTGGAGGAACAGCATTTCATCTTCCGACTAGGCACATTCCAGCCTTCCCGGCTGAATACTGAGTGCAACAATTTTAGATCCTGAACTCCATCCTCCATCCCCACCCCCTTTGCGTTTGTTCCCCCTCCTTTTTGTTTTTTCCAATAATTTATATAGATTTTTTTCCCCCCACCTATTTCTATTATTTTTAAATCTATACATTTTATGCCCTTGTAGTCTTATTTCCCCACCCCCACTAGAGCTATCTGTACCTTGCTTGTCCTCTTAATTAGCACATTCTTTTAGATAATATCACCACCTTCAACACCTCTTTATTCTTTTGCCTGTGACATCCTTTGGTTATCTCCTCCTATCAATGGCTGCTTGTCCCAACAACCACCCCCTCCACCTCTCCCCCCGCCCCCCCTCACCTCCCCCCCCCCTTAAAGCAGCTTATATTTCACCCCTCTCCTATTTTTACTCAGTTCTGTTGAAGGGTCATGAGGACTCGAAACGTCAAGTGTACTCTTCTCAGCCGATGCTGCCAGACCTACTGAGTTTTTCCAGATATTTTTTATTTTTTGTTTTAGCCTTTGACCTTATGGCTTCATCCCACAGAACTCTTACGCATATACCGAGCCTTCCCCTTTGAATGCAATTATTCATTCTATCACTGGGTCTTTTGAACGCCTTTCACAATGCCAATTTTGTTAGTAATATAAACATTGCTTTGTGTCTCTTGGCTAAGTGCAAGTCTTCACTCCGCTTCTCGAATGCTTCATTCAACAAAATGCAAATACACCCTAGCATACTGTTTACATCTCAAAACTACTATACATTAAAACAGACAGGCAAGCTGGCTTTAGTCCAATTAACACACACAGATTAAACCCCTATTTAAAAAAGCAATTACATTCTACAGATTAATATTTCTTCATGACATTATTTTAAGTTTAGCATAACCTTATTACTTTATGCTTTAAGAAACAACTGCAAATGTCTGCCACCTTGAAAGATCACTGTGCATGCGGCCCCAGGTCACTCGGTTCCAACTCCCTTCTCCACCGACTAAGAACTGCTTATTTGGTTTACGTTACATTTTCTCATTCATCCATCAAAAACGTATACTTTAACACTTCCCTGCATTAAACAGAACCTGCCATGCATCAACCCAGTTGACCAGTCAGACTACGTTCCTGCTGCTTTTTATTATATTTACAAGTTGCGTGTCATCTGCAACCTTTGAAATTCTGCCCCGTATCCCTGAGTCCAGGTCATTAATATGTACCAGAAAGAACTATAGTCCTCATACCGCCCCGGGATGACACTGGTCACTTGCTTCCTATCAGAAACAATAATTCCGAACCATTATTCAGCGATTTCTATCCCTTCCCAAATCTTGTATTCAACCTGTCGCCTCCATTTTAACCCCGTGGCCTTTAATTTTGGTGCTTAAGCAAACAATACTTGGAGGTCCATATACACAGCTTCACCTGCACTGAGCTTAACAACCGTCTCTGTTACACCATCAAAAACTGAGCTAAGATAGTGAAACATGATTTCCCTTTAACAAACTCCATTTTATGGTTACTATTGACCAATAGTTGAGAGTACCAATTAAATTTTTCTGCATTATTGTCTGTACGGTTTTCCCCATTTCTAATTCTGGGCTGACTGGCTGTATTTCTCTAGTTCTCCACCTTATGGGCCCGGGTACAACATTTTGGAACACCCAGTCTTCCGGGACTACTCTCACATCTGAGGAGGTTTGGAAGACTGTGGTGATAGTTTTAACTGTTTCCTCAATTGCTTCTATCAGCATTCCATCCGATGAAGTGATTTTTTTCTTCTTTAAGCGCTGACAACATTGTAAATAACATTTTTTAATATATTGAATCTCTTCAGTTTCCCTAATGCCCCCTAGCTTGCTGTGACATTGGCAGAATTCAGCTTTTTTTTCAGTGAAGGCACATGCAAACTATTTATCTTTGCCTCTGCCCTCTACCTCCACAACAATACAAGTTTTGGCCCCTATTTATCCTCACCCTCCCTTTGACCATCCTACTGCTTAGATGCTCAGAGAAAAAAGTTATAAAACACTTTAAGTTTGCCTTTTATTTTAAACATACGTCGCCACTATTATTCCGTTTTTCTCGTTCACCCTTTACTTTAGATGCTCAAATTGCTTCTTTCCTTATGAAACAGACATTTCCCATAAGCCTTGCGATTCTGCATCATGTTAATTTCTACATTTAGTCATTCTTGGATCTCTAGGTTGATGTTATTCCCTTTCATTTCATGGAAATGTGTCTACCCTGTACCCGAGCTATTTCCTCTTTAAAGATCTCCCATTATACGTTTTTGGTTTTAACTATCAATTCATGATTCCAATCAACCTGTGTCAGGTCCATTAACATATCATTGATAATGTTTCACAATTTTATATGTATTTCTTTCTAGGAGAATTTTTCATGCAGTTCTGCCTTAATGTTAGTAGTTTACAGGAATTTGCATTAAATAAAGGGTGGTTCTTATTCCCAGAGTCCTCGCTCTACATTGGATCGTTTAAGCTCTCTCCCAGGGATATGAAAACATTACATTACTGTCGTGTCATTCGTTGCCACAAAACGTTCCTTGGCTAACCAGTAAGAATAAGAAACTAGTTACACAGTGGCATAAGACAAATGGAAAGATACGATTCGAAAATAGATGAAGAATGAGATTTACTTCGGGAAGATGAAATAAATAATAAAAACACATTGATAAACACGGAATTTGTCTCGGCTGAAAACCAAATACATTCATAGAGATTGAATGTTAGAAGGGGATAGTGTGGAGGAGTTCAAATGTGAGAACGTTAAGTTGAAATTGGACAAAAAATGAACTAAAGAAAACTGCAAGAGGTAATTGATGGCACATAACCTAGAATATCGATAACAGACAAACAGCAGATGATTAACCGAGAAACTTCCAAATATCTTTGGACTGGAACTGTGCCTGAGACATGGAGTGTTAGCAATACAATTTTATTATTTGAGCAGTGGTAAAGGAACACACACGATAAGGGTGGACCAAATAATGCTAAGTCATCTTCTGGAGTCATAAAGCTGAAGGAAATTACCATTATTTATAGGACTGAATCTGTTAGAATGAAATATTCAAACAAACATTCTTCAGATATGTCGGGAAGATAACATGGGCAAATTTGGGAAGGGTTTGTATAGGAGATTTGATAGTTATGGTCGCCGAAAAAAATGGAAAATTCGGAGAAAAATAAAGTGCATCACAAATTACAGTTGATGAAAGTGTACAAAACTGGGTAAAAATTGATACATGTCTACAAAAATAAAACAAGGAGTTCTGAAATGGGGATGAGGAAGTGAACAACTCAATCAGCTACAAAATTATTGTCAATGAAAGTCTTAAATTCACAATCCTTTGCCAAGTTGATGTTGGGAATGTGAATATTATTGAAGTATATATTAAAACCATTGTTTTACCCGCTGATTTGTCAGTAACGGCAAGGAATGATATTAAGCCACAAAACCTCCTTTTCCAATTTCAGAGAACTGCGTTTAGCGTTTGATCTTCCTCGTTACACTATTCGACAAAGGGTTCAAAACATTTTGATGTCAATAAATTAATGCCTGCTTAAATGCCGCGGAAAGACTAAGCGTTTGGTCCTGTAACAGCTCAAGGGAAAGTTGACAGTTTTAACGTGGTTTAAATTGGGGAGCATCGGTTGCAGAGGGAAGGAATTCTATGGGTGGAACAACCTGTATGACACCAGGTAATGGAAGCAGTTCTAGTTTACCGCCATGCGTTTTAATTATCTGCTTTCATTGAATGTTGCACTTTTTGATTAATGACTGTTCCATCTCTGCATCCATTCCCTTCAATCTCAGCAATGCTCCTAGTCCAGTCTGCATCTCACCCTTCCTTTTCAGTATTAATGGGCTAAAGGTTCATCTCTGCCGATGGCGCAAAGCAGGTAGAAGCGGATCAGTGGCTATTATGCGCAGCGCCTGATGTAAAGTCCATTGCAATCAATGAAACATAACATCAGACGCTGTTTAAACAGGCGGCCGAGCCAAAGCCGCCCGTTTTTACACTACCACCAGAGATTTCCAGCCCTCCGATCCCAAATTAACAAATTTCTTCTTCAAATAAAGTAAGGCAATGAACGGTATAACATACCAAGTGTGAGAAAAGATTTCACCAGTCCAAATAAAGCTTTAAATAAGGCGGGGGGAGCTCTTACTTTATTTCCATGCATAGAATTTAAAAGAGAATATAATTGGAACATTGTAACCTGCTGTTGTTGAAGCTGTCTGCTGTTCATCCTAATCATACACACAGAGCGCAGCTATCAGCTGAAGTACGGGTCTGGGAGACTGGTTTCCATGGAAACATAATTCCTATAGAATTGCAGTCCAGGGGTGAAATTGGTTGTCGTTGGTAATACAACACCAACTGATAGCGAATGGGGAGTTAGTGTTTCACCTTATACGGTCTACATTCCACTGAGGTTCATAGAATCACATTTCCATCGCTTTTAGGAAACTTGACTGGTTTCACTGTCGTCTTTTCTTGATGAGAAATTAAAACCATGATATTTTAGTCCAAGTCAATCGAGGAGGGTGAAGCTGGCGCTTGTAAAATAGGTGTGTGAATCTCTAACGCACCTTTAACGCTACTGGGACAGACGAGGATCATGCCCAGTGATTCACTTTCTTGGTCACTGACTTGTGCCCTTAAATCAAAAGTCACAAGTCTCCAGGTGCGAATGGACAACAGATTTTCAGGGTCTCTGACAATATTAATGGAACTCTTTGTCATAGAGAACGATAAAGGTTTTAGAGGAAGCAACAAATCGTAAGCTGTGCTTTATAAAATATCAGGATGCATCCATTACTTGCTTTCAGAAATCATTCCTCACTGCAAAATTGTATTAATTTTTCGGATTAGAATTGCTGTCTCTCTAATTTGTGAAGGAACAGATCAGTAAGGTGGAACTTTGCAAATTTGGTTCCGTTTTAATTATTAAAAAATTCACCTTCTTTCTAAATAACTATCTTAAGTGTTATGTGACAGATAAGTTATATACCTAAAACCAATTTCACTATATTCTCGAACAAAATAATTTTTGAAATAACAAAGTTCTAAGCCCGTTCTGATTTGACCGACAATCAATCTAATCAGGTCCTGGAAAGCAGCTGCAAACATCACAAACCTGCTTCAGCAGATTTTAAGGAGAACATTGATTCTTCTAATCCTCTATGTATAAAATCTTAGTGACAAAGTAGAAAGAAAGGTCACTTACCAGAGTTCACAGTCAGCACCGTGCCAGCCCCATCATAGTAGCTCCAACTAGACCCACACAGTCATTCAGCTCCATGTCAGCCCAGTTCAAAAAGTGTCAACGAAAAATAATTTGGTAATAAATATTCCAAAGCAAGACTGATCCAAGGACATTTTGCATACTTTTTATTCATTGATAAATCTTTCTTTTCTGTCAGTTTCTGTCCGTGAAGGTAGTTAGTATGAGCAATGTGAATTCGTGTAACACTGAAAAAGGACAATCCAGTGTGTCAATTTCAATGGGAATGCGGATAGATTCCAACCAAAAGTCGATCAGGAACTGATTTCACCCTCTGTGCAGCAAGCAATCAAGTGTAAGAAAGTAGATTATTCAGCCACATTGATGAGTAGTAAAGTAAAAAACTATCGGGGAGGTTTGTTCTGTGGCCCGAGTCACTGTGTCAAAGAAGCTACACATCAATTCACCCCAACACAATAAATCCATTGTCCAAAACTTTACAAATAATCCGTCAGATATTCAAGAAATTGATTGAAAAATGTAGTAAATCTTTGCCTTTAAGTTAGGATCCCCTAGATGCCTATAATTCACACTCAGTCGAAAAATCCTGGCGAATCTAAAGTGTTCCAATATGAAGATGACATTTATAAAATTTATAAAATTACCACCTAAATAACTAGAGAAAAGCTTTTGATATACCAGGCACTGTCTGACGAAGATAATAAATATTTAGCTATGAGATATCTTAGCCACTCAGAAAATGGCATCTGTTCGCTTTGCCTTAAGAGGTGTGGGGAAGGTTATGTATTATCGGAATCCAGAATTCATCACTGTGGTACCCCAGCCACACAGTCATAGAGATCAGTGCAAAAAGGTCGCACATGCAGTAATACAAGACTCTCAGTTTGTGATGTAAACAGCAATCTGTATATACATCACAACGTTGTTTTTTTCAGGCCTTTTATAACTAAACGTGTTACCCCTCCAAATCACCGAGTAACCAATAATTTGCTGCTAAACCCGTTGAGATATGGTGACTTTGTTCTTACTTTTAAAACAGAATCTCTGCTGGTAGTTTGTGTATTACAGGAACCGTCTTCTCGATTGCTGTGGCAGCTATAGTATGTAGCTTTGCAGTAAAACGTGACACTGTCTTCAACTGTCAGGTCATTGATTCGCAGGGAAAATGATTTGCTTCCCTTGTTGACTGATTCAACATATCGGCCGCCAATGGTTATCTGTTCCCACTCTGTTGCTCCCTGGTAATCTCGGAACCATGATGCAGAGTGCAAGTCACAGCTAGTATCATTTAGGACGCAATTGATTGTCAAGGATTCGCCTGTCTCTTTCGTTGCCGTTCTTGGTGTTTGGTCCACTCTAACACTGAAGGTACCTGAATGGAGAAAGTATATTAAATAATTTGCGGGTCTGAAACAATGAAAACATTTAAAGGCAAAGGGAAATTACACAATGTGGGCACAGCCGCACTAATTTATCCAGTTTCTGCACATTCTCTTTAGCGAACAGCACTTACTTGGTAACCAGGTTAAAAGGAGCGAAAGGCAGAAAATATTCATTGTTTCTTCACTAGTGTGGAAAATATAAGCAGAACGAACTCTAGACCTCAACACCAACTGTTCTGTGTAACGGTGTGTAGCAGAACACCGACCTTATAAACCTCAAGATGATGGGCGGATTTGCATAGGGTGGATTGATAGACCATTAGCAATGTGTATTGCTCAGTGTTTGCGATAGGTTAGGTTATAACTCTTATATCCACAGTCACACTGGTCGAATCTGCATCCAATTAACGTGGATAGATCGGCAGAGTTATAGAGAAGATACTTCACGGTCACCATGTTCAGCTTGTTCCATTCACGCTGATTGTTTTTCATACCATTTTGTTTGTTTTAATTTTTCTTTCATGGACTGTGGGCTTCGCTGGCAAGGCCATCATTGGTGTCCAATCACTATTTGTGCTTGTGAAGGTGGCTGCTTGAATCTCTGCAGTCCATCTTGTGCAGATACACACATAATGCTATTAGCAACAAATTTACAGGACATTGATTCAGCCAGAGTGATTTCACGGCGATGTAGTTTCAAGTCAGGGTGTTGTGAGGCTTGGAGGGAACCCTGCCAGTCGCAATGTTATCATGCATGGTGCACTTTTTTCTTCAAAATGGTAGAGGTGGAATGTTTGGAAGGTGCTTTTGATGGAGGCTGTAGTTCATCTTGCATATTGTAAACGTACATGTTCAACAATTGGCGATACATTAGTCTTAGATTGATAATGATATCGATGTTTAAATGTCAGCTTTGTGCACCGAATGAAATAAACAGCTCTCACTCAAGTAACTGCTACTGAAAGAGTCATGCGTTTAATGTGACAAATGTGTTGATCTACCAGTGATAAACAAAGACCTCATGCTCGGCCTGAGCCGTGTTCATGCAACAAACCTTCCTTGTTTTTCTTTTCTTTTTGCTGTGATATTTTGACTTTTGGTCATGTACAGTTACGCACGTGAAGCTTTAGAAAGCGTTTGATAGGTTATTACAGCAGAATTATGGAAAGATTCAGGAGAAGAGCGAAAATCAATTAAAATGCATCACAGCAAGGCCAACAGGGATCTCATTATAACCAGTGTTGTTGGAAATGGGTAAAACTCTTGTACATGATTCCGTTCTCCGGGCATGTTTGTTAACCCCGTACGTCAGTGATATTATTGTGGTCCCCGCTCCAAAATCGCTTTCCTAGCTACTGACTCCAACTATTTCCCCGGCAACAGGCTGTGTTTATGGCAGTCTCATTGCAACCTCGATGTCGTATTTGATGTGAAAAAGAGCTTCCGACTTCATATTCACATCATCTCTAAGATGCACTACTTCCACCCCCATAACATCGCTTGACTTCTCCCCTGTCTCAGCTCACCCTTCGCCCCTGTCTTCGTTACCTCTAGATTCAGTTATTCCAACGCACTCCTGTCTCCCGGATTCTACCCACTGTAAACTTGAGGCCATGTAATACTCTGCTGCCCTCATCATATCTCACAGCAAGCTCCATTCCCCCATCATCTCTTTGCTCACTGACTGACATTTACTTCTGGCCAAGCAACCTTTGATTTTAATATTCTAATCCTTGTTTCCATGAGCCTCCATAGCCTTACCCCTTGCTTTTTCAGTAATCTCGTCCAAACACAAAAACTCTACAAGATATCTATGCCTTTATTTCTGGCCTCTTGTACGCCCCAAACTTCATTTGCTCCACAATTGCTGGCCATGCCTTCAACTGTCTCGGCCACAAACTCTGAGATGCAGTTCTTACAGCTCCCCGCCTTTCTGCCTTGCTTTCACAGTTTAAGTCATTCATTAAACCACCTGTTTGACGAAGCTTTTGGTAATCTGACCCAATGTCTCCTTATGTCCCTTGGTGTCATTCTTTATTTAATAATTCACACAGGGAAACCCCATAGGCCGATGAAAGGTGCTACATTTGTCTTTATTGTTTTTTGTTGTTATAGCTGTGAGGAGAGTTTTCCGAATGGTGAACGCAACATAAGAAACACTGTTTAATAGTTGGAAAACCAAACAGAGATGGTTAATATGCGGGAAAGAACTAATAAGTGGCAGGTGAATTTCAGTGCCAATAACATTAAGATGATGCAGTTTGTAAAGAAGGCGATGGAAATGAAATTAGTTCGGTTTTGGGGAAGAGTAGAGAGCTTAAGTAATTTTGTCTTTCTAATATGATATGGACGTTGAGGCTTTAAACGTTCTGCCAAACATTTTTTGTTGCTTCATTCATTCACAGGACGCCTCTGGTAAAACTAATATTTATTTACTGTCCCTAATTGCCCTTTGGAACTGGTGATGAGCCTCTTTCCTGTCAAGAATGACTTACTTGATAATTTCAGAGAGCAGTTAAAAGTCAGTTACATGGTTAGGCATTTGGGTTTTTGTTTATGTGGGACTGGGTGAGAACAGTAGGTATCATTCCCTAATGGGCATTAGAAAGCAAAAGTGCCGCCTCTATAACAATCCTGCAGTTTCATGTCAACATTGCTGATCGTAGAATTTTAATTGCAGATTTATTAAATTTACTGAATGTTAATTCCCAAGCTGCTGTTTTGGGATTTTAACTCATTCCCCTGTATTATTAGGCTAGCCTTGAACGCTATTTCTTCTGTAACGTAATCTCTCTGCTGCTATTCTTGATGGCTAGAACGATGCCAGGTATGACGATATGTAAATAGGAATAAAGGAAACCTATAAACTTGCTCATTTAAAAAAAATATGTAAATGAAGAGTCGATAAAACAAAATGTTTAAAAATGAAAAAGAATGGGACACGGTAGATAGATGGGCACAGGACGTCATTAATGGTAAATTTATCATGGAGAGGACAATATTAAATTTGAGAGATTTTAAGCATTGATCGAGTGAAACGTCTTCATAAAGAAAGTTGTGAGGTTGCGGGATTTACGAGCAAGTTTAATGCTTGATTCATGAGCTATGTGAATTTTCATAATTAGCTTGGAAGGCGTTTGGAGTTGACATCACTTTTTCATCTCCTGAACAGAGCTCAAGGAGCCAGGTGCATTGCCTTTGACAGACATAAATGTACATTACCTCCTGCAAAGCACAAAACCATGATCATGTTGGAAGGCACATGTGGATATACCCCTTGAAAGCAGGGAATGATACTCTTTTAGCCCTCCAATAATCGAGCCTATCGGCATACATGGGAAGAGTAACTGTAAGATCAAAGGTGCAAGATTCAAAGAATGTGCTTTCCTCTGGTGCCCGTCCCGCAAGGCTTTGTAACTCAAATCGCCATAACTGCACCGCCCTCTCGTAATTTTCGATCAGTAATATCTATGGGCGGTAATTCATCGTCCGGAAGTACTTTGATACAAACTAGCCAGTAATCTTCCGAACCATCAACACCCCAACCATTTGTGATTCATAATTGTTAGAACATGGGTCTTATAATTCGATTCACGCAAGAGCAATGCCCATATGGTCAACGAGATTTCACCTACTGGGGGTTCGGTGTCCTTAGCTTGGTCATATACATAAGCTAGCAACATGATAGTATTGATGGGCCTGGATGAAGTTCATATTATGAAAACAGCGTCGGTTTGATAATAACTGTCATGAGAACTGTACTATTTCTAATTGTTTGTAACATGAACATTGCAGCTGAAGTTAAAATTTGCATACTAATGTTGATGATGTTGGCAAACCAACATTAAGCGCATTGGGAAGCCATTTTCATTCGCTTTTGAACAGAGATTTGAATTTGTTTATTTTAAACCGATGAATAACCCAGTTAAGAAATGTGAGAGGAACATTATAGGGAGCCTAGTTCGTCACGCTGATTTCTTATGGTCCAGTTTCAATTGTTAACCATCTGCAGTGTATGTGGAATCCGCAACATTGTTCATGGAGTTTACCCCGTGCTACATACAGACTGAGGTTATAATATAGCTTTCAGAGAATAAAATTGAGAATGTGTCAGTGAGTACAATTGCACACATGGCAGCGAGTTAAGATGTGACGTAGATTTGCTTGAATGAAATGTATTGGCAGCTAAACCTTAGCTCAAAGATCAGGAGCATAATGGCAGTGTGTGTCCTCCATTCCCCATTCCCCTTTAATTCCCATTTCCACTAATGCCCACATTCCTGATTCTGTCTTCAACATTGTGAGACGTGCGCTATTCTCCTGACTTTGATGCTCGATTATCCCAAACTACATTCTTTATTCCCCTCAAAGATTTCGCATTGGTTTGACTGAACATATATCTTAAATTAATCAAGCACAGCGGGGAAGGGGCCCCAAAATGTGACGAACCATTGAAAAGTCCATTGAATATGGTGGGACCGGAAAATCCCGCCGGCGAGGAGGGCCAAAATTTCCAGCCATAGTGTCCGCAGTGCATTCTTAAGAGCATGCTGGATCCACTAATTTAGCTGAAGTTTTGAGGATGGTACCAATAAGTAGAAACCATGGTATCTAGCGACATTAGCAATATAGATTGACTGAAACCCTCACATAAGGCCCACAGACACTCAAATAGAAGTAAAAAGGACCACCCAGAAAGTTATGATAAATGTTACAGATTCGGATTGATGGTATCTGACATGTGGTTGTTCCCCAGGATCGTGATCTGGGTTTTCAAATTCCAGCCATATTTATTGAATGCCTTGGATGCAAGAATAGAGATTTAAATATTTAAGTCTGCAGAGGGATTTAAGCATGTGCGCTGGTAAATAGTGCAGGTGGGGGCACATCATTGCACAGGGGCCTCTACAGAAGGAGTTCGGCTGAAGCCTGGCAGATGGAGATTAATTTGAGTAAGTGCGAGGTCACTTTGCTTTCATGCAAGACAAATATATCGAGATGTATTCTACATTCTGATATAACTATATACTGCAGAGGAGGGACAATGAGATTTCCCACTATACATATTTGTTTAAGATGTACAGAGGTGCAACTGAGAATCAGGAAAAAAGGCCAAAGGTGTCTTGATTCTTATTGACCATAATTGAAGAGAACATTCCAGTGCAGTTACTCGTTATTCAGACAACTAGATCTGTACGGGTATTGATTCTCCAGAAAAGCCTACTTCCACCTTACTTCATGTCAACAAATAAAAATATGCTTCACGCGTTCCTCCCTCATGTACTAGAGCTTCTCCTCAAGTTTATTATTATTATTTGCCACCACCAGGCCATGTAGGAGCAAGTGCAGAATTTTCGCTAATTTCTGTGTTTCCTGACTAAACTTTAAAAAGTGGATAAGCATTGGGAAAATGAAGTTGAGCACAGGTAAGTGTGAAGGGATACATTTTGTTAGGAATAATGTGGAGGTCACCTTTAACTTGGAAGGTTTAAGTCATCATGGGGTAAAGGCGGAAACAAGCATGATCGTGGGGTGTTAGTGCATTGTTCTCTAAAAAGTGTGCCACAGGTTAGCAAGACCATAAAAACATCATCAGGTGTTATTTATGGAAGGTTATAATTAAAAAAAAACAGGAACATTATCCTTAACCTATATCAAAAATTGGTTTAACTGTAGTTGGAGCATTGGGTGCAGTTCTGGTCGCCGTGTAATAAAATTAGAGGATATAGAAGCACTGAGGAGTGAAGAGAAAATACACAACGATGTTATCAGAATTGCGTCGATATACAGATCAGGAAGGGCTCAGCAGTCAGCGGCACTTCTCTCTTGATGAAAAGAAGGCTGCAGAGTGACGTAATAGAGGCCATTAGGTACGCAAGGTTTGGATAGAGTTCATACGAAGGATATATTTAACTTTTTGATAAAGAACATAACTAGAGGCTATCATTATAAGAGAGGCATCAACAAATCCGATCTGTAATTCAAAATAAACTTATTCTCCCAAAAAGTGATGAAAATTCAGAATTCGCTACCACAAGTTTGAATTGAATAATAAGGGTTCATTAAAGAGGATCTAAACAAACCACGTAGGGAGATAAAGAGAAGGGTCATACGGACTCGAAACGTTAACTTTGTTTCTCTCTTTGTAGATGCTGCTAGGTCTGCTGAGTTTTTCCAGCTTTTTCTGCTTCTCATTCAAATTCCTATCATTCACCTTATTTTGCTTTCACATAAGGAGATATTTGGACGAATGTGAAAAAAAGAAGATTGGTCAGTGTGCTAGGTACGAAGAAGCGTCTTAAGGAGGGAAATAGTTGCAGGAATATGGAGATGTGTAGGGGTGGAATTACAGAGCCGCAGAAGGCACAATTATGGAGTGATTAAAATTGAGGATGCACAGCAGGCCAGATTTGGTGGCTTTCACTTATCTCGACGAATAGTAGGCCTAAGGAAATTATAATGATAACGAGGGGTGAGCTCATGGAGGGATTTGAAAACCATGAATAGAATTCTAAAATGCTCACGTACCCAGATGTCCATCACGATTGAAAATCCCAGGAGCTGCAGTGTGTGAATTATATTATACATTTAGATGTGCAGGATGATGCGTGCACCTAACACAATACTATTCATAAGTAAGCTTCTTCTTTAATGTTTAGCTGTTGCCATTGAGTGTTAGTGTTTTTGATGTATGTGGGTGTTATTGCATTCCAGTGGAACACATACGTTATTCCTGGAAGCCTTATTTCTTCATATATCCAAGCCTGTGCACAACTTTTCCGCCCACACCTGTATTATTGAATGATTTGCTACATATCCCCTGTAGTATTCCTCTTCTAATGGACGGCTAGCGAAATACTGTCTTCAACATTCCAAGCCTGACCGCCTTAGACATTGCACAGTTCAACAACAGAGCGTGGTGGAGGCGAATTCTAGATGTGCACGTGGGATTTAACACGTAACATGCAATTATCTATTTTAAAAGCTTACTACGACGATTCTACCCATTCGCTTGAATTTATAAGGGTCAGTGCAACTGAGTCATAACACGCTCCCCTTTATGTTCCAGCCAAATGTGAAACAGTGAACATACTATTAAGCAATTTTCATTGTTTTTCTACCTGCCTACGGGTTTTTAGTTAATCATAAGCTTGACTGTCATATCTTCGCTCCTCTATATTAGCTACCTTCCGTGGGTTTGTAACATTATCCAAGAGCTTGGGATAGTGGCAGTGTAAAGTGCAACGAGGGAGCAGAATTCCTGAAATACAAACCTTGTCTTTCCACCTCAGGAAGGAAGAGCGCAGCAATGGATCTAGTTCCAAGTGATGAAATATTGCTAGTCGAGCATGTTACATTTGGGAAACATTTAGGAAACAGGAAAAATATTATCATCATAACAGCATCGGTTTTAGAATTTGGGGGTCACCATTCATCAGTAACAAAATTGGACCAATTATGTAAATAATGTAATTCTGAGGCGAGTAACCCAGCTCATGATCACTTCCTCACACCCAGAATCCCCAAAAAGCCAGTAAAGCTTCTTCGAGATACGAGAAAGTGATGTGATGGAATATCTCCTCTTGACTGGATCAGTGCACTTCCAATAATAATCAATAAACTCGGTGCCATCCTGGACAATGACGCCAGCTGAACGCCGAACAATATACCAAACATTCAATCTCATTACCAGCAGTGTTTACCACTCATAATGATCACGGCAGCAACGCATAACTCCTATCAATCTGAATACATATCGTTTAATCTCTACACTCTGTCTCCTACCACCCATACAAGTTACAAACTATGTCAAATGGGTACGTCCGTTTACATTTGCCCCATTTCTTCGTGAGTTGGCAACACACAAATGATATATATTTCAGGAATTCCTTATTCCTCTTTGCACTTCACGTTGCCGCTATGTCAGTATATATTAAGATAATTGACTTCCCGTTTGTCACGACAAAGTAATCATATATTTATTCTATAATTTGGCTCCAAATTTGCTCTTCAATCTCCTTCTTAATATTCCGGGGCTTATGGTAAAGCCTCGGACAATATTAGACATCAACAGCTGTAACGAATGTAGACAAGAAAAGATACTGGACAGCTAACAGATTTATTAAAAGTAGGTAGGCAGATACAACAACAATGAATATTGCTTAATAGCATTTTTACCGTTTTATATGTGCTAAGAATAAACTGTGGGTACGTTATGCCTGAGTTGTACAACCCTCAAGGTAAGTTTAAGTGCACCATGGAAAATTGTGTCCATATATATATATATATATATGTGCGTTCTGGAAATTCATGTAGAATTGTCTTACAAATAACTGGGCCGTGTTGGTTGTCTCTGATCACCTAATATTCCTTTACGGATTCAGTAATTCTATTGAAGATGACATATTCCTGCAGCTTTAGAGCCACTGACATTAAACTCAAAGGCCTACAGTTTCCTGTTTTATCTCTTCCAGCCATTTTTAATAAGGGAATTAAATTCGAAATTTCCCTTTCTTTCCGATCACTGTTCACAACAAACACTCACACAAGCACAATTTACTCACCCGAAAACCTCGGGATCCCAGCTCCGCCCGTAACCCTCTCCACCCGCATTCTTATCCGGCTCCTGCACTCCATTGGGCACTGGCTGCAGTCGAAGCAGTCGCCACCCCACCAGTTTCTGCAGCTGGCATTGGAGGGTTGCCAGCCACTGGATTGGCCAGTATCTCTTGACGGCTGGACGTGCTCCCAGATGGGGGCGGAAGTCATGAAGTGAGCCAATTTACAAACCGATGTCCATTCACTGCGCAGTCTTCCCTCTGAATTTTAAGTTGCTGAGCGCGTCCAGCGTGGATTTTCACCGTGGATGGAATTAATCAAGGGCATTGATGAGGCCAAGTCTGGAGCAGCGTGTGTTGCTTGTGTCCCCGGTCTAATGGAATGATATACTTCTCCTAGTGGGAGTAAATCTAACGTTCGCTAGTTTTTTTTCAGTGTGAGAGGAATTTCATATAGCGATCAATTTAGCCTATACTTTCTGAAGTTTCGGGATTGAGAGATAATTGCATTGAAAGGCAAAAAATAACCCTCTTAGGGAGGTTTATAGGGTCAATGCTAAGATGTTTCCTCTGTTGGGAGAGTCAAGAATTGGTGTTCATTCCCCCTGGTAAGTGGCCGGTCATTTAAAACTGTGATGTTTAAAAAACAAAAAAATCTTCATTTAGAGGGATCAACATTTTCGGATTTTTCTACCCAGAGAATAAAGATCCTGACTTGGAACTATATTCCCAATCCTTCACTGTCGCTGGGTCAAAATCACAGAGTCCCAGAATCATGGAGGTCTACAGCACAGAAAAAGACCCTTCGGCCCTTCGAGTGTGCGCTGGTCAAACAAGTACATCACTATTCTTATCCCATTTTCCAGCACTAAACCCATAGCCTTGTATGCCAAGGCATCGCAAGTGCACATCCAAATACTTCTTAAATGTTATTATGGATTCAGCCGCTACCATTCTTTGAGGCAGCGACTTCCAGATTACCTCAACCCTCTGGGTGAAAAGAATTCTTCCTCAAATCCCCTTAAATCTCCTACCACTTACCTTAAATCTATTGCCCCTGGTTATTGATCTCTCCACCAAGGAGAAAAATTCCTTCCTGTCTACCCTATCTATGCCCCTCATAATTTTATACACCTCAATCAGGTCCCCCCTCAATCTCTTCTGCTCCAAGGAAAATAACCCGAGTCTATCCAATGTCTCTTCATAACTAAAACCCTCCAGCCCAGGCAACATCCTGGTAAATCTCGTCTGCACTCTCTCTCGTGCAATCACATCCTTCCTATAATGCGGATTCCAGAACTGCACACAATACTTCAGCTGTGGCATCACCAGCGCTTTATCCAGCTCCAGCATAACCTCCCTGACTTATATTCTGTGCATCGGCTAGCAAAGGAAAGTATCCCATATGCCTTAACTACCTGTCCTGATATCATAAGGGACCGGTTGACATGTACACCCAAGGTGCCCCTGATCCTCGGTACTTCCCAGGGTCTTACCATTCATTTTGTATTCCCGTACCTTGTTTGTCCTACCCAAGTGCATCACCTCACACTTATCTGGATTAAATCTCATTTACCACTGATCAACCCATTTGACAATCCCGCCTATGCCCTCCTGTAATCTAAGGCTATCCTTGTCATTATTTATCACCCCAACAATGTTCGTGTCATTCGCGAACTTACTGATCAGCCCTCCTACATTCAAGTCTAAATCGTTTATATATAACACAAACAGCAAGGGACCCAACGCCAATCCCTGTGGAACCCCACTGGACACAGGCATCCAGTCACAAAAAAGCCCCTCGACCATCAAACTCTGCTTCCTGCCACTCAGCCAATTCTGGATCTAATTTGCCAAATTGCCTTGAATCCCATGGGCTCTAAACTTCGTTATCAGTCTCCCATGCGGGGCCTTATCAAAAGCCTTGCTGAAGTCCAAGTAGACTACCCCAAATTCATTGCCCTCAGCTACACACCAAGTCACCTCTTCGAATAATTCAATCAAATTGGTCAGGCATGACCTCCCCTAAAGGAAACCATGCTGACTGTCCTTGATTGATCCCTTCCACTCCACGTGTAGATTTATTATCTCCTTCATAATTGCTTTCAATAGTTTCCCAACACTGATGTGTGATTGACTGGCCTGTAGCTCTCTGGTTTATCCCTTCCTCCCTTCTTGGATAACGGTACTACATTGGCTGTTCGCCAGTCCTCTGGCACCTCTGCTGTGGGCAGAGAGATATTGAACATTATTGCCAGCGCCCCTGTTATCTCCTCCCTTGCCTCACTCAACAGCCTTGGATGTCTTTAATTCAGGCTCAGAGATTGATCTACTTTTAAGCCTGCCAGACACTGAGAACCACCTCACCTTCTATGCTAATTTCATTATTTATATCACAGTCCCATTGCCTGATTTCCATACCCACGTTGTCGCTTTCACTTGTGAACACCGACACAAAGTCTTAATTTAGAACCCTACCTACGCCTTCCGGCTCCACACAGAAATTACTGCTATAGTCCATCATGTACCTTACTCTTTCCCTAGTAACCTTCTTGTTCTAAATAAACTTGTAAAATAACTTTGGATTTTCCTTTATTTTACTGCCAATGTTTTTTCATGCCCCCTTTTTTCTCTCCTAGTTTCATTTTAAAGTTCCCCCCTACACATTCTATACTCCTCTCGGGCTTCCGCTGTTTTGAGCCCTCGGTATCTGCCATAAGCCTGCCTTTTTCTCTTTGTCCAATCCTGTATATTCCTCGACACCAGGGTACCCTGGATTTGTTGGTCCCACTCTTTGTCTTTACAGGAATATGTTGGCCCTGTACTCTTCCTTTTCCTTCTTGAATGAGTTCCATTGTTCTGACGCAGGTTTACTTAAAAGTAGCTGCTCACAGTCCACTATAGCCAAATCTTATCTGATCTTATTAAAATCGGCCTTCCCCAATTTAGAACTCTGATTTCGTGCCCATTCTTGTCCATTTCCATAACAACCTTGAATCTAACGGAGTTATGATCACTATGTGCAAAACCCTCCCCCAATGATAACTCTACCACTTGCCCGGCTTCATTCGCTAAAATTAATTCCAGGACCGCCCCCTATCTTGTAGAGCCTTCTTCGTACTGGCTTCAAAATCTCTCCTGGATGCATGTTAAGAATTCCATTCGCTCTAAACCTATGACTAACCGAGTTAATGTTGGGGAAGTTGAAATACCCCACCATTACTGCCCTATTATTTTTACACTTCTCTGAAATTTGCCAACATACCTGCTCTTATATTTTTCTCTGACTGTTTCGGGACTATAGTACACTCCGAGTAATGTGGTTGCTCCTGTTTTGTTTTTAATTTCTACCCATATGGCTTCATTTGGGTAGAAATCTTTCCCTGACAGCACTGTGGGTGCACGTGTACCACATGGACTGCAGCGGTTCAGGAAGGCGGCTCACCACCACTTTCTCAAGGGCAATTATGGATGGGTAATAAATAATGGCGTAGCCAGCAACGCCAACATCCCATGAGCTGAAGATATGAATTTTGGGAAAGGTAGGTATTTTACACTATGGAATCAACGGATTGATGGAGCGATGTGGAGGGTGAAGTTGATATGTAAGTTCAGCCATGATCTGGTTGAATTGCAGAGCAGGCTCAAAACACCACATGACACATTCCTGGGCCTATCTACCTTGTTTGTCTGATAACGCACTTCTGTGCTCTTCTATTCTCCCATATATCCAAGTTTGAAACATTCATACTGAAATGGTTGTATAATGATTTCGTAACAGTAATTGCGCTTCATTCATGGAAAGAATACCGGCCCCCCGCCCCCATGCACTCATTGGCCTTTCGCTCCCACACGTAAAGATTTCAGTGTCCATAAATCAATCAAACTGCTCCACAATATCGACAACTTGCAGCTATATTAACATATCAATCACGCTCTTCCGAAATCCATTCCAATCATTTTAACAACTGAAGACATTACAAAGGATCAGACATTCGGTATTCTTGCACAATCGCAGATAATTAAGTTTCAGTGGGAAGAGCCTTTGGAATATAAAGTCCGTGCGGAGGGAAATTGAGCGGTACATCCCTGAATATTAAACAGTGATCCACATGCCAGGCTTCCGGTATTCACATCATAATCGGGCCATCTGGGAAATCGACAGAGGAATGAATTTCAGAAACTTTAGCCATACAATCAGAGACAGGGTACAGCGCAGAAGGAAGCCATTCTGATCGCCATGCCCGTGCCCGTTCTCTGCAGCAGCAACTCATATAGACCCAATCCTCCGCCCTGCATTATTTCTCTCTCAGATAATGACCCAATACTCTTTTGAAGCCATGACTGATTCTCCCTCTAGGGAATTGAAGAGCCTAACCGCTCGCGGAGTGAAAGAAACGTTATTTTTTTTCCATCCCCTTGTGCCGCCTTTTTTTCACCTTAAATAAGTTCCCCCTGCTTCTTGATTCTTCCGCCAATGGAAAAGTTTCTCGCTTTGTACTCTTTCCAGGCACATCATAATTTTAAATACTTCTATAAAACCTGCTTTCGTCCTTCCCTTCTCCAAGTTGAACAGCTCCAGCTTCTCCAAACCACTCGTGAAACGGAACTACCCCATCCCTGGGACCGTTTTCGAAATTCGCTTCTGTGCCCTAATTAATGCCTTTACACCCTTCCGAATGTATAGAGCCCAGAACTGAGCATCATATTCCAGTTAGTGTCATACATTTTTATAAAGGTTTATGACAACCTGCTTGTTTTTGTATCATATGCTTCTAATTATGTAGCCCAGGATCAGCTATCAACTTGTTCTCTTGCATCCATTGGTTTGTGCAAATATACCCCGCAGGTCCCTCTGTGCCTTCATTCCCCTGAGGAAAGTGCCCTTATTTATTCATTGCCTTGCCTCGTTCTTCCTGCCAAAATTTATCACTTCAATAAAAGCAAAATAGTGCCAATGCTGGAAAACTGAAACAAAAACAAAAATAGCTGGAAAAACTCATCAGGCCTGACAGCATCTGCAGAGCGGAATACAGTTAACGTTTTGAGTCCGTATGACCCTCCTTCATAACTAAGGAAATATAGAAATGAGGTGAAATATAAGTTGCTTGAGGGGGGTGGGGCAGATAGAGCAGTGATAGGTGGTGACAAAGAAGAGATTGCCAATGATGTCATAAACAAAAAGACGAAGGGGTGTTGACGGTGGTGACATTATCTAAGGAATGTGCTAATGGTGACTTTAAGGGTGGAAAGCAGGACAAGCAAGTGGCAGATGGCCCTAGTGGGGTTGGGGTAGGGGGAAGGGATCGAAATGGGCTAAAAGGTGGAGATAAAACGATAGATCACTCGGACTCGAAACGTTAACTACATTCCTCTCTGGTGTGAGACCTGCTGCGTTTTTCCAGCTATTTTTGTTTTTATCACTTCAATGTTGTCTAAAGTAAGTTACATCTATCACTTGTCCACTTATTCCACCAGTGTGCCCATGTCCTCTTCAAATCGATGGCTATCCTTCTAACAAGTTTGCAATACTTCCACGATTTCCACAACGTGTCAATTTTGAAATTGTTTCCGTGCAAACCCTAGTCCAAGCCCTGAATTTATAAAAAGGAAAACAGTTATCCTAGTACCTGCTGCTGGGGAACCCTACTTCATGCCTTCCTCCGGTTAGAAAAAAAAAACATCATTCACCACTGCTCTCTGTTATCTGTCACTCATCCATCTTCGGACCCAGCCTGCCACTGTGTCTTTTATACAATGGCATTAACATTGCTGACAAGCGTGTTATTTTGAAAATTTTCAACACTTTCTGTCTCCTCATCAAACCCCAACAACAAAATGAACTGCATCAAAATTTATGCAAGTCACTACATATC
Organism: Cetorhinus maximus; assembly: GCF_964194155.1. Lineage (NCBI taxonomy): Eukaryota > Metazoa > Chordata > Chondrichthyes > Lamniformes > Cetorhinidae > Cetorhinus > Cetorhinus maximus. The sequence goes on along the minus strand of NC_135901.1, from coordinate 39,847,055 downwards.
CTTTTAAATCTATCATAATGAACTTGCCATTTCTATGTGGCTCTCTATACTGGCTGGAGATACCCAAAGCAAGACATTTCTAAGGAGGGCCACTGCACATAAAATCGCTCTCAGTGCGAGAATAGATGTAGAATCCCACTGCAGACGCTATAATGAGTGAATCGTGAAAGGAAGAAACATCGCGGGATTGAATAGTGAAAATCTATTTTCATGACCGTTTCAAGATCATGGTAACGCAAAATCCGACTCAGTTTAGCACCGCTTTACCTTTATTAGTAATAGATTCCTCCGCCATAGCAGACCTTCTCAATTAAACATATTTTGTGAAGAAATGGCAAAAACATTGAATGTTGGACAGCCTGGTCATAAAGTACACTTGGTTTCGATACAAGCTTTCCATAAGGTTCACATCAAAGGCTGCAGCAGCGGATTAAAACATTGAGGGAGGGAAGTTTTATTGACTGCTGGGTAAAAGCCTGGTGACAACTATTCGCCAGGCCACTTTGTGCCTGCCTAAGGTTTAATATCTATTGGTATCATGGATGAAAGGTGAAGATGGCGTAGCATTTCGCTGAAGGACAGTAAGTATTCAATTCTAGTTAGGGGTGTTATTTAGTGTTAAAAAAGGTGGGTTGCCCAAGTATGGGGTTCAAGCTTCCCACATTATTCAAGCGATCCCAATTCAGAAAGAAATGCAAGATGGCCCAGATCGCAGAAGAAATGTATTGGAATGTATTTAACCACACAATAAGTTGGTTACTTGGGGCTAGTTATTAAGGTGTCAGTCAGGATATGACTACGACAAATTAAATGCAATGCAAGCAATTAACATTGAGATTATGAAATGGAACGCGGTACCTTGAGGATGATGGGCAAACTGAAATGGATGGGAGTGGGGGCCGAGTTTATGTCTTCACATTATGGGGGCATAATTCAGCCAGCCAAAGACGGAAAATCGGGTGGGTAGATTGGCACTTTGGTAGAGAAATCCTATTGACTTTTTTGATAAACAGTGATTGATTCTCCTCTCCGTTACCCAGGCCATTCTATCCAGGTTGGTGCGAAAGGCGAACACAAATCGCTGGAAATGTGATAGAGATCGGAGCCTTGTTCGATAAAGTAATGCTTTCTAATCCATACCGCCACCTTGGTAGGGTAGCCCTCTCAGTCTATTGGGTTAACCTGACACCTTGAACATTTCGGGTCAAGCCTTGAAACTAGATTTCAACTTGGGTACTTGTGAAACTGTAGTATGACCCAAACACTGACAATGGTGCCGGGCGGCGTTACTGTGGATATTCCTACAGTCAGAGGATCATAATATTAGCAGGCCTCAGGAAATTCCAGATCATTGACCTATAAATGAGGCGAATCTATGAGTTTAATAGAAGAGTAAAGCCTTTAATTTAATCAAATTTAAATTGAGACAGGTCAATTGAACGCACGCACAAATTGGTAAATGGCGCGTTTCTGACTGAAGTTTGATAGAACTTGTATGGACTAAGAACTAACAATCCCTGGAAGGGTATTCTGGTAGGGATGTGGAAATAAAATCTGTAAATAATGCAAGAGTCTTCTGGGATTTCTAAGGGCAGTTGAATCAAGAGAATATGATTCTTTGATTTTTGCTTATGTTTGATGTCTGCCTGAATGATATCAGCCTCGCCATTGCTAACCCGAGTTACAGTTACATTGACACACTTGGCAGGGGCATGCCTAACATAATGAACACCCTCCTTTTTTAAAATTGACATTAAGTCTAAATTTCCCGACTTTATCACCATAATTAGGGCCACCTCTTGTAGGTTTCGCTCTGGGGAGGGATGTTTTATTGACAGTTGGGTAAAAGGCGCTTGACAACGATACGCCAGCCCACTTAACGTCTGCCTGAGATTTAAAATTCATTTGTGCCGTGCTTGGAATCTGAACACCAACGTCAACAACCATATCAATCCAGAGCATATGTTCCTCATGTTCTCTAAAGTCCGCTCACTATAATAGGATTCAGTTTCCATGTGCGGTCACATGGTCACAAATAATCAGCATTTACGTTTGAACCAAGTAAGGAACCGGTTACAAACCGATGCTGCCAGACCTGCTGAGTTTTTCCAGGTATTTCTGTTTTTGTTTTTATTTTGGATTTCCAGCATCCGCAGTTCTTTGCTTTTATCACTGAATTAGTACTAATACCGGGGATAATCTTACAGTACCGAAGTTTCAGTGCACTTTTGATTTATGCATGTTGTTTCAGGAATACAAATCAAAGAACGGAAGTCCAAATGAATGGCGATGCAATCGCTTAAATTAAGTGCTGAGGGGTGAACATTATCTATACACGTGTATCTTATACTGCAGCGACTACAAAAGTCTCGCATTGCCTGTGAAATGTTTTGATGCGTCATACGGTGGTGAAAAATGCTATAGTACGTTCTTTTTTGTAAATAACATTGATTAATCGACACACACACGCACACATTTATAAATACACACACAAACACACACACCCACATACATAAATATATCACAATAAATAAATCAATCGTGAGTTCAGCCAATCAATATCGTTGACGTTCACCGCAACACACAGGCGGGGTTCGACCCGATGTCACTAATAATCTGCAGTTCTGGTATCATAAGGAACTAAAACAAGGAACTTGCATGTGCTCACCATTAGATCCTCGCTTCCATGTTGCCAAATCGTAATGATAATGTGTTCTCCACTTCAGTCAACCTCCAGAACACCTTTCAATTTATTAAAATACAGTTGACATGCAATAGACACGGATTAAGACCATGTCATACATCGCAAGCTGCCCTAAGCCGCATCCTTATCACTGGGATGGAGTTATCTCAGCTATTGCACATTTTAGCTTATGGCTGTCACGTCGACATTGCAAGCCAAATCTTGAATATTGATTCAGTTCCTCACACAAGTTCTCAGGCAGAAATTGCTCTCAAAGCAGGTTGACAAATATGGGGGAGGGAACTAAAAATAACACTGTAAACTTCTCAGTTCCGCAATGTATTGGTGAAAAATAGTTGAGAATAGTGCATAACACATTTCAGAGCTGAACCAGCGACTTCACAGTTTCACAGTTGAGTAAGGGAGCGTCCAAAAGTGGATTAGTAGGAAGCACAGACTGATGAAGGTTCAAATATTTGTTACTGGAAAATCGATCAAAGAATTTGCAATAAATGAGCACAGTAGAATCAGACACTTTTATTTCAATCTCTTATCGATAGCAGTCCTTGTATTGTTCTGCTCTAGGTGACAATTTACCGAGATGAGCCAGATGGCTGCTCATCCGCGCTCAGTCACGGGTCAGTACCTTGCATTCTGGGAACTGAGCACTATTTTTCAGCAGACAGATGACGTTTTCCACTTAATGGTTAGATCATAAATGATTATATTTGCCTAAAGACACACAAGTAAACCCACATATTAACAACTGTTGTTATTTGTTTATCAATTAATCTCACTTCAGTTGAGTTGATCAGCGAACAATTCTATATTATCATTTTTTAAGGGAAGGCAGAACTTACGGCTGAGTATTTATTATTGATTTTCTGCTGGTATTAAGAAAGCACCAGATATGTAAATTGGGGGCGAAACTGCCCAATGTTCAGTTGCTTTAACACCTGCAACTCACATTGATATTTCTGTGCCGCTTTCTTGTGAACCATGTAAATTTGGAGCAGGTTCGCACAGATGGACGGCAAACAGGAAGTACCGAAAGGTCCAATGTAACAATATCACGCCTAATATCTCCAAGAAGGTGAAGGTGACTAAAAATGACAACATCGGCTAATGATACAAACATTGCTATTTTCTACTGAGGGGCTGCTTTGGGGGAATGTTGTGCTACAGAATAGGGGGTAACGGACGGGGATAATATTTGACGAGGGGACAGGAAGAAGTGGTGCAGGGATTCACGGAGGTAAATATTTAAATAATAGTCACAAGTTGAGAAATTTGTTCATAGGGTAAAAGCGATCTTTGTTTTTATTAATAAAGGTATAGACCACAGCAGAATTTCCACTATTTTTTAATAAATCAATGATTATGCATCCGCTGCAGTTTTGCATTTCATTCCAGGTATTACAATTTAGGAACAATATCAAGGTCACGAAACTGAGATTTAACAACGACTATGGATTTCAGTTTTGTGGGGAGACTAGGAAAACTTTGCCTGTTCTTTCCATAAAAACTGTTACAAGGAGATTTAATCAAGATGCTCAAAATGATTAGAGCTTTGGATAGGCTCGAAAAAGATTAAGCGCTTCACTTTCTAGAGGGTCTGTAACCTTGGAACACAAATTCAAAATAAATGGTAAAGAAACTGAGAGCAGAAGAACAAATTATTTTTGTTACATACTGTGCTGTGGTTTGGCTTGAACTGGTAGTGCAAGCAGGTGCAACAGCATGATTCAAATGAAAACTGGATATATAATTAGAAAATAATATTTGCAGGGATGTCGGTAAAGTGGAGGTAAGTGGAAATTCTTGAATAGCTTTTAGAGAGAGAGAGAGACCTGGCATATGCGTGATTGGAGGAGTTACAACACCATGATTATATTATTCTGTGAATGTGATAAATAAGGCAATCTGTGAATGGAATTTTTATTAATTAGTATGGAATGCCTTCCTATTTCTTACTGAGATGGCATAATATAATGGACTTTTGGGGGGCCGGGGAGATAAGCACTGCAGTAGTGGTAAACTCACTTGATTGATAAACCAGAGGCTCAGGATTATGCTCTGGGGACATTGGTTCAAATTGCAACATAGCAGCTGGTGCAGTTTAAATTCAATTAACAAATCAGTACTGGTGACTAGAAAGTCAGCAGCCTGCCATTCTGTAACGCCATACCCACAGTAAAGTGACTAACTTTTAACTGCCCCCTGAAATTGCAGAGCAAAACTTTCAGTCCAAGGGCATTTAAGGATGGGTAACACATGTTAACCGTACCAGCGGCACCCACATCGCATGAAAGAAGAAAAAAAGAAAGATAGATTAGTGCAGTGTTTATTGATGTTGAGAACAGTGTGCAAATTGTCGATTCTGAAATTATTCCTGCCCAACATTTGATAAAAGCAGCAAGCGGAAATTTGGGGGGATGTGTTTTGGCAGAAGGGGTAGGGAAAGGCAATATCAATACCGTGGCGAAGTTCTCAGTAGTGCGCAGGGTCTGAGGGTGCATGTGCATTGGCCTGTGAAGGTAACATGAATTATTGAGAGAGTGAATTGCGAAGCAGTGGGATCTTGACATTCAGAAAGTGAAACATTGGGTACAAAAACATGGAAATTGCACTGATCTTGTTGGACCACAACTAAAGTATAGCATCGAGTTCCAGCCACCACATGTTAGCAAGGATTGCATGGTCCTTGAGAGGGTGCAGAGAAGATTTACCAGGAAGATTTCAGGAAATTAGGGCTGGGTAGCGCGTGGGGGGGCGGGGGGGGGTGGTGTTGGGGGGAGGAGGGGAGAGGGCGCGGGGGGGTGGGGGGGTGGTTGGTGGGGGGACGGGAGAGGGCGCGGGGGCGGGGGTGCAGGGTGTTAGCTACAAGGCTACAAGGTTAGTTTGGGGAATCTGGGGTTGTTCTTCTTTGCACATAGAAGATTGAGCGGAGATGGGATAACATTTCGAAAATTGTAGCGCGTTTGGAGGAGGCAGGCAAGGGCTTTTCCACAGATTATTTGATGGGAAAGGAACTATCGGGCACAAGCTCAAGATTTTGGGCAGAAGATGCAGGAGAAATGATAGGAACAACTTGTGTTCGTAATGCAGCGAGTGACAAGGGCCTGAACTCACTTCCCACAATGGTCCTGGAATAAGAGACCAATGATAATTTCAAGAGGAAATTCAATGGGGACTTGAAATAACTTAAACTGTAGGGTTAGGTGGATAAAGGGAGAAATGGGACTGATTGCTTTGCTCCATGGAGAGTGGGCACGGACTCAATGAACAGAATGACTAACAGCGAGGGTTAATAGGCCTTTGCTTCACTTCCATACGACGTAGCAGCATATATAGGCCATTCGAGTCTGTTCTGTCATTCACTGAGATGTTGTCCGATCTGATAATTCTCAAATCCACTTCCCTGCCTTTTCTCCATAGCCCTTGATTCCCTTACTGATTAAAAATCTGTCTATCTCAACCTCGAATATACTTAACGACCCAATGTCTACAGCCCTCTGTGGTAAAGAATTCCACAGACTGTCTACCCTCTGAGAGAAGAAATTCCTTCTGATCGGAAGGTTTGCAATCCCTCAGTGCTGCACTGGATTGCCAGTCTAGAAAAGGTGCTGAAGCTTCTGGAGTTGGATTTGAACCCCTGACCTCCTCAGTTTGAAGTATGAGCATTGCAAATGCAGCAGGACTGATTGTGTGCTGTTTGTACATGGTTTTGAGTGCTAGTGGATAAAGTTATTCATCTTGCAGACACTGAGTAGCTAAAATGCTTTGTTATTTTGGACGTAGAGATATTCGAGAAGGACTCGCACACACGTTATTGAGCATATTTGTAGAAAAAAGCAATAATAAACTGGGATGTCTGTTCCCATAATCCAAATACAAAACATGGATGTTGGCAACGTTTAGTATTATTGCAGGAGTGAGAAAGAAATCTGGTCTTTCACGACCAATTGATACGAACTGTTATCAAACAGGCGAACATTACCTGGCAACATGCATTTTTTTCATTCACAAGATGTGGGCGTCGATCTGTAGGCCAGCATTTATTGCCCATCCGCAATTTCCCTTGAGAAGGTGTGGGTGAGCTGTTTTCTAGAATCGCTGCAGTCCATGTGGTGCAGGTAACCCCACAGTTCTGTTAGGGATGAAGGGGATTGGTCGAGGGGGGAGGGTGGGGGGGGTGCAGTTAGAGGATTTTAACCCATTGACTGTGAAGGAGCGGCGATATATTTCCAAGTTAGGATGATGAGTGATTTGGAGGGGAACTCCCAGGTGATAGTGTTCCCATGTGTCTGCTGTCCTTGTCCTTCATGATAGTAATGGTAGTGGGTTTGGAATATACAGTCAGAGGAGCTTTGTGGAATTCCTGCAGTGCATCTTCTAGGTAGTACTCACTGCTGCTATTGTGCGTCGGTGGTGAAGGGAGTGGATGTTTATTGATGGTTTGCTAATCAAGCGGGCTGCTTTGTTCTGCATGGAGTCAAGCCGCTTTTGTGTTGTCGAAGCCGAACTCCTCCAGGCAAATGGAGGACATTCCATCAATCTCCTCACCTGTGTCTTGTAGATGGTGTAAGGGCTTTCGGAGTCAGGAGGCGAGTTACTTACGCAGTGTGTCTAGCCTCCGTTCCGCCCGTGTAGCAACAGTATTAATATGGCAGCTCCAGTTCAGTTTCCTGTTAATGGTAACCCCCAGAATGTTGATAGTGGGGAATCCAGCGATGGCAATGCCAATGAATGCCACGGAACGATGGTTAGGTTCTCTCAGGTTGTGGATAGATATTGTCAGACACTTGTGTGGCGCGGTTGTTACGGGCCACTTGTCAGCCCAAGCCCGGATATTTTCCAGGGCTTGCACTATTTGGACATGGATGCTAAATCGCCCGTTTATAATTCATGTGTTTCAATAGTTGAGAGTTCAAGGTAAGTAGCGTTCGGGCTGTTAGTTGTGTTTTGGCAGCGACGTGCATGGCCAATCCTCAGCACCTTGCAAGATGTTGAGCAGAGCCAGGAGCTGCCTGGATCTTTTCCAAAACTTCCCAGGCCATGATTCGTTTGGGAGCGCTCTCGCTTCTCGGTCACAAGGTCCCCGTTTCATGTCCTAATCCACGTCTTGAGCAAAGGTCTTGACGGTGAGATGGTGACATATTGGTTATGTCACTGGACCAGTAATCCAGACGCCCAAGCTAATGTTATTGATTATATGGGTTGAAATCTCACCCTGGCAGCTTGTGGAATTTAAATTCGATTAATACAACCTGGAATTGAAAGCTAGCCTCAGTAATGGTGACCATGACAACTATCATCGATTGTCATGAGGACACATTTGGTTCACGAAGGTCCTTCAGGAAAGAAAACCCGTCATTTTTCCCAGCCTGATCTACATGTGACTCAAGAGCTACAACAATGGCTTAGCAAGCACGCAGTTCAAGGGAAATGAGGGGTGGGTAACAATTGATGGCAATTCCGGCAGCACCCACATCCCGTGAAATAATAACAAAAACAGGCAAGCTTGGCACTCCATTTCAGTGCTGAGCAAAGGATATACTGTCCGAGGTGCCATATTTAGGATGAAATATTAAATGAAGGCCTCGTGTGCCATCCCGGGGGAAGTTATAAGATCCTATGGCACCATTTTAAGGAAGATGGGGCGAGGTATCCCCTCTGTCCTGGCCCACATTTGTCCTTCAATAAACGTCACAAAGTCAGGCTAAACAGTCATTGTTAAACTGCTGTTTTTTTTTGGCACTTGCAATGTGCAAATTGGCCGTCACATTTCCAACATTACAACAGCAATAACGCTACAAAAGTGCGCCAGTACCTGCAGAGAGCTTTGAGGGGGCCGGTGGTCATGAAAAGCGCTATGCCAAAGCAAGCATATATTTCTCTGTTTCCCTTTTCTTTTCCAGACCCCCGGAACATACAAATATGCCACCAGCCCAACACAACGTCGTCCGTGGGACATACATCTTGGGGTCTCACTGCCGCACTCTGTTCCAACCCCGCACACCCCACTTCCCACCAATTGTTGCGAATCTGCTCTCGACTCATCACTGAACTCCTTTCTCTCCAATAATTGGAATCGTATAGCTCTCCATCAACACCGCTGCTTCTAATTAACCACATTATGCATTCAGCAAGTTCGCATTTCACCGTAAACTAATGTGCACCTCGAATGAAATCGTACTGAATGGCAGTATATTCCAGAACAGTGTAGAGTTCTCAATGATCTTCAGACTTTGGTCAGCAATGTCGGTGGTGCTGCCAGGAAGAAAGAAGTAAATGTACGATCAGGATGAAGTTATTGCAGATGTTGTAAACTCCGTCGATAATATGGAAAGTGTTTTGTTCTCAGGGCGAACTGATGCCAGTATCACTGAATTTGCCGCACGCACATGTTTTCAAGTAGCTTCTTTAAACATATTTACCTATCTCTCTTGAGTCAATGGTGTGGGATTTCTAAGGAGTAACAAGTTATGTTCTGTTAGGTGGTGAAGATAAACATCAAACCTTCCGCCAAGGGGAATTGTGGATCCACATTGAATTAGTCCTCATTTTAACACCTTATCACAAAGACAAGCGGCACTACAGCACTCTGTTTGTGCTGCTCCGGGGTGCCTGTTTCGATGAAAAGCCCAATGTCAGAAAGGGGTGTGTGTTCATTCAGGTGCCGATGTTTTACCGGTTATAAGTTACAACCAGTGTTCATTATAAGGGAAAGGTATCCTCAGGAAACAATTGAATGTTCCCAAGAAAGACAACATTTCCGTTCTGTCCATAAAACCTATCCTAAGGAGCGGAAGTAACTGGGACTGTGCTACTGGGGTGAGTGTTGGAGCTGCTGCTGAATCTCACTGACATTACAATTCGTGCCATGAGTGACGAATGCAAAGTTTACTCAATATTACGGGTAGGGGAGGGAGGCACGGACCGATGGATTTGGAATTGCAGGCTTCAATGCAACACTCACTTACACTGTAATGAAGAACAATGCATTTCACGGTGGCAGCCATGCAGGCCAGGCTGGCTTTCAAATTTGGAGGCGCCACCATTCTGAGAAAAAGCGAGAACCGGCTGAAAAATAGGGTGTGGGGAAAGGATCATAGTATTTGGAGCAACATTATAACTGAAAAGTTACGGATTTGTACCGTCACAATCCACTGTCACAGCGATGCTACAACCTCATTACAGAAGCTAACTAGCAGTGAACTAAATTATTTAACGTTTGAAAATGAGGACGCTATTAAATAGTAACAGAATCCTTGTTGTACACTTTATTAATATCGGGGAAGAGTAAGTCGGATGCAAATAGGACAAATTATATGACACATATTTGAAAAGTTCAAGTCAATTTTGGAAACGTGTAGGTCTGCATTGGTAAAATATTTAAAAAATAAAACACCTGTGACTAGTATCAGTTGGTTGGTCAATTGTCTGCCGTGGTCTGAATGGACTTTCCCTACTCAGTTTCTCCTCTCTGTGTCTCCAGTAAAATGTCTCCAATTGAATCTGAAGTCCTATTGAATGGGTTCACAGCATTGTACTCCGCTTCCCTCGGCACCGCTTTTTGCTGGGTTACCGGGGATGGAGGCTAAATGTCGTCTTTCCAGCACATCAGTACTACCTTTAAGTTTTGGTAAGCTGGGCGGTGGATGTTACTTCCTGGCCCATCGACCGGTAAGATGCTGAATTCTGCTGCAGGCGCCCGTGAGGTTTGGCCATGTTGTTCATACTAGGACAGCAACTGGTGATTTGAGGAAGACGAGTTCAGTCAAAGGCAGTGACCGGTGAGATGGAGAGTGTTTGTGATATCCTGGGACAGGGACTGGCGAGGAGATACAGTGGGGTCCAGTCTGGACTGGTGATGTGAAAAAAAACCTGCTCCAGTCAAGGGCAGGGGCTGCTGAGGAGAGTCTTTGCTGTAGCCTGGGACAGGGATCTTCCTGGTGGTTCAGGCTGGGACAGGGACCTGTGGTGTGCGGCTGAGTGCTTCAGTATGTGAGAGGCACTAGTGAGTCAAGACGGTGTCATTCGTATTATGAGATTGGGTTAGGTGGAGCAGTGTGAACCTGTCTGAATCAAGGACCCGGTGAGTTGGGGGCAGTCTGGAGCACGGGTTAGTGAGGTGGGGCAGCGTTATTACAGGAGAGGGACCTGTAAGGTAGGGCAGTGGATCAATTTGGTACAGTATCAGTCACAGTGCAGCAGTGTGGATTGGACTGTGACAGAGGCGAGATACATCTGGGGAAGGGAACATTGATGTGTGGTTCAGCCTATGAAAGGGAATACTCTGCTGCAGCCGTCTGGTTGAGACTTGATTTAGGACCGGTGAGGAGGGGATCACACAGGCAGGGGCATTTTGAGGTGGGCGTGATTTATTTTTTCGCTAGTAGGATGTGGGTGTTGCTAATTGTCCACCCCCTAATTGCCCTTGTTCAGTGGACATTTTTAAGAGTCAACCACATTTCTGTTCAGGTGAGGGCACCGCAATTCCTTCCCTCAAGGGCGTTAGTGTATAGAATAGGTGTTCACGACAATCGACAATGAATTCATGGTCATCTTTAGACTTCTGCTCCAAGGTGTTTTATTGAATTTATCATCTGGTGTGGTGGGATTCGAAACCTGGACCTCTGGGTAACCAGGCCAGTGAGAAAACCACGACGCTACTACTGTCTGGGGATAGGCCGATCGAAGTGTGACATTTTGGGTTCATCTTGCACAGGGCAGGCGGTGAGGCAGTTTGTGATCTGTCTGGGACGTTCACTGTGAACATGACATTCCTCAGGCTGTGGTAATTTTATGATGACTCCGTGAGGTGCAGTGTGTTCAGTGTTAGTCCCTGAGCTGGCATAGGAAGGAGGCAGTTTGCGGGATCTTTGTGAAGTGCCGTGTGTTCAGTGTTGGTCACTGTGCTGCCGCAGGGAGGAGGCAGTTTGCGGGATCTTTGTGAGGTGCAGTGTGTTCAGTGTCTCCCCTGAGCTCCTTCAGGGAGTGGGCAGTTTATGATTACAAGGTGTGGCTCTCAGCGTTCACTGTCTGATCCTGCATTGCCCCAGGTTGGGGGCAGTTTGTGATGTCGGTTTGGGTCAGCTTGTCCAGTGTTTGACAGTGAGTTACACAAGAGGAGGGGATAGTTTCGGATTTACAAGTGGGCAAGTTTATTCTGATGCTGAGCTTCACGGAGTCATCCTGCTCTCGCAGGCACTTACACGCATGTTAGGATTTTAAACCCATTCACCTCCATCTGCTGGATGCAGGCAGTACTGCATGTTACAGCTTTTCAGCTGGTTATTTGTCACAGTAACCCCAATACCATGTCCAGTTACGAATATTAAGGTTAACTCCCAGTGGATTTACAGAGATCCTCGAGTTATAATTCAGTCCCTTAAATAATTGCACTTCATCTCTTACTTTATTTGATATATTTCCATGGTACGAACTATTAAAATCCAGCCCGGCTATTCAGTGTTTTAAACATCAACAGAAACATACCACAACTGTTGGAATGGACACAGCTCAATCTTGGATGTGATTAGCAGCAGCAACAACTGCTTCTGCAGGCCCTTTGTGAACACTAATGCATTTAAGCAGGGTGAATGCCTGAGTGCCTCCCAGGATGTTGATAGTGGGGGATTCAGTGATGGTAATGCCATTGAACGTCAATGGGCGATGGTTAGATTCTCGCTTGTTGCTGATGGCCATTTTCTGGCATTTGTGTGGCACGAATGTTACTTGCCTCTTGTCAGCCCAAGCCTGGATATTTCCAGGTCTTACTGCATTTGGACATAATGTGGAACCGTTTTGTGAACACGCCTTGGGGTTTCGGGCCACCTTAGAGCCCGTCAGTCCAGAATGGAGGCAATTTATCCTCTATCCAGAGGTACTGCCGAAGACATCAAAGAAAAGGATTAAAAAACATGACGGATAATCAAGGATATGATTTCCAGATTTGAATTTCTACTTTATATTGATCATTCTTTCGTTTCTTATTCCCCAAGAGCTTTTAGTCCCTGTCCCATCGAGTCTCGAGTCTCACTGCTCCGAAATATAAAACCATATTTTATCTTTAACATTAATTTCTTCACTCCAGGTAGCACGACAGATATTCTCTCCCCCAATTCTAGAACGGCCATCATTAAACAATTCAACTAATCAACTTTAGTTCGTTTCAGGCTGGACAAAACATATGGCTCCTCTGAAGTTGCTGAATCTGACTGGATTGACTTCTACAATCATTGGTTCCCCTCCCCCTCCTCCATGAATGTGGTGATTCTGTTTGGGTTCATGTTCTTCCTCACGGGATCACCTGGCCCACATACTCAAAGGTTGTGCTTAATTCAGATCTGCACTCAGTCCGTTTCCTCCCCTCCCTTCCCTGAATTTGCATATTCTTGATGGCTTCATGTCTTTAGTTAAGCCTTGAGTGTGTTGGGTAACGTGGCCTTCACAGAACGTTATAACCGCTAATTTGGTGGACATTTGAATTATCGTTATGGGAGGGGACGGGCTGGTTTACTTGCTCTTTCTGTCTGTGGATGGTCAGGCTTTTGCTTCATCTTCGATTTTGCGAAGTATTTATTTTTATTTTGACTTACAGCCCCTGGCTCCTTTCCCTCTCCTCCGTCAAACTATTCACTCTCACTGAATACAGCTATACATTCACTGGCTGGCGTCCCTTTCACAGAAGTTGCAGTTTCTGGCTGGGCTCAGCGTTTTATTTTACATTAATATTTTACCCCTATCCCCTTCTCTTCTCCGAAAAGGTTTGTCTCCCATTGTGTCCACTCATTGTGGTCGCTCAGAAGAACCTTCAAGCAGTTAGAAATATGAACTGTAATAGGCCATTTGGCCTTTCGAGCCAGCTCCGCCATTACAATAGCTCTTGGCTGATATTTCATCTCTGGTCCAACTTCGTTCAGTACCTCATGTCCCTTAATCTCCGTGGTATCCAAATGTCGATCGACATCTGTCTTGATTAGATTCAACAACTGACCATCCACACATCGATGGGGCAGCGAATTCCAAAGATTCGAAAACCCCATCCTCTCAGTATTACAAGGGTCGACCGTTACTTTGAGACTATGACCCCTTAGTTCTAAGTTTCATTTTCCCCCTTTATGTGATGTGGCGTCCATGGCAAGTTCAGCATTTTCTCCCCATGCATAATTTCTGCTGGAAAAGTGCAGGCCGAGGGCCCTTTTTCAACGTAAGTTCATAAGAAATTAAAGCAGGCGTAGGCTGTTCAGCATTCCGACCCTGATCCACCTTCAATTAGATCGTGCTGACCTTCTACTTGAAATAAACATTTTCCGCATTATCTCTGTGTCCCTTGATGTTTTTTTTTAATGTGTACAAAGCTAAGGGTCTCACTCTTGAGCATACTCAGCGACTGTGCATCCACAGGCCTCTGGGGCAAAGAGTTACAAAAATTCACGACACTCCGGCTGAAGGAATCACTCCTCATCTCATTCCACATCAGCTTGCCCTCTATTCAGAGACTGTGCCCCTTGGTTCTGCACACCCCGGCCCAGCGAAACACCCTGCCTGCGTCTACCCTGTGAAGTCGTGTGAGAACTTTGCAACTTTGCATGAGATCACCTGTCATTCTTCTAAACTCCAGAGGGTAAAGGCTCTGTCTATTTAATATTTCCTTGCAGCACAATCCCTCCATCGCGTGAAGTAATTGAACGAGTCTTCGTTGCACTCCCTGTGTGGCAATGATAAGACCCGCTGCAGTCTATATGGTGCAGCTACACTGAAGATGCTGCTGGTAAGGAAGCTCTCGGTTTTTGATCACGTGGCAGTTAATGGATGGGGATATTGTTCAAAGTCAGAAAGGAGTGTGGCTTTGAGGGGAACTTGCAAGTGATGCCATAGCCATGCATCTGCATATCTTGTCATTTTAGTTTGGGGCATCACAGGTTTGGAAGGTGTTGATGGAGCCAGTAGAATGAGGTGCAGTACACCTTGTATACGGTGTATACTGCTGTATATACTGCTGTACCTCTGCATCGACCCTGGAGGGAGTGGACGCTTAAATCGCTGGATGTGTCACCAATCAAGAAAGCTTCTTTACCCAGGATTTTGTCAAGCTTCTTGAGGGTTGTTGCAGCCAGAAACATCCAGGTATATGGAGAGCATTGCATCATAGGTTCCTGATTGGTAAGGGGTTCAGAGGTTACGAGGAGAAGGCGGGAGATTGGGGTGGAGAAACGTATCAGCCATGATTGAATGGCGGAGTAGACTCGATGGGCCGAATGACCTAATTTCTGCTCCTATGTCTTATGGTCTTATATTGTTGACTTGCTCTTTGTAGATGGTTGTCAGGCTTTGGAGAATATGGAACTGAATTATTCGGTACAATGTTCCCAGCCCGTGACCTGGTTATGTAGCCAAAGTATTTATATAGCTGGCGCAGTTCAGTTTCAGGCTAATAGTAAACCCCAGGATGTTAAAAGTGATGTAATTCAGCTATGGGGCAGACATTGATTGGCAAGGCCGTGTGGTAAGATTGTCTCTTTTTCGAGATCTTCATTAATTGTATAACAGATGCCTTTTTGCTAGCTATTTCTAGCTATTGTTCCAAGCAGAGTAACTTCTCCTTAAAGCCACACTTGGATCAACTGCTCCGTGATGTCAAACATGGGTAAACTCCTGCCTTGATGTGAAGGCCAGTGACTTTAACCTTCTCCCGTGAGTTCAGATCTTGTACATGTTGAAAACAAAATTAAGATAAGGTCAGGAGCCGAGTGGCCTGCGCGGAATCCAAACAGAACATCTATTGGCAGGTTATTGCGGTGTAAGAGCTGCTTGATATCAATACCGACGATATCTTCTATTACATTGCTGATGATCGAGCGCGGGATGTTTGTGTTGTAATTGGCTGGATTGGGTTTGCCCTATTGTTTTTGTGGACAGGACATGCCTGGGATCCTTTCCACATTGCCAGCTTGATGCCTATGTTGCAGCTTCACCCAAAAGGCTTGGCTTGGTGCGCAACAAGTTGGGCAGGTTACAATTTCTGGATTACAATTTAGCATTATTTTTTGCCGGAAAGTTTCCACGGCCCAAATTCTTTACTGTATCCAGTGACTTCAGCCCTTTCTTGACATCAAGTACATTGCATCAAATTGGCACCTGAATCACCCACTCGACACCTCTGGATGAAAATTTTGCAAATTATTCAACCTTGCCTATTGCCCTGATGTGCTGGTGCCCCCATCATCTCATAGATTCTGAAGCGAAATAGACAGAATGAGTATTTGCAAATGCAACACAGTTATTCAGAAAGGAAAGAGTGAGAAAACAGAAATAGACTGGCCAGTTATCCTGAATCAGCCGTTGACCCAATGCTGCAAGCGTAAAATGCACTTTGAAAGTCACACCAGCTTGTTGGAGACCCCATCTGCTCTCCCTGGCTTTACAATCTGTTGCTGCTAATGAGTAGTTTGGCCTTGATCAGGTTCGCGGACCTTCACCAGCATGTGAAAAACATGTTGAGCTCTGGCTACATTGAGTCAGAAACAAAGAATCGTCCAGGAGTGTGTCGCCTGTGATGTCCGGGTGGGGGTGCAGGGGGGTGGGGGGAAGGGCGGGCGGTGTTGTGGGCCAGTGTGTTCAGGACCTGACTCACGTTAAGATCACCATAGTTACCATGATCTTTAAAGAGGAGATGGATTTCCCAGTGATAATATTTCACGTTGTAAACAATTTGCAGTGACAAGCAAAGTAATGTAGGCATATACTAAACATTGCTTAATAGCCAACTAATTCAAGTAACTTAATGCGAAGTTGCTTTGCCATTATGTAATTAATTCAACCAAAAGAATGTAACCATGCTCCCAGCCTATATGTAGCCATGAAGATTCGATTCCAAACTGCCCCTATATTTCCAGCAGGCTCACTTCCCCCTGTGACGTATTCTGGTGTCCTTTCAATGCCTTTGTTCCCAGTTTTCTGATTTATCCAGGATCGAATTCCAGCAGTGAGAACCACCCCGGGAACTATTTTTCCTTGTATCTGCACAAATCGCGTCGCCTCAAATAGCAGACTGAGTCTCTCTCATCTTCCTGCGTCATGGCTAACACATAACCTCTGACTTTAACAGCAGCAGCTGCATTTTCAGTCTCCCTCTCTTTGTCTTTCAGCAGCCTGTTAACTTTTAATCCTTCCCCCCAATCTAAAAAAAGGCCCTTTTCTGCCAAGATGGGAAATATTTGCCTTGATTTTCCACAGGTCCTGCTTAAAAGAGGCCGTTTAAAACATAACCTTCTTATAAGCTGTCACAATCGTCAAACTCTTTAGGCACACCAGAGAAGGAGAATTGCGTGAAGTCCCTGCGGGATGCCGTGGATTCAGTCTGCAAACTTAATCAGACGTAGGGAAGGGGAAGTTAGTGATGTGTTTGTTTGGTGCAGCGTTTTCCGTGTGAGAACATGAGCTGTGCTATATTTGGGACAGTTTTTGGTATCTGTGTGAAGGCAATTTGTTCTGCGTCCGACTGTGAGTTGCTCCTTGTGATGTAGGGGCACAGTTGTTGCGTTTCGGTGGCTAAATTGGTTCTGACGCTGAGCTATTCTCATTCATCCTGCTCTCAGAGTCCATCAGAGACATTTTCGTAGTAAGAGGAGAGACAGGGTATTCTGCTCCATACAGGCGGAACTAGAGGGCTCATTGTTTCCGTTGCCTATTTCCCACATTTATCGAATCATAATGGCCAGCTTCAAACATTAACTTTATTTCTTCTGTTGAAGGGTCATGTGGACTCGAAACGTCGACTCTTTTCTTCTCCACCGATGCTGCCAGACCTGCTGAGTTTTTCCAGGTAATTCTGTTTTTGTTTTGGATTTCCAGCATCCGCAGTGGCTTTTTGTTATTAACTTTATTTGGATTGGAATGTATATATTCCGTGATGTTTGTCAACGAGTTGAGAAGACGGAATAGAGAGAAGTACACCTCAGTTTGCTGAGAATGCTGTTTTGACATCAAGAGAGCAGCAAGCCACAAACGGGCTTCCTGAAATTAAATCAATGGGGGATTGGGGTAAACTCTGCATAATGATAGGTGAAGTTCCCTCTGGGAAAGCGAGGTCATCTAGTTTGAAAAAAAGAAAGGTAGTTGATAAATATTTTCTAACAATGAGACGATTAAACTATATAGCATCTGGAATAAAAAGTATCCAACTCCAGAAATCCCAAAAGTTAGTGGAAGAGGAATACAGATGATTAAATAAGTAAATGTCTTTAATCCGGGGCGTGTGGGAGGTGGAATACAAAGGGCAGATGTCTTGTCTCAGTTGCACAAAGCTCTCGTTACTGCGTTCAGTTCTGGGAAGCCCACATCAGGAAATGCGTGGAGGGATGCAATAGAGATTCACCAGAACGACACCGGACATAAAACGGTTAAAATTATGCCAGCATGAAATTCACATTCGGCTTGTGTTTCCTTGAAGATTACAGGGTTATCTAATTTAGTTTTTGAAATAAGTACTTCATTAATTGCCATGACTGTTAGTCCAGTAATAATTCAAAACAATATCTACTGTGCGACAACAACGCGGAAACAACCTTAAAAGTAGAGTTCGGTCTTTCAGGGACGAATTGAGGGAACGCATCTCCAGACATTTGCTGGACACAATCTGGAACTCTCCCCTCAACCCAAATTGAAAAAAAAGAAACTGTTGAAGTTGGATGCCAATTTAAATGCTAACAACAGAGTTTGATAGGCCTTTGTTACTTAGACATGTTAATAAACAGGAAGGCAAGGTGTGTTTAATTCACTAAAATACAGATCGGTCACTATCTGAATGAATGGCAGAGGAGGGTGAATGCCCAGCTGTCAAACTTCCAATTGTATACTTCTTGACATAACCTTTCCACTTCTGTTTAATCCTAACCTTAACTGTTGTCATTTGCTAAAATTGAATCCCACATTTATAATTTAATTTTCTATGATTGTGGATTTTTCTGCCCGCCGACCATCGACTTGTATCATTTGCTAATCGATTTAAAAGCTAACATTTTCTCCATTCCTTCCACAGTCAATTCCCTTCTCATCTGTCAACAATGTTCCTGTTTTTACTCTTCCATAGTGAATGTTTTTTTCTTATCTCTCCAGGGCCACATCATCCCCTCTGCTTCCATAGTCACTGTTTGCCTCGTCTCTCCACATTGATCCTTTTCCCATCTTTTCATCGGCAGCACTTTTCACATCATTTCACAATGATTCGCCTCACATCCTTGTGAGTTATTGCTTTCCTTAGCCAGCGCTGTATTCCACCTTCTAGCATTCAAAATAAATGGTTTTCTCATCTATTCACATTGATCCATCTCTCATCAATCTGTAATTAATGCTTTCTTCATCTCTTTACCGTGATCCAGGATTACTTGTAAGAGTTTTGTTTGCTGATACCCTTTTCTCTTCTCATGGCTTCAGAAACCTCATGCTCAACACTTCACAAATTTGTCACCACATCACCAACTGCTTCTGATCACTACTCTACAGGTTCAGAATCTAGACACAATGCAATTTTTTCATTATTTACAAATTCTTCTCCTTTATGTTTCTCTAATATTACCACGCATTCAGTCTTCTCCTCAAACCTCATATTAGGGAGGTTTATAAAATATGTAGATTAATCATATGGAAATGACGAATGAAGTTCAACCTGATGCTGTGGGGATGGTTGGAATTATGTGTATATTGAAACATTTTGTTCTACAACTGTACCGTTGCTATATTTCAGGAATAAACTCAACTTCTGAATAAAGTTACACAATTGCATTGTAGTAATGTGAGCCGTCATTACATTAAGGACTGTCACGTACGAGTTGTATATCATACTGAGAATGGACAAGGTGACAAAAGCGACTACTGTTGATGCAGTGCCTACATCCTCGTCGAAGTTTTCTGATCCGTCTTCCTCTACCAATTGGTCTTCCAGACATTCCATTATTCGAGGGGATTCTAGAATCAATAGACGGAGTTTGTTATAAATGAGATCATGTTGAAGATAGACTAGATGTAACACAACAACGGCAGCTGGCAGGGGTATGTTGCATTGGAAGTCAAAGTAGTGGAACATGAAAAGACCTTAAGTCGACTCAAGTAATTTTCAAAAAAACATAGGGATACTTGTTGGGTGATGACAATCGAGGTCAAACAGGGCACCTAGGACAGAGGAGCTCTTTTAAATGGTAATGTGTGCATCATTTGCAAGTTCCCGTGGGGGGTGGGGGGTGGGGGGGGGGGGGCGCGGGGGCGGGGGGGGGGGGGGGGGGGGGAACAATCAATCACACGTGGTTGAAGTTATTTCCATTGCTTTTTAGGAGCCGACAACAACAAAATAATCAAAAATCTATTCAGATGATCTCGGCCCCTATCTGAATAAAAGAGTGGACTCAGGCTCGAACCACTTGCAGTTCACAGGCTAAACTAACCTAAGAGATCATCAGGAAAATGGGGGCGGAGTCATATTTCAGCTAAAGATTCAACTGTGCCTGATCGGCGCAGTTTATGTTCGCCTCTCAGAAGTTATTGACATTTTACAGTAAAGGTTACTCGCCGGTACAAACAAATGATTCCACAGTATTTTAACCATTTAACGTACATAAATATTGACAGTATAATCTGAACAGCGGCGTTAGCCTTTCCCCACTGTCATCAGATTTAGTTGCTATTGATGATGTCAGCATTGACATCCCATCAGGCTCGCTACGACTATTGCGATATATTATGGTTACAATTCTCTGTTTATTTGGTTACTAAAATCCTGTGAAATCTGTAATACATTGTATCGTATATTTCCTATGGCAGCTCCAGCATTCTGCCATAGTAATACCATAGGGTTGGTTACCCTGTGGGTTAGAACTGTGAGCGGCTGGATTAAAAGTGACATTAACAATTCCCTCAACGCCCTGGAGGTGGCACTACTATCAAGTCTCTAATTCTGCAACCTTTCGCATCCTGGCCAGTATTTCCAATTTTATGGAGCGCATGCGGCTTTAGTGAATTCAGAAGCATCGTAATCTTAGGAGTAACTGCCCTACAACAGAGTAAACTTTGTCATGTATCAAATTCAATGTTATCCTGGAACGCTTGCTTCTAGTGTATGCGAGCTCATTGAACTGACCAGTATTAAGCTCCCGACAACTAACCAAGATCATTCAATTTTGCAACTGGAAAGTGAGTGTTGATCCTGCTATACCTACTCTATCCTGAACTATACCAGGCCACGCGCCTTTCATCAATAGGAACTGAAGATGTATTGTAGGATCAGGTAGCCGATGGAAATATCGTCACTTGAGCAAGAGCAGCAATTTATGCTGTTCATCTGGGCTTGAGTCATCGCATGTGAATCGTGCCGGGATAATTAAAAGATTTAGACTGTGCAAAGCATGGAAATAAATTGCATTCAGTAACTTGGTGCAGCTGAATATGTACAAAGAAGGGCTATTGAGGGTAATATACAGAGATGACTACTTCACCAAGACTCGCTGCAGGAAACATGGGTAGAATAGCCTCCTTCTGTGCCGGACTGACTACTACTCTGTGAGCTCACAGCATGGATAGCTACCCGGCCCATTGGAAGACTGCTTCCTTCACTTAGCGAGACGTTTCCCAGCATGGAGCGAACCCACAACACAAAAGAGCAGCTCCAACTATTGGCTGTTCCGAGACTGAGCAAGATTTGCTTAACTCTGTGTAAGTCAGTCATGGCAGGTACATCAAGCCAGTCACCTGGACACATATTCTCTGACATGACCACACATATATTTTTCCATGACATGGCTGAGATAGCAAAGCAACGATGGATGAATTGTTGGTCTCCTGCCCGGTGTCTCACCCAGAACCACCCAGTATAACAGAAAGCTACGCCAGATTGCACTGTCCAGTCGGTAAACCATGCAATGATTCCTGATTGTCATGTATTTTTTTTTTGCCCTCCGAAACTTTAATGGTTCTTTTTCAGAGTGTAATTATTGTTTGTGGACTGCCTCGTAAGGAGGCCTACCAACAATCTTTCCGACCTCGCCATTAGTTTCAGCGTGTTTTTCAACAGGCTGCACAGAATAGCGGCCTGAAACATTTAGGAAGGGGAAAGAAATAAAAGCGCCACTATTGGCGATACAAATCCGATCAGTTGATTTACTGCAGACAGAGATTCTCTTTGAATAATCAGCTCTCGGTATCTTTGCTTCACATTGGATATATGGACAGATTCTGCACTCTCTGTGCTGTGACAGTGGCTAAATTGTGTGAGTTTAGCCAGGTTTACGATCACGGCAACAAAGACATACTCTGCTTTAAAGGTCACCTTTCACTGAGTCAGTATTTCCGAAACGCTCCATAGGGAAATAATTACACTTTAAATTGTCTGAGTCCATATCCAATTAAGCTAAAATAATACCCATAAAGAAAATAAAATGAGCAGATAGGAAGCCAGTCTAAACAATGCTGCTTCTGGGCAGAATATATTTAACAGACTCGGGGAGATATCACTGCACCTGCAATTCTCCATGGAGTTTTCAACATGCACCTGAACTCTCGGATCGGGCCAAGAATAAGCCGCTCAATTGAAACGCAGCAGCACTGAGACTTTGGTACCCCTCAGACTGTAAGAGTGCATTATGAGCCTCGATCAAATGGCAGAATTGTGGAAAGGAGATTGAACCCACAAGGTGACAGGTGGGTGCAGGGTTAAGATGGGAAGAGCGACAGGTGCCTCATGTGGCAGGTGGACAGTGTGGGTAAGTGTGCGAGGGTAAAGATGGGAAGGATGGTAGATGGGTCAGGTGTCAGTTGGACTGTGTGGCTGAACTGCACCTGGGCAGTGTGGCGGAGATAGCGTGGTGCGTTGCTAGAGTGGTAGTTGGGTGTAGTGGTAGGTGGTAAAATTGCCAGCTGGTTGAGTTTGTGGATGGACACGGCAGCATGTGAGTGAGGTGTCAGATTTCAGAAAGGCATGTGGTTGTAGAGGTGGGTAGATGGAGTGGTAGGCAGTTATCAAGGCAGATGTGTGAGGTGGAAATTGGATAAGGTGGCAAGTTCGTGACTTGAGCATGTGGGTAGATGATGTCTTCTTAGGTGGTTCGGAGGACAGTGGGTTCTGGAAGAGTGGTCAACTCAGCGGCCATACAGGACGAGTTAGTAGTGTGCTTGGTAGGAAGGAGTCAGCTCTGGCGGGGGTTAGTCAACTTGTCGGTGGGCAGCGTGTTCTGACGGGGTAGACAGATGTGGTCGGGGAGCTGGTTTGGAGGTTGGGGTTAGTCGGTTTGTCGGGCATTTTTGTTTGGCCAGATCGGGTCAGTGTATTCGGCTTGTCAACCGGGGTGTCAGCGGTTCAGCAGGGCTGGCCCCAGGGTGGTCGTGTGGACGAGGGGGGATTCGAGTGATCAGTGTGAGGGAGTTGCGGGCCAGATGTGTCATTAGCCAGAAGTTGGACTACGTTTTAATATTTCTAATTATTCTTTGGTAATTATTCAGGCAAGTGCATCAGAACTGGGTGAATCCTCCGACTCCAGCTCAGAATCAGAGACATTAATGGAAGGTGCTGTGGAGCATGCAAATTTCCCTTTGGACCTCTGAACTTCCCAGGCAATCCACAAGGAGTTCAGCAAGTCAGGGCCTCCATGATGCTTCGACGGACATCATTGGGCCACATGTCTGCTGCTCCATGGACTGGAAGCTTTCGGCTGTTGTCTTCATTTGAAGAAGATTTGGTGTCCTGAACTGACTCAGGCCGCATAAGATGAAACAAGGCATCTCCCTTCCCCCTTGTATCTGGGTCTCCTCCAGGGGATATATTTATCGTGTCACCATTAACAAACTATTTAATATTGGAATGAAATTCAATGAACTTTCAATCTCTGCAAAGACCATTACCTTTTCAAATTAAATTGAAACTTGCAGATATTAGTTGTAAAATGAAGCAAGCCGTTTTCATATATTTTTAAAAAATCTTCCTGGAACATACGACTAAACGCTCTTTTTCATTTTGGAGGGAACTTACACTTTATCTTGCAGAAAGTGTAATTTTCCTTTGCCTACACGCCGATACTCCCAGGCTCCACGTGGCTGACAAGCCGTTGAGTAACAATGGACAGTTGACGTCAGCTTCCAGTGCGTTTCCGTACCGCCTTGCGCTGAGTAGGGACGTCGAGTGTCCATTCCCAAGGTGCCATCCTCAGATTTCAGAGAGATTCTTATATCTACCAGCAGCGGTAACGCTTTTCCGATAATTCATTCCACTTCCTGGCCAGTCCCGCCCCCTCGCTCACCCCCTTGCCATCCCCATACACGAATCCTTACTTGGCTGCAGGATATGTCTCTTGGAAGCACAAAAATAAAAGAAAAGGACAGAGTAAGTAAATCATTTTGTTATGAAGAGGTTTATCACGTTATTCTAATATGGTAGTTTAGCTTTACAATGAAGATAAAATAATGGAGTCATATGACCTGTTCTAGAATCTTCAGTGCGTCTCTTGGAAGAGAGACTGTCTGCCTCCAACATTCCCTCTTTCATTTATTCATTCAGGGATGTGGGCATCTGTAGTTGGGCGAGCATTTATTGCCCATCCCTTGTGGCCCTTGTGAAGTTGGTAGTGAGCTGCCTTCTTTAAGCACTGCAATCCATGTGATGTAGGTATACTCACAGTGCAGTTAGGGAAGGAGTTCCGGGATTTTTGACCCAGTGACAGTAAAGGAACGGCGTTATGTTTCCAAGTCAGGATGGTGAGTGTCTTGGCGGGGAACTTTAGTGCTGTGGGAGCTGCACTCATCCAGGCAAGTGGGGAGTATTCCATCACACTCCTGAATTGTGACTTGTAGATTGTGGGCAGGCATCAAGCAGTCAGGGGCTAAGTCACCGTGCTAAGCCTGCAGAGCTCTACGGAGCCTGTAACCTCTATTGACTGCAACGTGCTGCTGCCTCTTTTCGGTATTCGCTGATTTTTAGTCAAGCCTTTAACGTGACGTCAAAAATAGCATCCTCTGTCATCTTCCCCATGGCAGTTTGCAACACATTTAACTCGTATCCACGTAGAAGTGGCAGTTAGATGTTCTTGAGACCAGCTTTCTTTGACCTTTGACGTAAGAAGGAAGGTCACAGGACTATCATTGCAACATTCTGCCTGACACACCTCTATAGTCTTTGTTAAACTCAGAGCCGGGCCACTGTAGCCAAGCAGAATTACCTTCCATCTAAATCCCAGTAAAGCAATCTAAGATGCTCATTGGTCTATAATGAACACTGTGGCTACCATAGCAGGTCAGTGGCTAGACATTCTGCGGCGAGTAACTCACCCCCTGGCTCCCCAAACCCTGCCCACCATCTACAAGGCACAAATCAGGAGTGCGATGGAATGCTCCCCACTTGCTATGATGAGCGCAACTCCCACAATATCCAATAAATCCTGACATAATCATAATCCAGGACAAAGCAACCCCCTTGTTTTGCACCTCTCCCACACACACTCACTCCCCCCATCACCGAGGCACTAGTAGCAGCAGTGTGTACTATCTACAAAATAGTAGCGATTCACGAAGGATCCTTTGACATCACCTTCCAATTCCACGACCACTACCATCCAGAAGGACAAGTGCAGCTGATATATGGGAACACGACAACTTGCAAGTGCCCCTGCTAGTCCCTCACCATTTTGACTTGGAAGTATACCGCCGATCCTTCACTGTCGCTGGACCAAAATCCTGGAACTCCCTCCCTACCTACACTTTGGGTGTACCTACATCACATGGACTGCAGCAGTTCAACAAGGCAGCTTACCACCACATTCACAAGGGCAACTCGAGATGGGAGATAAACTCTGGCCTAGCCAAACTGGCTGGGATCCCAAAAATGAATATGAAAAGTCAAGAATGTAAAAAGGCTGTTGCAAACTTGATGATAAAGGAAAGAAATGAGCTTGAATGTGGAGACAATCGTCTCTATGTTGCAGGTATCATAGCTCTAAAGCAATGCAATATCTGCCATGGGATTTGTTTGGCAGTGATACTTTTTTCCTAATTAATTACCCAGGAGCGAAATTTGCTGGGAGGACGAGCATTTATGGTCCACTTAATTGGCCTAAAACTTGGTGGTGAGTCTTTTCCTAGAACCGCTGCTGCCACTGGTCACATATCTAAAGTGACAATTTGCTCAGTTTGTACTTGGTCGCATGATCAATCACTTCATCGTTTTTCATAGATTTCAGTAATTGCGCTTCACTAGCATTAAAGAGAGACGACTCCAGTGACATAGTTTCCTCCAGCCACCATTCCTAAATAATGGAGGAACTTCCAGAGTTTAGCAATTCAAAGGCACCGTTCCACGATCCAGAGGGATGGAGTCCACATGATGTATTCACGCTGGTGATGAAGTAAACAAATGGGATGGGATACGCACAACATATCCAATGTGCAGCCAATATCGAGAGGGGATGAAAAAACATGGGAAGGAACACTTAGACGCTGAGACAGTTTTTGAAATTGAACTATTTATTCATTTTTGGGATGAGTTTAAATGGAGATTTTGCAGCATTCATTAACTCCGCTCTGAATTTACTCTGTGTCCCTGCATAAATACACGTGTTGGTGCAACAGCTGAAAAGTTGCAGCATATATCCGCTTTCCTGCAGAATGGACCTTGGGTCAGTTAACTTGGTGCCTGCTAAATACTTACTGTTTGTAACTCGCACATATATCAAATTTATAACATATACCACCCAGAACAGGATGAAGCTGCCCGATATAGACAGCAGTAAAATGATGGACTTTCTCCGGCTCTCCATCTCGGGGTCATTCAGATTCTTTCCATCACTCTCGGCCCGAGTCTATTCAGGGCTGCATTGGCTACTAGAATGTGCCTGATAGTCAGAACATTGAATATAATAATTAGAACGAAAGGTACACATGGAGTAAGAATACGGTCCAGCCTGTCATACGCTGCCCCGCCAGTTGAATCATAATATATCGACTTGATATTGCAAAACCACGGCACGTTTTTCGCTACAAACAGTGGTTCATATGTAAAATAATCAGGTACGTTTTTAATACAGCTGAAAGCACAGACGGTACCTACAACCACAGATGCTGTTTTCTTGGTGCAAAATTTGGTTTTCAGATTTAGGTAACAAATGACAACACAACGATCGAAGGTGAAAGCGACCGTCAACCAGACCGAACTGTTTCTGGCTGCGTAAGTCAGGACAGCGATAGCACTGCAGGCTTGAGTGGTGCTTAGAAGACTAACCGGGAAATAAATACCACGTAACCTGTTCAGGATTACCCCAGTGATAACGACCAGCAGGTCTGACACTGCCATAGATACCAGGTAGCGCGTGATACATCCAGAGAGGTCACACTTTCCTCGGGACAGATTCATAATTGTCACCAAGTTGCCTGGAAAGAAGAGAGAACGGGATTAGTGCTGAATTACACCTTACTGGTCCAACGAATTCATCACTTCCCAGAAGAGTGTTAACTTAAGCAGATATTTTTAAAATAAGTATCCTTCTGTCCCAACCTAGCTGCAACAATCATGGCTTAAAATATATAGGCAATAAATGGAGCTTGTAAAGCCTCCCCAGCACATTAATGCCGGAAACAATGAGCCATAAATGTATCACTCTTTTTAATACCTCAACAGCAACTATTATACCTGACGCAAAGCCTTGCACAAAAACACCTCACTTACTTGCCAGTAATAAATATACCTAAACTAAAGACTAGCATAGTACACGTTACTTGGAGACACGTTTTCATGGTGGAACAACACTTTGAACAGGAAACTTGCACAATGAAAACCTCAAAGTAATAAAGAGAAGTACAATAAATGCAGTGTGTAATATTTTATGCAAAATGTAAGTAGCTCAAGTGAGACTTATGCAATACACACTGAACTGTGGTCCCTTGCCTGAAACAGCAAAAGCTGCAAATACTGGGTAGTAGATGGCAAACACAACACCGCTTACACGAGCATGCATTTCAGCAAGCGAGCAGGAAGCCTTGAGTGGTGTGTAACAATTATAAATTCTCTTGTATTTTATTCTGATGCGAAGTCCAATGAGGCAGGTTTCATCATCATTAATGTTAGTTCCAGTATTCTGAACAAACAAGTTACGACATGCATTTGCACGTTTGCTCTCCTTCGTGATAACAAACAACTTTCACTGATTAGTAGATTCATCCGTACAAGCTGTTCTTTGATTGTTTGTGCTATTCCTATAACTGCACCACTAAATATTGCCTGGCCTTGGTATGCCCCTAAATATTTAGTTCCCAGCTTTGATTTCCTTGTAACAATGTCTCCGTTATCCCTATAAGATTATACACATAACCTCTATGTTTTGGCGTTAATTCGTTAATTTTGTTCTGAATACGACGTGCGTTTAAGTAAAGAGGCATTGATTTTGCAGTTTCACCACCAAACCCCCCTCCTCCCTTCACCTTGACACTATTTGATGCTGTATTTTTGTTTATGCTTGTACACTCTGTCCCTTCCTGTCACACTCTGGGTATCATTACCTTAATAACTTCCCTGCAAAACTGCTATTTCCTTTTGCTCTGTAAGCCTATGTATACTCTTTCCAGGACCATCCCCCACTCTATTTAGTGCAAAGCCGCCGCTACAACCCTAGTTATTCGATTCGCCAGGACATTAGTCCAGGCACGGTTCAAAAGAAGCCCGTCCCACCAGAACAGCTCCCTTCTACCTCAGTGCTGGTGGCAGTGCCTAATGGACTGAAACCCATTCCTTCCACACCAAAATTTTAGCCACGCATTTAACCCCTTGACTGTATTTACCCTATGCCAGTTTGCCTGTGGCTCAGGTAGTAATCCCGAGGTTATTTCCCTGGAGGTTCTGCTTTTTAATTTAGCTCCTTACTGTTCAAATTCTTTCAGTCGAACCTCCATTCTAGTCCCAACGTTGGTGTCAATGTCGATGAAAGTAACTAGATCAGTCCCGTCCCACTGCAAGTTCCTCTCCAGCTCTGAAGAGAGGTTCTTAACACTGCAACCGGGCAGAATATACAGCCTCCGAGACTCACGGATGCAGAGAACAGTATCTATCACCCCAATTATTCTGTCCCCTAACACTACTAAGTTCCTATTCCTGACCGCACTTCCATGGCTTCCTGTAAAACGTTGCCCTGTTCAGTTTGCTCATACTCTCTGCAGTTCCCATTCTCGTCCTCACAGCTTGCAAGGACCTTGAAACTGTTGGACCATTGCAGGGGCCGAGGATCCACCAACTCTACCCCTGAGTCGCCACACCTGCCTCACTTGCAGTCACACCCTCCTGTCCCTGATCACAGACCAAATTTGAATTTACTAATCTGAGGGGGTGTGACTGCCTCCTGGAGTGATGTGTCCAGGTAACTTTCTCCCTCCCTGATGTGGCGCAAGGCCTGCAGCTTGTACTCCAGCTCTTCAACTCGGATTCGTTGTTCATCGAACTGCAAATGCTTACTGCAGGTAAGGATCAACTTGGTGTCCAAAAACTCCCACATGCTGCGCAGCAACACATTACCCATCCTGCCATCACTATCGTACTTTATTTAAAAGATTAATTAATTACCTTACTAAACCTGCTCTTTACACTTTAAGAGTCCACTGCCGTTCACGCTTTATTGTATTTATTTACACCAGTATTGGTGTAAAAGCATGTTAAGTATGTTACACTTAACAAGCTTTTTTTCAGAAAAAGAGTGAAAAACACTAGAGACCTAAATACAAACTAAGGATCTTTCTTTTACTTTAAAGGCAAGAAATACTCACCAGTCCTACTCACCAATCAGCTGCTTTTCCTGCACTCACGGCACATTGTGGTTCTTGACGTCACTCCACCATGGTCTCACATGAAAGTCTCCCTGCTCGTGTACGTGTGTGTGTTCACATTTCTTTGTGTGTTTGTTTGTTTGTGTGTATGTTTGTGTATGTGTCTTTGCGTGTGTTGTTACGATCCCAGCTGAGATTACTCCTGGACAAACGTAATCCCAGGGGGCAACCCAGCTTGGTCGATCCCAACTTTTATTTGTTTGTTTCGATACGACGAGAGTGGCTACTGAATAAAGTCACAGGAGTCAGTTGATGAACTTTGAACAAAAGAATAAAATATTGATTCAACAAGAAAGATAAACTATATTAAAATATTTATTCACCTACAACTGCAGCTTTACAGATATACTCATGTTTATAAGGATAACACAAGTTACAAAATGTATCCTCTCCAGTACAGTTCACAGTAAATGCACAGTTAATTTAAACCAATAGACAACCTGTGTTCAGACACTCCACACTCTTAAACCAAGTGGCAGATGCCACCTTAAGCAGATACTATGGGTCTCATAAACTCCCTCCAGACGTTTGTCAAACCATGAGCCAACCAATCTAACTGCACTCCGCCTATCACCAGGAAAAAAAAACATCACAACAGTCAAGTTTTTTTTAGAATAGACTTACATCCACCTGACACAAAGTTATCATCATAAACCTCTAACAGTAGTTTATTACCTATTATATAAATTAATTTTACATTTCCATTCACAATTGCACATCGTATTGCACAATTACAAAACGCACCTAAAGTCAATACATGTAACAAGATTAGCAGAATGTATAAATCATGAATGAACAAAACTCAACACTTATGTTTCTTTTTCGTCTTATTCCCATTCTTTAACTCAGAAAATAATATTTTATTTAAGTTTACAGCCCAATTGTCCCTTTTGTTCACTGTAGCTGTAATTTTATCCTCAAGCTCATTTTCCAAAATCGAATGCTCTAAATTCTCATTTCGATTTATCAGTGTCAAAATGATATTTTTTTTCGGCATTAACATCTAATTTCTTCTCTGGTTATGATTCCTTCGCCATTTAAACAATGTTATTGCAATTCGTCTACTGTTCATTCAAAAGGGTTTCATACTCCTGCCTCTTTTAATTCATATGTTTTATAAATGATATTGTTGTTTCTCCACATTTCATTATGAACAGATCTTTTCCGCTTCTCCTTGAGCAACATCAATGACATTCTGCTTGGAGCGTCATAGTTCATTCCAACCCTTCAGTTCCTTTAAATAATCCATGAAATATGCCGTTCCAATATTTTACATGCTTTGAAAGATCTTTTGCAAACTGTCCACATTCCTGAATTCCAAATGCTGTATTTTGTATATTAGCACCGACAAGCATTTGTAAATCAGTAACACTGGTCATTGACATTTCCAGGCCATGTTGAATCACAGAATCACACAGTGCAGAAAAGATCATTCGGCCCATCGAGTCTGGCACGTGAGAAACACCTGAGCTACCTACCTCATCCCATTTAGCAGAAATTGGCCCATAGCCTTGTATCTTATGGCGTGCCATGTGCTCATCCAGGTACTTTTTAAATGATTTTAGACAACCCGCCTCCACCACCCTCCCATACAGCGCATTACAGACCGTCATTACCCTCTGGGTAATAAATAAATAGTCCTCATATCCCCCATAAACCGCCTGTCCGCTCGTGACTGACCCTTCAACAAAGGGGAAGAGCTGTTTCCTATCAACCCTGTCCATGCCCCTCATAATATTGTACACCTCTATCAGGGTCGTCCCTCAGTCTTCTCTGCTTCAACGAAAATAACCCAACTCTATCCAACCTCTCTACATCACTTAAATGTTTCATCCCAGGGAACATAATGGTGAATCACCTCCGCACCACCCTCCAGTGCAAGCATTATAATTCCTATAATGAGGCGACCAGAATTGGACACAGTGCTCCAGCTGTGGCCTCACCAATGTGCTATACAGCTCCAACATGGCCTCCCTACTTATGTAACCTATGCCTCGATTGATAAAGGCAAGTGTCCCATATGCTTTTTTTATCCACCCCACTAACATGCCCCTCCGCCTTCAGAGATCTATGGGCACTCATGCCAAAGTCCTTTAGTCCCTCAGAACTTCCTAGTGTCATGCCGTTCATTCAAAACGTCCATGTCAAATTACTCCTTCCAAATTGTATCACCTCACACTTATCAGGGTTAAATTCAATCTGCCACTTATCTGCCCGTTTGACAATTCCATCTATATCTTCCTGTAGCCAAAGGTACTCAAGCTCACTGTTAATCACCAGGCCAATATTTGTGGCATCCGTAAACTTACTAATCCCACCCCCCACATTGTCATCTATGTTGTTTATATAAATGTTGAATAATAGAGGACCCAGGACAGACCCCTGTGGTACGCCACTTGGCACTGGCTTCCAGTCACTAAAGCATCCTTCTGTCATCACATTTTGTCTCCTACGACTAAGCCAGTTTTGAATCCACCTTATCAAATTACCCTGCATCCCATGTACATTTGCGTTCTTTATAAGTCTCCCATGTGGGACCTTGTCAAAGGCTTTTCAGAAATCCATATAAACTACATTAACTGCAGTACCCTCATCTACACACTTGGTCACCTCCTCAAAAAAATCAATCAAATTTGTTAGGCATAACCTCCCTCGGACAAAGCCATGTTGACTATCCCTGATCAAACATTGCCTCTCCAAGTGGAGATAGATTCTCTCCTTCAGAATTTTCTCCAATAGTATTCCAAACACTGACGTGAGACTCACTGGCCTGTAGTTCCCTGGTTTATCTCTACAACCCTTCTTAAATTAGCTGTTCTCCAGTTCTCTGGCACTCACCCCTTGGCCTGAGAGGAATTAAAAATTTATGTCAGACTCCCTGATATCTCCTCCCTTGCCTCCCCGTGTGGCACAAATCATCCGTACCTGGAGATTTGTCCACTTTTAAGCCTGCCAACACCTCAGAACTTTCAATGTTTTTTGTTGGCATGTCGTGATTTCCAATTCTACATGCACTTTAGTTGTTTTGTTGTCCACCACTGAGCTTAGTATATCAGTAATTTTGTCTGCATCAGTTATTTGCTCAACTGGACGACAATTCAGCAAAGGGCTATTTCCACAGGAGCAGCTTTGGAAGGTGACACTCCATATCACATAATTTCCATTTCATCTCCTCCAGATTGCATTGAAGTTCAAGAAAGCTTTTTACTCTTTTCACGACAAAATTCTAACAGTTTAGATTTTTACTTCTCCATTGAACCAATTATTCTGATTCACCAACAAATCCTTTTCCTGTTAACATTTCACTGATATTTCATAGTTGCTCATGCTGTTTGAAGCTCATCAACTTTTAACTGAAGATTGCCCTTCGTTGAATTTGCTTCTACAAGTTTATCATCTGGACATTTCAAGCCCTCAGTCAATTCTTCTACCTTCTCAATCGTTCTCACAAATTCTATTCTTTCATTAGCAAGTTGCTCTTTCGTTCATGAAGGTTAATTTTCTACCTGAATCGGGTTGCCTTTCAATTTCTTGTTATCGGAAAGAACTGTTTCCTCTTTGGCTGCAATAGTTTTCTGAAGTTGGTCAACATCAACATGATTACTGTCTCCACTAGAAAAATCATTACCAAGAAGAAAATCCATCCCTTCAAAAGGTGATTTATAAATAATCCGCACCGCAACAATTCGTTTAACAAAGTGACTCTAAGTCAACTTAACACAAAGAAACAGATTCATAAATTCCACTAATACCTCATCAATACTTCATCTTTCATAAAACTACCTGGTACAAAAATTCCAAAATAAGCCACCATCAATGACTTATCTGCCCATTTATCTCTTAAAATTTTAATCTGTTTACTATTCTGTTGGATGAGTATTGGGGCACTTCTCCCTTCAGCACTAAATGATGCAGACTGCCTGTTACGCTGGCTTCCTTCACACGTAATCAAAAATTTTCCGGACCGGGTTGAACCATATTCCCCTTTCCTGTTTGTTCTGATGGGGCAGGCTTCACCTCTACCACTACTATAGTTTTAACAGCCAGTTCCTTTTCTGATGCAAAATGTTCTGCGGGTTCCTTTGGCTAGTGCAATAGCTTTACCAATTAATTTCCAGCCATCCACCCCAGCATGACCCACATTGTTACCTTGAAAACATTTAGGCTTTTGAATGTCACTGCCATCCACACACCTTGTGTTCTGGTGCGAGGAGAAATTTGCTGAGAATTCCCGATTACCCCTTCTCTTCCCTGGCTATTTGTCTTCCTTTCACCTTTCCATCTTCTATCCTTCTCGGGTTTATGGACATAATGGAGAAAAGGTTTATATTCCTGGCACAGTATATATCATCAGCCATCCCCACTGCCTAGCTGACTGTTTTAGCTTTCTGGTTTTCAACATGTGTTCTAACTATGAGAGCACGTGAACCTTTAAATTCCTCCAAAATAATTATTTCCCCCAGAGGTTCATATGTTGTCTCTACCTTTAGTGCCCATATCCAACGGTCGAAATTACTTAGCATTGCCCTCTCAAACTCAATATAGGCCTGCTGGCCTTTTCTCCTATATTCCAAAATTTCTGCCTCAGGAAATGACTCATATGCATTCAGAGTAGCCTTTTTTTACTGCATCATATTCGACAGATCCCTCTTCTGAAAGTGAAGCATAAACCAAATGAGCTCCAGCTACCAAACTAGACTGTAAAAACAGTGTCCAGATTTATATTTGGTACTTCATTTGACTAACTATGTTTACAAACGAGACAAAGAATGAATCTACATCCCTTCCTTCAAATTTTAAGAGAGTCGCACAAAATTAAACATCTGCCCACTGTGTTTTAGATTGAACGTTTTTTCATCATCAGAACTTTCCTAAGCACTTGAGATGTCTTTTATTGAGCTCCGGGCTTCTGAGCCAGTGTTCCATTTCTCGTCCCTTCTCTCCTTCCTTCATTGCTAACTGCTCCGTCTGGAGGCCGGATTGTCACATTTCCACTGATCTTTGAAATCCTCTGTATTTTTTCCTTTTCTGCCCTTTCATTTTCTTTTCCTTTCGCCTGGAAAAATTCGCCTCTCTGCTATACCTTCCAGTTCCAAATGCTGAGCTATTGTCCCAACTATGTCTACTCTCCTCATCACTTCAGATAATTCCAACTCCAGCTTATCCAGCAAATCCATGAATTTACTTGGTCAATGTCTGCAAACCAGTTAGAGTTACATTTTCCTACTGCAAAAAAAAAAGCCTTAGGAACATGCAAATGCATTTAGAATTTCAAACTATGTATTATATCTCACAACAACTCTGGTTCTTATGTCCGGGACTTCTTTACCGCCACTCACTCATGTTATAAGGGTTCCCAGGTCCCACCAATCTTCAATGATTCCAAATCCCACTTTATAATATTAATCTCGAACCAATTTTTATTCCCACTCCAATCACCCCGCTGTCCACATTTCTAGTCCCACTGCAACTCCCAATTTGTTACGATCCCAGCTGGGATCTCCCCTGAGCAAGCCAGATGCCAGGGCGAACCCAAACTGATAGATTCTAACATTTATTTATTTGTTGAGATACGTACAGAGAAGCTACTGAACAAAGATACAAGAATCAGCTGAAGCACTCTTAACAAAAGAATAGAACATTTATTCAGCAAGAAATCATTAATTATATTACAATTCAGCTTTGCCCACAACTATGCGTTTTCAGATATGTCCAGAGTTATAAAGATAACACATGTTGCAAAAGCTACATTAACGTTTAATTTTCACATTCATAATACACAGTCCGTGTAATCCAATAGGCATCTTGTGGTCAGACAAACCGCACCCTGAAAAAAAGTGACAGCTGCCACCTCAAACAGATGCAATGAAGTTCAGCAACACCCACCAGACGCTTGTCACACCATGAACTAGCTGGTTTAACAGCACTCCGCCTTATACACAAGGGTTTCCAAACTCCGCTTTACAAGACCTTGACTTGGAGGCTTCTCGTAAACCCATGCCTTTTCTCAGATACGTTCTGCAAGATTCACCTCTAGTATTTCAAACTCTCCTTCAGATTTTCATTCCCCCGGGTCTCCACGCGGATTGAAGTTATCTCCCATGCACTCTTTCTCACTGACTCAGCTGTGAACAATGCACTGCTTCACATGCACATAGGAAAGAGTTACAGACCTCCAGCCATCTCTATGGAACTTCTTGCCTCTTGCAAGATATTCTCGCTTTAAATCTGCTTTTTGCGGCTTGAAACTTTAACATTGAGCTTGGAGGCTTTTTTCAGCCTCTCAGTATTAACTTCTCTTAACGTGACCTTTCCCAGTTTCCTATACTGCCCTTGCCTAGAAATTCTGCTTTTGGCTTGCATTCATTTTAGCTTGGGACTGGCTATCTGTCGCCTTTGCTCTTCTTAAAATATCACTATTTCCATCTCTGTTTATGTGAGTGAGCATGCGCGCATGGGTTTGTGTGTGTGTGTGTGTGTGTGTGTGTGTGTTTGTGAGTGAGTGTGTGTGTGTGTATTTGTCTGTTTGT
This sequence comes from Cetorhinus maximus, assembly GCF_964194155.1. Classification (NCBI taxonomy): domain Eukaryota; kingdom Metazoa; phylum Chordata; class Chondrichthyes; order Lamniformes; family Cetorhinidae; genus Cetorhinus; species Cetorhinus maximus. Next base: position 39,810,995 of record NC_135901.1, on the reverse strand, counting down.
TTGTGTGTGACTTTGCATGCATGTGTGCTTGTGTGTGTGTATTCGTGCTGCATGTGTGTGTGCGTTTGTGTGTTTGAGTATGTCGCGATTGTGTTTGTGAGTGTGTGTGTGTGTGTGTGTGTGTGTGTGTGTGTGTGAATATGTCTGTGTATGTGAATGCGTGTGCATGCGTGTGTGAAGGGATGTGTATGTCTGTGTGTGTTTGTGCATGTTTGCTCACGTATGTGTGTCAGTTTGTGCCTATGTGTAGCTGGGCCTGTGTGAGTGTGTGTGTGTGTGTGTGTATGTTTCGGCATGTTGCTTCTTGTGTGTGTCAGTATGTGTGTGTGTGTGTGTGTGTGTGTGTGCGTGTGTGGGTGCGTGTGTGGGTGTGCTGGTGTGTTTGTGTGTGTGTGTGTCTGTACGCGTGTGTGTGCATATGTGTTAATGTGTGTGTGTTTCTGCATGTTTGCTCCTGTGTATGTGAGCTTGTGTGTTGGGCGTGCCGGTGTTTGAATATCTACGTGTGTGTGTGTCCATGTGCGATTGTTTTTTTGAGTGTGTTTGCATGTGTGTGAATATGTGTATGTGTGTGACTGTTTGTGAGTGAATGTGGGTGCATGTATTGTGAATATGTGCATGTGTGAGAGTGTATGTGCGTGCATGCGTTTGTGAATGGATGTGTGTGTACGTGTGTGTTTGTGCATGTTTGTTCACATACGCATGTCAGTTTGTGCCTGTGTGCATCTAAGCGTGCATATCTGTGTGAGTGTGTTTGTGTATCTGTTTCGGCATGTTTGTTCTTGTGTGTGTATGTGTGCTTTTGTGATTGTGTTTGTGTGCGTTTCGGCGTGTTTGTTCCTGTGTGTGTCAGATTGTGTGCCGATGTGTGCATTTCTGCGTGTGTGTGTATGTGTTTCTGTGCGTTTGTGTGTGTGTGTGTTTGTGTGTGTGTGCATGTGTGTGTGTTTCTGCATGCTTGTTCCTGTGTTTGTGAGCTTTTGTGCTGGTGTGTGCACATCTGCATGTGTGTTTGTGTTTGTGTGTGTATATGTGTGTGTGTATTTGTGTGTCTGTCTGCATGTGAATATGTGTGTGTATGCATGTTTGTGTGTTCATGTGTGAGTGTTTGCATGTGTCTGTGTGTCTGTGTATGTGTGTGTTTGAGTTTCTCTGTGTGTGTGCATGTCTGTGTATTTGTGTGGTGTGTTTGTGTGTGCATGCGTGTGTGCATGTTTGTGTGTGTATGTCTGCATGCATAAGTGTGTGTATGGTTTGTGTGTTTGCCTGTGCGTGTAAGTGTGCATGTGCCTGGGTGTGTGTGTGTCTGTGTGCCTGATTTTATTTGTTTATATGCGCGTTTGAGTGTGTGGGATTGTGTGTTTTGCGTGTGTCAGGTTGTTTGTGCGTGTGTGTGTGTTTGTGCGTGTTTTTTGTGTGTGTGTGTGTGTCATTTAATGCTTGGGTATGCCTGCGTGTGTGTGTGTATGTGTGTGCACGTATGTGAGAGTTTGAGCGTGTTTTTGAGTGTGTGTGTCAGTTAGTGCCTGTGTATGCCTGTGTGTGTGTGTGTGTGTGTGCCTTTGTTTCTGTATGAGTTTGTGAGTGCTTGTTTGTGTGCGTGTCAGTGGCACATGTGTTTCTGTGTGCAGGTATCTGTGTGTTTTTGTGTGCGTGTGTAAGCCTGTGTGTGCATATAAGTGAGTGCGTGTGTGCGTGTATGTGCATTTGTGTTTAAGCATGTCCGTGTGTGTACGAATATGTGTGCGTTCATGTGTGTTTGTGTGTGCACGTTTGAGTGTGTCTGTCATTCTGTGTGTGTTCATGTATCTGCATGCACCGTATGTATGTGCATATGAGCATTTGTGTGCGGGTGTGTGTGCTTATGTGTTTGTGTGTGTGCTTACATGTGCATGTGCGCATGTGGCGCTGTGTGTGTGTTTGTGTGTGCATTCATGCGTCAGGGTGTGCGTGTTTGTGCACGTATATGTGCGTGCATGTGAATGCATTTTAATTTGTGTGTGCCTGTGAGTGTGTGTATGGTTGTGTTGTGTGAGTGCACCTGTGTGTGTTTGACATCTCTCCACAGATGTCAGACATGCTGAGATTTTCCAGCATTTTTTTGTTTGTTTCGGATTATTAGTATCCACAGTATTTTGCCTTTATCTAAGAGTCATCCACGTTGCTGTTGGTTTGGAGTCACGTGTCAGTCAGACCAGGTAAGGACGACAGGTTTGCTTCTCTAAAGGCAAATAGAGAACCAGGTGGGTTTTTGCAACAATCAACAATGGTTCCATGGACATCATTAGACTATTAATTCCTCCTTCTGCCGTGTGAGTGTGTGTGTGTGTTTTCACGGCTCTCTGGGGATCGTGTGCTACAATATCAAACCCAACTGCACCCCGAACTGTGACAAATGGGAAACATTTGGTGAAACCACCTAATATTTAATTTTAGGTTAACATAATAAAAGCACCGGGCCCGTAAACTTAAAAAAGTAAATAAGAGTTTATTGAACAAATTGTCTTTAACCAGTAACAAAAGAAAGAGATATCAGCTGTTAATTTCTTACTCTATAACCTAAACTCTATCCCTTCTTCAACGACGATACCCACAAATACAAGACACATGAGACACACAAAAAACTTGGAATTTAAGGGCGGAGTAAAAAAGTTCATTAGCACCAATTCTGAAGTACAGGATTCGGTGAGTTGAATTTGATTGATGTCTTCCAATTTCTTTTTGTATCATTGTTGACGGCACAAAAACTTTCAGTTTTTAACACCCTGTTTGAACACTTGCTTTCCAATATCTCTAACGATGATTTTCCTTTTCTCCTCTTGACAGGGGTTTCAGAGAGCCAGCTAGCTATTGTTGTAGAATTACTGGAATCTTACACACACAGGAGTAAATGGTTCTACTTTGTTTTTCTTCTCAGGCCAGGAGCTAATTTGCTGCATTGCCACTACGCAAAACTGGTCGCATGGTCAGGAGCCAATTAAAGTTCTGTTGTTATGCAGCTCCATTAGTTCAGGACTATTTTCTGGCAACATTTGTCTTTCAGGACACTCTATGTTCCAGGGCAACAAGCTTGTATATAACTCTGGGTTTGTTCCGGTAGATATTTCTTTTAAAAGTCATCGATTGTCGTTTTAAATCCATGACCAACAGAAATAGAGGAAAAAAATAAAACAACATGTTATTTGGTGCGTGTGCGTGTGTGTGTGCATGCCTGTGTTTGTGTGTGTGCCTGTGTTTGTGTGTGTGTGTATGTGTGTGTGAGTGCGCGCACGTGCACGTGTGCATGCGTGTGTGTATGCATGCATGTGAGTTTGTCTGTTTGTTTGCTGTGTGTATTATTGTGCGTGTTTGAGGTTGTTTGATTCTGCCTGTCTGTGTACGTGTTTGTGTGCTGGAGTTGGGGAGGGAGATTTGAGGTGTAGCATCGCATGGCAACATGTCATGTTTCAAATAAGAAGATAAATAGTTCCAGAATGAATATGGGATAGAGCGTCACTATTAAATGATTTCGTCTTTTCATTTATTGACCAATTGAACAATGAGGTACAGTGGTTGTTTCAGAGAATTCCTTAACTCCTGCCTGAACTTAGCCTGTGTCACTGCATATGTACACGTGTTGCTGCAGCAGCTCAGAAGTAATAGCATGTTTCCACTTTCTTCCAGAATAAACTTAGGATCTTTGAAATCAAACCCAGTGAAATAAGAACAGTCTGTAATGCGCACATACACAACATTCACAACACATACCATAATGTGATGAAATTGCCTGATGTAATAAAGACCAAAATTATGGATTTTTCTGGCTCTCCATCTCCGGGTCACTCTCACTCTTCCAATTGCTGTGGCTCCGGAGTCTCCTTTGGGCCCTGTGGGCCGCTACAATGTTTCTGACGGTCAGCGAATTCAGCACTAAAACCAGGAGGAACAGGGTTGTGGGCGTTAACACACAATCAAACCAGTCGAAGCCTGTCCATGCAAATGAAGGTAAAAGCCTAACTTAATTCTATAAAATCAGGGCAATTGGTCAATCACATAGACTGATTCATACACAAAGTACCATGGGATGTTTTGCCGTGCTCCCAGTGCGCAAACAGAGCGTATGACCACACGAGCCGTTTTTCCAGTGCAATAATCTGTTTTCATATTCTGGAAGCAAATGGCTACGAATCGATCGAAGGTGAAGGTGCTGGTCAGCCAGACGGTACAGTCTCGCGATGCATAGATGAGCTCCGTGCTGATGCTGCAAGCGGGAGTGGTGGACAGGAAAGTGACCGGTAGATAAATACCACTGATTGGACTCAGCAATAGGGCGGTGATAACAACCAGGAGATCAGTGACTGCCATGGACACCAGGTAAGAAATGATGCATGTGGAGAGACAGCATCTGACCTGGTGCAGAATCACAATGGACATTAGGTTCGCTATTCACAGGCCGAAGAAACAAAAACGAATACAACTAATAGGCGACTGCTAAGTACTTGTTATTTATTATACATTTTGATCGGCTGTCAACCAGGTGTGTGTGTTTGAGAATCTGATTCAGAAATTTGGAGCCATGGTTGCATTTAGCTCATTACTTTTTTAGATAGCAGCCCAATCATGCATTCTAAGATTTTTTTAACTTGCCGACTGGAATTTAAATCCCACGAACTGGAGTGAGATGAAATTAGTGGCCAATTAAAGTGTAATGTTGTTTGAGGGGTGAATACTGAGCGAGCTGCAAGCAGAACTCCTGCCTCCTTTAAATACTGCAATATCACATTATTTGTTCCCTAACGTTGCCTTTGCTTCTTTCAATGCTGATAACTTTGCCCTCTCTCCTTACTGACTCTCCAGCGGAAGCATTTTTTTTTTTGCTCTGATACTTTTAAATAATATTCTTGATAACGGTGAAGGTATTTCAGGTGACTTGAGTCCGAGATTCTCAAGGCTCTTCAGAGAGAGGATCCCTGACATCCTTTCTCCACCATTTGATCCTCTGGTGTCTTCTTATAAACTTGACCATGTTCTCCCCTGCAGCGTGAAGTAGTGAAAACAGGAAAAATTCTTCAATTGCTGCGTAATTAATAGAAAATAATGTATAACTTTGAAAAAATAAAGGGCAATTTTTACTTTTCGATGCGGAGAGTAAATTTGGTAGCATCCAATAAATATTGTTTATAGTGAGATGAATTGATAAGAATGGTAGAGAGGTTGTGCTTCCCTTCTAGATGGCATTGTTGAGACCGCATTTGGAGTACTATGTTTTGTATTGGTCTCTGTTTTAAAGGAAAGAGGTAAATGCATTGGAAGCAGTTCAGAGAATGTTTACCAGACTAAGAGCAGGAATGGATAATTTGTCTTCTGAGTACTGGTTGAACAGGCGAGGGTTGTATTGGCAGGAATTCAGAAGAGTAAGAAGCAACATGATTGAAATATATAAGATCCTAAGGGGTAGTGACAGGTTGGATGAGGAAAATATTGATCCTCTGGTGGTAGAACATAGAGCTATGGATCGCTGTTTAAAAAATAAGTTGTCGTTCATTTAAGACAGGGATAAGCAGGTTAAATTTTTTTCTCTCAGAGTGTCGTGAGTCACCACAAAAGGCGGTGGAAGCACGCACTGTATGTTGTTAAGCCAGGGGCAGATAGATTCTTGATAAGCAAGAGAGTGAAAGATTATCGGGGTAGGCAGGAATGTGGGGTTGAGGTTCCAATCAGGCCAGACATCATGTTAATGAATGGTTGAGCAATGTCAAGACACCTGGTCGTCTACTCTTGCTCCGATGTATTTGTTCACACATCGTATGTTCATCCTGTAGCAAACTTACATATGAACGATGTGCCCATCACTCTAGCCTCATGAGAACAATTGTTCTCCAATTCTTATTTAAAGCACTTCCCTATCCCATTAAAACTCCATCCAACATTCGCTCCCTAATGCTGATCTAAACCATGCATCTACCTCCACTACTCGGGCTGGCACTAGCTTCCCAATTCTGATATAAAACCTGAGTCAATTTCCATTGACTAGCACGCCGATTGGCTCCAGGGATCCCAGTTAGACCATCAACTGGTCTCAAAAACAATGGGCCAGCAGATTTATTTCCATTCTGCTATTAACCAGAAATCCATAATTATCAATTTGGCCCCAAATAATGAATCAAATCAGTTCGAAAATCTTCATTCAACAAATTGTATGCATGTCGGTGCATCAATGGTGAAAAAAAAACGACAGACAATGTAACATTTGTATTGAAAATCAAAACACTGTATTAACTCATAGCTGCCTGAATGGGATAATAATCTGTGTCAACAGTGCTAGTTTCTGACCCAAGCATTCTCTGTTAGAATCCCCAGTGTGTCGCCCTGCAGTCAACTTCATCAACAGGTGCTTGGTTGAACCATTTGAATCAGCCCCTTATACTTAGTGGAAATCTCCAGGAGGGTAACTAGATACATCATCTGTTTTCTAGTCAAAGTTACTTAGATAAACACGTAGTTTAACTGTTTACCATTTGACCAATTTTAGCTAATGCCTTTGAATCTGAATTACACTGTGTCACAGAATATATACTTTATTGAAGAGCCATATACTAAACATAATGGAAGACTTAAAAAATTAAATAGCGATGATGTGGTGGAGAAGGGGAGACAAGGAACAACATTACAAACGTGCAATAGCATTTGTTTGTAAGAAAGTTATTACTAATTTAAGCAGGAGGAGGGCCTGTCACAGAGGGAAGAATATGCAGCTTTGGAGGAGATTGTAGGAGTTGCAGAGATACAAAACGCTACTAGATTGGTTCGTTCCAAGTGGATACAGGTGGAAATTAGATGCCTACATTTGTCATATCGAGATTTTGTTTATCATATTGAATGGAAACCTCGAAACAGCGGGCATCATTCAACAACACGAGCCTCTCTGTGATTGTATGAGATCATACTGAAACTGTGCCCCGGGTTAACTTCCTTGGCACCGCAGCTTGTCCATGAATGCATTGCCTAATGTGTGTCTGCTGGTATCAACATTGAACATTGTAGGCTATTCCCGTATCAACAGCCACCTGAAGTGAATTTTCTGGATATTCACCATTTTTGGGCAACCGTTTCCTTCCTTCAAACCAGCATAATTATAAAATCATGCACTCCCGTTCTGGGCACTGTAGGTGGTTATGTAACTTATATGCATATAACCTAGACCATTCCTGCATCATGTAAACACATCAAGCCATCTCTCAACGTTCTATAATCAAATGACTATGAATTAAGCAAATGAAAATTTACCAAATAACTTATACCTCTGATCAACTTCAATATGGCTGCAAATGTTTGCTGCACACTCTCCAATGCAAATATGTTGTTCCGAAAATGCCCCAAAATGTATGGAGCAAGCAGCGCATGATCTGGTTCAGCCTCAGCATAAATTAAGCACAAAATTCTGAGCTTAGTGTTCCAAGTCCCTAACATTAAATGGTCCTTATGATTTTATTTTCCATTTTCTGTCCAGTAGCTTTTAGTGTGCGTGGAAAGTGTGAGTTGATATTTTTTTGGCCGCCACATTTGCACAAGAATGAATTCAGTCCCACAAAAATAACGTCTGCAATATTAAAGTCAGAGCATGTTTAAACAACTCAATGGCAGCAGCGGGTGCCACCTATAAGATGCGCTGCAGGAGATCATCAAGGCTCCTCAGGCAGCACCTTCCAAACCCACGACCTCTAATAACTAGAAGGGCAAGGGCAGCAGAGAGATGGGGACAACACCACCTGGAAGTTCCCCTCCAAGTCACTCACCTTTGTTACTTCGAAAAATCTCGCCGTTCCTTCACTGCTGCTGGGTCAAAATCCTTAAACTCTCTTCTTAACAGCTCTGTGGGAGTGCCTACGCTACATGGCGTGAAGCGGTTCAAGAAGGAAGCTCACCACCACACTCTCAATGGCACTTAGGGATGGGTAATAAATGCTCGCCGATTCAGCAATGCATTCATCTGGTGAAGAAATAAAAAAATAGCATTACTGCATTACAACTGGTAACGTTATTGCATTAAATGGCAAAAGACCGATAGACCTACCTCCAAAAGGAAATTAATCAGAGTGCACCACCACAGGCAAATGTATAAGGAAAGGGAAGGGCAGCTGTTCAAAGAGGGGAGGAGGGATGGTTGGATGGATGTATGAATGGGTACATGATTTTTTGAAGAGATGGATGGATGGATGGATGGATGGATGGATGGATGGACGGACGGATGGACGGACGGACGGACGGACGGACGGACGGACGGAAGAAGGCAGGGGTGATAGGATTGTTGTATGTATTGATGGATTGATTTGTTGATAATATATGGATGGGGGATGGATGAATAGAGTAATGGGTGGGTGGATGATTGGATGTGTGGATGGATGGATGGGTGGATGGTGGGACAGCTGGGGATGGCTGGGTAGTTGGGTAAATGAATGGATAGACGGATCAATGGACGGATGGATGGACATGTAGGTGGATGATTGACTGAATGAATGGATATATGGGAGCCCGGATGGGCGAATGGATGGATGGAGGCATTGGTTGTTGGGTGGGCTAATGAATGTTAGTGTGCATGGAAATTTTGTATTATGGGTTGCTAGATTGATGGATGGGTGGATGGATGGATGGAAGGGTGAATGGACGAATCGATGGATGGATGGATGGATGGAAAAATGGATGGATGGATGGATGGAAGGATGAATGGATGTAATATAGGAAGGAAGTATGGACTAATACATGGATGGGTCGATGGACAGATGGAGGGATGACTGGATGGATGAACGTATCATTGCATGGATGGATGTGTGGGTGTTTGGCTGGTTCAATGAATGTTTGTGTGGGTGGGTGGATGGATGGAGGGCTGGATTGTTGAATGGAAGGATGGATCAATGGATGTATGGATGGGTCGATGGTTAGATAGTTGGATGGATGGATGGGTGGATGGATGAATAGATGGATGGATGGAAGGATAGTAGTATGGGTGGATCGGTGCATTAATGGATGGATGGATGGGTGAATGGAAGGAAGAATGGATAGAAGGGCGAATGGGTTGAAGGTCGGATGGATGCATGAATAGATGGATGGATGGATGGGTGGATGGGTGGATGGATGGATGGATGGATGGTTCGACGGATGGATTTTGCAAGGCTGGATGAATGTAGTAATGAATGGATGGATGGATGCATGGATGAATGGATGGACGGATAGAAGGATAAATGCAGGGGTGATAGGATTGTTGTATGTATTGATGGGTTGATTCATTGATATTATATGGATGGCGATGGATGAATAGAAGAATGGCTGGGTGGATGAATGGATGTATGGATGGATGGATGGGTGGATGGATAGATGGATGGATAGGTGGATGGTTGGACAGATGGATGGTTGGGTAGTTGGGTAAATGAATGGATGGATGGATCAATGGATGGATGATTGGACATGTGGGTGGATGGTTGAATGAATGAACGGATTTTGGGAGCCCGGATGGATGAATGGATGGAGCAAGGCATTGGTTTTTGGGTGGGCTAATGAATGTTTATGTGCATGGAAATTCTGAGTTCTGGGTGGTTGGCTGGCTGGCTGGCTGGCTGGCTGGCTGGCTGGCTGGATGGATGGATGGATGGATGGAAAGTTGGATGAATGGATGGATGAGTGGATCAATGAGGGGATGCATGGATGGATGGTGGGATGGATGGGTGGATGGATGGATGGGTGGATGGAAAGTTGGATGAATGGATGGATGAGTGGATCAATGAGGGGATGCATGGATGGATGGTGGGATGGATGGGTGGATGGATGGATGGATGCATCATTGCTTGGATTGGTGGATGGATGCATGACTGGATATATGGATGAATGGATGAATGGGCTTATGAATGCATAAATGGATCGATCAATCGTTGGATGGATGGATGGGTGGATATATAGTTGGATGGATGGGCGGAATGTTGCATGGATGAATGGAAGAATGGATGAATCTATGGATGGATGAATGGATAACTGGATCAATTAATGTATCGTTGGATGGATAGTTGCATGAATGGATGGATTGATGAATGGATGGATGGATGAATGGATATGTGAATGTTATATGCAGCAATGTATGCCTGGATATTTGGATGGTCGGATGAACGGATGAACAGAGGAATGGTTGGGTGGTTGTTTGGATGGATGAATGGGAGTATGGTTACCTGGATGTATGGATAGGTGGATGGATGCATAGTTAGATGGATGGAGCAATGGATCGATGGCCTGATGGAAGGAAAGGTAAATTGATGGATGGATGGATGGGTGGATGGATGGATGGATGGACGTATGGATGGATGGATGGATGGATGGATGGATGGATGGATGGAAGGTTGGATGAATGGATGGATAGATAAATGGATGGGTCGATGGGTGGATGTTTGGATAGATGGATGGATGGATGGATGGATGGAGATATGGATGGACGGAAGGATGGAAAAACGGGTGAATGGATGGAAGGGTCATCGTATGGAAGGATGGAGGAATGGATGGTTGGAAGTGAGAATAGATGGATGGGCGGATGGATGTATGAATAGATGGATGGACGGATGTTTGGAAGGTTGGACGGAAGGATTTTGCAAGAATGATGAATGTATTTATGGATGGATGGACGGATGGATGAACAAATGGATGGATGGATAGAAAGATGAAGGCAGGGACGATTGGTTTGTTGTGTGTATTGATGCATGGATTCATTGATGATATATGGATGGGTGGATAGATGAATAAAGGAGTGGATGGGTGGATTGAATAGATGTGCGGATGTCTGGAAAGGCGGATGGATGGGAAGTTGGGTGAATGAATGGATTGGTGGATCAATGGACGGGTAGATGGAAACGTATATCGATGGTTGGTTAAATGGATGGATATATGGGAGGATGCATGGATGAATGGATGGGCGGAGGCATTTGCTGATGGTTGAGATAATGAAGATTTGTGTACAGGCACGATATGAAATATGTTTGCCTGGATTGATTGATGGGTAGATGGATGGATGGAAGGGTGAATGGATGAATGAATGATGGACGATGGATGGGTGGATGGATAAATGGATGGATGAAAGGATGGATGAATGCTAGGTGGATGAATGGATGGGTGGACGGATGGATGGAGGAATGGTTGAATGGATAGATGGGTGGATGGATGGGTGAATGGATGGATGGGTTGTGGATGGGTGGTTGTATGGATGGATGGATGGATGGATGGATGGATGCATGGATAGATGGATGGATGGATGGAAGGATGAATGGATGTAATATAGGAAGGAAGTATGGACTAATACACGGATGGATCGATGGACAGATGGAGGGATGACTGGATGTATGGATATATCATTGAATGGATGGATGTGTGGGTGGTTGGTTGGTTGAATGAATGTTTGTGTGGGTGGGTTGATGGATGGAGGGCTGGGTTGATGAATGGAAGGATGGATCACCGGAGGTATGGATGGATAGATGGTTAGATAGATGGACGGATGGATGGGTGGATGGATGAATAGATGGATGGATGGATGGTGTCATGAATGGATGGACAAACGGATGGATGGATGGAAGGATCGTAGTATGGGTGGTTCGATGCATTAATGGATGGATGGATGGCTGAATAGACGGATGAATGGATAGAAGGGCGAATGGGTTGATGGCCGGATGGATGCATGAATAGGTGGATGGATGGATGGATGGGTGGATGGATGGATGGATGGTTCGACGGAAGGATTTTGCAAGGCGGGATAAATGTAGTTATGAATGGATGGATGGATGGGTGGATGGATGAATGGTTGGACGGATAGAAGGATGAAGGCAGGGGTAATCGGTTTGTTCTATGTATTTATGGGTTGATTCGTTGATAATATATGGATGGGGATGGATGAATAGAAGAATGGATGGGTGGATGGATAGGTGGATGGATAGGTGGATGGTTGGACGGGTGGATGTTTGGGTAGTTGGGTAAATGAATGGATGAATGGATCAATGGATGGATGATTGGACATGTGGGTGGATGGTTGAATGAATGAACGGATATTTGGGAGCCAGGATGGATGAATGGATGGATCAAGGCATTGGTTTTTGGGTGGGCTAATGAATGTTTGTGTGCATGGAAATTTTGAGTGATGGGTGGCTGGATTGATGGATGGGTGGATGGATGGATGGTAGGATGAATGGATGAATGAATGGATAGGTGGATGGATGAATGGATGGTCGGATGGATGGATGGATGGTTGAATCGATGGGTTGATGGATGGGTGGTTGAATATATGGATGTAAGAATGGATGGATGGATGTATGGATGTTTTGATGTATGGAAAGTTGGATGAATGGATGGATGAATTAATGGGTGAGTGGATCGATGAGGGGATGCATGGATGGATGGTGGGATGGATGGGTGGATGGATGGATGGATGCATCATTACCTGAAGTGGTGGAAGGATGCATGAATGGATATTTGGATGAATGGATGAATGGGCCTATGAATGCATAAGTAGACCGATCAATCGATGGATGGATGAAGGGATTGATATATAGGTGGATGGATGGACGGATTGTTGCACGGATGAATGGAAGAATGGATGAATGTATGGATGGATGATTGGATAAATGGATCAATTAATGCATCGCTGCATGGATGGTTGCATGAATGTATGGATTGATGAATGGATGGATGGATGGATATGTGAAAGGATATATGCAGCAATGTATGCCTGGATATTTGGATGGTCGGATGTACGGATGAACAGAGGAATGGTTGGGTGGTTGTTTGGATGGATGAATGGGAGTATGGTTACCTGGATGTATGGATAGGTGGATGGATGCATTGTTAGATGGATGGAGCAATGGATCAATGGCCGGATGGATGGAAAGGTAAATTGATGGATGGATGGATGGGTGGACGGATGGATGGATGTATGGATGGATGGATGGACTGATAGATGGACGAATGGATGGACTAATAGATGGATGTTTGGATGGAGGGATGAATGGATTCATGGGTGCATACATGAATGGATGCATGTGCGGGTGGTTGCCATGTTGTATGGATGCTTCTGTGTGTGGGTGGATGGGGGGCTGGATTGATATCTGGAAGGGTCTATCAATGGATGGATGGGTGGATGGTTGGATAGATGGATGGATGGATGGATGGGTGGATTGACGGATGGATGGTTGATTGGATGTATGGAAGTATGTATGTATGGAAGAATGGATGGTTAGATGGATGGAAGGTTGGATGAATGGATGGATATATAAATGGATGAGTGGATCTTTGGATGTTTTGATAGATGGATGGATGGATGGAGATATGGATGGACGGAAGGATTCAAAAACGGGTGGATGGATGGAAGGGTCATCGTATGGATGGATGGACAGATGGATGGTTAGAAGGGAGAATAGATGGATGGGCGGACGGATGTATGAGTAGATGGATGGACGGATGTTTGGAAGGTTGGACGGAAGGATTTTGCAAGAATAGATGAATGTATTTATGGATGGATGGATGGATGAACAAATGGATGGATGGATAGAAAGATGAAGGCAAGGACGACTGGTTTCTTGTGTGTATTGATGGATGTACTCCTTGATGATATATGGATGGGTGGATGGATGAATAGAGGAATGGATGGGTGGATTGAATGGATGTGCGGATGGTTGGAAAGGCAGATGGATGGGTAGTTGGGTGAATGAATGGATTGGTGGATCAATGGACGGGTAGATGGAAATTTAGATGGATGGTTGGATAAATGGATGGGTATATGGGAGGCTGGATGGATGGGCGGAGGCATTTGTTGATGGGTGAGATAATGAAGATTTGTCTACATACACGTTATGAAATGTGTGTGCCTGGATTGATGGATGGGTAGATGGATGGATGGAAGGGTGAATGGATGAATGGATTGGTGGATGATGGATGGGTGGATGGATGAGTGGATGGATGGATGGAAGGATGGATGAATGGATGGATGGACGGATGGATGGAGGAATGGATGAATGGATAGATGGGTGGATTGTTGGGGGATTGGATGGATGGCTTGTGGATGGGTGGTTGTATGGATGGATGGAAACGATGGATGGATGGATGAGTGGATGAGCGGTTCAGTCGATGGGTGGGTGAATGGTTGGTTGGATAGATGGATGGAAGGATGGATGGATGGACGGATGGTTGTATCGATGGGTGGATGGATGGCTGGTTGGATGTATGCATGGAAGGATGAATGGATGGATGGATGAATGGGTGGATTGATGTTTGGATAAATGGATTAATGCATGGATAGATCAATGTGTGAATGGATCAATGAATGGATGGATGGATGGATGAATGGATTGGTGAATGCATAAATGGATCGATGAATGGATGGATGGTTGATTATATAGGTGGATGGGTGGATGGATTGTTGCATGAATGAATGGAAGGTTGGATGAATGTATGGTTGGATGAATAGATGAATGGATTGATGAATGTATCGCTGTATGGATGGTTGGATGGATGGTAGGATGGATGGATGAATGGCTGAATGGATGGATGGATGAATGGATGGATGAACGGATGGTCTATTAGATGGACGAATCGATGGGCCGATAGAGGGATGAATGGATTGATGGATGTATAAATGGACGGATGAATGTGTGGGTGTTTGCCGGGTTGCATGGATGATTGTTTGCGTGGGTGGATGGGTGGAGGGCTGGATCGATGTATGGAAGCAAGGTTCAATGGATGGAAGGATGGATAGATGGGAAGATGGTTGGATAGAAGGAGGAATGGATTGTTGGATTGATGATTGGATGTATGGATGGATGGATGAATATATCTAGTATGGATGGATGGAAGGGTATATGTATGGATGGAAGGATGGTTGAAAGCATGGATTGATGAAAGGATTGATGGATGGACGGATTGGATAGATGGATGGTTGGATGGATCGATGGATCGATGGATGGATGGAATAAGGAATGAATAGATGGATGGTTGAATCGATGGGTGGATGCAAGGATGGATGGATGGATGGTTTGATGTATGGAAAGATGGATGAATGGATGGATGGATGAATGGATGAACGGATCGTTGGATGGATCGATGGATGAACGGATGGGTGGAGTTTCGGAAGATTGGATTGACGGATGGATGAATGGCTGTTTGGATGGATGGATGGATGGATAGATGGATGTATGGATGGATGGATGGATGGATCGATGGATGGGTGGATGAATGGATGGGTGGATGTATGGATGGATAGATGGACGGATGGATGGATGGATGAAGGAATGAATGTATGGGTGAGTGGATGTTTTGTTGTTTGTCTGGTTGGAGTGAATGATGATTGGACGAATAGATATTTGGATATATGTAAGAATTGGTGAATGATGGACGAATGGAATGTTGAAAGAATGGATGAAATGACGGAGGCGAGGGATTGTTATAAGTTTTTGATGGATGGGTGGTAGTCTAGATGGATGTTTGGAATAATGGTGTTGATGGTTGGATTCGTTTATGATATATGGATGAATGGTTAGAAGATTGGAGGAATGGATGGATGGATGGCTGTATGAATGGAAGGATGGATGAATGGATGGATGCAAGGATGGGTGAATGGACGAATGTATTGTTGCAAGTGTTGAACGATGGTGAATATATGGATGGATTGATGGAAGGATTGATGCGTTGTGGTAAAATTGAATGATATATGGCTGGAGTGATGGATGAATGGATAGATGGATGGAAGTAAAGATGAATGGTTGGATGTAAGAATGGAAGTATGGATGGTTGGATGAATTTATGTGTGGACGTATGGGTGGATGGACCCATGGATGGATGAATGGAAGGCTTCACATGATTGCTGGATGAGTGGACGGATGGATGGATTTATGGATGGCCGGCTGGAGAGAAGGGTGAATTATATGTTGCACGTGTTGAACGATTGATGAATGTATGGATGGGTTGATGGATGGATGGATGGGTTGTTGAATAATTGAATGGGTTGATGGCTGGAATGATGGATGAATGGATCGATGGATGGATAGAAAGGTGGATGGTTGGCTGAAAAATGGTAGGAAGGATGGACGGATGAATGAACGTATGGATGGATAGATGTGTGGATGGACGCATGGATGGATAAATGGATGTTTGCACGTGTTTTTGGAAGGTTGCATGGAGAATGGATGGTTGCATGTGGTGAAGAATGGATGAAGAGATGGTTGGGTTGATCGGTGAATCGATGGAATGTTTAATGTTTCGATGAATTCATTGATGGATTGAAGAATGGATAGATAGATAGATAGATAGATAGACGGATGCATGAATGGAATGATGGTTGGCTGGCTGGATGGATAGTTGGATGGATTGAAGGATGGATGTATGATAGAATGAATGAGTGCATGGATGAATGAATTGATGTCTTGTATCGCTGGATTAATGAATGGAGATACGCCTGGATGCATGCATTAAATCGTTGGTCCTTGCATGTGCACATGGATGAATCCATTCATGGATGAATGCATTGAAATATTGTTGGCTCTCCCTCTCCCTCTCCCCGCCCCCTCTCCCTCTCTCTGACCCTTGCCCAATCCCCGCCCACTCTCCCCACCCCTCTCCCTCTCCCCGCCCTATCTCCCTCCCCCCGCCCGCTCTCCCTCTCCACGCCCCATCTCCCTCTCCCTCTCCCTGCTCCTCTCCCTCTCCCTCCCCCCGCCCCCTCTGACTCTCCCCGCCCCCTCTGACTCTCCCCGCCCCATCTCCCTCTCCCCGCCCCATCTCCGCGGCCGCTCTCCCCACCACCTCTCACTCTCCGATTAACCTCTCCCTTCCCCCGGACCCTCTCCCCGCCCCCTCTCTCTCTCACCGCCCACGCTCACACTCCAGGCCCCTTCTCCACCTCCCCGCCCCCACTCACTCTCCCCGCCCCCTCTCACTCTCTCAGCCCCCTCTCCCTCTCCCCGCCCCCTCTCCCTCTCCACACCCCCTGTCCCTGTCTCCGCCCCCTCTTACTCTCCCCGCCCCCTCTGACTCTCCCCGCCCCATCTCCCTCTCCCCGCCCCCTCTCCCACTCCCTCTCCCCGCCCCTCTCCCTCTCCCCACCACCTCTCACTCTCCGATTAACCTCTCCCTTCCCCCGCCCCCTCTCCCTCTCTCAGCCCCCCTCTCCACACCCACTCTCCCTCTCTCCGCCCCCTCTACCTCTCCCCGCCCCCTCTCCCTCTCTCCGCCCCCTCTCAAACTCCCCGCCGCCTCTCACACTCCGATTAACCTCTCCCTCTCCCCGCCCCCTCTCCCTCTCCCCTCTCCCTCTCCCCACCCGTTCTCCCTCTCCCACCCCCTCTCCCTATCCCCGCCCCCTCTTCCTATCCCCGCCCCCTCTCACGCTCTCCGCCCCCTCTCACACTCTCCCCGCCCCCTCTCCATCTCCCCGCCCCCTCTCACTCACCCCCTCTCCCTCTCCCCGCCCCCTCTCACGCTCTCCGCCCACTCACACTCTCTCCGCCCCCTCACACTGTTACCACCCCCTCTTCATCTCCCCGTCCCCTCTCCCTCTCCCCGCCCCCTCTCACTCTCTCCACCCCCTCTCCCTCCCCCCGCCCCCTCTCCCTCTCCCTCTCCCCGCCAACTCTGACTCTCCCCGCCCCCTCACCCTCTCTCCGCCCCATCTCCCTCTCCTCGCCCCCTCTGACTCTCCCCGCCCCCTCACCCTCTCCCCGCCCCCTCACCCTCTCCCCGCCCCATCTCACTCTCCCTGCCCCATCTACCTCTCCCCGCCCCATCACCCTCTCTCCGCCCCATCTCCCTCTCCTCGCCCCCTCTAACTCTCCACGCCCCCTCACTCTCTCCCCACCCCCTTCCCTCTCCCCGCCCCCTCTGACTCTTCCCGCCCCCTCACCCTCTCCCCGTCCCATCTCCCTCTCCCCGCCCCCTCTACCTCTCCCCGCCCCCTCACTCTCTCCGCACCCTCTCACTCTCCCTCTCCCCACCCCCTCTCACTTTAACCGCCCCCTCTCCATCTCGCCGCCCCCTCTCTGTCTCCCCGCCCCCTTTCTCTCCCCGCCCCCTCTCCCAGCCCTCTCACTCTCTCCGACTCCTCTCCCTGTCCCCGCCCCCTCACTCTCTCCGCCCCCTCACTCTCTCCGCCCCCTCTCCCTCTCCCTGCCCCCTCTTCCTCTCCCCACCCCCTCTTCCTCTCCCCGCCCCATCTCCCTCTCCTCGCCCCCTCTGACTCTCCTTGCCCCATCTCCCTCTCCCCGCCCCCTCTCCCTCTCCCCACCCCCTCTCACTCTCCGATTCACCTCTCCCTTCCCCCGCTCCCTCTGCCCCCTTTCTCTCTCTCCCAGCATCCTCTCTCTCTCCCTGCCCCCTCTCCGTCTCACCGCCCCCTA
Organism: Cetorhinus maximus; assembly: GCF_964194155.1. Classification (NCBI taxonomy): domain Eukaryota; kingdom Metazoa; phylum Chordata; class Chondrichthyes; order Lamniformes; family Cetorhinidae; genus Cetorhinus; species Cetorhinus maximus. The sequence goes on along the minus strand of NC_135901.1, from coordinate 39,792,615 downwards.
TCATTCTCCGCACCCCCTATCACTCTCCCCGTCCACGCTCACACTCCAGGCCCCCTCTCCCTCTCTCCGCCCCCTCGCCCTATCCCCGCCCAATGTCCCCGCCCCCTCTCCCTCTCCGCGCCCCCTCTCCCCACCACCTCTCACTCTCCGATTAACCTCTCCTTTTCCCCGCCCCCTCCTCCCGCCCTGTCTCTCTCCCCGCCCCCTCTCTCTCTCTCCGCCCCAACTCCCTCTCCCCGCCCCGCCCCCTCTCCCCGCCCCCTCTCGTTCTCACCGCCTCCACTCCCTCTCTCAGCCCCCCTCTCCACACCCCCTCTCCCTCTCTCCGCCCCCCTCTCAAACTCCCCGCCACCTCTCACACTCTCCACCCCATCTCCCTCTCCCCGCCCCCTCCCCCTCTCCCCTGCCCCTCTCACGCTCTCCGCCCCCTCACACTCTCTCCATCCCCTCTCACGCTCCCCGCCCCCTCTCCCTCTCCCCACCCCCTCTCCCTCTCCCCGCCCCCTCTGACTCTCCCCGCCCCCTCTCACTTGCCCCCTCTCACTCTCCCCGCCCCCTCTCCCTCTCCCCACCCCCTCTCCCTCTCCCCGCCCCCTCTGACTCTCCCCGCCCCCTCTCACTTGCCCCCTCTCACTCTCTCCGCCCCCTCTCCCTCCCCCCGCCCCCTCTCCCCGCCACCTATAACTCTCCCCGCCCCCATACCCTCTCCCCGCCCCATCTCCCTTTCCTCACCCCCTCTGACTCTCCCGCCCCATCTCCCTTTCCTCACCCCCTCTGACTCTCCCGCCCAATCTCCCTCTCCCCACCACCTCTCATTCTCCGATTCACCTCTCCCTTCCCCCGCCCCCTCTCTCCCAGCTTCCTCTCTCTCTCCCTGCCCCCTCTCAATCTCCCCGCCCCTGTCCCTGTCCCCGCCCCCTCTCCCTCTTCCCGCCCCCTCTCCCTCTTCCCGCCCCCTCTCCCTCTCTCCGCGCCCTCGCCCTCTCCCCGCCCCCGCCCCCTCTCCCTCTCCCCGCCCCCTCTCCCTCTCCCCGCCCCCTCTCCCTCTCCCCGCCCGCTCTCCATCTCCCCGCCCCCTCTCCCTCTCCCCGCCCACTCTCCCTTTCCCCGCCCACTCTCCCTCTCCCCGCCCCCTCTCACTCCCTCCGCTGCCTCTCCCTGTCCCCGCCCCCTCTCACACTCTGCGCCCCCTCTCACTCTCCCCGCCCCCTCTGACTCTCTCCGCCCCCTCACAATCTCCCCGCCCCCTCACAATCTCCCCGCCCCCTCTCTCCGACCCCTCTCTCCGCCCCCTCTCCCTCT